>NC_091982.1:240372837-241572837 GCF_044704955.1 Pristiophorus japonicus
GGCTTCTGATAATGTCATGCAAGCTCCCCGAGCCCACACCATTGAAGCCGACGGATCCCGAGGAGCCGGAGATACCAGCGCCTTAAAACACGCCCCCTACTTTCTCTCCAAGACAAACACGGCAGCAGCGCTCTGTGCCCTCCTACACAATGTCGTGGAGCAGAGGCAGTGAGGGGCAGGGGTGGGGCTCACCGTGGTGAAGGCAGACCCATGAAGAGGACAATGGGCCTCACATCGGTGAGGGGGTGGGGGGGGGAAGAGAGGTGGTGGTAGTGAGTAGAGTGGTGGGTGTTGCTGGTGGAGATGTTCTTTACTCCTCATTAAGTTGTGGCTGTTGTTTCACATGGGTCATTGTCAATGTCACATGACTGGTCTCGGAACAACTGCCCATATGTTGGATTCAATTGTTTGCATGCCCTGTCACTTTGGCATGCTGCGCTGTTCAATACAGTCGCATTGTTCACCCACTCTTGGTCAGTCTCCCATTTTTACGTTATCTGGGGTGCGTTCTGAGAAAAATACAAATCTCCTTCAGATGTACTGCTGTACAAGGAATATCTTGCCCTCCACATATGATGCGACTGTTTAATGGATCCTGTCATCAGGCGATTGCTAGGTGACAAGTAAGGGTCACCAATGCAGGGAGGCTGCCATTCAATGAGAGACAGTTGCACTACTTGTAGGGCACACATTAAGGCTTGCACTTCGGTCCACTTTTCCTTAGGTCCACCATCGCGGAGCCCCACCCCTGATAGGACATGTTCCTCAGTGACCTTGCAGTCCATTATATATCTTTTTCCATCTTCTATACTATCACATGCTGCGACCTGCCAGACCATTACACGGTCACATTTTCGCCTATTTACTCTGACAGAAGCTCATCCCATCTGTGAACTCACATTCTCTCAATAACTCTGTTCTGCCTGCAATGGTCTAAAAACTCTTGTAGGGCATCTCCATGGAGCCTTTACCATCTCTCGGAACTCATTGCCGCTTCCTCCACCACACCTTCCCTTCAACAGAGTACTTCTCATTTACATGTCTGAACTCATTCTGTGCAGGTTACGTTCGATCAGATAACTATTTCCGAGCCTCTGATAATGGTGCAGGATATGGACGTTACTCGGGATGTGCAGCACTGCAGCACTCTGAGCGATTCTCCCCGCCGCCCGATTCACAGCCAGCTCACACCACCTTTTTGCCAGCGATCCTTCAGGTGGGCAGGAGCGCGATCTTCGAGGATCGTGCACGAGGAAAATCCCTGTTCTTGAGCCTCTGGCATGGACGGGCGGCAGGAAGTTGCGCCGGCGGTACTTCACCGAGGAACGTCCTGCCGGGCGGGTACTGGGCTGATGGGCAGTGCGTGAGGAATCTGTCAAAAAACAAATTTCAGGCGGGTCCTCAGTGGAACTCTGACCAAGTTCGGGCCCATAGAATGCTGTCGCACAGAAGGAGGCCATTCGGCCCATCGAGTCTGCGCCAGCTCTTTCGAAGAGCAATCCAGTTACTCCCACTCCCCTGGTCTTTCCCGATATCGCAGTAGATTTTTCTCCTTCAAGTATTTAGCTAATGAGGTTGACTCATTATCCACCGGAGTGTTTCTCTTACCCGCAGATCAGCTGGAGTGCGTCAGCGGTCCAGTACGAGGGTATTCCCCGAATCAAGTGACTCACAAATTCTAAGTCAGTTACTTTGAGGTTTCATTTCATCGGTTAGTGCCCTGGTTAACGAGTTTGTGTCAAATGCTTATTTGAAAAGCAGTCTTTAGTCTGCAGGTCAACGAGCCTGCTATAATAGTGCACAGTAACATCTGTGTTCGCCATCACAGACCGCTCTGATAAGTGAGCCCACAATCGTTATGTCCTGGAGAGCGCCTTTATTTGTCCTATATTTAGGTAAACGGAGCAACCCCAGGGGGTGAACAGAGAACCTATCAGGCTCGATGAGCGTATACGAGAAATACCACCTGCACTCATTTTATTTTATTATCTTTGGCAGATAGATTAATAAACAATGGGCAATAAATAACGAGTCTAAGATATTCAAAATTAAACAGATAAGTGGAGAGCATTAAATACAAATAGTAGATCTACAGTAATTGCTGATCGTAGTATTGTTTGAGCATCACAACCAGGAAAGATACTTTTTCTGCACTAACAATCGCAGAGTCGCTGGTCAGCTGCAGAATGGCCATTGACAAGAAATAGTCAGCCTCAGTTATCTGACTCAAAATCCTTTGCATTTATGTAGTACGTTTAATGCAGAGAAGGGTCTTCAGCCAATTCACAGCGACACGATCAAAAAAGGAATATTTGCCAAACCAGAGGAAGAGACATTAGGAGAGGTCAAATCTTCTAGAATTTTTTGAAGATGTAACTAGTAGAGCAGATAAGGGAAAACCAGTGGATGTGGTGTATTTGGACTTCCAAAAGGTTTTTGACAAGGTCCCACACAAGAGATTAGTGTGCAAAATTAAGGCAAATGGTATTGAGGGTAATGTACTGATGTGGATAGAGAACTGGTTGGCAGACGGGTCCTTTTCAGAATGGCAGGCAGTGACTAGTGGGGTACCGCAAGGTTCAGTGCTGGGACCCCAGCTATTTACAATATACATTCATGATTTGGACGAAGGAATTGAATGTAATATCTCCAAGTTTGTAGATGACACTAAGCTGGGTGGCAGTGTGAGCTGTGAGGAGGATGCTAAGAGGCTTCAGGGTGATTAGACAGGTTCGGTGAGTGGGCAAATACATGGCAGATGCAGTATAATGTAGTTAAATGTGAGGTTATCCACTTTGGTGGCAAAAACAGGAAGGCAGAATATTATCTGAATGGTGACAGATTAGTAAAAGGGGAGGTGCAATGAGACCTGGGTGTCATGGTACATCAGTCATTGAAAGTAGCATTGAAAGTAGGCATGCAGGTACAGCAAGCGGTGAAGAAGGCTAATGGCATGTTGGCCTTCATAGCGAGAGGATTTGAGTATAGGAGCAGGGAGGTCTTACTGCAGTTGTACAGGGCCTTGGTGAGATCACACCTTGAGTATTGTGTACAGTTTCGCTCTCTTAATCTGAGGAAGGACATTCTTGCTATTGAGGGAGTGCAGCGAAGGTTCACCAGACTGATTCCCGGGATGGTAGGACTGACATATGAAGAAAGACTGGATCGACTGGAATTTAGAAGAATGAGAAGGGATCTCATAGAAGCATATAAAATTCTGACGAGATTGGACAGGTTAGATGACGGAAGAGTGTTCATGATGTTGGGGAAGTCCAGAACCAGGGGTCACAGTCTAAGGATAAGGGGTAAACCATCTAGGACCGAGATGAGGAGAAACTTTTTCACCCAGAGAATTCTCTGTCACAGAAAGTCGTTGAGGCCAGTTCGTTGGATATATTCAAAAGGGAGTTAGATGTGGCCCTTATGACTAAAGGGATCAGCGGGTATGGAGAGAAGGCAGGAGTGGAGAACTGAAGTTGCATGATCAGCCATGATCATATTTAATGGTGGTGCAGGCTCAAAGGGCCAAATGGCCTGCTCCTGCACCTATTTTCTATGTTTCTATGTTTCTAAAGCATTGTCACAGAGGTCAGTGCTAAGGAGGGTCTCCAATGAGGAGATGGAGATGAGGAGGCAGAGACAAAGTGCCAGACAGCCAGGTCCTTGCCTAGCACTGAAGCTTCCTGAATGGCCTTCTGCAGGAGGGGTTGGGGACTACGAATATTGGAGTTGCCGTACCCGGGGCCTTCATGGGGCCCTGGTGTACAGTCAGCGGAGATAAGCCTTGCGACACTCTACTGAGAAGGAGGTGAGACCCACCTGGAGCTGCAGGAAGGGTTTGATGCTTGTACTCTAGTATCCAGAGGGCATGACCTCGTGCCACTTCCCCGGCCTAGCACTCCTCCCCTCAGACTTTACAATAACAACAACAACTTGCATTTATAAAGCACCTTTAAGGTAGTAAAACGTTCCAAGGTGCTTCACAGGAACATTATCAAACCAAATCTGACACCAAGTCACATAAGGAAGTAAAAGAACAGATGTCCAAAAACTTTGTCAAAGAGGTAGGTTTTCAGGAGCATCTTAAAGGAGGAGATAGAGGTGGAGAGGTTTAGGGAACTCCAGAGAATAGGGCCCAGGCAGCTGAAGGCATGGCCGCCAATGGTGGAGTGATAAAAATGTACAAAAGAACAGGATTGGAGGAGCGCAGAGATCACAAAGGGTTGTAGGGCTGAAGGAGGTTACAGAAATATGCCATGAAGGGACTTGGAACAAGATGAGAATTTTAAAAACGAGGTGTTGTCGGACAGGGAACCAATGTAGGTCGGCGAGCAAAGGTGCACCACATGTGTGTACTTGCTCAAAAGCTGCGTTCGTGACTTTGCCCTGATGTTTGGGGAAAACTCTGTCTTAGCAATAACATTGGCTCAGATTTTGCTGTCAAAATAACGTTGAGGCAAATGTCGCTGTTCCTGGGTCATTGGCGGAGATTCCCTGTGGCCCTGTGATCCTGGCATAACAGCGTAAGTGTCGCGATCACCGGCCAGTGGATTTACCGGCACAGTGACCGTTTGCACATCGGACCGAAATCTGTGTTCGCTGGACCTTGAGTGGGTCACAATACCAAACATTCAATGTGAAAACCAGATTCCTACACATCGATATTAAAATATACAGAAATTCTTAATTTAGACACAAAAAACCCCCCAAATAAAAATAAAAGATTGGTCTCCGAATCTGAGGAAGGACATTATTGAGAGAGTGCAGCGAAGGTTCACCAGACTGATTCCCGGGATGGCAGGACTGACATATGAAGAAAGACTGGATCGACTAGGCTTAATATTTACTGGAATTTAGAAGAATGAGAGGGGATCTCATAGAAACATATAACATTCTGACGGGATTGCACAGGTTAGATGCAGGAAGAAATTTCCTGATGTTGAGGAAATCCAGAACCAGGGGTCACAGTCTAAGGATAAGGAGTAACCATTTAGGACCGAGATGAGGAGAAACTTCTTCACTCAGAGAGTTGTGAGCATGTGGAATTCTGTACCACAGAAGGTTGTCGAGACCAGTTCGTTAGATATATTCAAAAGGGAGTTAGACGTGGCCCTTACGGCTAAAGGGATCAAGGGATATGGACAGAAAGCAGGAATGGGGTACTGAAGTTGCATGATCAGCCATGATCATATTGAATGGTGGTGCAGGCTCAAAGGGCCGAATGGCCTCCTCCTGCACCTACTTTCTATGTTTCTACGTTAAATGGCATTTGCTGGGAATCAGAAATACTAACAGAAAATGCTGGAAATACAACTTAGGTAAGTCAGCATCTGTAGAGATAAGACAGGTTAACATCTCAGAGGTAGAACTGAGAAGTAAAAGATCTAGGGGAAGAAATTGCCCTCCGGGGCACACCCTCCATTTTTTAAAGTCTTTCTCCACCGCAACCCATCCCGGACACCACTCCGACCCGGAGGAAGGGCAATTTAAAAAATGGCGGGCCCTCCGTGGACACTCAGTAGCCATTCCGCGGCACCCCATGTACGCCGCTCTCAGGCGACCGGCGATGTTATCGGAAGGGGCAATTTCGGCCCCATAAAATATTTATTCTTTCGGTGTCCTGGCCAAAATTTAGCCCTCAACCAACATCACGAAAGCAGTTCTGATGAAAGGTCAACGACCTGAAACGTGAACTCTGTTTCTCTCTCCATAGATACTGCCTGACCCGCTGAGTATCTCCAGCATTTTTCTGTTTTCATTTCATTGAAACAGATTGGCCCAGAATTGGCCAGAAAAGTAACGGCCAGTTTAATGGCGCACGCCCTTTTTTTCTTGTGTAAATCACCCAGCAATTTGTGGTGAGGAAGAGGTAGCCCGTGAGTTGCCAATCGCCATAAGCTGCTGGACACGTTAGCCTCGCGGAAGCCGAGGCTTGACCTCAACCACCCCGTGGGTTTCAAGGAATTGCTGCATACACGCTGTCAGAGCCACTTAGGCTTCCAGTGATTTGTGGCACAAAGCCATTTTCGAACGGAAGGGTGAAGAAAAAAAATCGAATAAACAAGACATGCCACAAGATGCCCCACTCCAGCAGTGGATGCCCTTGCTCCATTATCTGGTCATTATCACGTTGCTGTTTGTGGGAGCTTGCTGTGCTCAAATTAGCTGCCGCGATTCCTACACTACAACAGTGACGATACTTCGCAAAAGTACTTCATTGGCTTTGGGGTGTCCTGAGATCGTGAAAGGCGCTATTTAAATGCAAGTTTTTTTCTCTCTTTCATTACTTCATCGTCGCTGGGTTAAAATCCTGGAACTCTCTCCCCAACAGCACTGTGGGAGCACCTTCACCACATGGACTGCAGCGGTTCAAGGAGGCGGCCCATCACCACCTTCTCGAGGGATAGGCAATAAATGCTGGCTTTGCCAGCAACGTCCACATCCCATGAATTAATTTTTTTAAAGGATGTCATTCAACCCGTTAACTCCATCCCCACGATTGGATGATGTGTTCATTCTCTCTCTCTTCCCTCTCCGGCAGAAAATCTTAAGGGACCGGTTGCACTTTACTCCCAGATTCATAATACGTGCCCCCAAGAACGAAACTCTCAAAAAGAGAAGGCGGAGGGTTGACCCGATAGACAAAACATTTAAGGATATGAAGGGGTTTGATAGGGTAGATGTAGAGAAGATGTTTCCACTTGTGAGGAAACCAAAACCTAGGGGCCATAAATAAAAGATAGTTCAATGATAATTTCAATAGGGAATTCAAGAGAAACTTCTTTAGAAACATAGAAACATAGAAATTTACAGCGCAGAAGGAGGTCATTTTGGCCCATCGTGTCCGCGCCGGCCGACAAAGAACCGCACGGCCCTCGGTCAGCAGCCTTGAAGGTTACATATAAACCTATGAACAATGAGCAATGGCGGACAGGTAAAGAGCATCCGGCCCAACCAGTCCGCCCCACACAACAGCGACACCCCCTGCACCATAACATTCTACACTCCACCCCAACCGGAGCCATGCGATCTCCTAGGAGAGGCAAAAAAACAGATAAAAGTCCAGGCCAATTGTGGAAAAAAAATCTGGGAAAATTCCTTTCCGACCCATCCAGGCGATTGAAACTAGTCCAGGAGATCATCCTGGTCGTATTCAATTCCCTGCAGTACTTACCATCGTATCTGCGTCAGCCTACAAGAGGTCATCCCGTCTAATCCCATTTACCAGCTCTAGGTCCCTGCAGGTTACGGCACTTCAAGTAACCATCGAAGCACCTTTTAAATGCAGTGAGGGTTTCTGCATGCAGCACCCTTCCAGGCAGTGAGTTCCGGACTCCCACAATCCTCAGCCTGAAGAAGCTTCCCCTCAAATCCCCGCTGAACCTTCCACCAAACACTTTAAACTATGCCCCCTTGTAATTGACCTCTCCACCAAGGGAAATAGGCCTTTTCTATCCACTATATCCAGGCCCATCAAAATTTTATACACCTCATTGAGGTCTCCTCTCAGCCTCTTCTATTCCAATGAGAACAAACCCAATCTATCCAATCTGTCCTCATAGCTAAGATTTTCCATTTCAGGCAGCATTCTAGTAGATCTCCTCAGAACCCTCTCCAGTGCAATCACATCCTTCCTATGATATGGCGAGCAGAACTGCACGCAGTATTCCAGCTGTATTATACAATTTAAGCATAACCTCCCTGCTCTTGTATTCTATGCCTCAGCCAATAAAGGCAAGCATTCCGTATGTCTTCTTAACCACCTTATTCACCTGACCAGCTCCTTTCAGGGATCTGTGGACAAGCACTCGAAGGTCCTTTGTTCATCTACACTTCGAAGTGGCCGACCATTTAATGTGTATACACTTTCCTTATTAGCCCTCCCAAAGTGTATTACCTCACATTTCTGTGAATTAAATTCCATTTGCCACTGTTCTGCCCACCTAACCAGTAGATTGGTATCTTCCTGCAGTCCATGACTTTCCTCTTCATTATCAACCACACAGCCAATTTTAGTGTCATCTGCAAACCTCTTAATCATACTCCTATATTCAAATCTAGATTATTGATGTATACCACAAAAAGCAAGTGACCCAGTACTGAGCCCTTTGGAACTCCACTGGAAACATCCTTCCAGTCACAAAAACATCCATCAATCATTACCCTTTGCGTCCTACCTCTCAGCCAATTTTGGATCCAACTAGCCACATTGCCCTGTATCCCCATGGGCTTTAATCTTCATGACCAGTCTACCATGTGGGACTTTATCAAAAGCTTTGCTAAAGTCCATATACACTACTTCGTATAATGTGGATAAATGTGAGGTTATCCACTTTGGTGGTAAAAACAGAGAGACAGACTATTATCTCAATGGTGACAGATTAGGAAAAGGGGAGGTGCAACGAGACCTGGGTGTCATGGTACATCAGTCATTGAAGGTTGGCATGCAGGTACAGCAGGCGATTAAGAAAGCAAATGGCATGTTGGCCTTCATAGCGAGGGGATTTGAGTACAGGGGCAGGGAGGTGTTACTACAGTTATACAGGCCTTGGTGAGGCCACACCTGGAATATTGTGTACAGTTTTGGTCTCCTAACTTGAGGAAGGACATTCTTGCTATTGAGGGAGTGCAGCAAAGGTTCACCAGACTGATTTCCGGGATGGCGGGACTGACATATCAAGAAAGACTGGATCAACTGGGCTTGTATTCACTGGAGTTCAGAAGAATGAGAGGGGATCTCATAGAAACGTTTAAAATGCTGACGGGTTTAGACAGGTTAGATGCAGGAAGAATGTTCCCAATGTTGGGGAAGTCCAGAACCAGGGGTCACAGTCTAAGGATAAGGGGTAAGCCATTTAGGACCGAGATGAGGAGAAACTTCTTCACCCAGAGAGTGGTGAACCTGTGGAATTCTCTACCACAGGAAGTTGTTGATTCACTAAATATATTCAAAAAGGAGTTTGATGTAGTCCTTACTACTGGGGGATCAAGGGGTATGGCGAGAAAGCAGGAATGGGGTACTGAAGTTGCATGTTCAGCCATGAACTCATTGAATGGCGGTGCAGGCTCGAAGGGCTGAATGGCCTACCCCTGCATCTATTTTCTATGTTTCTATGTCTACACGACCCTCATCAGCCCTCCTGGTTACCTCATCTCAAAATTCAATCAGGTTATTCAAACACAATCTTCCCTTAACAAATCTATGCTTACTGTTCCTAATTAATCCTTGCCTTTCTAAATGTAGACTTATCCTGTCTTTCAGGATTTTTTCCAATAATTTTCCCACCACAGAGGTTAGGCTGACAGGCCTGTAATTACTTGGCCTATCCCTTTCTCCCTTCTTAAACAAGGGTACTACATTAGCAGTCCTTCCAGTCCTCTGGCACCATGCCTAAATCCAAAGAGGACTGGAAAATGATGACCAAGGCCTCTGCTATTTCCTCTTTTACTTCGCTCAACAGCCTGGGATGCATTTCATCCGGGCCTGGGGACTTATCTACTTTCAAAGCTGCTAAACCTGTTAATACCTGCTCTCTCACTATGTTTATTTCATCCAGAATTTCACACTGCTCCTCAATAGCATTAACGCATTGCCCGTTTCCTTTTGTGAAAACAGATGCAAAGTACTCATTAAGAACCATACCTACATGTTCTGCCTCCACACAGAGATTACCCTCAAGGTCTCTAATAGGCCCTACAATTTCTTTAGTTATCCTCTTGCTCTTTATATATTTATAGAACATCGTTGGGTTTTCCGTAATTTTACTTGCCAAGAATTTTTCATGCTCTCTCTTAACATTCCTAATATCCTTTTTAATTTTACCTCTGAACTTTCTATATTCCTCCAAAGATTCTACTGTATTTAGCCGTCGGTATATGACATAAGTTTCACTTTTTTTCTTTATCCTCCCCTGTAAGTCCCTTGACATCCAGGGCACTCTAGAATTGTTATTCCCCCCCTTTTTTTTTAAGGGCACATGTTTGGTCTGAGCCCTCCGGATCTCCTCCGTGAATGCCTCCCACTGTTCCGACACTGATTTACCCACAAGTAGCGGTTTCCAGTTAGTGGAACTCGCGACCACAAGGCAAATACCATAGATGCATTTAAGGGGAAATCTAGTTAAATACAGGAGGGAGAAATGAATAGATCAATGGGCCCAAGTTTCCACATGATTTGCGCCTGATTTTTAGGAGCAACTGGTGGAGAACGGACTATCTTAGAAATCGCAATTCTCCACATTTTTTTTTCTGCAGTTCTAGTCAGTTAGAACAGTTCTACTTTGGAACAGAATTTTTTCTTCAAAAGGGGGTGTGTCCGGCCACTGACGCCTGATTTGAAAGTTTCCACAGTGAAAACGTACTCCAAACTAAAGTAGAATGGAGCAAGTGAAGATTTTTGTAGAACTGAAAAAACCTGTTCTACACATTAAAAAATCAGGCGCAGGTTACAAATTCGGCGTCCAGAACGAGGTGGGGGGGGGAAGAGAAGTCATTAAATTCTATAATAAATCCTTATTTATACTTCTACAAATATTATACAAATAAATCCAACCTGAATAAACATTTATAAGCAAAGAAAAGATTAAATAAACCATCTTCCTACCTGTGTGAAAGTGCTTCAGGCAGGCCTTTCGGGACCGAAGGCTGCCGGCCCGTCCCCAGCACCAGATTTACAGGTAGGTGGCGTTTGGTTGGGTCGGGTCGGGCGGGGGGGGGGGGGAGAGAGAGGGGGGGGAGAGAGAGAGAGAGAGGGGGGGAGAGAGAGAGAGAGAGGGAGAGGGGAGAGAGAGAGAGAGAGAAGGGGGAGAGAGAGAGAGAGGGAGGGGAGGAGGTCAGGTCGGATCCAGTCCGGGAGCGGGAGTCGGGTCGGGTCCAGTGAGGGGGGGGGTTCGGTTCGGGGGGCGGGAGCGCGGGTCGGGTTGGGTCCAGTCGGGAGGGTGGGGAGCGGGAACAGGAGCGCGGGTCGGGTCGGGTCAGTCGGGGGGGGGCGCGGGTGTCGGGTCTGGTCCAGAGGCGGGGGGGGGGGGGCGGGGAACGGGTGTCGCGTCTGGTCTGGTCTGGTCCGGAGGCAGGGGGGCGGGGAGCGGGTGTCGGGTCTGGTCCGGAGGCAGGGCGGGGGCGGGGGCGGGGAGCGAGAGTCGGGTCTGGTCGGGGGGGGGAGCAGGAGCTGGCCATGGGAGGAGCCTTATTCACGCAGCCCCAGTGAGGCCATTCAGCCAGGGCTAGGGGCTGCGTGCTTCGGGCCCCTCCCACACAGTTCGGCGCCTGGAGCTACTGCACTTGCGTGCCCACTGTAGCGCGCATGTGCAGAGGTCCCGGCACTGTTTTCAGCGCAGGGACCTGGCTCCGCCCCCCCACAGCTCGTGCTGGCTGCGCCGAGGGCCAGAGGACCTGCAGGGAGGTGGAGAATACCGAGGATTTTTTTAGGCGCACTTTGTGGCGCGAAAAACGGGCGTCCAGGTCAGGACTGCGCCGTTCTCGGCGCGTGTGGAAACTTGGGCCCAATATGTTGATAGTGTGAGATAAAGTAGGGTGGGAAGAGGCTCGAGTGAAGCATAAACACCGCTCAACCCAATTGGACCGAATGATCTGTTTCCATGCTGTATATGCTATGTAATTCTATGTAAAGCTCTGTACCCGGAGTGTGACTTCATCACATTTACTCTCATGCATGGCATAGCTAAACCTTCTCTGTTGCAGTATTTTCCACGAGTGGACATTTTCTGCTGTTCCCAAGCAGGGGGGGAAAAAATGTGTTCAATGCTGAAGGACGCTCTCCGCATAGCGAGATCTCAGTCCTTTCCACTGCAGAGTTCCTCTGCAGCTTTGATTGCTGGGACCTGTTTTTCGTCAAACGGAATTACATGAACAGTAAATTATAAATCGATGGCTGTTAGAGGCAGCCAGGCAGAATGCATTTATATTGGTTCGAAAGCCCAATAATCCTTCTATGTACAGATCTCCCCAGATATTGCTTAGTCACAACAGTCGAACTTTCCAAAGTATTATCCCTCCCTCATGCACCCCTTCCATCCATCACACTTATTCTCAATTCCGCATTGGACTGTTCAGTAACCTAAGAACTCACTTTTAGAGTGGAAGCAAGTCTTCCTCGATTTCGAGGGACTGCCTATGATGGTGATTCTCAATAAGGCACAGCCCCCCCAATGAAGCCTCACTAGTGATGAGCTGGTTAGCGATAGGGGTACAGTAAATGAAAGAACAACTTGTATTTATACAGCGAATTTCACAACTTCAGGAAGTCCTAAAGTGTAGTCACTGTTGTAATGTAGGAAACACAGCAGCCAACTTACGCACAGCAAGCTCCCCCAAACAGCAGTGTGATAATGACCAGATAATCTGCTTCTAGGTGTTGATTGGGGTGATAAATATTGGCCCCAGGACACTGGGGAGAATGAAAAAGAAAAAGAGGGTTCAATTGGGAGAGCTCCACTCACAGTGTGGGACTATCTCATGGTGAGTGCGCATCACAAATTCAGGTCTAGAGTACGTAAAAGATCATAAGAACCCTTGGGGAAGAGTGACCATAATATGGTGGAATTCTGCATTAGGATGGAGAATGAAACAGTTAATTCAGAGACCATGGTCCAGAACTTAAAGAAGGGTAACTTTGAAGGTATGAGGCATGAATTGGCTAAGATAGATTGGCTAATGATACTTAAGGGGTTGACTGTGGATGGGCAATGGCAGACATTTAGAGAACGCATGGATGAATTACAACAATTGTACATTCCTGTCTGGCGTAAAAATAAAAAAGGGAAGGTGGCTCAACCGTGGCTATCTAGGGAAATCAGGGATAGTATTAAAGCCAAGGAAGTGGCATACAAATTGGCCAGAAATAGCAGCGAACCTGAGGACTGGGAGAAATTTAGAACTCAGCAGAGGAGGACAAAGGGTTTGATTAGGGCAGGGAAAATGGAGTACGAGAAGAAGCTTGCAGGGAACATTAAGGCGGATTGCAAAAGTTTCTATAGGTATGTAAAGAGAAAGAGGTTAGTAAAAACAAACGTAGGTCCCCTGCAGTCAGAATCAGGGGAAGTCATAACGGGGAACAAAGAAATGGCAGACCAATTGAACAAGTACTTTGGTTCAGTATTCACTAAGGAGGACACAAACAACCTTCCGGATATAAAAGTGGTCAGAGGGTCTATTAAAGAGGAGGAACTGAGGGAAATCTTTATTAGTCGGGAAATTGTGTTGGGGAAATTGATGGGATTGAAGGCCGATAGATCCCCAGGGCCTGATGGACTGCATCCCAGAGTACTTAGGGAGGTGGCCTTGGAAATAGCGGATGCATTGACAGTCATTTTCCAACATTCCATTGACTCTGGATCAGTTCCTATCGAGTGGAGGGTAGCCAATGTAACCCCACTTTTTAAAAAAGGAGGGAGAGAGAAAGCAGGGAATTATAGACCGGTCAGCCTGACCTCAGTAGTGGGTAAAATGATGGAATCAATTATTAAGGATGTCATAGCAGCGCATTTGGAAAATGGTGACATGATAGGTCCAAGTCAGCATGGATTTGTAAAAGGGAGATCATGCTTGACAAATCTTCTGGAATTTTTTGAGGATGTTTCCAATAAAGTGGACAAAGGAGTACCAGTTGATGTGGTATATTTGGACTTTCAGAAGGCTTTCGACAAGGTCCCACACAGGAGATTAATGTGCAAAGTTAAAGCACATGGGATTGGGGGTAGTGTGCTGACGTGGATTGAGAACTGGTTGTCAGACAGGAAGCAAAGAGTAGGAGTAAATGGGTACTTTTCGGAATGGCAGGCAGTGACTAGTGGGGTACCGCAGGGTTCTGTGCTGGGGCCCCAGCTGTTTACATTATACATTAATGATTTAGACGAAGGGATTAAATGTAGTATCTCCAAATTTGCGGATGACACTAAGTTGGGTGGCAGTGTGAGCTGCGAGGAGGATGCTATGAGGCTACAGAGTGACTTGGATAGGTTAGGTGAGTGGGCAAATGCGTGGCAGATGAAGTATAATGTGGATAAATGTGAGGTTATCCACTTTGGTGGTAAAAACAGAGAGACAGACTATTATCTGAATGGTGACAGATTAGGAAAAGGGAAGGTGCAACGAGACCTGGGTGTCATGGTACATCAGTCATTGAAGGTTGGCATGCAGGTACAGCAGGCGGTTAAGAAAGCAAATGGCATGTTGGCCTTCATAGCGAGGGGATTTGAGTACAGGGGCAGGGAGGTGTTGCTACAGTTGTACAGGGCCTTGGTGAGGCCACACCTGGAGTATTGTGTACAGTTTTGGTCTCCTAACTTGAGGAAGGACATACTTGCTGTTGAGGGAGTGCAGCGAAGATTCACCAGACTGATTCCCGGGATGGTGGGACTGACCTATCAAGAAAGACTGAATCAACTGGGCTTGTATTCACTGGAGTTCAGAAGAGTGAGAGGGGACCTCATAGAAACGTTTAAAATTCTGACGGGTTTGGACAGGTTGGATGCAGGAAGAATGTTCCCAATGTTGGGGAAGTCCAGAACCAGGGGTCACAGTCTAAGGATAAGGGGTAAGCCATTTAGGACCGAGATAAGGAGAAACTTCTTCACCCAGAGAGTGGTGAACCTGTGGAATTCTCTACCACAGGAAGTAGTTGAGGCCAATTCACTAAATATATTCAAAAGGGAGTTAGATGAAGTCCTTAGTACTCGGGGGATCAAGGGGTATGGCGTGAAAGCAGGAAGTGGGTACTGAAGTTTCATGTTCAGCCATGAACTCGTTGAATGGCGGTGCAGGCTAGAAGGGCTGAATGGCCTGCTCCTGCACCTATTTTCTATGTTTCTATGTTTCTATAAGAAACAGGAGCAGGAGTAGGCCACCTGGCCCTTCGAGCCTGCTCCGCCATTTAATAAAATCATGGCTGATCTGATCATGCACTCAGCTCCACTTCCCTGCCCGTTCCCCACAGCCCTTTATTCACTTATCGCTCAAAAATCTGTCTATCTCCATCTTAAATATATTCAATGACGCAGCCTCCACAGCTCTCTGTGGCAGAGAATTCCATAGAATTACAACCCTCAGAGAGAAGAAATTCCTCCTCATCTCAGTTTTAAATGGGTGGCCCCTTATTCTGAGATAATGCCCCCTAGTTTTAGTTTCCCCTATGAGTGCAAATATCCTCCCTGCATCCACCTTGTCGAGCCCCCTCATTAACTTATATGTTTCAATAAGATCACCTCTCATTCTTCTGAACTCCAATGTGCATAGGTCCAACCTACTCAACCTAACTTCATAAGTCAACCCCCTCATCTCCGGAATCAACCTAGTGAACCTTCTCTGAACAGCCTCCAATGCAAATATATCCTTTTGTAAATATGGAAACCAAAACTGCACGCAGTACTCCAGGTGTGGCCTCACCAATATCCTTTACAGTTGCAGCAGGACTTCTCTTAAATTATACTCTATCCCCCTTGCAATAAAGGCCAACATTCCATTTGCCTTCCTGGTTTATTGCTGTACCTGCATACTTACTTTTGAGTTTCATACACAAGAACCCTCTGGTCCCTTTGTACTGCAGCACTTTGCAATTTTTCTCCATTTAAATTATAATTTTCTTTTCTATTTTTTCTTCCAAAGTGGATAACCTCACATTTTCCCACATTATACTCCATCTGCCAATTTTTTGCCCACTCATTTAGCCTGTCTATATACCTTTGCAGATTTTTAGTGTCCTCCTCACAATTTACTTTCCCACCCATTTTTGTGTCATCAGCAAACTTGGCAATTTTACACTCGGTCCCTTCATCTAAGTTATTAATATACATTGTAAATTGTCATGTATGTAAACCTGTAATTACCATGCCTAACCACTAGAGGGCTTATCCCCTGGAATCCCAAGGAATCCCACAATCCCTTGGGAGCACCTGTATATGAGGAGGCCTCACAGGCTGGAGAGGCACTCTGAGATCTGTAATAAAGGACTACGGTCAAATTTACTTTGAGCTTGAGTATCTAGTCTGACTCTTTATCCAAGCATTACAACTGGCGACGAGATACAGATGACGAACCCCAATACAACAATGCAGAGAACTGTGGGCATCCTGGAGAAATTTTCCGAGGGAGATCATTGGGAAACCTTCATGGTGCGATTGACCAATACTTCGTGGCCAACGAGCTGGATGGAGAAGCGAACGCTGCCAAATGAAGGGCGATCCTCCTCACCGTTTGCGGGACACTAACGTATGGCCTCATGAAAAACCTGCTCGCTCCAGCAAAACCCACAGACAAGTCGTACGATGAGTTGTGCACACTGGTCCGGCAGCATCTAAATGCGAAGGAAAGCGTTCTGATGGCGAGGTATCGGTTCTACACGTACAAGAGGTCTGAAGGTCAGGAAGTGGCGAGCTACATCGCCAAGCTAAGGTGCCTTGCAGGACATTAATTTGAAGGACACTTGGAGCACATGCTCAGGGAATTCTTTGTACTTGGCATTGGCCATGAAGTAATACTTCACAAATTTTGACTGTAGAGACGCCAACCTTGAGTAAAGCCATAGCGATAGCCCAGGCGTTTATCTCCACCAGTGACAATACCAAACAAATTTCCCAGCACACTAGTGCTGCTGCAAATACTGTGAACAAAGTAACATTGTTTTTGAATCAAAATATACATGGCAGGACTTACACTCCTGTAGCTGCACTTCCACAGATGACTCAGAGTCCGCCATCAAGGGTGGTGAATACAAGGCAATTAACCCCTTGTTGGTGCTGCGGGGGTGATCATTGATTCCATTCATGCCGCTTCAAAGGATACATTTGCAAGGGCTGTGGAACAATGGGACACCTCCAACGTATGTGCAGGCAAGCTGCAAACCCTGCTAATCCTGCAAACCTCCATGTTGCAGAGGAGGACAGATTCACGAACCAGAGCCTCAGGTCAAGGAGGCAGAGGTATATGGGGTGCAAACATTTACCACAAAGTGTCCCCCGATAATGCTGAAGGTTAAATTAAATGGACTCCCAGTGTCCATGCAGCTGAACACGGGCGCAAGCCAGTCCATGATGAGTAGAAGGACTATCGATAAGTTGTGGTGCAACAAGGCTTCAAGGCCAGTCCAGACACCCATTCATACCAAACTTAGAGCGTACACAAAGGAACTGATTCCCGTAATTGGCAGTGCTACCGTAAAGATCTCCTACGATGGAGCGGTGCACGATTTACCACGCTGTTCGGCAGGAGCTGGCTGGGAAAGATACACTGGAACTGGGACGACGTTCGAGCACTTTCGTCGGTCGACGACACCTCATATGCCCAGGTCCTAAGCAAGTTCCACTCGCTGTTCGAACCAGGCATCGGGAAGTTTCAAGGAGCAAAGTGCAGATCCATTTGATTCCGGGGATGCGACTGTTCCATCACAAGGCGAGAGCGGTACCTTACATGGTGTGAGAGAGAGAGTGGAGCTCGAGCTGGACAGGCTGCAACAAGAGGGCATCATTTCGCCGATCGAATTCAATGAGTGGGCCAGTCCGATTGTTCTAGTCCTCAAGGGAGACGGCACCGTCAGAATCAGTGGTGATTACAAAGTAACTATCAATCGTTTCTCACTGCAGGATTAATACCCGCTACCAAAGGCAGACGACCTATTTGCGACACTGGCGGGAGGGAAAACATTCACGAAGCTGGACTGGACCTCAGCCTACATGACGCAGGAGCTGGAGGAATCTTCGAAAGGCCTCACCTGCATCAACACACACAAAGGTCTTTTCATTTACAGCAGATGCCCGTTTTGGATTCGACCGGCCACGCCGATATTCCAGAGGAACATTAAAGCTTGCTGAGATCGGTCCCATGCACCCGGGTCTTCCAGGACGACATCTTGGTTACAGATCGGGAGACCATCGAGCACCTGCAGAACCTGGAGAAGGTTCTTAGTCGGCTTAATCGTGTGGGGCTCAGGCTAAAACGCTCGAAGTGCATTTTCCTGGCGCCTGAAGTGGAGTTCCTGGGGAGAAGAATCGCGGCGGATGGCATCAGGCCCACCGATTCGAAGACGGAGGCAATCAACAACGCACCAAGACCACAGAACGTGACAGAGCTGCGGTGGTTTCTCGGACTTCTGAACTATTTAGGTAACTTCTTACTGGGTCTTAGCAAATTGTTAGAACCCCTGCACTCTTTACTGCATAAAGGAGATAAATGGGTATGGGGTAAAAACCAAGAAAATGCCTTTGTGAAAGCTCGGAAGCTGTTATGTTCAAACAAATTGCTTATGTTGTAAACGTTTGGTACTAGCGTGTGATGCGTCGTCGTACGGGGTCGGGTGTGTATTGCAACAAGCTAATGAATTTGGGAAATTGCAACCGGTTACTTATGCATCCAGAAGTCGGTCTAAGGCCGAGAGGGCCTACAATATGATCAACAAAGAAGCGTTAGCGTGTGTTTACCGGGTAAAGAAAATGCATAAATATCTGTTCAGGCTCAAATTTGAATTGGAAACCGACCATAAGCCACTTATATCCCTCTTTTCTGAAAATAAGGGGATAAATACGAATGCATCGGCCCGCATCCAGAGAAAGGCACGCACGTTGTCCGCATACAACTACGCCATCCGCCACAGGCCAGGCACAGAAAACTGTGCCGATGCTCTCAGTAGGCTACCATTGCCCACCACCGGGGTGGAGATGGCACAGCTCGCTGATTTAGTTATGGTAATGGAAGCATTCGAGAGTGAGCAATCACCTGTTACCACCCGACAGATTAGAACCTGGACGAGCCAGGACCCCTTACTGTCCTTAGTAAAAAACTGTGTGCTCCACGGGAGTTAGTCTAGTGTCCCGTTAGAGATACAACAAGAAATAAAGCCGTACCAGCGGTGCAGAGATGAAATGTCTATACAGGCAGACTGCCTCCTATGGGATAATCGGGTATTTGTGTCAAAAAAGGGCAGGGACACTTTCATTAATGATCTCCACAGTATCCACCCAGGCATTGTAATGATGAAAGCGATAGCCAGATCCCACGTGTGATGGCCCAGTATCGATGCAGACTTAGAGTCCTGTGTGCACAAATGTAATACATGTTCTGAATTAAGCAATGCACCCAGAGAGGCGCCACTAAGTTTATAGTCTTGGCCTTCCAAACCGTGGTCTAGGGTTCATGTCGACTATGCAGGCCCATTCTTGGGAAAAATGTTTTTAGTGGTTATAGATGCGTACTCCAAATGGATTGAATGTGTGATAATATCGGCAAGCACGTCCACTGCCACCATTGAAAGTCTACGGGCCATGTTAGCCAAACACAGCCTGCCTGATGTCCTTGTAAGTGACAATGGGCCGTGCTTTACCAGTGCTAACTTCAAGGAATTCATGACCCACAATGGGGTCAAACATGTCACGTCTGCCCCGATTAAGCCAGCATCCAATGGTCAGGCAGAACGAGCAGTTCAAACAATCAAGCAGAGCTTGAAAAGGGTTACTGAAGGCTCACTGCAGACTTGCTTTTCCCGAGTCCTGCTTAGTTACCGCACAAGACCCCACTTGCTCACCGGGGTCCCTCTTACTGAAATGCTCATGAAAAGGGCACTTAAGACAAGGCTCTCGTTAGTCCACCCTGATCTACACAAACAGGTAGAGAGCAGGCGGCTTCAACAGAATACATATCATGATTGTGCAAATGTGTCACGCAAAATTGAAGTAAATGATCCTGTATTTGTGTTGAACTATGGACAAGGTCCCAAGTGGATTGCTGGCACTGTTTTAGCCAAAGAGGAGAGTAGGATGTTTGTGGTCAAACTCGCAAATGGACTCACCTGCAGAAAACACTTGGACCAAACCAAACTCAGATTTACGGACTATTCAGAACAACCCACAATAGACTCTATCTTTTTCGACCCTCCAACCCACACACAAGTGGCAACCGACCCAGCGGTTGACCACGAAGCAGAACCCATCACCCGCAGCAGCCCAGCAAGGCTCACCACCCCCAGCAGTCCAGCAAGGCCAGCTGTGCAGCAGCCCAGCGAAGGCCCAACAAACGACTCACCAACACCAGTATTTGCACCGAGACGATCAACCAGGGAAAGGAAGGCCCCAGATCGACTCACATTGTAAATAGTTACACTATTGACTTTGGGGGGAGCGTTGTTATGTCTGTAAACCTGTACTTGCCATGTCTAACCACCTGTGGGCTTATCCCCTGTAGTCCCAAGGGATCCCACAATCCCTTTGAAGCACCTGTATATAAGGAGGCCTCACAGACTGGAGAGGCACTCTGAGATCTGTAATAAAGGACTACAGTCACACTTACTTTGAGCTTGCAGTATCTAGTCTGACTCTTTATCCAAGACATAACATAAATAGGTGAGTCCCCAGCACTGATCCCTGTGGCACCCCACTGGTTACTGTTTGCCAACTGGAAAATGATTCCTTGCCATTATTTGGAAGAAGTGCAGGGGAGTTATCCCCGGTGTCCTGGGCCAATATTTATCCCTCAACCAACGTCACTAAAACAAATTATCACATTGCTGTTTGCTGTGAGCAAATTTTCTGCCACATATCATGTTAGTAATGACTACACTTCAAAAAGTACTTCATTGGATGTAAAGTGCTTTGTGATTTACTGAGGTCATGAAAGGTGCTATATAAATGCAAGTTCTTTTTTTAGGCTCGGCAGAATTACAGATTATCGTAAAATGCCAGATGTGTTAACATAGTCTCTTCATATTGTTCTGCGTGAATAAGTACCCAATACCCAGTACTAAACGCTGTCGTCAATTTACCATCAATCATTATCTGTGACAAAACATTTCACATTTTGATAATTCTTTACCTGAAAACGCTTCTTCGATGAACAGACTCCAGCAGTTAATGGGCTAACATTGTGCTGTATGATATTACTAACAATTAGTCTTTCTGTTAACAATAGACTGAGGAAATTTCAAGTGAATCAATTACTATATTCGCCACTAATTTAATACAGATTGTCGAAAAACCAGCTGGGATGCATGCAAAAATCTTCAATGAAACAAGAGATGAAACATTCTGAATTATGAGGAAAGGCTTGGAAATGTCAAGCTTCAACCCTAAAAGGAGACAATGAATATAAAAACATAAGAAATAGGAGAGGAGTAGGCCATTTTGCCCTTCGAGCCTGCTCCAAATTTCAATGAGATCATGGCTGATCTTCTACCTCAACTCCACCGTTCCAAACTATCCCCATATCCCATGATCCCCATAGTTCACAAAAATGTATCAATCTCTGTCTTGAATATACTCAACGACTGAGCATCCACAGCCCTCTGGGGTAGAGAATTCCAAAGGTTCACAACCCTTTGAGTGAAGAAATTTCTCCTCATCTCAGTCATAAATAGCCGATCCCTTATTCTGAGACTGTGACCTCTGGTTTGAGATTTCCCCATCCAGGGGAAACATTTTCTCAGCATTAACCCTGTCAAGTCTCTTAAGAATGATATATGTTTCAATTAGATCACCTCTCATTCTTCTAAACTCGAGGGACTATAGGCCTGGTCTACTCAATCTCTCCTCATAGGGCAAATGGTCATTGCAGGAACCAGTCAAGAGATGTTGCACTCGCTCTAAGGCAAGTATGTCTTTCCTAGGGTAGGGAGACCAGAACTGTACACAGTACTCCAGGTGTGGACTCACCAATGCCCTGTATAATTGTAGTAAGTCTTCTTGGCGCTGAAATTCACCCCAGCCAGAAATGAGTCAGACCTACCGGTTTTCTTGTGTTTTAGATCCCGCAATGGATGCTGCGGCCCATTTTGCGAAATTCAGCTCTTTGTCATTTTTTTTTCGAGCGGGGCAGAGGTCGGTCATAATAGGGGCTGAAGTGGGGGCAGGAGCAGAGTGTCCGTCATAAGGGGGGGGCGGAAGTGGGGGCGGGCGGAGAGTCCGCCGCTGTCAGTCATCAGCGCCTGGCTGGTGATGTCATCGCGCTGGCGCGTCAACAGGTCTCTCCCTTTCAGTTAAAGGGGAGAGCCGCTGCGAGCTCTGCAGGTTTTTAAGTTCGGCCCACTGGGCCACCGGGGAGGGTTTCGGCCGGCCCAGCGGCCTGGCGTCCAAGAGGGGCGGTACCAGACTGCCTGTTGGCGGCCCGGCCAAACCCGGGGGCATAAATTTCGGACCTGGCAATCGGCCGACAAAAAACAATAAGATGGTGAGCCACGGCAGTGCGCCTTCCCCTTTAATGGCGGCCGCGCCGCCATTTTACACACACTGCAAACACAGTGCACTGACAGAAAAAGCTGTCGGGGGCACCGCGAGGTGGCCGGAAGATTTTCTGCGGTGAATTCTGCTTGTGGGGCGGGACATTGGCGCCGCGGGCTTTGAAGACGCACTTAGGAGGGTTCGGCAGCAGCGGAGCGGAAGTGGGGACCGACGGAAAAACCACCGGGCAGAATTTTGCGAGCGGCGGCTATTCGACTACAAATCGGCTGCCATTCGACACAGCTGCTTTAGCTTTCTGTGGTTCATGTACAAGGACACCCGGATCCCTCGGAAGGCAAAGGAGAAGGAACCTTTTAGAGGTGTGTAAGAGACATAATGGAATAGAAAAGTTAATCTGGAACATTATTTCATAAGAGCATCGGAACAGGAGTCGGCCATTCAGCCCCTCAGGCCTGCTCCACCATTAGATCGTGGCTGATCTACACCTCAACTCCATTTTGCACGTTGGCTACCTATCCCTGATATCCTTACCCAACTAAGATTTATCCATCTCAGTCTTGGAAGCTCCGATTGTTCCCATCATCCACACCTTTTTGGGGGAGAGAGTTTCACATTTCCACCACTCTTTGTGAGAAGAAATGTTTCCAGATTTTGCTCCTGAATGGTTTGGCTCTAATTTTAAGATTGTGCCCCCTTGTTCTTGATTCCCCCACCAGGGGCAATACTTTATAAGAACATAAGAACATAAGAACATAAGAATTAGGAACAGGAGTAGGCCATCTAGCCCCTCGAGCCTGCTCCGCCATTCAACAAGATCATGGCTGATCTAGCCGTGGACTCAGCTCCACTTACCCGCCCGCTCCCCGTATACTTTCAACGTATCAAATCCTTTTACCATTTTAAACATCTCTGTCAGATCACCCCTCAATCTCCTCAACTCAGAGGAATACAACCCACGTTTGTGCAGCCTGTTCTCATAATTTAACCCGATACCATTCTGGGGAATCTGCACTGCAGCCTCTCCAAGGCCTATGCGTCCTTCCCGAGGTGCAGTGCCCGAAACCGAACGCAGTATTCCAGATGGGGTCTGACCAAGGCTCTATACAACTGAAGCATCAGGTTCTCCTCTTTACATTATCTCGATTTCAAAATTCCCATCCTTATTTTCAAATCCCTCCATGGCCTCGCCTCTCCCTATTTCTGTAATCTCCTCCAGCCCCATAACCCCCCGCGCCCCCCCACCCCCCCACACCCCCACCCCCCCCCCCCCCGGGATGTCTGCGGTCCTCTAATTCTGCCCTCCTGAGCATCCCTGAATACCTGAATATAATCGCTCAACCATCGGTGGCTGTGCCTTCTGTTGCCGAGGCCCCAAGCTCTGGAACTCCCTGCCTAAACCTCTCCACCTCTCTTCCTCGCTTCCCTCCTTCAAGGTGCTCCTTAAAACATATCTCTTTGACCAAGCTTTTGGTCACCTGCGCTAATTTCTACTTAAGTGGCTCGGTGTCAAATTTTTTATCTCAAAATACTCTTGTGAAACTGTGGTGTATGTAGCACACAAATCACTGACTCCACACGGTCTGGTGTTGTAATAACTGCAGTGACCTTAGTCCTTTAATGTTCAGCTCCAGAGTGCCTCTCAGGTGTGGTGGGCAGCCTTTTATACTGCCTCTTGCAGGTACTTTCAGGTCTCCCACCACAGCGCCCTCTGTGGTGCACCATTGTACTTATATTATACATTTAATGTACCTGGACAATACACAACATTTCACTCTCTCCCCTCCCCGCCCCCCCCTCCCCAGTTCCAAAAGCCATTGCCGGTAACGTCGGCCTTGTTCGTCCTGGTGGGTTAGTGAGTGTGAGTCCATGATCATCCCATGCAGAGATCATTAGGTGCAAGCATGTGGTGTTTGCAGTCCTCGCATGGGTGATGAAGTGTCGGGTATAACCTCCAACAGAAAACAGGTATAAATAGACGGTACATTAGTATGGTACATACTTTGGCCCCAAGTTTCATCCCGCGCACCGCGAAAACGGCGCACCTCCGAGCTGGGCGCCTGTTTTTCGCGCCGGAAACTGCGCCTAAAAAAAAGTCTGATATTCTCGAGCTCCTTGGAGCTCGATGTCTGCTTGGCGCGGCGTGTCGATTTTCTAAGTAGCCGGGGGCGGGTACAATTTAAATTAGCCTTCGTGGTGCCGGCAACCCTGCGCATGCGCGTTGGAGTGTGCGCGCACGCGCAGTCTCACACAAACATTGGCACCCGGCCATTTTTTTAAATACTGCAGAAAAAGTGAAGATTTGTTTCTGGGACCCCTGCAAAGGCTTGTAATTTGATTTTTTTTGATATTTCTGTGTGTGAGGGAGTGCTTTTAGCAGCACTGCTGAATAAATCACCTGCTGAAATCAGTGAGTTCAGCTTTTCACTGCTAAACTTGCAGAACCGGTGCTGCATTGGTGCATGCAAATTAAGGACTGTGTGTTTGGAGAAATAAGAGTGCCAATTCAACTTTGCAATGGATCAACGTCCACCAAGAACAAAGATGGCAAACCATTGTATAATACGTGGTGTTGACAATGCAGCACCCATTCTGCAAATTTAAATATAAAACTGTCGATGTGGCTGCCTCTCCCTGTCCAAATGGCCTCAGTCCCCCTCACAGCTCGAAGGCCGCTGCTGTATCTTCGGCTGCCATCGAGCCACTGACGCCGTCCCTAAAGTGTGTCCGAATGGCCTCAAGCACCATAAAGAGCTACGTGTGTCAGGTGTTGATTCTTCGGCTGCCAGCCAGCCACTGACGCTGCTGATATCCTATGGCCGAATGGCCTCACGTCGGTCCGCTGCTGATTCTTCGGCTGCCGGCCAGCCACTGACGCCGCTGATATCTCATGGCCGAATGGCCTCGGGTCCGTCCGGTGCTGCTTCTTCGCGGCCAGCCACGAAGAGAATGAAGGCCTGCCTCAAGCACTGCAGCTCAGCTCGAAGCTTGCTGCCGCTGCCGTCGAGACACTGACGCCACACCGCTGCCTGTCTCCAACATGAAAGGCCTGCCTGAAGCACAGCAGCTCGAAGGCTGATGCTATTTCACACAGGTAGGAACATGGTTTATTTAATCTTTTCTTTGCTTATAAATTTTTATTCAGGTTGGATTTATTTGTATAATATTTGTATATGTATAACTAAGGATTGATTGTAGAATTTAATGACTTCCCTTCCCTCCCTCCCCCCCCCCCCCCCCATTCCCTACACCTAATTTGTAACCTGCGCCTGATTTTCTAAAGTGTAGACAAGGTTTTTTCGAGCGTACAAAAATCTTCACTTACTCCATTCTAAGTTAGTTTGGAGTAAGTTTTCACTGACGAAACTTTGAAATCAGGCGTAAGTGGCCGGACACGCCCCCTTTTGAAAAAAAAATTCTGTTCCAAAGTGAAACTGTTCTAACTGACTAGAACTGGAGCAAACTAAATGATGAGAATTCCGATTTCTAAGATACTCCGTTCTACACTAGTTGCTCCTAAAAATCAGGAGCAAATCATGTGGTAACTTGGGGCCAATATGTGGTACAGCTGGTATGTCAAAAAGATTACAGGTGCACGGAACAGTTGTTTAATCCCAGCTCCACTGGCGGTATACTGCCTCCTTTTTACTGGGCTGCTCTGAGACAGGGTACCGCAACTGGTGCGTTGCCTCTGTGCTCAGTAGTCGCCTTAGCGGTTCATCTGCAGCCGCTGAACCCTTGCATTATTAGTCATGGGTCCGTTAACCCTTTTACTTGTTTTACTGTACCCTGTGATGTGACTCTTTTCGTAAATCATTCGTGTCCATCATGTTTAAACACAGTACCCATTCAGCATTGTAAATCCTTCATATCCCTCGTTTCACCTTTTTAAACACGGTAACCAACCAGCATCAACACAAAAATTTTAACTATTATCCACACACGTCACCATACCAGTCTCATTACTCCTCTAGACTTGCTCTTGCCTTCCAAAAGTCTCTTTGTAGGGACCACCAATGGTGTGGGGCCCTTTTAAGGCTCCCGGGTGCATTGCCCTTTTAAGACGCCAGCTTGTGGTTCCCACGAGGCTTTCCTTGGGCTCCGCCATTTTAGTCGCCCTGCTGGCCTTTGTCTGCCGAGCACTGCCGCCACGAGGCCCGCCGACATCTTGAGCTCGCTGACAAAGAAGAAAGAAAGTAGAAAATCACGCTTGAAGTGGGGGGGGAAATTCTGGCCTCGGCTCCAGCATTGCAGGTAGCAGCGATAATCCGCACGTTGGGGATGATCCGAGCCCTCTCATTACAACAACCATGGTCGGAGGGACTGCGGTGGAATGATTGCGTCCTTCGGGTAGTTGTTGTAGATGTAGGGGAAGTAACACATAGCAAAGCCGTGGAAGGTTTTAAGGAGGCTGGATCGATTGTGCGATTATGCGTGCGGAGAGAGAAGCCCGTCTGGAAAGATCTTAGAATTGAAACTTGTCGCGTTCTCCCGGGTCATACCTGCCGTCGCTGTAGCCTCCTCTCCTGCAGTTCCGGCCGCCGCTGTAGTCTCTACCGCTGCCCGACTTTTCCTCTGCGTGGGCCCCCCCCGGTTTGTCGGCCATCGGTGGACCTCCCGCTCATCGCCTGCAGTGCCCCGCTGGCCCGCACCCCAGCAATCAGCCTGCACCTAACAAGACTGCTCTTTGGGAACCCGGGGAGCAGCAGTCTGTAAAGGAATGAAGTCTTCCCAGCTCCCACGGACTTTCCCCATCCATCTCCTGCTGAGTGGTGTCGGCCCATCGCCTGCAATAACCCACGAGGGTAAACCGTGCGTCTTGCCCCCGTGGGATACCTGCACGTCCGCTCTGCCGAGAACAGGTATCAGTTCCCTGGTGTAGGTACGCAGCTTCGCCGTGACCGGGACCAGCTTGGGTCGTGCAGCCGGGTTACTCCGCAGTTGTTCAAAAGTTCTCTGACTCATCAACGACGGACCCGATCCCGTATCCACTGCCATACTCACTGGGACTCCGTTAATTTTGACTTCCATAATCACTGGGGGCGAATCGTCAGTGCACGTATACAGTCCCAACACCTCATCTTCTTCTGCCTGCTCCTCGCTGAACAGTGGATCATCCCCCATCTCCTCAGCCACACGGCGAGTCCAATTTCTTTTATACATACGCTGAAGGTGGCCTTTAATGTGGCAGGTATTGCACGTATACTCCGCAAACCTGCACCGGTGAGCCCCATGGCTTCCTCCGCAGCGTCAGCATGGTGCTGCTTGATTGGCCCCCCTCAGCGGACTCTGAGTTCCAGGACCCCGAAGTCCATGCTCTCTGCCCCAGGCAGAGCCACGTTCTGCAGTTTTGTCCATGGTGGGCGCTATCCTGTGGACAGTGCCTGCCAGGTTTGAGACTGTGTGGATCATTTGTTTGGTGCTGCAAGTCGAGGTCATGTATGCCCGGCTGATGGTGATGGCTTTTGTCAGGGTGACTGTGGGTTCAGTGGCTAGCAGCTTGTGAAAGAGGTCTTCATGGCCAATCCCCATAACAAAAAAGTCCCGCAGCGCTTCGTCAAGGTGTGCGCCAAAACCGCGAGTCTCCTGAGGTCCGCAGCATATTTGGTGACATCCTGGCCCTCGGGTCTGCAGTGATGGTAAAATTTGTGTCTGGCCGTGAGGATGCTCTCCTTTGGTTTCAACTGGTCACGAATGAGTTTACTCAGCTCCTCGTATGACTTGTCCCTGGTGCTCCCGGGTGCCAGCAAATCCCTGACGAGACAGTAAACCTCACCGCCACAACTGGAGAGCAATATCGCCTTACGCTTATCTCTCATTGCGTCCATGCTCCCCGTCAGGTCGTTTGCTGTGAAGTAGTACTCGAGCCTTTCCGTAAAGGCCTCCCAATCATTGCCCATGGTAAAATCCTTTAGTGAGCCCAGAGTAGCCATGTTTGCGTGAAGTTCGTCCGTGTCCTCGTTGCCAATGTGGTGTAGGTAGCACACAAATCACTGACTCCACACGGTCTGGTGTTGTAATAACTGCAGTGACCTTAGTCCTTTATTGTTCAGCTCCAGAGTGCCTCTCAGGTGTGGTGGGCATCCTTTTATACTGCCTCTTGCAGGTACTTTCAGGTCTCCCACCACAGCGCCCTCTGTGGTGCACCATTGTACTTATATTATACATTTAATGTAGCAGAGCAATACACAACAGTTGGACTTAAGTTAAAGGCGCTATATAAATTCAAGTTGTTGTTACTTATATGGCAGCCCCCTTGAGATGAAAGCCACCATTCCATTAGTCTCTTTTATTATTTGATAAGCAGACAGAGATACAACATAGGTAAAAGGAAAGTTTAGGACTGATGTCAGGAAACACTTCTCCAATCAGAGTGATTAACGCCTGGAATGGTCTTTGGGTTAGGGTAACGGAGATAAAAGGCTTGGACTCATTCAAGAGGCACTTTGCTGCTGTGATGAGGGAACCACAGGTGTGAATGGAAAGAATCATCGAGGTGGGCCCAATCGGCTCCATCGTCTGCACTTACCTTCGTGCAAGCCTCCAATCGATATTTCCAGAAGCATAAAAACGCAGGAGCTGAGGCATGGGAAGATAGTCACTGCTATATTCAGCGAGGTAAGACATGAAACTGGAAATCATTAATCAGTCTACCTAATATCCATTGTGCGACAGTGCTCAAGAATGTAAGCCGCAATTCTGCTGATTGCCTAAATACCACACAGCCCCCTGAGGAATAGTCAGATTTCGAAGCAATAGATCACACTTCCCGAGTTTGCTGAAACCCTTTGAGGGAATAACTAAGCTAGTTTGGTGAGAACTGTTCTGTGGACATAATGAATTATTCCCAGCACTCTTTAAGAAATAATTTCACGGGATGTGACGTCGCTGGCAAGGCAAGCATTTATTGCCCATCCCCAATTGCCCTTGAGAAGGTGGTGGTGAGCCGCCTTCTTGAACTGCTGCAGTCCGTGCTTAAACAACCCTAGATAGGCTGATAAAAAGATAAAATTCACTTTGGACATGCGAAGACTTTGGGGCTGATTTGATAGATGTACACAGGTTAGTTGAAGGACTAGATTATAATCCTACACGGGAGGGAGGGAGTAACTGCAAGTTTACAAAGGCAGTTGTCATTATAACATTGGACACAGGAGCTTATAATGGAAAAAGGTTGGCTGGAAGTGGATTCACATGTTAGGTTTTTAATGCGTTATCGTTGGGGAACAGCCAGCAAAATAGGACAAGACGGGTAGCTCTTTGAGAGAGCCAGGGTCAAATCATTTTAAGATTGTGCCGCCTAATTCTGAAATCCCAACCAGAGGAAATAGCTTCTCTGCATCTGCTCTATCCTTTTATTCAGATAAACACCTCATTTAACTCCTACTTTCATTAAAAGACCCTCGATCTAATGGTGATCTTCTGTTGCTTTAAGTTCTCCGCTAAAAGTGCTGTGAAGCAAAACCGCTTGAGCTGAGATCACCATTCAATGAGCAAAGGGACAAAGGGGGACGCACAACATGTATTTAAATGTGGTGCGTCCTTGTTGTAAATCAAGGGCTCAGGACTCAAAGTGTCGCTACGGCCCGGGTGCATGACTGGCTGCAGTCTGCCGCAGTCACCTCGGGCCGCAAGAATATCTGTTCGACCAGTAAATGTAATCACATTCTTTCCCAATACCTTGAATTGTACAGGGGCTCTAATATAACACACCGGATGGATCGCAGTGAATTACAAAGCGTAATCCTGTTGTGGGGCTCCGACGAGTGTGTAACCCATCACAGTTATACATAGCCAGTTTAAATTCACCAAGAAGTAGTCAGGAGCATTTTTTAAAAAATAAACATACTGGCTTGCCTGATGGAGTAATGGCTGATTGCACCATGTGCTGTGGCACCTAGCCATAAATAGAAAGACTTGCATTTATATTGCACAACCGCAGGGCGCCCCCTCGAAAGCGCTTTACAGCCAATGAAGTACTTTTGACGTGTAGTCACCGTTGTAATGTAGGCAAACGTGGCAGCCTATTTCCGCACAGCAAGCTCCCACAAATAGCAATGCGATAATGAACAGGTCACTTGTTCTAGTGACGTTGGTTGGTACAGGCAAGGAATGTTGCAGTTTCAAACCTTGGATCCATGTTGGATTAGCTGATCACACCCGGGCAATGTTTGGGTTAGGGAAGGGGGCTGCTGGGGAGGTGGGGTGGGGGGGGGACGGGGACGCGGGGAGGCCGGGGGGTGATATCTGTCAAGATTCCCACCCTTGTTGGAAGAGCATGTGTGTGAGTACAGAGTGAGGTCAAGATTGGCTTAATGCATGATGGTTGAGTCTAGGCCATCATTTACTGCCTTGACTGATATGAATAATGAAGATTAGGGTGAGGTACTGGAGGGTAGGGGCGACTTGTGAAGCAGCTCCAGCAAGGTTCGCTGGCATAGAAAAACGATGCCACTGTGCCTGTTTTACACCCATAAAATGGGCGTCTAAGATTCCAATATGGCTGGCGGCGTGCGCGCGTGCATTCTACACCAGAATTGCGTCATCCGCCATATTGGTTAGGGCTACTCAGTAGGCATGTGCGTGTTGCTCGTGTTAGGACCGTTGCGTAAGCAAACTGAGGGCCGAGCAACTGTTTCTGGTCCTCTTTGCCAAATTGGTCCGAGAATGGCTGCAGCAGATGACGTATCTTCAGGCGCTCGGCATCCAAACCATAGAATTATAGACTGAAGGAGGCCAATCGGCCCATCGTGCCTGTGCCGGCTCTTTGGTAGAGCTACCCAATTAGTCACACTCCCCTGTTCATTCCCCGTAGCCCTGCAAATTTTTTCCCTTCAATTCATCCAATTCCATTTTAAAATTCATATTAAATCCGCTTCCACCGCCCTTTCATGCAGCGCATTCCAGATCAAAACAACACGCTGCGTTAAAAGTATGTTTCCTCATGTCGCCTCTGGTTATTTTGCCTATCACCTTAAAACTGTGTCCTCTGGTGACCGACCCTTCTGCCACTGGAAACCGTTTCTCTTTATTTATTCTATAAAATCCATTCATGATTTTGAACAACTCTAGGCTTGAGGGGGAGAAAATTGGAAAAACAGACTCAATGGTCTCTTTTCCATGACTGCCTCACCCATGCCTTGGAGCGGGGGCAGAGGAGACACTGGAATCATACCAGGGATGAGGGTGTTTGGTTATGTGCTGACACTAGAGAAGCTGGGATTATTCCCCTTAGAGCAACAACAACAACTTGTATTTATATAGCGCCTTTAACGTAGTAAAACCTCCCACGGTGCTTCACAGGAGTGTTATAAGACAAAACAAATACATTTACCAATCCACATTAGAAGAAATTATAGCAGATGACCAAAAGCTTGGTCAAAGAGGTAGGTTTTAAGGAGTGTCTTAAAGGAGGAAAGAGAGGCAGAGAGGCGGAGAGGTTTAGGGAGGGAGTTCCAGAGCTTGGGGCCCAGTTAGCTGAAGGCACGACCACCGATGGTTGAGCAGTTATAATCAGGGTTGGTCTAGAGGGCAGAATTAGAGGAGCGCAGACATGGCGGGGGTTTGTGGGGCTGGAGGAGATTCCTCATAGGCAGTCCCTCGGAATGGAGGAGATCACAGAGATAGGGAGGGGCGAGGGTCATGGAGGGATTGAAAACAAGGGTGAGAATTTTGAAATTGAGGCTTTTGAAATAGAGCAGAGAAGATTAAAGGGAGATTGAATAGAGGTGTTCAAAGTTATGAAGGGTTTTGATAGAGTAAATAAGGAGAAACTGTTTCCATTGGTAGGAGGACCAAAGGACACAGATTTAAGGTCATTAGCAAAAGAACCAGAGGGCAGATAAGGAGGTTGTTTTTATGCAGCGAGTTGTTATGATTTGGAACGCGCTGCCTCAAAGGGTGGTGAAAGCAAATGCAATAGTTACTGTCAAACGGCAATTGGGTAAATACTTGTCGAGAAGAAAACTGAAGGGCTATGGGGAAAGAGTAGGGGGAGTGAGACTACTTGGATAGATCTCAAAGAGTCGGCACAGGCACGATGGGCCGAATGGCCTCCTTCTGGGCTGTACAATTCTACGATTCTATGATCGTAGCTCTGTTGTGACTTTCCTGCATTTAAGCCAATTGTCAGGTTGCTGCCACTTAGATCTACAACTGATGGGACTGGTGATCAGTCAGGAGTGTGACTTATTGCGTCAAGATCGGATTTAAAAATCCCAGTTGTTAAAAATGTATTACTGTAGCGAGGATTAAGCAACACAGAACTTTTGAGTATCTTCTTTCTGCACCTGGGATTCTCAATTTTAATATTGCCAAGCCAAAAGTCCAGAGCCTATACAATTCGTGAGATCAGTTTTCAGAATTTAAATGACTCCTTCTCTGTTTTCCCAGAGAGCTCAGCCTCACTAACACCGCAACATCATAAACATATAGAAACATAGAAACATAGAAAATAGGTACAGGAGTAGGCCATTCGGCCCTTCGAGCCTGCACCACCATTCAATATGATCATGGCTGATCATGCAACTTCAGTACCCCATTCCTGCTTTCTCTCCATACCCATTGATCCCTTGAGCCGTAAGGGCCACATCTAACTCCCTTTTGAATATATCTAATGAACTGGCCTCAACAACTGTCTGTGGTAGAGAATTCCACAGGTTCACAACTCTCTGAGTGAAGAAGATTCTCCTCATCGCGGTCCTAAATGGCTTACCCCTTATCTTTCGACTGTGACCCCTGGTTTTGGACTTCCCCAACGTCGGGAACATTTTTCCTGCATCTAACCTGTCCAATCCCATCAGAATTTTATGTTTCTATGAGATCCCCTCTCATTCTTCTAAATTCCATTGAATATAAGCCTAGTCGATCCAGTCTTTTTTCTTATGTCAGTCCTATACTTCTGGGAATCAGTCCTGTGAACCTTCACTGCACTCCTTCAATTGCAAGAATGTCCTTCCTCAGATTAGGAGACCAAAACTGTACACAATATTCAAGGTGTGGCCTCACCAACTGCAGTAAGACCTCCCTGCTCCTATACTCAAATCGTCTCGCTATGAAAGCCAGCATGCCATTTGCCTTCTTCACCGCCTGCTGTACCTGTATGCCAACTTTCAATGACTGATGTACCATGACACCCAGATCTCGTTGCACCTCCCCTTTTACTAATCTGTCACCATTCAGATAATAATCTACCTTCCTGTTTTTACCACCAAAATGGATAACCTCACATTTATCTACATTATAGCGCATCTGCCATATATTTGCCCACTCACCTAACCTGTCCAAGTCACCCTGCAGCCTCTTCGCATCCTCCTCACAGTTCACACTGCCACCCAGCTTAGTGCCATCTGCAAAATTGGAGATATTACATTCAATTCCTTCATCTAATCTATATTGTAAATAGCTGGGGTCCCAGCACTGAACCTTGCAGCACCCCACTAGTCACTGCCTGCCATTCTGAAAAGGACCCGTTTATTCCTACTCTTTGCTTCCTGTCTGCCAACCAGTTCTCTATCCACGTCCCATCAGTTGCAAATCTAAGTGGCAGCGACCTGACAACTGGCTTAAATGCAGGAAAGTATCTTCTCTAATACCTTTAATTTGCTTATTAGCTATTGTTTCAATCGGTTATGAGTAAATGGATGAACATAAATATTTTAAAACACACATTACATGAAATTTACAGCACAGAAAACGGCCATAATAAAAACAGAAGTTTTAGAAATCTCAGCGGGTCAGGCAGCATCGATGGAGAGAAGAACAGAGTTAACGTTTCAGGTCGTCACGAAGGGTCATCGACCTGAAACGTTAGCTCTGTTTCTCTCCACAGATGCTGCCTGACCCGCTGAGATTTCCAGCATTTTCTGTTTTTATTTCAGATTCCAGCATCCGAGTATTTTGCTTTTGTATTACAGATTTAGCCCAACAGGTCCGTGCCACTGTTTATGCTCCACAGGAGCCTCCTCCCACCATACTTCATCTAACCCTGTCAGCATATCCTTCTATTCCTTTCTCCCTCATGATCTAGCTTTCCCATAAATGATCTATGCTCTTTGTCTCTTCAACTCCTTGTGGTAGCAAGTTCCACGTTCTAACTAAACTACTCTCTGGGTAAAGAAGTTTCTCCTGAATTCCCTCTTGGATTTATTAGTGACTATCTTATATTATCTTTTAGTGTGTCAGCTGTGGCTTATTGGGTAGCACTTGTGTCAGAATCAGAAGGTTGTGGGTTCAATTCTGTAAGGTGGTAGAGTATTGTAAGGTAATAAAGATGTCACCAAAGTGGAAGTAGACAGACAGCCGGTCACTAAAGTGGATACTGAAGGTAGTGAATTGATCTGACGCATAGAATGGTCCAGATTAAAGGGCTTATCAGTATTAGGAGGCTGTGAACAGTCGTGAGTTCCTCCACCTCACGGTAGGGATTGTAATGTATTGCCTATTGGCAGATTGTATGTAAAACTGTAAAACTCACTTATGTATGTAAAGCTCGCTTATAAAACCCGCTTACAAATGGGTTTTTGGAGACAGGCTAGGGAGCAAAGCTTGATGGTAAATGAACCATCAGCTGTGTTGACCTTCACTACAGACTGATAGAAAATGGAAACTTACATATTCAGTACAGAACAACACCTACCAATTACAGTAGGGAGTGGGAACATAGATTGTAGCAGTAGCTGCACCCATGGGAACGAGATCGGTTTGACTGGAATTCTTGGGAAAGGGAGAAGGTGCATGGGAACGAGATAGCAAACCCTGGGAAACAAGGTTAATCAACACGTCATGAGGAACTGAGGCAAAGTTGAGACTGCTGAACAACACATTCCAGAAGGTTGACATGTGATGGGAGATGGACAGGTTAGGAAATCAATCAGCAGCCAGTCTGATAAGGGTCTACGAATCAATGAAGCTCCACTGATAAGCTGTAGGCCAATAGAAGTTTTGTCGGAGGGTCGCACACCTCGCAAAACGGTATAACTGTGCATGTAGAAACCCTTGTATTTCGAAGGTTTCATTCTTGAACTCTTCCCCTGCATGCTTGAATAAAGACCAGTTGAACCGAGCTTTCATCTGAGTGATTCCGTGGTCACTATATGGGCGGGTGTCGACTTCTTTTATCAGGAGTCCACCTTGAAGAAGAGAAGTCTTCTTTTTACCCCAACAAGTCCCACTCCAGAGACTTGAGCACAAAAATCGAGGCTGACACTCCCAGTGCAGTGCTGAGGTAATGCTGCACTGTCGCAGTTGCTGTCTTTCAGACGAGTCCCCGTCTGCTCTCTCAGGTGGACGTAAAAGATCCCATGGCATTATTTTGAAGAAGAGCATGGGAGTTATCCCCGGTGTCCTGGACAATATTTATCTCTCAATCAACATATCAAAAATAGATTATCTGGTCATTATCACATTGCTGTTTGTTGGAGCTTGCTGTGCGCAAATTGGCTGCCGCGTTTCCCACATTATAACAATAATGGCACTCCAAAAGTACCTAGTTAGTTGTAAAGTATTTTGAGACCCCCGGTAGTTGTGAACCAAAGTCTTCCTTTTTTTTATGACCCCCGAGTATTGGACTCCCCCACAAGCGGAAATGTTTTCCCTACGGCTACCCTATCAAACCCCTTCATAGTTTTAAAGACTTCCATCGGGTCACCCCTCCACCTTCCCTTTACAAGCCCATCTACTCAAGGTAGAATCAGTGGCTCATTATGTAAATTTCTACTGTCCTCAGAGAATTAATCATTAGTCTCATTTAAATAATTAGCAGTAATAATTATCCCATAAGTTACAAATTCATGGTGAGCTTGCTTAGCTCATTCTGTGGCCTCTATAAAAATAAAAGTCAATAACTCATTCCTAAATTAGAAACAATTTATAATGTGGCGACTGAATTGATAGATCACACAGTGAAAACTGACAGAAATCTGCAAACTCAAAATGGGTCGCGACAGCTTAAAATAATTGTCGATTAAAGTTTCTTTTAGAAGTCACACCTCCGTTCAACGGCGTTCTCCTGGTGAATGTGCTGTCACTTCAGCTCCTAGACGGGCGCTGAACGCCTGATTTGCTGATACGTATACTATGTGTCAGCAGTGGTTCAGTGACGCACCAACATCAGTGTTCTCGCTCAGGCCAACATCCTCAGCATTGAAGCACTGACCACGCTCGATAACCTCCGTTGGGCGGGCCACATCGTCTGCACGCCCGACACGAGACTCCCAAAGCAAGCGCTCTACTCAGAGCTCTGACACGGCAAGCAAGTCCCAGGTGGGCAGAGGAAACGCTTCAAGGACACCCTCAAAGCCTCCTTGAAAAAGTGCAACATCCCCACTGACACCTGGGAATCCCTGGCCCAAGACCGCTCAAAGTGGAAGAGAAGCATCTGGGAAGGCACCGAGCACCTCGAGTCTCTTCGCCGGGAGCACGCGGAAGCCAAGCGCAAACAGCGGAAGGAGCACACGACCACCCAAGCACCCCACCCACCCGTCCCTCCAACCACCGTCTGCCCCACCTGTGACAGAGACTGAAGGTCCTGCATTGGACTCATCAGTCACCTGAGAACTTATATTAGTGCGGAAGCAAGTCATGCTCGACTCCGAGGGACTGCCGAAGAAGAAGAGTGGATAACACACTTGCTTTCTGAGTCAGAAGGTTGAAGCTCCACTCAGTGACTCGAGCGCAAAATCTAGGCTGGCACCCAAGATGCGTGTGTTGGCATTGCTCCATGTCGCCACCCATTCAGCAACACTGACGACCAACTAAGACCTGACTCTCCACTCCGATCTTAAGCTCCCCCTTGCCGTGAGATGCGGAGACTTTGCTGAGTGTCTCCTCACTTGACATGACTCAGTTTGGGATCCCAGCGGAACAGCGCTCAAATTAACATCTGTCACCGTTTGATGTTGGCATATTAATGCTCAACACTCCTGTGCCACCTGTGACAGTGAGTATTTTTCTTGGACACAGTTCTGTGCATCTCATTGGCACTATATCAAAGAACAGGGGAGTTATATTTATCCCTCAATCAACAACACTAAAAAACAGACAATCTGATCATTATCACATTGCTGTTTGTGGGAGCTTGCTGTGTGCAAATTACAACACTTAAAAAAGTACTTCATTGGCTGTAGAGCATTTTGGGACATCCTCAGGTCATGAAAGGCGCTATATAAATGCAAGTCTTTTTTTAACATTCATTATCTTTCCTGTTCTGGAGCTAGTATAAGCTGATTGGTTATAATGCCTGTGATAGGCTTTCCAATGTAAGACTTCAATAACTATTTTGCTATCCTGACACATGATGGCTAGTATTGCCAGCTTAATTTTGATAGTAAAGCTTGCTAAATCTGCTTTGCCGCATCTTTATTACATTTAGAATGTGTCTTAATTTGCAATAGGAAGCTTCCTACGTAAGTTATCACTTCCAGCCAAATGCAGCACCACTCAACCCAATGATTTAGAAAATTGTCCTTTTCAATGACGCTGGCATCGGTACATCTATTCAGTCTTTTTTTAGGTTTGCCATATGGCGAAGATATCAGCTGCTTTTGCTCTAGTAGCCGCCCCCGTAGCTTGTTATCATTAGTGTGAACAGCAGGAAATGAATGACACATCATCACGATCATCATCATAGGCGGTCCCTCGGACGAGGATGACTTGCTTCCACATCAATAGGGATGAGTTCACAGATGTTTCAATGGAGGACCCGATATTCCAGTCCTGAACTCCAGGGGTGGAATATGCCTGTGCGTGGGTTTTTTTAGCGTGCGGTGACCACCAGCCACCACATGAGCTTGACAGAGCTAGGCCTTTTTTTTTTAGAATTTTATTATTTTAATCGAATTTTGTGTTACATAAATTGGTTAAGATTTAAATATTTCGGAAGTACAGTCCTCGTCTCCACGTACACACAGGCCTCTGGCTGCAGGGAATCCGGGCTCTACAGTCGCACAGTCATCGATGTCTGCAACATTACATTATGAATAAAGGTGTGATTGAAAAGTACAAAGTGCCTTGTGATGATTTTAATGGTCTCCTGGGGCAGCAGCTCCTCCCAGAAACGAGGCAACAGCATGTGGTTCTTGTCATGTTTGTAACTACAATGTAACACCGCTGTATTATTGTATACACCCAACTCAGATGCACACCTTGATCACAGGGGGTGAACTTGTGGGAGACACTCCTTACCTGATCACACAGGTATATAAAGGGAGGTCCCACGCAGGGTCATCACTTCTGGAGTCCTGTAATAAAGAGCTAAGGTCACAGAGTGGCCTTGTCCCTGGAATGTGCCTCGTGTGTGGTTTCATGATGTAGAGTAAGGACTTTACATTGGCGACGAGAAACAGGAATTCACGACCCACGAGAATGGCCACCGGTAGCACAGAGGAACGGTGCTGTATTGGGGAAGGCTGGGACGATTTTGTAGAGAGGCTTCAGCAAAGCTTCGTAACTAAAGACTGGCTAGGGGATGCAGTGGCCGACAAGCGACGGGCTCATCTCCTGACCAGCTGCAGGCCAAAGACTTTTGCGTTTACTGGTACCCGAAAAGCCGTCGGACAAAACCTTTGAAGAGCTCAGCAAATTAATTGGGGAGCACCTCAAGTCGGCGAGCAGCATACACATGACTCGATACAGATTCTACATCCACCAACGTCGTGAAGGACAGAGCATACCGGACTTTGTAGCGGACCTCCGGCATTTGGCCAGCCTCTGTAAGTTCACAGACGCCTGCAGGAAGGAGGTGCGCAGGGATTTCTTCATCGAGGGTATCGGTCATGCAGGAATTTTTCGCAAGTTAATTGAGACCAAGGACTTGACCTTGGAAGTGGCAGCGTTGTTAGCTCAAACTTTCATGGCAGGGGAGAAAGAGATGAAAATGATTTACGCGCGCAATTCTGCCTCTAACGCGGCGATGGATCAGGGAGTCAACATCATAAATGCTACTCAGAGCCCCACAGGTAGGCAGGGGCAGTCCGACATTTACCAGGCAGCAATAGATCCCAGAGCAGGATCTCAACAGAGACAATGGCAGGCTGAACGGACATTCACACCATCACAGTGGACAATGCAGGCTGGGATGGGGCCATTGACACCCACTAATAGGGTATTTAAGAGCAGTCAAAGGGACAGTCAGCGCGGAATTCCTGGCCATAGTCCCTTTGTCCCCAACAATGGAAACTTTAACTCATGCTGGAGGTGTGGGGGAAAATTTGCAGCCAGATCTTTCAGATTCCAACATTTTGTCTGCAGAAACTGAAATCTCAGTGGCCATTTAGCTCGAAAACCTGCAACTGGACTGATATATGAGACAGATAGACCAGAAGAGGGTTCTGTGAGGCAGGATGACTTTTGGGGCAAATCGATGGACGCCGAGGTTCAGTGGGTCCATATTCACAGCTCACCAAAAAGCCACCAATGATGATGAAGGTTTTGATGAACAGCATCCCAGTACGCATGGAGCTGGATACTGGGGCCAGCCAGTCACTCATGGGCGTTCAGCAATTCGAGAAACTATGGCCACTTAAAGCCAGTAGACCCAAATTAGAATGTATTGAGACACAATTACGTACTTACACCAAGGAAATCATTCCAGTGCTAGGCAGTGCAATGATGGCTGTCACACACAATGGGTTAGTGAACCGGCTGCCACTCTGGATTGTCCCGGACAATGGTCCCGCTCTGTTGGGGAGGAGCTGGTTAGCCGAGATGAACTGGAAATGGGGGAATGTTCATGCAATGTCCAGTGGAGCGAAGTTCGTGCTCACAAGTCCAACAAAAATTCGAGTCACTATTTCAACCGGGCATCGGGACTTTCAAAGGCACTAAAGTAAGGCTACACATAACCCTGGACGCCAGGACAGTGCACCACAAAGCCAGAGCGGTGCCGTATGTGATGCGGGAAAAAATCGAGAGCGAAATCGAAGGCTGTTGTGAGAGGGCATCATCTCGCCTGTTGAATTCAGCGACTGGGCGAGCCCCATCGTTCCCGTTCTAAAAGCGGATGGCTCTGTCAGGATCTGTGGCGACTACAAGGCCACCATCAATCGGGTGTTCCTACAAGACCAATACCCGCTCCCAAGAGTAGAGGACCTCTTCACCACGCTGACAGGAGGCAAGCTGTTCACCAAGTTGGAACTCACTTCAGTCTATATGACCCAGGAACTGGCCGATGAATCCAAACTACTGACCATCATCACCACGCACAAGGGACTATTTGCGTATAACAGGTGCCCGTTTGGCATTCGATCAGCGGCCGCAATTTTTCAACGCAACATGGAAAGCCTGCTTAAATCCATTCCTGGAACGATCGTATTCCACGACGACATCCTCATCACGGGTCGAGATACCGAGGAACACCTCCACAACCTGGAGGAGATGCTACGCATACTGGACCAGGTAGGCCTGCGACTCAAGAAGTCTAAATGTGTGTTTTTAGCTCCTGAGGTTGAGTTTCTGGGCAGGAGGGTTGCTGCAGATGGGATTCGGCCCACCGAATCCAAAACAGAGGCGATTCGACGAGCACCCAGGCCCTGCAACACATCAGAGCTGCGTTCATTCCTGGGACTGTTGAACTATTTCGGGAACTTTCTGCCAAACTTGAGCACATTGTTGGAGCCGCTACACGTGCTCCTGCGTTAGGGTTGCGATTGGTTTTGGGGGGACTGTCAGGAACGGGCTTTTGATCGGACGCGAAACCTACTTTGTTCAAAAAAATTGTTGACCCTGTATGAGCCCTATAAACGTTTAGTTCTGACATATGATGCATCATCCTATGGGGTTGGGTGCGTGTTGCAGCAGGGTAATGCTGAGGGTCAGCTACATCCTGTGGCTTATGCTTCCAGGTCGTTCTCTCAAGCAGAACGGGGATATGGCATGGTCGAGAAGGAAGCGCTTGCATGTGTCTATGGTGTAAAAAAAATGCATCAGTACCTCTTCATAATAACATAAGAATTAGGAACAGGAGTAGGCCATCTCGCCCCTCGAGCCTGCTCTGCCATTCAACAAGATCATGGCTGATCTGGCCGTGGACTCAGCTCCACTTACCCGCCTGCTCCCCATAACCCTTAATTTCCTTATTGGTTAAAAATCTATCTATCTGTGATTTGAATACATTCAATGAGCTCGCCTCAACTGCTTCCCTGGGTAGAGAATTCCACAGATTCACAACCCTCTGGGAGAAGAAATTCCTTCTCAACTCTGTTTTAAATTGGCTCCACCGTATTTTGAGGCTGTGCCCCCTAGTTCTAATTTCCCCGACCAGTGGAAACAACCTCTCTGCCTCTATCTTGTTTTCATTATTTTAAATGTTTCTATAAGATTACCCCTCATCCTTCTGAACTCCAACGAGTAAAGACCCAGTCTACTCAATCTATCATCATAAGGTAACCCCCTCATCTCTGGAATCAGCCTAGTGAATCGTCTCTGTACCCCCTCCAAAACTAGTATATCCTTCCTTAAGTAAGGTGACCAAAACTGCACGCAGTACTCCAGGTGCGGCCTCACCAATACCCTGTACAGTTGCAGCAGGACCTCCCTGCTTTTGTACTCCATCCCTTTCGCAATGAAGGCCAACATTCCATTCGCCTTCCTGATTATCTGCTGCACCTGCAAACTAACTTTTTGGGATTCATGCACAAGGACCCCCAGGTCCCTCTGCACCGCAGCATGTTGTAATTTCTCCCCATTCAAATAATATTCCCTTTTACTGTGTTTTTTCCCAAGGTGGATGATCTCACATTTTCCGACATTGTATTCCACCTGCCAAACCTTAGCCCATTCGCTTAACCTATTTAATTCTCTTTGCAGCCTCTCTGTGTCCTCTACACATCCCACTTTCCCACTAATTTTTGTGTCATCTGCAAATTTTGTTACACTACACTCTGTCCCCTCTTCCAAGTCATCTCTGTATATTGTAAACAGTTGTGGTCCCAGCATCGATCCCTGTGGCACACCACTAACCACCGATAGGAAGTTTGAATTAGGGACGGACCACAAGCCACTCACATCCCTGTTGTCAGACAGCAAGGCTGTCAATGCCAATGCATCAGCTCGCATACAGCGATGGGCCCTCACGCTAGCTGCTTATGACTACTCCATCCGGCACCGGCCCGGCACTGAAAACTGCACTGACGTGCTCAGCAGGCTTCCACTGGTCACCACCAAGGGGGCAGCTGAGCAATGCTCTGAGATGGTCATGGCTCTCGATGCCTTTGACAGTGCAGGCTCCTCCTTCACAGCCCGCCAGATCAAAATCTGGACAAACAGAGATCCCCTCCTATCCTTGATTAAGAAATGTGTCCTGACTGGGGATTGGGCGCCCGCACACGGAGCATGCCTTGAGGAGGTCAGACCGTTCCACAGGCAGATGGATAAGCTCTCCATCCAAGCCGACTGCCTACTATGGGGCAGCCGGGTAGTCATGCCCCAGAAGGGCAGGGAGGCATTCATCAGGGAAATCCACAGCGAGCACCCAGGCATTGTGATGATGAAAGCCATTGCCCGGTCACACGTTTGGTGGTCTGGAATTGATTCAGACCTGGAACGCTGTGTTTGCAGATGCACGACCTGTGCCCAATTGGGCAATGCCCCCAGGGAGGCCCCGCTCAGCCCGTGGCCCTGGCCCACCAAGCCATGGTCACGCATTCATGTTGACTACGCGGGCCCGTTCATGGGGAAGATGTTCCTCATTGTAGTAGATACGTACTCGAAATGGATCGAGTGCATCATCCTGAATTCATGCACGTCATCCACCACCGTGGAAAGCCTACGTATGATCTTTGCAACCCATGGTTTGCCAGACATCCTGGTTAACGACAATGGCCTGTGTTTCACGAGCTATGAATTCCGGGAGTTTATGTCGGGCAATGGCATCAACCACGTCAGGACTACGCCGTTCAAGCCAGCCTCCAATGGCCAGGCGGAACGGGCAGTCCAAATCATTAAGCAAGGTATGCTCAGGATTCAAGGACCCTCCCTACAATGCCGTCTATCATGCCTCCTGCTGGCCTATAGATCCCGCCCGCACTCGCTCACGGGGGTCCCGCCCGCACAGCTACTCATGAAACGGACACTCAAAACTCGTTTGTCCCTCATCCACCCAGTCCTGACCGACATAGGTGAGGGCATCCGCAAGTCACAAAATGAGTACCATGACCGTAATTCAAGGGGGAGATATATAGAAATAAATGATTCTGTATTCGTCGTCAATCACGCCATGGGGCCCAAATGGCTTGAGGGTACTGTAATTGGCAAAGAGGGGAATAGAATCATCGTGGTAAAACTCAACAATGGCCAGATATGCCGTAAGCATCTGGACCAAGTAAACAAAAGATTCAGCATGGACACGGAGGAACCTGAAGAAGACCATGAGATGGACCTCACACTACCACCAGCGAATGTGCAACAAGAGCAATCGGAAGAACGCACATTCCCTGAGGTCACCCCGAACAGGCAGGAATCACCACAGGTGACAGACACTCACATCAGCGTCCAACAACCAGAGCCCCAACTGCGGCGCTCCACGAGGGAGCGTAGGCCACCTGAAAGACTGAACCTATGATCCCAGTAAGACTTTCGGGGGGGGGCGGGGGGGAAGGTGATGTCATGTTTGTAACTACAATGTAACACCACTGTATTACTGTGTGCACTCAACTCAGGTGCACACCTTGACCACAGGGGGTGAACTTGTAGGAAACACTCCTTACCTGATCACACAGATATATAAAGGGAGGTCCCACGCAGGGTCATCACTTCTGGAGTCCTGTAATAAAGAGTTAAGGCCTTGTCCCTGGAATGTGCCTCGTGTGGTTTCATGCTGTAGAGTAAGGACTTTACAGTTCTGAAGCACCATAGCGCCAAAATTCATGGATGTAGACATCCTTTACCAATACTGAGATGTGTCACTCCTGCAGCACGCCAAATGACGCATGATTTCAGCTTTCCAATATCCCCTTTCAACTTGATTGTTATAAGCACCTGGATATCACCTGTGCTGCCTGTGAAAGCTCGTGGCATTATGTACAAAACCATTTCACTGTCGAGATTCTCCGTACAAGATGCTATTTGATCCTTGTTGGTCGTCTCCGCGTTGAACTCCTCCGCCAGCGATCGGCATCGCACAAGTTGCTTTGGAGGCAGTTCAGAGAAGGTTCACTAGGTTAATTCCGGGGATGAGGATGTTGACTTATGAGGAAAGGTTGAGTATGTTGAGCCTCTATTCATTGGAATTCAGAAGAATGAGAGGTGATCTTATCAAAACGTACAAGGTTATGAGGGGGCTTGACAAGGTGGATGCAGAGAGGATGTTTCCACTGATGGGGGAGACTAGAACTAGAGGGCATGGTCTTAGAAAAGGGGCCGTCCATTTAAAACAGAGATGAGGAGAAATTTCTTCTCTCAGAGGGTTGTAAATCTGTGGAATTCACTGCCTCAGAGAACTGTGGAAGCTGGGACATTGAATAAATTTAAGACAGAAATAGACAGTTTCTTAAACGATAAGGGGATAAGGATTATGGGGAGCCGGCGGGAGAGTGGAGCTGAGTCCATGAACAGATCAGCCATGATCTTATTGAATGGTGGAGCAGGCTCGAGGAGCCGTATGGCCTACTCCTGTTCCTATTTCTTATGTTCTTATGTTAAATACTGAAGTGTGTTTGTGATTGTGTAACCCTTCCATTCAAAGGCTGTAATAAAGGACATTGACTTGATTACTCCATTTTTATGCCATTTTATCAGGATAACTCCCCTGCTCTTATTGATCCATGATCTTATGAATGGTGGAGCAGGCTCGAGGGGCCGTATGATCTACTCTTGCTCCTATTTCTTATGTTCTTGTGTAAAAGCAGCATTCCTGCAGAAATGACAAATGTCTTTTTCAGAGATGGTCTCGGGAGGCCTGCCTGTCAATTCCAGTATTGCAGTAACTTGGCTTTTATCCAGTGGCAAGGGTTAACCAGGACGACTGGAGACCTGGTCGGCTGCACGGACCGAGTGCGCAGACATATCGCAGTGTGGGCCTGCCAGCTGAGTCCTGCACATTAACTCTTACACTGGGCCCCCCTGCAACATCTGCCATTGCAGATAAACCAGCTCAAACCACGGGTAGCACAGCAAGCACGGGCCAATTAACGCCTTTCCTGCTATCTGTTATTGACACAGTTCTATCGAGCTCAGGCTTGAAAATTTTAAATTGACCCCCCCCAGCATCTGCAGCCTTTTGGAGCACAGAGTACCAGATTTCCACGAACATTTGGTCAAAAAGTGCTTCCTGATTTCCGAACCTAATTTTAAGATTGTGCCCCCTTGTTCTGGATTACCCCACCTGAGGAAACGGTTTCTCCGTCGCCACTCATTGCTTCATCATTTTAAGCAGCTTAGTTATATCACCCCTCAAACGACTAACCTCAGGCGTCTACAAGCTAAGTTTAAGCAACCTGCTCTCACAGTGTCAGCTGTGGCTCAGTGGGTAGCACACTCGCCTCTGAGTCAGGCTGTGGGTTCAAATTCCACTCCAGGGACTTGAGTGCAAAAATCTAGGTTGAGGGAGTGCTGCAGTGTTGGAGGTGCCGTCTTTCGGATGATAAACCGATGCCTGTCTGCTCTCTCAAGCGCATCTAAAAGACCCCATGGCACATTTTCTAAGAAGAGCAGGGGAGTTATCCCGGTGTCCTGGCCAATATTTATCCATCAATCATCATCACTGAGGCAGATTATCTGGTCATTATCGCAATGCTGTTTGTGGGAGCTTGCTGTGTGCAAATTAGTTGCCGTGTTTCCTGCTTTACCACAGTGACTACACTCCAAAAGTATTTAATTGGCTGGAAAGTGCTTTGGGACGTCTGGTGGTCGTGAAAGGCCCAAATTCCAAGCAAGTCTTTCTTTAACCCTTTAGGCCCAGTCTCATCTGGGGAATCTGTGCTGTACTCCTTTCAAGGCCAATATATTTTTCTTAGGTTCGGGGCCCAAAACCACTTCACACGTGAGCATTGATGGTGAGTATTAACAGGCTGTTTGACTTTGGACCAGCATCACGGTGAAGTCCAATCCTGCCCTTACCCAGCATTTACACACACACACACACACACGATCGCCACCCCTCTGGGTGAGATGATCTAACATAGACTGGGTCCTTCTCAGTCTGAGTGACTCACAGATAGGGCCTTATCTCTGAGCTAGCAGGACACCTACCGAAAACATCTGGAAGCAGCAGCCCTGCTGGGTTCATGGGATTTTACAAGCACAAAGTGTGAAGGAGATTTGAAGAACAAATGTAACGCCCCTATTTAAAAAAGGAGGCAGACAAAAATTGGGAAACTATAGACCAGTTAGCCTAACATCTGTGGTTGGGAAAACATTGGAGTCCATTATTAAAGAAGCAGTAGCAGGACATTTGGAAAAGCAAAATTTGGTCAGGCAGAGTCAGCATGGATTTATGAAGGGGAAGTCATGTTTGACAAATTTGCTGGAGTTCTTTGAGGATGTAATGAACAGGGTGGATAAAGCGAAACCAATGGATGTGGTGTATTTGACAAGGTGCCACATAAAAAGTTACTGCACAAGAGTAAAGTTCACGGGGTTGGGGGTAATATATTATGGACAAAGGATTGGCTAACTAAAAGAAAACAGAGAGTCAGGATAAATGGTTTATTCTCTGCTTGGCAACCAGTAACTAGTGGAGTGCCACAGGGATCAGTGCTGGGACCCCAACTATTTACAACCTATATTAACGACTTAGAAGAAGGGACTAAGTGTAACATAGCCAAGTTTGTTGACGATACAAAGATGGGAGTAAACGCAATGTGTGAGGAGGACACAAAAAAATCTGCAAAAGGACATAGTCAGGCTAAGTGAGTGGGCAAAAACTTTGCAGATGGAGTATGATGTTGGAAAGTGTGAGGTCATGCACTTTGGCAGAAAAAAATCAAAGAGCAAGTTTTTATTTAAATGAAGAAAGATTGCAAAGTGCCATAGTACAGCGGGACCTGGGGGTACTTGTGCATGAAACACAAAAGGATGGTATGCAGGTACAGCAAGTGATCAGGAAGGCCAATGGTACCTTGGCCTTTATTGCAAAGGGGATGGAGTATAAAAGCAGGGAAGTCTTACTACAGTTGTACAGGGTATTGGTGAGGCCACACCTGGAATACTGCGTGCAGTTTTGGTTTCCATATTTACGAAAGGATATACTTGCTTTGGAGGCAGTTCAGAGAAGGTTCACTAGGTTGTTTCCGAGGATGAGGGGGTTGACTTATGAGGAAAGGTTGAGTAGGTTGGATCATTACTCATTGGAGTTCAGAAGAATGAGAGGTGATCTGATCGAAAAATATAAGATTATGAGGGGGCTTAACAAGGTGGATACAGAGAGGGTGTATCCACTGATAGGGGAGACTAGAACTAGAGAGCATAATCTAAGAATAAGGGGCCACCCATTTAAAACTGAGATGAGGAGAAAGTTCTTCTCTCAGAGGGTTGTAAATATGTGGAATTCACTGCCTCAGAGAGCTGTGGGAGCTGGGACAGTGAATAAATTTAAGACAGAAATAGACATTTTCTTAAACGATAAGGGGATAAGGGGTTATGGGGAGCAGGCGGGAAAGTGGAGCTGAGTCCATGATCAGACCAGCCATGATCTTATTGAATGGCAGAGCAGGCTCGAGGGGCCGCATGGTCTACTCCTGCTCCTATTTCTTATGTTCTTATGTTAAATACTGAAGTGTGTTTGTGATTGCGTATCCCTTCCATTCAAAGGCTATAATTGTCATGTATCTCACATTACAAGTATATAACTGTATCTTACCATGCTATACATGACTGTAACTAGATATGACCTGTAACCACAAGCATACTTTACCACCAGGGGCGCACTTGCAGGAGACACTGCATACCTGTTCCACACAGGTATATAAAGGCAGGTCTCAGGCAAGTGTGGCACTCGAGAGCTGTGAAATAAAGGTGCATGTCCAGACTGACCTTGACTTCAGCATGTTCCTCATGTCAGTCTGTACTGCAGGGTCAGGACTTTACAGTGGCGACGAGCTACAGGATCACAGAATCCACAGAATGGCTACCAACGGCTCAGGTGAGAAATACAATGCTGGAGACAATTGGGAGGACTTTATAGAAAGGCTCCAACAAAGCTTTGTAACCAAAGACTGGTTGGGCGACGATAAGGCAGACAAGAGAAGAGCCCATCCCTTGACCAGCTGTGGCTCGAAAACATACAACTTAATGAAGGACCTGCTGGCACCTGAGAAACCAGCAAGCAAGTCGTTTGAGGAGTTGAGCACACTGGTAAGAGACCACCTGAAGCCAGCAAGCAGCCTATACATGGTCAGACACAGGTTCTACAACTACAGACGCTGTGTGGGCCAGAGCATACCAGACTTTGTGGCGGAACTTCGGAGACTGGCTAGTTTATGTGAGTTCTCCGATAAAGGAGAGAAGTACTGAGAGACTTTTTTATTGAAGGAATAGGCCACGCAGACATATTCTGAAAACTTATCGAGACCAAGAACTTGACCCTAGAGGCAGCAGCACTGGTTGCACAGACATTCTTGGCAGGAGAAGAAGAAAGGAGGTTGATCTATTCTGCGGGTACGACAACTAACGAAACATTGGAACAAGGGGTTCACAGCGTGAAACGAGCCACTACCCCCCCACACAGACAAAGGCAGGAGAGCAGACCTTCAACAGCAGACAGTGCGCGCAAGAAGCCATCAAGGGCCACATGAACGGCCGTTCACACCTCATCAACCCACAATGCGAGCAATCAATTACAGGCTGAGAGAAGCTCAAGAGAGATCAGCCAGATGCAGCTCATCTTTCAGAAACAATGGAAGCGGTCTGTGCTGGAGATGTGGGGGAAGGCACTCAACAAGTGGGTGTTGATTTCAGCATGCTGCTTGCAGAAACTGCAACTATACATGGCTTCTGGCTTGCATGTGCAGAAAAACAGCAGCTCGGCTGGTATACGAATCGGAAGGGTCGGAAAGTGGACCAGAAGACGGTGGGGACAGTGCCCGGGACGCCGGGTTACAGCGGGTCAACACGATCAATGTCCACTGTTCTTACTACAAGATGCCTCCAATAATGATGAGGGTCCCACTCAACGGGATACCCGTCAACATGGAACTGGACATGGGAGCTAGTCAATCTCTCATGAGCGTCCAACAATTTGAACAGATGTGGCCGCACAAAAGCAACAGACCAAAGCTCACAAAGATCGACACCAAACTAAGGACCTATACCAAAGAAATCATTCCAGTCCTTGGCAGCGCCATGCTCTCAGTCACATACAAAGGGACGGTGAACCGACTTCCCCTGTGGATTGTCCCCTGAGATCTCCCAGCACTGTTGTGGAGAAGCTGGCTGGCAAAACTAAATTGGAAATGGGATGATGTTCACGCCATGTCGTCAGGGGAACGGACCTCCTGCTCAACAGTTCTAAGTCATTTTGAACATCTCTTTCATCCAGGTGTGGGCACCTTCAAAGGGGCTAAAGTTAAAATCTACATCACACAGGCTGCCAGACTGGTCCATCACAAAGCTAGAGCTGTGCCTTATGTGATGAGGGAAAAGATTGAACACGAACTGGACCGGCTTCTGTGGGAAGGCTTTATCTCACCTGTGGAATTTAGCGACTGGGCAAGTTCCATCGTCCCCGTCATGAAGCCTGATAGATCCATACGAATTTGTGGGGATTAAAAGTCTACCATAAACAGAGTCTCCTTACAGGACCAATACCCGCTGCCCAGAGCGGAGGACCTATTTGCCACATTGGCTGGAGGAAAACTTTTCTCGAAACTAGATTTCACATCTGCGTATATGATGCAAGAACTGACCGAAGAGTCTAAGCTACTCACCACCATCAACACACATCGAGGCCGTTTCGTGTACAATCGATGCCCTTTTGGCATCAGGTCGGCAGCTGCTATATTCCAGCGCAACATGGAGCGTCTGCTCAAGTCCATCCCAGAGACGGTTGTGTTTCAAGATGACATACTCATCACGGGCAGGGACACCGACTCCCATCTCCGCAATTTGGAGGAAGTACTAAGTCGATTGGATTGGGTAGGCCTAAGAGTTAAGAAATCCAAGTGTCTGTTTCTCGCACCCGAGGTTGAATTTTTGGGCAGAAGGATTGCCGCTGATGGAATCCGCCCAACAGAATACAAAACCGAAGCACCCAGGCCCCGGAATGTCTCAGAATTGCACGCCTTTCTCGGGCTACTCAATTACTTTGGGAACTTTATGCAGAATGTGAGCACACTGCTGGAGCCTCTCCACGTGCTACTCAGAAAGGGGTGCGATTGGTTTTGGGGGGACGCCCAAGAACGCGCCTTCAATAAGGCATGCAACCTTCTATGTTCCAACAGTGTTTTAGCCTTTTTTGACCCAGGTAAAAAGCTAGTGTCAGCGTATGGGGTCGGGTGCATTTTACAGCATGTCAATGACGCGAGTAAATTACAACCCATTGCTTATGCCTCCAGGTCACTTTCGCGGGCGGAGCGCGGGTACGGTATGGTTGAGAAGGAGGCGCTCGTGTGCGGTGTCAAAAAGATGCACCAATACCTTTTCGGGGCCAAGTTCGCATTAGAAACCGACCACAAACCCCTCACGTCCCGGCTATCCGAGTGCAAGGCAATAAACGCGCATTCAGCGGTGGACACTCATGCTGGCGTCTTACGACTACACGATAAGGCACAGACCAGGCACAGACAGCTGTGCCAACGCACTTAGCAGGCTACCCCTGGCGACCACGGATGGGTCCGACAAATAGGACTGTCATGGCAATCAATGTCTTTGAATCCACAGGTTTGCCCATGATGGCTCGCCAAATCAGAGCCTGGACGACTAGCGACCGCACGTTATCCTTAATCAAAACATGTGTTTTAACTGGTGACTGGGCAGAGGCTCACGATGCCTGCGCCGAGGAGATCAAACCTTTCCATAGGCGCATGCATGAACTATCACTACAGGCAGACTGCCTGATGTGGGGCAGCCGAGTAGTTATGCCCTTGCAAGGCAGAGAAGCGTTTGTCCGGGAGCTCCACCGCGAGCACCCGGGGATCGTCCTTATGAAGGCCATAGTCAAATCCCACGTCTGGTGGCCTGGCATTGATGCGGACTTGGAGCTCTGCGTCCAGCGGTGCACCATTTGTGCCCAACTCAGTAATGCCCCCAGGGAGGCCCCCCTGAGCCCCTGGCCCTGGCTCACCAAACCGTGGTCGCGGGTGCATGTAGACTATGTGGGCTCATTCATGGGCAAAATGTTCCTCGTAGTCGTCGATGCATTTTCAAAGTGGATCAAGTGCACCATTTTAAACTCGAGCACCACCTCCGCCACTGTGGAGAGCCTTAGAACCATGTTTGCAATGCACGGAATTCCTGACATATTGGTCAGTGATAATGGTCCATACTTCACCAGCGCAGAATTTCAAGATTTTATTGTTGACCACGGCATAAATCACGTTAAGACAGCACCATTCAAGCCGGCCTCCAATGGCCAGGCGGAGCGAGCAGTGCAAATCGTTAAACAAGGGATGCTAAAAATCCAAGGTCCCACGCCGCCTGTCGCGACTGCTGCTGGCATACAGATCTCGTCCGTACTCATTGACTAGGGTTCCCCCCGCACAACTATTGATGAAATGAACCTTAAAGACTAGGCTCTCATTAATCCTCCCAGACATGCATGAAATTGTTGAGGCAAAGCGCCGGAAGCTAACTAGTACCATGACCGAATTTCGAGGGGGAGGTGGAATGAGATAGGGGACAAAGTTTTTGTGCTAAACTATGGCAGGGGTCCCAAATGGTTTGCAGGGACAGTAACAGGCAAGGAAGGAAACAGGCTACTGGTTGTACAAATGGACAATGGCCAAACCTTCCGGAGGCATGTAGACCAAGTAAAAAGTAGATTCACCAACAACACTGCAGAACCAGAGGCAGACTACAATGTGGAACTCACACCACACCTGGTGGACAGACAGAGGGAACAATCTGAGGAAAGGGCAGTCTCAACAGACAGCCCAGGCGAGATACCAGCAATCATACTGAATGAAACAGACAGCCCAGGCGAGATACCAACAATCATACCGAAAGAAAAACAGGCACCAAGGCAAACAACTGAACCACAACTAAGACGCTCCACGCGAGAGCATAGACCACCTGAGAGACTGAATCTATAAAGACAATAAGGCCTTGGGGGAGGGTGATGTCATGTATCTCACACTACTGTATATAACTGTATCTTACCATGCTATACATGATTGTAACTAGATATGACCTGTAACCACAAGCATACTTTACCACCAGGGGTGCACTTGCAGGAGACACTGCATACCTGTTCCACACAGGTATATAAAGGCAGGTCTCAGGCAAGTGTGGCACTCGAGAGCTGTGAAATAAAGGTGAGGTCCAGAGTGACCTTGACTTCAGCATGTGCCTCGTGTCAGTCTGTACTGCAGGGTCAGGACTTTACAATAATAAAGGACATTGACTTAATTACTCCATTTTTATGCCATTTTTCTCCCTTTACAAACTGTATCCTCAGTTGAGAGAGTGAACAGGTGACCTCCTTGACTATTGTTATCCTGTAGCAAGGTGCTGTGTGCTGATGAACAGCGAACTGCTTCACTACCACTTCTGAATCTCCATCCCTTTCTCCCATGCTCCCCTGACAGCCTGCTATAGGCTCGGCTCAGCTCACATCTTGTGACAGCAAAAGAAAAAGAAAAACTTACATTTATATAGTGCCTTTCACGACCACCGGACATCCCAAATGCTTTACAGCCAATGAAATACTTTTGGAGTGTAGTCAGTGTTGTAATGTGGGAAATGCAGCAGTCAATTTGTGCCCAGCAAGCTCCCACACACAGCAACGTGATAATGACCACATAATCTTTTTTTTTCTTATGGTTGATTGAGGGATAAATATTGGCCAGGACACCAGAGATAACTCCCCTGCTCTTCTTCGAAATAGTGTCATGGGATCTTTTACGGCCACGTGAGAAAGCAGACGGGGCTCGGTTTAACGTCTCATCTGAAAGATGGCATCGCCGGCAGTGCAGCACTCCATCAGCACTGCACTGGGTGTCAGCCTGGTGATGCGTGCTCAAGTCCCTGGAGTGGGAATTGAACCCACAACCTTCTGACTCAGAGGTATGAGTGCTACCCACTGAGCCATGATGACACACTGATTCACCTAATGTGCCACACTAGTGAACAGCCAAAGAACCCTTGTCCGCAACAATCACTCGAGTGACGAGGTACTGGGAGTGGAATTGGTCTTCAGCGAAAGCGATAAATGGGCCACAGCGAATCGACATTGACATCAATGGAAGTGAAAGCCGTTTGCAGGGCTGGCGAATCAATGTGTGCTGTTTTGCACTTTCGCTCAAGACCAATTTCAGCCCCTCTCCTCTCCCCTCCCCCTAAATGTTTTGATATCTGTATCTCCGGCAATCGAGCAATGTGACAAAGCCTTCAATACAATTTGGTGTTCATTAACACCAGGAATGTTTGTTTTTAAAACATTCCTGTCGGAAACTCCTGAGATAAATGTGGGGCTAAGGGGATGCGCTTCTCCTCTTCGATTTCTTTCCTGTCCTGGCCTAGCATGAGGCCGTTAAGCCCTTGAGGGGTATCCGATCCCCCAACTGTTAACGTAAATCATCATCATAGGCGGTCCCTTGTATCGAGGATGACTTCACAAGTGTTTCAATGAAGGGCCTAATATTCCAGGTCCCGAACTAAATCTTGAAGGGTGGAAGATGCCTGTGCGTGGATTTTTTTTAACGTGGGGTCGCCGTTGCACACCAGCCACCACACGGGGCTTGACAGAGCTAGGTCTTGGTCCAGTGGCAAGGATTAACCAGGACGACTAGAGACCAGCTCTGCTGCACGGACCGAGCATGCACACATATCGCACAGTGTGGGCTGGCCCGTGCTGCCCCTGGGCCCCTGGCCCCGAACGCACGTCTCTCCTGGGTCCCAATCACAGTCTCTCGCTGCTCCTTTGCCCCGACCTCGCCGCTCCTGCTGTGTCTGCCCACGCTCCAATCACCGACCTGGACCTTGATGACGTCACTCTTCGCGGCCGTCGCCCTCCTGCACCAGCTCGTGCTGCTCTCTGAAGTGGCCTACACGCTGCTCCCGGGCCACCGCACCTCCGCTCCTTTTATGACCCCGTAAAATACGCGTAGCAAATGGATGAGAATGTGAAGCATATCCATCTAGCTGCTGTCATAGCAGTCTTGTTTCTGATGTCTGTTACACTTGAAAGTGTCACACATAGCTGGCTCACATATCATCTTCATAAACCAGGAACAGGAGACAATTGAAGAGATTACTGAGCAGGTCGCATCGTAGAAAATGTATATATAAAACATGGAGGAAAGCCAATCATCTGCCACTGTACTTCATATTCATAATCAAACCTGGCTTTCATCCAAGGCAAAGGGCTGGGGATTTAACCTTTAAATGGATGGGCAGTCAGGGGCTATAGCCTGTGATTGCCTGATCAGTGCTCCCATAGGAACATAGGAATATGAGTCGTCGATTCAGCCTCTCGAGCCTGTTCCGCCATTCAACTATATCATAGCCGATCAGTATTTTAACTCCACCTACCTGCCTTGGTTCCGTAATCTTTAATACCCTTGGCCTAACAAAAATCCATCAATCTCAGTTTTGAGAACGCCCGTGAGGAGGAACTCGTTGCCAGGAGCAACACAATCGAGGAATCAGCCCTGCTACCTGGCGTGCTTATAAAACAGTGCAAATTTATGCTGAACCTTTATAAATCACTGGTTAGGCCCCAGCGGGAGGATTGTGTCCTATTCTGGGCACCGCACTATAGGAAGGATGCCAAGGCCTTGGAGAGGGTGCAGAGAAGATTTACTAGAATGCGGGACTTCAGGTTCGCGGAGAGGCTGCAGAAACTGGGGTTGTTCTCCTTACAGCAGAGGTGAGATTTGTAAGAGATGTTCAAAATCATGAAGGGAGTTGCTGGAGTAAAAAGTTTTCAGAAAGTTGAATTGGATAAATACTTGAAGGGGAAAATGTTGCAGGCTATGGGGAGAGAGTGGAGGAAGTGGCACTAATTGGATAGCTCTTTCAAAGAATGGCATCATTCTGTGCTGTACCATTACATGATGTCAAGATTCTCTGATCATCAGTGATGTCACGAGGGATCCGCAAACAGTAAATAGAACATTTAACAGGACACTCATGGAATTGGAATCGTGGCAGCTTTCCCAGCCCATGGATCCAGTGTATAACAGTGTGGCCTGGAGCCCGCCAGCTATGGCATTGTATGAAAGAAGAAAGAAAGACTTACATTTATATAGTGCCCTTCGCATCCCAAATTAAGTACTTTTTTTAAGTGTAGTCACTGTTGTAACATAGGAATTGTGGCAGCCAGTTTGTGCACAGCAAGCTCCCACAAACAGCAATGTGATAATGACCAGATCATCTGTTTTTTTTGTAATGTTAACTGAGGGGTAAATATTGATCCAGGACACTGGAGATAACGCCCCTGCACTTCATCGAAATAGTGCCATGTGTTTATTTTTAGGTCCACCTTGAGACAGGGTCTCGGTTTAACTTCCCATATTGCTTAGTATCTGTTTCCAAACAAGCAGGAAACTAATCTCAGGCGCGCCATTTGCTTCAGTTTTTCAGCACTTCACTTTCTGCTTAGCTTCATGTCTGCCAGTGAGTAAATAAAGAACGTTGAATCACTTTAACTTCAATCTTCAGTGGGTTTAACCGTGTCGACATCAGTATGAAAGAAAAAAAAAGAAAGACTTGCATTTATATAGTGCCTTTCATGACTACTGAATGTCTCAACGCGCTTTACAGCCAATGAAGTACTTTTATGGAGTGTAGTCACTGTTGTAATGTGGGAAACACAGCAGTCAATTTACACACAGCAAGATCCCACAAACAACATGTGATAATGACCAGATAATTTGTTTTGTTGATTGGGGGATAAATATTGTCCAGAATACCAGGGATAACTCATCTATCCTTTTTTGAAATATTGCCAAGGGATACTTTTACATCCACTTGAGAAAGCAGACAGGGCCTCGGTTTAATGTCTCATCTGAAAGAAGGCACTTCTGATAGAGTGGCGCTTCCTCAACACTGCACTGGAGTGTCAACCTAGATTTTTGTGCTCAAGTCTCCGGAGTGGGATTTGAACCCCTGACTGCCTGACTCAGAGGCGAGAGTGCTACCCACTGAGCCACTGGCTGATAGGCCCAGTACACCCAGCAGGGTGCTAGGTAACAATGATAAGTTGCCATATAAATGCAACTATTGCATCTCTTTCAACGTAGTTGAATTTGTGACCCATGTTTTGAGTCGCAGAAACTTTCTTCTCATTCCATCTCTATAATGAAGTTGGTTTTTCTGCCCCTACATGATCTGGAATGCGCTGCGTGAAAGGGCAGTGGAAGCAGATTCAATAGTAACTTTCAAAAGGGAATTGGATAAATACTTGGAAAGGAAAAATTTGCTGGGCTGTGAGGAAGGAGCTGGGGGGAGTGGGACTAATTGGAGAGCTCTTTCGAAGAACTGACACGGGCCCGATAGGCCGAATGGCTTCCTCCTGTGCTGTAAAATTTATGATTCGACACCTGATGTTACTGAATTGCCTGGGCACGGTGAATCATAGAATAGAACGGAAGGAGGCCTTTCAGACCTTCATGCCTGTGCCGGCTCTTTGAAAGAGCTGGTCAATGAGTCTCACTTCCCTCGCTTTCTCTCCCAATAGCACTGCAAATTTTTCCTTTTCAAGTCTTTATCCAATTACCTTTTGAAAGTTATTATTGAATGTGCTGCCACTGCCCTTTCAGGCCGCACGTTCCAGATCAGAACAACTCTCTCCCTTTCTGGTTCTTCTGCCAATGATTTTAAATCTTTGTCTTCTGGTTACCAACCGTCCCGCCAGTGAAAAGCATTTCTCCTTATTTCGCAGGTGATGGGAAGAGGGAGTGAGAGGGGGAAGTGATGAAGAGGGCGGAGAGGTGGAGGAGGAGAGGGAGAGGGTGGGAGCGACAAAGAGGAGAATGAGGTGGAGGGGGAGGGTGAGGGGGAGGGAGAAGAGAAGGGGAAGGGGTGGGACCAGTATCAATCATTGTGATTGATCATGTCCCCTCAATGGCTGAACACCCTCATGGGACGCACAGGGAAATAAATGCTGCGCATTTATATAGTGCATTATATCGACCACTGGACACCCCAAGCGCTTTACAGCCAATGAAGTACTTTTTGAAGTGTAGTCACTGTTGTACTGTAGGAAATGCGGCAGCTCATTTGTGCACCACAAGCTCCCACAAACAGCATTATCAGATAACCTTTTTCAGTGATGTTAATTGAGGGATAAATATTGGACAGGACACCGGGGATAACTCCCTTGCTCTTCCTTGATATAATGCCATGGGATCTTTTACATCCACCTGAGAGAACAGACAGGGCTCATCTAGAACATAAGAACATAAGAAATAGGAGCAGGAGTAGGCTATACGGCTCCTCGAGCCTGCTCCGCCATTCATTAACATCATGGCTGATCGGATCATGGACTCAGCTCTACTTCCCCGCCCGCTCCCCTGCTTGGGTTAACGTCTCATCTGAAAGACGACACCTCAGTACCGCACTGGGAGTGTCAGCCTAGATGTTCGTGCTCAGGGGGCCGAAATTGCCCGCAGACTTAGAGCAGGTGCACTCACCATTCTTTAAGATTTTTCTCCCAATCCTTGGGGCAGAGGATCGACCGATATTCAGGTCTTGTATTTTTTTTCGGTCGGGCCAAATGTCGGGTTCGACTGCGGGGCAGAGGTGCCGGTGGATCAAGTCGGCCGATGCCAGGAGTCACCAGCACGGCGCTGACGACTGACGCGTCACAACGTCCCTCCCCTACAGTTAAAGGGGAGGGCCACTGTGAGCTCTGCAATATGTTTAATTAGGTCCACTAGGGGTGGGTGTGTCTGCCTGTTGGGGGGGGGCCTGGCCGAACCCGTGGCCACCATTGTCGGGCCCACCTCGGAGTCAGCCGACATTTAAAATAAATTGGAGGCGCCGGCAGAGCGCCTTCCCCTTTAAGAGCAGATGCAGCGCCCAGGCACACACACAACTTCAACTTCCCGCGGGGGGGAAGCTGTCAGTCGCATCGACCGGGGGCCGCTGCACTCCCGCGGGGCAAATTGCCGCGGGGATCGGAAAGGGGGTCGTCACCGGGCGGAGTGGGGTCGGCGCATGTCCGACAGGCAGCAGCACAGGCGGTGTGGAAACCCGTTCCTGCCGCTCCCGGCCCGGAGGCAATATTGGGCGGGTCGGCCAATCCATCTGCCCCCAGTCGGTGAGGCCTATCCGCTTCATTGCCGTCACTTAATCAGCTCCACTGGGCAGGCCACAATGTCCGCACGCCAGAGACGCGACTCCCAAAGCAAATGCTCGACTCGGAACTCCTTCACGGCAAACGAGCCAAAGGTGTACAGAGGAAACGTTACAAGGACACCCTCAAAGCCTCCCTGATAAAGTGCAACATCCCCACTGACACCTGGGAGTCCCTGGCCAAAGACCGCCCTAAGTGGAGGAAGTGCATCCGGGAGGGCACTGAGCACTTGGAGTCTCATCGCCGAGAGCATGCAAAAATCAAGCACAGGCAGCAGAAAGAGCGTGCAGCAAATCTGTCCCACCCTCCCTTTCCCTCAACGACTATCTGCCCCACCTGTGACAGGGACATTGGTTCTCGTATTGGACTGTTCAGCCACCTAAGGATTCATTTTAAGAGTGGAAGCAAGTCTTCCTCAATTCCGAGGGACTGCGTATGATGATGATGATGCCGCCACTTAAGAGGCGGTAATGGAACTTAACCAGGGGGCAATTTCGATCCCCAAATCTCTGGAAGTGGGAGCTTGAACCCACAACTTTCTGACTCAGAGGTGAAAGTGCTACCCACAGAGCCACAGCTGATATCTCAATCACACTGCATCTATGCCAGGAATGTCTTGCAGGAATGTTTTAAAATGGTGTTAATGGTGTTACTTTTATTGCAGACTTTACCACACAGCCTGACACAGGCTTCAAAACCATTAGCAATCACAATACGTTTTTCCTGAATTCTACTATTTAATGTTGTTCAGCAATGATTGTTAATCTTTCACCGAGACAGCCATTGTTTGCAATGGGTCAGTGTTTATTTTAATGCTGAAAGGTGATGCTCAATTTAGATTAAATGTTATGGGGCGCGTAAATGGCTCGATGTGGAGGCTGGTGCAACTGAGCAGTGCATTCGATATCTGCTGTGAACATCTGTGGTCATAGAGCTTGAATAATAGTAGGGATATTTTTGGAGCCTGTGCGAAGCAGGCCAATTAAAGGGGCAGGGTCATTAAAGTAAAGAGTCTTGTCGGAATAAATTCACCTTGGAACTCAGGTGACCACGACACACAAGCATGGTGGGGGTAGGCGGGAGGGGGGGTGGGGGGGGAGTCGAGTTACCGTTTGATTGCTCTAGTGATAATCGGTGCAATCTGGGCGGAATCGGTCGAACAAGCACACGAGATGGTGGAATTTTAAACCCATGAGCTACATCCAAAACCACTAACCGTCGTGTTTTCCACCATCTTTTACGCCGGTTTAAGATTCGTAAGTGGTCGCCCATTTAAAACGGAAATGAGAAGGAATTTCTTCTCCCAGCAGGTCAGGAACCTTTCGAATTCTCTGCTCCAGAGAGCTGTGGAGGCTGGGTCATTGAATATATTTAAGGGGGAGATAGACAGATTTTTGAACAATAAGGTAGTCGAAGGTTATGGGGGCGGGCAGGGAAGTGGAACTGAGGCCAAGATCAGACCAGCCATGATCTTATTGAATGGCGGAGTGGGCTCGAGGGGCCTACTCCTGTTCCTATTTCTTATGTTATGTTCTTATGTTCATTTAGCTGGGATCAGGCCCCACCCACAAAGCTGTCCACGCCCCCCCCCCTATGTCGAGATTGCAAGACTCCAACGATCGCGCTGGTTCGGAACGCCTCTTCAAATTGTGCTCAGCTTCTTAGGTGCACCGACACAAGTAGGCACATTTAAATGTGTTTTCGCATCAAAAACGATTTAATTTTCTAAGAAACTGACTCGTGTACACCAATGAAAGTATTAAATGTTGTTGAGGCCAGTTCGTTAGAAAAATTCAAAAGGGAGTTAGATGTGGTCCTTACGGCTAAAGGGATCAAGGGGTATGGAGAGAAAGCAGGAAAGGGGTACTGAAGTTGCATAGAAACATAGAAACATAGAAAATAGGTGCAGGAGTAGGCCATTCAGCCCTTCTAGCCTGCACCGCCATTCAATGAGTTCATGGCTGAACATGCAACTTCAGTACCCCCTTCCTGCTTTCTCGCCATACCCCTTGATTCCCCTAGTAGTAAGGACTTCATCTAACTCCCTTTTGAATATATTTAGTGAATTGGCCTCAACTACTTTCTGTGGTAGAGAATTCCACAGGTTCACCACTCTCTGGGTGAAGAAGTTTCTCCTCATCTCGGTCCTAAATGGCTTACCCCTTATCCTTAGACTGTGACCCCTGGTTCTGGACTTCACCAACATTGGGAACATTCTTCCTGCATCTAACCTGTCTAAACCGGTCAGAATTTTAAACGTTTCTATGAGGTCCCCTCTCATTCTTCTGAACTCCAGTGAATACAAGCCCAGTTGATCCAGTCTTTCTTGATACGTCAGTCCCACCATCCCGGGAATCAGTCTGGTGAATCTTCGCCACACTCCCTCAATAGCAAGAATGTCCTTCCTCAAGTTAGGAGACCAAAACTGTACACAATACTCCAGGTGTGGCCTCACCAAGGCCCTGTACAACTGTAGCAACACCTCCCTGCCCCTGTACTCAAATCCCCTCGCTATGAAGGCCAACATTCCATTTGCTTTCTTAACCGCCTGCTGTATCTGCATGCCAACCTTCAATGACTGATGTACCATGACACCCAGGTCTCGTTGCACCTCCCCTTTTCCTAATCTGTCACCATTCAGATAATAGTCTGTCTCTCTGTTTTTACTACCAAAGTGGATAACCTCACATTTATCCACATTATACTTCATCTGCCATGCATTTGCCCACTCACCTAACCTATCCAAGTCACTCTGCAGCCTCATAGCATGATCCAGCCATGATAATATTGAATGGTGGTGCAGGCTTGAAGGGCCGAATGGCCTACTCCTGCACCTATTTTCTATGTTTCTATGTTTCAATGTCGTTTTTTGAAGTAATTTTCAGTGACTGTCATTGGCTGTAAAGCGCTTTGGGGCATCCTGAAGTTGTGAAAGACGTTGTATAAATGTGAATCTTTCTTTCTTTTGTTCTTTCTTGAATCAGAAGGTTGTGGGTTCAAATCCCTCTCCAGAGACTTGAGCATAAAATCTGAGGGAGTGCTGCACTGTCGGAGGGGCATTCTTTGTTAAATGTTAAATTGGACGTCTGGCCTCTCAAGTGGATGTAAAAGATCTCTGGCTTTTAGGTGCTGGTTGAGAGATCATTATTGGCTAGGACACTGGGGAGAACTCCTCTACTCCTCTTCGAATAGTGCCATGGGATCTTTTATGTCCATCTGCAAGAGCAGGCAGGGCCTCGTTTTATCGGCTCAGCCGAGAGACGGCACCTCCGACATGCAGCACCCCCTGGGTACTGCACTGGGAATGTCAGTCTGGATTATGTGCTCAAATGTCTGGACTTTCTGATTCTGTTCCCTAACAATCCTCTGATTTAACCATTCAGGGAGGAGGCTGGGGCTGGGGGGGGGGGCAGCGGGATGAAGTGAGAAGAAATGTTGGCCAGAGCACCAGGGGAGAGCACTGCTTTCCTTAGAACAGTGCCATGGACTTTTTAATGTCTATGCCAACAGACAAACGGGGCCTCAGTTTAATTTCTTATCGAACAGACGGCTCTTTCAGCAATGCAGTATCTCTCAGTACCCCACCGGAGTGTCAGCCTGCATTTACTGCTCCAGTCCTGGTGTGAGGCTTCAACCTACAACGTTCATGTCTCAGACACATGAACGAACTGAACCAAAGCGTTACTTGTGTGTCATGGTTTTTTGTTAGCTAACCGGAGAATTCTGGACACTTGATACTCCTCCAATTCTGGCCTCTTGCGCACCACCACTTTCCATCGCTCCACCATTGGCGGCCATGCCTTCAGCTGCCTGGGCCCTAAGCTCTGGAATTCCCTCCCTAAACCTCTCCACCTGTCTATCTCTCTTTCTCCTCCTTTAAGACCTATCTCTTTGACCCCCATCTGCCCTAATTTCACCTGATGTGGGCCGGTGTCAAGTTCTGTTTGATGACACTCCTGTGAAGCAGCTTGGGACGTATTACTACGTTAAAGGCGCTATATAAATACAAGTTGTTGTTGATGAAACATGGGGGGGAAATTCGGGCCATTAGCGCCTCCCGTTAGTGTCCTCGGCAGGCGCTAACGGGATGCAAACCACTTTTTGCCCGGGTGCAGCGCCACGACCGACTCCGGCGGAATTCCGCGTGAGTTTAGCGGCAGCGATACCCGATAGCGCCCTGCTCCTGCCGGTAGCATCCTGGGCCACTGCGCCGACGATGACGACATCATTACCGTGCGCAACGACCCATTTTCACCCAGGAGCGAAAATTCGGTCGCGCCCCGTGTGGCTGCCACGGGCTCTGTCCGCGACAGCTTCGTGGGGCGCATTCCGGGCTTCAGTCCGCTCGCGGGGCGACAATTAAAGGGGAAGTACGGCTCTAAAAATGTTTTAAATGGCCGACTTACCAATGGCGGTCTTCTCAACTTCAAATTGCGGGGTCCGTACCGCGATGTTCCAGCCCGGCACTCCACTTCTGTACCGGGCTGTTGCCACAGCACTCCGCTCCCTGGTGCTCCAGCTGTGGCCTCTCTCCTGCAGACTCAGCAGCTTGGCCCTCCCCTTTAATGGAAGGGGGAGGGCCCTGTGTTCCCACCAGCGATAAGCGCCTCTCTGCGTAGCTCAGGAAAATTTGCGTTGGTTAGCATGCCAGATCCACCCCAAGAAGAAGTGGAGTGCTAGATTTAGCGCTCCAATTCCTCTCTGGGGCGGTAAGCCCAATTTAGCTCCTGGGGCGGGACATCAGCGCCTGGCACAGGAAGTCCTGCTTACTGGCTGGTTCCGCCCCCAACTGCACGCCGATAATTTGTATGTTGTTCTGCTAATCTGTGTTTTCACACTAAATTAGTTGCAGCCATTAATATTACTACCCAAGTAGAAAATATCCAATTAAACCAATAATTAAGTCATTAAATTTAAGTTCAACAGTGACACTTCTTCCCTTTCATGAGTGTTATTTTTATTTTTAAATCAAGATACACTTCAAGTAAGATCTATTTTTTTTAATACATTCTGGGGATGTGGGCATTGCTGGTAAGACCGGCATTTATTGCCCATCGTTTATTGTCCTCAACTGAGGGGCTTGCTAGGCCACTTCAAAGGGTAGTTCAGAGTTAACCACATCGGTGTGGGTCTGGAGTCACATATAGGCCCAGACCGGGTAAGGACAGGCAGGTTTCCTTCACTAAAGAACATTAGTGAACCTGTTGAGTTTTTTTCCAACAATCCAACAGCTGCGCGGCCATTACTACTAATATTAGCCTTTATTTATCGTGGAATCACAAAATGGTTACAGCACAGAAGGAGGCCAGGCGGCCTATCGAGCCCGTGCCAGTTCTCTGCAAGAGCATTTCAGGCAGTCTCACTCCCCCGCCCTTCCCCCGGAGCCCTGCAACTTTTGTCCTTGCGGTACTTATCCAAATCCCTTTTGAAAGCTGCAATTGAATCTGTCTCTGCCACCCTTTCAGGCAGTGCATTCCAGATCCTAACCACTCGCTGCGTAAAAATGTTTCTCCTCAGGTCGCTTTTGGTTCTTCTGCCAATCGTCTTAACTCTGTGTCCTCTGGTTATTGACCCTCCTGCCAATGGGAACAGATTCTCTCTGTCTAGACCCCTCACGATTTTGAACACCTCTGTCAAATCTTCTCTCAACTTCTCTACTCTAAGTAGAACAACCCCAGTTTCTGCTATCTATTCACGGAGCTAACTTCCCTCATCTCTGAAACCATTCTGGTCAATCTCCTCTGCCCCCTCTCTAAGGCCTTCACATCCTTCCTAAAGTGCGGTGTCCAGAATTGGGCATAATACTCCAGTTGAGGCCAAACCAGTGTTTTATACAGGTTCATCATAATTTCCATGCTTCTGTACTCTATACCTCTATTCATGACGCCCAGGATCCCATATGCTTTTTTAACTGTTTTCTCAACCTGCCCTGCCACCTTCAATGATTTGTGCACACATACCTCCAGGTCTCTCTGTTCATGCATCCCCTTCAGGATTGTACCCTTTAGTTTAAATTGCCTCTCTTCGTTCTTCCTATCAAAATGTATCACTTTGCACTTCTCTGCGTTAAATTTCTGTCACTATCCTCCTGACTGTTCAAGAGTTTTTCAAACTGAATGTAAATTCGCAAACTGCCATGAACTCACGTTCTGCTGAATTATTCAGCCAAGCCTCTTGTGTCAGCCATGTCTCAGTGGGTAATACCCTCACTTCTGGGTCAAAAGATTGTAGGTTGATGTCCCACTCCAGAGACTTGAAAACAAACTCTCATATGATACTCAATTGCATTACTGAGAAAGCGCTGCACTGTCGGAGGTGCCGTCTTTTGGATGAGACATTAAACCGAGGCCCCGTCTGCCCTCTCAGGTGGACGTAAAAGATCCCATGGCACTATTTCGAAGAAGAGCAGGGGAGTTATCCCTGGTGTCCTGGCCAATATTTATCCCTCAATCAATATAACAAAAACAGATTATCTGGTCATTACCACATTGCTGTTTGTGGGAGCTTGCTGTGCGCAAATTGGCTGCCGCGTTTCCTACATTACAACAGTGACTGCACTCCAAAAGTACTTCATTGGCTGTAAAGCACTTTGAGTTGTCTGCTGGTCATGAAAGACACTATATAAATGCAAGCCTTTCTTTCTTTACCCTAACATCTCCCAGCTCCGCCCTGTTGAGTTTCTGGGTCTGTGCCTATTAATTCTTAAGAACATAACAACATAAAAAATAGGAGCAGGAGTCGGCCATTTGGCTATTCAATAAGACCATGGCTGATCTGATCTTGGGCTCAGCTCCACTTCTCCGCCAGCTCCCCATAACCCTTGACCCTTACTGGGGACAGTGATTATACTTTATTCAGTGTAAGTAAGACTTGGCACATTACAGTATCTGAGCAGCAATTAACAAGGCACAATCAAGTGTTATATTAGTCATTATGCCCTGGGTAGAAAGGCTGCGATCTCCACCAGCAAACCCCCGCCAGCCCGTTAGCCATTTAGAATCTGTGTATGGTCGGTGTCACACATGTGTTCTCCCCCCCACCCCCCGCCCCTCCATCACTCCGTCCTCCCTGGCCCCTCTGTGGATAGTCCCAAACTTTCCAGCCGAATGCCCTCTCCAACCCTTGTGTCTCAGAGACCCGCTTCTCATACCCCTTCTTTGCAGCAGAGTCTATGGGGACCAATTAACCCAATCACAGACTTACACCTGAATTTCACTCCCCAATTACAGGAATGCCCCTTACTCACTGACCTTGCCCGTCCCTGTCAGACCATCGCCCTCATGAATCCCTCCTTCTCCTGACCCCATCTGTGTTTCACTCCCTAACAGTGTCTAATTCAAATGAGACATGATGTCCTTGTCCATCATTTATCTCGCCTGGCAAGTAAACAGTTATGATTTCATTATGGCTTCGCTCTAACTTAGCCTTTGTGCCTTATCAGGGTGTCTGGAATCATGCCAAGAAGGCCTTGTTGTATTACAGACAGCTATTCTTTTATGCAAAAATGCTGATATGGCCATTTTAACTTATGATCAAGAAGAACCCATGAGTCTTTCGTTTTCCTCCATCTTACCTCCCAAACCAGGGCTATCTAGGGCATTTCACAACAGATTTACAAGTATAAATGCAACAATTACATAATTAAATCTTTAATCTACAACTAATAATAGTATGATTTGATTATATTGCATGTTAGGTAGTAAGTGAATGTGGTGAAGACATTCTCAGTATTCTCACAGGTCCTGTGTCTCCTCATCTGTTGCTGAAACCCCCATCAATGTCGTTTTTACCTCTAGACTTGACTATTCTAACGCACTCCTGGCCGGCCTCCCATCTTCCACCCTCCATAAACTTGAGGTCATCCAAAACTCGGCTGCCCGTATCCTAACTCGCACCAAGTCCCACTTACCCATCACCCCTGTGCTCGCTGATCTAAATTGGTGCCCGGTTAAGCAACGCCTCGATTTTAAAATACTCATCCTTGTTTTCAAATCCCTCCATGGCCTTGCCCCTCCCTATCTCTGTAACCCCCTCCAGCCCTACAACTCGATCCCTGCGATCTCTGCGCTCCTCCAATTCTGGCCTCTTGTACATCCCCGATTTTAATCGCTCCACCATTGGCGGCCGTGCCTTCAGCTGCCTGGGCCCTAAGCTCTGGAATTCCCTCCCTAAACCTCTCCGCCTCTCTATCTCTCTCTTCTCCTTTAAGACGCTCCTTAAAACCAACCTCTTTGATCAACCTGACCAATATCTCGTTATGTAGTTCGATGTCAAATTTTGTTTGAGAACGCTCCGGTGAAGCGCATCAAGAAAAAGTATTACGTTAAAGGCATTGTATAAATACACCAAGTTCCTGCTGTTAGTAATATAAGCACTACACTGTTGTACCCTGTTTATCCACTGCATATGAAAATAGGATTTCATCAAGAGTGACTACGATGGAATCAGAGAGGAGGTTTTGAAGTCGTCAGCAATATTTGGCCCTGAATTTTCACAGGGGTTTATCCCATTGCCCTGCTATGGTTTCAGCAAGAGATTAGTACAAGCCTTGCGGAAATTATGGCCGTGACCTTAACAAGCTAGCTACAGTGATTTGGGGGTTTTGTGTCTGATAGTATATTAAAGGAGATTGCACTTCATGTAATGATTTTTATATTTGCCTGGAATGAGATGAGCCCCCTGATAAATATATTAATACATTTCAGGCCAACAGTTGCAGCACATGGGCCACAAGGGCCACCTCACAGCTGTATCTCATCAAAAAAATTGCCACATAAAATCTCAATGCCGAAATAATGTAGCGCTGTATCTATTCAATGAGATTCAATGATGCAAAATGAATGAACAATTTTCCCATGGGCTTTCTCCCCTCCTCTCTCGTAAGCAGGAAAAAGACTTTCATTTATAAAACGTCTTTCAAAGTGCTCATTGCTGCTTGAGGTGAGATCAGCTAGATTGTGACAGTTTCGGAATGGTCCCAGGGTCCAACCGGCTCCATGTAAGAAGATAAAAGAAAGACTTGCATTTATATAGTGCCTTTCACAACCTCAGGATGTCCCAAAGTTCTTTACAGCCAATTAAGTACCTTTCAAGTGTAGTCAGTCACTGTTGTAATGTAGGAAACGTGGCAGCAAATTTGCGCACAGCAAGCTCCCACAAACAGCAATGTGATAATGACCAGATAATCCAATTCAGTGATATTGCTTGAGGGTAAATATTGACCAGGACAGCAGGGAGCACTCCCCTGCTCTTCTTCAAATAGTGCCATGGGACCTTTTATACATCCACTTCAGAAGGAAGATAGGGCCTCAGTTTAATGGTTCATTTGAAAGACAGCACCTCTGACAGTACAGCGCTCACTCAGTACTGCACTGGAGCGTCAGTTTAGGTTATGGGCTCAAATCTCTGGAGTGGGACTTGAACTCACAATCTTCTGAGTGGGAGGTGAGAGTGCTAACCAGAGTGAGAGTGTATTTGCTTCATGGGTTCTTTGCTTAAGAATTCATAGCAACACGTTGCTATTAAGAACTAATTGGTTTACTAGCAAAGGTTTAACAATCACACTACGCATTATCAATTCATCCAGCAGGCTCACAACCACATGTCTCATCGTGGATCCCCTGAACCCAACTGGCTGGGGTTTTATTGAGTCTTGTGAACATCAGGTGACTGGCTAAGCCACTCCCAACTCAATAGCTCTACAACTATTTTTGTTGTATCTGTAAACAAGTGCCCCCTGGTTAAAAGGGGGGCCTCACTCCAAAAACTTTAAATCAAGTGCCCCCTTGTTTTTTTTTCTGAGGGCATCAAAAACACAAATTATACAAGTGCCCCCCCTGGCTAAAAGGGGGCAGGGACGGGGCACTAAAACCAACAAACTTAAACAAATTAAACTTTAGATATTGTGGTTCAAATTAAAATTTGGTTGCTGGGGCTGATGATGCACTCCACTCCCTCCGGCGCTCACCTCTCGCGGAAGGCCATGAGCGTACTGGTGGGCACCGTCAATAGTTCTACACACCTGTGAGCATTCATTACACTACCCACTGACACCAGCTAAGAAGGTGATTTAAGCTGGGCCATCCAGTACCTTACTCAAGTGGCTATTCTTCATGCATAAGCCTAAATAATGCGCCGTATGGCTTTTCCATCATGACAGCATCACAGCCAAGCTCAATCCGTGTCTTCACCGACATACATCCTTATAGTAGATAACGATCAGGAGCGGGAGCCCTGGGCTGATTATTTTTTCACGTATCCAGCCCACTGGCCCTGAAGTCCCAAGGAGGCTGTTCTGATTTCCTCCTGCGACTTTGAGTGGGAGACTGTCGGAACCCCCGAAGAATTGACATTAGACTGCGGGAGAGCAGTGACTTTCAGGACCACTGCAATCAGTGTTCAGATGACAGACACACACTGCTGAAGCTCCCCTCCCACATCGTCTGGAACATGACTAAAAGAATCCTCTCTTGTAATCACTCAAAGACGTCTAATATATTTTATGTATAAATTATCTGAACCATGCCTTGTAATCATTACTAATTATTCGCTATTCTATATGTGAACCATCTTAACCTCTCAATGAGCTCGCAACCTTGTAATTAATCCTTCTGAGCCCGATAATTATGGTTTGAAGTGCCACGCCAGGGTTTGATCACATGCTCATAGAATCTTACAGCACAGAAGACGGCCATTCGGCCCATCGTGTTTGTGACAACTCTATCCAATTAGGTTCACTTCCCTACTCTTTCCCCATAGCCATGGACATTTTTTTTCTTTTTAAATATTTATCCAATTCCCTTTCGAAAGTTACTATTGAATCTGCTCCCACCGCCCTTTCAGGCAGCGCGTTCCAGATCACAACAACTCGCTGCGTAAAAAAATATTCTCCTCGTCTCCCCTCTGGTTCTTTAGCCAATCACCTTAAAACCTCTTCGATATCTCAGTCCAAAGAATCCACTTGGTTCACTGTAGCATCATCATCATAGGCAGTCTCTTGGGATCGAGGAAGACTTGCTTCCACTCTTAGCATGAGTTCTTAGGTGGCTGTACAGTCCAATACGAGAACCATAGTTTCTGTCACAGGTGGGACAGATAGTCGTTGAGGGAAAGGATGGGCAGGGAGCCTGGTTTGCCGCACGCTCCTTCCGCTGCCTGCGCTTGATTTCTGCATGCTTTCAGCGAAAATACTCGAGGAGCTCAGCGCCCTCCCAAATGCACTTCCTCCACTTAGGGCGGTCTATGGCCAAGGACTCCCAGGTGTCAGTGGGGATGTCACACTTTATCAGGAAGGCTTTGAGGGTGTCCTTGTAACGTTTCCTCTGCCCACCTTTGGCTCGTTTGCCGTAGACGAGTTCTGAGTAGAGCGCTTGCTTTGGGAGTCTCGTGTCTGGCATGCGAACTATGTGGCCTGTCCAGCAGAACTGATCAAGTGTGGTCAGTGCTTCAATGCTGGGGATGTTGGCCTGGACGTGGACGCTAATGTTTGTGCGTCTGTCCTCCCAGGGGATTTGCAGGATTTTGCGGAGACATCGCTGGTGGTATTTCTCCAGCGACTTGAGGTGTCTACTGTACATGGTCCATGTCCCTCAAAACTGTCACCAAGCTCATGGTCTACAGGGCCGTAGTCACTGTAGCACAAGACCGATGTCACCCCCTGAAATGTCAGACCACAGTGTACCAACAGGTGACCTGACATCGAGGGAAGCGGTGGACAAGTAAAGCTCAGAGTTCATAGAATCATCGAATAGTACAGCACAGAGAGAGGACTCTGTCCTCTGGTTACTGACCATCCTCCCACTGGAAACAATTTCTCCTTACTTACTCTATAAAAAAACCCCGCGTAATTTTGAGCACGTCTATTACATCTCCCCTGAACTTTCCCTGCCCTCTCTCGTCTCTCCACTAATAATCTATTATTTTCCACGGTAAGATTGCATGAATTTTATTCATCAACTTCAACAACATTGAGATCATTTTTTTTTTCTTTTGACTTCACGTCAGGCGAGAGTCTTGTCGCTTCCGGGTTTTACTCCTGACTGGAATGTGGTCCACCTCCCGCTACCAAAATAAACAGGGGCTCATCTTTCAATACCCAGCCCCACTTCTCCAGAGAGACGTTTTCTGCAAATAATAGTAGATCATAAGAACATAAGAAATAGGAGCAGGAGTCGCCCATTTGGCCCCTCGAGCCTGCTCCGCCATTTAATAAGATCATGGCTGATCTGATCATCCCCCATAACCCTGTACTCCCTTATCACTCAAAAATCTGTCTATCTCCGCCTTAAATATATTCAAAGACCCAGCCTCCACAGCTCTCTGGGGTAGAGAATTCCATAGATTTATGACCATCTGAGAGAAGAAATTCCTCCTCATCTCCGTGTTAAATGGGCGACCCCTTATTCTGAAACTATGCCCCCTAGTTCTAGATTCCCCCACAGGGGGAAACTTTCTCTCTGCATCTACCCTGTCAAACCCCCTCAGAATTTTATAGGTATCAATACGATCACCTCTCATTCTTCTAAACTCCAATGAGTACAGGCCCAGTCTGCTCAACCTCTCTTCATAAGACAACACCCTCATCTCAGGAATCAATGATCAGCGATGAATGGGGAGGAGATGGATGGGACTGAGGGGTGGGGGAAGGTGGATCGACTTAAAGAGGAAATGGTAGAAATTTGCCACAAAGCCAATTGTTTGCGGTGGGGGACTTACTGGGCCCCACAAAGGGAAAGGGTGGACAATGGCTGATGAAGGAGACAAATTGCCCTTCCTTTCAGCTCTCATTTTGTTCGGCATGCAGACGGGCCCTGGGGGTTTAGCACGTCAAAGCCCAATGTAATATTAATATCAGGTCGGAGGTCCCGCGTGCGCTCTAGATTGTTAATGACTGTCTGGTCTGCTTAATTGATTTGACAGATTGTCGAGCCGAGCTCACATTACACAGCAGGCCTAGGGTTTGCCCACTTCCAGCCTCTGATTGTTGCCCCCGCGCAGTGTATTGTTTACACTCGAACTGTGTTTAAAAGAAGGAAGGGAGACTCAAGAATGCTTTTGTTCCACCAAGGTAACCCGATGCTGCTGTTAGGCCAAGAGACCCATCGCGGTAAAGCCTGGAGAGTTAGTACATTCCATCTGTTAAAGGCAACTTGAGCGGGATTTACAGCCGAGATCCATTTTATTTCTTCCTGTGAAAGAAAGAATGGCCTGCATTTCTATAGCACCTTTCACAACCTCAGGACGTCCCAAAGCAGCTTACAGCCAATGACAATTGCTTTTAAGTGTAGTCACTGTTGTAATGTAGGAAACGCGGCGGTATGTTATGTGCACAGCTAGCTCCCACAAACAGCAATGAGATCATGAGCTGACAATCTGTGACAGTGATGCTGGTAGAGGGCTAAATCTTGGCCAGGGCACCGGGGAGAAATCCCCTGTTCTCCTTCGAAATTGTGTCATGGGATCTTTTTCATCCGCCTGAGAGGGCAGAGGGGGATCTCGGTTTTAACGCCTCATCCAAAAAGACGGCACCTCCGACAGTGCAGCGCTCCCTCGGCACTGCACTGGGAGTGTCAGCCTGGATGACATGATCAAGTCTCCGGATTGGAACCTGAAAGCACAACATTCTGGCTCAGATTTGACTGTGTCACAGCTGACACTCAGTGTGTGAGCCTGTCCCCTTGAACAGACAGGATTGGCATTATTTTTTAAACTTGAAATCCCTGTTGGTGACAGAATGAGACAGATGCGGAAGAGGTGTGTGGTTCAGGGTTGGGATGGGCCAGACGTAATGAGGGCATTTGGCGAGTGCAAGGAGGATAATTTGACATTGAACCCACTGCCAAGTTATACGAGCATGAATGTAAATCTCTGTCGCCCTGAATCGAAACCCTACGAGGACAGAATTTTCACTGGCTTTCACACCGAGGCCAGGTATAAACTTCAACAGCGGCAACTCATAAGTCAAATCTCACACAGTTCCACTTCAAATCTGACCTCTGAAACATAGTGTAACCATGCTTTCGATCTTTAAATCCACTCACGAGGCATTGGAGCAGTGCACTAATACTAAATCAATGGGCTCAGTCTAGCAAAGCCTTTTAGGCCTGGGGAAAGTCTATGTGGAACAAAGCTTACCAGGCTGATTGTAAACCTCTAGTGCACTCAGTTAATTGATCCCCTCGCCAATCACAGCTCTTCGGCCTCCCCTCCCCCTCAGTGTTCCCCAGAGTTCAGGCAGAGAAACTGGAAGGTTGAAGAATGGATTAAAGTCTGTGTTATTGACACAACTTCTGAACAATTCGCTTCTGTTCCCTGCCTTCCACTCCCAGTAGACACCTCAAGTCGCTGGAGAAATACCACCAACGATGTCTCCGCAAGATCCTGCAAATCCACTGGGAGGACAGACGCACCAACGTTAGCGTCCTCAGCCAGGCCAACATCCCCAGCATTGAAGCACTGACCACACTCGATGTGACCAGCCCCGTTGGGCGGGCCACATCGTCCGCATGCCTGACATGAGACTCCCAAAGCAAGCGCTCTACTCGGAACTCTTACACGGCAAGCGAGCCCCAGGTGGGCAGAGGAAATGTTTCACGGACACCCTCAAAGCCTCCCTGATAAAGTGCAACATCCCCACCGACACCTGGGAGACCTTGGCCAAAGACCGCCCTAAGTGGAAGAAGTGCATCCGGGAGGGCTAGAGCACCTCGAGTCTTGTCGCTGAGAGCATGCAGAAAACAACCGTAGGCAGCAGAAGGAGCGTGCGGCAAACCAGACTCCCCACCTACCCTTTCCCTCAGTGACTGTCTGTCCCACCTGTGACAGAGACTGTAATTCCCATATTGGACTGTACAGTCACCTGAGAACTCACTGTTAGAGTGGAAGCAAGTCTTCCACGATTCCGAAGGACTGCCTATGATGATGATGGTGCACTGAGACAACGATGACATGTGTCCAAAAGACCCACAACGGCTCAAATGGGACTTATTTATGAATACCATTATCTGGCCCAATGTTTTTCGAAGAAGAGCAGGGGAGTTATCCCAGTGTCCTGGGGCCAATATTTATCATTCAATCAACATCACTAAAACTGATTATCTGATCATTATCAGATTGCTATTTGTGGGAGCTTTCTGTGGACACATTGGTTGCAGCGTTTCCTACATTACAGCAGTGCCTACGCTTCAAAAAGTACTCCATTGGCTGTAAAGCGCTTTGGGACGTCCGGCGACTGTGAAAGGCGCCATATAAATGCAAGTTCTCTTTTTCTTCCTTCAGGTCTGGTTGTCTTTATTCAAATAAAATGGTAGTGTGATTGCACCGAAGGACAAAACATCTCAGTGTATGATTTGTGTTCCCTTGGTCTAGTGACAAGTGTGTCTGAGGTCCTTGGTGGAGAATGTGTCCGATTTATGGTAGCCGGAGAGTGTTTACCTGGAGTCCAGTGATACAGTACACATCCAATATCTCCAGTTCTAGTGGCGCCACAATAAAACCCCCTGATGCAATTTGTGAGCTGGAACCCAACTGACAGAGGCCGGGATTTTTGGAGGCAAGACCGCGGGGCGGTTGGAGGTGTGGGGGTGGGGGTGGGAGCTGGGGGGAGGAGGCGTGGGAGGGAAGAGGCATGGGGGTCGGGGGGTGGGGGTGGGAGGTGAGAGGCGTGGGAGTAGGGGTGGGGGGGGTGAGAGGCGTGGGGGTAGGTGTGGGGGCTGGGGGGTAGGCGTGGGAGGGGAGAGGCGTGGGGGTGGGGGGGTGGGAGGCGTGGGGTAAGGCATGGCGGTGGGGGTGGGGGGTTCATGCGTGGGGGTGGGGAGGTGAGGCATGGGGGTGGGGGGAAAGTTGTGGGGGTGGGGAGGAGGCGTGGGGTAGGGGTGGTGGGAGGTGTGGGGGGAAGTGAAAGTTGAAATAATGTGAACCCCGACCCTAGCCCACCCACTTTCACCTTTCACTCAGGCAGGTCGCGGGTGGGGCACTGCCAAGAGGCGGGTTGAAAATGTAAATATTATAATGAGGCCTGAGGTCTTTAGTGTAACCACTGGCGGCAACGAAACAGCCTTAGCATGGGGGAGCAATCATTGTGGGCCGGGAGGGGCAGGAGTGCTTCCTCCTGTCACCCCATTCTCACTCACCATCAGCCAGGCCCTCCCTGGGATCGGGTTCCAGCACCCGCCCACCCACTCCCTCCCACCACCCCCTCCCCAACCCCAACCCCTTCGACACACAGCCCCAACCGACCCCCGCCATCCCCATCCCAACCCCCACCATTCCCTCCCCAACCCCAATCCCCTCCCCAACCCCACCCACCCACTCCCTCCCACCACCCACTCTCCAACCCCCACCCAATCCCACCACCCCCTCCCCACCCTCCTACCCTCCTCCCCAAACCCACCCTCACCCCAATCCTCCCCATCCAAATCCCCCCTCCACCTCCAGCCCCTCTGACCCCCATCACCCCCTCCCCAAACCCCACCCCCACTCCAGCCCCCCAACCTCCGGACAGAGAACCCTTCCCACACTACCCCCCCCCCGCCCCCCACCCACCCAACCCGACATCGCACACAAGCTTTCTTCACTCCAGCCAATTAACGTTGCACAAAACTGATGCATAACTCACCAGGAGACCCACCTTAAGGAATTATGATGCGGAGGGGCGAGAAAGAACCTGCAGTTATATAGTGTCCTTCACGACCTCAGGACATCTTAAAGCGTTTTACAGCCAATGAAGTAATTTTGAAGTGTAGGCACTGTTATGATGTAGGAAATGCGGCAGCCAATTTGTGCACAGCAAGCTCCCACAAACAGCAATGTGATAATGACCAGATAGTCTGTTTTATTAAGTGTTGATTGAGGGATAAATATTGGCCCAGGACACCAGGGAGAACCGGTCAAAATAGTGCCATGGGATCGGTTACATCCTCCTGAGAGAGCAGACGTGGCGTCGGTTTAATGTTTCATCCAACAGACGGCACCTCGAACAGTGCAGCACTCCCTCAGTAATGGACGGCCAGCCTGGATTTTTGTGCTCCAGTCTCTGGAGTGGGACTTCAACCCACAACCTTCTGACTCAGAGGCGAGAGTGCTACCCACTGAGCCCATCATCATCATCATAGGTAGTCCCTCGGAATCGAGGAAGACTGAGTTCTTAGGTGGCTGAACAGTCCAATACGAGAACCACAGTCCCTGTCACAGGTGGGACAGATAGTCGTTGAGGGAAGGGGTGGATGGGATTGGTTTGCCACACGCTCTTTCCGCTGTCTGCGCTGGATTTCTGCGTTCTCTCGGCGATGAGATTCGAGGTGCTCAGCACTTCCTCCATTTAGGGCGGTCTTTGGCCAGGGACTCCCAGGTGTCAGAGGGGATGTTGCACTTTATCAGGGAGGCTTTGAGGGTGTCCTTGTAACGTTTCCTCTGCCCACCTTTGGCTTGTTTGCCGTGAAGGAGTTCCGAGTAGAGCACTTGCTTTGGGCGTCTCATGTCAGGCATGCGAACAATGTGGCCTGCCCAGCGGAGCTGATCAAGTGTGGTCAGTGCTTCGATGCTGGGGATGTTGGCCTTGTCGAGGATGCTAACGTTAGTGCGTCTGTCCTCCCAAGAGATTTGCAGGATCTTGTGGAGACATCGTTGGAGGTATTTCTCTAGCGAGTTGAGGTGTCTACCCGCCCTCCTGTACGTCTCAGAGACTTGGACCATGTACAGTAGACACCACTGAGCCACGCGTTGCAGAAATAGCAGAGGTGGACAAAGAAAGCACACGGTTGGTTTCACTTTTCATAGAATGATCTCTGAATGCCTCCATCATACAGGTGCGCTTCCAGTAGCCAGAGCAGGGAGTGGAATTGGAGGAAAATACCGGCGTTTGGGAGAAGGTCTCCCTGCCCCATTTTCCTCTGTTATCTACTTGGAATCATGGAAACACCAGCAGAAAAGAATTGGACCGCTGTGTGTCTGAAATAGAATGAGTTGCATTCACCTATTATTCACATCTCCCAACCTTGATGAGGGCATACACAACCACAATTTGCATTTATGTAGCGTCTTTAACGTAATAAAACATCCCAAGGCGCTTCACAAGCGTGTTATCAAATAAAATTTGACACCGAGCCACATAAGGAGATATTAAGGCAGACGACCAAAAGCTTGGTCAAAGAGATAGGTTTTAAGGAGCGTCTTAAAGGAGGAAAGAGAGGTAGAGAGGTTTAGGGAGGGAGTTCCAGAGCTTGGGGCCCAGGCAGCTGAAGGCCCGGCCACCAAAGGTGGAGCGATGAAATTTGGGGACGCGCAAGAGGCCAGATTTGGAGGAGCGCAGTGATATCGCAGGGTTGTAGGGCTGGAGGAGGTTACAGAGATAGGGAGGAGGCAAGGCCATGGAGAGATTTGAAAACAAGGATGATCATTTGTCAAATCGAGTTGCTTCCGGACCGGGAGCCAATGTAACTCAGCGAGCACAAAGGGTGATGGGCGAACGGGACTTGGTGTGGGTTAGGCTCCATACATACACAAAAAAATATAATATTGATTAGCTTTGAGCGAATGTGCATAATACCAGCGCTACTGGAAAAGATAATGCGGTATGTCCTTCGAAGGCACACCGGCAGCGTTCTCAGTCTGTCTGAGTGACTGTGGGCTCCTTGAAATGTTGCCCCGAGGTCAGAAAGTGATGGAACATCACTGCCTGGAATCAATCTGTCACGTCTCATGTTACCATACCGACTGCACTACAGGGTTTGTCCATAGCCAGTGGGATACATCAACTGAAACAGCAATGCACACATGGCCTCTTATGTGCTTTGTTGGAAGATTGCTACTTTTTCCGCTCCCTGGTAGAGCATTAGGAGGGTGTACACACAATCTTCGGAGAGCGGTAATTGTCATGTGCCAAAGTTTCCATTGTGCCGAGAAACAGGTTCAGGAATGTAATCTGAACACGGCCATTTGGTTGTCTGCTACATCACAAGGAATATTACAAGTTGAAAAGAAAATCACTGCTTGTTAAAATGTGCGATTGGCCTCAGTTGCGTTTATATTTGACCAGTGGCACCAGTTCCCAACACATGGGGCCGCTTTGATCCCAGTGTTTTTTGCAACTTGTGTTTAATGCTCTGTGATGAAAGAGGGAAAATTCTGTATTTTTTTTCAGACAGTTCAGAAATGGCTAGAATTAAAATGGAAGCCACCCTTCCTGATCCTGAAGAGACAAATAGACAGGTTGTTTGCTCTAGACGTCAGGCAGGATGCAGGAGCTTTGTTGTAGGTGCTAATTAAAGTATATGTCGTCAAAGCACTGGCTAGTCATAGAATCATACAGCACAGAAGGAGGTCATTCGGCCCATCGTGCCTGTGCCAGCTCTTTGAAAGAGCGATCTGATTAGTCCCACTCTCCTGCTCTTTCCCCATAGCCCTGTAAATCGTTACTTTTCAAGTATGCATCCATTTCCATTTTCAAAGTTACTATTGAATCTGCTTTAGTTCTGGCTGGACATCCTGGCACCACGTACAACATTGCAGTGCGAAAATCTAAAGAAGCTTCACCCTAAAACAATGTTATTATTTAAACTATGTAAGAATTATATTAACGTCATGTAGATTGATTCTATTGTTATTATATTTAAGTGTTATACTTTCAGTATGTCTTACTGCTTCAGTGTATTGTAAATAAATCTGACTGTTAGTTTTAGCTTGCACACGATAAAGTGGAAATTTCCACCTTTGGAGGCAGGTGATGTAACCTCCAGGAATACATCCAACCCGAGTTGGCAACTCCAAGATGGATGCTGCTGTATCTTTCCACCAAAAGGCACCACAGGCTCATAATGTTCGTGGATTCTCTCTCCCACACTTTACCAACATTAAAATAAAAGGCTGTCAGGACAGCATATTGAACCAGTCAAGCGCAAAGCTCTGTTGCCACTGCTTCACAGTGGCAGGTTAGGCTGAGGTCGGCCTGCAGTAGTACAAGCCGATTTAGCACCGCTGACAGTATAACTGGAGCCTTAGGTAGCTGGGATGTACCATGAAGGAGTCACTCATGAGGGTTCCAAGAAAGCTACTGGATTGGAAATGGAAGGGCCGTTGACAGAGGGGAGGACACCATCTGATTGGGAGAAGGTTGCTTGAAGAGGCAAGGCTGATGGATACACCCTGGAATGAGCTGCAGTCCTGGTAGGTAAGAGGGACATCGGGAATGAGATTGGTTATCTCATGTGTCACAGGCTTAAAGAGGTCGAAGTTTATCCGTTCATCAATTTAAATAAAGGCAGCTACTTCTCACAAGGTTTGGTTCATAGCTTCAGTGTCAGTCACGGATGCCAGCCTAGGAACATAAGACCAGCAGGAGGCCATTCAGCCCCTCGAGCTTGTTCGCCATTCAGTGAGATCAGGGCTGATCTGTATCTTAACTCCATCTACCCGCCTTTGTTCCATATCATTTTATAGCCGAAAGTAAAAACCAGCAAACACAAACTTACCCAACAAGCTAGCAAATACTGGCACTATAATATTACATTTGTATTCCAATTACTATTCTAACACTCCCCTGGCCGGTCTCTCACCTCACACCCTCCGTAAACTTGAGCTCATCCAAAACTCGGCAGCCCGTGTCCTAACTCGCATCAAGCCCCATTCAATCATCATTCCTGTGCTCACTGACCTACACTGGCTCCCGGTCCAGCAACGCTTCACTTTTAAAATTCTCATCCCTGTTTTTAAATCCCTCCATGGCCTCGCTCCCTCCCTATCTCTGTGACCTCCTCCAGCCCCACAACACTCCGAGATCTCTCCGCTCCTCCAAATCAGCCCTCTTGCACATCACCGATTTCCATCGCTCTACCTTTGGTGGCCGTGCCTTCAGCTGCCTGGGCCCTAAGCTCTGGAATTCCCTCCCTAATCCTCTCTGCCTCTCCACCTCTCTCTCCTCCTTTAAGATACCCCTTAAAACCTACTGTCATGTATGTAACCACAATGTAACACCACTGTATTACTGTATACACTCAACCTAGATGCACACCTTGACCACAAGGGGTGAACTTGTGGGAGACACTCCTTACCTGATCACACAGGTATAAAAAGGGAGGTCCCATGCAGGGTCATGATCTTTGGAGTCCTGTGAATAAAGAGTTAAGGTCACAGAGTGACCTTGTCCCCAGAATGTGCCTCGTGTGGTTTCATACGGTAGAGTAAGGACTTTACACTTGCCTCTTTGACCAAGCTTTTGATCACCTGTCCTAATATTTCCCTATGTGGCTGGGTGTCAAATTGTGTTTAATTACGCTCCTGTAAAGCGTTTTACGATGTTAAACGCAATATATAAATACAATTTATTATTGCCGTGTTATAAAATCAGAGAAGAATACTGAGAGTGGCATATGGGTTGATTTTTATTCCCATTATTAGTTGGGCCGAATTTCCAAATGCCCGCTCCCAGCCCCGAACCTCACCCACTTGGACCTCATATTAAAAAATTGTGAGCCCACTCCCAATGATTCTCCATCCATGTGACTGCGGGCACTGTACAAATGACTCTTTCAATACAGCTGACCGAGTGGGGCTGTGCACAGATGTCGACTTGTGAAATCCCTGCCTTATTTATCTATCTTCCGCCTGCCGTGTCTAATTAAGACTGGAGACTGGAGACCCATGATTTCCATGGTTGAAAGTAGACAGGGAGGATCTGGTTTCACACTTCTTTCAACTTGGACCTAACGACAGCTCGCGAGACCTTTTAAAATGGGGGTCTCCAGAGGTCAGTAAAAATATAGGATAGATTGTCGATGAAGCAGTGAGGAGGAAGAACTTGGGATTTACATAACACCTTATACTGCTCCTCGACCAGGCTAACATCCCCAGCACTGAAGCACTGATCACACTTGATCAGCTCCGCTGGGCAGGCCACATTGTTCGCATGCCTGACACGAGACTCCCAAAGCAAGCGCTCTACTCGGAACTCCTTCACGGCAAATGAGGCAAAGGTGGGCAGAGGAAACGTTACAAGGACACCCTCAAAGCCTCCCTGATAAAGTGCGACATCCCCACTGACACCTGGGAGTCCCTGGCAAAAGACCACCCAAAGTGGAGGAAGTGCATCTGGGAAGGCACTGAGCACCTCGAGTCTCATCGCCGAGAGCATGCAGAAATCAAGCACAGGCAGCGGAAAGAGCGTGCAGCAAACCAGTACCACCCTCCCTTTCCCTCAACGACTATCTGTCCCACATGTGACAGAGCCTGTAACTCTCATATTGGGCTGCAGCCACCTAAGAACTCATTTTAAAAGTGGAAGCAAGTCTTCCTCGATTCCAAGAGTCTGCCTATGATGATGATGATGATGATATAATGTTCTTTGGTTAATCCCAAGTGCTTCATACCCCATGAAGTTCTTTTTTAAGATTACATATCGCCAAACATGGCAGGAATTTCACACTCTGCAAGGTCTCACAAACAACAATGGGATGAATGGCTTATCTTTTTTTGCGGCAGTGGTTGAGGGAGGAATTTTGGCCAGGACACCGGGGAGAACTCCCCTCAAGGTGTCAGCGGAGTGCTGCACTGTCAGAGGTGCCATCTTTCGGATGAAACATTAAACCGAGCCCCCATCTGCTCTCTCAGGTGGACGTAAAAGATCCCATGGCGCTATTACGAAGAAGAGCAGGGGAGCTCTCCTCGGTGTCCAGGCGAATATTTATCCCTCAACCAACATTGCTAAAAACAAATTAATTGTTCATGATCACATTTCTGTTTGTGGGAGATTGCTGTGCTGTTGGCTGCCACTTTTCCTCCATCACGGCAATGACTACACTTTATCAAATACTTCATTGGCTGTAAAGCACTTTGGGATGTCCTGAGATTGTGTAAGACGCTATATATATATTTTTCTGTCTTTGAACAAGGCCACAGGGTTTTTAACTCCCGCCCGCCCGACCAGAATAAGAAGACAAGGCCACAATTTAAAGTCTCTTCCAAAGAACGGCATCTCCAATAATGTCGCACTAAAACGCTGGAATCAGTAAAAGTGAGCATGAAGTTATCGGATTGTTCTAATAACCCAACTAGTTCACTACTGTCCTTTAGGGAAGGACATCTACTGTCCTTACCCTGTTGGGCCTATACGTGACTCCAGTCCCACACTCAATGTGGTTGAATCTTAACTGCTCTCTGAAGTGGTCAAGCAAGCAAACCAGGGTCGCACAATAAAGGCCGGCCTTGCCAGCGACGCCCACCTCCTGAGAATGAACAAACAAATAATTAACAGTGCAGTCATTTTTCTTTCAAACTAAGATGGTTCAATTTGATAAACACAAAAGCAATCCATTCCAAAACAAAAATCAATGAGTCAAATCAAAATCCAATTTCGATGTCAAAACCCACTCACCTCCATCAAATATTCAGCTGCAGTTATGTACTTAATTGTTCTCTGGTGAAATGACTCATTGTCTGTGGCTGTAAACGAGGAATAAATAATGCGGTAGCTTCATGTGGTGAATGTCTGATTCTTTGCCCATTCTTCTATTGCCGCTAGCACTAGACAGTTCCTCTGACTGCCTTCTACAGCAACACCATGACTATCTAAAAGGTCACAGCCACCATTTTGCCAAAAACGTCTTCCAAGGATATCTTCCCCAACGCGCTAGCGATGTCACATGTAGGGGTCACTTTTCCTGTTCTCCGCTGAGCACTTAACGCATCCGTACCAAAGTCATCTCCAAATAATCTAAAACACATTGGTTTGGAGTATTGTGTCCAATTCTGGGCACCACTTTGGGAAGGACGTGAAGGCTTTAGAGAGGGTATAGGGGAGAGTCACTGGGAATGGTTCCAGGCAGGAGGGATTAGAGTTACGTGGATCAACTGGGGAAGCTGGGGTTGTTCTTCTTAGAGCAGAGGAGGCTAAGCGGAGATTTGATTGAGGTCTTTAAAATCATTTAGGTTTTAGATAGAGTAAATAAAGAGAAATTGTTTCCAATGGCTGAAGGGTCGATAACAAGAGGACACACAGTTAAAATGATTGGCAAAAGAACCAGAAGTGACATGAGAAAAAACTTCTTTACGCAATGAATGGTTAGGATTTGGAAGGCAGATTCAATAGAAACATAGAAACATAGAAAATAGGTGCAGGAGTAGGCCATTCAGCCCTTCGAGCCTGCACCGCCATTCAATAAGATCATGGCTGATCATTCCCTCAGTACCCCTTTCCTGCTTTCTCTCCATACCCCTTGATCCCCTTAACCGTAAGGGCCATATCTAACTCCCTTTTGAATATATCCAACGAACTGGCATCAACAACTCTCTGCGGCAGGGAATTCCACAGATTAACAACTCTCTGAGTGAAGAAGTTTCTCCTCATCTCAGTCCTAAATGGCCTACCCCTTATCCTAAGACTGTGTCCCCTGGTTCTGGACTTCCCCAACATCGAGAACAATCTACCCGCATCTAACCTGTCCTGTCCTGTCAGAATTTTGTATGTTTCTATGAGATCCCCTCTCATCCTTCTAACCTCCAATGTATAAAGGCCCAGTTGATCCAGTCTCTCCTCATATGCCAGTCCAGCCAGCCTGGGAATCAGTCTGGTGAACCTTCGTTGCACTCCCTCAATAGCAAGAACATCCTTCCTCAGATTAGGAGACAAAAACGGAACACAATATTCCAGGTGAGGCCTCACCAAGGCCCTGTACAACTGCAGTAAGACCTCCCTGCTCCTATACACAAATCCCTTGCTATGAAGGCCAACATACCATTTGCCTTCTTCACTGCCTGCTGCACCTGTATGCCGACTTTCAATGACTGATGAACCATGACACCCAGGTCTCGTTGCACCTCCCCTTTTCCTAATCTGCCACCATTCAGATAATATTCTGTCTTCGTGTTTTTGCCCCCAAAGTGGATAACCTCACATTTATCCACATTATACTGCATCTGCCATGCATTTGCCCACTCAGCTAACGTGACAAAGTCACCCTGCAGCCTCTTAGCGTCCCCCTCACAGCTCACACCACCACCCAGTTTAGTGTCATCTGCAAACTTGGAGATATTACACTCAATTCCTTCATCCAAAGAGCTGGGGTCCCAGCACTGAGCCCTGCGGCACTCCACTAGTCACTGCCTGCCATTCTGAAAAGTATCCTTCAGAAGGGAATTTGATAAATACTTGAAGGAGAAAAAGTTGCCAGATATGGGGAAAGAGAGGGGGAGTGGGACTAACTGGATTGCTTTTCGAAAGAGCTGACGCAGACTTGATGGGCTGAATGGTCTCCTTCTGTGCCATACTATTCTACGATTCTAAGTTAACATAAGAACATAAGAAATAGGAGCAGGAGTCGGCCACCTGGCCCCTTGAGCCTGCTCCGCCATTTAATAAGATCATGGCTGATCTGATCATGGACTCAGCTCCACTTCCCTGCCCGCTCCCCAAAACCCTTTATTCTCTTATCGCTCAAAAATCTATCTATCTCCGCCTTAAATATATTCAACAACCCAGCCTCCACAGCTCTCTGGGCCAGAGAATTCCATAGATTTACAACCTTCTGAAAGAAGAAATTCCTTTCCATCTAAGTTTTAAATGGATGGCCCCTTATTCTGAGATTATGTTCCTTAGTTTTAGTTTCCCCTATGAGTGGAAATATCTTCTCTGCATCCACCTTGTCGAGCCCCATTATATGATCTTACACGTTTCGATAAGATCACCTTTCATTCTTCTGAACTCCAATGAGTAGAGGCCCAACCTATTCAACCTATCTTCATAAGTCAACCCGATCATCTCCGGAATCAACCTAGTGAACCTTCTCTGAACAACCTCCATTGCAAGTATATTCTTCCTTAAATATGGAGACCAAAACTGTACGCAGTACTCCAGGTGTGGCCTCACCAATGCCCTGTACATTTGTAGCAGGACTTCTCTGCTTTTATACTCTCCCTTGTAATAAAGGCCAACATTCCATTTGCCTTCTTGATTACTTGCTGTACCTGCATACTCACTTTTTGTGTTTCATGCACAAGGACCCCCAGGTCCCTCTGTACTGCAGCACTTTGCAATTTTTCTCCATTTAAATTAAAATTTGTTTTTCTATTTTTTCTGCCAAAGTTGATAACCTCATATTTTACCACATTATACTCCAAACTGGCAAATTTTTGTCCACTCACTTAGCCTGTGTATATCCATTTATATCCATGCAGATTTGTTGTGTCCTCCTCACAATTTGGTTTCCCACCCATCTTTGTATAATCAGTAAAATTGGCCACATTACACTCGGCCCCTTCATCCAAGTCATTAATATAGATTGTAAATAGTTGATGCCCCAGCACCGATCCCTGCGGCATCCCACTAGTCACTGTTTGCCAACCGGAAAATGACCAATTTATCCCGACTCTGCTTTCTGTTAGTTAGCCAATGCTCTATCCATGCTAATATATTACCCCCAACCCTGTGTACTTTTATCGTGCAGTAACCTTTTATGTGGCACCTTATCGATTGCCTTCTGGAAATCCAAATACACCACATTCACTGGTTCCCTTTATCCACCCTGCTCATTATATCCTCAAAGAACTCCAGCAAATTTGTCAAACATGATTTTCCATTTATAAAACCATGCTGACTCTGCTTGATTGACTCATGCTTTTCCAAATGTCCCGTTATTGCTTCCTTAATAATGGACTCCAGCATTTTCTCAATGACAGATGTTAATCTAACTGGTCTATAGTTTCCTGCTTTTTGTCTGCCTCCTTTTTTAAAAAAGGGAGTTACATTTGCGGTTTTCCAATCTGCTGGGATCGCCCCAGAATCCAGGGAATTGTGGTAGATTACAACCAATGCATCCACTATCTCTGCAGCCACTTCTTTTAAGACCTTAGGATGTAAGCCATCAGGTCCAGGGGACTTGTCTGCCTTTAGTCCCATTATTTTACCGAGCACTACTTCTTTAGTGATAGTGATTGTATTACGTTCCCTTCCTCCCTATAGCCCCTTGATTATCCACTATTGGGATGTTTTTAGTGTCTTTCTATCGTGAAGACTGGTACAAAATATTTGTTCAACATCTCTGCCATTTCCCTGTTCTCCATTATTAATTGCCCAGTCTCATCGTCCAGGGGACCAACATTTACTTTAGCCATTCTTTCCTTTCTCATGTACCTGTAGAAACTCTTACTATCTGTTTTTATATTCCGTGCTAGTTTACTTTCATAGTCTATCTTTTCTCTCTTTATCATTTTTTTAGTTGTTCTTTGCTGGCTTTTAAAAGATTCCCAATCCTCTGGCCTCCCACTAGTCTTGGCCACATTGTATGCCCTTGTTTTCAATTTGATACCCTCCCTTGTTTCCTTAGTTGGCCACGAATGGTTATCCCTTCTCTTACAGTCTTTCCTTCTCATTGGGAAATTATTTTTTTGCGAGTTATGAAATATCTCCTTAAATGTCTGCCACTGCTCATCAACCGTACCACTCTTTGATCTATTTTCCTAGTCCACTTTAGCCAACTCTGCCCTCATACCTTTGTAGTTTCCTTTATTTAAGCTTTCTTTAAAAAACTTTCTCACCCTCCAAATGAATTTGAAACTCAACCATGTTATGATCATTCATTCCTAGAGGATCCTTTACTAGGAGATCATTTATTAATCCTGTCTCATTACACAATACCAGATTTAAGATAGCCTGCTCCCTGGTTGATTCTGCAAAGTTTTGTTCAAGGAAACTATCCCGGATACACTCTATGAATTCTTCCTCAAGGTTACCCTGGCCAATTTGCTTTGTCCAATCAATATGAAGGTTAAAATCGCCCATGATTATTGTCGTTCCTTTTTTACAAGCCTCCAATATTTCTTGATTTCATCATCATCATCATCATAGGCAGCCCTTCGAAACAAGGATGACTTGCTTCCTCGCCAAAAAAGGATGATTTCACAGGTGTTTCAATGAAGGACCTAATATTCCAGGGGCTAGAACCTGCACTTATTATGCATGCTTAACACCCATTTAATGCCCATTTAACTGCTGAAATGACGTATAAGACCCATATAATGCCCATTTAGCCACATAATGGAAACTGACGCCCATTTTTAGGAAACTTATCGGCGAGCGTTACTTTCCCCATGTGCTTAAGGCCGGGGAAAGATATTACCACCCACACACTTTTTTGGGGCGGAATCAGCAGAATGTGTGAAATCAACGCCCATAATATCGTCCAGCGTCAATTTCACCACCTCGCACACATATCGTCCACAATATCGCTCGCCCAGAAAATGGCCCACAAAAAGTGGAACTGTTCTGAACGAACACCAATGGTGTGGCTGGCATTTTTTAAATCCCACTCTTATGTGAGGAGCTGGTATCTGAAAGATTTGCCTGAAAGAGCGTTGATGTGGGTGACAATGTTGACACACTGCTGTGTGTGTACAGCTCAATCATCAATGGTGCCCATCACCTTGGTGCCAGTTAAAGTTTACGTTGATTGATGTTAAGTTGTATTTAACCCTTTCATGGAATCACCAGTGTGTAACGGTGTAATCTGAGACAATGCGCAACAGGTTATGTTCAATAACAAAAATTTTATACCAACATTGGTCTGAAATCCTAAGTATCACAGCCAATAAAACCCAACCCCGCCCACAACCCACTTTTTCCACAATTGACATAAATCACATGTTCAACATGTCCAGCAACACAGAATACAAAGGCAAAGCAGGAGCATGGTCCCCAGCCCCCATACATTGCAACAAATTGCATACACCCACATGCCGATATAACACAGCGATCACCTGCGCAAATGTATCTCACATTCCTTCCCCCCTCCCCTTCTTCGCCCCACCTCTATTCCTTCCCTTCCTCGCTCCACAGCGCCTGGCCGGGGAGCTCCTCAGGTGATGCCTCTGTGGGGGGGATGAAGGCAGATGCGGTCGTCGCACAGGTACGGGAGCAGGGGGGTGCCGAGGGGGCAACATTCTCTGATGCAGAAGCAGGATCTTGGTCCTTGCTCGCATCTGTCATTCACAGTGGTGGTGCGGAATCTAGTGGTGGAGTGCCGCGCTCAGGGACCACTGGGAGGCCTGTGGCAGCAGTGTTCCTGGCTATCGCATCCAGGGACTCCGCCATCCGCGGAATGTACTCGGTCATGGTGCCGGAGATGGTGGCCAGCTGTCGGGATATGCCCCCCCAATGCTTCGATGAGCTGGTCACCAATGTCTGCAGTCCTCCTGGACAACTGTCCCATCTCTCCGCTGTCATGTGCTCGAGGCACAGACTTGCCGCATCCACAGAACCTCCGCGGGGTCGGTGTCATCCTGGGAACAAATGGGGTGCCCTGTGGCGGGGTGCTTGGCCCCGGTACCTCCAGAGTGGAGGCTGGAATGACCGGAGGACCACTAGATGGCCTTGGGTACAATGGCTTCTGGAGCGTGGCGAGGCAGGTTCCTCGAAGTCCGCGCTCTCATCCGTGGAGAACAGACCCAGCGGATTGACAGGTGACAATCAGAGCTCCTCAGCACCAGATGTAGTAGGATCATCCGCCGACTCCTGCCCCGTGTCCCCACTTTCTGGTCTCGGTGGTCTTGCCTGGGGCCATGCTGCTGGCTGAGCTGCAAAACACAAATGAGGTTATTAGAGGAGAAGGGGGTGCTAGGGTCACAAGTTGAATCCAGCGCTACACACAGCATATGCACGACAAAAGCACCACCACTATCAAAATCATCACACACATCACATTTCATGACGATCAACACATTTGCACTCCAATAATTTTCATTAGGCAATCATTATTTATATGACAATTTTAGAAATCATTTATCATATATGATTGTTCGAATATGAGTGGCTGTGGCATCTATTGACTTTCCATCATGCAGTGGTGTAAGCTTTACTCATGTTGCATCACTTCAGGGTCTGCAGATGCGTCCGTGGCTGTCCGGGTGTGCTTCCCCATGACTGCGAGCACACGCTCCTCCATGTCAATGATGTCGGCTGGGGACTGGTGGCGCCCCTCACCCGTTCGCCTCTGTATGGACCTCATCATCGATAGCTTCTTCTGTAAAAGGTGACAAGACGACATGGCATGGGATCATTGCGTGATATCATTGATAGATACTGTCACAGACACTGATACAGCACATAACCGACAGATGTAATCATGATTATTATGAAAATGATCATTGTTTACCTAAAGATGTACACCATGACTTGTACACCATGAGTAAAAGTGCAAGACCTCACATCTGATGATAATCACTCATGACTGTTACAAATCAAATTATATAAACACATAAGTATATGTAAATCAATGTAATACTTACTCTTGCAGATCCCACAAGGTCGTTTGCGGCATTGGTTGCCATCACGCGCCTCGGTGCTCGCCGACGAGACCACTCGGCTATCTCGGTCCATATCTTCTGGTAGGCCTTTGGGGTGGGCTTTCCACACCCTTCCTGTGTCAAATCACCCCAGTTTAACTCGACCTCCTGCAGGAGGGAGGCATTTGCTTCATCCGAGAACCTTCTTTTGCGGCCTCCAATGTGTTCCTCTCCCACCTCACTGCTCTCTCCAGCGTCAGTCTCCACAGCGTGCTGTGATGCCTCCTCCTCTCTCTCCATTATAGGCCAAATCCAGTCAAATATGTGGCTGGTAACAGCTACTGTTTGTTTGCCTACTTGCTGTGAAGCTCTAAGGTCGCCCTCCTTCCTCCCAAAGCAGCCACACCACACCCAGACACGCCTTCAGTCCCTCTGAGCTCACTCTCTCTCTGTCTCCACTTCTGCGCATGTCATGATGACCCTTGATCTGTAGTGGGGAAAATGCTTGAAGCTATCATTAAGGAAGAAATAATGGGACATCTAGATAGGAATAGTGCAATCAAGCAGACGCAACATGGATTCATGAAGGGGAAATCATGTTTAACTAATTTACTGGAATTCTTTGAGGATAGACAGAGTCGGGATAAATGGTTCCTTTTCAGGTTGGACATCGGTGGTTAGTGGTGTGCCACAGGGATCGGTGCTGGGACCACAACTGTTTACAATATACATAGATGACCTGGAAGAGGGGACAGAGTGTAGTGTAACAAAATTTGCAGATGACACAAAGATTAGTGGGAAAGCGGGTTGTGTAGAGGACACAGTGAGGCTGCAAAGAGATTTAGATAGGTTAAGCGAATGGGCTGAGGTTTGGCAGATGGAATACAATGTCGGAAAATGTGAGGTCATCCACCTTGGAAAAAAAAACAGTAAAAGGGAATATTATTTGAATGGGGAGAAATTACAACATGCTGCGGTGCAGAGGGACCTGGGGGTCCTTGTGCATGAATCCCAAAAAGTTGGTTGGCAGGTGCAGCAGGTAATCAGGAAGGCAAATGCAATGTTGGCCTTCATTGCGAGAGGGATGGAGTACAAAAGCAGGGAGGTCCTGCTGCAACTGTACAGGGTATTGGTGAGGTTGCACCTGGAGTACTGCATGCAGTTTTGGTCACCTTACTTAAGGAAGGATATACTAGCTTTGGAGGGGGTACAGAGACGATTCACGAGGCTGATTCCGGAGATGAGGGGGTTACCTTATGATGATAGATTGAGTAGACTGGGTCTTTACTCGTTGGAGTTCAGAAGGATGAGGGGTGATCTTATAGAAACATTTAAAATAATGAACGGGATAGACAAGATAGAGGCAGAGACATTGTTTCCACTGGTCGGGGAGACTAGAACTAGGGGGCACAGCCTCAAAATACGGGGGAGCCAATTTAAAACCGAGTTGAGAAGGAATTTCTTCTCCCAGAGGGTTGTGAATCTGTGGAATTCTCTGCCCAAGGAAGCAGTTGAGGCTAGCTCATTGAATGTATTCAAATCACAGCTAGATAGATTTTTAACCAATAAGGGAATCAAGGGTTATGGGGAGTGGGTGGGTAAGTGGAGCTGAGTCCACGGCCAGATCAGCCATGATCTTTTTGAATGGCGGAGCAGGCTCAAGGGGCTAGATGGCCTACTCCTGTTCCTAATTCTTATGTTCTTATGTTCTTATGTTGACCTCCAGAATCGTGGGAATCGAGCGTTGCCATGCCGTTGCTAAGGACAGCCACACTTTACGGCAGAAGGTCAAAAAAAATTAACACTACCGCTCATTTGACATCGCTCGCGGTAATGCCCATTTTCAAAAGTTCAAACTAGGGGCTTTGAGAATGGGTGAGAAGTCAGCGATCTGAAACCCTTTTTTAACGCCCACACCGGTTAACCACAAAAATGCCGGTTCTAGCCCCAGGTCCCGAACTACATAGTGTAGGGTGGAAGAAGCCTGTGCGTGGATTTTTTTAACGTGTGGTGGCTGTTGCAAACCAGCCACCACACGGGCTTGACAGAGCTAGGTCTTGGTCCAGTGGCAAGGATTAACCAAGATGACTGGAGACCTGCTCTGCTGCACGGACCTAATGCGCACACATATCGCAGGGTGGGCTGGCCCGGTGCTGCCCCTGGGCCCTCACCTCTTCTGGCCCCGAACTCGCGCCTCTCCTAGGCCCCGATCACGACCCTCTACAATTTCTCGCCACTCTTTCGCCCAGACCTCGCCGCTCCTGCTGTACCTGCCCGCGCTCCAATCAGCGACCTGGACCTTGATGACGTCCCTCTTCGCTGCCGTCGCTCTCCTGCACCAGCTCGCGCTGTACCTTGCCGTGGTATGCCACCACGCTGCCCTTGGCCACCACTCGCCGCTCCTTTTATGGTCCCGACCTACCGCTGATTTTCTCTCGCAGGCCATAAGAGGAGTGGTGAGCGGCGGCCATGGGCAGCTTTCTTGATTTATACCTCGTCCAACAGTGTAGCTACTGTTAGGGGCCCTATCGACTACGCCCACCAGCGACCTTTTCCCCTTATTATAATTTGGGGCCGAAATTGGTGATGGGCACGAGCAGCCCAAGTGCTGCCCAAAGGATTGCCGATGGCCATCGATTTACCTGACGGTACTCGGCAAAAAGGTCCTTGAAAGGGCGGTTGGCGGCAGAAGAGGGACTTATGTCATCAATCTGGGCGGAAGTAGCCGGGAGCTCTCATTCTCGGCTGCAAAGGTGCTGTAGCATATGTAGGCACCTTTAGTAATGACTCCACGAGGCAGGGTATATACTTAAACTGTGTAGACCTGGAATCCTTTATTTGAAGCTCCTGAGTGAGAACAACAAGCTGTGTGTTCCTTTTTATACTGGGTTACCTGCAGTGTGCAGGTAACCCTTAGGTCTCCAGCAGCAGCACCTTCTGGTGTACAGGCAAGGTATGTACAGTGTAAGGGTACATTCAGTGTTGCATAACAGTGTTACAGACATCACACAGTAAACAGGCATGCATACACAACAACACTTCCCCCCCCTAAGCATTTTTCATATCCTTATTGTCATGACCAGAGGAGGTGATCAGTGGTGGGCTATGGGAGGTTGTGGTGAGGGTTGTGTGGTTGCCAGGTGTGACCCCTGTGCTTGAGGTTGGCCTCATACGATTCCCCTCCCTCACACACAGACCATGTGGGTGTTACTGGTGTGGGATCCCTCGGTGGGGTAGCCACGGCAGCAGTGGGTGGTGTGTATACACTGTGATGTGGATAGTTGTGGAGTGGTGGGCAGGGCCACAAGACTGGGTGGGCTCCTAGTCTACCAATTGGGATGAGGGTCAGGTCATCCCAGGGTTTGCCAGGGAAGCTGGAGGGTATTGGCCTCATGCTCCTGGTGTTGGCCCTGGTGGCCAGGGGTTGTAGAGCTGATCTGGTGCAGGTTGACATTGGTGGTGGCTGGGCAGCCCATTGACCACTGACCCTGTAGTGGGTCTGCTCCCACTGACTGTGTGTGCCCTGCAAGGGGCATCACATTCATTCTAAAGGTCCAAGCTACATGGTCAGGTAGCCTGCTGGACCTGGGGGTCTCCCACAGGGGGATTCCATTGGCATCAGCATGGTCTCTGTAGGACCCGATGTCCTTTGGCAGTGTCCTACCGGTATACATGACACCTTGGCTCTGATCACACATGGTCGAGCCTGCATTATACATTCTAGCATTTGCATCACTTTTGGGTGTCCTGGTTTCAACAGACATGGTTACATTAGGCATTTCACATTCTTTATCATTACTGTTAAGCATAATAAACTTGTTCTTAACCTTACTGACACCTGCGTTCATCTCATTAGTCCTTTAAGGGAGTCTTCAAATCCGATTGGCTGCTCGATGTCACATGATGCTCCTCCATGTTCACTCGTGGCATGGTGGAGGCCATTTTGATTACAGGTTCTGCTGCTTGTGGTGCTGCAGCCATTTTCTGGTCTTGCTGCAGATAGGCTGTGGTGCTCTTTTCTTCCAGAGGTTCGATCCAGGATGTTGGGAATCCATTTCTTTCGTCGATGTTCACCTGCCCCGGCCCGGAAGTGGAGTTTGATCCTCGGTCTCGGAGATTTTTCCGGGGTGCTGTTGGCAGTCGAGCTGGACAGTGGAACCTCCGGATGCTGCAGTGGATCCATGTTCGAGGTCGATTGCCAGAGCCCAATGGCCTGGGAGCAGCTTCGCTTGGACAGGCTGCCGTTGTGGTCGATTGGCGGGATTCATCCAAAGTTCTTCAAAGGTCACTTGGCTCATCACAGACTGGCTCGCCCCTGTGTCGCTCTCCATAGAAACTGGGACCCCATCGACGTCTACTTTCATCGCCCACGGAGAACTTTCGGTGGAGCAGGTATGAGTTCCATACTCTTCTTCCAGGGGTTGAGCAACTTCACCTTCCTCTGTGTCGGAGTCCCGGTGATCAGCCTACTCATCAGAGACGTGGTGAGTAAAGCTTTTTCTGCACATCCTTTGAAGGTGCCTTTTCTCTTTGCTTGTGCCTTTTCTCTTTGCTTGCATAGTCTTTGTCGCGGCACTGGTGGGCCCTGTGGTTTCCTCCACAGCGCCAGCACGGGGCTAGCTGGTTTGCCCTATGTGGCGGACTCAGGATTGCAGGACTCGGGACAGTATTTCTGCCCTTAGAAGTGTCAATGCAGTGCACTGCTCTCGTCAGTTTAGAGTCTCTTAGTGCTTCATTTAGGTGGTCGCCAAAGTCGCACAGTGCAGCCAGTCTCCTTAAGTGTTCCAATCTTTCTACAAAAGTGTCCCAATCTTCCCCATCGGTAAATTGCTGAAAGTTGCTGAGGTTAGACATGTTGAGCGTGTAGTTCGTGACCTCGTATTCCCGTCGCCAGTTGTAGCGTATGTAGGCACCTTTAGTAATGACTTCACGAGGCAGGGTATATACTTAAACTGTGTAGACCTGTAGTCCTTTATTTGCAGCTCCTGAGTGAGGACAACAGCTGTGTGGTCCTCTTTATACTGGGTTACCTGCAGTGTGCAGGTAATCCTTAGGTCTCTGGGGTTCAGGCAAGGTGTGTACAGTGTAAGGCTACATTCAGTGTCACATAACAGTGTTACAGACATCACACAGTAAACAGGCATGCATACACAACAGGCGCTTAACGCCCAAGTGCCGCCGAGGATGGAGTTGGGCCCACGGAGGGTCGACGAGCTGCAAATAAAAAGCATTAAAAAAAACCATCAGAAGACCTTCAGGGGACCCCATCATGGTTAGTCGCTGTAAAGAAAACATTTTAAAATTGTTTACTGGCCGTTTATTTCAGCTCTTCATACTCACCGTCGGGGATAGACCAGCCTTCTTGCGGCAGTCCTTCCCCGTTCTGGCGCCAACTCCCGCCCGCACCAATCTGGCATTTCGCAAAGCGGTGGGTCAGTTGCACTACTTGGCCGTCCGGTAACGTCAGCGGGCGGTTCTCGGTGGTTCTTCCCTCCCGCCCGCTCCAAACCAAATCGAAACTGAGACTGGGCAGAATCCGAAGGGGAATGCTGGCAACAGTGGGCGGCAGTCGGCGGTAAGGCCATCAATTTCGCCCCCCTTAACTCCACCAAAACTGATTCAACATCTTGATCCTCTGAGCCAATATCGTTTCTCACTAACGCACTGACCTCATCCTTTATTAACAGAGCTAACCCACCTCCTTTTCCTTTCTGTCTGTCCTTCCAAATTATCAAATATCCCTGAATATTTAGTTCCCAGCATTGGTCACCTTGCAACCACGTCTCTGTAATGGCTATCAGATCATACCCATTTGTATCTATTTATGCCGTCAACTCATCTATTTTGTTACGAATGCTACGTGTATTCAGATAAAGAGCTTTTAAATTTGTTTTCTTTACCATTTTTTCCTGCTTTGATCCCATTTTCTGATTCATTTTTATGTTTATACATTCTGTCCCTTCCTGGCACGCTCTGGTTTTTATTTCCCCCAGTGCTACCCTGCTCTGTTGCCTTCTCCTTATTCTTTGACTTCTTAAATTTTTGCTCACCTGAATCCTCCCCCCCCCCACCACCACCACGAATTAGTTTAAAGCCCTCTCTACAGCCCTGGTTATTTGATTCGCCAGGACCCTCGTCCCAGCACGCTCTAAGTGGAGCCCGTCCCAACGGAACAGCTCCCTCTTACCCCAGTACTGATGCCAGTGTCCCACGAATCAAAACCCATTTCTCCCACACCAGTCTTTGAGCCATGTGTTTAACTCTCTGATCTTATTTCCCCTATGCAAATTTGCTCGTGGCTCAGGTAGTAATTCAGAGATTATTACCTTTGTGGTTCTGCTTTTTAATTTGGCCCCTAACTGCTCATACTCCCTCAGCAGAACCTCTTTCTTTGTCCTATCTATGTCGTTGGTACCCCCGTTGACCACGACAACTGGATCTCCCACTCCAAGTTCCTCTCCAGCCCTGAGGAGATGTCCTTAACCCTGGCACTGGGCAAGCAACACAGCCTTCGGGACTCACGCTCTCAGCTGCAGAGTATCTTATCTATCCCGCTAATGACACTTTCCCCTACCACTATAATGTTTTGTTTACTTCCCACCCCTCTGACTAATGCTAAGCTGGAACCAAGCTTGGTTCAAAGAGGACCAGGTAGAATACCAGATAAGCCTATGAGGGGGCTTGACAAGGTGAATGCAGAGAGGATGTTTCCACTGATGGGGGAGGCTAGAACTAGAGGGCATAATCTTAGAATAAGGAACTGCCCATTTAAAACTGAGATGAGGAGGAATTTCTTCTCTCAGAGGGTTGTGAATCTATGGAATTTGCTGCCTCAGAGAGCTGTGGAAGCTGGGACATTGAATAAATTTAAGACAGAGATAGACAGTGTCTTAACCGATAGGGAGATAAGGGGTATTGGGGAGCGGGCGGGGAAGTGGACCTGAGTCCATGATCGGATCAGCCATGATCGTATTAAATGGCGGAGCAGGCTTGAGGGGCCGTATGGCCTGCTCCTATTTCTTATGTTCTTATATTCTTATGTAATGATTGAGGAGAGGCAATATAAACTAAATGGTATAATTTTTTAAGGAGGTGCAGGATCAGAGAGACCTGGGGATGTATGTACACGAGTCGTTCAATGTGGCAGGACAAGTTGGGCAGCCTGTTCAAAAAGCATGTGGGATCCTTGGTTTTATAAATAGAGGAATCGAGTACAAAAGCAAGGAAGTTATGCTAAACCTTTCTGAAACACTGGTTAGGTCCCAGCTGGTGAAGTGTGTCCTATTCTGGGCACCACGCTTTAGGAAGGATGTGAAGGCCTTGGAGAGGATGCAGAGGAGATTTACCAGAAGGGTAACAGGGTACAGTTTAGACTAGAGAAGCTGGGGTCTCCAGTGGCAGAATGGCAGGTAACCAGAGGATAGAGTTTTAGGGTAATTGGCAAAAGAACAAGAGGCAAAATGAGAAATTTTATGCTACGAGTTGCTATGATCTGGAGACCGCTGCCTGAAAGGACGGTGCAAGAAATTTCAACAGTAACTTTCTGTCGTGTATGTACTTTTGAAATCACTAGCCACTAGATGGCGTCACTGTTGGAGGCCATTGGGCTGCAAGCACCTGTGGGCAGCCCAAGTATAAAAGGCCAGTCATTTTGTATATTAGTCACTTTGGGCCTTAATAAAGCAGAGCCAAGGTCATACCTCTTGGAGTTAAACAGCACTCAGTCTAACAGTTATTGTATACACAACACTTTCAAAACAGAATTGGATAAATACTTGAAAAGAAAGAACATTTGCAAAGCTCTGGGGAAAGAGCAGGGCAGTGGGACTAATTAGATAGCTCATTCACAGAGCAACACAGGCTCAATGGGTTGATTGGCCTCCTTCCATGCTGTATGATTGTATGACTAGGGAGCCAGCAGGTTTAAGTGTAGTGGTTATGTTACTGGGCTAATAATCCGGAGACTTGGAAAAATAATATTAGAAGAATACCAGTTTGATGCCAACCATTGCAGTTTGAAAATTTATAATCCATTTAAAAAAAAAAATCTGGAAATGCACTCTCAGGTGGACGTAAAAGATCCCGTGGCACTGTTTCAAAGAAGAGCAGGGGAGTTCTCCCCGGTGTCCTGGCCAATATGTATCCCTAAACCAACATCACTAAAAACAGATAGGGGGCGTAATTGCCCTGTGCCCCAATTGGGGGCGGTAACTTGTGATCCGGCTGCTAAATTGGGCTTACCGTCCCTCAAAGGAAGTGGAGTGCAATCTCACCCGCTCCTTTAGAGGCTGGTCCCGGGGCAATGCTGGGGCAAGTGGAGCAGCTCTACGTGGATGCTCCGCGTAGCTCTAACGCGCTTCAATGCCCCTCCTCTTCGCTTAAAGGGGAGGGCCGCTGCGCGCACTGCACGGCCTCTGATGGCCTCCACTGGACGACCAGGGCAGCATGGTGATGGGCCTGCAGCCCGGCACCCAAAACAGAGTGCACGATGGCAGCCCGCATCACGCGCAAAAGCAAGTAGGGAAGCCGACCCGAGAGTCGGCCACAACAGCAAGGTGGCCTCATGGGGCGCTGGTGACCTCCCCTTTAACTGCCTCCCTGCGAGCGGAGGTCGGCCAGATTTGCAACTCACCAAGCCAGCGTCAGCCTCGGGGGCCACAGGGCGATTTTTCCCGCAGGGCTGTGATGAGTCGGCGCACGATGCTGAGGGGTCTCCACACGGCGGCCCAGGGCTCTGCCCGCGGGGCACAGTGCCACGATGGCAGCGTCTCCGCAAACTCCCGGGCAATTTCCCAGGAGCCAGTAGCAACCCCCACCCACCCTGGGCGAATAGTGTCTTGCGCCGCATTAGCGCCCCCCCCCCCCCCGAGAGGCGTCAACAGACCTCTCACAGAGGGGCAATTTAGCCCCCATAATCTGGTCATTATCACCTTTGTGTTTATGGGAGCTTGCTGTGCGCAAATTGGCTGCCGCCTTTCCTACATTACAGCAGTGACTACACTTCAAAAAGTACTTCATTGGCTGTGAAGCACCTTGGGATGTTCTGAGGTAATGAAAGGCGCTGTATAAATTGTCTTTGTATCTTATAAATAAAAGGTATTATTTTTGAAGACGTTCCTTGTGCGCTTTTCTCCCTGCAGCGGAGTCCTGATGGCAAAGTGGAGGCAGGGCAGGGGTTAAACATCACCGTGCCAGCTTTGACAGGCTGGCATGCTCATTGCATGATTTTGTTTGAATTTTTTCGGCAGTTCCCGGACAGGCTTTCCGGAGGCAGAGAACAGCAAACGCGGTTTGTGTCCGCTGTGAGGCCCAAACAGAGGCTGGCATGGGAAATCACGGAGAACCGCTCTCTGGCCAGCCAGCCTGCCCTTCCGACTGAAGCAGATAACCCCAGGGCGAAGGCAGCAGGGAAGACTGGGAGGAAGGCAGCAAACTCGGATAACATAACTATAAATAATCCTTTAATTTACTGAGCGCGATTAAAGTGGGAAATGTCGGTCTTTCAACGTGCGCCATTGAATCTGTTTTGCCGAGATTGGAAGGGAATCTGAAATCTGGCATTTAAATAATCATAACTTCCTCCGTATTGTTCTGGCTATTTTCATTTGCATAGAAATGTTGTGAGTGTGCTCACAGCCCACAAGCTCGAAACGCAGGAAACAGGTGATGCAGGCCGCCAGTGTTAATGGCAACCCTGCCACCTAGTGATTAGAGTTGTGTAGTCATCTCTGGACAGCTCGTTCCTTTGACAATGAAGAAACCTAATCACAATGACCCCCACACCCCATGCCAGGTTTTCATTACCCAAAGGCACTGGTTTGAGTGGGATTATATATCATCATCATCATCATCATCATAGGCAGTCTCTCGGAATCGAGAAAGACTTGCTTCCACTCCTGAAGTGAGTTCTTTGGTGGCTTAACAGTCCAATACGAGAGTCACAGCCGGGACAGATAATCGTTGAGGGAAGGGGTGGGTGGGACAGGTTTGCCGCACGCGCTTTCCGCTGCCTGCGCTCGACTTCTGCATGCTCTTGGCATTGAGACTCGAGGTGCTCAGCTCCCTCTCAGGGCGGTCTTGGGCCAGGGACTCCCAGGTGTCAGGTGGGGATGTTGCCCTTTTATCAGCGAGGCTTTGAGGGTGTCCGTGTAGCGTTTCCGCTGCCCACCTTTGGCTCGTTTGCCGTGAAGGAGCTCCGAGTAGAGCACTTGCTTTGGGCGTCTCGTGTCTGGCTTGAGGACAATGTGGCCTGCCCAGCGGAGCTGATCGAGTGTGGTCAGTGCTTCAATGCTGGGGATGTTGGCCTGAATGAGGACGCTGATGTTGTTGCGCCTGTCCGATTTTAATCACTCCACCATTGGTGGCCGTGCCTTCAGTTGCCTGGGCCCTAAGCTCTGGAATTCCCTCCCTAAACCTCTCCCCCTCTCCACCTCTCTCTCCTCCTCTAAGGCGCTCTTTAAAACCTACCTCTTTGACCAAGCTTTTGGTCATCTGTCCATTTATATAGCGCCTTTCACGACCACTGGACGTTCCAAAGCGCTTTACAGCCAATGAAGTACTTTTTGAAGTGCAATGACTGTTGAAATTTAGGAAACACAGCAGCCAATATGTGCACAGCAAGCTCTCAAAAACAGCAACGTAATAAATGATCAGATCACCTATCTCAGTAATGTTGGTTAAGGGATAAATATTGGCCAGGACACCGGGGAGAACTCCCCTGCTCTTCTTCGAAATAGTGCCTTGGGATCTTTTATGTCCACCTGAGAGGGCAGATGGGGCCTCGGTTTCTCCAAAATCTCCTTATGTGGCTCGGTGTCTAATTTTGCTCGATAAGGTGCCTTGGGGCGTTTTGCTATATTAAAGGCGCTATATAAATACACGTTGTTGTTGTTGTAATGATTCATATCAATTCTTGTTTCACCAAGTGTTTACTCAGTTCACCCTCAGCGAGAGATACACGAGTATACGGTCCCTGGGCTATATTATCATATAAGCCGATTCAGGGCAGTCAGCTCCCAGCATCAAACGAATGAAGGGAAAGCTGAGGCGACATCTTATTAAACAACGGGTTAGGATATGGAATGCCCACCACAAATGGTGCTGGAAGCAGAATCTATGGCCCCAAGTTTCCACATGATTTGCTCCTGATTTTTAGGAGCAACTGGTGTAGAACGGAGTATCTTAGAAATCAGAATTCTCGTCATTTAGTTTGCTCCAGTTCTAGTCAGTTTGAACAGTTTCACTTTGGAACAAAAATTTTTTTTCAAAAGGGGTCGTGTCCGGCCACTTACGCCTGTTTTCAAAGTTTCGTCAGTGAAAACTTACTCCAAACTAACTTAGAATGGAGTAAGTGAAGATTTTTGTACGCTCGAAAAAACCTTGTCTACACTTTAGAAAATCAGGCGTAGGTTACAAATCAGGCGCAAGGAATGGTGGGGGTGGGGGTTTAAAGGGAAGTTTACAAACATTAAACACTTCAGTTTTACAAATAAAGAGCCATCATCAATAATAAATGATAAATACATCAATAAATCAACCAATAAATCAATCAAAAAAAATTAATAAGAAATAATTTTTTTTTTTTAATCAATAAATAAAACATTTTCTACTTACTGACTGCAGCACCGGGAGCCCTCCAACAGCGTGCTGGGATGCCCCCCTCAGTGTGTCTCTGTCAGTGTCTCTATCTCTCTGTCTGTCTGTCTGTCTCTCATTCTCTGTCTGTCTATATTCAAAAAGGAGTTCTATATTCAAAAAGGAGTTAGATGAGGTCCTTACTACTAGGGGGATCAAGGGGTATGGCGAGAAAGCAGGAATGGGGTACTGAAGTTGAATGTTCAGCCATGAACTCATTGAATGGCGGTGCAGGCTAGAAGGGCCGAATGGCCTACTCCTGCACCTATTTTCTATGTTTCTATGTTTCTATGTCAGTGTCTGTGTTTCTGACAACGAGTGGAGGGGAAGGAGGGGGGTAGAGGGAGAGAGGGGGGGAGCAGAGGGAGGGAAGGGGGAGGGAAGTGGGAGAAGGGGAAAGGATGGGGGAGAAGGGGGAGGGGGGAGAAGGGGGAGGGATGGGGGAGAGAAGGGGATAAAGGGGAGAAGGGGGAGAAAGGAGATGGGGGGAATGGAGATTGGGGGGGAAGGAGATTGGGGGGAAGGAGATTGGGGGGGAAGGAGATTGGGGGGGGAAGGAGTTTGTGGGGGGGAAGGAGATTGGGGGGAGGTCGGGGGGAAGGAGAAGGGGGAGGGAGGCTGAACGGGCCGGGCCCGAGACTACGGGCATGGCCCGTCCCCAGCACCAGATTTACAGGTAGGTGGCGTTGGGTCGGGTCGGGGGGTTGGTGGGAGGGAGAGGGAGGTCAGGTCGGGGGGAGGGAGGTCAAGTCGGATCCAGTCCAGGGGCGGGGGGGGGGGGAGCGGGTGTCGGGTCCGGTCCGGGGGCAGGGGGGGGGGGAGCGGGTGTCGGGTCCGGTCCGGGGGCAGGGGGGGGGGGGAGCGGGTGTCGGGTCCGGTCCGGGGGCGGGGGGGGGGAGCGGGTGTCGGGTCCGGTCCGGAGGCGGGGGGGGGGGTGGAGAGCGGGTGTCGGGTCCGGTCCGGGGGCGGGGGGGGGGAGCGGGTGTCGGGTCCGGTCCGGGGGCAGGGGGGGGGGGGAGCGGGTGTCGGGTCCGGTCCGGGGGCGGGGGGGGGGAGCGGGTGTCGGGTCCGGTCCGGAGGCGGGGGGGGGGGGTGGAGAGCGGGTGTCGGGTCCGGTCCGGGGGCGGGAAGCGGGAGTCGAGTCGGGTCGGGAGGAAGCAGGAGCTGGCCGTGGGAGGAGCCTTATTCACGCAACCCCAGTGAGGCCATTCGGCCAGGGCTAGGAGCTGCATGCTTCAGCCCCTCCCACACAGTTTCGGGCACCTGGAGCTACTGCACTTGCGCGCCCACTGTAGCAGAGGTCCCGGCACTGTTTTCGGCGCAGGGACTTGGCTCCGCCCCCTACAGCTCCTGCTGCGCTGCGCCGAGGGCCAGAGGACCTGCAGGGAGGTGGAGAATCTGGAGGGTTTTTTTAGGCGCACCTTGTGGCGCGAAAAATGGGCGTCCAGGTCGAGACTGCGCCATTCTAGGCGCGGCTCGAAACTTGGGCCCTATATGGGGCTCAATTTTCCCCAGTGACTTGCGCCATTTTTTTGGAGCAGGCTGCTCTTTTTGGCCTAAGTTGGAAAATCTCCACTTTCCCCAATCAATTTGCAACAGTGTGACTCAGTTACGATTTTTTTTAGGTCAGTTTTTTCAGTCAAAAGGGGCATAACCAGCCACCTATGCCAATTAGGGAAGTTTGACCAGCTGAGAGTTACTCCAGTTCTGTTTAAGCCAGCTTATGTGGCCTCTGCTGAAAAACCTCCCCTCGAGGTAAGGAAATCGGCGCAGGTAAGGAAATCGGCGCAGGTAAGGAAATCGGCGCAGGTAAGGAAATCGGCGCAGCAGCTGCCCGGACACATTAAAAGAATTGAAAAACACGTAGCAGCAACTTATCTCCAACCCCGCCCGAAGGCTGCCCGGTCCCATTCTCGGTCCCCGGTACACAGAGACAGAGAGAGACAGAGAGAAAGAGAGAGAGAGAGGGGTTGGAGGTAAGTTGCTGCTATGTGTTTTTCAATTCTTTTGATGTGTTGGGAGCTGGCTATGCTTAAGTTTGCATTGTGTCCCTGGTTACCATGACAGCCCGATCTTTTTGGCGCAGATCAAGGCTCCACCCCCAAAACTAAAGGTCGGGTTAGGCCACGCCAAAATGAAGAGATGCAACGGGAAAAGTTAGAATTTTTTGGGGGGTGTACTTATGCCCCGAAAAATCGGCCATAACTCTTCCAGTAGGCCAATAAAATGCTTTGGGGAAAATTGAGCCCCATAATAGGTTTTGAAAGGGAAGTGGATATATAATCTGAAATAAAGAAATACTTCAATGGTTGTGTGGTGAGGTTAGGACAATGGCATCATGCGGACAGCTTTGTTAAAGCGCTGCAGGGCCATGATGGGCCAACTGGCCTCCGTCTCTGCTGTAGAATTCTATCGGCGCAGAAAACAACATTTTATTAACGTATAAAATAATAGGAATAATATACTGGGAAGTCAAGGTTTACAGAAACAATGCAGATGTTATGTATGCAATAAAGGTACAAACTGAGTACTGTTTAACTGAACAAGGTACACCTTTGGCTATGTTTTATTTCGGCCCAAAGTGCCTGACTCACAAAATGGCTGGCCTTTTATACCAGAGCAGCACCATGTGCATACTGCTCAGTGGCCTCCAACAATGACATCATCTGGTGGCTACAAACAGCATGTACATACACGACAGCAGAATACAGAAGTCTTGACAGATTAGGTCGTGGCACACTGTGTATGTCTGCCACAGACATTGATTCCCCAGGGTCTGCGATCCCATGTAGAATAATCTATAGAGTAACGTGGGCTGTGTTCGTGATCGGGAAGTGATGGCTGCGCTGACATGTTCTTAATTCAGCCTCGACCAGAACCTCTTCCTCAAAGTTTAGAGTCTGGAGATAATTTACACAGACCTGCTGCCCCTCACATTTAAAACTTTAGAATCGTAGCATCATACAGCACAGAAGGAGGCCATTCGGCTCACCGTGCCTGTGCCAGCTCTCTGACAGAGCTGTCTAATTACTCCAACTCCCCTGCTCTTTTCCCACAGCCTCGCCAATGTTTTCTTTTCAAGGAGAAATCCAATTTTTAGTTGAAAGTTACAATTGAATCTTCTCCACCACCCTTTATTGACATCACCGCTGACAGAGGCAGGATGCATTTATTCCAATCAGCATAATTGATATCATTCTCACTTGCAAATCACTCAGTTATTCAATACTCCAGAAACATAAAAACAAAATTTGCTTTTTATATTCATTACTGCAAGTTACAGCTCTTGGGGGAAAGCAATGCTTTCTGTATTAAAAATTCTATGGATTTGTTTGTTCATGAAAAATCACTCAGTCAGATTGGTTTGGATTGGTTGGATTCTCAGTACCCAGGCGCGCATCACATTGCTTTGTCATTTGTTTTGATTAAGTAACACTAGTTCACACCAACAGAGCGTTTGTTAGAAGTTTTCATCGGTTGAATTAATACCCTCAGTGGGTTGTCAGCTTGGAACAGTTGCTAATATTCCGGTCTCGCCTGGCAAAAGATTCTGAGATCGCAGAGCACTAGCCATGTCAGCTGTCTCTGTGCCTCTGAGTCAGAATTTGTTTTTTATTCATTCCTGGGATGTGGGCATCGCTGGCAAGGCCGGCATTTATTGCCTGTCCCGAATTGCTCCTGAGATGGTGGTGGTGTGCCGCCTTCTTGAACCGCTGCAGTCCGTGTGGTGAAGGTACTCCCACAGTGCTGTTAGTGAGGGGGTTCCAGGATTTTGACCCAGCGATGATGAAGGAACAGCAATATATTTCCAAGTGACAATAGTGTGTAACTTTGAGGGGAACTTGGAGGTGATGGTGTTCCCATGCGCCTGCTGCCCTTGTCCTTCTAGGTAGTAGCGGTCGCGGGTTTGGGAGATGCTGCCGAAGAAGCATTGAGTTGCTGCAGTGCATCTTGTAGATGGCACACACTGCAGCCACGGTGCGCTGGTGGTGGAGGGAGTGAATGTTGAAGGTGGTGGATGGAGTGCCAATCAAGCGGGCTGCTTTGTCCTGGATGGTGTCAAGCTTCTTGAGTGTTGTTGGAGTTGCACTCATCCAGGCAAGTGGAGAGTATTCCATTAAACTCCTGATATGCCTTGTAGATGGTGGAAAAGCTTTGGGGAGTCAGGGGATGAGACACTCGCTGCAGAATATCCAGCCTCTGACCTGCTTTTGTAACCACTGTATTTATGTGACTGGTTCAGTTAAGTTTCTGATCAATGGTGACCCCAGGATATTGATGGTGAGGGATCTGGTGATGGTAATGCCGTTTAGCGGAGCGGCCGTGGTTAGACTCTAATTTTTGGAGATAGCCATTGCCTGGCACGTATGGCACGAATTTCACTTGCTGTTTATCAGCCCAAGCCTGAATGTCATCCAGATCTTGCTGCATGTGGGCATGGACTGCTCCATTATCTGAGGAGTAGCGAATGGAACTGAACACCGTGCAGTCATCAGTGAACATTCCCATGTCTGACCTTATGGTGTGGGTTCAAGTCCCATTCTCGAGATTGAGCACAAAATCTCATCTGACATTCCCAGTGCAGGGGCGAAGGAATGCTGCACTGTCGGAAGTGCCATCTTTCGGATGAGAGGTTAAACCGAGGCTCTGTTCGCTCTCTTGCAGATGGATGTAAAAGAACCCACGCCGTTATTTCGAAGAAGAGCAGAGGAGTTCTATCGCACAAAGTCAAACTGGTCCCCGCTGAGTGTCAGTGTGGCTTTATTTGGCCACTCAACGTGTCTTGGCTCAAGCAGCACTTTACTGATCAAGAATCATGCTGCTTGCTGCCGAGATATTCATGAAGGAATATTCTTCACTTCCCTCATATTTTGGTGCCAGCAACAAACTTTTATCATGTAACAGCTGGGAACTTGCATAGACATATTGAGTAACTTTGATGGATGCTTGTTGAGCTTGCAAAACTCCCTGCACAGTACTATAAGCGATGAGCCCTGTTGATTTTGACAGAATGTCACAATTTTAAAGATATTTATTGTTGATTATGTCACAATTTCCACACATTGAATCCTGGCATTGTTCTGTTATTAGTCCTGTACAAGCTTTGCGTTTTTTTGTAAGAGCACCCCTGGTGTGTAATTAGAAAGACAAAGAGGAAGGGCCCAGGTCCCAGGCCTTGGTCGGTGGTGAGCTAACTGATCGCTATTGAAGTGTCGGTGAGATGCTAAAATTGGCCTCAGCACCTTCCATGCTTGGGCAGGTCAAAAACAGAATCAGCCAGGGTTCGTCATCCTGACTGCTCTTCAAGGATTCCTGCTGGAAAGCTGCTGAATGATGGCCCAATCAGGATCCGCCTGTTGAAATTCAAATTGCAATCTCCCACACAAACTATAAAGACCTCGTGAGGTACAAGGGGGCTGCTGCCACCCAAAGAACTATACTCTAGCAGGAGTCAAACCGGATGTCCACCAATGGGTTATGGCAAACACATTTAACAGTACCATCACAAGGGGTATGCTAACTGACTGAAAAGAACCATAGTAAAGCACTTGGAGCCACATAGGACACATGGATGGGCCTTCACAGTTAGAAAGAAAGAACTTGCATTTATATAGCGCCTTTCACGACCTCTGTATGTCCCAAAGCGCTTCACAACCAATGAAATGCTTTGAAAGTGTAGTCACTGTTGTAATGAAGGAAACATTTTTCATCTCATCATTTCTTTATCTCATAATACTCCTGTGAAGCGCCTTGGGACTTTTGATTACGTTAACGGTGTTATATAAATTCAAGTTGTTGTTGTTGTTGTTGTTGTTGAAACACGGCTGCCAATATCCTCACAGCAAGCTCCCATGAACAGTAATGAGACAATGACCAGGTAATCTGTTTTTTAGTGAAGTTGATTGAGGGACAGAAGAAAGAAAAAATAAACCTGTCTTAGTACATCCAAGGAAGTCCCAAAGTGTTTTGTGATGATTTACTTTGAGAATGGCAATGTTGTTGATATAGACGATCGTAAACATGTTGCATATTACAGCAGCCGAATATTAAGAGACAGTGGATATATATTGGTCCAGGACGGTAGCATTGAAGGAAATGCAAAATGGTGTGCTGATTTACTATAGTTCATTTTGTGCTATCGCCCCAGACCAATCTATAACACATCGCTCTTCTTCTTGTTCCATGAATATCAAGGGATATGAGCACAGACTCATATTGATGACTTACTGATGACCACAATAACAACAACAACAACTTGCCTTTAATGTCGTAAAACATCCCAAGTTGCTTCACAGGAGCATTATCAGTCAAAACTTGACATTGAATCCCTTAAGGAAATTTTGGAACAGGTGACCAAAATCTTGGACAAAGAGGTAGGTGTTGATACGTCCTTACTACACAGTATAAATGCACACGAGGCCCATGCTTGAGAGAAGGTCAGTCTGTGACCTGTCCTTTATTCCTTAGCACTCAAGTAATGAAAGTGGGTGGAGCTTCCCCTTTTATACCTGAAGGTCCAGGTTAGGAGAGTCTCCCACCTAGTGGTCAGTGTTCTCACGGTGTACAACTTAGGTCAGTTTATACATGGGTTACAATGCTGGTTGAATACATGACAGGTGTTATGTCTTGAATAAAGAATCTGGCCAGATACTGGAAGCTCAAAGTAATGTGTGACCGTAGTCCTTTATTACAGGTCACCAGAATACCTCTCCAGCCTGCGAGGCCTCCTTATGTAAACATAGAAACATAGAAACATAGAAAATATGTGCAGGAGTAGGCCATTCGGCCCTTAGAGTCTGCACTGCCATTCAATAAGATCATTCCTTCAGTACCCATTTTCTGCTTTTTCTCCATACCCCTTGATCCCCTTAGCCATAAGGGCCATATCTAACTCCCTCTTAAATATATCCAATGAACTGGCATCAACAACTCTTTGCGGCAGGGAATTCCACAGGTTAACAACTCTCTGAGTGAAGAAGTTTCTCTTCATCTCAGTCCTAAATGGCCTACCCCTTATCGTAAGACTATGTCCCCCCGGTTCTGGACTTCCCCAACATCGGGAACATTCTTCCAGCAGCTAACCTGTCCAGTCCCGTCAGAATCTTACACGTTTCTATGAGATCCCCTCTCATCCTTCCAAACTCCAGTGAATAAAGGCCCAGTTGATCCAATCTCTCCTCATACGACAGTCCAGCCATCCCAGGAATCAGTCTGGTAAATCTTCCCTGCACTCCCTCAATAGCATGAACGTCCTTCCTCAGATTAGGAGACCAAAACTGAACACAATATTCCAGGTGAGGCCTCACTAAGCCCCTGTACAACTACAGTAGGACCTCCATGCTCCAAGACTCAAATCCCCTAGCTATGAAAGCCAACATACCATTTGCCTTCTTTACCACCTGCTGTACCTGCATGCCCACTTTCAGTGACTGATGAATCATGACACCCAGGTCTCGTTGCACCTCCCCTTTTCCTAATCTGCCGCCATTCAGATAATATTCTGCCTTCGTGGTTTTTGCCCCCAAAATGGATAACCTCACATTTATCCACTTTATACTGCATCTGCCATGCATTTGCCCACTCACCTAACCTGTCCCAGTCACCCTGCAGCCTGTTAGCGTCCTCCTCACAGCTCACACCGCCACCCAGTTTAGTGTCATCCGCAAACTTGGAGATATTACACTCAATTCCTTCATCTAAATCATTAATGTATATTGAAAAGAGCTGGGGTCCCAGCACTGAGCCCTGCGGCACCCCACTAGTCACTGTCTGCCATTCTGAAAGGGCCCGTTTATCCCGACTCTTTGCTTCCTGTCTGCCAACCAATTCTCTATCCACGCCAGTACATTACCCCCAATACAATGCGCTTTGATTTTGCACACCAATCTCTTGTGAGGGACCTTGTCAAAAGCCTTTTGAAAGTCCAAATACACCACATCCACTGGTTCTCACTTGTCCACTCTGCTAGTTACATTCTTAAAAAATTCCAGAAGATTCATCAAGCATGATTTCCCTTTCATAAATCCATGCTGACCTGGTCTGATCCTGTCACTGCTTTCCAAATGTGCTGCTATTTCATCCTTAATGATTGATTCCAACATTTTCCCCACTACTGATGTCAGGCTAACCGGTCTATAATTACCCGTTTTCTATCTTCCTCCTTTTTTTAAATGTGGTGTGACATTAGCTACCCTCCAGTCCATAGGAACTGATCCAAAGTCGATAGACTGTTGGAAAATGATCACCAATGCATCCACTATTTCTATGGCCAGCTCCTTAAGTACTCTGGGGTGCAGACTATCAGGTCCTGGGGATTTATCGGCCTTCAATCCCATCAATTTCCCGAACACAATTTCATAGAAACATAGAAAATAGGTGCAGGAGTAGACCATTCGGCCCTTCGAGCCTGCACCACCATTCAATAAGATCATGGCCGATCATTCACTTCAGTACCCCTTTCCTGCTTTCTCTCCGTATCCCTTGATCTCTTTAGCCGTAAGGGCCATATCTAACTCCCTCTTGAATATATCCAATGAACTTGGATCAACAAGTCTCTGCGGCAGGGAATTTCACAGGCTAACAACTCTGAGTGAAGAAGTTTCTCCTCATCTCAGTCCTAAACGGCCTACCCCGTATCCTAAGACTGTGTCCCCTGGTTCTGGACTTCCCCAACATCGGGAACATTCTTCCCGCATCTAACCTGTCCCGTCCTGTCAGAATCTTGTACGTTTCAATGAAATCCTGTCTCATCCTTCTAAACTCCAGTGTATATAGTCCCAGTTGATCCAGTCTCTCCTCATATGTCAGTCCAGCCAACCCTGGAATCAGTCTGGTGAACCTTCGCTGCACTCCCTCAATAGCAAGAATGTCCTTCCTCAGATTAGGAGACCAAAACTGAACACAATATTCCAGTTGAGGCCTCACCAAGACCCTTTACAATTGCAGTAGGATTTCCCTGCTCATATACTCAAATCCCCTAGCTATGAAGCCAACATGCCATTTGCCTTCTTCACTGCCTGCTGTACCTGCAGGCCAACTTTCAATGACTGATGAACCATGACACCCAGGTCCTGTTGCACCTCCCCTTTTCCTAATCTGCCGCCATTCAGATAATAATCTGCCTTTGTGTTTTTGCCACCAAAGTGGATAACCTCACATTTATCCACATTATACTGCATCTGCCATGCATTTGCCCACTCACCTAACCTGTCCAAGTAACCCTGCAGCCTCTTAGCATCCTCCTCACAGCTCACACCGCCACCCAGTTTAGTGTCACCTGCCAACTTGGAGATATTACACTCAATTATTTCATCCAAATCATTAATGTATATTGAAAAGAGCTGGAGTCCCAGCACTGAGTCCTGCGGCATTCCACTAGTCACTGGCTCCCATTCCGAAAAGGACCCGTTTATCCCGACTCTCTGCTTCCTGTCTGCCAACCAATTCTCTATCCACGCCAGTACATTACCCCCAATACCATGTGCTTTGATTTTGCACACCAATCTCTTATGTTGGACCTTGTCAAAGGCCTTTTGAAAGTCCAAATACACCACATCCACTGGTTCTCCCTTGTCCACTCTACTAGTTATATCGTTAAAAAATTCCAGAAGATTTTTCAAGCATGATTTCCCTTTCATAAATCCATGCTAACTTGGACCAATCCTGTCACTGCTTTCCAAATGCGCTGCTATTTCATCCTTAATAATTGATTCCAACATTATCCCCACTACTGATGTCAAGCTAACCGGTCTATAATTACCCGTTTTCTCTCTCCCTCCTTTTTTAAAAAGTGGTGTTACATTAGCTACCCTCCAGTCCATAGGAACTAATCCAGAGTCGATAGACTGTTGGAAAATGATCACCAATGCATCCACTATTTGTAGGGCCACTTCCTTAAGTACTCTGGGATGCAGACAATCAGGCTCCGGGCATTTATCGGCCTTCAATCCCATCAATTTCCACAACACAATTTCCTGCCTAATAAGGATATCCTTCAGTACCTCCTTCTCACTAGACCCTTGGTCCCGTAGTATATCCGGAAGGTTATTTGTATCTTCCTTCATGAAGACAGAACCAAAGTATTTGTTCAATTGGTCTGCCATTTCTTTGTTCCCCATTATTAATTCACCTGAGTCCAACTGCAAGGGACCTACATTTGTCTTCACTAATCTTTTTCTCTTCACATATCTCGAAGCTTTTGCAGTCAGTTTTTATGTTCTTGGCAAGCTTCCTCTCGTACTCTATTTTCCCCGTCCTAATTAAAACCTTTGTCCTCCTCTGCTGAATTCTAATTTCTCCCAGTCCTCAGGTTTGCTGCCTTTTCTGGCCAATTTATATGCCTCTTCCTTGCATCTAATACTATCCTTAATTTCCCTTGTTAGCCACGGTTGAGCCACCTTCCCCGTTTTATTTTTACTCCAGGTAGCGATGTGCAACTGTTGAAGTTCATCCATGTGATCTATAAATGTTTGCCATTGCCTATCCACCATCAACCCTTTTAGTATCATTTGCCAGTCTACTCTAGCCAATTCACGCCTCATGCCGTCGAAGTTAGCTTTCCTTAAGTTCAGGACCCTAGTTTCTGAATTAACTGTGTCACTCTCCATCTTAACAAAGAATTCTACCATATTATGGTCACTCTTCCCTAAGGGGCCTCGCACAACAAGATTGCTAATTAGTCCCTTCTCATAACACATCACTCAGTCTAGGTGGCCAGCTCTCTGGTTGGTTCCTCAACAAATTTGTCTAGAAAAACCATCCCTAATACACTCGAGGAAATCCTCCTCCACCGCATTTCTACCAGTTAGGTTAGTCCAATCAATATGTGGATTAAAGTCACCCATGATTACTGCTGCACCTTTATTGCACACATCCCTTATTTCTTGTTTGATGCTGTCCCCAACCTCACTACTACTATTTGGTGGCCTGTACACAACTCCCACTAGCGTTTTCTGCCCTTTATTATTCCGTAGCTCCACCCATACCGATTTCACATCATCTAAGCTAATGTCCTTCCTTACAATTGCATTGATTTCATCTTTAACCAGCAACGCCACCCCGTCTCCTTTTCCTTTCTGCCTATCCTTCCTAAATGTTGAATACCCTTGGATGTTGAGTTCCCAGCCTTGGTCCCCCTGGAGCTATGTCTCCGTGATGCCAATCACATCGTATCCGTTAACTGCTATCTGCGCAGTTAATTCATCCACCTTATTCCGAATACTCCTCGCATTGAAGCACAGAGCCTTCAGGCTTGTCTTTTTAACACACTTTGCGCCTTTAGAATTTTGCTGTAATGTGGCCCTTTTTGTTTTTTGCCTTGGGTTTCTCTGCCCTCCGCTTTTACTCTTCTCCTTTCTATCTTTTGCTTCTGCCACCATTTTATTTCCCTTTGCCTCCCTGCATAGTTTCCCATCTCCCTGCCATATTAGTTTAACTCCTCCCCAACAGCACTAGCAAACACTCTCCCTTGGACATTGGTTCCAGTCCTGTCCAGGTGCAGACCATCCAGTTTACACTGGTCCACCTCCCCTAGAACCGGTTCCAATGCCACAGGAATTTGAATCCCTCCCTTATTCACCACTGCTCAAGCCACATAATCATCTGAGCTATCCTACGATTCCTACTCTGACGAGCACTAGGCACTGGTAGCAATCCTGAGATTACTACTTTTGCAGTCCTACTTTTTAATTTAGCTCCTAGCTCCCTAAATTCACCTTGTAGGACCTCATCCCATTTTTTACCTATGTCATTGGTGCCTATATGCACCACGACAGCTGGCTGTTCACCCTCCCTTTTCAGAATGTCCTGCACCCGCTCCAATACACCCCTTGACCCTTGCACCAGGGAAGCAACATACCATCCTGGAGTCTCGGTTGCGGCTGCAGAAACGCCTATCTATTCCCCTTACAATTCAATCCCCTATCACTATCGCTCTCCCACTCTTTTTCCTGCCCTCCTGTGCAGCAGAGCCAGCCACGATGCCATGAACTTGGCTGCTGCTGCTCTCCCCTGATGTGTCATCCCCCTCAGCAGTACTCAAAGAACATAAGAACATAAGAATATAAGAATTAGGAACAGGAGTAGGCCATCTAGCCTCTCGAGCCTGCTCCGCCATTCAAAAAGATCATGGTTGATCTGGCCGTGGACTCAGCTCCACTTACCCGCCCGCTCCCCATAACCCTTAATTCCCTTGTTGGTTAAAAATCTATCTATCTGGGATTTGAATACATTCAATGAGCTAGCCTCAACTGCTTCCTTGGGCAGAGAATTCCACAGATTCACAAGCCTCTGGGAGAAGAAATTCCTTCTCAACTCGGTTTTAAATTGGCTCCCTCGTATTTTGAGGCTGTGCCTCCTAGTTCTAGTCTCCCCGAAGAGTGGAAACAAACAACCTCTCTGCCTCCATCTTGACTATCCCTTTCATTATTTTAAATGTTTCTATAAGATCACCCCTCATCCTTCTGAACTCCAACGAGTACAGACTCAGTCTACTCAATCTATCATCATAAGATAACCCCCTCATCTCCGGAATCAACCTAGTGAATCATCTCTGTACCCCCTCCAAAGCTAGTATATCCTTCCTTAAGTAAGGTGACCAAAACTGCATGCAGTACTCCAGATGTGGCCTCACCAATACCCTGTACAGTTGCAGCAGGACCTCCCTGCTTTTGTACTCCATCCTTCTCACAATGAAGGCCAACATTCCATTCGCCTTCCTGATTACCTGCTGCACCTGCAAACTAACTTTTTGGGATTCATGCACAAGGACCCCCAGGTCCCTCTGCACCGCAGCATGTTGTAATTTCTCCCCATTCAAATAATATTCCCTTTTACTGTTTTTTTTTTCCAAGGTGGATGACCTCACACTTTCCGACATTGTATTCCATCTGCCAAAACTTAGCCCATTCGCTTAACCTATCCAAATCTCCTTGCAGCCTCTCTGTGTCCTCTACACAACCCGCTTTCCCACTAATCTTTGTGTCATCTGCAAATTTTGTTACACTACACTCCGTCCCCCCTTCCAGGTCATCTATGTATATTGTAAACAGTTGTGGTACCAGCACCGATCCCTGTGGCACACCACTAACCACCGAAAAGGACCCATTTATCCCTACTCTCTGCTTTCTGTGAGCCAGCCAATTCTCGATTCATGCTAATACATTTCCTCTGACTCCGCATACCTTTATCTTCTGCAGTAACCTTTTGTGTGGCACCTTGTCGAAAAAGAAAAACTCCTCACCAATCACCAGCCAATCACTTACCCCCTTGGTTGTAACGTCACCTTTCGATTTCTTTCTTCTTTTTTGCCTCCCTGCTGTAGCTGCACCGGTAGGCCTCCGACGCACTCCCGCCTCTCCGAATTACCCGAACTGCCGTCGCATTGTGGCCTTTTATAGGCCTGCCTCTGACGCACTCTCGCCTCTCTGAACTCCCCGATCTGCCGCCGCGTTGGGCCTTTTATAGGCCTGCCTCCGACGCACTCCCGCCTCTCCGAACAGGTGCTCCCAAGGGATTGTAGGATCCCTTGGGACTCCAGGGGATGAGCCCTCTGGTAGTTAAACAAGGTATATACAGGTTTACAACATTAGGTTTTATGGAATGCCTTCAGGGAGAAGATAGATAGGTAGATAGGAGAAGCGGTTTAGGGAAGGAATTCCAGAACTTGGGGGTTTAGACAGCTGAAGGCATGGCCACCAATGGTGGAGTGATAAAAATTGGGGATGTGCAAGAGGTCAGAATTGGAGGAGAACATAAGAAGAACATAAGAAGATAAGAAGAGCTCTGAGATCTCGGAGGGTTGCAGGGCGAGAAGAGGTTACAGAGATAGGAGCTGATTATGCGATAAGCTCATCGATCACTATTCCCAGCAGCAACTTTTTTAATGAACAACTCAATGTCTGAGGCCTCTCCTAGCCTTCTGTTTAATTTGTGCCTTCTTCATTTTTAAAATGCCTTTTCTCATCCTATAATCATGTTACTTTGAATAATTTAATCGCTTCTGTTTTCTCCAGTCCCCACGTTGCCACCTTGAGAACCATAGTGTGAGCACAGCAAGTGAGGGCAACCATAGTGGATTAGATTGTTGTCCAGGGCATTTTTATTGTTCTTATTGTTCACCAGTTTCATCATCATCATCATAGGCAGTCCCTCGGAATCGAGGAAGACTTGCTTTCACTCCTGAAATGAGTTCTTTGGTGGCTGAACAGTCCAATACGAGAGCCACAGACTCTGTCACAGGTGGGACAGATAGTCATTGAGGGAAGGGGTGATTGGGACAGGTTTGCCGCACGCTCTTTCCGCTGCCTGCGCTTGATTTCTGCATGCTCTCAGCGTTGAGACTCGAAGTGTTCAGCTCACTCCCGGATGCACTTCCTCCACTTAGGGCAGTCTTGGGCCAGGGACTCCCAGGTGTCAGAGGTGATGTTGCACTTTATCAGGGAGGCTTTGAGGGTGTCCTTGTAACTTTTCCTCTGCCCACCTTTGGCTCGTTTGCTATGAAGGAGTTCCGAGTAGAGCGCTTGCTTTGCGAGTCTCGTATCTGGCATGCGGACAATGTGGCCTGTCCAGTGGAGCTGATCAAGTGTGGTCAGTGCTTCAATGCTGGGGATGTTAGCCTGGACGAGGACACTGATGTTGGTGTGCCTGTCCCCCAGGGGATTTGTAGGATCTTGCGGAGACATCTTTGGTGATATATCTCCAGCAACTTGAAGTGTCTACTGTTCATGGCCCATGCCTCTGAGCCATACATGAGGGCGGGTATTACTAAAACCAAACAGCCACTTAATAATTAGCACCATCCCAGAAACTCATTTAGAAAGTTGGAGAGAGATTTGCATTTATATCGCTCCTTTCACAACCTCAAAACATCCCAAAGGCCTTCACAGACAATGAATTGTTTATTGTGTAGTACTGTCACTTTCTTAGGCAGTCCCCCGGAGTCGAGGCTGACTTGCTCCCACACTAAAATGAGTTCTCAGATGACTGATGAGACCAATGGAGGACCTACAGTCTCTGTCACAGGTGGGGCAGTGGGTGGTTGGAGGGACGGGTGGGTGGAGTGCTTGATTTGCCGTACGCTCCTTCCGCTGTTTGTGCTTGGCTTCCGCGAGCTCCTGGTGAAGAGACTCGAAGTGTTCGCCGCCTTCCCGGACGCTTCTCCTCCATTTTTTGAGCGGTCTTGGGCCAGGGATTCCCAAGAGTCGGTGGGGATGTTGCATTTTTTCAAGGAGACTTTGAGGGTGTCCTTGAAGCATTTCCTCTACCCTCCTGGGACTTGCCTGACGTGACGTAGCTCGGAGTAGAGTGCTTGTTTCGGAAGTCTAGTATCGGGTATGCAGACAATGTGGCCCATCCATCGGAGCTGATCGAGATTGGTCAGTGCCTCGATGCTGGGGATGTTGGCCTGAGAGAGAACGCTGATGTTGGTGCGCCTATCCTGCCAATGAATTTGCAGGATTTTGTGGAGACAGCATTGGTGGCACTTCTCCAGTGCTTTGAGGTGCTTGCTGTAGATAGTCCATGTCTCTGAAGTATAGTGGAGGGTGGGTATCACTACTGCTCTGTAGACCATGAGATTGGTGCCGGGTTTGAGATCCTGGTCTTCGAACACTCTCTTCCTCAAGTGGCCAAAGGCTGCACTGGCATGCTGAAGGTGGTGTTTGAACTTTGTCATCGATGTCCGTCCTTGCTAATAGTAAGCTCCCAAGCCATGGGAAGTGGTCCACATTGTCCAAGGTCTCGTCATGGATCTTGATAATCGGGGAGCAGTACTGTGTGGTGGGGGCAGGTTGGTAGGGAATCTTTGTCTTATGGATGTAAGGCCCGTATTGTCGTGTGCTTCAGTGAAGGTGTGAACAATGGTTTGGAGTTCGGACTCCAAATGTGCACAAACGCAAGCGTCATCTGCATATTATAATTCAATGTCAGAGGTTGGAACAACCTTGGATGTGGACTGAAGGCGTCGGAGTTCGAACAATTTCCCGCTTGCATAGGAACTGGAGGAGGCCATTCAGCCCCTCGAGCCTGTTCCGTCATTCTATGAGATCATGGCTGATCTGCGACCTAACTCCATATACCCATTTGGCCCCTATCCCACAATACATTTCCTACATTACAACAGTGACTACGCTTCAAATGTACTTCATTGGCTGTAAAGCGCTTTGAGAAGTCCGGTAGTCGTGAAAGGCGCAATATAAATGCAAGTCTTTCTTGTTTTTACCTATGGTCAATAAAAAGCTATCAATCTCTGATTTAAAATTAACAATTGATCTAGCATCAATTGCCGCTTGCGGAAGAGAGTTCCAAACTTCTACCACCCTTTGGTGTGTGCAAGTGTTTCCTAATTTCACTCCTGAAACTTCTGACTCTACTCTCACTGTTTAATTGGGAAATGCAGCAGATAATTTATTTGTGCACAGCAAGGTCCCACAAACAGCAATGAGATGAATGGCAAATCATCTATTTTAGATGGTGTTGGTTGAAAGATAAATGTTGGCCACGACAATGGGAGAACCCTCCCTCTTGCTCTCCTTTGAAAAAAGGCAGGTAACTATAGGCCGGTTAGTTTAACATCTGTAGTGGGGAAAATGCTTGAAGCTATCATTAAGGAAGAAATAGCGGGACATCTAGATAGGAATAGTGCAATCAAGCAGACACAACATGGATTCATGAAGGGGAAATCATGTTTAACTAATTTACTGGAATTTTTGAGGATATAACGAGCATGGTGGATAGAGGTGTACCGATGGATGTGGTGTATTTGGATTTCCAAAAGGCATTCGATAAGGTGCCACACAAAAGGTTACTGCAGAAGATAGAGGTACGCGGAGTCAGAGGAAATGTATTAGCTTGGATAGAGAATTGGCTAACTAACAGAAAACAAAGAGTAGGGATAATGGGTCCTTTTCAGGTTGGAAATCGGTGGTTAGTGGTGTGCCACAGAGATCGGTGCTGGGACCACAACTGTTTACAATATACATAGATAACCTGGAAGAGGGGACAGAGTGTAGTATAACAAAATTTGCAGATGACGCAAAGATTAGTGGGAAAGCAGGTTGTGTAGAGGACACAGAGAGGCTGAAGAGAGATTTAGATAGGTTAAGCGAATGGGCTAAGGTTTGGCAGATGGAATACAATGTCGGAAAGTGTGACGTCATCCACCTTGGAAAAAAAAACAGTAAAAGGGAATATTATTTGAATGGGGAAAAATTACAACATGCTGCGGTGCAGAGGGACCTGGGGGTCCTTGTGCATGAATCCCCAAAAATTAGTTTGCAGGTGCAGCAGGTAATCTGGAAGTCAAATGGAATGTTGGCCTTCATTGCGAGAGGGATGGAGTACAAAAGCAGGGAGGTCCTGCTGCAACTGTACAGGGTATTGGTGAGGCCGCACCTGGAGTACTGCATGCAGTTTTGGTCACCTTACTTAAGGAAGGATATACTAGCTTTGGAGGGGGTACAGAGACGATTCCCTAGGCTGATTCCGGAGATGGGGGGGTTATCTTATGATGATAGATTGAGTAGACTGGGTCTTTACTCATTGGAGTTCAGAAGGATGAGGGGGTGATCTTATAGAAACATTTAAAATAATGAAAGGGATAGACAAGATAGAGGCAGAGAGGTTGTTTCCACTGGTCGGGGAGACTAGAACTAGGGGGCACAGCCTCAAAATATGGGGGAGCCAATTTAAAACCAAGTTGAGAAGGAATTTCTTCTCCCAGAGGGTTGTGAATCTGTGGAATTCTCTGCTCAAGGAAGCAGTTGAGGCTAGCTTATTGAATATATTCAAATCACAGATAGATAGATTTAAGGGAATTAAGGGTTATGGGGAGCGGGCGGGTAAGTGGAGCTGAGTCCACAGCCAGATCAGCCATGATCTTGTTGAATGGCGGAGCAGGCTCGAGGGGCTAGATGGCCTACTCCTGTTCCTAATTCTTATGTTCTTATGTTCTTATGTAACTTTTTGTGCTTCATGCATTACGACCCCCAGGTCCCTCTGTAGTGCAGCAATTTGTGCATTCAAGCCCTATGATCAGGGCTTGAATGCACGACCTTCTGACCCCGAGGCGTAGGTGGTACCACTGAGCTGGGGGTTTGGAGCTTTTAATCTGGAGGGCCGATTTCCCAAGTATTGTAACCATTGCTGACTGGGAATCTCACAGACAGGCAGACCATGGATGGAATAGCGGGCGTATTGTTGCCCACAAAATTGCAGGCATTGTGGCCACAGGTTCCAGATATGAATGGCCGATGGGCGAGGCTTCCTGCTGGCAGCACATGTTCAGATAATTAGCAACATAGGAACAGGAGTAGGCCATTCAGCCCCTCGAGCATGCTCTGCCATTCAATTAGATCATGGCTGATCTGTACCAGTTCCATTCTTATCTATCTAATCATAGCCAGAGAATCACCTGCAGTGGCTTCTCTTCCTGCCCCCGCATTGTTACCTCTGGTGTCCCCCAAGGATCTATCCCTAGCCCCCTCCTATTTCTCATCTACATGCTGCCCCTTGGCAACATCATCCGAAGTCATAGCGTCAGGTTCCACATGTACGCTGACGACACCCAGCTCTATCTCACCACCATCTCTGTCGACTGTCTCTAACTTGTCAGACTGCTTGTCCAACGTCCAGTACTGGATGAGCAGAAATTTCCTCCAACTCTATACTGGGAAGACCGAAGCCATTGTTTTCGGTCCCCACCACGATCTCCGTTCCATAGCCATTGACTCCATCTCTCACCCTGGCAACTGTCGGAGGCTGAACCGCACTGTTCGCAACCTTGTGCCATTTTGGACCCCTTGCTGAGCTTCCGGCCACATGTCCGCACGTTCACTAAGACCGCCTATTTCCACCTCCGTAACATCGTCCGACTCCACCCCTGCCTCAGCTCATCTGCTGCTGAAACCCTCATCCATGCCTTTGTTACCTCTCGACTTGACTATTCCAACTCACTGCTGGTCAACCTCCCACATTCTACCCTATGTAAACTTGAGGTGATCCAAAACCCGGCTGTCCCATGTCCTAACTGGCCCCAAGTCCCCCTCACCCATCACCCCCTGTGCTCGCTGAGCAACATTGACTCCCGGTTAAGCAACATGTCGATTTCAAAATTATTCTCCTTGTCTTCAAATCGCTCCGTGGCCTCACCCCTCCCTATCTCTGTAATCTCCTCCAGCCCCACAACCTCTGAGATGTCTGTGCTCCTCTAAATCTGCATTCTTCAGCATCCCTGATTTTAATCGCTCAACCATTGTTGGCTGGGCCTTCTGTTGCCTCGGCCCCAAGCTCTGGAATTCCCTCCCTAAACCTCTCCGTCTCTCCACCTCTTTCCTCCTTTAAGACACTCCTTAAAACCTACCTCTTTGACCAAGCTTTTGTTCATCTGCCGTATTATCTTCTTATGTGGCTCGGTGTCAAAGTTTGTTTTCGAATTCTCCTATGAGCCACCTTGGGACGTTTTACTAAGTTAAAGGCGCTATATAAATACAAGTTGTTGTTGTTGTACTTCAACTCCATTTATCCGCTACTGCTCCATACCCCTTAATACACTTACCTAACAACAATCTATCAATCTTAGTTTTGAATTTTTCATTTGAAGCCCCCACCACCGCCCACCGTCCAGCCAATGTTCTCTGTGAGCTGCGCTTTGTTGGGCGCTACCTGTTTGTTTTAATGCGTGGTCCCTTTAAATTTCTGCGCACGTGCTGTACTTACAATGGAAAGGTCGTTGAGTGGCCTGTGCAGGACCTTACAGATTACTGCGGGGCCTCACTCGCGCACTTTAGCAGGACATTGCACCGCCCGCCTCCCCGAATCCATAGCTTTTTCGGGAAGAGAATTCCAATTTCATCTACCCTTTGTGTGAAAAGGTACTTTCTGATTTGTCTCTGGAACGACCTGGCTCTAATTTTCAGATTGTTCTGGATTCCCCCACCAGAGGAAATAGATTCTCTCTATCTACCCCAGTGAATACCTTTAATCATCTTAAACACCTCGATCAGGTCCAGCCCTCAACATTTGATATTCAAGGGATTTAACCTTTTAAGCGCGTGGTATCGTTCTGGCCCTATTTCTAACTCGCTCAGAACTATAATGCAGACCTTTCAGTATGGGATATTTTATAAAACTACAGCAAGGTTTTTCGACAGCACCTCCCAAACCCGCGACCTCCACCACCTCAAAGGAGAAAAGAAGGAAGGAAAGTGTTGGGTATGGAAGAACTCCACGAGGCTGAGTACTGTGGGCTAAGCTTAGTGTGACCTTAGTCTTCTTTATTACAACTCTAGAGTGCCTAAACAACATGGCAGCCAACCTTTTATACTGGCTCTGCACATGTGTGCAGGTGACCATTAGGACTCCAACAGTTGCGCCCTCTGGTGGCAAGTATTCATAGTTACATACATTAAAAACAGAAAAAGGGAAAGAAAGAAAGAAAGAAAGAAAGAAAGAAAGAAAGAAAGAAAGAAAGAAAGAAAGAAAGAAAGAAAGAAAAGAAAGAAAGAAAAAAAGAAAGAAAGAAAGAAAGAAAGAAAGACTTACATTTCTACAGCGCCTTTCATGAACACCGGACATCTCAAAATGCTTTACAGTCAATTAAGTATTTTTGGAGTGTAGTCACTGTTGTAATGTGGGAAACACGGCAGCCAATTTGCGCACAGCAAGCTCCCACAAACAGCAATGTGGTAATGACCAGATCATCTGTTTGTGTTATATTGATTGAGGGATAAATATTGGCCCCAGGATAACTCCCCTGCTCTTCTTCGAAATAATGCCATGGGATCTTTTACATCCATCTGAGAGAGTAGACGGGGCCTCGGTTTAACGTCTCATCTGGAAGGCGGCACCTCCGACAGTGCAGCACTCCCTCAGCACTGCGCTGGGAGTGTCAGCCTAGATTTATGTGCTCAAGTCCGTGGAATTGGACTTGAAACTACAACCTTCTGACTCAGAGGTGAGGGTGCTACCCATGGTTGACACTATGGGTCAGATTTCCACATTGAAAAATAGCTCCGTTTTTTTTGACGCTATTTGCGAATATCAGCCAATTTTTTAATGCCGAAATAGCGGCAAAAGATAAGGCCTATGTTTCGCCAAAAGTTGTTTAAATTTTGGCGTAGCCTTATAATACCACTGTTTTTAAGGACAGAGCTAAATTTTTTCGCGTTTAAAATAACGCCCGTTCTGCGCATGCCCAACACAGCATATACTAGAGGCTTTAAAGGTAAAATGCAGGCAGGGAGATTGCTCTGACCGAAAAATTCCTTATCCTCCGCTTTGATGCTGGTGAATGGATATTTAAGCATCTTTTTGTGAAACTTGTTCTGTAAAGTAAACATGGCCTGACCACAGAGTTTTGAGTTCAACCTCTCTCTGTCTCAGCCATGGCCCTGAAACCCCTTTAACAAGCCTCGGTTGTAAATGAGACTGAAATGTCCGTGTAGTTGCACGGCCTTAGCCTGGTGCTCTTCATTTGCCCGCTGCCGGTGGTGGTGTTGCCTTCCAGGTCGGGTACTGAGGCCAGTTACGGCCAGTGTGCCTGCTTTGAGGAGGAGGGCAGGGAAATTGCTGCAGTGCAGTGGGCTGACAGTGCCGGCTGAAGAATAAAACTAAATTACCCAAAAGTTTACATTTTTGAAATTGCTGCTTCGTAGTCAAAGTAGTCCTTTTAACTTTTAAAACCTCAAATGTTGAGTGCATTTTTAAGTAGTTTTTACATAAAATATAGGTTTTGTTTCCTCCCAAAGCTTTAACCTTTAGCTCGGTTTCCCGAGATGGTCCCATTAACGCCGATTTCGATCGGACTCGGCCAGGTAAGGCAAGCTTTTCAAAAGTGGTATTTCGCACTGTTATTGGGGAAACTCGCAAAAACAGCGTTATCGTCACAAAAACTGTTCTCAAAAAAATCGGTCCTTATTTTCTAAGGATTGCATTACACCACTGGCGAAACTAGCAAAATGGCCCGACATTTATTTAGCCCCCAGAAATAAACTTTTAGCTCCAAAAAATGGAGCTAAATCGAGCCTTAAAGGTGGCAGATTTCTAGCCCGAAGAGAGAGAGAGTGAGGTAGACAGGAGGAGAGGTTTAAGGATGGGATTCCAGAGCTTGGGGGCCTAGATGGCTGACCAATGGTGGCGCGATGAAAATCTGAAATGTACAAGCGGCCAGAATTGGAGGAGTGCAGAGATATCGGAGGGTTGTAGGGCTGGAGGAGGTTACAGAGATCGGAGCTGATTATGGGATAAAGCTCATTGATTGCTATTCTCAGCAGCAACTTTTTTAATGAACAACTCAATGTCTGAGGCCCCGCTCAGCCTTCTGTTTAGCTTGTCACTTCATTTTCTAAATGCCGTTCCCCATCCTATAATCATGATTCACTTTTCTCCAGTCCCCTCGTTGCCACCTTGAAAACCATAGTGTGTGTGCAGTGAGTGAGGACAACCATAGTGGATTGAGAGATTACGGTCCACGGCATACTTATTGTTCAAAAGCCCATCAAACCAAACAGTCACTTAATAATTAGCGTCTTCCCAGAAACTCGTTCAGAAAGTTATAGAGAGACATTAATACAGCGCCTTCTCTTCTTCGAAATGGTGCCGTAGGATCTTTTATGTCCACCAGAGAGAGAAGACGGGGCCTCGGTTTCATAGAATCATGGAATGGTTACAGCACAGGAGGAGGCCATTCGGCCCGTCGAGCCCATGCCGGCTCTCTGCAAGAGCACCTCAGCTAGGCACACTTCCCCGCCCTTTCTCCGTAGCCCTGCAAGTTTTTCTTCCTTCAGTCTCATCTTTAACGTCTCATCTGATGCACGACACCTCTGACAGCACGGAACACCCTCAGTATCGCACTGGAGCGTTGGCCTGGATTCACTGCTCAAATCTCTGGAATGGGATTTAAATCCACATTCCTCCTGATTCAGAGGTGAGGGTGCTGCCCACTGAGCCACGGCTGACACCTTAATGGGGGTTTGAAGCGGAGCCTCATTTAAATGTTACAGTTAGGAAACTGCCAGCATTACGAGTATCGCTTGAAAACCTGACTGGAAAATTAAGTGTTTGAGGATCTAGTATCAGCGATTGTTGCCGATTGCGCTGATCGATTATCAGCTGCATTATCGAGTGTACCCGATCAGAAAGCCTACCTTAATGGGGACTTGAAGGGTCTTCCAGTGGCAGGCAAATTGTAGCAGCACAGACCCAACTCCCTCTGATGTTCCTTGTGTCCCAGTGAGTTCATTGGAAACCTCCCTACAGCACCGTGGCTGAGACAGGGAGTTCCCTGGGGTAAGGAATCATTCTGGACCCATATTGAGAGGACTTTACAATACGTTTAATAACCTAAAGTATCCACTTAATGTACAACAACAACTTGCATTTACATAAGAACATAAGAAATAGGAGCAGGAGTAGGCCATTTGGCCCCTCAAGCCTGCTCCGCCATTCAATAAGATCATGGCTGATCTGTTCATGGACTCAGGTACACTTCCCTGCCTGCTCCCTATAACCCCTCATCCCCTTATGGTTTAAGAAACTGTCTATTTCTGTCTTCAATTTATTCAATGTCCCAGCTTCCACAGCACTGTGAGGCAGTGAATTCCACAGATTTACAACCCTCTGAGAGAAGAAATTTCTTCTCATCTCTGTTTTAAATGGGCGGCCCCTTATTCTAAGATTATGCCCTCGAGTTCTAGTCTTCCCCCATCAGTGGAAAGATCCTCTCTGCATCCACCTTGTCAAGCCCCCTCATAATCTTATACGTTTCGATAAGATCAATTCTCATTCTTCTGATTTCCAATGAGTAGAGGCCCAACCTACTCAACCTTTCCTCATAAGTCAACCCCCTCATCCCTGGAATCAGCCTGGTGAACCTTCTCTAAACTGCCTCCAAAGCAAGTATATCCTTTCATAAATATGGAAACCAAAACTGCATGCAGTATTCCAGATGTGACCTCACCAATACCTTACATAGACTCCATCCCCTTGGCAATAAAGGCCAAGATACCATTGGCATTCCTGATCACTTGCTGTACCTGCATACTATCCTTTTGTGTTTCATGCACAAGTACCCCCAGGTCCTGCTGTACTGCAGCACTTTGTAATCATTCTCCATTTAAATTATGACTTGCTCTTTGATTGTTTTCTTCCAAAGTGCATGGCCTCACACTTTCCAACATTATACTCCATCTGCCAAATTTTTGCCCACTCACTTAGCCTGTCTATGTCCTTTTGCAGATTTTCTGTGTCCTCCTCACACATTGCTTTTCCTCCCATCTTTGTATTATCGGCAAACTTGGCTACGTTACACTCAGTCCCTTCCTCCAAGTCGTTAATATAGCTTGTAAATAGTTGGGGTCCCAGCACTGACCCCTGTGGCACCCCACTAGTTACTGGTTACCAGAGAATGAACCATTTATCCCAACTCTCTGTTCTCTGTTAGTTAGCCAATCCTCTATCCATGCTAATATATTACCCCCAACCCCGTGAAATTTTATCTTGTGCAGTAACCTTTAATGCAGTAGAATGTCCCAAGGCACTTCCTGGGAGTGTTATTATCCATAATCTGACACTAAGTCACATAAGGGGATATTAAGGCAGGTGATCAAAAGCAGGTGATCAAGTCACTGGAGAAATACCACCAACGATGTCTCCGCAAAGTCCTGCAATTCTCTTGGGAGGACAGATGCACCAACGTCAGTGTTCTCGATCAGGCCAACATCCCCAACATCGAAGCACTGACCACATTTGACCAGCTCCGTTGGGCGGGCCACATTGCCCGCATGCCCGACACGAGACTCCCAAAGCAAGCGCTCTACTCGGAACTCCTACACGGCAAGCGAGCCAAAGGTGGGCAGAGGAAACGTTTCAAGGACACCCTCAAAGCCTCCTTCATAAAGTGCAACATCCCCACTGACACCTGGGAGTTCCTGGCAAAGACCGCCCTAAATGGAGGAAGAACATCCGGGAGGGGGCTGAGCACCTTGAGTCTCGTCGCCGAGAGCATGCAGAAAACAAGCGCAGGCAGCGGAAGGAGTGTGCGGCAAACCAGACTCCCCACCCACCCTTTCCTCCAATCACTGTCTGTCCCACCTGCGACAGAGACTGTAATTCCTGTATTGGACTGTACAGTCACCTGAGAACTCACTTTTGGAGTGGAAGCAAGTCTTCCTCGATTTCAAGGGACTGCCTATGATGATGATGGTCAAAGAGGTAGGTTTTAAGAAGCGTCTTAAAGGAGGAGAGCTAGAGAGGCGGAGAGGTTTGGAGGGAGTTCCAGAGCTTCGGCAGCTGAAGGCATGGATGGAGCAATTAAAACCGGGGATGAGCTAGAGACCAGAATTGGAGGAGTGCAGAGATCTCGGAGGCTTGGCAAGGTTGGAGGAGGTTACAGAGGTCGGGAGCGGGTGCGGCCATGAAGGGATTTGAATACAAGGACGAGAATGATAAAATCGAGATGTTGCCAGACGGGGAGCCAATTTAAGTCTGTGAGCACAGAGGGTGAACGGGGCCTGGTGTGAGTTAGGATGAGCTCACATTTACAGAGGGATTAGCCTGGTGAGCATTGGAATGTGTCTGAACCGACATAAACGTTCGCGGTATTGTCGTCTATTTAATTTCTAATTGCCTTTAAATAGCTCTGTTTAATGGAACTTTAGTTGCACTTGATAACTTAATGCCCCTTTGTTGTATTAACACAATACCTGAATTTTAATTGGGCTTTTAAATGAAACTCTATACTTTATTTAAAGTTTGCACAGAACACGCAGGAGAATACACAAAGGTGTTGTTTCACTGGCCACTTCCAGCATGACCTGAACATATGTTTTTATCGCTGAGTTCGAGCAGCGAAGTTCTGTTCCATATTTCTAAATGATCTGGCATTGAAAAGACTCACTGGAGGTGATTTATTTTCATGGAACCGATGCTCACATCAGACAGGGAGCAAGTTGCGCTGAGTCACTCCAAAATGCCATCCTGTGGTGAGCAGACATTACTGCACCCATCGCCTTCATCGTGAGTCTCAAGGCTCGAGGCATTTTGAATCAGTATGTTCTGCATCGAACCAGGAAAAAGGGCTTATGGTGGGGTTGCAGACAATATAAGACTGGATAAGTAGTATCCCCAACAGAAGGGGTGTTTCTGCGAGCTTCAGCTTGGCTCAGTTGCTCGGACTCTCGCTTTTGGGGTCCTTGTGTGTCCTTGGACCTGCTGATTTCCCAGACCACCCCCATCCAAGTTCTGACTCCACAACACTCCATAGCCCCTCCAGTAGCACTATCCCAGCCCAAACCAAACGCATCTCCTCTATGAGATCCATCCTCTCCTATCTTCTTCGAACAACGCCTCCCAAACCCGTGACTTCTGGTCATTATCACATTGCTGCTTGTGGGAGCTTGCTGTGCACAAATTGGCTGCTGCGTTTCCTACATTAAACAGTGACTACACTTCAAAGGTACTTCAGGCGCTTTGGGATGTCCTGAAGTCATGAAAGGCTCTATAAACTATATACATAAATACTGTGGCTACAAGAGCAGGTCAAAGGCTGGGTATTCTGCAAGATCCTGCAAATCCCCTGGGATGACAGACACACCAACGTTAGTGTCCTCAATCAGGCCAAATTTGAAGTACTGACCACACTCGACCAGCTCCGTTGGGCGGGCCACATTGTTCGCATGCCTGACACAAGACTCCCAAAGCAAACGCTCTACTCAGAACTCCTACACGGCAAGCGAGCCCCAGGTGGGCAGAGGACACCCTCAAAGCCTCCTTGATAAAATGCAACATCCCCACTGACACCTGGGAATCCCTGGCCAAAGACCGCCCAAAGTGGAGGAACAGCATCTGGGAGGGTGCTGAGCACTTCGAGTCTCATCGCCGAGAGCATGCAGAAAACAAGCGCAGGCAGTGGAAGGAGCGTGCGGCAAACCAGACTCCCCATCCACCCTTTCCCTTAAGCACTGTCTGTCCCACCTGCGACAGAGACTGTAATTCCCGTATTGGACTGTTCAGTCACCTCAGAACTCACTTATAGAGTGGAAGCAAGTCTTCCTCGATTTCGAGGGACTGCCTATGATGATGATTCTGCGGCGAGTGTCTCACCTCCTGACTCCCCAAACCCTTTCCACCATCTACAAGGCACAAGTCAGGAGTGTGATGGAATACTCTCCACTTGCCTAGATGAATGCAGCTCCAACAACACTCAAGAAGCTCGACACCATCCAGGACAAAGCAGCCCGCTTGATTGGCACCCCATCCACCACCTTCAACATTCACTCCCTCCACCACCGGCGCACCGTGGCTGCAGTGTGTGCCATCTACAAGATGCACTGCAGCGACTTGCCAAGGCTTCTTCGGCAGCATCTCCCAAACCCGTGACCTCTACCGCCTAGAAGGACAAGGGTAGCCGGCGCATGGGAACACCATCACCTGCAAATGCCCCTCCAAGTCACACACCATCCTGACTTGGAAATATATCGGCTGTTCGTTCATGATCATTGGATCACCTGGCCTGGAATTCCCTCCCTAACAGCACACGGACTGCAGCAGTTCAAGCAGAAGGCGGCTCACCGTCACCTTCTCAAGGGAAAACTAGGGATAGACAATAAATGCCGATCTTGCTAGTGAGGCCCATATCCCAAGAATGAATTTTAAAAAAATTACCCAGTGCTCGCTTGCGTCGTAAACTCGGGCACCATTTCCAGCCTCCCCCCACCCCTCCCGGAAACACGCCCCCCCCCCACACCCCTGGCCCTCCCCCACCCCTCCCGGAAACACACCCCCCCCCCCCCATACCCCTGGCCCTCCCCCCACCCTCCCCCATGTTTTCAACAATGCCATGTTGAGTCCTAAAGAAGCCTACGTACTGTGACTCCATCCTCTTAAACTACTGCCCATCTACAACCCCACTTTCCTCATTAAGCTACTACTAGAACAAGTTGCCACCACACAACACCCTCTCTCACTAGTCAACTCCTTCAGTCTGGCTTCCATCCGGCCTTCACAACTGAGACAGTCTTGGTCACATTCTGTGTGTGCACCTGCATTTAGCGCAGTTAACTCTCGAATCACAGGGGGCAGAAGTTGGGGTGGTTTGTGCCTGCGGTAACTGGCAACGCCCTGCTCCACTGCACCGGCCATGACGATATCGTCACCGTGCACAGCGTCCCGTTTTCGCCCCCGGAGCAAAAATTGAGGAGCGACCCCTGAATATACGCGGACGATGCCAGCGACAGTTTCAGGGGGGCGCGTACATGGCAGCCGGCCGCTCACGGGACGCTATTTAAAGGGAGGTGGCGTGCGCAGCAAAAAACATCGTCCGACTTACCTGTTGGGGCCCGTTGCGACCTTCAAGGCAGGGTCCGTGCCGCGATCTGGCAGCCCAGGCTGATGGCCCAGCACACCGCACCCTGGTGGTCCAGGTAGGGACCGGCAGAGTCTGCAGCCTGGCCCTCCCCTTCTACATGCTGTAGGATGGTGTTTTGTTCACGCTACTCTGATTCTTAGATCTCGGAACTTATAGTGGGAAAGGACAACACGTGACACAACATTTTAGGCGTAACCCGGTGTCAGTTTTATTACACAACAAAACACGACTATAAACTACAGGACTGGACTGCTGAGAGAAATTTGACTTTAGACATACAGGGCCCAAGTTTCGAGCCGCGCCTAGAACGGCGCAGTCCCGACCTGGATGCCCGTTTTTCGCGCCACAAAGTGCGCCTAAAAAAAACCTCCGTATTCTCCACCTCCCTGCAGGTCCTCTGGCCCTCGGCGCAGCCAGCACGAGCTGTGGGGGGCGGAGCTAGGACCCTGCGCTGAAAACAGTGCCGGGACCTCTGCACATGCGCGCTACAGTGGGCACGCAAGTGCAGTAGCTCCAGGTGCCCGAAACTGTGTGGGAGGGGCCCGAAGCAGGCAGCCCCTAGCCCTGGCCGAATGGCCTCACTGGGGCTGCGTGAATAAGGCCCCTCCCACGTCCAGTTCCTGCTTCCTCCCAACCCGACTCGGCTCCCGCTTCCCGCCTCCAGACCGGACCCGACACGCGCTCCCCACCCCTGCCCTCGGACCGGACCCGACACGTGCTCCCCCCCCGCCCCCGACACCCGCTGCCCCCCCCGCCCTCGGACCGGACCCGACACCCGCTGCCCCCTCCCCCCCCAATCTCCTTCCCCCCCAATCTCCTTCCCCCCGCAATCTCCTTCCCCCCCAATCTCCTTCCCCGCCCCATCTCCTTTCCCCCCTTCTCCCCCCTCCCCCTTCTCCCCCATCCCTCCCCCTTATCCCCCATCCCTCCCCTTCTCCCCCTTCCCTCCCCTCCCCCTTCCCTCCCTCTGCTCCCCCCCCTCTCTCCCTCTACCCCCCTCCCCTCGCTGTCAGAAACACAGATACTGACAGACAGAGAATGAGAGACACACAGACAGACAGAGAGATAGAGACACTGACAGAGACACACTGAGGGGAGCATCCCAGCACGCTGTTGGAGGGCTCCCGGTGCTGCAGTCGGTAAGTAGAAAATGTTTTATTTATTGATTTTTTAAAAAATTATTTCTTATTAATTTTTTTGATTGATTTATTGGTTGATTTATTGATGTATTTATCAGTTATTATTGATGATGGCTCTTTATTTGTAAAACTGAAGTGTTTAATGTTTGTAAACTTCCCTTTAAACACCCCCCCCCCCACCATTCCCTACACCTAATTTGTAACCTACGCCTGATTTTCTAAAGTGTAGACAAGGTTTTTTCGAGCGTACAAAAATCTTCACTTACTCCATTCTAAGTTAGTTTGGAGTAAGTTTTCACTCACAAAACTTTGAAATCAGGCGTAAGTGGCCGGACACGCCCCCTTTTGAAAAAAAAATTCTGTTCCAAAGTGAAACTGTTCTAACTGACTAGAACTGGAGCAAACTAAATGACGAGATTTCCGATTTCTAAGATACTCCGTTCTACACCAGTTGCTCCTAAAAATCAGGAGCAAATCATGTGGAAACTTGGGGCCACAATCACCAGCCCTGGCTGTAGCTTTTCTGTCCGTTCTCTGCAATGCCTGTTCCTTTTGTGTCCTTCTGTCTCTTCCTCCTGCCTCTGTGTTTCTTGAGTTCCCTGCTTGCTGTTGCTTTCTGTGTATCTCCTCCTGCTTCTGTTTAGCTGTTGTTTCTTCTGCTCTTCCCATTTTTCTTGCTTGTCCATGTATATTTTGAATAAGTTTCCCACTGTGATGAGATTCAATTTAACGATCCATTTAACTGTTTTGAATTGCTCCTGGTTTGTATGCAAAAGATATTTCCATATGCTGAAATGCTGTTAGCCCAAAAATTTACACCTTGTGGGGGGGTCCTTAGTTGTTACAGACTTGACGTCTCCAATGGCTCTTTCCCCACCCTGGTTAATCGAATTCGGGGCTTCAATTGTTGTTATGCATGAAGTTATTCATGAAGTCAGGTTTTTTTTTCTGTTCACAGGGTGTTCTTAATTGTCCAGTTTAATTTCACAGCTTGTATCAGTTTTATTAGTTCATGGTCTGTGTTTTTTTTCTGAAGATTAGTAACCTGACGGTGGCAGCGTTACACGTCCATCTCCGTGAGCTTGTGCCTCACCCGCGCTCCGCAGAGGAAGTGGCGTGCGTTATTTAGCACTCTGCTTCCTCTCGGGGGGAGTGGGGGCGATGACCCCAATATCGGCAGCGAAGCGCGACCTCCGCGCCCACTGCAGGGACTCCTGCCTCGTGGCCCTTACTGCCCCCAAACGGGGGGCTTCGCAATTTCCCTCCCCCACCCTCCAGAGAATCATACAATCTTACAGCACAGAAGGAGACCATTCGGCCCATCATGCCTGTGCCGGCTCTTTGAAAGAGCTGTGCAATTAGTCCCACTCCTCCTGCCCTTTCCCCATGATCCTGCAACTGTTTCCCCTTCAAGTATTTATCCAATCCCGTTTTGGAAGTTAGTACAGGTGTATTGAATCGGCTTCCACCGCCCTTGCAGGTAGCGCATTCATTCCAGATGATAAATACTCACCACGTAGAAAAAAATTCTCCTTATTGTGGCTACCTTAATTGTTGTGTTCCTAACACAGAAGAGACTGCACACAGGGAGGTTAAAGTAACAGTGACCTCAGTCTTTATTAAGACACTCCAGCATGAGGAACAGGCCTTAGGGGCCGGCTTATATACAGTGTTCCCAAGGGATGCTGGGATCCCTTGGGACTTCAGGGGATGCGCTTCCTGGTGGAGGAATATGGGAGTGCATGCTTTACAGATACACAATATCACTCTCCCCCAAATTCAAAGTGAAAACTATTTACAAGGTGAGGCGGTCGGGAGCCTTTCTTTCCCTGGTGGACCGCCTCGGTACAAATGTCTGTTCTGGTGTGTTGGCTGTGCCCTCGCTGTGCTGGTGTGTTGTTGGCCCTGCAGGGCTGCTGGGTGAGCCTGGCCTTGCTGGGCTGTTGGGCGTGATGGGTTCGATTTCATGATCTGGCATGGTGTTGTTGATCCTTTGGGTGCATGTTGTGGGCTCAAAAAAGGTGGTGTCTGCTGTGGGTTGTTCAGGGCAGTCTGTGAACCGCAGCCTCGTTTGGTCCAGGTGCTTTCTGCAAATTTGTCCATTGTGTAGTTTGACTACAAACACCCTACTCCCTTCTTTAGCTATCACCGTGCCCGCGATCCACTTGGGACCATGTCCATAGTTCAGCACATACACAGGGTCATTCAGATCAATTTCCCGTGACACAGTGGTGCGACCATCATTTATATTTTGTTGCTGCCGCCTTATCATGCAGGTTGGGATGAACCAGCGAGAGTCTGGTTTTAAGTATCCTTTTCATGAGTAGCTCAGCCAGGGGGCACTCCTGTGAGCGAGTGGGGTCTTGTGCGGTAGCTGAGCAGTACTCGGGATAGGCGGGTTTGGAGTGAGCCTTCTGTGACTCATTTAAGGCTCTGTTTGATGGTTTGTACTGCCCGCTCTGCCTGCCCATTGGAGGCTGGTTTAAACGGGGCCGAGGTGACATGTTTGATCCCATTGCGGGTCATGAATTCTTTAAATTCGGCACTGGTGAAACATGGCCCGTTGTCACTGACCAGTATGTCAGGCAGGCTGTGGGTGGCAAACATGGCCCTCAGGCTTTCAATGGTGGTGGTGGCGGTGCTTCCCGACATTATTTCACATTCAATCTATAGTGTATGTAAGCACCTTTCGTAATGACTCCACGAGGCAGGGTATGATACTTAAACTGTGTAGACCTGTAGTCCTTTATTTGCAGCTCTGAGTGCAGACAAAAAGCTATGTGTTCATTTTTATACTGGGTTACCTGCAGTGTAAGGGTACATTCAGTGTTGCATAACAGTGTTACAGACATCACACAGTAAACAGGCATGCATACACAACAACACTTCCCCCCTAAGCATTTTTCATATCCTCATTGTCATGACCAGGGGAGGTGATCAGTGGTGGGCTGTGGGAGGTTGTGGTGAGGGTTGTGTGGTTGCCTGGTGTGACCCCTGTGCTTGAGGTTGGCCTCGTACGTTTCCCCCCCTCACACACAGACCAAGTGGGTGTTACTGGTGTGGGATCCCTCGGGGGGGTAGCCACGGCAGCAGTGGGTGGTGTGTATACACTGTGATGTGGGTAGTTGTGGGGAGGTGGGCAGGGCCACAAGACTGGGTGGGCTCCTTGTCCACCAATGGGGATAAGGGTCAGGCCATCCCAGGGTTTGCCAGGGAAGCTGGAGGGTATTGGCCTCATGCTCCTGGTGTTGGCCCTGGTGGCCAGGGGCTGTAGGGCTGATCTGGTGCAGGTTGCCATTGGTGGTGGCTGGGCTGCCCATTGACCACTGTCCCTGTAGTGGATCTGCTCCCACTGCCTGTGTGTGTGTCCTGCAAGGGGCATCACATTCGTTCCAAAGGTCCAGGCTACATGGTCAGGTAGCCTGCTGGACCTGGGGGTCTCCCACAGGGGGATTCCATTGGCATCAGCATGGTCCCTGTAGGACCCGATGTCCTTTGGCAGTGTCCTACCGGTATACATGACACCTTGGCTCTGATCACACATGGTCGAGCCTGCATTATACATTCTAGCATTTGCATCATTTTTGGGTGTCCTGGTTTCAACAGACATGGTTACATTAGGCATTTCACATTCTCTATCATTATTGTTAAGCATCATAAACTTGTTCTCAACCATAATGACATCTGCACTCATATCATTAGTCACATTAGTTAAACCAGCATTACAAGTCACTGTTACATTGCAGTAATTTTCATACTTGCACCCTTTAATCGCATCTTTAGCTTTAAAGTCCGTGCACTCAAATAGTTGAAACTTCCCCTTTAAATTTCTTTGGTTACCAGTCTCCTTTAAGGGAGCCTTCAAATCCGATTGGCCGCTCGGTGTCATGTGATGCTCCTCCATGCTCACTGGTGGCATGGCGGCGGCCATTTTGATTACAAGTGCTGCTGCTTGTGCTGCGGCAGCCATTTTATGGTCTTGCTGCAGGTAGGTTGTGGTGCTTTTTTCTTCCACTGGTTCGATCCTGGATGTTGGGAATCCATTTCTTTCATCGATGTTCACCTCTTGGAACATTGCTGCCCCGGCCGGGAAAGTGGAGTTTGGATCCTTTGTCTCGGAGATTTTGCCGGGGTTCTGTTGGTAGTCGAGCTGGACAGTGGAACCTCCGGATGCTGCGATGGATCCATGTTCGAGGTCAATTGCCGGAGCCTGGAGGCCTGGGAGCAGCTTCGCTTGGACAGGCTGCCGTTGTGGTCGATTGGTGGGATTCATCCAAAGTTCTTCAAAGGTCACTTGGCTCATCACAGACTGGCTCGCCCCTGTGTCGCTCTCCATAGAAACTGGGACTCCGTCGACGTCTACTTTCATCGCCCACGGAGAACTTTCGGTGGAGTAGCTATGAGTTCCATACTTTTCTTCCAGGGGTTGAGCAACTTCACCTTCCTCTGTGTCGGAGCCCCGGTGATCAACCAACTCATCAGAGACGGGGTGAGTAAAGCTTTTTCTGCACATTCTTTGAAGGTGCCCTTTCTCTTTGCAGCCTTTGCATGCATAGTCTTTGTGGTTTCCTCCACAGCGCCAGCACGGGGCCATCCGGTTTGCCCCATGTGGCGGACTCAGGGTTGCGGGACTTGGGGCAGCATTTCTGCCTTTAGAAATCTCCATGCGATGCACTGCGCTCGCCGGTTTAGAGTCCTGCGTCAGTATTCGCCTGGAGTCGCTGGCCGAAACCATGTAGGCCTGGCTCACATGAATTGCTTTTTGCAGGGTGACCGTGATGTCAGCCGAGAGCAATTTGTGTAGGAGGCCTTCGTGGCCGATTCCAATGACAAATGTGTCCCTTAGTGCTTCATTATGGTGGTCGCCAAAATCACACGGTGCAGCTAGTCTTCTGAAGTGTGCAATTTCTTGGCCCTCAGGTCGCTGGTAAGTGTAGATCCGGTGCCTGGCTGTGAGGATGCTTTCTTTTGGTTTTAGTTGTTCCTGTATGATTGTTACAAGTTGCTCATAGCTCTTGGTTGTCTTCTCCGGGGCTAGTAAATCCCTGACGAGACCGTAGATGGTGGGCCCACAATTGCTAAGCAGGATGGCCCTGTGTTTGTTCGGTAGTGTAGCCAGTGCGTCCACGTCCAGGTCGTTGGCTATAAAGAAGTGTTCCAATCTTTCCACAAAAGCGTCCCAATCTTCCACCTCTGTAAATTGCTGAAAGTTGCTGAGGTTAGAAATGTTGAGCGTGTAGTTCGTGACCACATATTCCCGTCGCCAGTTACAATGTATGTAAGCACCTTTAGTAATGACTCCACGGGGCAGGGTATGATACTTAAACTGTATAGACCTGTAGTCCTTTAGTTTCAGCTCCGAAATGCAGACAACAAGCTGTGTGTTCCTTTTTATACTGGGTTACCTGCAGTGTGCAGGGAACCCTTAGGTCTCCAGAAGCAGCACCCTCTGGTGTACAGGCAAGTTGTGTACAATGTAAGGGTACATTCAGTGTTGCATAACAGTGTTACAGACATCATACAGTAAACAGGCATGCATACCCAACACAATCCATTTTGAAAAAGCATCCACCACCACCAGGAACATTTTACCGAGAAACGGGCCTGCATAGTCGACATGGATCCTCGACCATGGTCTGGAGGGGCAGGACCACACAACTTAGTGGTGCCTCTTTGGGCGCGTTGCTTAACTGAGCACACACGCTGCATTGCCGTACACAGGACTCTAAATCAGAATCGATAGCGGGCCACCACACGAAGGATCTGACTATCGCTTTCATCATTACTATATCCGGGTGTGTGCTGTGGAGATCCGAGATGAACGTCTCCCTGCCCTTTTTGGGTAGCACTACGCGGTTACCCCACAACAGGCAGTCTGCCTGAAGGGACAGCTCGTCCTTTCGCCGCTGGAACAGCTTGATTAGCTTTTGCATTTCAGCAGGGATGCTGGTCCAGCTCCCATGCAGTACACAGTTTTTTACTAGGGACAGCAGAGGATCTTGGTTGCTCCAAGTCCTAATCTGGCGGGCCGTGACAGGTGATTTATCATTTTCTAACGCTTCCATAACCATCATCAAGTCTCTGGGCCGCGCCACCATCAACAAGTTTGCAGGCTGCGCCATTTCCACCCCCGTGGTGGGCAATGGTAGCTGACTGAGAGCATCCGCACAGTTTTCAGTGCCTGGCCTGTGACGGATGGTATAGTTATACACTGATAGCACAAGTGCCCACCTTTGTATGCAGGCTGAGGCATTAGTATTTGTCATGTATTCAACCAGCATTGTAACCCATGTATAAACTGACCTAAGTTGTACACCGTGAGAACACTGACCACTAAGTGGGAGACACTCCTAACCTGGACCTTCAGGTATAAAAGAGGAAGCTCCACCCACCTTCATCACTTGAGTGCTAAGGAATAAAGGACAGGTCACAGACTGACCTTCTCTCAAGCATGGGCCTCGTGTGCATTTATACTGTGTAGTAAGGACGTATCAATGGCGACAAGATTTAAACCACGCGAGCATGGCCACTAGCAGAACAGACGAGAGGTACTGTGTTAAGGAATGGTTGGGACAGAGATTCAACATTGTTAAAGCAGCACACAGTTCTCCAGGCAGACAAGGGCAGTCAGGCATGCCCCAACATGTAGTCGAACCCAGAGGGGGAGTTCGACAGAGACAATGGCAAGCTGAACAGCGATTCACGCCATTGCAAGGGAAAATGCGGCCAGTAATGGGGCCATCAACACCTGTTAATGGTGCACTCAAGGACAATAACAGGGGCAGTCAGGGACGATCGACTGGCAAGGGACCTTTTGTTTCAAACCGCAACTCATGCTGGAGGCGTGGAGGCAAACATTCAGCCGGAGTTTGCAGACATGAGCAAAATACCTGCAGAAATTGCAGAAAAGGACACTGGGGGAAATCACTGGAAGCTGAAGTTCAGCGAGTTCGTGTGGAGCACGTATACAGTTCATACACCAGGACGCCACCGATAATGATGAAAGTGCTCCTCAATGGCATCCCAGTATCAATGGAGATAGACACGGGTGCCAGCCAGTCCCTGATGGGTATCAAACAGTTCGAAAAGTTGTGGGCATCCAAGGCCAGGAGGCCAAAATTATCGCCGATTGACGCACAGCTACGGATTTACACAAAGCAGATCATTCCGGTGCAAGGCAGCGCCACGGTAGTCGTGACCCACAAAGATTCGGAGAACAGATTGCCACTCTGGATTGTCCCAGGGGACGGTCCCGCACTACTGGGGATGAGTTGGCTTGCTGTCATGAACTGGAAATGGGGCGATGTCAATGTAATTTCCTCTGTGGAGCGAGTATCATGCTCACAGGTCCTGGACAAATTTGACTCATTATTTCAACACGGCTTTGGCACTTTCATGGGGGCCAAGGTAGTGATTCACATAAACCCGGACGCCAGACCAGTACACCACAAGGCCAGAGCGGTGCCGTACGTGATGCAGGAAAAGATAGAAGGCGAATTGGAGCGCCTGTTGAGGGAAGGCATCATCTCGCCAGTCGAATTCATTGACTGGGCGAGCCCGATTGTGCCGGTGCTCAAGGCGGATGGGTGGGTCATGATATGTGGCGATTACAAGGCCACCATCAATCGGGTGTCACTCCAAGACCAGTACCCGCTACCGAGAGCGGAGGACCTCTTTGCGACGCTATCCGGTGGCAAAATTTTTTCAAAATTGGACCTGACCTCAGCTTACATGACCCAGGAGCTGGCGAGTGAGTCGAAGAAGCTGACCACCATCACGACACACAAGGGGTTGTTTGAGTACAACAGATGTCCGTTCGGGATTCGCTCAGCCGCCGCGATCTTCCAACGAAATATGGAAAGCCTCCTCAAGTCGATTCCAGGGACGGTGGTTTTTCAGGACGACATCCTCATTACGGGTTACGATACTGAAGAACACCTCCACAACCTGGAGGAGGTGCTACGCAGACTGGACCGGGTAGGTCTGCGACTGAAAAAGGCGAAGTGCGTCTTCCTAGCTCCAGAGGTAGAATTCCTGGGGATGAGGGTAGCAGCAGACGGGATCAGCCCTACTGCATCCAAGATGGAAGCGATCCAGAGAGCACCCAGACCCCGTAACACGATGGAGCTGCGTTCGTTCCTGGGGCTGCTGAACTATTTTGGGAACTTTCTTCCCAAATTGAGCACGCTGCTAGAGCCGCTACACGTGCTCCTACGCAAAGGTCGCGAATGGGTCTGGGGGGACAACCAGGAAAGGGCTTTTAATACAGCATGCAATTTGTTATGTTCCAACAATCTGTTAACGCTATATGACCCATGTAAGAAACTTGTGTTAACGTGCAATGCGTCGTCCTATGGTGTCAGGTGTGTGTTGCTGCATGTCAATGCCAATGGTCAGTTACAGCCAGTAGCTTATGCCTCCAGGAGTCTGTCCCAGGCAGAAAGGGGCTACGGGATGGTAGAAAAGGAGGCGCTCGCATGTGTATATGCGGTAAAGAAAATGCACCAGTACCTGTTTGGCAGGAAATTTGAGCTGGAGACAGATCACAAACCCCTAACATCCCTTTTGGCCGATAACAAGGCCATAAATGCAAACGCAACGGCCCGCATACCGAGGTGGGCTCACGTTAGCTGCCTATGACTACACAATTCGGCACAGACCGGGCACCAAAAACTGCACCGATGCACTCAGCAGGCTTCCACTAGCCACCACTGAGGGGGCTACCGAGCATGCTGCTGAGATGGTCATGGCTGTTGAAGCTTTCGGAAGCGAAGGCTCACCCGTGACAGCCCGTCAGATTAAAGTCTGGACAAATAGAGACCCGCTATTGTCTCTAGTCAAGAAATGTGTCCTGAATGGGGACTGGGCAGCCACGTACAGGGCATGCCCTGAAAAATTTAAACCATTTCACAGGCGCAAGGATGAACTCTCGATTCAGGCCGATTGCCTACTGTGGGGAAACCGCGTAGTCATGCCCCAGATGGGCAGAGAGGTGTTCATCAGAGAACTCCACAATGGGCACCCGGGCATTGTCACGATGAAGGCAATTGCCAGGTCACACGTTTGGTGGCCAGGGATAGACGCAGATCTGGAACTTTGTGTTCGCAGGTGCAACACGTGTGCCCAGCTGGGCCATGCGCCCAGGGAAGCCCCCCTTAGCCCCTGGCCATGGCCCGCCAAGCCTTGGTCACGCATCCATGTGGACTACGCAGGTCCTTTCATGGGGAAAATGTTTTTGGTTGTAGTAGACGCCTACTCCAAATGGATTGAGTGTGACATTTTAAATTCAAGCACATCCTCTGCCACGGTAGAAAGTCTACGGGCAATGTTCGCCGCCCACGGTCTACCGGACATCTTGATCAGCGACAATGGCCCGTGCTTCACAAGCACTGAATTCCAGGACTTCATGGCAGGCAATGGAATTAACTATGTTAGAACGGCACCGTTCAAGCCGGCCTCAAACGGCCAGGCAGAACGAGCAGTGCAGATAATCAAACAGGGGATGCTCAGATTCCAAGGGGGTTCCCTACAAACCCGCTTATCACGCCTCCTGTTGGCCTATAGATCCCGACCACACTCGCTCACAGGGGTTCCACCCGCAGAGCTACTAATGAAAAGGACGCTCAAAACCCGATTATCCCTTATACACCCCACCATGAAAGAAATTGTCGAGAGCAGGCGCCAGTCACAATATCACTACCATGACAGGAATGCGAGGGCGCGATGTATTGATGAAAATTATCCTGTTTTTGTCCTCAACTACGCTGCAGGGCCCAAATGGCTTGCAGGCACTGTGGTTGCCAAAGAGGGAAATAGGATTCTGGTAGTTAAACTTACCAATGGACAAATCTGGCGCTCTACAAGGGAGCGTAAACCACCAGAGAGACTCAACCTGTGATCCCAATAAGACTTTGGGGGGGGGAGGTGATGTCATGTATTCAACCAGCATTGTAACCCATGTATAAACTGACCTAAGTTGTACACCGTGAGAACACTGACCACTAGATAGTAGACACTCCTAACCTGGACCTTCAGGTATCAAAGAGGAAGCTCCACCCACTTTCATCACTTGAGTGCTAAGGAATAAAGGACAGGTCACAGACTGACCTTCTCTCAAGCATGGGCCTCGTGTGCATTTATACTGTGTAGTAAGGACGTATCAGTATTTATCCCCTTGTTTTCACCGAACAGGGATATGACGGGCTCAAATTTGAGGCCAAACAGGTACTGATGCATTTTCTTTACCCCGAACACACACGCTAATGCCTTTTTCTCAATCATGCTGTCGGCCCTCTCGGCCTTAGACAAGCTCCTGGAGGCATAGGCGACAGGTTGCAACTTCCCCGTAACATTAGCTTGTTGTAATACACATCCGACTCCGTACGACGATGCATCACATGCGAGCACGAATCTTTTACACGGGTTATACAATACAAACAGCTTATTGGAATATAATCTGTTTCTGGATTTCTCAAAAGCAATTACTTGTTTTTTTTTCCCAATACCCAGTTCTCACCTTTACGCAATAACACATGTAGGGGCTTTAAGAGGGTGCTTAACCCCGGTAGGAAGTTACCAAAATAGTTGAGGAGTCCCAGGAACGATCGCAGCTCCGTGACGTTCTGTGGCCTGGGCGTGTTCCTGATAGCCTCTGTCTTAGCCACTGTGGGCCGAATGCCATCCGCCGCGATCTTTCTCCCCAAAAACTCCACTTCTGTTGCCATGAAGACGCATCTCGACCCCTTCAGCCGCAGCCCTACACGATCCAGTCGCTGGAGGACCTCCTCCAGGTTTTGTAGGTGCTCAACGGTGTCCCGACCCGTGACCAATATGTCATCCTGAAAAACCACCGTGCGTGGTACTGACTTGAGTAGGTGCTCCATGTTTCTCTGGAAGATCGCTGCAGCCGACCGAATTCCAAACGGGCATCTGTTGTAGATGAACAGTCCCTTGTGCGTGTTGATGTTGGTGAGGCCCTTCGAAGACTGCTCCAGCTCCTGCGTCATGTAGGCCGAAGTCAGGTCGAGCTTGGTGAAGGTCTTGTCTCCTGCCAGCGTCGCAAATAGGTCCTCTGCCTTAGGTAGCGGGTATTGATCCTGTAGCGAGAAACAATTAATAGTTACTTTATAATCGCCGCAAATCCTGACCGTGCCATCACTTTTGAGTACTGGAACAATCGGGCTGGCCCACTCACTGAATTCCACTGGGGAGATGATGCCCACGCGTTGCAGCCTGTCCAGCTCGTTTTCCACTCTCTCCCTCATCATGTGAGGTACCGCTCGCGTCTTTGGTGAATGGGTCGTGCCTCTGGGACCAAGTGGATCCGCACCTTCGCCCCGGAAAAGTTTCCAACGCCTGGCTCAAAAACGGAAGGAAATTTTTTAAGAACCTGGGTACATGAGGCCTCATCGACATGTGATAGCGCTCGGATATCATCCCAGTGCCAGCGGATTTTGCCCAGCCAGCTCCTTCCAAGCAGTGTGCGGCCATCATCCGGGACAATCCAGAGTGGCAGTTCATGCACTGTGCCCTCGTAAGTGACCTTGACCATGTCGTTGCCCAGGACATTGATAAGCTCTTTGGTGTACATTCTCAGTTTCGTGTGGAAGGGGTTGAGGGCTGGTCTGAGTGCTTTGTTGCACCACAGTCTCTCAAACATCTTTTTACTCATGATGGATTGGCTAGCGCCAATGTCCAGTTCCATGACTACGGGTAAGCCATTCAATTTTATGTTTAGCATTATAGGTGGACAGTTTGTCGAAAATCTGTGCACACCGTGTACTTCAGCATCTGCCTCCTCTCTCTGAGGCTCCCATGGACCGATTTTCCTCTGCCACGTGGTGGTTAGCAGGTTTTGCAGAGCTTGCAGCTCATCTGCAAGCTCATTGGAGGTGCCCCATTGTTCCAAAGCTCTTGCAAACATATCCTTTGAAGCGGCATGAATAGACTGAATGGAAGCCTCCACAATGCCAACCAGGTGTGAATTGCCTTGCATTCATCCTTTGTTGCGGACTCTGAGTCATCTGGGTCACCTGAGGCCTGCTGGCAGTTGCAGACTCATGGTTTCTGCCCTGTACATTTCTGCTTGCAAACACGGTTCCAGTTAATTTATGAACATTGCTATCACTTGTGTGCTGAGAGATTTGTTTTTTGTTATCACTGGTGGACATAAACGCCTGTGCTATCGCAATGGTCTTACTGAGGGTAGGTGTCTCTACAGTGAAAAGGTTTCGTAGGTTGATCTCAGGGCCAATGCCCAGAACAAAAAAGTCTCTGAGCATTTGCTCCAGGTAGCCATCAAACTCACATTGTCCTGCAAGTCGCCTTAGCTCGGCGACGTAGCTCGCCACTTCCTGACCTTCAGATTGCTGGTACGTATACAACCGATATCTCGCCATCAGCATGCTCTCACTCGGGTTAAGATGCTCCCGAACCAGTGTACACAGCTCTTCATACGACTTATCTGTGGGTTTCACCGGAGTCAGAAGATTCTTCATGAGGCTGTAGGTCGGTGCCCCGCAGACCGTGAGGAGGACCGCTCTCCTTTTTGCAGCGCTTCCTTCTCCGTTCAGCTCGTTGGCTACAAAGTACTGGTCTAGCCGTTCGACATAGGCTTCCCAGTTCTCACCCTCCGAGAACTTTTCCAGGATGCCCGCAGTTTGCTGCATCTTTGCGTTGGATTTGTGTACTCGTCGCCAGTTGTTGTGTTCCTAACACAGATGAGACTGTACACAGGGAGGTTAAAGTAACAGTGACCTCAGTCTTTATTAAGACACGCCAGAGTGAGGAACAGGCCTTGGGGGCTGGCTTATACACAGTGCTCCCAAGGGATGCTGGGATCCCTTGGGACTTCAGGGGATGCGCTCCCTGGTGGCAGAACATGGGGAGTGCATGCTTTGCAGATACACAACATTAATTATTTGGACTGCTGCCTCCTCTCTCTGGTCACTTGCCATGCATTGCCGTCATGCAGTTCCAACGGACTCTTCAGCTGCCACGGCTTCTCCTCCAGTGCCCGCACACTCAGCATCACTGTGGTCGAAGGTTCCTCACCCCTCCCCTCCCCTCCCCGCCCTCCTGTTCCTCATCTGTGTTGGCCTGGGTTTAACTTTCACCTGTACGTCTTTAATCTCAGGCTTTACCTATAGCTGCCCACTTTTGAGTCGAACCCTTGCGTCTCCACTCCGGCAAAGCACCAACATCTGGCTGGCATCCGTGGAACCAGTCACCCAGTAGGACTCAACGCCCTCAGGAGAGAAAAGGGAGACACCTGGGGAAAGAATGTAACTAAATCCTTGGCTTTACAAAAACAGGCATCGAGTACAAAATCAAGGACGTGACGCTCAATCTTTATAAATCACTGCTTCAGCCCCTCCAATTGTGTCCGATTCTGGGTGCCATACTTTCGAAAGGATGTCAGGGCCTTGTTGAGGGTACAGAGGAGATTTACTAGAATGGTGCCAGGACTGAGGGGTTTTAGTTTTGTGAAGAGACTGGAGAAAAGGGTCGTTCTCCTCAGAGCAGAGAAGGCTAAGGGGAGATTTCATAGAGGTGTTGAAAATTCTAAAGGGCTTTGAAAGCGTAGAGGGCGAGAAACTGTTTCCACTGGCGAGAGGGTCGGTAACCAAAGGGCACAGATTTAAAATAATTGGTAAAAAAGCTCGTGAGGTGATGAGGAGAAAATTCTTTATGCAGCGAGTTGTTGTGATCTGGAATGCGCCGCCTGAAAGGGCGGTGGAAGCAGATTCAACAGTAACTTTCAAATTGGATAAATATTTAAAGCGGAAAAAATTGCATGGCTTTGTGGGAAAAGGCAGGGGGGTTGGACTAAGTGGATAGATTGTTTAGGATCAACAACTCTGGCTGATTTTTGTTTTGCCCTGCCCAAAGATAGAAGGTGCTGAGGCCAATTTTAGCATCTCACCGACACTTCAACAGCGATCAGTTAACTCATCACCGACCTGGGCCTGGGACCTGGGCCCTTCCTCTCTGCCTGCCCAATTATACACCAAGGGTGCATTTCATCATCATAGGCAGTCCCTCAGCATCGAGGATGACTTGCTTCCATACTAGAAATGAGTTCTCAGGTGACTGAAGAGTCCAATGCGGGACCTACAGTCTCTGTCACAGGTGGGGCAGACGGTGTTTGAAGGAACAGGTGGGTGGGGAGTTGGGTTGCCGTGCGCTCCTTCCGCTGTCTACGCTTGGCTTTAGTTTGCTCTTGGCGAAGAGACTCGAGGTGCTCAACGCCTTCCTGGATGTTTTTCCTCCACTTTGGGCGGTCTTGGGCCAGCGATTCCCAGGTACCGGTGGGAATATTACATTTTTTCAAGGAGGCTTTAAAGGTGTCCTTGAAGTGTTTCCTCTGCCCAGCTGGGGCTTGCTTGCCATGTCAGAGCTCCGAGTAGAGCATTTGCTTTGGAGTCTCATGTCAGGCATGCGGATGATATGGCCGGTCCAGTGGAGCTGATCAAGCGTGGTCAGTGATTCGATGCTGGGGATGGTGGCCTGATCGAGAACACGGACGTTGATGCACCTATCCTGCCAATCGATTTGCAGGATCTTGCGAAGGCAACGTTGGTGGTACTTCTCCAGTGTTTTGAGGTGCCTTCTGTACATAGTTCATATCTCTGAGCCATATAGGAGGGTGGGTATCACCACTGCACTGTAGACCATGAGCTTGGTGCCGGGCTCGAGGTCCTGGTCTTCAAACACTCTCTTCCTCAGGCGACCGAAGGCTGTGCTGGTGCACTGAAGGCGCTGTTGCACCTCGTTGTCGATGTCTGCCCTCGTTGATAGTTGCTCCCGAGGTATGGAAAATGGTCCTCGTTGTCCAATGCCTCGTCGTGGATTTTGATAACCGGGGGCAGTGCTGTGTGGCGGGGGCAGGTTGGTGGACAACCTTTGTCTTACGGATGTTTAGTGTAAGACCCATGCTCTCGTACACCTCGGTGAAGCTGTTGACGATGGCTTGGAGTTCGACCTCCGAGCGTGGGCAGAAGCAGGCGTCGTCCGCCTACTGTAGTTCGATGACAGAGGATGGGACGACCTTGGATCTGGCCTGGAGGCGGCGGAGGTGGAACAGATTCCCGTTTGTCCTGTAATTTAGCTCCACTCCAGCGGCGAGCTTGCCGAGGGTGAGATGGAGCATTGCAGCAAGGAAGACCGAGAAGATCGTTGGTGCGATGACACAGCCCTGCTTGACCCCAGTCCGAACTGGGAATGGTCTGTGATGGATCCGTTGGTCAGGATCACGCCAGGGGTGCATTTACAAATAAACTAAAAGCTTGTACAGGACTAATAACAGGACAATGCCAAGATTCAATGTGTGGAAATTGTGACATAATCAACAATAAATATCTTTAAAAATTGTGACATTCTTTCAAAATGAATAGGGCTCATCGCTTATAGTACTGTGCAGGGAGTTTTGCAAGCTCAACAAGCATCCATCAAAGTTACTCAATATGTTTATGCAAGTTCCCAGCTGTTACATGATAAAAGTCTGTTGTTGGCACCAAAATATGAGGGAAGTGAAGAATATCCATTCATGAATATCTCAGCAGTGAGCAGCATGATTCTTGATCAGTAAAGTGCTGCTTGAGCAAGACATGTTGAGTGGCCAAATAAAGCCACGCTGACACTCAGCAGGGACCAGTTTGACTTTGTGCGATAGAACTCCTCTGCTCTTCTTCAACATAGTACCGTGGGATCTGTTTTGGGGGATGGGGGAACCCGTGTCAGTTGTGGCTCAGTGGGTAGCTCAGTTGCCTCTGAGTCAGGAGGTTGTGGGTTCAAGTCCCACACCAGGGACTCGAGCATATAAATCTAGACTGACACTCCCAGTGCAGTGCTGAGGGAGCGCTGTACTGCCGGAGATGCTGTCTTTTGGATGAGATGTTAAACCGAGGCCCCGTCTGCCCTCTCAAGTGGGCGTAAAAGATCTCATGTCACTATTTCAAAGAAGAGCAGAGGAGTTATCCCCGGTGTCCTAGGCACATATTTATCCCTCAATCAACATCACAAAAATAGATTATCTGGTCATTATGCTGTTTGTGGGAGCTTGCCGTGCGCAAGTTGGCTGCCGCTTTTCCCACATCACATTCCAACAGTGACTACACTTCCAAAAGTGTAAAGCACTTTGAGGTGAAAGGCACTAAATAAATGTACTATAGAACAGAGAAAAATCTGGTATTCAAATGCCGGCTGTTCACATGGCCCCCAATAACCCTCTGATTGAAGTGATGGTGGAACCAACCCTTACACATTGTTACAATCAGAGAGAGTTATGCGGAGTAGGAAGATAGGAGCAGGATGAGGCCATTCAGCCCCTTGAGTCTGTTTTGCCATTCAATTAGAGAACCCCTAACCTGTGTCTTAACCCCACCTGCCTAGGTGGGTGAGTGTTAATGGGCTGAACAGCCTTTTCTTCACCTGAGCGTATCTTATATTCTTAAATAATTCAATCATCTCAGACTCCTGCACCAGCTGAACCTGTGGTAATACTGGACACAACAAGTGTATTTACCTGAATTTTATATCAGATTTCTTTTACATGTTGGCATACACTCATTGTCCCTTTAAGCTAGGCTATCTCGTCAACATGTTATGTGGTTGTAAAATGACAGCTCGATTTGATTTATTGAGCTGTTTATTCTATCTTTCCTCTCTAGTGGGTTAACACATCCAGAAGTGGTGTTGTGCCAATTTTGAAGGAGTCATAGAATCATAGAGTTGAATAGAAGGTTACAACACAGAAGGAGGCCATTTGGCCCGTTGAGCCCGTGCCGGCTCTCTGCAAGAACATTTCAGCTAGTCCCACTCCCTCGCCCTTTCCCCGCAGCCTTGCAATTTCTTTCCTTTTCAGGTACTTATCCAACTCCCTTTTGAAAGCCATGATTGTGACTGCCTCCACCACCCTTTCAGGCAGTGCTTTCCAGATCCTAACTACTCGCTGCGTACATTTCTTTTTTCTTATGTCGCCTTTGGTTCTTTTGCCAATCACCTTAAATCTGGTTCTCGACCCTTCCGCCAATGGGAACTCTGTCCAGACCCCTCATGACTTTGAACACCTCTATCAAATCTCCTCTCCCAATCTTCTCTGCTCCAAGGAGAACAAACCCAGTCATGTTTCGGCTGTCACTCTCTCAGCAATTGAGTGGTCAGAGAATCACAGCACCGAATGCCCCCGAATTTCCAGATGGGTGAGACTCTATGTCAGCAGCACAGAGTCAGAAAATGACTCCCTCTGTGGCTATTGATTTCACAAACCCAAACTCCAGCCCTTCACAGATTCATAAAATCCTACAGCACAGAAGGAGGCCATTCGGCCCATCGTGCCTGTGCCGACTCTCTGACAGGGCTATCCAATTAGTCGCACTCCCCCAGCCCCCGCGCCCCCTCTCCACCCCCACCCCACCCCCACCGCTTTTCCCCACAGCTCTGCCAATTTTTCCTTTTCAAGTAGAGAAGCAATTCCCTGTCGAAAGTTACGATTGAGTCTTCTCCACCACCCTTTATTGACATCACCGCTGACAGATGCAGGATGCATTTATTCCAATCAACATAATTAATATCGCTCTCACTTGCAAATCATTCAGAGTTATTCAATACTCCAGAAATATAAACACAAATTTGCTTTTTATATTCATTACTGCAAGTTACAGCTCTTTGGGGGAAAGCAATACTTTCTGTATTAAAATTCTATGGATTTGTTTGTTCATGAAAGATCACTCAGTCAGATTGGTTTGGATCGGTTGGATTCTCAGTTCCCAGGCGCGCATCACATTGCTTTGTCATTTGTTTTGATTAAGTAACACTAGTTCACACCAACAGAGCGCTTGTTAAAAGTTTTTATCAGTTGAATTAATATGCGTGAGCAGTTTGGAGTTTAGAGTTTGCAGCACGAGGCTGGAGCTGTGGCCAAATCAAAAAAAGCCCGTTGACCGCAACAGCAGAATGAACAACACGGAGGTCGGGAAACGGCGAGGAGCCGAGGGAAGGATTGACGAGAAGCGGAGGTCGGGAAAGGCGAGGAGCGGAGGGAAGGATCGACGAGAAGCAGAGATCAGGAGCCCCGAGGAACGGAGGTCGGGAGCAGCGAGGAGCGGAGGGAGGGGCCGACGAGGAGTGGAGGGAGGGACCGACGAGGAGTGGAGGGAGGGACCGACGAGGAGCGGAGGGAGGGGCCGACGAGGAGTGGAGGGAGGGACCGACGAGGAGTGGAGGGAGGGACCGACGAGGAGCGGAGGGAGGGGCCGACGAGGAGCGGAGGGAGGGGCCGACGAGGAGTGGAGGGAGGGACCGACGAGGAGCGGAGGGAGGGACCGACGAGGAGCGGAGGGAGGGGCCGACGAGGAGTGGAGGGAGGGACGGGCGAGGAGCGGAGGGAGGGGCCGACGAGGAGCGGAGGGAGGGACCGACGAGGAGCGGAGGGAGGGGCCGACGAGGAGTGGAGGGAGGGACCGACGAGGAGTGGAGGGAGGGACGGGCGAGGAGCGGAGGGAGGGGCCGACGAGGAGTGGAGGGAGGGACCGACGAGGAGCGGAGGGAGGGGCCGACGAGGAGTGGAGGGAGGGACGGGCGAGGAGTGGAGGGAGGGACGGGCGAGGAGCGGAGGGAGGTGCCGACGAGGAGCGGAGGGAGGGACCGACGAGGAGCGGAGGGAGGGGCCGACGAGGAGTGGAGGGAGGGACCGACGAGGAGCGGTGGGAGGGACCGACGAGGAGTGGAGGGAAGGACCGACGAGGAGTGGAGGGAGGGACGGGCGAGGAGCGGAGGGAGGGACCGACGAGGAGCGGAGGGAGGGGCCGACGAGGAGCGGAGGGAGGGGCCGACGAGGAGTGGAGGGAGGGACCGACGAGGAGCGGAGGGAGGGGCCGACGAGGAGCGGAGGGAGGGGCCGACGAGGAGTTGAGGGAGGGGCCGACGAGGAGTGGAGGGAGGGACCGACGAGGAGTGGAGGGAGGGACCGACGAGGAGCGGAGGGAGGGGCCGACGAGGAGTTGAGGGAGGGGCCGACGAGGAGTGGAGGGAGGGACCGACGAGGAGTGGAGGGAGGGACCGACGAGGAGCGGAGGGAGGGGCCGACGAGGAGTGGAGGGAGGGACCGACGAGGAGTGGAGGGAGGGACCGACGAGGAGCGGAGGAAGGGACCGACGAGGAGTGGAGGGAAGGACGGGCGAGGAGCGGAGGGAGGGGCCGACGAGGAGTGGAGGGAAGGACGGGCGAGGAGCGGAGAGAGGGACCGACGAGGAGCGGAGGGAGGGGCCGACGAGGAGCGGAGGGAGGGACCGACGAGGAGTGGAGGGAAGGACGGGCGAGGAGCGGAGGGAGGGACGGGCGAGAAGCGGAGGGAGGGACCGACGAGGAGTGGAGGGAGGGACGGGCGAGGAGCGGAGATCGGAAGCGATGAGGAGCGGATGGAGAGACCGACGAGGAGTGGAGGGAGGGACCGACGAGGAGCAGAGGGAGGGACCGACGAGGAGTGGAGGGAGGGACGGGCGAGGAGTGGAGGGAGGGACCGACGAGGAGTGGAGGGAGGGACGGGCGAGGAGCGCAGGTCGGAAGCGGCGAGGAGCGGATGGAGAGACCGACGAGGAGCGGAGGGAGGGACCGATGAGGAGTGGAGGGAGGGACGGGCGAGGAACCCTGTCCCATGAAGACGGCCTTTTTTTGAATTGCCCACAGCTCCAGCCTCTTGCTCTAAACTGCTCCTCTGACTGAGGTCCTGTGGGAAGGAGGAAGGAAGGAGGACAGTAGGAGTATGTTTGGGTTTGTGTGTATGTATTGGCACATGTGGCGGGGCCTGGTCTCCAGTCGTCTTGGATCCTCTTGCCACTGGACCAAGACCTAGCTCCATCAAGCCCGTATGATGACTGGTGTGCAACGGCCACCCCACGTTAAAAGAATTCACGCACAGGCCACTTCCACCATTTAAAATGAGTCCATCAGTTACCTGAGTACTCATTTTTAGTGTGGAAGCAAGTCACCCTCGACCCCAAGGGACTGCCTAGGATGATGATGATGATAATAATACGCTTGGCTCAGTGGAGAGACTTGAACACAAAATCTTGGCTGACACTGCAGTGCAGTCCTGAGGGAGTGCTGCACTGTTGGAGGTGCCATCTTTTGGCTGGGACATTAAACCAAGGCCCCGTCTGCTGTCTCAGGTGAAACTAAGAGACACCTTGGCACTATGTCGAAGAAATAGAAAGCACAGCACAAAATCAGGCCATTTGGTCCAACTGGTCCGTGCCAATGTCTATGCTCTGCACGAGCCTCTTCCCACCCTACTTCATCTCCCCCATCACCTTATTCCTTTCTCCCACATGTACTTATCTAGCTTTCCCTTAACTGTATCTACAGTATTTGCCTCAAACATATGGTAGCAAGTCCCACATTCGCACTGCCCTCTGGGTAAACAGGTTGCTATTGAATTACTTATTGGATTTATCAGTGACTATCTGATATTTATGACTCCATAAGCGGAAACATCTTCTTTATGTCTACCCTTATCAAACTCCTTTGTGTCAGCTGTAGCTCAGTGGGTAGCTCACTTGCCTGTGAGTCAGAAGGTTGTGGGTTCAAGTCCCACTCCAGGGATTTTAGCTCAAAAAAAATCTAGGCTGACACTCCCAGTGCAGTGCTGAGGGAGTACTGCACTGTCAGAGGTGCCATCTTTCAGATGAGACGTTAAACCAAGGCCCCGTCTGCTCTCTCAGGTGGACGTAAAAGATCCCATGGCACTATTTTGAAGAGCAGGGGAGTTATCCCTGGTGTCCTGGCCAATATTTATCCCTCAATCAACAAAACAAAAACAGATTCTTTGGTCATTATCACATTGATGTTTGTGGGAGCTTGCTGTGCGCAAGTTGTCTGCCGCGTTAACCATATTACAACAGTGACTGTACTCCAATAGTATTTCATTGGCTGTAAAGCACTTTGAGACATCCGGTGGTCATGAAGGGCGCTACATAAATGCAAATCTTTCTTTCTTTCTTCATACCATTAAAGGCCTCTTTCAGCTCACCTCTCAGCCTTCTCTTTCCTAGACAAAAGAGCCCCAGCCTGTTCAAGCTTTCCTGACTGGGTGAAACCTCTCAGTTCTGGCACCTTTTCTAATACCTCTGCATTTTTTTTGTAATATGGAGACCAAAACTGTGCACAGTACTCTAAATGTGATCTAACCAAGGTCTGTGCAAGTTTAACATGACTTCTCTGCTTTTACAATTCTTTCCACAAGAAATGAACGAGAGTGCTTTAATTCCACTTTTAATGGCCTTGTTAATTTGTGTTGCTACTTTTAATGCGTTTTGAATCTAAGCTACTGGATCCCTTTGTTCCTCTATCCATTCAGCATCTGAGGGGACGATATTGACCTAACACACCCTTCAGGAAACTGATGGAATCGGGTGCAACATTGCCTTTACATCCCGCCCAATTTTACTTTGCATTGACATACAATATTAGGCGGGACATTGTTATGTTCAGAATAACTCCACAAGACTGTATACTGTAAGCTCAAACTGTTGTGACCTTGGTCTCTTTAATATAACTCCAGAGTCAGGAAGCAGCATGGTCGACTGCCTTTTATACCTGCTTGCCCGGAATGTGTAGGTGGCCCTTGGGTCTCCCACAGGTGCGCCCCCTGGTGGCCAGTCTTACACACTAGTAAAGTTTACATACATAACAGACATAAAGCCAGAGTTCCACCCGATCCACTGGGCTTCCTGCCTGGCGAATTTGGTTAAAATGATCCCTTAATGCATTCCTCACGAAATGTAAAATGGAATTCCCGATATGTGTGTCCCGCTGGTCAGATCTCCCACTGGCATTGCGAATTTGAAAATCAGCCTCTTATCTGTCAGCGTGGCTCAGTGGACAGCATCGGTGTGAGAACACCATCGCAGGTCGGGGGTATAAATAGAGCTGGAGCGCCGGGCCCTGGAACATTGTGGGCGAAGGTGCGGCGATTGAGGGTATGAGGCCCAGAAGAGCCGAGGGCCCAGGGGCAGCACGGAGCAGCCCACACTGAGGTATCTAGGTCCGTGCAGCAGAGCAGGTCTCCAGTCGTCTTGGCTAACCCTTGCCACTGGATAAAGGCCGAGCTCTGTCAAGCCCGTGTGGCGGCTGATGTGCAACAGCCATACACGTTAAAAAAATCCATGCACTGGCATCTTCCACCCCCTCAATTAGAGTTCAGGACTGGGACATCGGGTCCTTCATTGAAACATCTGAGAACTCTTGTGGAAGCAAGTCATCCTCGTTCGAGGGACCGTCTATGAATGAGTGGGCAGCACTCGCACTTCTGTGTCAGAAGGTCATGGCTTCAAGTCCCACTACGCAGACTTCAGCACATAATCTAGGCTGATACTCCCAGTGCAGTGCTGAGGGAGCGCTGCACTGTCGGAGGTGCCATCTTTCAGATGAGCTGTTAAACCGAGGGCCTCTCGGGTGGATGTAAAAGATCCCATGGCACTATTTTGAAGAAGAGCAGGGGAGTTCTCCACACTCTCCCGGCCAATATTTATCCCCAAAACAACAGCACTAAAAAAAACAGAATATCTGGTCATTATCACATTGCTGTTTGTGGGAGCTTGCTGTGCGCAAATTGGCTTTCGCGTTTCCTGCATTACAACAGTGACTACACTTCAAAAAGTACTTCATTGGCTGTAAAGAACTTTGAAAGGGCTATCTAAATGCAGCTTCTTTGTTTAATGCCCAATGCCTACACCTATCGAAACTAAAGCTGTCCAAAGGGACAATAGTATTTTTAAGATTAATAGTGTATCAGGAGAAAGTTCGGAGGTCACAGTGGAGATGGGATGGGGAGGGAGTTTGGAATGTGGAATACATCTGCCGTTGTTGGTGTTGAATATCTCTGTATCTGGTGCCAGCTTGCCTGAATATTGTGAGGCGGGTCACAGAGTGATCGTTGCAGCGTGGGAATTAGATTGTCTCCCTATCCCCAAATAGCTGGAATGTATGCAGGAAGGCAGAAACGTTTAGTAATTTGGTGTACTCCCTCCCTTGGCCTGGCTCAGCTATCTGTCTTGTCTTATCTCTACATCAGCCCTCAGCATTGCCTGAATCTAACAAAACAGCCAATTCGCATTGCACAGAATCGGTTCAATTAAAGAAAGAACTTGCATTTATATAGCGCCTTTCGCAACCTCAGGACCGTCCCAAAGCACTTTACAGCCAATGAAATACTTTTGAAGTGTGGAAACTGTTGTAATGAAGGAAATGCAGCAGTCAATTTGTGCAATTTACAAACTCCCACAAAACAGCAATGTGTTAATGAGCAGATAATCTGTTTTTAGTGACATTGATTGAACGATTAATATTGGCCAGGACACTGGGGATAACGCCCCTGCTCTTCTTCAATATAAAGCCACGGGATCTTTTACATCCATCTCAGAGAGCAAACGGGGTCTCGGTTAAATGTCTCATTTGAAAGAGGGCACCTCTGTACACTCCTTCAGTACTGCACTGGAATCTTAGTGTAGATTGTTGTGTTTCAAGTCTTGTGGAGCGGGATTTGAACCCACTAAGCTTCCTGACTCAAAGGCCACGGCTGACAGCAAGTAGAAGTGTTGCTTGTCAGTCAGCAGTCAGACTCTGCTCCTGGTCTAAGCCTGGTAGCGATGAAGAGCAAATTGCAGCTATCCACAGGGTCCAGGCTCCAGGAGAAATAGGGAGAAACAGTTTCCACCGGCGGAAGGGGTGGTAACCAGAGGACGCAGATTCAAGAAAATTGGCAAAAGAGTCAGAGGGGGAGATGAGGAGAATATTCTTTTAACGCAGTGAGTTGTTATGATCTGGAATGTACTGCCTGAAAGAATGGTGGAACCAGATGCAATAGTGACTCTCAAAAGGGATTTGGATATACAGGCAACTCTCGATTATCTGGGTCCCTCGGGGACTGGGCTATGCCAGGTAAACGATTTCTCCGTTAGAGCGATTGACATTATAAAGTTAAAACCCAATGCCTTCCCGGGCTGAAAGGACTCCGAACGCACCGGCCCGATGCCTTCCTGGACCGAAATTATAAATCCCGTTACAATGGTTTCCCATTGGATCCGTATGTGGATAATCGAGAGTTGCCTGTACACTTAAAAAGGGACAATATGCAGGGCTATGGGGAAAGAGTGGGAGGAGTGGGACTAATTTGATTGCTCTTACAAAGAGGCAGCACAGGCACGAAGGGCCGAATGGCCTCCTTCTATGCTGTATGATTCTATACATGAACATCAGCAAACCCAAGTCCTACTTTTCCAAGTGTGGGGGTGTGAAAAATATCTCCACAGACCGCAACCCATGTGTTGCAGAACTGATGACCCAACATAAAACAAGTACAGTTGATATAAGGCATGTGGAACTCAATGGATGGATAAAGATGTGAACAGTACATTTCTATAGTCATCCGGAGTCCTGACCCTTGACCCTTAATCCTTTAATACTAGTTTCTAAATATACTGCCGTGCTACACAATGCTGGAGGAGTCATAAAGGAATGGCATGCCAAGAATGAATTATCGTTACATGTGCTTTGAGATGGAGTAGCAAAGAGTCACATATCCATTGGAAATAAGAATGAGAATGCGCCTTCCTCATACAAAGTCTGAGATATTGGTTTAAACAAAGCCATTAAAAGGAGAATCTCCACCTTCTCATGAAAGAAAAAAAGTAAGCCTTGCATTTATATAGCGCCTTTCATGACCACCAGACTTCCCAATTCACAGCCAAGGAAGTACTTTTGAAGTGTAGTCACTGTTGTAATGTAGGAAACATTAGTTTTCTCGGAAAGCTCGGTGCGTGAGTGACAAGGTGCATCATTGGAGTGGATGAAATCCGGAAGTCACAACATCGTCACAATTCACTTCATACCCAATAAATCTGTTAATAACAATGTCCCATCTATGGTGCAGCGGCCCAGGGGGGAGATGGTAAGATCAGGAATTTATGCTGGGCTGAGGCAGGAAATTGGGATGGTGATATCAGGAACTTAGGCTGGGGGGAGCAGGAACTTGGGCTGGGCGGGGTCAGGCTGAGATGGGGCAGGAACTTCGGCTGGGGGAGGGGGTAATGAATTTGGGTTGGGATGGGTCAGGAACTTGGGCTGGGAGGGGATAGCTCTCTCCTGTCTGGAGTCAGCAATCAGCATGGCTCAAATTACACTTTGCAATGTCACTGAGAACTTGGTCTGGGCGGTTCTAATGAAACATTCCAGAGAAACTGCTGGGTGCGTCTTATCCTCCAAGGGGAGCGATAAGCCATCATGTCGTGTGATCACAGCGACCCAATCAGAGCGTTTTTCTAGTGCAAGTAACTACGTCCTTGGTTTATCATCTCATCCGAAAGATGGCGCCCCTGACAGTGCAGCACTCCCTCAACACTGCATTGGAGTGTCAGCCTAGACTTTTGTGCCGGAGTGGGATTTGAACCCACGACCTACTCAGAGACAAGAGTGCCACCCACTGAGGCACAGCTGACACATGGGCAATAAATGCTGGCATTATCAGTGATGGCCACATCCCGAGAATGAATCAAGAAAAATGTTGCTGATTTGATGGATGCTCAATGCAGACACAAGAACTGCTTCAATATTAGTTTCAAATCAGTTGAAGTATTTGGACCTCCCTGAACTTTTATTTACCCCTAAAGCTGGAGTGAAGGGAGGCAGATTTATAACTTGCTGCCTGGGAGTGAAACGGGCATTGTACATTGGCTGCATGAGCAGCCACAGTCCTCTGAGGCAGAGAGTTCCAAAGATTCACACCCCACTGAGTGAAGAAATTTCTCCTCATCTTAGTCTTAAAAGGCCAACCCCTTATCCTGAGACTATGCCCCTAGTTCTGGACTCTCCAACCAAGAGAAACATCCTCTCAGCATCTATCCTGTGAATCCACCTCAGAATCTTATATGTTTCAATGAGATCACCTCACATTCTTCTAAACTCCAGATAGGCCCAATCTACTCAATCTCTCCTCTTAGGACAACCCTCTGATCTCAGGGATCAATCTAGTGAATCTTTGTTGAACCACCTCTAAGGCAAATATATCCTTCCTTCGATAAGGAGACCAACACTGTACACAGTACTCCAAAGCCCTGTACAATTGTAGCAAGACTTTCTTACTCTTGAGGAGGAATTTCTTCTCTCAGAAGGTTGTAAATCTATGGAATTCTCTGCCCCAGAGAGCTGTGGAGGAATTAAATATATTTAAGATGGAGATAGACAGATTTTTGAGCGATAAGGGATTAAAGGGTTATGAGGAGCGGGCAGGGAAGTGGAGCCGAGTCCATGATCAGATCAGCCATGATCTTATTAAATGGCAGAGCACGTTCGAGGGGCCAGGTGGCCGACTCCTGCTCCTATTTCTTATATTCTCTTGTACTCTAATTCCCTCGTAAAAAAGGCTAACATGCCATTTACCTTCCTAATTGCTTGCTGTACCTGCATGCTAATTATTTGTGTTTATTGTACGAGGACATCTAAATCTCTCTGAACACTCACATTTAATAGTTTCCCACTATTTAAAAAATATTCTGTTTTTCTATTCTTCCTACCAAAGTGAATAACCTCACATTTCCCTACATTATACTCCATCTGCCATCATCATAGGCCATCCCTCGGAATCGAGAAAGACTTGCTTCCACTCTTATCATGAGTTCTTAGGTGGCTGTACAGTCCAATACGAGAACCACAGTCCCTGTCACAGGTGGGACAGACAGGGGTTGAAGGAGAGGGTGGGTAGGACAGGTTTGCCGCACACTCCTTCCGCTGCCTGCGCTTGTTTTCTGCATGCTCTGAGCGACGAGACTCGAGGTGCTCAGTGCCCTCCCGGCTGCACTTCCTCCACTTAGGGCGGTCTTTGGCCAGGGACTCCCAGGTGTCGGTGGGGTTGTTGCACTTTAACTACCACCTTACTGCTCACTCACTTAACCTGACTAAATCCCTTTGCAGATGCTTTGTGTTCTCCTCACAGCTTACTTTACCACCTCACATCGTCAGCAAACTTGGATATATTACACTCTGTCTCTTCATCGAATTCATTAATATAGATTGTAAATAGCTGAGACCCCAATACTGATCCTTGCGGCACCCCACCAGTTACAGCCTGCCAACCTGAAAATGACTCGATTATTCCTGCTCTCTGTTTTCAGTTCGTTAAACAATCCTCTATCTATGCTAATAACTTACCACCAATCCCATGAACCCTTATCTTGTGTAAAAACCTTTTTCTGCGGCACCTTATCGCAAATAGTTCCTGGAATGCTGGCTCTTCAAAATAAAAACGGTGTCAAACATTCCAGGAACTATTTGCGATAAGGTGCCGCATAAAAAGGTTTTTAAGGTGTTTAACACTGGTTTTATAAACAAGATGAATTTCTGTCTTTTGGAAAAACCAGAAAGTGAACCTATTCGGAAAGTGTCCACAAGGAGGCGCACCATTGCAGCAAAAGTTTTGGGACTTCACAGTGTGTAAAAAAAAGTACAAAGTTCAAAACTTTTCAAAAGAAACTGAGTAAATTTTGAGGGGGGGAGATGAGAGTGAGGATGTTGGGAGACTAGCCCTAGTTTGGGGGCAGGAAGATGAAGGTGGGGGATTTGTATTGCGTCACTTTGAACTTGGAGCACACTGAATGTTGAGTCATCAGTTTACTCTCTCTTCCCCTCCTCCGGCCACTCACATTCTCTCTCTCAGCAGTCCCAGGAACACGCCAACATCTTCAGCTTCAACCCGCCAAGCACAGGGAGCCACCGGAGGCTCAACTTCAACCGAGGAGAAGAGGGTTGGACTTAGTGCAGAAGAGAGAGAGAGAGAGAGAGAGCGAGCTCGGGGCACAAGGAGAAGAAAGGAGAGAAAGTTTAACCACACCGGGGGAAAAAGCACCGTGTGATCCCAGGAGTTTCCACAATGGGAACCTGGAGCAAGGACTGTGGGGCAATGACCCCGGTTGCAACAGCGGGAAAGTAGAGAGAGGGTGAGTTTCATTCTTAATGTTTCTGGTGGAAAGTGGGGATTCGAAGATTTTTCCCTGTTTCAAATCCAGCACAGGTCCTCTAGGAAAGAAACTGATCGCTTTCTTCATTGTGAAATCTCTCCAATGCAAAGGACATCATTCATTTACACTCTGCTGGCTGTATAACAGCAGTGTGCAAAATTTTCCTTCCCAGAATAAGTTTGGCTTGTGATAGCTATTCCTGTTTTGTAAAAAAAAAATTAATATTGGAAAAACAAAATACCAGTTGCACAATATTTGTCCAAGCTTTCAATCACAGAGACTGCCAGGCGATATCTCGCTCTGTTGTGATTGTTTGACAGACTCTTGGGACTAAAAAAAAGTCTTATCTGCAACAGTTAAAGGAAGATCCTAATTAAACTGGGTTGAGCTTAACCCTTTCGTGCCCATCGTTTGGCAACGAGGATGTTTCTATCTGAGAGATGCATGGAGTGCAGAAACTGTATGTACATTATCCACGTTAATTTAATCTGGAGTTGAAGGTTTTCCAGTGTACAGTAAACAGCTAGAAACAGAATGTCCTCTCTCGTGCGAGTTAGATAGAATTGTTTGATTGTAAAGTGGCCTTAATCTCCAGTCTTGCTTATAAGGCACTGTTTGCACCAATATTCCCCTTTTTTTATTTATAGGTAATTATGGAAGTAAGTTTGATTGATTATTAGACCGGGCACTTGGTGTCTTCATACAGAAGTGAAAATTGAATGTCATTGTGTACCAGATGTGGGTGACACTCAACTTCCCTCAGAAGTGGCCTAGAAAGAGTTGCATTAATATAGCGCCTTTCATGGCCACCGGACGTCCCAAAGCGCTCTACAGCCAATGAAGTACTTTTTGAAGTGTAGTCACCGTTATAAGTTGTATCAAAGCAAGTTGTATCAAAGCGTTACAAAGAACACTACAGCGGCTCACTGTCAGGGCAACTGTCATTGGCAAGGCTGGGATCGTTTATTACCCAATGACGCCCACATCCCAGGATGCATTTTTCTTCAAAGGGGTGATGAGCAAGCCATGACGCGGAGGGACCGTGAGATCTGAGCCATTTGCTCTGCGCTTTCTCCGATGCTCATATGTCAGCTTGGCTCAGGAGCGTAGTAGCATTCTCGCCTCTGGGTGAGGAGGTTGTGTGTGGTTTTGAGCCCCGCACCAGGGCTCGAGTACCAGAGGCTAGGACTGCCAGTGCAGTGCTGAGAGGTTGCTGGAGATGCCATCCTTCAGGTGAGGCATTAAACCGGGCTTCTGATCAGGTGAACACTGCGATGGGGTAGCACTGGTATTCGTGAAGGATGAGACCGAGAGGGTAATTTCGTCTGGTTTAGTGGTGACTTCCTATTAACTGCTTGATAAATAAAATGCCTCTAGATCTATTTGGTTGGTCATGCTGTATGGCCTATTGTCTGGAAAAATAAATCTGGATGTAAATAATTGGCCTCCTTCTAAAGTTAATCTGAGACAGGAATGTAGCAGGGAGTTGGGCTTGAATTGTTCCAGATCTAAATTGTATGAGGTTTTTTTTTGTGGGCGGTGGAAGGAGGAGGACTACAACAACAACTTTTATTTAGAGGTCGACCATTTATTACCAAGATGAGGAGAAATTTCTTCACTCGGAGGTTTGAGAAGCTTTGGAATTCTCCACTGCAAAGGGCCATGGATGCTGAGTCTTTGAGTATATTCAAGGCTGAGATCGATAGATTTGTGGAGTCTAGGGGAATAAAGGGATATGGAGATCGGGCGGGAAAGTGGAGTTGAGGTCGATGATCAACAATGATTTTATTGAATAGTGGAGCAGGCTCGAGGGGCCATATGGATTATTCCTGCTCCTGTTTCTTATGTTCGTGTTTATATAGCGCCTTTAACATATTAAAGCATATTATCCGGTCATTATCACATTGCTGTTTGTGGGAGCTTGCTGTGCGCAAATTGGCTGCTGCGTTTCCTACATTACAACAGTGACTACACTTCAAAAGTACTTCATTGGTTGTAAAGTGCTTTGAGATGTCCAGTGGTCATGAAAGGCGCTATATAAATGCAAGTCTTTCTTTTCTATCTATCCAGCCAGTCAAATGTAAAATATTAGGGCCGATGACCAAAAGCTTGGTCAAAGATGTAGGTTTTAAGGAGCGTCTTAAAGGAGGAAAGAGAGGCGGAGAGGTTTAGGCAGGTTGTTCCAGAGCTTAGGGTCCAGGCAGCTGAAGGCACGGCCACCAATGATGGAGCAGTGAAAATCTTTATGAAATGGAAAATGCTGCATGTACATAGCAGGCCAGTCAGTATCTATAGAGAGATAAGGCAGGTTAATGATTCCCATAAAGCCTGTGTAACGGTTCTGAAAGGGTGAGATCCAGAATGCTAATGCCAAATCTCTTTACAGAATGTTAAAAAATACTTGTTCTCGTTAGCAAGACCATTCTTTTTTGACTGTCCCTAGTTACGGTTCGAAGCTGAGGATAGGCCTTTTTGATCAATTATTTTACATTTGACTGGCTGAATAGATAGAAAAGAAAGACTTCCATTTATATAGCGCCTTTCATGACCACTGGACGTCTCAAAGCACTTTACAGCCAATGAAGTACTTTTTGAAGTGTAGTCACTGTTGTAATGTAGGAAACGCAGCAGCCAATTTGCGCACAGCAAGCTCCCACAAACAGCAATGTGATAATGACCAGATAATATGTTTTTTTGTTATGTTGGTTAAGGGATAAATATTTGCCAGGATACTGGCAACAACTCTCCTGCTCTTCTTCGAAAAAGTACCGTGGGATCTTTTACGTCCCCTTGAGGGCAGACAGGGCCTCGGTTTAACATCTCATCTGAAAGATGGCACCTCTGACAGTGCAGCACTCCCTCAGCTTAGATTTATGTGCTCAAGTCCCTGGAGTGTAACTTGAACCCACAACCTTCTGACCTAGAGGCGAGGGTGCTACCCACTGAGCCACAGCTGTCGCTGTGATAGGCTTCTGACGTGGATAGGCCACTCCAGAGGGACTTTAGTGTGGGACAGGAGTCAAGTGACCACGAGAATGGGTAGAGTTGGCTTATCCCCTTCCACGAAGGATATTAGTTGAGCCAATTTGTTTTTTGTTTTTCGAGGTGGTTTATTTCTGGTGCCAGACCACAAGTTAGCACGTTTATTGAATTCAGTTCCACAATTTGTCATGGTGGGATTTGAACTCATGACCTTTGTGTCACGGGTCCAGTACCACAGACTGACCTACAATATATTGCCAATATTTTCTGAGTGTGTTTCACATTTGTATTTAAAAAGAAAAATCCTTTTTTTATTAATTCTGGAACAGAAAGGATGGAATTATAAATGGGAGGCTCATTATCTTTCACACCTTTCAACTAACGAGGCCTTTCTTCCTTCCTCAACTCTTTTTTGAGTTTTGCGATCGAGAGGAAAGGTTGTGTTTGGCGCAGTTTAATTCACGCTTTTTTTTCTCCCCCCCCCCTTGTTGCTGCAGTGTTCCGTGGGTTCGAGCTTGATGAGTTTTAAGCACGACTTCTTTCATTGTCGGGCAGGACACCCCGTTCCGGTCTACTCGTGACTCCAGTCCCACAGTTACGGCCATGGAGTTTTGTGTAGGGGACGATCGACGACGTCAAGCTGATGTGTAACCCCGACGGTCAGAATGGATCAGGAAAGTGAGGTTGACCTGTCCAATCTTGCCATAACCCCACTGTGGCGTAAGAGAAGGTCAGTCCCCAAGTCGCCCCTCACCGGGTCTTTGAACCGTCGCGCCAAGGCGAGGCCAGCCTCCTACCGAATCGACAGCGTGCTGGTGACCGATTTCCCGGTGGAGGGCAGTGTGCCCGCCGCCCCTGCCCGTAACGGGAATGCCGCCCCTGCCCCGGCCGACCGGCTCTCGCTCCACAGGCAGCCCTCCACCCAGTCGCTGCCAACGCCTGACAGGCCCCACTTTGTGCTGAGCACCAACAGCGCCGTGTCGCTAAAGAACGGCATGCAGCAGATCATTCCCAAGGACTTGGCGTCGGGCATTAAGGTCAAGAACCATCACCACAGCGGCCAGAGCCTGGAGCCGAGCACGAGGGGCCGGCGGGTGCAGAGCATGGTGGAGACTCCCAGTGCCCCGCTGATACCCAAAGCGGAGGTGGATGGAGACACCGACCCCGAGCCGGACAGCCCAGGCCAGCTCCGCCGGGGGCTGAGGTCCACCTCGTACAGGAGAGCGGTGGTCAGCGGGATTCATTTCGACAACACAGCCAACGTGAAAAATAACAACCGCAGGTCCCAACCCAATCTGAAGACCGTCCTGGAGGACAGGGAGAAGTTCTCCAGCTTGGGCAGAGGGAAAGTAAGTCTTGTTTTTGGTGTTGGATCAAAGACTGATTGAAATTATCTACCAAGTATGGGATGCATCACATAAAGGGTAGTGGGAATCACTTTTCCCCCAGTGAAGCTGTTGAAGCTGAGGGGGGGGCGGGGGGGGTTCAGTTTATAAGTCAAAACTGAGATTGCTAGATATTTGTTAGGTAAGGGTATTAAAGGGTCATGGAACCAAGGGCCAATGTGGTTCAGATACAGATCAATCGTGATCTAATTGAATGGCGAAACAGGCTCGAAGGGCTGAATGTCCTTCTCCTGTTCCTATGCGCCTACATTCAAAAGTGTATTGAAGTGTTTTGCTGGATGAGTTGGACTACTCATGGGATGGGCTTCGATGGGCCTTGCTTGTCTGTGAGTTTTCCTTCATTGTATATTATCCGATTATGCCAGGAGGGGAGCCTCACCTGCTGGGAGTGGGTACAGCGAAGCCCGTGCACATGCAGCTCGTTACGCACTCTCAGTCGGCTAGGCTCCATGCCGAAAGCTTCCAGTCGGAAAAGGTAACCTTCAGTTATTATTCTACTTCAGTGTTTAATCCATTCACATAACTTGGGTTAATTAGGAACAGGAGGAGGTCATTCAGCCCCTCGAGCCTGTTTCGTCATTCAATGAGATCATGGCTGATCTGCGGCCTAACTCCAAATACCCGCCTTTGGCCCATATCCCTTAATACATTTTGGCGAACAAAAATCCATCAATCTCAGATTTATAATTAACAATTTATCAATTGCCGTTTGCGGAAGAGAGTTCCAAACTTTTACCACCCTTTGTGTGTAGAAGTGTTTCCTAATTTCACTCCTGAAAGGTCTGGCTCTAATTTTTAGACTATGCCCCCTAGTCTAGCTCCAGCAAAAATAGTTCCTCTCTATCTACCTGATCTGAAGTTTCAGAATATTAAGGGGAACAATCTGATCACCCCTTAGCAGTCTAAATTCTAGGGCATACAACCTTAATTTGTGTAAACTCTCCTCGTAACTTAACCCTTTGAAGTCGGGTTATTATTCTGGTAAACCTACGCTGCACTCCCTCCAAGGCCAATATATATCCTCCCTCAGGTGTGATGCCCAGAACTGCTCACAGTGCTCCAGGTGTGGTCTAACCAGGGCTTTGTACAGCTGCAGCATAACTTCTACCCTTTTGTACGCTCATCCTCTAGATATAAAAGCCAGTATTCCATTTGCCTTTTTGATTATTTTCTGTTCATAATCCCCAGTGCATTTTGTATTTATTTGTGACTTTAGGGGCAATCATGCATGATCAGACTGAATCAGCGTTGTTTTAGTGAACGTTGACCGGGTTTGACCCGCATTGTGTTTTATTTACATTTCTTACGGTGTTTAATATGGCCGCTTGTGCAATCCTCTGCCACCACCCCTACTCTCTGGGACTGTGTTCCACTCATACTCCTTGAGCGCTACTTTCACATCATTGAGACCGTCCCAAATTGTTTCTGAACTGTTGTTACATAGGCAAATAGAGCAGCCACTTTGCACACAGCAAGGTCCCACATCGAGGTGATTGACCCGTAGTCAAGTGAACGACCAATTGATCTGATTTAGCGCTGTTGCTTGAGGAAGAACACTGGAAGAACTCTCCTCTTCTCTGCTTTGAACATGCGTCATGGAAACTTGAACGGACAGATGAGGCTTTGGTTCCCGATAAGGCATTCCTCCCACTGCACTGATGTGTCAGCCTAGATTATGTGCTTCGGTTCTGGAGTGTGGCGTGAACCCACAATCTTCCAACTGCGAGGTTGATTTATCTGTCCCAGAGACCAATGATCTCCTTCTGCACCTTTGTGACGATATGATCCACAAGCAAAAGATTAGCTTCCGTATGTATTCTGGGAACTCCCAAGTGGGGACAAGTGGTTAGGAACATCATCATCATAGGCAATCCCTCGGAATTGAGGAAGACTTGCTTCCACTCTAAAAGTGAGTTCTCAGGTGACTGTACAGTCCAATACGGGAATTACAGTCTCTGTCACAGGTGGGACAGACAGTGGTTGAAGGAAAAGGTGGGTGGGGCGTCTGGTTTGCCGCACACTTGATTTCTGCATGCTCCCGGTGACGAGACTCGAGATGCTCAGTGCCCTCCCGGATGCTCTTCCTCCACTTAGGGCGGTCTTTGGCCAGGGACTCCCAGGTGTCAGTGGGGATGTTGCACTTCATCAGGGAGGCTTTGAGGGCATCCTTGAAATGTTTTCTCTGCCCGCCGGGGGCTCGCTTGCCGAGTAGGAGTTCCGAGTAGAACGCTTGCTTTGGGAGTCTTGTGTCGGGCATGCGGACGATGTGGCCCGCCCAACGGAGTTGGTCGAGAGTGCATTGCTTCGATGCTGGGGATGTTGGCCTGATCAAGAACAATGACGTTGGTGCGTCTATCCTCCCAGAGCATTTGCAGGATCTTGCGGAGACCACGTTGGTGGTATTTCTCCAACGATTTGAGGTGTCTACTGTATATGGTCCACATCTCTGAGCCATATAGGGTAACATAGGAACAGGAGTAGGTCATTCAGCCCTTCGAGCCTGTTCTGCCATTCAATTAGATCATGGTTGATCTGCGACCTAACTCCCTATACCTGCCTTTGGCCCATATCCCTTAACGCCTTTGGTTAACAAAAATCCATCAATCTTAGATTTAAAATTAACAATTGACCTAGCATCAATTGCCATTTGCGGAAGAGAATTCCAAACTCTGAGCTTTACTTGTCCACCGCCTCCCTCGATGTCAGGGCCACCTGTTGGTACGCTGCAGTCTGACATTTCAGGGGGTGACATCGGTCTTGTGCTACAATGAAGTGTAGTCTTTGGAGTGTGATACCAAAGAGGTTTGAAGGTAATTAGCTAACGAGCCAGAGGGGGCGATGAGGAGAATTTATTTCACGCAGCGAGTTGTTGTGATCTGGAACGCGCTGCCTGACAGGGAGCAGATTCAACAGTAACTTTCAAAAATGAATTGGATAAATACTTTGAAAAGGAAAAATTTGCAAGGCTATGGGGAAAGAGCAGGAGGAGTGGGACTAATTGGATTGCTCTTTCAAAGAGCCGGCACAGGCACGATGGGCCGAATGGCCTCCTTCTGTGCCGTTACGTTCTATGATTCTAAATCCAGACTGTCTGAAAGCCGGACTTTGAGATTGTGCTGCCCTTTTAATTAGGGATCGACAAAGTTGTCATTTTTGTGTCAGTACTGGTTCTGCCAATAGACGCTGGCACAAATCAAAACTGACCTGCCAGGTTCGGGGGCATAATAATGTCACTATGCCGATCCTTCTGTTCCACAGAGCTGTCCCTATCCAGACTGTTGCCCATGGTAACAGTGCTAATGATTAAGGGCTTGGACTGAATAATCCTCACTACTATTACAGTGCTTGCCTTTGAAGCAGTGAATCACACCCTAACTTAATGAAAAACAAGAGAATGCCCGTTTAACTCTGTAATTAGTGACGGGCTCGTGAGATGACTGGAAGCTGCGGTATCTGGCTGACTCGGGGCCGCGTACAGTTTTCCCAATGGCACGTGGGTGGCACTAAAGCCAGTGGCCACTCTGGAGATGTTGTGTTCCGTGTGGATAGACGCAGCCACAACTTTAGGCCAGCAACAATCTAACAAATGGGCCTTTGAATTGCTCTGGTCAACGGTGCATAGCACTGTCGTAGACACGCTTGTGAAGATCTCAGGGTAAATTCACTAATCCTTCGCTCCCAGTGGGGGGGGCCTTACTCGGAGGACGCACCTTTGTTGGAGAATCGGCGCTATTGTGTTGTAGCCCTACATCTAGGCTGACACTCCAGTGCAGCACTGGGGGAGCGCTGCACTGTCGGAGGGGCAGCACTGGGAGAGTGCTGCACTGTCGGAGGGGCAGCACTGGGGGAGCGCTGCACTGTCGGAGGGGCAGCACTGGGGGAGCGCTGCACTGTCGGAGGGGCAGCACTGGGGGAGCGCTGCACTGTCGGAGGGGCAGCACTGGGGGAGCGCTGCACTGTCGGAGGGGCAGCACTGGGGGAGCGCTGCACTGTCGGAGGGGCAGTACTGGGGGAGCGCTGCACTGTCGGAGGGGCAGTACTGGGGGAGCGCTGCACTGTCGGAGGGGCAGCACTGGGGGAGCGCTGCACTGTCAGAGGGGCAGTACTGGGGGAGCGCTGCACTGTCGGAGGGGCAGTACTGGGGGAGCGCTGCACTGTCGGAGGGGCAGCACTGGGGGAGCGCTGCACTGTCAGAGGGGCAGTACTGGGGAGCGCTGCACTGTCGGAGGGGCAGTACTGGGGGAGCGCTGCACTGTCGGAGGGGCAGCACTGGGGGAGCGCTGCACTGTCAGAGGGGCAGTACGGGGGGAGCGCTGCACTGTCGGAGGGGCAGTACTGGGGGAGCGCTGCACTGTCGGAGGGGCAGCACTGGGGGAGCGCTGCACTGTCAGAGGGGCAGTACGGGGGGAGCGCTGCACTGTCGGAGGGGCAGTACTGGGGGAGCGCTGCACTGTCGGAGGGGCAGTACTGGGGGAGCGCTGCACTGTCGGGGGAGCGCTGCACTGTCGGAGGGGCAGTGCTGGGGGAGCGCTGCACTGTCGGAGGGGCAGTACTGGGGGAGCGCTGCACTGTCGGAGGGGCAGCACTGGGGGAGCGCTGCACTGTCAGAGGGGCAGTACTGGGGGAGCGCTGCACTGTCGGAGGGGCAGTACTGGGGAGCGCTGCACTGTCGGAGGGGCAGCACTGGGGGAGCGCTGCACTGTCAGAGGGGCAGTACTGGGGGAGCGCTGCACTGTCGGAGGGGCAGTACTGGGGGAGCGCTGCACTGTCGGAGGGGCAGTACTGGGGGAGCGCTGCACTGTCGGGGGAGCGCTGCACTGTCGGAGGGGCAGTGCTGGGGGAGCGCTGCACTGTCGGAGGGGCAGTACTGGGGGAGCGCTGCACTGTCGGAGGGGCAGCACTGGGGGAGCGCTGCACTGTCAGAGGGGCAGTACTGGGGGAGCGCTGCACTGTCGGAGGGGCAGTACTGGGGGAGCGCTGCACTGTCGGAGAGGCAGCACTGGGGGAGCGCTGCACTGTCGGAGGGGCAGTACGGGGGGAGCGCTGCACTGTCGGAGGGGCAGTACTGGGGGAGCGCTGCACTGTCGGAGGGGCAGTACTGGGGGAGCGCTGCACTGTCGGAGGGGCAGTACTGGGGGAGCGCTTTACTGTCGGCAGTGCCGTCTTTCAGATGAGACGTTAAACTGAGCCCCTTTTTGCCCTCTCGTGAATGTAAATGATCCCCTCGCATTATTTTGAAGAAGAGCAGGTGGAGTTCTCCCCGGTATCCTGGGTCAATATGTATCCTTAAACCAACATCACTAAAACAGATTATCTGGTCATTATCACATTGCTGTTTGTGGAAGCTTGGTGTGTTTCCTACATTACAACAGTGACTACACTTCATTAAAGTACTTCATTGGCGATGAAGTGTTTTCGGATCAAGAAGAGTGCTCTATAAATGCAAATCTTTCTTGACTGGAATAAGTAACTTTGTCCCAATTAATTCCCGCTAGTCCCAGATGTGGCTAAGGTGGCTTCATGTTCATACATTTTATACAGAGATGCCACCTCCAAGGTGTTTGACAGAAGAACCAAAGGCGACATGAGGGAAAACATTTTTACGCAGCGAGTGGTTAGGATCTGGAATGCACTGCCAGAGAGGGTGGTGGAGGCAGGCTCAATCGTGGCTTTGAAAAGGGAATTGGATAAGTACCTGAAGGAAAACATTTGCAGGGCTACGGGGAAAGAGTGGGACTGGCTGAAGTGCTCTTGCAGAGAGCCGGCGCGGGCTCGACGGGCCGAATGGCCTCCTTCTGTGCTGTAACCGTTCTATGATTCTGTGAACACATTGGACATCACTGACGTCCCTGATCCAACTGCCCCGCCCCCACACTCCCGCCATTGGTTGCTCAACGCGCACAACCTTACGCCGCTCTATCTTCCCACAGCCAATCAGACAGCAGATAGACCACTCGTTACCCGATTGGATGATTCTGGAGTTCAGCATTCCCTGCCCCCACTTTCCCACAACTAATAAACACGCAAGTGTTCAAAGAAAATGAAGGAAAAAAACCACTCTTATTTAATGCCCCAGTGATTTTTTTTTTATTCCCGGATTGCTTTCAGCAGTGTTCTGGCAATTAATCTTTTAAATCCTGGAGGAGACCTAACCCTAAATGTATAATGGCTGGTGCTATATTTGGTCCAATGCACAATGGATAACAGATGGTGGACAGTGAGCTGGAAGACTGCAATTGAATCAAAGACGTGCTCGAATCCTGATAAGCAGCAAGATCAAAGCTGGGGCAATTTACAGCGGCGTCTCCAGATTCACTTACTGTGTTGTGTGTCGCTTCAGCCCACTTGGTATTCTTTACAGGCAGAGTTTATATTTCCTGCTTAAAGCTGACATGTATTTTTGGTGTTCTCTACTAGACTGATATTGTTGAAGCATGTAGGTGATAGAATGATGTACCATCGCACACCCTCCTGTTCCTTTCTTCATCCTCACTGCAGTCCGCTACCACAAGGAGTGGTTGAGGCGAGTAGCATAGAAGCCTTTAAAGGTGAAGCTAGGCAATATAGACTTGAAAGACTTGGATTTATACAGTGCCTTTCATGACCACCGGATGTCTCAGAAAGCGCTTTACAGCCAATGAAGTACTTCTGAAGTGTAGTCAATGTGGGAAACGCAGCAGCCAATTGCGCACAGCAAGCTCCCACATACAGCAATGTGATAATGACCACATGATCTGTTTTTTTTTTAATGTTATGTTGATTGAGGGATAAATATTGGCCAGGACACTGGGGAGAACTTCCCTGTTCTTCTTCGAAATAGTGCCATGGGATCTTTGAGAGAATGGACAGGACCTCGGTTTAACATCTCATCCGAAAGACGGCACTTCAGACAGTGCGGCGCTCCCTCAGCACTGCAGTGGAGTGTCGGCCTAGATTTTTTTTTTGTGCTCAAGTCTCTGGAACGGGACTTAAATCCACAACCTTCTGACCCCGAGGCGAGGGTGCAAACCATTAAATACATGAGTGAGAATGGAACAGAAGGTTATGTTGATGGGATGAAATGAAGTAGGGGTGGGAGGAAGCTCATGTGGAGCATAAACCCCGACATGGACCAGTTGGACAGAAAGGCCTGAAATTCCCCCCCCAGACTAAGTATAGGTGCACTTACTGATAGTTAAGATTTTCCTCAACCCCAATCTTGCGATGATATTCGCCTCTTTGACTTCTGCATCCAGTCGGGGCGGGGCTGAGGGGTGGAGCCCCGGACAAGTCGTCAGTGCGTCGCTGATGACGTCGCCGCGGACGTGCCTTGTCTCGCTGCCGCGTCTCGCTGCCGCGTCACACCGTCTCTCCCTTTTCAGTTAAAGGGGAGGGCCGCTGCGAGCTCTGCATTTAGTTTACTTAGGGCCCACTGGGCCACCAGGGAGGGCTTCGGCCGGTACCCAAGAGGGGGTGCCAGGCTGCCCATTGCCGGCTCGGCCGAACCCGTGGCCGCCATTGTCGGGATCCACCTCGGAGACGGCCCGACAATTAAAATAAAATGGAGGGGCCGCCACAGCGCCTTCCCATTTTTGAAGGGCGGACTGCGCACCCAGGCACATGCAGCTTCCCGTCAGGGAAACCTGTCCGTGGCATCGACCGGACAATCTGCTGTGCGGGGGGGGGGGTCGGAAAGGGGGTCACTGCCGGGCAGTGTGGGGTCGGCGCGTGTCCGACGGTGGCAGCACAGGGCGGAGCAGAAACAGGTTCCCGCCGCTCCCAGCCCTGGGGCAATATTGGACGGGTCGGCCCCCAGTTAGTGAGGCCTCTCTGCTCTATTGCCGCCTCTCGGAGGCAGTAATGGAGCTTAAAGATGAGGGAAATTTTGGCCCCAATGTCGAAGTAATACTCCTGATAATTCAGATTTTCCCCACCAGAAACAAACTTAATTATCAGATGATTTGAACTACGAGTAGACTGTATGTTGAAATCAGGACTCATTGTGTGATCTGCTCCGATAGATTCTTATCTATTTTGTCTTATTTAACCACTAATGCGTCAGCTGTGGCTCAGTGGGTAGCACTGTTGCATCCGAAGGTTGTGGGTTCAAGACCCACTCCCAGGACTTGAGCGCATAATCCAGGCTGACACCCCAGTGCAGTGCTGAGGGAGTGTTACGCTGCCGGAGGTGCCGTTAAACCGAGGCCCCGTCTGCTCTCTCAGGTGGATGTAAACAGCTCCGTGGCACTATTCGAAGGAGAGCAGGGGGAGTTTTCTTTGTCTACTGACCAATATTGGTCAATCAACATCATTAATCATCAGATTATTTGGTCATTTATCGATCGATGAATTAACCCAATATAAGCCAGATCATGCACACTGAGATTTTCCTCACCAGTGTACCATTGGGTTTCAAAGGGGAAATTGGATAAATACTTAGAAAAGGCAAAATTTGCAAGGCTCTGAAAAAGAAAGACTTGCATTTATATAGCGCCTTTCACGACCACCGGACATCTCAAAGCACTTTACAACCAATGAAGTACTTTTTTGGAGTGTAGTCACTGTTGTAACATGGAAACACGGCAGCCAATCTGCACACAGCAAGCTCCCACAAACAGCAATGTGATAATGACCAGATAATCTTTTTTGGTGATGTTGATTTGAGGGATAACTATTTGCCAGGACTGCGGGGATTGGCAAAAGAACCAGAGACTCCAAAAGCCCCCAATTTCCTTCATTGCACCATTGGTGGCCACGCCTTCAGCTGCTCTTCTTCAAAATAGTGTCATGGGATCTTTCACGTCCTTCTGAGAGGGCAGATGGGCCTCGGTTTAACGTCTCATCCGAAAGACGGCACCTCCGACAGTGCAGCACTGCCTCAGTACTACACTGGAGTGTCAGCCTAGATTTACGTGCTCTGGGAAAAGCTCAGGGGGTTAGCAGGACTAATTGGATAGCTCTTTCAAAGAGCTGGCATGGGCGGAATGGCCTCTTTCTGTGCCATATGAATTTGTGGGTTGGAGAAGGGGCAGCAGTCCCAAGGGGCAGTCAACCAGTGTGATTTTTAGCTGGCAGTTGTAAATCCCAATTGTCGGAGAGCCAAGAGTGAGTCATTGATTCGTCCATCTCTGCCAGAGGATGGTACGTGGCCTGGGGAGAGAGCATCGCAGAAAAGGAATTTTTTTTTTAACAAAAAAGAAAATCTCAAAACGTACAAGGTGCAAGAAATGGGTTTGTTTTTATATTTAGATTTTAATCCGGAACAAACTGTTTTGGTTCAAGGGAGGATACATTTCCACCCCGGTGCACTGCAGCGATTTATGCTGGCTTCGCATCTGCCAGTCATGTGACCCGTTAATCACTTACAAATATCACATACTAAAATCCTGTGAATGTGTAACAAGCCTGGTGATATAAGGCGAGGCCCCAGTTGGAGTATTGTGTTCAATTCTGGGCACCGCACTTTAGGAAGGATGTAAAGGCCTTGGAGAGAGTGCAGAGGAGATTTGCTAGAGTGGTACCAGGGATGAGGGTCTTCAGTTACAGGGAGACATCAGAGAAGCTGGATTCGTTCTCCTTAGAGCAGAGAAGGTTAAGAAAGAAAGAAAGACATGCATTTATATAGCTCCTTTCACGAGCAGCGGACGTCTCAATTAAGTACTTTTGAAACGTAGTCACTATTGTAATGTAGGAAACACGACAGCCAACTTGCGCACATCAAGCTCCCACAAACAGCAAAGTAATAATGACCAGATAATCTGTTTTTGTCATGTTCATTGAGGTATAAATATTGGCCAGGACACCGAGCATAACTCCCCTGCTCTCCTTCAAAATGATGTTGTGGGATCTTTTACGTCCACTTGAGAGCAGGCGTAAAAGGGAAGATTTGATAGCGGTGTTCAAAATCTTGAAGGATTTAAATAAGGAGAAACTGTTTCCTGTGGCAGAAGTGTCGGTAACCAGTGGACGTAGATTTAAGGGGATTGGCCAAAGAACGAGAGGCTCCAAACGCACACCGCCAATTTCCTTCATTTTGCCATTGGAGGCCGTGCCTTCAGCTGCCGGGGCCCTCCGCTTCCTCTAATTCCTCTGTAAACCTCTTCGCCTTGTTACCGCTCTGTCCTTGCGTGCTCCCTAAAACCCATCTCTTTGACCAATCTTTTGCTCAGCTGTTGTTAAGTCTCCTTTTGTCTGGTGTTCCTCCTGCGAAGTGTCACGGGAGAGCAAAGTTAGCGTAAATCATTGCGGTGCATTGGGGTGGAAATGTAATGTCCCCTTAACCAAAACTGATTGTTCCCGATTAAAAACGAAACTGTTCAAGGGCTCCGAAGGGAAGCCGTGTTCTTACTACGTTAAAGGCGTTGTATAAATGCCAGTTGTTGTTGAAAGTGTGAGACTTGTATTGCTGGTGGCAACCATAGTAGCCAAATTGTGCACAGCAAGCTCCCAGAAAACAGCAATGTGATGATGACGACCATATTATCTTTTTGTTATGTTGATTGAGGGATAAATATTGGCCAGGACCACCGGGGATAACTGCCCTGCTCACTTCAGAATAGTGCCATGGGATCTTTTACATCCACCTGAGGGGGCAGACGGGACCTTGGTATAACGTCTCATTTGAAATATGGCACCTCCGGCAGTGCGGTGCCCCCTCAGCACTGCACTGAGAGCGTCAGCCTAGATTTTTTGCCCAAGTCTCTGGAGCGGGACTTGAACCCACAACCTTTTGATTCAGGAGAGAGTGCTGCCCACTGAGCCACGGCTGACACACGTTAGTTCGGCATGGCTGTGGACTCCTCAACAATTCACATGGGCTGATGCTTGCTGTAAGAAGCTGACGGTCAAGTGAGATAAACATAGAGGGCCCAAGTTTCCACATGATTTGCGCCTGATTTTTAGGAGCAACTGGTGGAGAACGGACTATCTTAGAAATCGCAATTCTCCACATATTTTTTTTTCTGCAGTTCTAGTCAGTTAGAACAGTTCCACTTTGGAACAGAATTTTTCCTTCAAAAGGGGGCGTGTCCGGCCACTGATGCCTGACTTGAAAGTTTCCACAGTGAAAACGTACTCCAAACTAACTTAGAATGGAGCAAGTGAAGATTTTTGTAGAACTGAAAAAACCTTGTCTACACATTAAAAAAATCAGGCGCAGGTTACAAATTAGGCATCCAGAACGAGGTGAGGGGGGGGTGGAGGGAAGTCATTAAATTCTATAATAAATCCTTATTTATACTTATACAAATATTACACAAATAAATCCAACCTGAATAAACATTTATAAGCAAAGAAAAGATTAAATAAACCATCTTCCTACCTGTGTGAAAGTGCTTCAGCCAGGGAGAATTGAGGCAGCCGTTCATTCCCGCGGGGGGGGGGGAGGAGGAGGAAGCCATTCCCGACGGCGGGCGGGGGGTGGGAGGGAAACGGCTGCCTCAACTTTCTGAGGCTTCCTGCAGCCTTCTCACTGCTGCAAGAAGCCTCAGTGCTGATGTGCTGAGGGCAATGTGCTTTTATTAAAAAAATGTTCAAAAATTAAACAGCTACAAAGAACTACAAAAATGGCCGAGTGCCAATGTTTCCTTCACACTGCGCGTGCGCGAACGCTCCAACGCGCACGCGCAGGGTTGCCGGCAGGAAAAAAACGAACTTAAATGGTACCCGCCCCCTCCCACTTACAAAATCGGTCCGAGTGGTAGGCTCCGCCCCCTGGAGCTGCAGGGCGCTCCAGAATCGAGCGGTTTTTTTTCCGGCGCCGTTCTCAGCGCGAAAAATGGGCGTCCAGCTCGGAGGGGCGCCCGTTTTTTATCGTGTGGAAACTTGGGCCCAGAAAAATAGAAAATAGGTGCAGGAGTAGATCATTCGGCCCTTCGAGCCTGCACTTCCATTCAATCTGATCATGCAACTTCAGTACCCCATTCCTGCTTTCTCTGGGCAGCACTCTCTCCTGAATCAAAAGGTTGTGGGTTCAAGTCCCGCTCCAGAGACTGGAGCAAAAAATCTAGGCTGATACTCCCTTGCAGTGCTGAGGGAGCACCGCACTGCCGGAGGTGCCATATTTCAAATGAGACGTTATACCAAGGTCCCGTCTGCCCCCTCAGGTGGACGTAAAAGATCCCATGGCACTATTCTGAAGTGAGCAGGGCAGTTATCCCCGGTGTCCTGGCCAATATTTATCCCTCAATCAACATAACGAAAAAAAAGATAATATGGTCATCATTACATTGCTGTTTTCTGGGAGCTTGCTGTGCACAATTTGGCTACTATGGTTGCCACCAGCAATACAAGCCTCTCACTTTCAACAACAACTGGCATTTATACAACGCCTTTAACGTAGTAAGAACACGGCTTCCCTTCGGAGCCCTTGAACAGTTTCGTTTTTAATCGGGAACAATCGGTTTTGGTTTCTCTCCATACACCTTGATCCCTTTAGCCATAAGGAACACATCTCACTCCCTTTTGAATATATCTAATGAACTGGCCTCAACAACTTTCTGTGGTAGAGAATTCCACAGGTTCACAAATCTCTGAGTGAAGAAGTTTCTCCTAAAATGGCTTACCCCTTATCCTTAGACTGTGACCCCTGGTTCTGGGCTTCCCCAACTTTTGGAACATTCTTCCTGCATCCATCCTGACCAATCCCATCAGAATTTTGTATGTTTCTATGAGATCTCCTCTCATTCTTCTAAACTCCAGTGAATATAAGCTAGTTGATCCAGTCTTCCTTCATATGTCAGTCCTGCCATCCCGGGACTCAGTCTGGTGAACCTTCTCTGCACTCCCTCAATAGCAAGCATGTCCTTCCTCAGATTAGGAGACCAAAACTGTACACAATATTTAAAGTGTGGCCTCACCAAGGCCCTGTACAACTGCAGTAAGACCTCCCTGCTCCTATACTCAAATCCTCTCACTGTGAAGGCCAACATATCATTTGCCTTCTTCACCGCCTGCTGTACCTGCATGCCAACTTTCAATGACTGATGTAACATGACACCGAGATCTTGTTGCACCTCCCCTTTTTCTAATCTGTCACCATTCGGATAATATTCTGCTTCTGTTTTTGCCACCAAAGTGAATAACCTCACATTTATCCACAGTATACTGCATCTGCCATGCATTTGCCCACTCACCTAACCTGTCCAAGTCACCCTGCAGCCTCTTAGCATCCTCCTCACAGCTCACACTGCTTAGTGTCATCTGCAAACTTGAGATATTACACTCAATTCCTTCGTCCAAATCATTAATGTATATTGTAACTAGCTGGGGGCCCAGCACTGAACCTTGCAGCACCCACTAGTCACTGCCTGCCATTCTGAAAAGGACCCGTTTATCCCGACTCTTGCTTGCCTGCCAACCAGTTCTCTATTCACGTCAATACATTACCCCCAATACCATGTGCTTTAATTTTGCATACTAATCTCTTGTGTGCACCTTGTCAAAAGCCTTTTGAAAGTCCAAATACACCACATCCACTGGTTCTCCCTTGTCCACTCTACTATTACATCCTCAAAAAATTCCAGAAGATTTGTCAATCATGATTTCCCTTTCATAAATCCATGTTGACTTGGACCGATCCTGTCACTGCTTTCCAAATGCACTGCTATTACGTCTTTAATAATTGATTCCAAAGTTTTCCCCACTACCGATTTCAGGCTAACCTATCTATAATTCCCTGATTTCTCTTTCCCTCCTTTTTTAAAAAGCTGGTACAGGGGGGCTTGCTGGTGATCTTTGGACCTGGTCCCAGCATGGGTCACTAGCTGCTGGACTAGAGGGGGAGCACTATTTTGAAGAAGAGCAGGGGACTTATCCCCGGTGTCCTGGGCCAATATTTATCCCTCAATCAGCATCACTAAAACAGATTATCTGGCCATTATCACATTGCTGTTTGTGGGAGCTTGCTGTGATCAAATTAGCTGACGTATTTCCTACATTACAACAGTGACGACACTTCAACACTGCTTCATCGACTGTAAAGCATTTTAAGACGACCTGAGGTCATGAAAGGCACTATATAATTTAATTCCTGCAGTGTGGACCCAGCCCAGACCAAGATTTTACCCCCTCATGTCTGGACACTGAGTTCAAATCCACGCTAATCATAGGCAGTCCCTCGAAACGAGAATGACTTGCTTCCACGCCAAAAAGGGATGAGTTCACGGGTGTTTCAATGAAGGACCTAATATTCCAGATCCTGAACTACACGTTGAATGGTGGAAGATGCCTGTGCATGGATTTTTTTAATGTGTGGTGGCTGTTGCACACCAGCCACCACACGGGCTTGACAGAGCTAGGTCTTGGTCCAATGGCAAGGATTACCCAAGATGACTGGAGACCTGCTCTGCTGCACGGACATATTGCAGTGTGGGCTGGCCCGTGCTGCCCCTGGGCCCTCGTCTCTTCTGGGCCCCGACCTCATGCCTCTCCTGGGCCCCGGTCACTTCCATCTACAAACTCTTGCCGCTCCTTCACCCTTCTTGCTGTGCCTGCCCGCACTGTAATCAGCGACTTGGCTTCGTAGCCGTCGCCCTCCTGCAGCAGCACGCGCTGCTCCCTGCAGTGGTCTGCCGCCGCATGCTGCTCTCTCTGTGCTTTTTGGTGATGTAGGTCGAGGGATGAATGTTGGCTGAGAAACCAGGAGAATTCCCCTGCTCTTCTTTGAATGGCCCAATAGGATCTTTTCCATTGACCCAAACAAGGAGATGGATCTTTAGTTTAAAGGTAGCACTTTTGACATTGCAGTGCACCCTCTGTACTGCACTGTACTAATCAGCCTGGATTATACAGTCAAGTCCGTTGTGGGGCTTAAACCCCTAACTTTCTGACACACAAGTAAGAGCACTGGCACCAAGCCAAGCTCAGACCTATTGGTGAGCAACATAGAAAATAGGTGCAGGATTAGGCCATTCGGCCCCTCGAGCCGGCACCACCATTCGATGAGATCATGGCTGATCGTTCCCTCATTACCTCTTTCCTGCTTTTTCTTCATAGCCCTTGATCCCTTTTCGACGTAAGGGCCATATCTAACTCCCCCTTGAATATATCCAATGAACTGGCATCAACAACTCTCTGCGGTAGGGAATTCCATAGGTTAACAACTCTCTGAGTGAAGAAGTTTCTCTTCATCTCAGTCCTAAATGGCCTACCCCTTATCCTAAGACTGTGTCCCCTGGTTCTGGACTTCCCCATCATCGGGAACGTACTTCCCGCATCTAACCTGTCCAGTCCCGTCAGAATCTTATATGTTTCTATGAAATCACCTCTCATCCTTCTAAACTCCAGTGTATAAAGGCCCTGTTGATCCAGTCTCTCCTCATATGTCAGTCCCACCATCCTGGGAATCAGTCTGGTGAACCTTCGCTGCACTCCCTCAATAGCAAGAATGCCCTTCCTCAGATTAGGAGACCAAAACTGAACATAATATTCCAGGTGAGGCCTCACCAAGGCCCAGTACAACTGCAGTAAGGCCTCCCTGCTCCTATACTCAAATCCCCTAGCTATGAAGGCCAACATACCATTTGCCTTCTTCACCGCCTGCTGTACCTGCATGCCAACTTTCAATGACTGATGAACCATGGCACCCAGGTCTCGTTGCACCTCCCCTTTTCCTAATCTGCCGCCATTCAGATAATATTCTGCCTTCGTGTTTTTGCCCCCAATGTGGATAACCTCACATTTATCCACATTGTACTGCATCTGCCCACTCACCTAACCTGTCCAAGTCACCCTGTGGCCTTTTAGCGTCCTCCTCACAGCTCACACCACCACCCAGTTTAGTGTCACCTGCAAACTTGGAAATATTACACTCAATTCCTTCATCCAAATCATTAATGTATATTGTAAAGAGCAGGGGTTCCAGCATTGAGCCCCGCGGCACCCCACTAGTCACTGCCTGCCATTCTGAAAAGGACCCGTTTATCCCGACTCTCTGCTTCCTGTCTGCCAAACAGTTCTCTACCCACGCCAGTATATTACCCCCAATACCATGTGCTTTGATTTTGCACACCAATCTCTTGTGTGGGACCTTGTCAAAAGCCTTTTGAAAGTCCAAATACACCACATCCACTGGTTCTCCCTTGTCCACTCTACTAGTTACATCCTCAAAAAATTCCAGAAGATTTGTCAAGCATGATTTCCCTTTCATAAATCCATGCCGACTTGGACCGATCCTGTCACTGCTTTCCAAATGTGCTGCTATTTCATCTTTAATAATTGATTCCAACATTTTCCCCACTACTGATGTCAGGCTAACCGGTCTATAATTACCCATTTTCTCTCCCTCCTTTTTTACACAGTGGTGTTACATTAGCTACCCTCCAGGGACTGATCCAGAGTCGATAGACTGTTGGAAAATGATCATCAATGCATCCACTAGTTCAATGGCCACTTCCTTAAGTACACTGGGATGCAGACTATCAGGTCCCGGGGATTTATCGGGCTTCAATCCCATCAATTTCCCTAACACAATTTCCCGCTTTATAAGGATATCCTTCAGTTCCTCCTTCTCACTAGACACTCGGTCCCCTAGTATTTCCGGAAGGTTATTTGTGTCTTCCTTCGTGAAAACAGAACCAAAGTACTTGTTTAACTGGTCCACCATTTCTTTGTTCACTATTATAAATTCACTTGAATCTGACTGCAAGGGACCTACGTTTGTTTTCACTAATCTTTTACTCTTCACATATCTATAGAAGCTTTTGCAGTCAGTTTTTATGTTCCTGGCAAGCTTCCTCTCATACTCTATTTTCCCCCTCCTAATTAAACCCTTTGTCCTCCTCTGCAATAATACAAAATTCTCCCAGTCAGGTTTGCTGCTTTTTCTGGCCAATTTATATGCCTCTTCCTTGGATTTAACACCATCCTTAATTTCCCTTGTTAGCCACGGTTGAGCCACCTTCCCCGTTGAATTTTTACTCCAGACAGGGATGTACAATTGTTGAAGTTCATCCATGTGATCTTGAACTGTTTGCCATTGCCTATCTACCGTCAACCCTTTGCGTATCACTCGCCAGTCTATTCTAGGCAATTCACGTCTCATACCATCGAATTTACCTTTCCCCAAGTTCAGGACCCTAGTCTCTGAATTAAATGTGTCATTCTCCATCTTAATAAAGAATTCTACCATATTATGGTCACTCTTCCCCAAGGGGCCTCGCACAACAAGATTGTTAATTCGTCCCTTCTCATTACATATCACCCAGTCTAGGATGGCCAGCTCTCTAGTTGGTTCCTCGACATATTGGTCTAGAAAACTATCCCTAATACACTCCAGGAAATCCTCCTCCACCACATTGCTACCAGTTTGGTTAGCCCAGTCAATATGTAGATTGAAGTTACCCATGATAACTGCTGTACCTTTATTGCACGCATCCTTAATTTCTTGTTTGATGCTGTCCCCATCCTCATTACTTCTGTTTGGTGGTCTGTACACAACTCCCACTAGCGTTTTCTGCCCTTTGGTATTCTGTAGCTCCACCCATACAGATTCCACATCATCCAAGCTAATGTCCTTCCTTACTATTGCATTAATTGCCTCTTTAATCAGCAATGCCACCCTACCTCCTTTTCCTTTCTGTCTGTCCTTCCGGAATGTTGAATACCCCTGGATGTTGAGTTCCCTGCCTTGGTCGCCCTGGAGCCATGTCTCCGTGATGCCAATTACATCATATCCGTTAACTGCTATCTGTGCAGTTAATTCGTCCACCTTATTCCGAATACTCCTCGCATTGAGGCACAGAGCCTTCAGGCTTGTCTTTTTAACATCCTTTGCCCCTTTAGGATTTTGCTGTAATGTGGCCCTTTTTGCTTTTTGCCTTGGGTTTCTCTGCCCTCCACTTTACTTTTACTCTTTCTATCTTTTGCTTCTGCCCTCTTTCTACTTCCCTCTGTCTCCCTGCATAGGTTCCCATCCCCATGCCATATTAGTTTACCCCCTCCCCAACAGCACTTGCAAGCACTCCCCCTAGGACATTGGTTCCAGTCCTTCCCAGGTGCAGACCGTCCGGTTTGTACTGGTCCCACCCTTCCCAGAACCGGTTCCAATGTTCCAATGTCCCAGGAATTTGAATCCCTCCCTTCTGCACCACTCCTCAAGCCACGTATTCATTTGAGCTATCCTGCAATTTCTACTCTGACTAGCACGTGGCACTGGTAGCAATTCTGAGATTACTACCTTTGAGGTCCTACTTTTTAATTTAGCTCCTAGCTCCCTAAATTTGTCTTGCTGGACCTCATCCCATTGTTTTACCTATATCGTTGGTACCTATATGTACCACGACAACTGGCTGTTTACCCTCCCCCTTCAAAATGTCCTGCAGCCACTCCGAGACATCCTTGACCTTTGCACCAGGGAGACAACATACCATCCTGGAGTCTCGGTTGCGGCCGCAGAAACGGCTATCTATTCCCCTTACAATAGAAGCCCCTATCACTATTGCTCTCCCACTCTTTTTCCTGCCCTCCTGTGCAGCAGAGCCACCCACGGTGCCATGAACTTGCCTGCTGCTGCCCTCCCCTAATGAGTCATCCCCCTCAACAGTACCCAAAGCGGTGTATCTGTTTTGCAGGGGGGTGACCGTAGGGGACCCCTGCACTACCTTCATTCCACTGCTCTTCCTGTTGGTCACCCATCCCCTATCTGGCTGTGTAACCTTTACCTGTGGTAAGACCAACTCACTAAACGTGCTATTCACGACATCCTCAGCATCGCGCATGCACCAGAGTGAATCCATCCGCAGCTCTAGTTCTGCAATGCGGTCTGTCAGGAGCTGCAGCTGGATACACTTCCTGCATATGTAGTCGTCAGGGACACTAGAAGCGTCCCTGACTTCCCACATAGTACAGGAGGAGTATAACACGTGTCTGAGCTCTCCTGCCATGACTTAACCCCTAGATTAACTTAATTTGGCAGCAATAATGCTAAAGGTTACTTACTGATAAAGAAAAAGAAAAAGAAAAAACTAATCACCAATCACTTACCCCCTTGGCTGTGACGGCACCTTTCGATTTCTTTCTAATTTTTTGCTTTCTCTCCATGCTGCAGCTGCAACAGCTGGCCTTAGTAGGCCACTCCGACATCTCTGAACCTCTTGCTGTGATGTCACACTTCGTTTTTTTTTCCTCCCAGGTCGGGGAGTCAGCACTGGTGGGGAAAACAAGACTAAGCAACACCTCCTGCTCCCACTTGCCCAAAATCTCCCACTTACCAAACTCTTACCTTTGCAGTCTGACCTGCCGCTGCACTCCGAGCAAGACTGCACCAAGCCCCCTCTTTTTATGCTGTTCCTGGCTGACTCACCACTGGCCTGGTTGGGGAACCAGTTTTTACTAGCTGTCCAATTAACTAAGGCAACTTGCTTGTTTGTCTCTGCTTAAATCTACAAGAATCCTATCTGTTTAATATTGCAGTTTTAGTTAAACTTGTAATCTTATTTTACCTTTCGAAGCTACTAGAAATTGTCACTAGTAATTTACACCAACCTTGAAATGGTTTAAAAAGGTTAATCCTTAAAGTTCTCCCACTTACCAAACTCTAACCTTTGCACTCTGATCTGCCACTGCACTGTATTGTACTGTAATTTGGACCATCTTAACTGCAGTAACAGACGTTAATATAACACCTTCAACAATAACAACTTGCATTTAAATAGCGCCTTTAACATAGTAAAATGTCCCATTGCACTTCACAGGAGTGTGATCAAACAAAATGTGACACCGAGACACATGAGATATTGAGACAGGTGAGCAAAAGATTGTTTTACGAGGTAGGTTTTAAGGAGTATCTTTAAAGGCGTAGAGGGGCAAAGAGGTTTAGAAAGGGAATTCCAGAGCTTCGGGCCCAGGCAGCTGAAGGCACGGCCGCCAATGGTGGAGCGATGAAATCAGGGATGTGCAAGAGGCCAGATTTGGAGGAGCACAGTGTTCTCGGAGGGTTGTGGGGCTAGAGGAGGTTACAGAGATAGGGAGGGGCCATGGAGGGATTTGAACACCAGGATGACAATTTTAAAATTGAGGTATTGAGGGACCGGTAGCCAATGTAGATCAGCGAGAAAAGGAGCAATGGGTGAATGAGACTTGGTGCAGCAGAATTTTAGATGAGCTCAATTTTATAGAGATGGAAGATGGAAGGCCAGCCAGGTGAGCATTGGAATAGTCAAGTCAAGCGGCAACAAAGACATAATGAGGGTTTCAGCAACAGATGAGCTGAGGCAGTGGTGGTGTCGGGTAATGTTGCGGAGGTAGAGGTAGGTAGTCTTGGTGATGGAGCTGAAGTGTGGTCGGCATGTCCCAAGGTGCTTTAGAGTGGGAGAGCTGGGATCCGAGTAGTCAGTCGAAGATTTTCGGGGAGGTGACTCTCTGGTCAAAGTAGTAAGTTTTGAAGTTGAGGAGGGAGATAGCAGGATGAAGGGTTGAGGAGGTGAATTTCAGTGTGAGGTGTCATGGTGATGGAAGGCTCTGCCACCAGTGATAGAGCGTGTGGGTTGGTGGTCGGAGGATAGAGAAAGGGGGGACTGTCCCAACAAGCCAGATTTGGAAGAGTGGATGCTGGGACCTGTGGCTGTAGCCCGGTTCTTTGAGGGCACAAGTGCAAGGAATGAAACTGCCCCCAATTTAGGATGAAGCTGAGAATTCTGTCTGGCAATGCAACAGAGCGCATCTGGTTTGCTCAACGTTCGACGCATGTTGGCGGGTGCTCTTGAGGTTGGGTGATGATGCACCATCAAGGACATAGAAACATAGAAAATAGTTGTAGGAGTAGGCCATTCGGCCCTTCGAGCCTGCACCACCATTCAATATGTTCATGGCTGATCATGTAACTTCAGTACCCCACTCCTGCCTTCTCTCCATACCCCCTGATCCCTTTAGCCGTAAGGGCCACATCGAACTCCCTTTTGAATATATCAAACGAACTGGCCTCAACAACTTTCTGTGTTAGAGAATTCCACAGGTTCAAAATTCTCTGAGTGAAGAAGTTTCTCCTCATCTCGGTCCTAGATGCCTACCTTCAATGACTGATGTACCATGACACCTCGGTCTCGTTGCATCTCCCCTATTCTGCCTTCCTGTTTTTGCTTTCAAAGTGGATAACCTCACATTTATCTACATTATACTGCATCTGCCATGCATTTGCCCACTCACCGAACCTGCCCAAGTCACCCTACACCCTCTTAGCATCCTCCTCGTAGCCACCCAGCTTAGTGTCATCTGCAAACTTAGAGATATTCCATTCAATTCCTTCGTCCAAATCATTAATAAGGACAGAGAGGCACAGGCATGATGGGCCCAATGGACTCAATCTGTGCTGTATCATTCTGTGATTCTAAGCATAATAAGTAACGTAATGACAATAGGAATGGGAGGAGGCTATTCGACCCCTTGGGGCCTGCTCCGCCATTCAATTGGACGTTGTCCTGGTCAAAATTTATCCCGCCACGAAGACTGAAAGCAGATGATATGCTCATTTATATCATTGCTGTTAGTGGGAGCTAGCTGTGCGCAAATTAGCTGCCGCGTTTCCTACATAAGCTACACGTCATAAATGTTTCATTGGCTGTAAAGCGTTTTGGGGCGTCCAGAGGTTGCGCAAGGGGCTATACAAATTCAAGGCCGCCTTTCTCTTTTTCTTAATCTTATTGCTGGGGCGGGAGCTTGCTGTGCTCAAATTGGCGGCCGCGTTTCCTATATTCCATCAGCGGCTACACTTCGAGGGTATTTCATTAGCGGTAAAGCGCTTTGGGATGTCCTGAGGTCGTGAAAGGCGCTATAGAAATGCGAGTTCTTTCTTTGGATCAGGGCTGATCTGCGCCTGAACTGCATTTTCCCTCCTTGGCTCCGTATCCCTTCATGAATTTAGCTAACAAAAATAAGCTGCACTGCACCTGCCTTGGGAACCTGACATTGTGTGTGAAAGATGAAAAAGTGTATGTGCACTCACTTTATCAGCCACCACGAGAAACGTGTACACCTCTAAACAAAGCCAGATCTCTTTCATGTCTTCTAAAGTAGCTTATTACTTTTAACGAGTGCTGCTGAATATGAGTTAAATGGATGGGCTGTGGCTTTTACAAGTTTAGGAATCCCAGGGAGCTGGCAGCGCTCACTAAACCCCACCCCTTGGCACCTTGCCCAGTAGAGTATTTAAAACCTTCACAGGGTAGCACACTCGAAGCAGGCATTCTGCCGAGACAATGCCAGCTCCCGGCCTCCTCCCTGAGGCCGCAGCTCGGTGCCAAATCCAGACTGCTGTGCTCGGTCGGGCCGAGCCAGTGTGGGAAACCTGTGCCCTTGCCACATTTGTGACTCAGTCGGAACGGTAGCACAGTACTTATGTTACCAGACGAGTAATCCAGAGGCCTGGTCAAATGATCTGGGAGACACAGGTTCAAATCCCACTGCGGCAGCTGGGGAATTTAAATTCAGTTAATTAAATAAATCTAGAATTTAAATTTTTTTTAAAAAGCTAGTTTCATTAGTAATGATCATGGAACTACCGGATTGTCGTAAAAACCCATTTGATTCCCTAATGTCCCTTTAAAGAAGGAAACCAGCCAGTCTGGGCCTATACGTGACTCCAGACCCACAGCAAAGTCGTCGATTCTTAACTGCCCTCCAAAATGTCCAAACCATGAAACAAACCACAACGACAGAGGTCACAGTCTAAGGATAAGGGGTAAGCCATTTAGGACCGAGATGCGGAGGAACTTCTTCACCCAGAGAGTGGTGAACCTGTGGAATTCTCTACCACAGAAAGTTGTTGAGGCCAATTCACTAAATATATTCAAAAAGGAGTTAGATGAAGTCCTTACTACTCGGGGGATCAAGGGGTATGGCGAGAAAGCAGGAATGGGGTACTGAAGTTGAATGTTCAGCCATGAACTCATTGAATGGCGGTGCAGGCTAGAAGGGCCGAATGGCCTACTCCTGCACCTATTTTCTATGTTTCTATGTTTCTATGACAAAGTCACTGAGGGAGCACCTTCACCACACGGACTGCAGCGGTTCAAGAAGGCGGCTCGCCACCATCTTCTCAAGGGCAATTAAGGATGGGCAATAAATGCCGGCCTTGCAAGTGATGCCCACATTCCAGGAATGAAACAAGAAAACTCCCTGCTTTAATTGACGGTTGCCAGTGAAAGGGAAGAGAATTTATCTTTTTTGGTTGCGATGGGAGATGCTCAAGCGATCAGAGGTTGGGGAATGCTGCAGTTATCGTCATATCAGAGAGGTTCCTGGGAATTGTACTTGCGTGAGACTTTCTAAAATAATGCAAACCTCTTGGTGCAGGGCCAGTTGTTATATCAGAGAGTCCCAAGTAGACTTTTAAAATACGCAATTCCTTGATTTTTATTTTCCCACCCCCAACTTTCTCGCCTCCTCTCACACACTCCTCGTGCTGGGCTATTTGTTCCAAAGGTGCCAGCAGGCCTCTGGGACCTTGAACAACTAGATATCGGCTGGCTGTTGGTCCATGGGAACCATTACATGTGATCCTGTTCTCGCCCAGCACCACTTTCCAGCAAGAACCATTGCATCATGATTAGGAGTGGAAACCGGGTCCGTTTCTGATTCTTCTCCTGGAGAGGGCTCACTGTGATTATTCGTAAACCCCCCCCCACCACCCCACTCCCCCACTTCAGTTCTGACTGAAGTTAAGTAGTTGATCACTGTGTGAGAGTTAGCATTCAGAAGAATCAAAACATACATTTATATAGTCCCTTTCACCCCCTCTCGATGTCCGAAAGCACTTCACAGCCAATGAAGTACTTTTTGAAGTGTGGTCACTGTTGTACTGTAGGAAACGCGGCAGCCAATTTGCGCACAGCAAGCTCCCACAAACAGTGATGAGATAGTGTCCAGATAATCTGTTTTTTAGTGATGTTGATTGGGGAATAAATATTGGCCCAGGACATCATGGAGAGCTCCCCTGCTCTTCTTCCACATAATGCCACTGGATCTTTTACACCCACTTGAGAGAGCAGACGGGGCCTCGGTTTAACGTCTCATCCGAAAGACGGCACCTCCGACAGTGCAGCACTCGCTCAGCACTGCACTGGGAGAGTCAGGCTAGATTTATGTGCTTGAGTCTCTGGTGTGGGATGTGAACCCATGACCTTGTGCCTCCGAAACAGAACCATTGAGTTACGGCTAACAGCACAATCCCTTATATAAAATAAAAACAGGAAATGCTGCACATTGATGGCCCGGCCGAACCAGCGGTTGCCATTGTTGGGACGATGGCAAAGTCGGATGCCAAAAAAAAATGGCGGCCACGATGCAAGGCCCTCCCTTTAAGAGCGGCCGGGGCACCCCAGCCACGAGAGCTTCAGGTCCCGCGGGGCAATTTCCCTCGCGTGACGCACAAGATTCAGCACGGGGAGATAAGTGGTCGGCGCACGACCCCGCCCGGGGCGAAAGGTGCGACACAAACCCAGTTTTGATCACAGAATGCAGGGGGCAATCCTGGGAGTGGGGGGGGGGGGTGGTGTGTGTGTGTGGGGGGTGGGGGGGGCTCTGGCAACTGCGCCCGAGTGATAAAATATTAGTGCACCCACGGGCCTTCCCCAAAGGGGCAATTTCACCCCCTAATGCCCGAAAGTACATCATGCCCTGAAATGAGGAATATGACCCTATCTGAAAGGGGGGTGGAAGCAGATTCAGTAGTAACTTTCAAAGAGGGAATTGGTAATATACTTCAACCGCACCTCCCAAACCCGCGACCTCTACCGCCTAGAAGGGCAAGGGCAGCAGGCGCATGGGAACACCATCACCTCCAAATTCCCCTCCAAGTCACACACCATTCTGGCCTGGAAATATATCGGCCATTCCTTCATCGTCACTGGGTCAAAGTCTGGAACTCCCTCTCTAACAGTACTGTGGGAGCACCTTCACCACACGGACTGCAACGGTTCAAGAAGGTGGCTCACCACCACCTTCTCAAGGGCAATTAGGGATGGGCAATAAATGCTGGCTTTGCTGGCGACGTCCACATCTCGTGACGAATAATAAAAAAATAAAGAGATACTTGAAGGGGGAATATATTTGAAGGACTATGGGGAAAGGGCAGAGCGAGTGGGACTCATTGGATACAGGCATAGGCACGATGGGCTGAATGGCCTCCTGTGCTGTATTCTAATCTAATGGTTCAGATCATCGAAACCTTTTTTTTTGCCTGTGATTTCATGTGTGCTGTCAGTTGGACTTTCCGCCGAGGCCACCCCAGCACCAGCGGTGGTGGGGCCACGAAAGCCTCTTTGGGGGCAGAGGGTGACGCTACCCCTCTGATGGCAAATGGCAACTCGCGGCACAGCTCAATGGCTCCTGTCGGCATCGGATTGTCCACCGTAGCTCTGGCTAGAGGCGGGCAGATTTCACCGCCTCCTCATGTGCTCCAGCAGGGTGAATTCGGCAGTGCCTGCTCAAACCAGGCCTTCCCCTCTGCTCCCCAGTACTACCTGCGCACTTGTACGTTTGCAGTTAATTTAGCGTCCTGATTGCCGCGTAAACCGGGCAAATGTGGCGCCAATGGTATCAACTAAATAATGGAACTGTTTCGAGTTCGGTAATGTGAAGAGAGCAAAAGTTACTGGGGCAGAAATTGCCCTCCGCCCGAAACGGGGTGCCCCTACCGATTTTGAAGGGTTCCGTGCGCCCCAATGCATGGGCCGGACAATCCGGAGAAATTCAGGTCTTTGTGGGGTTTTTTTTGGAGCCGGGCAGAAGTGGACTCCTCATCGGGGCGGAAGTGTGGTTGAGTTGGAGTAGCCGCCACTAGTGGGACGGAAGTGGGGGCGGGTCAGAATGACCGACGCTCCAAGTCATCACCACTTCATCGCGCTGGTGCGTCACAATGTCCTTCCCCATCAATTAAAGGGGAGGGCCTCTGCGAACTCTGCAGTCACTTTAGTGGCAAAACACTGGGCCACCAGGGAGGGTTTCGGCCAGGCCAGTGGCTTGGCACCCAAGAGGGGGCTGCCAGGCTGCCTGTTGGTGGCCCAGCCGAACCCATGGCCGTAATTGTCGGGCCGACCTGGCAGGAAAATAGGTGGGGCCGCCCCCTGCACCGCTCCAAAACCGAAAGAGGGCAATATACAAAATGGCGGCTCCACCGCGGCGACTCATGCTTTCAGGCGGCCATGGGCCTTATAGAAAAGGACAATTTCAATGCCACTGTGTTGTGAACAGCCCGAGGAATATTTGATGTCTGTCTTTCTCTTTATTTGGCCATCATCCATCTACCTATCTGTCTATCGATTTATCTATCTCTCTGTCTTTGAATCTGCCTACATATCTATTTATCTAATGCTCTATCTTTCTTTCTATGTATCTATCACTCTTCCTCTCTCTCTTATCTTTTGCCCCATATGTCTTACTACAATTATATAGGGCCCTGATGTTGCACACCTGGAGTATTGTGTACCGTGTGGGTCTCCTTACCTTAGGAAGGATAAACTTACCATAGAGGGAGTGCAACAAAGGTTCACCAGACTGATTGCTGGAATGGAGGGAATTGTCCTATGAGGAGGGATTGAGTAGACAAGGCCTATATTCTCGAGCGTTTAGAAGAATGAGAGGTGATGGCATTGAAAAATACAACATTCTTGCAGGGCTTGACAGGGTAGATGCAGGGAGGATGTTTCCCCTGGCTGGGAAGTCTACAACCAGGGGTCACAGTCTCAGAATAAGAGGTCAGCCATTTAGGACTGAGAAGAGGTGAAATTTCTTCACTCAGAGGATGGTGAATCTTTGGAATTCTCTGCTCCAGAGGGCTGTGGAGGCTCAGGCATCGAGTATATTCAAGACAGAGATCGATAAAGTTTTGGATAGTAGGGGAATCGAGGGATTTGGGGATAGTGCAGGAAAGTGGAGTTGAGGTAGAAGATCAGCCTTGATCTTATTAAATGGCGGGGCAGACTCGAGGAGCCGAATAGTCTACTCCTGCTCCTATTTCTTAAGTTCTTTCAAATGATTTTGCAACTATCTAATTCAAAATCTTGCATATAATGGATATCACATTTTATTATGCAAATAGCATACACAAATCTGGTAAGTTTTTAAGATTGTCACAAATAGTCATGTGGTTCTTGCAATTATAATAACTATACTCGATCCCTTTACAAACGTGTATAACATAATAAAGATATATAAAAGTGAATGCAACAAACCAATGCAAAGCTTGCCAATAGTTCATAAAGCTCTAATACAAAAGTAAAATACTGCGGATGCTAAAATCTGGAATAAAAACAGAAAATGCTGGAAATCTCAGCGGGTCAGGCAGCATCTGTGGAGGAAGCAGAGTTAACGTTTCAGGTCGATGACCCTTCGTCAGAACTGGAGAGTGTTCAAAAGAACGGATTCTTAACAAGCACTGAAAGGGGGAGGGGAAGAAAGAACAAAAGGGAAGGTCTGTGATAGGGTGGAAGGCAGGAGAGACAAAAGGGATAATGGCCCAAATTCAAATGGTGATGGCCGGAGTTAGAAAAACATTAGTCAAGACAGGGTGTGAATGGTGGGATAATGACCAGCTGCCATTAGAGACCAGGAGAAAGAAAGAAACAGGCTCTGAGCGGGGTGGAGGTGCGGGGAGAGGGGGCAGCTGGGGTGGGGGGGAAGAGAAGGGAGCCAAAGATCGGCTGTGGTTATGCTCTGAAATTGTTGAACTCGATGTTGAGTCCAGAAAGCTGTAAAATGCCTAAACGAAAGATGAGGTGCTGTTCCTCGAGCTTGCGTTGAGCTTCATTGGAGCAGTTTGGGAGACCGAGGACGGAGAGATCAGATTGGGAGTGGAACGGTGGGCCAGTTGGAGGCAGGAGGTCATGTGATGAAACCTCCAGGGATATGTCCAACCAGAGTTGCCGACCTTACTCTCCACCCATACATGGGTTCCCTCAGTGCTGCCAATCGGTGCTGCTGAGGTCGAGATTGTCCCACTATCTCTTTCCCCATTGGCAATGACACGGGACACCTCCTACTATAACTAGGTGTATATTTTTCACCACCGTTCCTCCTCCCTCTCATTAACCTTCTGAAGCTCCTCCTTCTCACTCACTCCCTTATTTTGTCGGAGGTGCTGATGAGACGTTAAACCGAGGATCCTATCTGCTCCCTCAGGTGAACGTAAGTGGCCCTGTGGCAGAACTTTGAAGAAGAGAAGGGGTCCTTGCCAACATTTGGTCCTTGACCAACATCATTAAAAAACAGATTATCTGGTCATTATCTCATTGTTGTTTGTGGGAGCTTGCTGTGCGCAAATTGGCCGCCGTGTTTCCTACATTACAACACTTCAAAAGGTACTTCATTGGCTGTGAAGTACCATGGGACGTCCTGAGGTTGTGCAAGGTGCTATATAAATGCAAATTATTTCTTATTTTCCATCTATTCATTTTCCTCTTCCTCCTTCTCTTTCACTTTCCCTTTCTCCCCGTCTCTTCCCTCTCTCCGCCTGTTTCCGATGGCATGTAGCGAACTGTTAGTGGCAGGAAGGTGATTGCAAACACTAACTGTCTTTTACTTTTCCCTCCTCCTGCGGAAAGGACTACGAGAAGAAGCAGCTCCCAAGCCAGGGCCCGTTCGATGGGGAAGGTAATTGTCGGGTTCAGCCCTTGCATGGAACTTAATTAATTAACGAATTGCGGTTCATCACGATGGAAATGGTCCCTGACTGAGAGCAGGCTAATGCGTGTGGAGCGACGGCTCGCACCGGGAACCTGACTATTACAGAGAACTTCAGGAGGAGCTTCATGGAAAGCTGCTGTGAGATAAACTTCAATCCATAAGATTAGCATATGAGGATGTCAAACTGTGTTTAGGCCAAAAGTCCACTTGAGGAAAGGGCATCTATCTGAAAATGTTCCCTCTTCTCCATTGGATGTTCGCCCCAAGCCGTGTCTGCTGGAAAAAGCTGACGGGAAACTTCCCCAAGTGGGTTTGTGGCCTAAACACGGTTTCACATCTTCTTGTGCGAATCTTATGCACTTCGGTTTATCAACATCCTTCCAGGCATTGAAACATCTCGGCAAGGCTGTGCTGTGTTCACTCACGGATGGACCCATGGATCAGCTATGGTCTAATTGTCCTCGGGATATGTCTAATGTTTAATTGACCTCAGAATGTCCCTAATGTCTAATTGACCTCAGGATGTCCCTAATGTTTAATTGACCTCAGGATGTCCCTAATGGCTAATTGAAGGGTGTGGGACCAAGTTGCACTCCACAGGCAGGTCTCTTCCGTGCAGCACTGAGGGATTGGTGCGCTGTTGGAGATGCCGCGCTTTGCATGAAACGTTCAGTGCCAGCCCCATCTGCTTGTCCAGGTGCTGCAGCGGGTCACAAAGGAAGGACCACCACCAACACCTTCTCGGGCATTTAGGGCTCGGCCTTGCCAGCAACACTCACATCCCGAGAATGTATTTAAAAAAAATTGTTGCAACTTTGAACGCGCGGCCTGAAAGGACGGTGGAAGCAGATTCAATAGTAACTTTCAAAAGGGAACTGAATAAATTCCTTAAAAGGAGAAATTTGCTGGGCTGCGGGGAAGAGCAGAGAGAGTGGAACTGATTGGACAGTTCTTTCTAAGAGCCGGCACAGACAGGATGGGCTGAACGAACACCACCTTTGCTGTAAGGTTCCATGATAGCTGGTCATTTGTTTATTTAGGATTGCACAACAACAGTCACTACACCTCAGTAGGAAGTCATTGGGCTTCAAGCAGGAGAAACCAGAAAAACCAGCAGGAAATGACTTTTGAGGGTTGGCTGGCGTGCGATACAACTGCAAATTCTTACGTGGCATCCTTAGCAACGTTACACAAAAACTCTCTCCAAATCCTCGGTGTGCTTACCACCAGTTTGCACGGGGCTTATTTCTAGCTTCACCCACCTGGGCCCTAACCTGACGGATATCACTCGCCTGCTACAAAACTGCCTCTGACTTTCATTTCCAATGATTTCAATTCAGAGCCAGTTCAGAGAAGATTCACGAGGTTGATTCCTGAGATGAAGGGAGTTGTCTTATGAAGAAAGGTTGAGCAGGTTGGGCCAAACTCATTGGAGTTCAGAAAAATGAGAGATGATCTTATTGAAACATATAAGATACTGAGGGGGCTCAACAGGGTGGATGCAGAGAGGATATTTCCCCTCGTGGGGAAATCTAGAACAAGGGGGTATAGTTTCAGAATAAAAGGTCGCCCATTTAGAACTGAGATGAGGAATTTCTTCTCTGAGAGTCGTGAATCTTTGGAATTCTCTACCCCAGAGAGCTATGGCGGCTGGGTCATTGAATATATTTAAGGTGGAGATGGACAGATTTTTGAACGATAAGGGAGTCGAGGGTTATGGGGAGTGGGCAGGGAAGTGGAATTAAGGCCAAGATCAGACCAGCCATGATCTTATTGAATGGCGGAGCAGGCTTGAGGGGCCAGGTGGCCTACTCCTGCTCCTATTTCTTTTGTTCTTATAATGGGATAAGAATTAAACTAGTCCTAAAAGTGGGTGGGCGAGAAATCAGATCACATGGCTGGTCCAGTTGATAGTAACTCCCACCCGCTGTATCTACCCACTCACTGCAAGCAACACCAAAGGCAATCTGCTTACTCAGCCTTTATTTGCTCCGGTAGCATATTGCGAACCTAATTGAGATGTGCGATATGTGTGCGCACTAGGTCCATGCAGCAGAGCTGGTCTCCAGTCGTCTTGGATAATCCTTGCCACTGGACCAAGGCCTAGCTCTGTCAAGCCCGTGTGGTGGCTGGAGTGAAACGGCCACCACACGTTAAAAAAAATCCACGCACAGGCATCTTCCATCCTTCAAGATTTAGTTCGGGACCTGGAATATTCATTGAAACACCCGTGAACTTTTTGGCGTGGAAGCAAGTCATCCTCGACTCGAGGGAGTGCCTGTGATGAATTGAGGTGTTTAAGGTGATTAAAGATGTTGATAGGGTAGATGGAGAGAATTGTTTTCCCCTCTGGTGGGGGGAGTCCTGAACAAAGAGGGAAAAATCTTTAAAATTAGAGCCAGGCCAGGGTGATGTCAGGAAGCACGTCGTCACACATGGGGTGGTGGGAATCTGGACTTCTCTTCCCCCAAAAAAGCTGCTTGGCTTGGGGTAGAGGGGGGGGGGGTCAATTAAAAATTTCAAGTCTGAGATTGTTAGATTTTTGTTGGGTAAGGGCATTAAGGGATGTGGTGCAAAGGCGGATAGACGGAGTTTAGGAGCAGGTCTGCCGTGGTCGCGTTGAATGGCAGAGCAGTCCCGAGGGGCTGAACGGCCTCCTCCTATTCATTTGTTCTTGTGTTTGTACGAAGGATGTTTCCATGGGATTAACAGTTGCTTCGGAACAGTTACACAAAGGCAAGTTTACCCGGACTAAATGAAACTAATTGGCATAGTTTCAAAATGCATCAACGTGTCACTTGAAGATGACGCAGTTATGGTGGCATTGACATGACCGTTGTGCCTCATTTTCCTCCCCAAGTAAAAAGGAAGATTGGGCAGACACTTATTTTGGAGGGAGTGACCCTTTCACAGGAGAAGTCCAGCTCTCCATGAAGGAGACCTGTGAAAGGCAAAACTTGGTAAATAAATGACTCCAAGTAAAGGCCACTTGGGTCAAATCCAGCAGTTCAGTACTCCATGTACCTCCAGAGTTCCCTTCTGTTTTAAAGAGAACCTCGATGATCTAATTGATGTGTAGTACACTGGGCACACCTCCAATATTGATGCCTAGCACCACTTAATTTCTTATCATTTCATCGGTACAGGTTTTAAAGTGAATTAGTTCCCTCTTACAGAGGACACAGCCCTTTGTCATCCGATGATGATTCACACAGTTTACTGTTGCTGTCTAACCTACATAGAATCTTACAGCACAGCATGAGGCCATTCAGCCCGTCGTGTCCATGCCGACTCTTTTAAAGAGCTATGCAATTAATCCCACTCGCCTCCACTCTTGCCCCGGTGGCCCTGCAAATTTTCCCTTTCAAGTTGTACAGAGCCTTGGTGAGGCCACACCTAGAATATTGTGTTCAGTTTTGCTCTCCTAATCTGAGGAAGGATGTTCTTGCTATTGAGGGAGTACAGCGAAGGTTCACCAGACTGATTCCTGGGATGGCAGGACTGAGATATGAGGAGATACTGGATCAACTGGGCTTGTATCCACTGGGATTTAGAAGGATGAGAGGGGATCTCATAGAAACATATAAAATTCTGACGGGATTGGACAGGTTCGAGGCAGGAAGAATGTTCCCGTTGCTGGGGAGTTCCAGAACCAGGGGTCACAGCCTAAGAATAAGGGGTAAGCCATTTAGGACCGAGATGAGGAGAAACTTCTTCACTCAGAGAGTGGTTAACCTGTGGAATTCTCTACCGCAGAAAGTTGTTAGGCCAGTTCATTAGATATATTCAAAAGGGAGTTAGATATGGCCCTTACGGCCAAAGGGATTAAGGGGTATGGAGAGAAAGCAGGAAAGGGGTATTGAGGTTAAATGATCAGCCATGATCTTATTGCACGGTGGTGTAGGCTTGAAGGGCCGAATGGCCTACTCCTGCACCTAATTTCTATGCTTCTATGTTATCCAATTCTCTTTTGAAAGTTACGATTGATTCGGCTTCCACCGCCCTTTCAGGCAATGCATTCCAGATCATCATAACTCATTGCGTTAAAAAGATTCTCTTCCTCTCATCTGGTTCTTTTGCCAATTATCTTAAATCTGTTTCCTTTGGTTACTGACCCTCCTGCCACTGGAAACAATTACTCCTGATTTGCTCTATCAAAACCCTTCATGATTTTAAACAGCTACCTTTAACCCTCTCTGCTCGAAGGAGAACAATCCCAGCTTCTTTAGTGTCTTCACATAACCAATATCGCTCATCCCTGGTATGATTCTAGTGTCTCCTCTGCACCCTCTCCAAGGCATGGGTGAGGCAGTCATGAAAAAGAGGCCATTTTGTTTTTACCAATTTTCTCCCCTCAAGGCCATGGTTTCTGGTATCTCCTCCGAGTGGCTTTATATCACAAGGACACGGTGACACTGTGTAACCGTTGGTAGACATTTCAACCGCAAAAGGACATCAAACTGTGTTAGATCCTGCCCTCGGTCGTCATCATCATCATAGGCGGTCCCTCGAAACGAGGATGACTTGCTTCCGCGCCAAAAAAAGGACGAGTTCACAGGTGTTTCAATGAAGGACCCGAACTATATGTTGACGGGTGGAAGATACCTGTGCGTGCATTTTTTTAACGTGGGGTGGCCGTTGCACACCAGCCACCACACGGGCTTGACAGAGCTAGGTCTTGGTCCAGTGGCAAGGATTATTCAAGTCAACTGGAGACCAGCTCTACTTCACGGAGCTAGTGCGCACACGTATCGCAGTGTGGGCTGGTCCGTGCTGCCCCTGGGCCCCTGGCCCCAAACTCACACCTCCCCTGGGCCCCGATCACATCCCTCCACAGTCTCTCGCCGCTCCTTCGCCCCGACCTCGCTGCTCCTGCTGTATCTGCCCATGCTCCAATCACCGACCTGGATCTTGATGACCTCACTCTTCACAGCTGTCTCCCTCCTGCACCAGTTCGCGCTGTACCTTGAAGTGGCCTCCACGCTGCCCATGGCCGCTGCTCGCCGCACCTTTTATGGCCCTCCGTAAACTTGTATGGACATACAGGTTGAACCTCCCTTGCCCGGGACTCCCTTATCCAGCACCACCCCTTTCCGGCACCATTCCGGGCCACTCCAACATGAACAAATTGAAGTCCTTCCTCGCTGCTGACTCTCACAATCGCTGACCTGACCCCACGATCCACTGCTGCCCCCGCCCCCTCATGATCTCTCTGCCGCACTCCCAGCCCCAAGCCAGCCAGCCCCGATATCCCCTTGCTCAGTACCTGTATCACCCAATTTAACGTGACCTCCCATCGTCTGGCAAAATCCCTTATCCGGCACAGACCAGGTCCCGAGGGTGCCGGGTAAGGGAGGTCCAACCCGGACCTCTAGAATGGATAGCGATCATCAGCAGGAGCCCTGGCTAATTTTCCCAGGGCCCTTGAGCCAACTGCGGAGTCCCCACTACTGCTTTGGCGGAGAATTCGCGTAGTTTGGGGGCCAACCTCACGATCTTGCTCAATCTGTATGGCTCAGCTCCACAAATACCCACCAAGCCGTGAAGTTTTATTAAGATAGAAAAAGTTCATGCAGGAATTGACGAGGTTGGTGTGGGTGCTTTGCAATCCCTTGTGTTTGCTTCTCTATCCGTTGGTGACTGAGAACGTGGACCAGTGATCTCCTCATACCAAGCTCCGAATCCGAGCACGTCACCATGGACAACATTGGTTCATCAAGCCCACGCCTACTACACCATATCAAGCATACAACATTCTTACAGGGCTTGACATGGTAGATGCAGGGAGGATGTTTCCCTTGGCTGGGGAGTGTAGAACCAGGGGTCACCGTCTCAGAATAAGGGGTCGGCCATTTAGGACTGAGATGAGGAGGAATTTCTTTACTCAGAGGATGGTGAATCTTTGGAATTTTCTGCTCCAGAGGGCTGTGGAGAGGCTCAGTCTTTGAGTATGTTCAAGACAGAGAGTGATGAATTTTTGGATATTACGGGAATCAAGAAATATGGGGATAGTGCAGGAAAGTGAAGTTGAGGTAGAAGATCAGCCATGATTTTATTGAATGACAGAGCAGCTCGAGGGGCAGAATGACCTACTCCTGCTCCTATTTCTTATGTTCTTATATTTGTATATATGAGGTACAGATCAGCCACGATCTACTTGAATGGCAGAGCAGGCTTGTGGGGATAAATGGCCTACTCCGATTCCTATGTTCTATCCTATTATGAACCCTACCCCATCCATTAAATTTTCCTGCGGGAAATCTCTCCATTAGTACGCCTGGAAAGGTTGTCAAATAAAATTGCGGAATGTTCAGCCATCGTTGCATTCTTGCCATTCAATTGTAGGCCTCGGACCCCATTGCCCCTTAACTTCACCATCCGAACGGTACAGGAACTGTCAAGTCCTGTGGAATATTTGATCGTGTCGTCTATCCTTGTTGCCTCCAGCCCTGCTGATGGGGTGAGTCCACAAACCATCCACTCTTTCTGCTGTTGGCACTTTTTTGCGTAGGAAATCGCAGCTACCAATATTAGCGGAGTAACCCTCCAGGGATGGGCTGGAGCCTCCAGCAGTTGAAGATTCATCTCCAGGGCACTGCTGTGAGCAACATCCTGGAGAAAAAGCACAGGAGCATTTAAACAAATTGTATGTTTAAAAAATAATTTCTTTCAGTTTATTAGTTATTAGAATATTGAAGATGGGGAGAAAAAGGCTGTTTGACTTCAGTCAAGATTCATCCAATTGGGTAATGAAGAGTGTTTTCGCATTCTGATTGGCGGGGCATGGTGAGGGCGGACGTGTTGGGTGACCAATGGCGGGAGTGGGGGAGGGGGTAGTTGGAGGCAGGAGGTCATGTGATGAAATCACCAGGAAGGCATTTAGCCAGAGTTAGAATCATAAATGGTTACAGCACGGAAGAAGGTTATTTGGCTTGTCGAGCCCGTGCCGGCTCTCCGCTAGCCCTCCTCACCCGCCCTTTCCCCTTGGCAGTGCAATTTTTTTTTCCTTCGGCTACTTATCTAACTCCCTTTGAAAGATAAGATTGAATCTGCCTCCACCACCTTTTCAGGCAGTGCACTCTAGAACCCAACCACTCGCTGTGTAGAAAAGCTTTTTTCCTTACATCACCTTCTTTTGCCAATCATCTTAAATCTGTGTCCTCTGGTTCTCGACCCTTCTGCCAGTAGGGAACAGTTTCTCTCCATCTATTCTATCCAGCCCCCTCATGAGTTTGAAGTTTGAGTTGGCAACCTTACAGTGGAGAATGCCTCAAGCGTTTCCATGGTGCTAAATCTTTTCCTTTAAAGAAGTAAATGCCTCCACCGCGGTAGCAGAGGGAGGAAATGTCAGCCCATCATTTCTGGCCATCAAACCCGGGAACAGCAGCAGTAATTCCTGGGGCTATACCTTACATTGCTGGGAAACATATTGTTATGCTCATAATAAAGTGATACAACTGAGTACTGTATGCAATGAGTAAGTGTGACCTTAGCTCCTTTAATTAAACTCCAGAGTGCTGGTACAGCATGGGAGGCCTGCTTATATATAGTGCTCCCAAGGGAGGCTGGGATCCCTTGGGACTCCAACAGGTAGGCCCTCTGGTGGTGGTGCGATACAGGTTGCCAAGGGTTACATACATAACACACATCTTCTTCACTCTGGTCGAACACTGGAGGTTGGAGGGTCCCCACAGGGAAAGGGTGAAAGAATGCCACTGTTGAGTGATTTGAATGCGTCAGCTATGGCTCAGTGGTAGCAGTCTCACTTCTGAGTCAGAAGGTCAAGGGTTCGAGTCTCCCTCCAGGGACTTCAGCACATAATCTAGGCTAACCCCCAACCGCCCCCCCTCCCCCCACCAGTGCTGTACTGAGGGAGTGCTGCACTGTTGGATGAGACGTTAAACCGAAACCCCTTTCAGGTGGACGTGAAGGATCCAATACCACTATTCCGAAGACGGTGGCCAATATTTATCCCTCTACCAACATCACTAAAAACAGATTATCTGGTCGTTATCAGGTTGCTGTTTGTGGGAGCTTGCTGTCTGCAGATTGGCTGCCGCATTTCCTACATTACCGTGACGACACTTCAAAAGTACTTCATCGGGCTGTAAAGCACTTTTGGGGGCATCCTGAGGTCGTGAAATGTGCTATAGAAATGCAAGTCTTTCTGTTTTCAAAAGGGTGTTTATTTTATTGCAGAAAATGCGGTTCTTTATCAGAACTATAAGGAAAAGGCTCTGACCCTGAATAATGGGGATTCAGATGAGGATTCGGATCAGAACGGACAAGCGGAGGGGCAGAAGTCGGATGATAGGATTATCGTGCAGTTCAAGCCCATCCGCTCCTCCTGGAGCCAGCTGTCTGTGGTAAGAGGAGAGAAAAATCTTTTAAATTGAAACTGGGTCCCGTGTGATGGTTAAGTATTGTATGCTGTGTTGGGAATTACGGATTGACACGATTATGCCTTTGTTACCTCTAACTTGACTATACCAACGCTCTCCTGGCTCGACACCCTCTTTCCATCCTCCGTAAGCTTGAGCTCATCCAAAACTCGGCAGCCCTTGTCATAACTTGCACCAAGTCCCACTCCCCTTGCCACTCTGTGTTCGCTGACCTACACTGGATTCCGGTCCGGCAACATCTCGATTATTTAAAAAAAAAAATCCTTGTATTCAAATTCTCGGCCTCAATAGTAAGTATTCCTCAATGCGTCCTGTAGATGGTACACAATGCTGTCCGGCCACGCCTCAATTTTAAAATTCTCATCCTTGTTTTTAAACCCCTTCATGGCCTTGCCCCCCCTCCCTTTCTCTCTAATCTCCTCCAGACGTACAACCCTCCGAGATCTCTGCGCTCGCCCAATTCTGGCCTGTTATGCATCCCCGATTTCCTTCGCTTCGCCATTGGTGGTCGTGCTTTCTGTTGCCTGGGCCCTAAGCTCTGGAATTACCTCCCTAAACCTCTTCATCCCGCTACCTCTCTCTCCTCCTTTAAGATGCTCCTTAAAACCTACCTTTTTGACCAAACTTTTGGTCATCTGTCTTGATCTCTCCTTTTGTGGCTTGGTGTCAACATTTTGTTGGATAATGTATCTATAGAGCATCTTGGGATGTTTTACTATGTTGAAGGTGCTATATGAATGAAAGTTGTTGCTTCACAGTCATGATATATGTGACTTTATTGACTGACTGGGACAGATTTGGCCGTGCCAGTGATTGGAAAACCACATTGGCTGCATAGAGAGTGGGCACAGGCCTCCTTGTGCCGTCCACCTGAAAGCTGGCACCCTCAATCACTGGAGGCAGTGTTTGATATTGGTGGCATGGCCATGCGAGTGGAGAGAGGATCAGAGGACAAGAGGGCGGAGAGAGTGGGGAGGAACAAGAGAGAGAATTAAGTAATGGGGTGGGATGCGAGTGGCATGTGCGAATGGACATAAAGGGACTTGGTGTTACACGGGCATGGCACAGATCGCACGCTTTGGTGGTGTCCTGCAGATGCACTAGGCATTAAATAAATGCAGCTTCAGTCTTTCAAGGAAATCAAGCTTGCCGTTAGATGTAGGAATTGGATGGCATTTAGTGGACTTGAGCAGTAAAGTTTGAGAGGAGTACCTGCCTTTGAAGATCTGATGATGCCTTTTCTTTATCTATTTCCATTCTGGACTAAATAATTCATGGCTTCCCACTGTGGCAATGTGCGAATCACCGATTCATCCCCTTTGATGTAAATCTTTCCCCATTCACTCCCCACTTGCCACATTCTGCCTCCTCCGTTGTTTTAATGATTTTATCAGTTACACAGGGTATTGGTGAGGCCACACCTGGAATACTGCGTGCAGTTTTGGTTTCCATATTTATGAAAGGATATACTTGCTTTAGAGGCAGTTCAGAGAAGATTCACTCGGTTGATTCTGGAGATGAGGGGGTTGACTTATGAGGAAAGGTTGAGGAGGTTGGGCCTCTACTCATTGGAATTCAGAAGAATGAGAGATGATCTTATTGAAACGTGTAAGATTATGAGGGGGCTGGACAAGGTGGATGCAGAGAGGATGTTTTCACTGATGGGGGAGACTAGAACTAGGGGGCATAATCTTAAACTAAGGGGCCCCCCATTTAAAACTAAGATGAGGAGGAATTTATTCTCTGAGGGTTTTAATCTGTGGAATTCTCTGTCCCAGAGAGCTGTGGAGGCTGGGTCATTGAATATATTTAAGGCGGAGACAGACACATATTTGAGCAATAAGGGAATAAAGAGTTATGGGGAGCGGGCAGGGAAGTAGACCTGAGTCCATGATCAAATCAGCCATGATCTTCTTAAATGGTGGAGCAGGCTCAAGGGGCCAGGTGGCCTACTCCTGCTTCTTCTGTTATTAAAGCGCTTTACAGCCAATTCTTTTGGAATGTAGGAAACGTGGCAGCCAGTGTGCGCACAGCAAGCTCCCACAAACAGCAATGTGATAATGACCAGATAGTCTGTGTTTGTTATGTTGATTGAGGGATAAATATTGGCCAGGACACCAGGATAACTCCCCTGCTCTTCTTCAAATTAGTGCCATGAGATCATTTTAAATTCACTTGAGAGGGCAGACGGGGCCTCGGTTTAACGTCTCATCTGAAGGACGGCACCTTTAAAAGTGCAGCAGTCCCTCAGTACTGCACTGGGAGTGTCAGCCTAGATTTTTGTGCTCAAGTGTTCAGTTGTGCTTGAACCCACAACCTTCTGACTCAGAGGTGAGTGTGCTGCCCACTGAGCCATAGCTGACATTAGACACATGGCAATAGTGAAAGACATCTATGAAAATCATGTGGGCACCATATAACCCCAATGGCTCTGTGTGTAAATGCACTTGGATGAAGTGCACTGGAGTTCCCTCCCCAAACATATCCGTCTCTCTCACCTTTTTAAAGACCTACCTCTTTGACCAAGCTTTTGGTCATTTGCCCCAATATCTCCTTATACGTGGCTCGGTGTCAAATTTGGTTTGGTAACGCTCCTGTGCAAAGCTTTGGGTCGTTTTACTACGTCAAAGGAGCTGTATAAATGTAAGTTGTTGCTGCTGCTAAAGGGCAGTGGTGTGAATGAGTCACAGAGTTGAGTCCTGGTTCGTGGTGAGTTAACTGATTTTAGCCTGAATGGTGGTAGGCCACTGCTTCCGTGCCTATGGGTTAGAAAAGCAGAGAGAGAATTTGCACCATCCCATCATCATCATCATCATCATCATAGGTGGTCCCTCATTTTGAGGATGACTTGCTTCCACGCCAAAAAGGGATGAGTTCAATGAAGGACCTAATATTCCAGATCCCAAACTACACGTTGAAGGGTGGAAGATGCCTGTGCGTCAATTTTTTTAACATGTGGTGGCCGTTGCACACCAGCCACCACACGGGCTTGACAGAGCTAGGTCTTTGTCCAATGGCAAGGATGAACCAAGACGACTGGAGACCAGCTCTGCTGCATGGATCTAGTGCGCACACATATAGCAGCGTGGGCTGGCCCGTGCTGCCCCTGGGCTCTCGCCTCTTCTGGGCCCCGAACTCTCGCCTCTCCTGGGCCCCGAACACGTCGCTCCACGATCACTTCGGCGCGGCAGTCCCAACCTGCATGGACCATCAGCTGTTGTCGTCATCATCATCATAGGCAGTTCCTCAAAATCGAGGAAGACTTGCTTCCACTCTAAAAGTGAGTTCTCAGGTGACTGTACAGTCCAATACAGGAATTACAGTGTCTGTCACAGGTGGGACAGACAGTGGTTGAAGGAAAGGGTGGGTGGGGAGTCTGGTTTGCCACATGCTCCTTCTGCTGCCTGCGCTTGTTTTCTGCATGTTCTCGGCGACGAGACTCTGGGTGCTTAGCGCCCTCCTGGATGCTCTTCCTCCACTGAGGGCGGTCTTTGGCCAGGGATTCCCAGGTGTCGGTGAGAATGTCGAACTTTATCAAGGAGGCTTTGAGTGTGTCCTTAGAAACGTTTCCACTGCCCACCTGGGGCTCGCTTGCCGAGTAGGAGTTCCGAGTAGAGCGCTTGCTTTGGGAGTCTTGTGTAATGTAGAAAACGCAGCAGCCAATATGCGCACAACAAGATTCCACAAACAGCAGCGAGATAATGACTGGATAATCTATTTTTTAGGTGTTGATGGACGGGTAAATATTGACCAGGACACCGGGGATAACTGCCCTGGTCCTCTTTGAAATAGTGCCGTAGGATCTTTTACGTCGACCTGAGAAGGCAGACAGGGCCTCGGTTTTCGTCTCATCTGAAAGACGGCACCTCCGATAGTGCTGCGCTCCCTCAGCACTGCACTGGGAGTGTCATAAGAACATAAGAACATAAGAATTAGGAACAAGAGTAGGCCATCTAGCCCCTCGAGCCTGCTCCGCCATTCAACAAGATCATGGCTGATCTGGCCGTGGACTCAGCTCCACTTACCCGCCCGCTCCCCGTAACCCTTAATTCCCTTATTGGTTAAAAATCTATCTGTGATTTGAATACATTCAATGAGCTAGCCTCAACTGCTTCCTTGGGCAGAGAATTCCACAGATTCACAACCCTCTGGGAGAAGAAATTCCTTCTCAACTCGGTTTTAAATTGGCTCCCCCGTATTTTGAGGCTGTGCCCCCTAGTTCTAGTCTCCCCGACCAGTGGAAACAACCTCTCTGCCTCTATCTTGTCTATCCCTTTCATTATTTTAAATGTTTCTATAAGATCACCCCTCATCCTTCTGAACTCCAACGAGTAAAGACCCAGTCTACTCAATCTATCATCATAAGATAACCCCCTCATCTCCGGAATCAGCCTAGTGAATCGTCTCTGTACCCCCTCCAAAGCTAGTATATCCTTCCTTAAGAAAGGTGACCAAAACTGCACGTAGTACTCCAGGTGCAGCCTCACCAATACTCTATACAGTTGCAGCAGGACCTCCCTGCTTTTGTACTCCATCCCTCTTGCAATGAAGGCCAACATTCCATTCGCCTTCCTGATTACTTGCTGCACCTGCAAACAAACTTTTTGGGTCCAAAAAGAGTTTCATGCACAAGGACCCCCAGGTCCCTCTGCACCACAGCATGTTGTAATTTCTCCCCATTCAAATAATAATCCCTTTTACTGTGTTTTTTTTCCGAAGGTGGATGACCTCACATTTTCCGACATTCTATTCCATCTGCCAGACCTTAGCCCATTCGCTTAACCTATCTAAATGTCTTTGCAGCCTCTCTGTGTCCTCTACACAAATCGCTTTCCCACTAATCTTTGTGTCATCTGCAAATTTTGTTACACTACACTCTGCCCCCTCTTCCAGGTCAACCTATGTATATTGTAAACAGTTGTGGTCCCAGCACCGATCCCTGTGCCACACCACTAACCACTGATTTCCAACCCGAAAAGGACCCATTTATCCCGACTCTCTGCTTTCTGTTAGCTAGCCAATTCTCTATCCATGCTAATACATTTCCTCTGACTCCGCGTACCTTTATCTTCTGCAGTAACCTTTTGTGTGGCACCTTATCGAATGCCTTTTGGAAATCTAAATACACCACATCCATCGGTACACCTCTATCCACCATGCTCGTTATATCCTCAAAGAATTCCAGTAAATTAGTTAAATATGATTCATGAATCCATGTTGTGTCTGCTTGATTGCACTATTCCTATCTAGATGTCCCGCTATTTCTTCCTTAATGATAGCTTCAAGCATTTTCCCCACTATAGATGTTAAACTAACCGGCCTATAGTTACCTGCCTTTTGTCTGCCCCCTTTTTTAAACAGAGGCGTTACATTAGCTGCTTTCCAATCCGCTGGTACCTCCTCAGAGTCCGGAGAATTTTGGTAGATTATAACGAATGCATCTGCTATAACTTCCACCATCTCTTTTAATACCCTGGGATGCATTTCATCAGGACCAGGGGACTTGTCTACCTTGAATCCCATTAGCCTGTCCAGCACTACCCCCCTAGTGATAGTGATTATCTCAAGGTCCTCCCTTCCCACATTCCCGTGACCAGCAATTTTTGGCATGGTTTTTGTGTCTTCCACTGTGAAGACTGAAGCAAAATAATTGTTTAAGGTCTCAGCCATTTCCACATTTCCCATTATTAAATCCCCCTTCTCATCTTCTAAGGGACGAACATTTGCTTTAGTCACTCTTTTCTGTTTTATATATCGGTAAAAGCTTTTACTATCTGTACGGCCTGGATTATGCACTCAAATCACTGGAGTGGGACTTGAACCCACGATCTTCTGAGAGTGCTACCCACTGAGCCACGGTTGTCATTATGTAGGCAAACACAGCAGTGTGTACTATCAACAGGATTCATTGGGTGATAGTCTGAGGACCCTTACTTTCAGTGAGATGCCGGGAAGAAGGTCAGCCCATGTGGACCTGATCCCCGCTAGAATCAACAGTGTCCGGGCAGGAGGACAAAGAATTACAATTCGCTTCATAGAAAAATGCCAGAAGAGGATTGGATATCTCTAAAGGTTGGGGAAGGGGCAATGAATGTCGCGACTGCCCCCTTAAATCTTGTGCATGCCTAGATGAGGGGTACGGTAGCATAGTGGTTATGTTACTGGACTAACATAAAAACATAGAAAATAGGTGCAGAAGTAGGCCATTCGGCCCTTTGAGCCTGCATCACCATTCAATAAGATCATGGCTGATCATTCCGTCAGTACCCCTTTCCCGCTTTCTCTCCAAACCCCTTGATCTCTTTAGCCGTAAGGGCCATATCTAACTCCCTCTTGAATATATCCAATGAACTGGCATCAACAACACTCTGCGGTAGGGAATTCCAAAGGTTAACAACTCTCTGAGTGAAGAAGTTTCTCTTCATCTCAGTCCTAAATGGCTTACCCCTTATCCTTAGATTATGTCCCCTGACTCTGGACTTCCCCAACATCGGGAACATTCTTCCTGCATCTAATCTGTCCAGTCCCATCAGAATTTTATATGTTTCTATGAGATCCCCTCTCATTCTTCTAAACTCCAGTGAATACACCCCCAGTCGATCCAGTCTCTCCTCATATGTCAGTCCTGCCATCCCGGGAATCAGTCTGGTGAACCTTCGCTGCACTCCCTCAATAGTAAGAACGCCCTTCCTCAGATTAGGAGACCAAAACTGAACACAATATTCCAGGTGAGGCCTCACTAAGGCCGTGAACAATTGCAGTAAGACTTCCCTGCTCCGATATTCAAATCCCCTAGCTATGAAGGCCAACATACCATTTGCCGCCTTCACCGCCTGCTGTACCTGCATACCAACTTTCAATGACTGATGTACCATGACACCCAGGTCTCGTTGCACCTCCCCTTTTCCTAATCTGCCGCCATTCAGATAATATTCTGCCTTTGTGTTTTTGCCACCAAAGTGAATAACCTCATTTATCCACATTATACTGCATCTGCCACGCGTTTACCAACTCACCTAACCTGTCCAATTCACCCTACTGCCTTTTAGCGTCCTCATAGCTCACACCGCCACCCAGTTTAGTGTCATCTGCAAACTTGGAGATATTACACTCAGTTCCCTCATCCAAATCATTGATGTATATTGTAAATAGCTAAAAAATTAGTATTCCAAAGTCCTTGAGTAATAATCCGGAGACACGAATTCAAATCCCACCACGGCAGCTGGGGAATTTAAATTCAGTTCATTAAAAAAAATATCTGGAATTTTTTTTTAAATTAGTATCCGTAATGGTGACCATGATTATCGTAAAACCTAATCTGATTCACTAATGTCCTTTAGGGAAAGAAATCTGCCGTCCTTACCCGGTCTGGCCTATATGACTCCAGACCCACAGCATTGTAGTTGACTCTTAACTTCTGTCTTAAATGGCCCTGCGAGACACTCAGTTGTATCCACCTGCTGAATTGTAACTTCACCACACGGACTGCAATGGTTCAAGAAGGTGGCTCATCAACACCTTCTCAAGACCAATTAGGCGATGGGCATAAATGCCGGCCTTGTCAGCAACGCCCTCATCCTGTAAAATGGATAAATAAGTAAAAAATTGTGGCACGTTTTACTGCGTTAAAGGCGCTATGTGAATGCAAGTCATTGCTGTTGTTGTAGACTTGGCTGTCAACCAGGCAGCCATATGTTAGCGGGCATTAAGGTAGCCACGGCAACACAGAGATGTGAGGAGCTGTGAGGAATCAAAGATCGCTCCATGGCAAAAAGTGAAACAAAGAAGTCGAGCAAGAACTGGCTGATACGAGGAGCTTGTGAGACGTCAATTCCTTCCCGAAACTTGGTTAAGCAGGAGCCCGTGTAAATGCCAGAAAGTGTTTCGATGAAGATTTAGATGTATATTGTATATTGTGCTGCTTCTCCTCTCAGACAGGCTGGAGTATTTTTTGGCAGACGCAGAGGGTCAGAAAACAAGCAGGAAAGTGAGATTAGGATCCATTTTTGTTTTTAAAAAATGTTTTAAATTGCAGTGATATTCAGCTGACCCAGAATTCGGGAGATAACCCGAAGATTGAATGGTTAGTTTTTATATTGTTACACCGTCACTGAAAGAGAGATAGAAAGAAAAAATAACCAGTGGTGCACATTGAGTCGGTGAGTTCGGAGCTCTACGTGTTTGTGTGAACTGGAATTTAGAGAGCGAGAGAGAGACAACACGTGAAAGAGAGACTAGACAGCTGGCCCGACCGCCCTCATGCATTTTCTGAGCACTGTCTAGTTGCCTTGATAGATAGACCTGCCGACAGTTCTGTCGCTGTTCAAGATGAGGACAGCAAAGAAGGTAACGGTTTAACAGATTCTCTGCTTCTGCTGTACGTGCTACTGTTGGTATTGGCAGAAATGTAAATGAATTGGGGGGGGCGATTCCACGATTTGTGTTTTTTGTTTGCAACATAGTAGAGCAGGCCTGGGTGCCTGCGTTAATCTTTATTAGTAACTGGAGTGGATGTGCTGTATGGGGCTGTTAAAGGGAGACACTCCCAAGGGGTTTTATCTGCTACCCCGGAAGATGTCTTGCCTTCAGATACAGTTTAAATGGGAGCAGTGCTCTGACTGAAGGCACGCAGCTTCTGAGGGTCTCTGTGCTAAAACTATCAGCAATAAAGCTCTTTTGAGTTGCTCCTTCATTCACTAGGACAATTTGCGACAAAACAAATTTGAAGTGATTCAAAATTCAAAGGTAATAAGAGAAAAAAAAATCCAGATTGCACGGTAGGTTAGCGTGTCGTTAATTTCACCGGTGCTCGTGGGCTCTTGCTGTGTGCGGAATGGCCGGCATGTTTTTCTACATTACGGTCGTGACTACATTTGAAAGCAATCCATTGTTTGCAACGTGCTTTAGGGACTTCAGTGGAAAAGAAAATAGAGTCGATGGTGTTAAATGGACGGCCTATTTGCTGTGGCTCGCGCAACCCATTGGCCCAAGGCCAAGTACACCCTCTTTCTGTTTCTGATGGGGGCCATTCAGAGCTGAACATTCCTTAATATAAAAATGCAAGTCCTGCAACTCCTTGTTGGTAGGGATTTTTATGTTCTGTCTGTACATGGGTGATGCAAAATTGACAAATTTGCTGGAATTCTTTGAGGATGTAATAAAAAGGGTGGATAAAGGGGAACCAGTGGATGTGGAGTATTTGGACTTCCAGAAGGCATTTGACCAGGTGCCACATAAAAGGTTACTGCACAAGATAAAAGTTCACAGGGTTGGCGGTAATATATTAGCATGGATAGAGGATTAGCTAACGAACTGAAAATAGAGAGTCGGGATAAATGGTTCATTCTCGGGTTGGCAATCAGTAACTAGTGGGGTGCCACAGGGGTCAGTGCTGGGACCCCAACTATTTACAATCTATATTAACGACTTGGAAGAAGGGACCGAGTGTAATGTAGCCAAGTTTGCTGACGATACAAAGATGAGAGGAAAAGCAATGTGTGAGGAGGACACAGAAAATCTGCAAAAGGACATAGACAGGCTAAGTGAGTGGGCAAAATGTTGGCAGATGGGGTATAATGTTGGAAAGTGTGAGGTCATGCACCATGGCAGAAAAAAAATCAAAGAGCAAGTTATTAGTTAAATGGAGAAAGATTGCAAAGTGCTGCAGTACAGCGGGACCTGGGGGTACTTGTGCATGAAACACACAAGTTTAGTATGCAGGTACAGCAAGTAATCAGGAAGGCCAATGGAATCTTGGCCTTTATTGCAAAGGGGATGGAGTATAAAAGCAGGGAAGTCTTGCTACAGTTATACAGAGTATTGGTGAGGCCACACCTGGAATACTGCGGGCAGTTTTGGTTTCCATATTTACGAAAGGATATACTTGCTTTGGAGGCAGTTCAGAGAAGGTTCACTAGGTTGATTCTGGAGATGAAGGGGTTGACCTATGAGGTAAGGTTGAGTAGGTTAGACCTCTACTCATTGGAATTCAGAAGATTGAGAGGTGATCTTATCGAAATGTATGAAATTCTGAGGGGCTTGACGAGGTGGATGCAGAGAAAATATTTCCACTGATGGGGGAGACTAGAACTAGAGGGCATAATCTTAGAATAAGGGGCCGCCCATTTAAAACTGAGATGAGGAGAAATTTATTTTCTCAGAGGGTTGTAAATCTGTGGAATTCGCTGCAGAGAGATGTGGAAGCTGGGGCATTGAATAAATTTAAGACAGAGATAGACAGTTTCTTAACCGATGGAGGGAATAAGCGGTTATGGGGAGCGAGCGGGGAAGTTGAGTTGAGTGCATGATCGGATCAGTATAAATTGGTGGAGCAGGCTCGAGGGGCCGTATGGCCTACTCCTCCTATTTCTTATGTTCTTATTATGTATGCCATTTAGAAAGTTACAGTAAATATTTCCATGCCCCCCCCCTCCACCCTCAAGGTTGGCCTGAGTAACTGGAAGGGAATCATGCGCCAGTACCCAGATGAGTTTTATGTTTTGCTTTGGCCGTGTGTTTTCCTGGTATCCAGTAGCTCGATGTCCCTGTGACCTTCTGCTTGAATACCTTGTGTTGCAACGGCATCTCAGTCCAGTGGCCTTGAATATTCCAGCAAAGTGTGGCACATGCTTGGTATACCAAGGACTTTTTTTTTTTAAGTCATCCTTTAGACACCAGCAAAGGATGACTTAAAAAATTATAAAGACAGAGAAGATAGCTTATGAAAGTAAACTAGCAAGAAATAAGAAAACAGACAGTAAGACCTGCTACAGGTATATAAAAAGGAAATGAGTAGCTAAAGTAAATGTTGGCCCCTTAGAGGATGGGACTGGAGAAGTAATAATGGGAAACTGGGAAATGGCAGAGAGTTTGAACAAATATTTTGTATCTGTCTTCACAGTAGAGAGGACACTAAAAAGATCCCAATAATTGATAATCAAGGAGCTTTGGGGGGGGGGGGGTAGATCTTAAAACAATCACCTATCACTAGAGATAAAGTACTAAGAAAACTAATGGGACTGAAGGTGGACAAGTCCCCTGGACCTGATGGTCTGCATCCTAGGGTCTTAAAAGAAGTGGCTGCAGAGATAGTGGATGCATTGCTTGTAATCTATCAAAATTCCCTGGATTCTGGAGGAATCCCAGCAGACTGAAAAATCGCAAATGTAACACCTCTATTTAAGAAAGGATGGAGATAGAAAGCAGGAAACTGTAGGCCAGTTAGCCTAACGTCTGTCATTGGGGAAAATGCTGGAGTCCATCATTAAGAAAGTAGTAGCAGGACATTTAGAAAATCATAATGTAGTCAAAGCAGAGTCTGCATGGTTTATGAAAGGGAATTCATGTTTGACAAATTTGCTGGAGTTCTTTGAGGATGTAATGAGAAGAGTGGATAAAGGAGATCCAGTTGATGTTGTATATTTGGATTTCCAGAAAGCATTCGATAAGGTGCCACATGAAAGGTTACTGCACAAGATAAGAGCTCACGGGGGTGGGGATAATATATTAGCATGGATAGAGGATTGGCTAACTAACAGAAAACAGAGAGTTGAGATAATTGGGTAATTTTCAGACTGGAAAATTGTAACTAGAGGGATCAGTACTGGGACCTCAAATATTTACAATTTATATTATTGACTTGGATGAAAAGACAGTGTAACGTAACCAAATTTGCTGATGATACAAAGATAGGGGGAAAGCAATTTGTGAGGATGACGCAAATAATCTACAAAGGGATATAGATAGACTCAGTGAGTGGGCAACAATTTGGCAGATGGACTATAATGTGGGAAAATATGAAATTATCCACTTTGGTAAGAAAAAGAAAATGATTTTTTAAATGGGGAGCGATTACAAAGGGCTGCACTGCAGAGGGATCTGGGAGTTCTTGTGCATGAAATGCAAAAAAGTTAGCATGCAGGTACAGCAAGTAATCAGGAAGGCAAATGGAATGTTGGCCTTTATTGCAAGGGGGATGGAGTATAAAAGTAGGGAAGTCCTGCTCCAACTGTACAGGGTATTGGTGAGGCCACACCTGGAGTACATTGTCCTGGAATACGGAATGGACTCGGTTAGATGGGAAGTTGGATCTTGCTGTGCACGAACTAGCCGCTGAGTCTGTCCGCAATGGTGGCTGCAGTTCATTAGGTCTGGGTGTAGAGGGATGTGGAACAAAGGCAGGTAAATGGGTTTGAGGTACAGAGGTAGCCATGATCTTGTTGCATGGCGGAGCAGGCTCGAGGGGCTGAATGGCCACCTTCTGTTCCTATGTTCATTGCAGTTAGGGTGTCCTGAAGATGTGATATATAAATGCAAATTGTTGCTTACTTAGAGAACCCTAGAAACATTTATATAAAAAAAAATAACTGGGTGCAGGTCCCCCTTATAAACAAATCGGTACAATTTTAAAGGAGGTGCAGGAGTAGAGACCTGGGCGTTTTCATACAGAAATCTTTGAAGGGGGCAGGACGAGTTGAGAAGGCGATTAAAAAGCATATGGGATGCTTGGCTTTATAAATAGAGCAATAGAGTGCAAAAGCAAGGAAATAATGGTAAACTTTCATAAAACACTGGTTAGGCTCCAGCTGGAATATTATGTTCAATTCTGATCACCACACGAAAGAAAGACTTGCATTCATATAGCACCTTTCACTATCTCCGGTTGTCGCAATGAAGTACTTTTTGGAGTGTAGTCACTGTTGTAATGTAATGGCAGCCAATTGCGCACAGCAAGCTCCCACAAGCAGTAATATAATAATGACCAGATAATCTGTTGGTTGAGGATCACTGCTGGCCAGCACACCGGGGGAAAACTCCCTGCTCTTTTTTGAAATAGTGCCATGGGATCTTTTACATCCACCTAAGAGGGCAAACGGGGCCTTGGCTTCGGGTCTCGTACAAAAGACGGCACTTCTGACAGTGCGGCACTCCCTCAGCACTCACTGGGGTGTCAAATTAGATTTTGTGCTCAAGTCTCTGGAGTGGGATGTAAACTCACAACCTCCCAACTCAGAGGCAAGTGTGCTACCCACTGAGCTACAACTGACACTTTAGGATGGATGTCAAGGCCATGGAAAGGCTGCAGAGGAGATTTACTGAAACGGTACCAGGGATGAGGGACTTCAGTTGTGTGGAGAGACTGGAAGAGCTGGGATTGTTCTCCTTGGAACAGAAGGTTAAGGGGAGATTTGATAGAGGTGTTCAAATCATGAAGAGTTTTCTTAGAGTAAATGGGGAAACTGTTTCCAGTGGCTGAAGTGCACAAAAAATCTGCTAAGTGAGTGGGCAAAAATTTGGCAGATGGAGTATAATGTTGGAAAGTGTGAGGTCATGCACTTTGGCAGAAAAAAAATCAAAGGGCAAATTATTATTTAAGAGGAGAAAGATTACAAAGTGCTGCAGTACAGCAGGACCTGGGTGTATTTGTGCATGAAACACAAAAGGATAGTATGCAGGTACAGCAAGTGATCAGGAAAGCCAATGGTATCTTGGCCTTTATTGCAAAGGGGATGGAATATAAAAGCAGGGATTCCAGGTGAGGCCACACCTGGGATACTGCGTGCAGTTTTGGTTTCCATATTTACGAAAGGATATACTTGCTTTGGAAGCAGATCAGAGAAGGTTCACTAGGTTGATTCCTGGGATGTGGGGGTTGACTTATGAGGAAAGGTTGAGGAGGTTGGACCTCTACTCATTGGAATTCAGAAGAATGAGAGGTGATCTTATCGAAATGTATAAGATTATGAGGGGGCTTGACAAGGTGGATGCAGAGAGGATGTTTCCACTGATGGGGGAGACTAGAACTAGAGGGCGCGATCTTAGAATAAAGTGCCGCCCATTTAAAACTGAGATGAGGAGAAATTTCTTCTCTCAGAGGGTTGTAAATCTGTGGAATTCGATGGCTCAGAGAATGTGGAAGCATGTGGAAGCTGGGACAGAGAATAAATTTAAGACAGAAATAGACAGTTTCTTAAATGATAAGGGGATAAGGGGTTATAGGGAGCAGGCGGGGAAGTAGAGCTGAGTCCATGGTCAGATCAGCCATGATCTTATTGAATGGCTGAGCAGGCTCGAGGGGCTGTATGGCCTGCTCCTGTTCCTATTATGTTATTAAGTGTTGGTGTGATACAGATTTAATGTAATTGCCAAAAGAACCAGAGGGAAGATAAGGTGACTTTTCTTTAAAGCAGGGAGTTGTTATGATCTGGAATGCGCTGCCTGAAAGGGTGCTGGAAACAGATTCAATGATAACTTGCAAAAGGGAAGTGGATAAATGTTTGAAGGGTAAAAATGTGCAGAGTTGTGTGGAAATGTGACTAATTGGACAGCTTTTTCAAAGAGCAGGAGAGTCAGGATGGGCCGAATGGCCTCCTGTGCTATAAGATTATCTCCTTTCCCAGTGATCGCGGCTCAGGAAGATATCGCCTGCTGCTGACGCATCTCCTGAAATTGCTGCAATACTATAAAAGGACCTTGAATGTCCTCTCCACGTGAGGGGAGAAAGAATGAGCCGGATTTTTAAATGGCGGCAGGGGGACCATCCGGGCTCCGAAAGGAGAACTCTGCATCCATCACTGTCACCACTGACACTTGGCGGAGTGCTTGCTGATCATTGCTTTCCTGTTTACAGCTGCAGTGTGTTACAGATTACCAGCATTCCAGGCATACTTCATCAGGCCTGTGGGACTGCCTCAGATTCTCCGGGGTGGACGTAATACTAAAAAGCCTGGGTGAATCTCCTCAGGAGCCGGCCAAATGTTCCGTGCCTGCTGGCACGGGCAGAAGAATATTTTTACAAATTCTCCCATGGCCTCCCTCTGGCCTAGTTATGCAGCCTCCTCCAGCCCTCTGACCCAGTTCCCATCCCGATTCCATGCTACCATGCGGCCCTTTCCCAGTCCTGCATTCCGTAACGGTAACAGATCCTACCCCCCACCCCACAACCACCCATCTAGCTCCTACGCTCTGGAATTCTACCCTAAACCCCTCCACCTTGCTGCATTCCCGCCATCTCTCCTGCCCCCCCCTCCCCCCACAGCTCCCGACACCCATCCAGCTCTTGCGACCTGGAATTCTCACCCCACCGCCCCTTCCCCCAAACCCCTCCACCTTACTCCATCCCAAAAGGGTTTAATTGGATGTGAAGCACTTTGGGACTTTCAGTGGAAGTGAAAGGTGCTATAGAAATGCAAGCTCTTTATTTGATCATCTGAGCCCAGCCTGATTTTAACGTCACTGTAACCAGGTCGATTCCTGAGATGAAGGGGTTGTCTTATGAAGAAAGGTTGAGCAGGTTGGGCCTATACTCGTTGAAGTTCAGAAGAATGAGAGGTGATCTTATTGAAACTTATAAGAATCTGTGGGGGCTCGACAAGGTAGATGCACAGAGGATTTTTCCACTCATGTGGGAATCTAGAACTAGGGGGCATAGTTTCAGAATAAGGGGTCGCCCAATTAAAACGGAAATGAGGCATTTCTTCTCTCCCAGGGTTGTAAATCTGTGGAATTCTCTGTTCCACAGAGCTGTGGAGGCTGGGTCATTGAATATATTTAAGTTGGAGATAGACAGATTTTTGAACAATAAGGGAGTCAAGTGTTGTGGGGAGCAGGCAGAGAAGTGGAGTTGAGGCCAAGATCAGAACAGCCATGATATTGAATGGTGGAGCAGGCTCGAGGGACCAAATGGCCTACTCCTGTTCCTATTTCTTATGTTCTTATGTTGATCCTTGAACTTTAGCCTGAGGAAATAAATCTTAGGAATGGAACAGGTCTGCCCATTGGCACAGAGGAGTGACTCAGTTGGGAACGAGCTGCGAAATGGCCTGAATCAACATCAACCACAAATATAAAGCTTCACCAACAGCTCCAAGTTGAACCGTAAACGAGCATTGAAGTAAAATGCTACTATGACACCATTCAGATCTCCAAACACCATCAAAAACAGTTGAACTGGTCATTGCTAGATGTGGTACCTAGCTGTGCGCAAAGTGGCTGCTGGGTTTGTTTAACTCGAGACACTTGAGCTCAAAAGTCTAGGCTGACACTCCAGCGCAGTGCTGAGGGAGCGCAGCACTGTCGGAGATGCCATCTTTGGCATGTGACGTTAAACCGAGGCCCCGTCTGCTCTCTCAGGTGGATGTAAAAGGATCCCATGGCACTATTTCGAAGAAGAGCAGGGGAGTTCTCTTTTTGGTGTCCTAGCCAATATTTATCTCTCAATCAACATCACTAAATACGGATTACCTGGTCAGTATCATGTTGCTGCTTGTGGGAGCTTGCTGTGCACATATTGGCTGCCACGTTTCCTACATTCCAACAGTGACGACACTTCAAAAATACTTCATTGGTTGTAAAGCGTTTTGGGATGTCCCGAGGTCGTGAAAGGCAACATTTAAATGAAAGTATATTTCTTTATATCAGAGCCTCTACTTTTTGTGCTTTAAGATATTTCTGAGATGTGATAATGCGACATATAAATGGATGTCTTTCTTGATAATAAATCAGAATTTGAGGTATTTGTTAGTGAATATGCAGCTAACATTTATGTAAAGTTAAGTTTAAACATCTTGTGGATCACAAATTAGTGCATTGAGTTAGGTAAAAGTTGACCTAAAAATTAGTTTCATCTCCATATAATTGAGTATAACAGTGTACATGAGCGAGCCTTTTAATCATCATAGATAATTCATTGGCACCCCATCCACCTCCTTAAACATTCACTCCCTCCACCAACGCTGCACCGTGGCTGCAGTGTGTACCATCTACAAGATGCACTGCAGCAACTCGCCAAGGCTTCTTGCGAGTGGGCAAATGCATGGCAGGCGCAGTATAATGTGGATAAATGTGAGGTTATCCACTTTGGGGGCAAAAACACAAAGACAGAATATTATCTGAATGGTGGCAGATTAGGAAAAGGGGAGATGCAACAAGACCTGGGTGTCATGGTTCATCAGTCATTGAATGTTGGCATGCAGGTACAACAGGCGGTAAAGAAGGCAAATGGTATGTTGACCTTCATAGCTAGGGGATTTGAGTATAGGAACAGGGAGGTCTTACTGCAGTTGTACAGGGCCTTGGTGAAGCCTCATCTGGAATATTGTGTTCAGTTTTGGTTTCCTAATCTGAGGAAGGACGTTCTTGCTATTGAGGGACTGCAGCGAAGATTCACCAGACTGATTCCCAGGATGACTGGACTGACATATGAGAAGAGACTGGATCGACTAGGCCTTTATACACTGGAGTTTAGAAGGATGAGAGGGGATCTCATAGAAACATATAAGATTCTGACGGGACTGGACAGGTTGGATGCGGGAAGAATGTTGCCGATGTTGGGGAAGTCCAGAACCAGGGGACACAGTCTCAGGATAAGGGGTAGGCCATTTAGGACTGAGATGAGGAGAAACTTCTTCAATCAGAGAGTTGTTAACCTGTGGAATTCCCTAACGCAGAGAGTTGTTGATGCCAGTTCATTGGATATATTCAAGAGGGAATTAGATATGGCCCTTGTGGCTAAAGGGATCAAGGGGTATGGAGAGAAAGCAGGAAAGGGATACTGAGGTGAATGATCAGCCATGATCTTATTGAATGGTGGTGCAGGCTTGAAGGGCCGAATGGCCTACTCCTGCACCTATTTTCTGTGTTTCTATGTTTCTTCGGCAGCACCTCTCAAACCCATGACCTCTACCACCTAGAAGGACAAGGACAGCCGGCGCATGGGAACACCATCGCCTCCAAGGTCCCCTCCAAGTCACACACCATCCTGACGTGGAAATATTCCTCCATCGTCGCTGGGTCAAAATCCTGGAACACCCTCCCTAACAGCACTGTGGGAGTACCTTCACCACATGGGCTGCAGAGGTTCAAGAAGACGGCTCACCACCACCTTGTCAAAGGCAATTAAGAATGGGCAATAAATACCAGCCTTGCCAGCGACGCCCACATCCCAGGAACAAATTTTAAAAATCTTTAACTTGGACCTTGCTTGGATTGGCATCTGCCAGGTCCCTCCCTCTTTTATGCCACTCCAGGTTTTTGAAATTGCCATCAGTTTTTATAGCTGACTGCTTTTTTACCTTTCAACACACAATTTTAAATATAAATAGCCACCTGTCCACTGTATTGCCAATAAAGACTGCAGTCTGGCAGTAATTTCAAAACCCTTACTGTGTCGGTGCTAAAACGTCCCCAGCGGAAAGCCCAGCAGTAATTTCTAAAACCTGGAGTGGATGAGCTGCTGGAATCGTGGCCAGGTGGCAACCCCCGACCTTCCTTTCACACTTGTAGCCCCAGTGTGTCAATTGCCCAAGCTCTGGAACTCCCTGCCTAAACCTCTCCGCCTCTCTTTCCTCCTTCAAGACGCTCCTTAAAACCTCCCTCTTTGACCAAGGTTTTGGTCACATGTCCTAATTGCTCCTTATGGGGCTCGGTATTAGGTTTTTAAAAATCTCATAATACTCCTGTGAAGCGCCTTGGGACACTTCACTATGTTAAAGGCGCTATATAAATACATGTTGTTGTTGTATTAACTCATTGGCTTTCCCCAGCAGTCGTTCATTCTTGTCTGAAATGCTTTGGAGCATCCTGCTCAACTCTGAGTTCCAGGAGTCCTTCAGCTTTCTTCCATGGTCTGTAGATCACCATGAAATATGGGCAAATCTGTGGAATGCCTCACATTCCTCACTGTTCCCTTCTTCTTAAAACTACAAACTTTGTAAACCCAAGCTTTGTATCAGTTAGCCACCAATTCTTGGTTTGATGCTGGCTTATCACCTCATACTTTCAACTTTAAAGTCCTGTGAGAAGCTCCTTCTCTCCTCTCGGGTTTCAAATCAAGAGTGTTTAGTTATGTAACTACAGAATCTTTGCAGCACGGATGGAACCCATTTGGCCCATCGCGCCTGTGCCAATGAGCCTTGATAGACAGGATCACCGACTGGAGAATTGGGCATGGAATTTGTAATGTATGCACCTGTGAGTATGTTCACAGGTTTGTCGAGATGTTGAAGGACTGCTCCTGGGCCTGGCCGAGGGGGTCGTTCAGCCCGACTGCCTGCCTCTCTTCCGCGGCTCCGTTCGTGCCAGGGTGTCCCTGGAGATGGAGCACGCGGTGTCCACCGGTATACTCGCGGCCTTCCGCGAGAGGTGGGCACTGGAGGGACTGGAGTGCATCATCAGCCCTAGGAACCGAATTTTAATTTAATTTGGTAAAGTTCCCAGTTCATTTGGAATTTGTGGGTTCTAGTGCCTTTTAAAAAAGGGGGTACTTATTTTAAAAGTTCTTGCAAAAATAGTTGTGGAGGTGTTGAGTTGTGAATAGCTTAGCCAGTCACATGATGTTTACAAGACTCAATAAAACCCCAGCCAGTTGGGGTCAGGGGATCCACGATGAGGCAGGTGGTTGTCAGCCTGGTGGACGAACTGGTAATGTGTAATGTGATGGTTAAACCTTTTGCTAATAAACCAACTAGTTCTTAATAGCAATGTGTTGCTGTGAATTCTTAAGCAAAGAACCCATGAAGCAGATACATTACAGAATTCCTGTGTGAAAATGCACGAGCCCTGATTTTCCAACCGTTGAAGTGAATCGGCTAGAGATGGGAATCACCCCATGTTTGGCGTGCAATTCACCGACCTACACCCCTGATAGGTGGCTCCTTGCACGGAGTACAGCCTTGCAACATTTACCCTAAGGTACAATGTACTTCAGGTCTTGTGATCAGTGGTCTGTATATCTTACCAACTCTTACAGATTTTATTGATTTAAAAAAAGAAAGTCTTGCATTTATATAGCACCTTTCACGACCACCGGACGTCTCAAAGCGCTTTAAAGCTAATGAAATACTTTTTTGGAGTGTAGTCACTGTTGCAATGTGGGAAACACGGCAGCCAATTTGCGCACAGCAAGCTCCCACAAACAGCAATTTGATAACCAGATAATCTGTTTTTGTTATGTTGATTGAGGGATAAATATTGGCCCAGGACACTGGGGATAACTCCCCTGCTCTTCTTCAAAATAGTGTCATGGGATCTTTTACGTCCACCTGAGAGGGCTGACGGGGCCTCGGTTTAATGTCTCATCCGAAAGACGGCACCTCCGACAGTGCAGCACTCCCTCAGCACTGCACTGGGAGTGTCAGCCTAGATTTATGTGCTCAAGTCTCTGGAGTGGAACTTGAATCCCCACAACCGTCTGAAAGAAAGATAATCCAGGAAACAAGTTTATTGTTTTAGGTTGTCTCGTTTCCTTCCTTGACCCACGCAGCATGTAGAAATAATTCATGTGCTTCTGCCTTTCAGGTGAAGAAGAGTGGAATATTGCAGACCGTCACCCAAGAGGAGAAAAAGAGACAGGAGGTACATTCATCCTTTGCTCGCGAGTCACCTTTACGTGGAACTGTGGTCGGATCCTGACGCACCGTTCCGCCCGTGAGATGGTTGGAAAAGCGAAGGTTGCGAGTTGATGCGATTGGTGTTTTTAGGACTCTGATGGAATTAGATAATGCAGCCCATGACAAACTCATCTTGTCCAGCCCAGTAGAACTGGAGGACACGAGCAGCGGTTCAAGGGGGTAAATTCAGAACTCATCGGGGGAAACGATATTTCAGTCAGCGATTGCTCACTCTATGGAACACACTCTCTTGGAAGGCAGCGGAAGCAGTTAGTGTTGATTCATTCAAATACGGATTAGATAGATTTCGTTCAGGAATTAACCTTTTGGGATCGGGTGTACAAGTAATTTGAGACATGACGGGGCTGAAATTGCCCCTTTCCAAAAAGGCCCATTCCAGGAGCCGCTAAAGGGTCGAGAAGGACTTTTTGCCCGGGACAGGCGGTGGAAGCAACCCTCCCGGATTGTCCCCAGGATGGCGGTGGTGAAAACATCATCATCGTGCACGACGCCCCCTTATTGTCCCGCGACGACCCCTTTACGCCCCTCGGGGGAAATTGCCCCGCGGGAGCGAGGTTGGCGCGGGGCGTGCAGCCAAGCCTGCGGTGGCTCGGGCGCCCCGTCCGCCCTTAAAGGGAAGGGCCTTACGCCGCGGCCGCCATCTTTTTTGTTTTTGTCGGGCAACTTTGCAGTCGGCCCGACAATGGTGAATGCTGGTTCAGCCGGGACGCCAACTGGCAGCCCAGGCTGCCGGCCCAGCTGTAACCCTTCCACAATGGCCCAGAAGTGATCGCAGTGACCCTCCCCTTTAAGGGAAGGGGAGGACTTTGCGACGTGTCAACGCCATGTGACACATCCCTTTGGCGCTGACCTCATCAGCGCGCCGCTCCCGCCTCCCTCCCGCCCTGAGAGCGCTCCGATTATTTTTTTTTAGTTAAAGTGCCCAATTCTGGGGCTCTTGCATATCCACCTACCGCCAGGTGAACAAACCTCTCTTTATTCGAATTAAGCGTCCCAAACTGAGCAAGGAGCAATTTTGCCCCCCGGCATTTAGTGAGGGTAGTGTGCTGGGGGGAACAGGTGACTTTGCTCCTGTGGTTCCCCAAGCTTTCCACCATTGGGGGCTTTCCTCACCTCATGTCTGGGTCTGTGAGAGACTCATTGATAGAGATTGGTCACTGTGATCAGTCAACAACTCGGATTACGCTAAATATCTGTAAGACAAAGGTCCTTCACCAGCCTGTTCTCACCACACAGCACTGACCCTCAGTCATCAAGGTCCACGGTGCGGCCCTGGACACTGTGGACCACTTCCCGTATCTCGGGAGCCTCCTATCAGCAAGAGCAGGCATCGACGACGAGATCCAACACTGCCTCCAGTGCGCTAGTGCAGCCTTCGGTTGCCTAAGGAAAAGAGTGTTTGAAGACCAGGCCCTCAACTGCCACCAAGCTCATGGTCTACAGGGCTGTAGTAATACCCGCCCTCTTGTATGGCTCAGAGACATGGACCGTGGACAGCAGACACTTGAAGTTGCTGGAGAAATATCACCAACGATGTCTCCACAAGATCCTACAAATCCCCTGGGAGGACAAGCACACCAATATCAGCGTCCTCGACCAGGCCAACATCCCCAGCATTGAAGCACTGATCACACTTGATAAGCTCCGCTGGGCAGGCCACATAATTTGCATGTCAGACAAAAGACTCCCAAAGCAAGCGTTCTATTTGGAGCTCCTTCACGGCAAATGAGCCAAAGGTGGGCAGAGAAAACGTTACAAGGACACCCTCAAAGCCTCCCTGATAAAGTGCGACATCCCCACCGACACCTGGGAGTCCCTGGCCCAAGACCGCCCTAAGTGGAGGAAGTGCATCCGATAGGGCGCTGAGCACTTCGGGTCTCAAAACCGAGAGCATGCAGAAATCAAGTGCAGACAGCGGAAAGAGCGTGCGGCAAACCTGTCCCAACCCACCCCTTCCCTCAATGACTATCTGTCCCACCTGTGACAGAGTCTGTGGCTCTTGTATTGGACTGTTCAGCCACCAAAGAACTCACTTCAGGAGTGGAAGCAAGTCTTCCTCGATTCCGAGGGACTGCCTATGATGATGAGGGTAGAATTTGTTTTTAATAACAATCTAACGGAACTATTTTCTTTCCTTTCCTGTGGATTCATGGCGACATTTTGTCACCACTCTGTATTACAAACTACTTATTAAACTGGAGCAGCCAGGAACATAAACCAGAACAGTCTTCCAGTTGGCGACTGTGTTGTTTGGATATTATGGTTTATGTTTCTGGGCCAAGAATGAATTTCCCTTATTTAGACTGCAGTTATAAAGGGAAATGCTACTTTGGGCAAAGTACTTCCAGTTGCAGACACTCTCACTTCCACAACCACCCCTCCCCCATCAACCAAAGGAGAGACAATATTTTGGCATTTAAAGGTAGCCTTCGGAAACTCACTCTTATCAAATCATGAGTCCATAACTTATGAGTGTAAAGTTCGACGTTCTCATGCCTAAATCATTAAGCACACTGCATTGTTTTATACTAAGCCGCACAGAGCAGGATGTCCCGGCTTAGTGCTGAGTTTAAAGGGCTCATCTCGGCAGTGGTTGGCATCCTATAATTGACCCTTTGGTATCGTCAGGGGACATATCCCTGTTATAATATAGGAATTAGGATCGAGTCAAAGGCAATAACTTGAGTATGTATTTTTTTTTAAATTCATTCATGGATGTGGCAAAGCCCAGCATTTATTGCTCTTCCCTGATTGCCCTCGAGAAGGTGGTGGTGAACTGTTGCAGTCCATAGCGGTTTGATACACCTGAGGGCAATTTCAGAGGGCAATTGAGAGTCAATCACATTGCTCTGGGCCTGGAGTCACATATAGGTCAGACCGGGTAAGGATGGCAGATTTCCTTCCCTAAAGGACGTTGGTGAACGAGATGGGTTTTTATAACAATCTGGTAGTTTCATGGTCACCCTCACTGATACTAGCTTTTTATTCCAGATTTATTTAATTAACTGAATTTAAATTCCCCAGCTGCCGTGGTGGGATTTGAACTTGTGTCTCTGGATCATTAGTGCAGGCCTCTGGATTACTAGTCCAGTGACCTAACCACTATGCTTACCGGACCTAGCGCTGGCCGTTGTCCGACTGTGGCCCATCCTTAGTCTCGAGCTCCAATTTTAAGCTAATCCAACAAGTGATAATGGGGCGGGTTCAGGTCAGTGGAGAGTTAAATTGGACCGGGTGTAAAATGGGCATCTGACCAAAGCCCACCTTCCCACCGGGTGGGATCAGGATCTTCAATGCCAGGTGTGCCAGTGCGTAAGATGACCAAAGGCATTAATAAGGTAGATCGAGAGAAACTATTTTTCCTTTGGTGGGGGAATCCGAAACAAGGGAACATAACCTTAACTTTAGAGCTAGGCCATCAGGGGTGATGTTAGGAAGCACTTCTTCACACAAAGGGTGGTAGAAATCTGGAACTCTCTTCACCCCCACCGCCCCCCCCCAAAAAAAGCTGTTGAGGCTGGGAGCCAATTGAAAATGTCAAAACTGAGATTGATAGATTTTTGTTATGCAAAGGGTATTAAGGGGTTACGGAACCAAGGCAGCTAGATACAGATACGGAGTTAAGATACAGATCGGACATGATCTAATAGAATGACGGAACAGGCTCGAGGGGCTGAATGGCTTCCTCCTGTTCCTCTGGGGGGGTAGAGGATGGGGTGCTGCCAAGGAAGGCATTGGAGAAATCAAGCGTAGAACATAAGAACATAAGAAAATAGGAGCAGGAGTAGGCCATACGGCCCCTTGAGCCTGCTCCGCCATTCAATAAGATCATGGCTGATCTGATCATGGACTCAGCTCTACTTCCCCGCCTGCTCCCCATAACCCCTTATCCTCTTATCGTTTAAGAAACTGTCTATTTCTGTCTTAAATTTATTCAGTGTCCCAGCTTCCACAACTCTCTGAGGCAGCGAATTCCATAGATTTCCATAGAAATTTCTCCTCATCTCAGTTTTAATTGGGCGGCCCCTTATTCTAAGATAATGCCCTCTCGTTCTAGTCTCCCCATCAGTGGAAACATCCTCTCTGCATCCACCTTGTCAAGCCCCCTCATAATCTTATACGTTTCGATAAGATCACCTCTCATTCTTCTGAATTCCAATGAGTAGAGGCCCAACCTACTCAACCTTTCCTCATGTTAACCCCCTCATCCCCAGAATCAACCTAGTGAACCTTCTCTGAACTGCCTCCAAAGCAAGTATAACCTTTCGTAAATATGGAAACCAAGGTCTAACTCTTTCTGGCTCCTCTGAACTGTAAATCCTCTCCTCTCTTTGTCAACAGGCTATTTTTGAAGTGATTTCATCGGAGCACTCCTACATGCTGAGCCTCGAAATCCTGATCCGCATGTTTAAGAACTCCGAAACACTGAACTTAACCATGACCAAAACTGAGAGGCACCATCTCTTTTCCAACATCGCTGACGTCCAAAGGTCCAGCAACAAGTGAGTTGCCCTTATTGTGGTTTTCAGTGCTCAGTTCCTTGTGTTTTTGGTTGTCCCCTATTCTCTTTGCCGTGTCACTTTATGGAAATTACTTTCAGTTGTGCATCTCCCTGAGGTCCAGGGAATCTTTCGACCGATCATCTGCCCATTTCACGGGTGAAGTGGGTTGTAGATTAATTGTAAAAGCATCTTGTGCCTTTGATGATTGCAGAAACATTTGTAGTAAGATTGGAATTGGGAGCAGGCCATTCTGGGATATGAGGGAAAGAAACTGAGGTGAAGAAAGATAGAGCTTCCATGGTTAACAGAAATGGCAGGGGCCTCCCATTTCTCCATGTACCTTAATACTCTGTTGACACTCTTTAATACTGTCGCACGTAACAACAGTTGCGCTTGCTTAGTAAATAAATACTGTTTACAGCCTTGGCACTGAAGTTTGAGAATGTTGGCTATTGAAATTTGTTCGTGTGCTTTTTTGGGTGTGCTGTTGAAGGTGTGCGGTTGGAGATTTTATCCGGACCTCGCTGATCTTTTGCATGGTGGATATTTTCTGAAACCTGCATCGCTTTTGGATTCCAGGAGTACATCAGCTACTTGCATTCACATCACGCCTCTCGCATTTGAGAACTTCTCCGCATGCTTTACTGAGAGGGTGGAGAGCACGGAGAGGGAGGGAAATGTAGGAGGAGGCCATCCAACGCATGGTTCAAGAGAAAGGCCTCCAAGAGACATTTGCAGGTGGGGATGAGAGGCACGATGATTTTGGGAGAGAGCCCTAGAGAGTCTGGCCTGGATTTTTGGCTTTTCTGTTTTCGAGGCAATAATGGCGGCGGGGCGAGAAAGTTAGCGGCCAGGAATAGTTTGCGCCTCAGTATGTAAGTTTGGGCATCTGGGCCCTGTGTCCGGGGGCGCAGCGCTAAGGGAGGTGTTGTACACCTCTCGTGATGCAAAGATGGGAAACTCCTGAGCTAACGAGCCGGTCCGGGAGCGCTCCAAGAGAGGTCTGGGGAGGGGGAGGTGGGGAAAAACTTTTTTTTTAAAACCACAAAAACATTCCCAAAACATTGCCCACTGTTATGTTTTCGGTACAATCTCACAAGCATACACAGGCTTTAAAATGGCGGATAACTTCAGGAAACCAGTCCGGTGACTCCCTCTTTATTGTTGTAAACAGCAATGGTTGCAGTGTCACAGTAGTCCACTGGGTGGAGCTATATATATTACACCTGCTCCACCGCAACACAAATCACACAAAAGAATTTGATCAAAAAACACTCGCATTTACTTTTGTAGTAATTTACTTTCCTCTCCGCCACCGGTATGGCGCTGGTTTCCCAGGCGGTTATTGCGGGCGCAGTTCTGGGCGGGCGGGTCGGGCAGGAGCTCAAACTGGCGCCGGTGTCACAACCAGAAGGGTTGCACACCTGGCGCAGCTCTTCCCGGCCCTGATCCGCGCTGCCTCAAATCCCGATACTAGGATCGCGATGGGGCGCTGACGATCTCACCTCCGCCTTTCACGCTGCTCCGGGGGCGAAACCCGGAGCGCAAAGGACGGGAAAGTCCAGCCCAAGGGATATGGTGCCGTGAATGAAAGAGCAGAAGTGACAGGCTGGAGATGTGGAGTTGGAGGAGAAAAGGTTTCAGCTTGTGGGGCGGTACTGGATATGTTGGCTGAGATATGGAGCAGCTAAATATCAGAAGGATATGAAAAAAAGAAAGGCCTCAAAGTGGCAGGAACAGAGTGAAAGGTGGTGCAGGACTTTGTGGGAGAAAGAAAGAGTGTGCAGCAAGCCTGTCCCACCCACCCTTTCCTGCAACGACTATCTGTCCCACCTGTGACAGAGACTGTAATTCCCGTATTGGACTGTTCAGTCACCTGAGAACTCACTTTAAGAGTGGAAGCAAGTCTTCCTCGCTTTCGAGGGACTGCCAATGATGATGATGATTCATGTTAGTATTCTGGAGAACATACTGCTTCTCGGAGTGAGCGATACTCGGTCTTGGTCTAAGATTGAAAGAAATACCAAGCTAATTTGTCCCCTTCCCAGAGGCCTAAATCAAAAGGCGTCAATCCAACCTGATAGTGTGATGAAGTTAGCAGCAGTAGAATGCTTCGTGCTCCATTTACATTACATCCTAGCCCTTGGCCCTGAAGGTGCCATATGTTAGGAAATCGGGCAGGGAGTAATCTATCGCCTGATTGGTAGGCATGTTGAAGACCAATACATTGACTTCCCTACATTGATATCATGCTGCTGGCACAGTTGTGAAGATTCCAGCATTGTTCCTCACCTCCGGGTCGAGGAGAATCCTTTTGCGGGTGCTCAGGACAGCGGGGGTGAGTTAAGTGGGGCATTCAGCCATCAATCTCTACCGGGTCTTAGGGTGCCAATAAGTTGATGGTGCCTTGGGCGGGGTGAGCGACTTCCTGTGACTGTGCGACTGGTTCTGGTGTCATATTGGCCTTCTCTCTAAGGGGATGTACTGTGGTGCTTATAGCAGGGAGGGTAGCGTGTCTTGTCTAATTTCTTACCTTGGCTCATTCAGTTCCGTTGCACTGTCCGCAAGATCCTGCAAATCCACGGGAGGTTAAACGCGCCAACATCAGTGTTCTCGATCAGGCCAACATCCCCAGCATCGAAACACTGACCACACTCGAGCAGTTCCGTTGGGCGGGCCACATTGTCCGCATGCCCGACACAAGACTCCCAAAGCAAGCGCTCTACTCGGAACTCCGACACAGCAAGCGAGCCCCAGGTGGGCAGAGGAAACGTTCCAAGGACACTCTCAAAGCCTCCTTGATAAAGTGCAACATCCCCACCGGCACCTGAGAGTCCCTGGCCAAGGACTGTTCTAGGTGGGGGAGGTGCATCCGGGAGGGCGCTGAGCACCTCGAGTCTTGTCGTCGAGAGCATGCAGAAATCAAGCGCAGGCAGCGGAAGGAGCGTGCAGCAAACCAGTCCCACCCACCCCTTCCCTCAACGACTATCTGTCCCACCTGTGACAGAGACTGTAATTCCCGTATTGGACTGTACAGTCACCTGAGAACTCACTTTTAGAGTGGAAGCAAGTCTTCCTCGATTTTGAGGGACTGCCTATGATGATGATGACTGTCCTGTTTAAAATCCCCATAGTTTGCCAGCGATATTCTTATTATCACACGTGCGGCGGTAGATCAGAATTACGATTGACAAGAGAAAATAACATTAAAACAACGTCAATGTTAATTGTAATTCTTAGTAACTGATTCTTAGTAACTGTGGCAGCAAGTGTGAAAGTGCGTCTTTAAGTATGAGAGAATTACTTTAAGCGATTGGTCTTTGTAGCAAGTATAACGTGCAAAAGACTCCGCTCTGGAATACAACAGGGATTTATTTGCTTATTATCTGCTCATTGCTCTCATCAATAATCCTTTTGGCTGCAACCTTGGTGTGAATAGCATTCATTAACATTCTGGTGCTGCTCTGACAATGTTTCCCTTGTACTGGTGCCTGTGATGGTGGGTGCTGAATGACAATGAGGTCATAAAAATATCCTTAATGATTACTGTGGGAAAAAGCTTCTGCCTTCAATAGGTTAAAGAAGGAAATCTTTCCGTCAAGATTGCTTTTGTACTCCAGCTTCCAATTAACTTTGACATACCTTTCCTCCCTCTACCCCCTATTGATTTTGTTATACATAGAGGAGGCATTATCGGTCTAATTTCGTGACTATGCTTTCCTCAGGGGACACCTTGCGCACTTGACTTTCGCCGATAGCGTAAAACTGGTGATAGCGAGTCAGCAAACCGTTTTACCTCTCCCAGTTTTTATTTCCATTAAAATTCTTCCCACAAGAACAGGAGGAGGCCAATTCAGCCCCTCGAGCCTGTTCCACCATTGATTTTGATCATGGCTGATCTGAATCGAGACTCCCATCTACCTGCCTTGGTTCTGTATCATCTCAGTTTTGAACCACTCCCCAGTCTCGACAGCTTTGCGGTGAGTGAGTTCCAGATTCCCACGACCCTTTGTGTGAAGAAGCGCTTCCTGACATCACCCTTGAACGGCCTGGCTCTAATTTTAAGGTAATGTCCCCTTGCTCTGGACTCTTACTGTCAGAGGGAAAAGTTTCTTTCTATAAAATCATGTAATCATCTTTAGAAATTCCCATTTCTTGCGTCGTTCTTTTGTACGGTTTTAATTTGGTGGTATTAAAAATTGTGTTTTTCAGCAACAGAATCATTAATTGTTATATAATCATTAAAAATGATGTAACTATCTCCTTGTGGCTTTGTGTTTGATATTACAGTTTGTTCTGTAATGGAGGCAGTCTGACCTGAGGACCAGAACAGTGGAGTTACTGCAGGGCAACCTTTTCATTCTCGATGACATCCTATTGGGGCAAGTTAATGTTCCAGTGTAGGGGAGTTTGGGCAGGACCATTTAAAAGGACAGCATACTTTTTAAAAAAAAAAGAAAGACCTGCATTTATATAGCGCCTTTCACGGCCACTGGAATTCTCAAAGCACTTTACAGCTAATTCATCATCATAGGCAGTCCCTTGGAATCGAGGAAGACTTGCTTCCACTCTTAAAATGAGTCCTTAGGAACAGTCCAATATGAGAGCCACAGTCCCTGTCACAGGTGGGACAGATAGTCGTTGAGGGAAGGGGTGGGTGGGACAGGTTTGCCGCACGCTCCTTCCACTGCCTACGCTTGATTTCTGCATGCTCTCGGCGGTGAGACTCGAGGAGCTCAGCGCCCTCCTGGATGCACTTTCTCCACTTAAGGCGGTCTTTGGCCAGGGACTCCCAGGTGTCAGTGGGGATGTTGCACTTTATCAGGGAGGCTATGAGGGTTTCCTGGTAACGTTTCCACTGCCCAACTTTGGCTCATTTGCCATGAAATATTCCGAGTAGAGCGCTTGCTTTGGGAGTCTTGTGTCTGGCATGTGAACTATGTGGCCTGCCCAGCGGAGCTGATCAAGTGCTTCAATGCTGGAGATGTTGGCCTGGTCGAGGACGCTAATGTTGGTGCGTCTGTACTTTTGGAGTATAGTCACTGTTGTAGCGTGGGAAATGCAGCAGCCAATTTGCACACAAGCAAGCTCTCGCAAGCAGCAATGTGATAATGACCAGATAATCTGTTTTTGTTATGTTGATTGAGGGATAAATATTGGCCCCAGGACACACGGGAAAACTCCCCTGCTCTTCTTCGAAATAGTGCCATGGGATCTTTTCCGTCCACTTGAGAGAGCAGACAGGGCCTCATTTTAACATCTCATCCGAAAGACAGCACCTCTGACAGTGCAGCACTCCCTCAGCACTGCACTGGGAGTGTCAGCCTAAATTTTGTGCTCAAGTCTCTAGAGTGGGGCTTGAACCCACAAACTTCTGACTCCGAGGCGAGAATGCTGCCCACTGAGCCACAGCTGACAATAAAGGACAGGCTGAGGCTATATACTGGAAACACTCAGACTGTGTAGAAAGCGACGCAGATTTTATTTCACTCAGATGAGGTCCAAATGTGCTGGCGTGGGTCAGAGAGGAGCATTGCTTTGATCGCTGTGCATAACGACATCATAAATGTGTTATTTCCTGCATCTTTAACTGAATTGATTACTGATCGAAGCCGGAAGCTCCGTTTCCACAGTTGGACTGAGACATCACTTTTAAACCCATTGGTAAAAGCAAAGGCAAAGTATCCATGTTTGAGCCAGTTGGACTCTTTGGCCTCAAAAAAGAGAAGTCTCAGAGAAAAGATTATAGAAGAAAAAAATACATAAATGGGATAGCGAAAGTAAACCCAGAATAATATGATTAGATGTGCCAAGAGAGCAGTTTAAGTGCAAAAGATCAAGGTTGTAAAATACAAGTTTCGAGCAGCTCGGAGTGTTTCTTTACACAGGGGGGTAGTGACAGCTGGAACTCATTGCCAGGAAGAGTGATTGAGGCGCAGGACACTGGACTCATTTAGGAAACAGCCAGATCCTGCAATGGAGAAGATGATAAGAGTTGCTATTCAACGGACTGAAGGGCTTTCTTTTACTGAGCCCATCCTGTGGTTATGATTTCAACAGAGACAGGGAGGAAGAGGAGGCTGATAATCCGGCACTGGGCGAGATCGGACCAGGGAGCTTTCCTGGTCTCGAATAACACAATTCTGGATCCTGAGAGAATAAATGACAACAGGAGCTTTTAGAGGATATTAGTTTTGAAAGTCATGAAAGGCGCTATATAAATACAAGTCTTTCTTTCTTTCTAACTCTGCTTCATTATACCAGACCCCTGGTATAGTGAAAAAGATGGATAGACTTGGATTCCTATAGCCCCTTTTACGACCACCGGACATTTCAAAGCTCTTTTCGGCCATTGAAGTACTTTTGGAGTGTAGTTGCTGTTGTAATGTGGGTAACACAGCAGCCAATTTGTGCACGAGCAAGAACATAAGAAATAGGAGCAGGAGTCAGCCATTTGGCCCCTTGAACCTGCTCCGCCATTTAATAAGATCATGGCTGATCTGATCTTGGCCTCAACTCCACTTCCCTGCCCGCTCCCCATAACCCTCAACTCCCTTATCGTTTAAAAATCTGTCTTTCTCCACCTCAAATATATTCAATGATTCAGTCTCCACAGCTCTCTGGGGCAGAGAATTCCAAAGATTCACGACCGTCCAAGAGAAGAAATTCCTCCTCATTTCTGTATTAAATGGATGACGCCTTATTCTGAAACTATGCCCCCTAGTTATAGATTCCCCCGCGAGGGGAAACATCCTCTCTGCATCTACCCTGTCAAGCTCCCATAGAATCTTTTATGTTTCAATAAGTTCACCTCTAATTCTTCTAAACTCCAAAGAGTATAGGCCCAACCTGCTCAAGTTTGGAGTATAATGTTGGAAAGTGTGAGGTCATGCACTTTGGCAGAAAAAAATCAAAGAGCAAGTTATTATTTAAATGGAGAAAGATTGCAAAGTGCCGCAGTACAGCGGAACCTGGGGGTACTTGTGCATGAAACACAAAAGGATAGTATGCAGGTACAGCAAGTGATCAGGAAGGCCAATGGTATCTTGGCCTTTATTGCAAAGGGGATGGAGTATAAAAGCAGGAAAGACTTACTACAGTTGCACAGGGTATTGGTGAGGCCACACCTGGAATACTGCGTGCAGTTTTGGTTTCCATATTTACGACAGGATATACTTGCTTTGGAGGCAGTTCAGAGAATGTTCACTAGGTTGATTCTGGGGATGAGAAAAGGTTGAGTAGGTTGGGCCTCTACTCATTGGAATTCAGAAGCATGAGAGGTGATCTTATCGAAATGTATAAGATTATGAGGGGGCTTGACAAAGTGGATGCAGAGAGGATGTTTCCACTGGACATGATCTTAGAATAAGGGGTCATCCATTTAAAACAGATGAGGAGGAATTTCTTCTGAGTGTTGTAAAGGGGAATTCACTGTCTCCGAGAGCTGGGACATTGAATAAATTTAAGACAGAAATTGACAGTTTCTAAAACGATAAGGGGATAAGGGGTTATGGAGAGTGGGCAGGGAAGTGGAGCTGAGTCCATAAACAGATCAGCCATGATATTGAATAGCAGAGCAGGCTCAAGGGGCCGTATGGCCTACTCCTGTTCCTATTTCTTACGTTCTTATGTAACCTTTCTTCATAAGACAACCCATTCATCTCCGGAATCAACCTAAAGAAAGAAAGCCGTGAATTTATATAGCGCCTTTCACGACCACTGGACGTCTCAAAGTGCTTTACAGCCAATGAAGTACTTTTGGAGTGTAGTCACTGTTGTAATGTAGGAAACGTGGCAGCCAACTTGTGCACAGCAAACTCCTACACACACCAATGTGATAATGACCAGATAATCTGTGTTTGTTATGTTGATTGAGGGATAAATATTGGCCAGGCCACTGGGAATAACTCCCCTGCTCTTCTTCGAAATAGTGCCATGGGATCTTTTAAGTCCACCTGAGAGGGCAGATGGGGCCTCGGTTTAATGTCTCATCCAAAAGATGGCATCTCTGACAGTGCGGCACTCGTTCAGCACTGCACTGTGAGTGTCAGCCTGGATTTATGTGCTCAAGTCCCTGGAGTGGGAATTGAATCCACAACCTTCTGACTCAGAGCCAAATGTGCTGCCCACTGAGCCACAGCTGACACTGGGCACATCGCACCACACAAAGGCTCCTGCTATAAGCGCTGGGGTCTGTGCTAAATTCTGGTAATTTGTGCATTCCTGATTCCTCCAAAGACTTTATTCCATCTTCATGGGATCTTTTTACGCCCACCTGCGAGCGCTTAATGCCTCATAGGAAAGACGGCTTCCCCCGACACCACAGCGCTCCCGCAGCACTGCACTGAAGCATCAGCATGGATCTTGTGTTCAAGTACCTAGAGTGGGGTTTGAACCCACAACCATCTGACTCAGCTCGGAGAGTGCTACCCACTGAGCCACAGCTGACGCCCAAAGTGTGGGCTCAGGATCCTGCAGATCCTGCAAATCCCCTGGGAGGACGGGCACACCAACATCAGTGTCCTTGTCCAGGCTAACATCCCCAGCATTGAAGCACTGACCACAATTGATCAGCTCTGCTGGGCAGGCCACATAGTTCCCATGCTAGACACGAGACTTCCTAAGCAAATGCTCTATGCGGAGCTCCTTCACGGCAAACGAGCCAAAGGTGGGCAGCGGAAACGTTTCAAGGACACCCTCAAAGCCTCCCTGATAAAGTGTGATATCACCACTGACATCCGGGAGTCCCTGGCCGAAGACCGTCCTAGGTGGAGAGGGTGCATCCGGGAGGGCGTTGAGCTCTTCGAATCTCAACGCCGAGAGCGTGAAGAGGTCAAGCGCAGGCAGCGGAAGGAGCGTGCGGCAAACCAGTCCCACCCACCCCTTCCCTCGACAAATGTCTGTCCCACCTGTGACAGGGTCTGTGGCTCTCGTATTGGACTGTTCAGCCACCAAAGAACTCACTTCAGGAGTGGAAGCAAGTCTTCTTCGATTCCGAGGGACTGCCTATGATGATGGTGAAGATGGACTCGGGTATGAAGAATGACTGCTTGGCAAGGTACTTGTGGAATTGTAGCCCAGCGTGACTGAGGGGCTTTAGAAGAAGATGGGAGAATATCCGCAAGATTTAAAATATAAATTGTTGGAATATTCTGGACGCTTATTGGCCTGTTTGAAGCTGCTTCAATCACCAAGAACGAAAACTCAAGTGAGGAAAAGCAATTAATTCGAACCAGTGTGGATAGATTGGAGAAGCTGGGGTCGTTCTCCTTGGAGCAAATCAAGTTAAGAGGAGATTTGATAGGGGTGCTTAAAATCACAAAGGGATTAGATAGAGTAAATTAGGATAAACTGTTTCTTATGATTGAGGGGTCGATAACCAGATTTAAGGTGATTGGCAAAAAAACAGAAGCGACGTGAGGGAAAACGTTTACGCAACGAGTGGTTAGGATTTGGAATGCACGGCCTGATGGAGTGGTGGAGACAGATTCAGTAGTATCCTTGAAAAGGGAATTGGATAAATACTTGAAGAAGAAAAAAATAGTAAGGATATGGGGAAACAGAGGGGGAGTGGGACTAACTGGATTGCTCTTCGAAAGAGCCGGCGCAGACTCGATGGGCCGAATGGCCTCCTTCTGTGGTGTACTATTCTATGATTCTATGAGTTTGACAGGCTGGCTGTGTCTAATTATCTTCTTTTTAGGCAGTCCCTCATGAGTCGAAGATGGCTTGCTTCCACACTAATATGAGTTCTCAGGTGACTGATGGGACCAATGCGGGACCTACAGTCTCTTGTCACAGGTGGGGCAGATGGTGGTTGGAGGGACGGGTGGGTGGGGTGCTTGGGGTGTCGTGCGCTCCTTCCGCTGTTTGCGCTTGGTTTCCGCTTGCTCCCGGTGATGAGACTCGAGCTGTTCGTGCCTTCCCAGATGCTTCTCCTCTACTTTGAGCGGTCTTGGGCCAAGGATTCCCAAAAGTTGGTGGGGATGTTGCACTTTTTCAAGGAGACTTTGAAGGTGTCCTTAAAGCGTTTCCTCTGCCCACCTGGGGCTCGCTTGCCATGTCAGAGCTCTGAGTAGAGCGCTTGTTTTGGCAGTCTCGTATCGGGCATGCGGACGATGTGGCCCGTCCAACGGAGCTGATCGAGTGTGGTCACCTTCAACGGAGCTGATCGAGTGTGGTCACCTTCAACGGAGCTGATCGAGTGTGGTCACCTTCAACGGAGCTGATCGAGTGTGGTCACCTTCAACGGAGCTGATCGAGTGTGGTCACCTTCAACGGAGCTGATCGAGTGTGGTCAATGCTTCGATGCTGTTGGCCTGAGCGAGAACACTGATGTTAGTACGCCTATCCTGCCAATGGATTTGCAGGATTTTGCAGAGGCAGCATTGGTGGTATTTCTCTAGTGCTTTGCGATGTCTGTCCATGTCTCTGAAGCATATAGAAGCGCGGGTATCACTACTGCTCTGTAGACCATGAGCTTGGTGCCGGGTTTGAGGTCCTGGTCTTCAAACATTCTCTTCCTCGGCCGACTGAAGGCTGCACTGGCACATTGAAGGTGGTGTTGGATTTCATCATCGACATCTGCCCTTGTTGACAGTAGGCTCCTGAAGTATGGAAAATGGTCCACGTTGTCCCAGGCCGTGCCGTGGATTTTGATAACCGGGGGCAGTGCTGTGTGGCGGGGGGTAGGGGGTTGGTCGAGGACCTTTGTCTTACAGATGTTTAGCGTAAGACCCATGCTCTTGTATGCCTCAGTGAAGATGTTGACAATGGTTTGGAGTTCAGCCTCCGAGTGTGTGCAGGCACACGCGTTGCCTGCATACTGTTCTTCGATGACAGAGGATGGGATGACCTTGGATCTGGACTGAAGGCAACAGAGGTTGAATAGTTTCAAGTTTGTTCTATAGATTAGCTGCACTCCAGCGGGGAGCTTACTGAAGGTAAGATGGAGCATTGCAGCAAGGAAGAGCGTTGGTGTGATGACGCAGCCTTGCTTGACCCTGGTCCGAACTTGGATTGGGTCTGTGGTGGCATAATAAAGTTAAATGGATTACATGAGAATGTCCCAGTTAGTGGGTGGGAGTAAGCTGGGATGTTGTTATTTATATCAGTTTGGAAAGGTCCCTCACTGCAAAACTGATGACGGAGGTGAAAGTTCATGGGATTCAAATTAAATTACAAATTGCATTATTAATGGGGCAGGTGGCAGGAAGCAGAGGGTGCTTGTCAGTGGCAACCATACCAACTGAGCAGCTGTGACCAGCTGTCATTCCTGCCTTGGCTACCCTCCCCCTCCCCGCAAGGCTCTGTCTTGAGATCCACTACTCTTTATAATTACATAGAAGAATTACATACGTTTTAAAGCACAGAAACAGGCCATTCAGCCCAACTGGTCTGTGCCAGCGTTTAATTTCTTTTTTTCCCATTCGTTCCTGGGATGTGGGCATCGCTGGCAAGGCCGGCATTTATTGCCCTTGAGGAGGTGGTGGTGAGCCGCCGCCTTGAACCGCTGCAGTCCGTGTGGTGAAGGTACTCCCACAGTGCTGTTAGGGACGGGGTTCCAGGATTTTGACCCAGCAACAATGAAGGAACAGCGATATATTTCCAAGTCAGGATGGTGTGTGACTTGGAGAGGAACTTGGAGGTGGTGGTGTTTCCATGCGCCTGCTGCCCTTGTCCTTCGAGCTGATAGAGGTTGCGGGTTAGGGAGGTGCTGCCGAAGAGGCCTTGGCACGTTGCTGCAGTGTATCTTGTGGAATAGTACACACTGCAGCCCCGGTGCACCGGTGGTGGAGGGAGTGAATGTTTAAGATGGTGGATGGGGTGTCAATCAAGTGGCTGCTTTGTCCTGGATGGTGTCGAGCTTCTTGTGTTGTTGGAGCTGCACTCATCCAGGCAAGTGGAGAGTATTCCATCACACTCCTGACTTGTGCCTTGTAGATGGTGGAAAGGCTTTGGCAGGTCAGGAGATGAGACACTCGCCACAGAATACCCAACCTCTGACCTGCTCTTGTAGCAATAGTCTTTGTAGCTGGTCCAGTTAAGTTTCTGTCAATGGTGAGCCCCAGGATGTTGATGGTGGGGGATTCGGCGATGGTAATGCCGTTGAATGTCAAGGGGCGGTGGTTAGACTCTCACTTGTTGGAGATAGTCATTGCCTGGCACTTGTGTGGCACCAATGTTACTTACCACTTATCAGCCGAAACCTGAATGTTGTTCAGGTCTTGCTGCATGCAGGTATGGACTGCTTCATTATCTGAGGAGTTGCGAATGGAACTGAACATCAGCGAACATCCCCATTTCAAAGGAGCCAAATATTGATTAAAATGCTGAATTTGTCCAACTAATTTTGGATACTTTAATGTCTTGGTGATCGGTGGCTGAATCAATGTTGTAGAGATGCTGAATGTTGTGACTCCTAGAACAGTCGTGCACTTCGGACTACTTGGCATGGTATGTACACTCTTTAAAGGTTGGCAACTGTAAGTGCCAGCCTTGGCTCAGTGGGTAGCACTCTCACATCTGAGTCACAATCCCACTCCAGAGCGCAACAGTTAGGCTGGTGCTCCCAGTGCAGTACTGAGGGAGTGTTGTGAGAGGTGCTGAATTTTGGCGGAGTATAACACAATTACACTTAACCAATTCAACAGGCATAAAATTGTCCTTGAACTTATATTAAAGAAGGGAATGCTTGTTCGCTGAATAGAATCATAGAAATTTACGGCACGGAAGGAGGCCATTTTGGCATATCGTGTCCGCGCCGGCCGACCAAGAGCTATCCAGCCTAATCCCACTTTCCAGCTCTTGGTCCGTAGCCCTGCAGGTTACAGCACTTTAAGTGCGCATCCAAGTACTTTTTAAACGTGGTGAGGGTTTCTGCCTCTACCACCCTTTCAGGCAGTGATTCCAGACCCCCACCACCCTCTGGGTAAAGAAACTTCCCCTTAAATCCCCTTTAAACCTGCTAACAATTACTTTAAATTTATGCCCCCTGGATGTTGACCCTTCTGCCAAGGGAAACTGGTCCTTCCTATTTGTGGAAGCTCTGTCTGTCGTTGATATCTTGTTTCACATCATGGGTTGCAGATTATCACGGGAGACCACGCTGTTAAATACTAGATAGTGAAGGAAGTGACAAGGGACCTTGCATTACCTGGAAATTGCTGATTTTCCTTCAGACCACTTCAATATATAACAAAAAACATCTTGTGCTTTGCCTACTCCTGTTCCCATTTCTTATGGACTTATGCTGGATTTTGAAGTCATCCCGTCTGTAATTGGTGTCAATGTTCAGCAGAAGCCTGAATCACCAACTCCCAAGTGTGACTGTGGCTGAGGCCGCTCAGTGCCTCTCCCACACTTCCTGCTTTAGAAGCCATCCCTTGTCTCCGATATTGGAACATGTCAGTTTGAAGAATTATGCCGCAATTAATAAAGTGTTTGGTTGAGTGGGGCTCTGAGGTCACGTTCCTTTTGCTCTCACTCGCTCTTTGTACAATTATCCAGCGAACGAGATTGTTCATTCACGAAAACAGAAGTGGATTCTTTCTCTGAGGGAGTGCCTGCACTATTAGTTGAACCGTCTTCCGTTTTGTCTGCAGCGGTGGTGTGAACTCATCGGGGAAACTAAAACTAGGGGACATTGTCTCAGAATAAGGGGCCGCCCATTTAAAACTGAGATGAGGAGGAATTTCTTTTCTGAGGGTTGTAAATCTGTGGAATTCTCTGCCCCAGAGAGCTGTCGAGGCTGGGTCATTGAATATATTTAATGCAGAGATAGACAGATTTTTGAGTGATAAGGGAGTCCAGGGTTATGGGGAGCAAGCAGGGAAGTGGAGCTGAGTCCATGATCAGATCAGCCATGATCTTATTGAATGGCGGAGTAGGCTCGAGGGGCCAAATGGGCCTACTCCTGCTCCTATTTCTTATCTTCTTATGAACCTCAAAGTACTGTGGATCGGGAACCATGGACGATGGGTTTGTGGCCGACCAAATTCGCAGTGCGCTGTCAGAGGTGCCATCTTTCCGATAAGAACGTCTCTCTCTTTATTATTTTTTTTGTCGTTCTTTGCTAGCTTTTAGAAGTTTCCCAATCCTCTGGCCTCCCACTGGTCTTGGCCACATTGCATGGCCTTGTTTTCAATTTAATACCATCGCTTATTTCCTTAGTTAGCCATGGATGATTATCCCTTCTCTTACAGTCTTTCCTTCTCATTTGGACATATTTTTGTTGAGAGTTATGAAATATCTCTTTAAATGTCTGCCAGGGCTCATCAACTGTCCCACACTTTAATCTATTTTCCAAGTCTACTTTAGCCAACTCTGCCTTCATACCTTTGCAGTCTCCTTTATTTAAGCTTAGGACACTGGTTTGAGATCTAACTTTCTCACCCTCCAACGGATTTTGAAATTCAACCATGTTAAACCGAGGCCCCACCTTCCCTCTCGGGTGAATGTAAAAGATCCCATGGTGCAATTTCGAAGACGAACAGAGGAGTTCTTCCTGGTATCTTGGCCAATACTTATCCTTCAACCAACATCAGTAAAATAGATTGTCTGATCACTATCGCTGTATGTTTGTGGGAGCTTGCCGCGTGCAAATTGACTGCTGCGTTTCCTACATTACAACAGTGACTACACTTCAAAAGTACTTCACTGACAAAGCACTTCTGGGATGCCTTGAAGTCGTCAATGGTGCGGTATAAATTGCAAGGCTTTCTTTGTTTACTCCTGCAATCAATGTGCCTTCTCCACCACCTGTCTGATAGCATTATCCTTTGATTTTGCACTAAAAATAGAGACTATTGTTTTTATTAAGGTGTTGCTGACTAAGATTGCTATCTTCACCCTGTCACCCAAGCAGACGATGTTTCTGAATGCAAGAAAGCAGTTCCATGTCGGCATTCACTCATCAAAGAAACATCAGCTGATTACTTCAGTTGACGTTTTCCCATGACAGCCCGTGCAAACCACAACAATCGGAATAATAAATAATCAGCAGTTCTCTAATAAATCATTAACAGTTCTCGAATGGTGACGATCACTGCAATTAAAAGTTAAAAGGAAGAAACTTTGATGACCTCAGCAATGAGACAATGACCACTAATCAATATTGGTCAGGAAAATTCCTCTTTGCAATAGTGCCACGGGTCTTTTGCATCCACCTGCGAGGGCAGGCGGGGCCTCGGTTTAATGTCTCATCCAAAAGATGACCTCTTCGTCAGTGCAGGTCTCCCTCAGTATTTTTTAACATTTGTTCACAGGATGTGGGTGTCGCTGGCTAGGCTCGCATTTATTGCCCATCCCTAATTGCCCTTGCTCGACCATTTCAGAGGGGCAGCGAAGCGTCAATCACATTGCTGTGGGTCTGGAGTCACATATAGGCCCAGACCAGGTAAAGACAGCAGATTTCCCTCACTAAAGGACATTAGTGAACCAGATGGGTTTTTACGAGAATCCAATAGTTTCATGGCCACCATTACTGATTAAGGGTCACCTTTTTATTCCAGAATTATTTCATTAACGGAATTTAAATTCCCCAGCAGCTGCCATGGTGGGATTTGAGCACTTATCACCAGATTATTTGTCCAGGCCTCTGGAGTACTAGTCTAGTAACGTTACCATTATGCTATCGTTCTCTATGCACTTGGAGTGTCGGAACAAGTTTCTGGAACCCACAACCTTCTGACTTGGAAGCGAGAGTTGACCACTGAGCCATGTCTGACCCAGTGCACCCAACATTGGCAATATCGACATGTTTAGCCACATGATTTGGCACAGCGCAACGTTGCACTGCAAATCCTATGGGGTTTACACACCCCTTCACATACCTGTGATTTGCTGCACATTTAATGCAATTTGTGCCTTAAAAGGTCTCTGAGCAGGGACTGGGCGCCCCTGGGAGGCCAGCCAGGGGGCAAGTAGTTTCCTTACGAATGAGACGTTAAATCGAGGCCCCGTCTGCCCCCTCGTGATTGTAAAAGATCCCACGGCACTATTTTCAGGAAGAGCAGGGGAGTTCGAGAATCTCTGTTAGCAGCCACTGGAAAAGTGGTCGCTAGAGTCTTCCTTAACCGTCTCCTCCCTGTGGCCGAGGGGCTCCTCCGGGAGTCACAGTGCGGATTTTATCCCCTACTGGGCACAACGGACATGATATTTGCAGCGCGACAGCTGCAGGGAACAGCACCAGCCCTTATACATGGTCTTCTTACAAAGGCATTTGACACTGTCAACCGCGAGGGTCTATGGAGCGTCCTCCTCCGTTTCGAATGCCCCCAAAAGTTCAGCGCCATCCCCCGCCTGCTCCACGACAACATGCAGGCCGTGATCCTTACCAACGGATCCACCACAGACCCAATGCATACCTGGACCGGGGTCAAACAGGGCTGCGTCATCGCCCCAACCCTCTTCTCAATCTTCCTCGCTGCCAGGCTCCACCTCACAGTCGACAAGCTTCCCGCTGGAGTGGAACTAAACTACAGAACCAATATTTATCCCTCAACCAATACCACTAAAACAGATTCAAAAGCAAAATACTGCGGATGTTGGAATCTGAAATAAAAACAGAAAATGCTGGAAATTTCAGTGGGTCATAGAAACATAGAAAATAGGTGCAGGAGTAGACCATTCAGCCTTTTGAGCCTGCACTACCATTCAATATGATCATGGCTGATCAGGCAACTTCAGTACCCCATTCCTGCTTTCTCTCCATACCCCTTGATCCCTTTAGCCATAAGGGCCACATTTAACTCCCTTTTGAATATATCTAATGAACTGGCCTCAACAACTTTCTGTGGTAGAGAATTCCACAGGTTCACAATTCTCTGAGTGAAGAAGTTTCTCCTTATCTCAGTCCTAAATGGCTTACCTCTTATCCTTAGACTGTGACCCCTGGTTCTGGACTTCCCCAACATCGGGAGCATTCTTCCTGCATCTAACCTGTGCAATCCCGTCAGAATTTTATATGTTTCTATGAGATCTCCCCTCATTCATTTAAATTCCATTGAATATAAGCCTAGTCGAACCAATCTTTCTTCATATGTCAGTCCTGCCATCCCAGGAATCAGTCTGGTGAACCTTCGCTGCACTCCCTCAATAGCAAGAATGTCCTTCCTCAGATTAGGAGACCAAAACTGCGCACAATATTCAAGGTGTGGTCTCGCCAAGGCCCTGTGCAACAGGCAGCACTGTGGAGAGAGAAACCGAGTTAACGTTTCGGGTCGATGAACCTTCTTCAGAACAGATTCTCAAGAAGCACTGAAAGGGGGAGAGGAAGAAAGAACAAAAGGAAAGGGCTATGATAGGGTGGAAGGTAGGAGAGATTAGAGAGACAAAAGGGATGATGGCCAAAATTCAAATGGTAATGGGCAGAGTTAGAAAAGGATTAATCTAGATAGGGTGTGAATGGCGGGATAATGACCAGCTGCCATTAGAGACAAGGAGAAAAAAAAACATTATGTTTAAAACAGATTATCTGGCCATTATCACATTGCTGTTTGTGGGACCTTGCTGTGCGTAAATTGGCTGTCACGTTTCCTACATTACAATGGTGACTACACTTCAGAAGTACTTCATTGGCTGTGAATCGCTTTTGGGATGTCCTGAGATCATGAAAGGCGCTATATAAATGCAAGTATTTCTTTAGTTATTCGTCAATCTACTTATTGCGCTCGGCAGAGATTCATTGATCTGGTGCGAGATGTACCGTGGTGAGTTGATGGGTTGCTCCTATTGTCAGTGTGAGGATTTCGCTGCAAGTTCATTTGTTTAGTGGTGGGAGGGGAATATCCGCAGAAAGGTCAGAAGCTGCGTCTCGGAACAGCTTAGGCCATTTATGCAGATCCCTACAAAGCGCTCACTGTCTTGCGCAGAATTGAGGCAAACACATTCCAGTCAGGCATTGATGCTGGAGCAGAATGTCTGTCTTGTCCGCAGTCAAAAGATCTGAATAATGCATTCACCGCCTTGCCCAGTAATTTCAGAACACTTTACATTGTCCTGGCTCGAGGAAGGGCACCAGGCATTCGTAAGAAGCACTGGGTTTGCATCAGACAGAGCTGGCATTAAGATTGCCGTTTTAGTGTTTAAATATCAGAGGGTAAATTCTCCCACTGCACGCTCCCGATGAAGAGTCTCGTCTTTACGCAGCATAAATCAGGACATTGAGCTCTACAAGTGCAATTTCCCCAAAGCCCACCTCGTTGCCCCTCCCCACCCCTCTCGCGGTAGGCGAACGGAACAACTCTTGCCAGCTGCCACTTCTAGGATTTCCTGGCATTACGCCCACTGAAATATAGGCATGCAAGTGGGAAATGTATCCTCCTGATTTCAGCCAGATTTCTTTCGCCGTGATTGTGTCTTTGGGTTTTTGAAGTGTATTGTGCAGCCTAATTGCAGCGGTGGTGGAAGTACTGACCAATTGGAAATGATGTAGAGTTGAACAGGTATCTGAGAGCGCAGACATCTTATGGCCTAGATTTTCCAAACCGTAGGGAAATTCCGCCTTCCTGATGACCAGCGTTGCTAAGGCGCGAATGGGAAATACATCCAATGAGCTTTTCCTCTTGTTGTGTTAGCTGTGGCTCAGTGGGCAGCACACTCGCCTCTGTCATAGGTTGTGGGGTTCAAGTCCCACTCCAGAGACTTGAGCACAAAAAATTCCAAGCTGACACTCCCAGTGCAGTGCTGAGGGAGCGCCGCACTGTCAGAGGTGTCGTCTTTCAGATGAGATGTTAAACCGAGGCCTCGTCTGCTCTCTCAGGTGGAGGTATTCGATTCCATGGCACTATTTCGAAGGAGAGCAGGGGAGTTATCTCTGGTGTCCTGGCCAATATTTATCCCTCAATCAACATCACTAAAACAAAATATTATGTCTTTTCTGTTCTTTTTTTTTATGTTTCTTTCTTTCTGTTTCTTTCCATCCTTCCCCTTCTTCTTCCCCTTCTCCTTTCGTTTCCCTTCCTTCCTTTTTCTTCCTTCCTTTTTCTTCCTTGTTTTCTTTCTTCCTTCCTTCCTTTCCTTTCTTCCTTCCTCCTTTCCTTCCTTTCTTCCTCCTTTCTTTCCTACTTTCGTCCTCCTTTCTTTCTTTCTTTCCTTTCCAGAGAGAGAGTGGCGAGGTAAAAGACTAAGTTTATGCATTTATAGAATCATAGAAATTTATGGCACAGTAGAAGGCCATTCGGCCCATTGTGTCTGCGCCGGCCGACAAAGAGTTATCCAGCCTAATCCCACTTTCCAGCTCTCAGTCCGTAGCCCTACAGGTTACGGCACTTCAAGTGCACATCCAATTTCTTTTTAAATGTGGTGAGGGTTTCTGCCTCTACCACCCTTTTGAGGCAGTGAGTTCCAGACCCCCACCACCCTCTGATGAAAAAGATTCTCCTCAAATCCCCTCCAATCCTTCTGCCAATTACTTTAAATCTATTCGAGTAAGTAGATTAGAGCAGTGGAAGATTGTTTTATGAAATCTGAGATGGTGGCAATTCAATGCTCCTCTTTCCCCAACTCCTGCATTTACTGTGGGGTCCTTTCCAAGGATCTGGCGGGGATCTTTCTCAGTGGGTTGGGAGTTTAAAAACTAGGAGGCCCACCCACGATGAATGACTTCTCTTGGTGGTTATGGGCTGCCTTCTCCTGCATGCAAAGTTTAATAAGTGGGAAAATCTAGTGATCAAAAGGGGATGCAGTAAAACCCAAGAGTCAGCACACAGCCCATTTTGGATATAAAAGCAGGCAAAATTCAGCCACTTTACATGGCAGGATTCTTTTGGGCTCGAGGATGTGAGCGATGGAATTTTCTAGATGAAGATTAGGACCATGAAGGCTGGGGGCCTAAATTTTCTGAATAATGAGCATTCGTGGTAAGTTTGTAAAGCACTTTAAGATAGCGAGAGGGAGAGCTAACTCCAAGAACATGGCATTCCTACATTATAGTGACCACATTTCAAAAGTACTTTGTTCTGTAAACACTTTGGGACGTCCGGTGGTCGTGAAAGGCGCTATAGAAATCCAAGTCTTTTTTTAATGGATGGTCATGGCAGGGGCAGGGGCAGGGGCTGGGGGGGAGTGCGGTTCTCCTTCCTTGGCTGTGCAGTGTTGGGGGAAGAGGCTTTGACTCTGGTAGCCACTTCCTCCCATTGCCCTCTGGGTTGCTCTTGGAGGCCTGCAGTGCTGGAGAGCCCCACTCTGCCTCACTTTCTTCAGAAGAGTTGCCATGGCTGCATGGGTCCTCTGGCCTGCCTCTTTGACCTGCCCCTCTGGCCTGCTCCCCTGGCCTGTCCCTCTGACCACCTCTCTGGCTTGCCCCTCTAACCTGCCCTCCTGGCCTGCATGGTGATCTGCCCCCTCTGACTTGCTCTCTGGCCTTCTCTCTGACCTGCAACTCCTGACTTGCCCCCGTGACCTGCCTCCACGGCCTGCCCCCCTCGTGGATATTTTTGGACGCAGAGCCTCGCTGTGCTGCAAGTTTTAACAAACTGCTTGCCTGCTTCTTTAAACTGTGGGAGAGAGAGCTTTCAGTCGCAGCAGCTGGCGTCCTGGTGGCGGGCATTAACCGTGTCCTGCCACGGTGCCTATCGCGCATTACGCGGGGCATTGAAAAGGTTGAAGATCGCAGGCTGGGCTTCTCTAACCCCATAGAGATGGGGTAGGGGGAGGGGAGAGAGAGGAGAGAGGGGAGGGGGAGGGGTGTGAGGGGAGAGCGAGCGGGAGGGAGGGGGGAGAGAGGGCAGGGGAAGAGGGGAGGGGTGAGAGGGAGGAGGGGTGTGAGGTGAGAAGGGGGGAGGGGTGTGAGGGGAGTGGGGGAGGGGTGTGAGGGTAAAGAGGGAAGGGGGAGGGGTGTGAGGGGAGAGAATGCAGGGGGAGGGGTGTGAGGGGAGAGAGGGCAGGGGGAGGAGGGGTGTGAGGGGAGAGAGGGCAGGGGGAGGAGGGGTGTGAGGGGAGAGAGGGCAGGGGGAGGAGGGGTGTGAGGGGCGAGAGGGCAAGGGGAGGGGGGGTGTGAGGGGAGAGAGGGCAGGGGGAGGGGGGGGTGTGAGGGGAGAGAGGGCAGGGGGAGGGGGGGTGTGAGGGGAGAGAGGGCAGGGGGAGGAGGGGTGTGAGGGGAGAGAGGGCAGGGGGAGGAGGGGTGTGAGGGGAGAGAGGGCAGGGGGAGGAGGGGTGTGCGGGGAGAGAGGGCAGGGGGAGGGGCGTGAGGGGAGAGAGGGCACGGGGAGGGGAGAGAGGGCAGGGGGAGAGGGAAGAGCGGACATGGGGAGGGGTGTGAGGGGAGAGGGAAGAGCGGACATGGGGAGGGATGTGAGGGGAGAGAGGGCGGGCAGGGGGAGGGGTGCGAGGGGAGAGGGGACGGGGGAGAAGTGCGAGGGGAGGGGGAGAGGGAGAGACAACTTGTTCCATCATCCCATTTCTACACTTGGTTGCCAAGACAACCCGAATGGTGGGAACTCTGCTGTTCCGCACTGGCAATGCTCACGAGTGTGAACCAGAGGACAGCCACCCTTCTGTCGGTCAGCTCTGTGCACCCTGGCGGCTCTTGTGTTGCGCGGCACCGTACAAATGTTTTTGTACTTTGCAGGAATGTCTGGCAGTTTTAAGCCCTGCGGGTTCCTTCATGTGGATGTTGCAGGCTGCAGTCTCCAGGATAATGTCTAATCCAATGTTTCTTGGCATGACTGCGCTTGGTGCATTGGCAGCGCTCCAGGTTTGGCTAACTGCTCGATCAGTTCAAACCCCCCCCCAAAAAAATCAGGAAGAGTAACTTTGATCTCTCTGATGCATGCAACACTGGAGGGGAGCTAATAACTGCAGGATTGCACGCTCTGGCAGACACAGGCACTGACTGTTAAAGGGTGCCGTGCCTTGTGGCTTCCTTGGGTGGTATTTTGGGCATGGATGGCTCTGCTGGCATTGTTTCAGTCGTTTCAGCCGTGGTGGGCAGCACTCTCACCTCTGAGTCGGAAGGTCGTGAGTTCAAGTCCTGCTCCAGAGATTTGAGCACAAAATCCAGGCCGGCACTTCAGTGTAGTGGTGAGGGAGTGCCGTCTTTCGGGTGAGATGCTGAACCAAGCCCCCTCAAGTGGACGCAAAAGATCCCTTGAAACTATTCGGGGAAGAGCAGTGGAGCTCTCTCTGGTATTCCTGGCCAATATTTATCCCTCAAGTGACAGCACTTTTTAAATCTGGTCTTTATCACATTGCTGTTTTTGGGAGCTTGCTGTACACAATTTAGCTGCCATGTTTCCCTACCTTACAACAGTGACAGCACTTCCAAGCGTACTACATTGGCTGTAAAGTGTTTGGGGGTGTCCTGAGGTGGTGAAAGGCGCTATAAAAATGCAAGTTCATGCTTCCTATCTTGACATGGCTTGGGAAAGAAAAAAACCTTAAGATAAAGCAACCATTTGATAATGAATTACTCAATACTATTTTGGACGCCGCCATTCATTCACCTTGGCGCTGTGTCAGAGCTGAGTGGTGAAATGAGTGAGCTATTTTGTTTTTTTGTTTGGGTCAGTTCTCACTTCTCAAATGTTAACAGACGTCAAGGCCAGGGGCTACTCGGTGCAATTTGATGTTTAACTGCTGCTCTGGGCTCATTTCAGCTGCTTTCTGTATTATTTGGCTGAAAATCTGGGTCATGTCATGAGACACGGTTAGCATAACGGAATGTCGAGTGTGACGGGATGAGGGAAAATAGCTGTGCCTACTTCCCTCTAATTTCTACCTTGAACAGAATAGCGATGTGACTAACAGTTGACAAGGCCCTAGTGATCAGCAAGGGCAGACCTCGATGGCGAGGTCCAACATCGCCTTCAGTGTACCAGCGCTGCCTTTGGTTGCCTGAGGAAGTCCTGAAGACCAGGATCTCAAATCTATCACCAAGCTTATAGTCTACAGGACAGTAGTGATACCCGCCCTCCTATATGGCTCAGAGATGTGGACCATATACAGTAGACACCTCAAAGCTCTGGAGAAATACCACCAAGATCTGCAAGATCCTGCAAATCCACTGGGAGGACAGATGCACCAGCATCGGTGTTCTCGATCAGGCCAACATCCCCAGCATTGAAGCACTGACCACACTCGACCAGATCCATTGAGCGGGCCACATCATCCGTATGCCCGACACGAGACTCCCAAAGCAAGCGCTCTACTCTGAACTCCTACATGGCAAGTGAGCCCCAGGTGGGCAGAGGAAACATTTCAAGGACACCCTCAAAGCCTCCCTGATAAAGTGCAACATCCCCACCGGCACCTGGGAGTCCCTGGCCCAAGACTGCCCTAATTGGAGGAAGAGCATCTGGGAGGGTGCTGAGCACCTCGAGTCTCGTCGCCGAGAGCATGCAGAAACCAAGCGCAGGCCGCGGAAGGAGCGTGCGGCAAACCTGTCCCACGCACGCTTTCCTTCAACGACTGTCTGTCCCACCTGTGACCGAGACTGTAATTCCCGTATTGGACTCTAGAGCCACCTGAGAACTCAATTTTAGAGTGGAAGCAAGTCTTCCTCGATTTCGAGGGACTGCCTATGATGATGAGTGATCGTTGTGACGTTCCACCTGGGGCTCGTGTGGCTTGGTGCTGTCAGATTCTGCTGATGACTCAGACTTTGCGCGTGATTCACACATTTCGGTGTTACAATTATGTCAGGGTGTGGTCTGCGATATGCCATTGGGACCCGATATTTCAGTTTGCAACTGCTTCAGCTCATCTGCTGTTGAAACCCTCAGCTGTGCCGTTGTGTTGCCTCTAGGCACAACTATTCCAGGTTTCTCCTTTATGTCCTCTCACCTTGCACCCCTCCGTAAGCTTGAGCTCTTCCAAAACTTGGCTGCCCGTGTCCTAACTCACAACAAGTCCCGTTCGCCTATCACCACTGTGCTCGCTGAACTACATTGGCTCCTGGTCCGGCAACACCTCAATTTTAAAATTCTCATCCTTGCCTTCCATGGCCTCGCCCCTCCATATCTCTGTAACCTTCTCCAACACTCCGAGATCTTTGCATTCCTCCAATTCTGGCCTCTTGTGCATCCCCGATTTTAATCGCTCCACCATTGGCGGCCGTGCCTTCAGCTGCCGAGGCCCCAAGCTCTGGAACTCCCTCCCTAAACCTCTCCGCCTCTCTACACCTCTCCGCCTCTCTACCTCTCTTTTCTCCTTTAAGGAGCTCCTTAAAACCTCCCTCTTTAACCAAGCATTTGGTCACCTGTCCTGATAACTCCTTACATGGATCTCTCCTCTTTTAAGGCGCTGTTTTAAACCTACCACTTTGAACAAGCTTTTGGATATCTGCCCTAATACCTCCTTATGTGGCTTGGTGTCAAATGTTGTCTGATAGCACAACTCTGAAGCGCCTTGGGACTGTTTACTATGTTAAATAGACAACAAGGGAGTTTGGCACCACGAAATGCTACTTACTTCAATGCAAGGAGTATAGCGAATAAGGCAGATAAGCTGAGAGCATAGATTGACATTTGGGAGTATTATAGTCATTACTGAAAGAAGGGCAGGTATGGCAGCTAAACATTCCTGGTTACAGGGTTTTCAGACGGGATAGAGAGGAGAGTAAAAAAGGAGGCGGGGGGTCACAATATTAATTAAAGAAACAATTACAGCTGTGAGAAGGAATGATATGTTAGAGGGGTCATCAAACAAGGGCATATGGGTTGAATTGAAGAAAAAAATGGGCGGTCACACTTCTGGGAGTGTACTATAGACCCTCAAACAGTCCGGGAGATAGAAGAGCAAATATGTGGGCAAATTGCTGCAAAGTGCAAAAACTATCGAGCTGTAATAGTGGGGGATTTCAACTACTCTAATATTAACTGGGAAAAAGGTAGTGTGAATGGTACAGAGGGTGTGGAATTTTTAAAATGCATTCAGGAGAACTTCTTTAGCCAGTATGTAACAAGCCCAACAAAGGAGGGGCGGTTCTGGACTTGGTTTTGGGCAGTTGGAAGGCTATCAGTGGGAGAGCATTTTGGTGCTCGTGATCATAATTCAGTAAGATTTAGGGTAGTTATGGAAAAGGACAAAGGTTGACCAGGAAAAATAGTTCTCAATTGGGGTAAAGCCAGTTTAGCTGAGCTGAGATGGGATTTAGCCAAGGTGGACTGAAAATGGCTACTTGAAAGTAAATCAGTGTCAGAGCAGTGGGAGGCATTGAAGGAGGAGATCCTGAGGACCTAAGTTTTGGGCCGCGCCTAGAACAGCGCAGCCCTGACCTGGACGCCCATTTTTCGCGCCCGAAAGTGCGTCAAAAAAATACCTGCAGATTCTCCGGCTCCCTGCAGGTCCTTTGGAGCTTGGCGCAGTGCAGCACGAGCTGTAGGGGGGCGGAGCCAGGTCCCTGCGTGAAATCAGTGCCAGGACCTCTGCACAGGTGCGCTACAGTGGGCGCGCATGTGCAGTAGCTCCAGGCGCCCGAAACTGTGTGGGAGGGGCCCGAAGCACGCAGCCCCTAGCCCTGGTCGAATGGGCTCACTAGGGCAGCGAAGATCAGGCTGCACCTCCCTCGTGCAGCTCCTGCTCTGGCTACAGCTTCCTCCCCTGTACAGCTGGCTCTTTCAACCCCCCAACCCCCCCAGTTCCCGCTCCGATTGATTTATTGGTTGATTTATTGATGTATTTATCATTTATTATTGATGGCTCTTTATTTGTAAAACTGAAGTGTTTAATGTTTGTAAACTTCTCTCCCCCCCCCACCCCCCTCCCCCGTTCCCTACGCCTGATTTGTAACCTACGCCTGATTTTCTAAGTGTAGGCAAGATTTTTCTGAGCGTACAAAAATCTACACTTACTCCATTCTAAGTTAGTTTGGAGTAAGTTTTCACTGCCTAAACTTTCAAAACGGGCGTAAGTGGCCGGACACGCCCCCTTTTGAAAAAAAAATCTGTTCCAAACTGAAACTGTTCTCACTGGCTAGAACTGGAGCAAACTAAATGCCAAGAATTGCAATTTCTAAGATACTCCATTCTAAACCAGTTGCTCCAAAAAAACAGGAGCAACTCAGGCCGAAACTTGGCCCCTGAGGGTACAGAGCAAGTATGTTCCCTTTTTAAAAAAAAAGGGTGGGACAAACAAATCTAGAGCCCCCTGGATGTCAAGGGACATACAGGGTAAGATAAAGAAAAAAAGGGAAGCTTATGACAGATTCCGAGAACTCAACACTGCAGAAACTAAAGAGGCGTATAAGAATGCAGGGGTGCAATTAAAACAGATATCAGGAAAGCAAAGAGAGAGCATGAAAGAATGTTGGCAAGTAAAATCAGGGAAAACCCAAAGATGTTTTATAAATACATTAAGAACAAGAGGATAACTAGAGAAAGAGTGGGGCCTATTAGAGACCACAAAGGAAATCTGTGTGTGGAGGCAGAAGATGTGGGTAGGATTCTTCATGAATACTTTGCATCTCTTTTCACAAAAGAGAGGGGCGATGCAGACTTTGCAATGAGGGGGAAGGAGTGTGAAATATTAGACATGATAAAAATAGTGAGAGAGGAAGTATTAAGGGACTTTTCAGCTTTGAAAGTGGATAAATCCCTCGACCTGGATGAAATATATCCCAGGCTATTAAAAGAAGCAAAAGAGGAAATAGCATCTGACCATCATTTTCCAGTCCCCTCTGGCTCATCATCATAGGCGATTCCTCAAACGAGGATGACTTGCTTCCACATGAGTTCACAGATGTTTCAATGAAGGACCCGATATTCCAGTCCTGAACTCCAGTTGAAGGGGTGGAAGATGCCTGTGCATGGATTTTTTTAACGTGTGGTGACCATTGCACACTAGCCACCACACGGGTTTGACAGAGCTAGGCCTTTATCCAGTGGCAAGGGTAAACCAGGATGACTGGAGACCTGCTCTGTTGCACGGTTCTAGTGTGCACACATATCGCAGTGTGGCCTGGCCCCTGCTGCCCTCGGCTCTTCTGGACCCCGTACCTTCATTTGCCGCACCTCCGCCACGATCTCTCGCCGCTCCTCCACCGCAAACTTTGGCTGCACCTCCGCCACGATCTCACCGCTCCCCCACCACGATCTCTCACCGCTCCCCCACCACGATCTCTCACCGCTCCCCCACCACGATCTCTCACCGCTCCCCCACCACGATCTCTCACCGCTCCCCCACCACGATCTCTCACCGCTCCCCCACCGCGATCTCTCACCGCTCCCCCACCGCGATCTCTCACCGCTCCCCCACCGCGATCTCTCACCGCTCCCCCACCGCGATCTCTCACCGCTCCCCCACCGCGATCTCTCACCGCTCCCCCACCACGATCTCTCACCGCTCCCCCACCACGATCTCTCACCGCTCCCCCACCACGATCTCTCACCGCTCCCCCACCACGATCTCTCACCGCTCCCCCACCACGATCTCTCACCATTCCTACGCCAAATCTCTCACCTCTCTGGCTACAGGTATGTCAGAGGACTAGTGGACTATTAATGTTGTACCTTTGGTTAAAGAGGGAGAAAGGGATAGGCGGAGTAATTACAGGCCAGTCAGCCTAACCTCAGTGGTGGGAAAATTACTGGAAAACTCCTGAGGGACAGGATAAATCTTAATTTGGAAAGACATGGATTAATCAAGGACAGACGGAGTGGATTTGTTGAGGGAAGGTCATGTCTGACTAACTTGATTGAATTTTTCGAGGAGGTAACCAAGAGGGTCGATGAGGTATGATGTAGTGTATATGGAGTTAACAAAGCTTTTGATAAGGTCCCACACGGCAGACTGGTCACGAAAGTAAAAATGGCATGGGATCCGGGGCTAAGTGGCAAGTTGGATCCAAAATTGGCTCAGAGGCAGGAAGCAAAAGGTATTGGTCGATGGGGTTTTTTGTGACTGGAAGGGCTGCATCCAATGGGGTTCTGCAGGGCTCAGAGCTGGGTCCCTTGCTTTTTATGCTATATTATCAATGACTTGGACTTGAATGTTGGTGGTATGATTAAGAAGTTTGCAGATGACACTAAAATAAGCTCCGTGGTTGATGATGAAGAAGAAAGCTGCAGACAGCAGGAATATATCAATGTACTGGTCAGGTGGGCAGAACAGTAGCAAATGGAATTCAATCCGGATAAGTGTGAGGTAATGCATTTGGGGAGGTCTAACAAGGCAAGGGAATACACATTAAATGGGACGACACTGAAAAGTGTAGAGGAACAAAGGGACCTTGGAGTGCATGTCCACAGGTCCCTGAAGGTAGCAGGCCAGGTAGATAAGGTGGTTAAGAAGGCATATATGGAATACTTGCCTTTATTAGTCGAGGCATGGAATACAAGAGCAAGGAGATTATGCTTGAACTGTATAAAACACTGGTTAGGCCGCAGCTGTGTGCAGTTCTGGTCACCACATTATAGGAAAGATATGATTGCACTGGAAAGAGTGCAGAGGAGATTTATAAAAATGTTGCCGGGACTGGAGAATTTTTGCTATGAGGAAAGATTGGAGAAGCTAGGTCTGTTTTCTTTGGAACAGAGGAGACTGAGGGGAGACCTGATTGAGGTGTATAAAATTATGAGGGGCCTGAATAGAATGGATAGGAAGGACCTGTTTCTCTTGATGGAGGGGCAACAACCAGGGGGCATGGATTTAAAGTAATTGGGGGGAGATTTGGAGGAGATACGAGGGGAAATTTCTTCATCCAAAGAGTGGTGGGGGTCTGGAACTCACTGCCTGAAAGGGTGGTAGAGGCAGAAACCCTCACCACATTTCAAAAATACTTGGATGCGCAATTGAAGTGCCGTAACCTACAGGGCAACGGACCAAGAGCTGGAAAGTGGGATTAGGCTGGATAGCTCTTGGTCGGCTGGCGTGTACGTGATGGGCTGAAATGGCCTCCTTCTGTGCTGTTAACTTCTATGATTCTATCAAAGGCGGTGTATAAATGTAAGTTGTTATTTACAAGGTTCCCATTTGTTTTCCACTGGGAGTTAAAATCGCGTGAACTCTGCTGGTTTTGCCCAGGTACCATGCTAACCCACCCCCGCCCTCGCCGTTCCCACGGTAACATCGAGGCTTAAATGACAGACTCTGCAGGTGAGGCCTAGACTGGGAACAGATGTGACGTCACCCAAGGTAACGAAGGCCTCCTACTTGTTTCTACTTGGGACTGCTTGTACTTTGAGGCTATAGGTGATCTACAGGACTGAATGAGCAGCAGCGAGTTGAGCTGTACCCGACCTCAGCTAAGCGCACTGGTCCTGCACTCGGTTGAGCCGATTAAAATGAACAAGCCTCCTTCAGTGCTGTGGCTTCCTGACTTTGTGCCAACGTCCGTTTCACTGCAGTGATTCCACCTCGTCATGGAAGGAATCAATAATATGAAACACCGTGGGAAAAAAGAGGCTGTCGTCTAACTCTGGTGGGGGATTTCCCACAAGCTTCAGGAGATAATACTGGAATACTGCGTGCCGTATGGTTTCCATATTTATGAAAGGATATACTTGCTTTGGAGGCAGTTCTGAGAAGGTTCACTCGGTTGATTCCGGAGATGAGTGGGTTGACTTATGAGGAAAGGTTGAGTAGGTTGGGCCTCTACTCATTGGAATTCAGAAGAATGAGAGGTGATCTTATCGAAACGTATAAGATTATGAGGGGGCTTGACAAGGTGGACGCAGAGAGGATGTTTCCACTGATGGGGGAGACTAGAACTAGAGGGCATAATCTTAGAATAAGGGGCCGCCCATTTAAAACTGAGACGAGGAGAAATTTCTTCTCTCAGAGGATTGTGGATCTGTGGAATTTGCTGCCTCAGAGAGCTGTGGAAGCTGGGACATTGAATAAATTTAAGACAGAAGTAGTCAGTTTCTTAAACGATAAGGAGTTATGGAGAGCGGGCGATGAAGTGGACCCAAGTCCATGATCAGATCAGCCATGATCTTATTGAATGGCGGAGCAGGCTCGAGGGGCCGTATGGCCTACTCCTGTTCCTATTTCTTATGTTCTTATATTAACAGAAATCGCAGGGGCCTCCCATTTCTCCAGGTACCTTAATGCCGTTGAAACTCTTTATAGCATCTTTATGACATATAGCAACAGTTGCGCTTGCTTAATAAATAAATACTATTTACAGCCTTGGCACTAATGTTTGGGAATATTGGCTATTGAAATTTGCTCGTGTGCTTTTTTGGGTATGCAGTTGGAGATCTTATCCTATTTCTTATGTTCTTATAAACAGGCCAGCTGATTCCCTTGGGGGGGAGGGCTTCTTCATCACACCTGAGCCCAGTTATTCACTACTCTGCTGCCCGTATCCAAAGTCCCGTTTCCTCTCATTGCCCCTGTGCTTCTTGACTTCCGGTCTGACAATGTTTCGGTTGAAAGTTCTCACCCATGTGTTCGAATCCCTCCATGGTCTTTCACCTCCCTAATTCTGTGTCCTCTGGCCCTCCAACACTCCTGGATCTCTGCGCCCCTCCAATTCTGGCCTCTTATGCATCCCCGATTTCCATCGCTCTACCATTGGTAGCCGTGCCTTCAGCTGCCCGGGCCCTGAGCTCTGGAATTCCCTCCCTAGACCTTGCCGCCTCGCCGCCTCTCCGCCTCACCTCCTACAAGCCGCTCCTTAAAACCTATCTTTTTGACCAAGCTTTTGGTCACCTGCCTAATATCTCCTTATGAGGCTCGGTGTCAAATTTTTGTTTGATAACGTTCCTGTGAAGCACCTTGGGACGGTTTTACTATGTCAAAGGCACTATATAAATGCAAGTTGTTGTAGAGCTAGGGGAGAAGAAACATAGAAATAGGTGCAGGAGTAGGCCATTCGGCCCTTCGAGCCTGCACCGAAGGGCTTGAATCACACAATTAAACTCCTGTCTAGATTCATATTCAAAAAAACAAAAATGGAAATGGCCACATGCATTTTAAAGCACCAAGTTGTAAAAACAAAATGCCTGAGGTGTGGTTTCAGGGTTCCAGCCCAACCTGCCCCTCACTTGACCCGATTCACTCGTTGGGGATGAGAGAGGTGGCCAAGATTTGGGACACACAGCTTCATTCAGTTTAGAAGTTTGGCTGGCCTCCAGATTGCACCAGTTTGGCAGCCAAGAAATGCAGTTGAATATTTGAGGGAGGATTTGCGTCAATGCACTATGCCATCCTGAAACTGTTTCCGTCTCACTCTTCCACTTCCACACACCCCCGAAGGAGCTGATTGAACAACAACTTACATTCATATGGCACCTTCAACAGAGTAAAATGTCCCGAGGCGCTTTGCAGGAGCGCCATCAGGCATCAATTCACACTGAGCCCATTAAGAACTTTCAGGATGGGTGCTTGGTCAAGGAATTTGGTTTTCGAGAGGGTCTTAAAGGAGCGGAGTGAGTTAGAGAGGCGGAGAGGTTTAGGGAGGGAATTCCAGAGCTTGGGGCCGAGGCACGGCTGCCAATGCTAGGGTGAAGGGAGTGGGGGATGCACAAGAGGCCAAAGTTGCAGGAACACTGAGTTCTCTGAAGGTTATAGGGCTGAAAGAGATACATAGCCAGCCACCTGTAAGCCTACCCTTAGCTGCTCTCAGTCGTCGCCTCTAACCTTTGCACTATTTCTCTAAAGTTTCTCTGTGTGAAGTACCTTGGGTAATATTTATTACATTAAGGGCGATGCATTGGCGTGGCGATGTCTGGGCTTCACAGGAAGATAAGAGCAAATAGAAAGACTTGCATTTATATCGCACCTTTCACATCCATCTGAGCGTGCCACCAACAGAGTGACCATTTGGAAGAGGCACTGGATGCCTGCTTTGGTCACCAGAGCTCCACGTGACTGAGCCATGTTGGTCCAGCAGTCAGGTGCTCAGGTGCGTAGAATGCTGGCCAGGAAATCGCAGGCACACAACGGGAGTTCAGGCCACTTCCCGGCCAGCACATCCTGGGGACGCTGTTCCTTGTTGGGAGGGTCCTACTACGGGATCAGCACTACTGGAGAAAGAGCTTGCATTCATATAGCGCCCTTCATATAATGTAGATAAATGTAAGGTTATCCACTTGGGTGGTAAAAACAGGAAGGCAGATTATTATTTGAATGGTGACAGATTAGTAAACGGGGAGGTGCAACGAGACTTTGGTGTCATGGTACATCAGTCATTGAAAGTTGGCATACAGGTACAGCAGGTGGTGAAGAAGGCAAATGGCATGTTGGCCTTCATAGCAAGAGAATTTGAGTATAGGAGCAGGGAGGCCTTACTACAGTTGTACAGGGCCTTGGTGAGGCCACACCTTGAATATTGTGTACAGTTTTGGTCTCCTAATCTGAGGAAGGACATTCTTGCTATTGAGGGAGTGCAGCGAAGGTTCACCAGACTGATTCCAGGGATTGCAGGTCTGACATATGAAGAAAGAGTGGATCAATTAGGCTTATATTCAATGAAATTTAGAAGAATGAGAGGGGATCTCATAGAAACATATACAATTCTAATGGGATTGGACAGGTTAGATGCAGGAAGAATGTTCCCGATGTTGGGGAAGTCCAGAACCAGGGGTCACAGTCTAAGGATAAGGGGTAAGCCATTTAGGGCCGAGATGAGGAGAAACTTCTTCACTCAGAGAGTTGTGAGCATGTGGAATTCTCTACCACAGAAAGTTGTTGAGGCCAGTTCATTCAATATATTCCAAAGGGAGTTAGATGTGGCCCTTATGGCTAAAGGGATCAAGGGGTATGGAGAGAAAGCAGGAATGGGGTACTGAAGTGCATGATCAGCCATGATCATATTGAATGGTGGTGCAGACTCGAAGGACCGAATGACCTACTCCTGCACCTATTTTCTATGTTTCGTGACCGCAGGACATCCCAAAGCGATTTACAGCCAATGAAGTATGTTCGAAGTGTAGTCACTGTTGCACTGTCAGAAACGCGGCAGCAAGCTCCGCAATCTGCAACGTGATAATGACCAGATCATCTGTTTTTTGTGATGTTGGTTGAAGGATAAGTATTGGCCAGGACACTGGGGATAACTCCCCTGCTCCTCTTCATTATAGTGGCATGGGAACATTAGCGTCCACCTGAGAGGGCAGATGGGGCCTCGGTTTAACGTCTCGTCTGAAAGACGGCACCTCCGACAGTGTAGCACTCCCTCAGCACTGCACTGGGAGTGTCAGCCTAGATTTTGTGCTCCAGTCTCTGGAGTGGGATTTGAACTCGTGACCTCCTGACTCAGGTGAGAGCGCTACCCACTGAGCCACAGCGGAGACCGTAGCAGGGAGGAAACTTCTACAGCGAGGGGCACTCGTTTACGATTTATAGCTGTCGGCGTGGAGAGATATATATCTCTCTTCACGACGTGCATGTCTTAAGCCTGTCGTTACTGTGTAATCCATGTAGTTCCTTTCACACACACACACAGCTCTTTCAGTCACTTTGGTTTACGATGTTGCAAGTGGCATTTTCAGTAGGACATGCAGGTTGGGTTTAACATGGAATCCAAAACTTGTGAGGCACCTGTTGGTTGCTGAGAAGCTGTTAGAATTGAACACATCAGTTGTGATGCTGGCAAAGGGCAAACTTAGCCTACAGTGAAAAAGTGCCTTGGACACAATTAACTCTTTCTTGCCCAGAATCGCTCCTGTCGCAGAGGGGCCCTTTCTCAGCGTTTCACAACAACAGGAAAAAAAGAAAGACTTGGATTTATCCAGTGCCTTTAACGACCCAAAATGCTTTACAGCCAATGAAGTACTTTTTGAAGTGTAGTCACTATAATGTGGGAAATGCGGCAGCCAATTTGCGCACAGCAAGCTCCCACAAACAGCAATGTGATAATGACCAGATAATCTGTTTTTTTAGTGATGTTGATTGAAGGATAAATATTGGCCAGGACACCGGGGATAACTCCCCTGCTCTTCTTCAAAATAGTGTCATGGGATCTTTTACATCCACCTGAGAGTGCACACTGTGCCTCAGTGTAACAGCACCTCTGAGAGTGCAGCACTCCCTCAGCACTGCACTGGAGTGTCAGCCTAGATCAAGTCACTGGAGTGGGACTTGAACCCACAACCTTCTGATTCGGAGGCAAGGGTGCTGTCCACTAAGCCACGGCTAACACCATGGTTTCCAAGGATTAGGCAATTCGACCCCTTGAGCCAGTTCCGCCATCGAATTAGATCTGTGTTGAACTGCAATTACCCGCCCGCCTTGGTTCCACTGTACTTATTACTTGACTTAAAAAAAATCAGTGATGCATACTAATCTTAAAGTCCCATTTACTCAGATTGAATAGAGGGGATGGATTACATTGAATGCAAAAGATGGATTAAAATAATAGTTTGCTTGCAAAGCTATTCGTTTTGTATTTCACCCTCTTCCACTCCACTCATTTTATTCTAACGGAGGTGCGAAGAGTTCTGTGTATGGCATGGGACAGCTGAGAGTTTCAATTTCACAGCAGTACTCTCTTATTAGCATCAGAGAGAAGGGGCCTCCAGAAACCTATTGATGCCTTGTTTGGTTTGGTGTGGGGGGAGGGTTGAGTTCCCTGCATATAAATTACTAATCACAGAGTATCACAGAAAGGAATTGTGAGAAAGGGAGGAGCCATCTACAATTAAGTATTTGGTATTTTTTTTATACACAAAGTACAAATAAGAGGAGCTGATGATGGAAATTTGTATCTTGCTGTTACTCTGTGTAATTTTCAACATGCCCTTATTGAAAGGAATTGAAATTTAAATCAGTAGAAAAGGCACAAAAGAGCTTACCAGAGCGAAGAGCATATGAAAGAAAGACTTGCATTTATATAGCACCTTCCACGACCACAGGACGTCCCAAAGTGTCAGCTGTGGTTCAGTCGGTAACTTAAAGGCCACGTTGTCCGCATGCCCGACACAAGACTCCCAAATCAAACGCTCTACTCGGAACTCCTACATGGCAAGCGAGCCCCAGGTGGGCAGAGGAAACGCTTCAAGGACACCCTCAAAGCCTCCTTGATAAAATGCAACATCCCCACCGACGCCTGGGAGTCCCTAGACCAAGACTGCTCAAAGTGGATGAAGAGCATCCGGGAGGGCGCTGAGCTCCTCGAGTCTCGTCGCCGAGAGCATACAGAAATCAAGCGCAGGTAGCGGAAAGAGCGTGCGGCAAACCAGACTCCCCACCCACCCTTTCCTCTAACCACTGCTGTCCCACCTGTGACAGTGACTGTAATTCCTGTATTGGACTGTACAGTCACCTGAGAACTCACTTTTAGAGTGGAAGCAAGTCTTCCTCGATTTCAAGGGACTGCCTATGCTGCTGATGATGATGATGACTAACTTAAAGGGAAAGGCCATCGCTGCAGGCTCTGCATTGGGCCCAGTGAGCTGGTCCCTGACAGCAGTCGCCATCCGACCCGATCAGGCCCAAGCGCTCCAGCAGAGTGCTGGGCTGATCGATCGTGGCTGAAGATTAATGGAAAAACATTGAACTAGTGCATTGAGACAATTTTTGTCGTTGCCGTACCGATGGCCCCTTTAGGTTGCGCTGCCGAAGCACCTGGCCTCCTGAGCAACGGCACCTGCAGCTGCCTGTGTTGTCGCCCGGCGATGCTGCAGGAGGCGTAACCGAAGTTCAGGTCCGGGCCGCGACTGGGCTTATGCGCCGGACAATGCCGTCGCGAGTTCCGGTAGCAGGTGATCGCGGAGTGCGGTGTTTCCGCCGCGGCAAACCTCTCGGATAATTTCGCCGGAGTTGTTGATTTTGCCGCGCTCGGTCGGTAAGCCGTTAGCGCCCTGTTGGTGCCCCCACGGAGGCGATACCGGGAGGTGCTAAGGAGGCCAATTTCTTGGCCCAAATCGCATATTAGGAGAGGCAGAGAGGATTAGGGATGGAATTCCAGAGCTTTTTGGCCCAGGCAGCTGAAGGCAATTGGGGAATAGCAAAAGGCCAGAAGTGGAGGAGAGCAGAGATATGACGATCGTAGGACTGGCGGGGGTTACAGAGGTAGGGAGAGGCGAGGCCATGAAGACATTTCAACACATGGATGCGAATTCTAAAATCGAAGCATTGCTGGACCGGGAGCCAATGTAGGTCAGCGAGCACAGGGGCGATGGGTGAGAGACCAGGCAATACAATTGCCCAGACGCGAGCTGGAAAATCTACTGGAATATCTCCTCGTGTTTATCCTAATCGCTTCGGAAAAGTGTGATTATAAACCCTCGGAACCATATTCCCGGCAGGGGTTCGCACCTTCAGGTGCTTCCGTGAGTTGCCGATTTCAGTGGGTGCCTTTGGCTTGGTTCAGTCAAAAAAGAAAGTCTTGCATTTCTATAACGCCTTTCATGACCTCAATGTCCGAAAGCACTTTACAACCAATTTTTTTTTTAAATTTCAAAATATACTTTATTCATATAAAAAATTTGCACAATACATTCGAAAGTAGTTCAGTACATTTGGATGCGGTCAGCAATTCCATATATTACATTTGGATGCTGACCGCAGTTCCGTTCAATACATTTCTTTACTTTACATTTCAAGATACAATTCATACAATCCAGGATACATTGTGGTACGTTCATCAAGTTACATTACACTATACGTTACACAGTGAGGGTACAGTTACATTTCTTTGCAACATACATTACTAAACAGAACTTGTATTATACATGGCACTGCATAAGTTTTTTCCGATCACGGTGCTCTATGTATACAAAGGGTTTACCATTGCAGCCCGAGGGGAGTTTTATACTGATACCAGCCCCTGGGTTTACCGTGGCGGGAAGGGCTTTAAACTGTGGCTCTTCCCCACCGTGCCTTTGTGGCGAATGCACCAATTTTAAATGCGTCCCTCAGCACGTAGTCCTGGATCTTGGATTACGCCAGTCTGCAACACGCAGACGTGGACATCTTCTTGCTCTGGAAGACCAGCAAGTTTCGGCAAGACCAAAGAGTGTCTTTGATCGAGTTGATGGCCCTCCAGCAGCAGGTGATGTCTGTCTCGGTGTGTGTCCCTGGGAACAGCCCGTAGAGCACAGAGTCCTGTGTTATGGAGCTGCTTGAGATGAACCTCGACAGCAACCACTGCATCTCCATCCAGACCTGCCTTGCAAAGGGGCAATCCCACAGGAGATGGATGACTGTTTCGTTAGCACCACAGCCAACTCGGGGGCAGAGTGCCGTGTCTCTGAAACCCCGGCTGTGCATGAAGGATCTGATGGGTAGGGCCCTCCTCACCGCCAACCAAGCTACGTCTTGGTGCTTGTGTGAAAGCTCTGGCGATGAGACGTTCTGCCAGACGAGTTTGACAGTCTGCTCGGGGAACCACCCGACAGGGTCCACCCTCTCCTTCTTTCGTAGGGCGTCCAGGACCTAACGTGCTGACCACTGTTTTATGGCCTTGTGGTCAAAGGGGTTTTTTCTGAAAAACTTTTCCACGAAGGACAGGTGGGCAGGCATGGTCCAGCTGGTGGGGGTGTTTCGCGGCAGCGTGGCCAGACCCATCCTTCGCAACACCGGGGACAGGTAGAACCTCAGCACGTAGTGACACTTAGTGTTTGCGTACCGGGAGTCGGTGCACAGCTTGATGCAGCCGCACACAAAGGTGGCCATCAGGATGAGGGCCAGGTTCGGAACATCCTTTCCTCCACTGTCCAGAGATTTGTACATTGTGTCTCTGTGGACACATTCCATTTTGGACCTCCAGACAAAGTGGAAGACGGCCCGGGTGACTGCCGCGGCACAGGAGCGAGAGATAGGCCAGACCTGTGCCACGTAGAGCAACCCCGAGAGCACCTCACTCCTGCTGACCAGGTTCTTTCCTGCCATGGAGAGGAAGCGCAGCTTCCACCATCCCAGTTTTTGCTTCACTTTGGCGATACGCTCTTCCCAGTTTTTGGCGCACGCCCCGTCTGCTCCGAACCATATTCCCAACACCTTCAGGCAATTTGGCTTAACGGTGAAGGGAATAAAGGATCGGTCGGTCCAGTTGCCAAAGAGCATGGCCTCGCTTTTGCTGCGATTGACATTCGCTCCCGAGGCCAGTTCAAACTGGTCACACATTGTGAGCAATCTGCGGACTGACTGCGGATCCGAGCAAAAGACGGTGACGTCGTCCATGTACAGGGAGATCTTCACCTGAGCGCCTCCGCTGCCTGGGATCGTCACCCCTCTAATGCTCGCATCCTTCCTGATGGACTCGGCAAAGGGTTCAATACAGCACACAAACAAGAGAGAGGAGAGGGGACAGCCTTGCCTGACTTCAGACCTGATCGGAAAGCTTTCAGTTTCCCACCCGTTGATTAGAACTGCGCTACTGATGTCTGTGTAGAGCAGTTGGATCCAATTGCGGATACCCTCCCCAAACCCCATTTTGGAGAGCACTTCCATCAGTTACGTGTGCAATATTCTGTCAAAGGCCTTCTCCTGGTCTAGGCTGATTAAACAGGTGTCCACCCTCTTGTCCCGCACGTAGGCAATCGTATCCCTGAGTAGCTCGAGGCTATCAGAGATCTTCCTGCTGGGGACAGCGCAGGTCTGGTCCGGGTGTTACAACCAATTAAGTACTTTTGAAGTGTAGTCACTATTGGAATGTAGGAAACACGGCAGCCAATTTGCGCACAAGCAAACTCCCACACACTGCAATGTGATAATGGGCAGATAATCTATTTTTGTTATGTTGATTGAAGGATAAATATTGGCCAGGACACCGGGGATAACTCCCTTGTTCTTGGCCGAGAGCATGCAGAAAGCAAGCGCAGACAGCAGAAGGAGTGTGCGGCAAACCAGTCCCTCCCACCCCTTACCTCAACAACTATCTGTCCCACCTGTGGCAGAGTCTGTGGCTCTCGTATTGGACTGTTCAGCCACCAAAGAACTCACTTCAGGAGTGGAAGCAAGTCTTCCTCGATTCTGAGGGACTGCCTATGATGATGATGATGATCTTCGAAATAGTGCCATGTGATCTTTTACGTCCACCCGAGAGCGCAGACGGGGCCTCGGTTTAACGTCTCATCCAGCATTCCCTCAACACTGTACTGGAATGTCAGTCTAGATTTTTGTGCTCCAGTCTCTTGACTTGAACCCACGACCTTCTAACTCAGAGTCGAGAGTGTTGCCTATTGAGCCACAGCTTGCATCCTGTTACTATAATGGTTTACCTCTGCCTCATGTGCACAACCCGGAGACAGTTGAGGGAGTGGATTGAGTTCATGAGGCTCAGGAGTTTCAATGAGCCAATTGCTATTTGTAGTGGTGTGACATGGGTTCACACCTGGGGAATCTCCCAATCTCAGGTGAGACATTGATGAGAAACACTTATCCACAAACGTTTGGTGACATCTTTACAAAGAATGACATAGAATTACATAGAATGTACAGCACAGAAACAGGCCATTTGGCCCAACTGGTCCATTCTGTTCTTCATGCTTCACATGAGCATCCTCCCACTTTACTTCATCTCACCCTATCAGCATATATTTCTATTCCTATCTCCCTCATCTGCTTGCCTATCTTCCCCATAAAAGCATCCAAGTTATTCGCCTCAACTGCTCCCTGTGATAGTGAGTTTCGCATTCTCACCACAGTCTGGTAAAGACATTTCTCCTGAATTCCCTGTTGGATTTATTAGTGACTATCATATATTTATGGCCCCTACAAGTGGAAACATCTTCTCTATATCAACCCTGTTAAACCCTTTCATATTCAAAAAGACTGCTATCAGGTCACCCCATGCTGGGTGCCAACTTGCGTGTGGCAAATTGTTATGTATGAATAAAGAGTCAGACTGAACACTGAACTCAAAGTAAAGTATGACCGTAGTCTTTTATTGCAGGTCTCCAGAGTGCCTCTCTAGCTTGTGAGGCCTCCTTAAATACCTGTGCTCCAGGGGATGAGCCCTCTGGTGGCTGTACAAGGTAAATACAAGTTTACATATATAACACAAATTGTGGGTAGAAACTTTGCTGCGGTATGCCCCGTATATATATCTGTGGAACAGTGTCCCATTGACTGAAGTCAAACTGGGTGACTCTTGCACCTTGGGAGATAAGTGTACATAAGAACATAAGAATTAGAAGCAGGACTAGGCCATTTGGCCCCTCGAGCCTGCTCCGCCATTTAATAAGATCATGGCTGATCTGATCTTGGGCTCAGCTCCACTTCCCTGCCCGCTCCCCATAACTCTTTACTATATTCAATGACCCAGCCTCCACAGCTCTCTGGGGCAGAGAATTCCACAGATGTACGACCCTCTGAGAGAGAAATTCCTCCTCATCTCAGTTTCAAATGGGCGACCACTTTATTCTGAAACTATGCCCCCTAGTTCTAGATTCCCCCATGAGTGGAAACATCCTCTCTGCATCTACCCTGTCGAGCCCCCTCATATTATATGTTTCATATGTGTATGAACAGGTATTTTATCTGTTGCAGTTGCAAGTGAAAGTTTCAGTGGAAGGACAAGAGTTGGGGGTGATGGAACAACTAACATGTGCATCACAGAGGGAACAGTCCCTCCAGAAAGTAGAGAGAGGAGGGTGAGATGTACTTCGTGCTGGGGTCATGTTGTATTGTCGGCAGCAGAAATGGTGGAAAGTGACCTGACTTACCTTGGAGCGGATACAGGCGACTTGCTTTTTTTCGCGTTTGAGGTCATCTGGAGCCTCCACTCAATTCCGGAGATATTTTTGGCAGCTGTTGCATGTTCTTTGCTTTGCAGCTCCGAGAAAGCAACTAAAGCTGAACTCATTCGGGTTTAACTCTTTCGGTGCTGAATTTCCAGGCACATCCTCTGTGCAAGTTTAAATATATTGGTCAGGACACTATGGGGCCGAAATTGTCCCCCTCTTTCAGGTCCATTACTATCTCAAGTGGACTTAAAAGATCCCGCAGCACTATTTCGAAGAAGAGCAGTGGAGTTATCCCCGGTGTATTGGCCAATATTTATCCCTCAACCAACATCACTAAAACAGATTATCTGGTCATTATCACATTGCTGTTTGTGGGAGCTTGCTGTGCGCAAATTGGCTGCTGTGTTTCCCACATTACAACAATGACTACACTCCATAAGTACTTCATTGGCTGTAAAGTGCTTTAGGAAGTCCGGTGGTCGTGAAAGGCGCTATATTAATCCAAGTCTTTCTTTTATTCTAAGAAGCAAAAATTTTGAAGAAAATATAGACAACAAACATTTTTATTGCCCCTATGATTTTTCTCCTGGGCTTTGCTCCAGCGGTGCCCTGGCGATTAATCTTCGATTCCCAGAGACTCCAGGGTAGTCCTGGAGGGCTGACAAATGTTGCTCCAAGACCCAGAGCAATTTGGAGCTGAGTCAGTAAAGGGCTCTGTCAACTTCACCTCCGAAAGAAAACAAAAATTTAGTTCAACTCTACTTTTTTAAAGTATTTTTAGGCAGCATCTCTTCAGCTGGGTCCCACAAAACGAGCAGGATAACCAGATGAGGATGTGGCTGCTACAGTGGGATAAAGCTGCGGCAAACATTTTGTCCCGAATCTGCCAGCTGGAAAACCCTCAAAATGAAACCTCCGATCCTGCAAATCCCCTGGGAGGACAGACATAAGAACATAAGAAATAGGAACAGGAGTAGGCCATATGGCCCCTCGAGCCTGCTCCGTCATTCAATAAGGTCGTGGCTGATCTATTCATGGACTCAGCTCCACTTCCCCGCCCGCTCCCCATAACCCCTTATTCCCTTATTGTTTAAGAAACTGTCTATTTATATCTTAAATTTATTCAATGTCCCAGCTTTCACAGCTCTCTGAGGCAGCAAATTCCACAGATTGAGAGAAGAAATTTCTCCTCATCTCTGTTTTAACTGGGCAGCCCCTTGTTCTAAGATTATGCCCCCTAGTTCTTGTTTCCCCTATCAGTGGAAACATCCTCTCTGCATCCACCTTGTCAAGCCTCTTCATAATCTTATACGTTTCGATAAGATCACTTCTCATTCTTCTGAATTCCAACCTACTCAACCTTTCCTCACAAGTCAACCCATTCATCCCCGGAATCAACCTAGTGAACCTTCGTTGAACTGCCTCCAAAGCAAATATATACTGTTGTAAATATGGAAACCAAAACTGCACTCAGTAGTCGAGTTGTGGCCTCATCAGTACCTTATCTAGCTGTAGCAAGACTTCCTTGCTTTTATACTCCATTCCCTTCGAAATAACGGCCAAGATACCATTGGCCTTCCTGACGCACCAACATTAGCAACCAGGCCAACATCCCCAGCATTGAAGCACTGACCACACTCGACCAACTCCGTTGGGTGGGTCACATTGTCCACATGCCCGACACGAGACTCCCAAAGCAAGCGCTCTACTCGGAACTCCTACACGGCAAACGAGCCCTAGGTGGCCAGAGAAAACGGACACCCTCAAAGCCTCCTTTATAAAGTGCAACATTCCCACCGACACCTGGGAGTCCCTGGCCAAAGACTGCCCGAAGTGGAGAAAGTGCATCCGGGAGGGCGCTGAGCACCTCGAGTCTCGTCGTCGAGAGCATGCAGAAAACAAGCACAGACAGCGGTAAACCAGACTCCCCACCCACCCTTTCCTCCAACGACTGTCTGTCCCACCTATGACAGAGACTGTAATTCCTGTATTGGATTATTCAGTCACCTGAGAACTCACTTTTGGAGTGGAAGCAAGTCTTCCTCGATTTCGTGGGCCTGCCAATGATGAAAATGAAACCAGATAGACCGAGAGGACGGTGGCGGCTTTCAAAAGAGAATCGGATAAGTACGCAAAGGAAAAAAAATTGCAGGGCTATGGGGAAAGGGTGAGGGGCTGGGACTCGCTGGAGCACTCTTGCAGAGCGCCAGCATGGGCTTGACCGAATTATCTCCTTCTGTGCTGTAACCATTATGTGATTCTATGAAACACTAGCGCCAAATTCAAAGGTAAAAGTTGCCAAATCCCAGTAGCAGTTTAAATATTAAGCGTAATAATTAGTTAGGACAACTATCTCAGCTTTGAGCTCCTCCCTTAATCAAACATTCCCATCTTATCTCTATCGCTGGAAAGATCCCTCTCTTGTCTCTCCATGGTAACCCTATCTCTGCACGGTGCCCCATTTCATAAATCCACTGGACTTTGTGACTTGAAATTCATTCATACTACGTCACATGCTATCACCTACAACTGCCACTGTAACAAGGCGCTCAATGTATATGTTTAATAAGTATATAAAATCCTTGGACTCTGTTCCGATGAAGGTGCAGCTTACCTTGGCAAGTGGGGACAGCTCTGTACTATTTGAAAGCATCATACCGCCCCCTTTCCCCCATCCTCCACCGTGCTTATATCACTCCTTCGCTCCTTCTGTGCTGTAAATATGCTACCCTACATCTGTTCCCCCTCCCAAGATCTGTCGGTCTCTGCTTCTTCAGACAAATGGCTTTGTACAACCCAACCTTGGTATCCTGCACAGGACATTAGCATTTCACTGGTGAATTTACACCACCCACTGATCGCTTCATGCAAACGCCATCTCGTCCTCCATCTCCCTGTCATTTTCAAATACTTGCCCGACTTGCACGTGAACTGCCTAGTACCCTCGCCGCATAAAGTTAAATCTGATAGTGGAGAGCGTGTCTTTTTAGTGGCGTGTGAACTCAATGCCAATCAACCTCTCTGGCCCCAACTGGTAACAATTTAAAGTGGTCAATCTCATTCCTGCTGGTTGTGAGTTGTGAATTGTTATTGGAGATTTTTTTTTTTTAAATCAAATTTAAAATTTATGTTTCCTTGATTCTCATTTTTGAGAATCAAGGAAACCTCTGTGGGCTGACAGAGGTTTCTAGGAGCGGCCTTATGACAAATCTGCCCTCCGCCCCTCACCCCACCTCACATTCGATACGCCCAATTTATTTACGGCCCTGAATGGGCAGTCAGAGGCTTCCCGTGAGGAAATGCCTCCAATCCATGTACCTGGTGATCTGGGAGGTGCGGACATTCGCGGTCCTGGGCTTCTCCGGGTACCTGCGGGCAAAGGCCCACGTATCCCGGGGTCGCAGGCCAGGCCAACCAATAAAAGATGGGTTTATGAAGATTCATGCTTATGAGGATTCCGTATGTGTGGAAATCCCGAAAGCATGAATGGGAATACCCCAAAAACTACATTTACACGTCAAATAAATTAAAAAAAACATTACATATTTAAAAATAATTAAAATGGCATTTAATTAAATATTTAAAACCAAAATTTAATTTTTTGAAAAATGAATTAAACTGTTTGTTTTAAAGGGGCTAAAATAAAGTTACCATATTGCACAGGTTTTTATGATGATTTTTATAAATGATTGAACAAAACATATTTTTATGTTTTCTTTTAAACTCTTAAGCTGGTAAAAGCAGGCCTTGTACCTTATGCCTGCTTTTACTCGGCCTTAAGAATTTCCCTTGCATTCGCTGGTCAGTAGTTGAGCAAATGGCCTGCAGAGGCCTTTTTCTTCGGGATGCGGATGATCTGACAAGAAAATTCTTGACATCACAAGTTCCGGGTTTTTGCGCATGTGCTGCCCATACCTAAACCCAGAACTTGCGCGTCTCTTACGGACGCGTACGCACCTCATAAGCGCTTGTAGGGGCTGCAAAATTAGGTGTCGATGTTTCTCATGTTGTCTATGGGGAAGTGCCTTATCTCCTGCGTCTCCACGGCAACCTCTGCTTCTTCCATGGCACGAACTTCGCCGGTTCCAAAAGAAGGCAGCTCCTCCACCTCCTTCTCGAGGGCAACTGGGGACGGGCAGTTAAAGCCGGCCTTGCCAGCAACTCCTACAGAAAGGAATAACTTGCAGGGCTACGTGGGAAGAACGGGATGAGTGGGACTAATTAGAGAGCTCGTTCAAAAAGCCAGCACAGCCGAATGGACTCCTTCAACGCTGTCGGATTCTATGGCCGAGAAATTCATCTCTGGCGGTGAAGCGAGGTGGGCGATGTCGGGCCAGATGCCCGTTAAACGCAGCGCCTGATACTCAGTTCCATGGAACGCAATATCAGCCACTGGGTATAACGGGCAGCCGATCTGATACCGCCTGTCTTCCACCACTGCCCAAGATGAATTTCTAGCCCAATGATTCCATACCCCAAATTGAATTGTCTAATCGTTACTTTCCTGACTTACCTTAGTATCAAAGAAATATAGAATGGTTACAGGACAGAAGGCAGCTATTCGGCCTGTCGAGCCCGTGTCGGCTCTGCAAGAGCACTTTAGCCAGTCCCACTCCTCCGCCCTTTCCCGCAGCAAATGTTTGTCCTTCAGGAACTTATCCAACTCCCTTTCGAAAGCCACGATTGAATTGGCCTCCGCCACCCTTTCCGGCAGTGCATTCCAGATCCTAATCACTCGCTGCATAAAACAAGATTTTTTTTCTTATTATTGCCTTTGGTGACACTACCTTGTCCTATCTTTTTATTCTCGGTAACCCTTGTTTGGTGTCCTACAAAATCAGCCTTGGTTTCTCAAAGACAAAGACAGATTCCTTTCCAGCACAGCCATTACGTCACTCCCGCATATACATTTTGTTTTAGTAGTGTATTTTCTGGTTTGCAGACCTCAGTGGGTTGGCCTGCACAGTAGCAGATCCCAGAATACTTCAATGCCCCTCCCATGGAAATTATTATTAACACTGATCTTATTTATTCCAGATTTATTTAATTAACTGAAATTAAATTTCTCCAGCTGCTGTGTTGGGATTTGAACTGATGTCCCAGGCCTATATAGATTACGATTAGCATAACTACTATGCTAATGATCCCTTAGTCATCTTTGTTGCATATCCATGTGCCCTTTCAAGAGAAATATATGCGCACAAGGCAGGGTAGGCTATCAGTGTGCTGGACAAGAACAAGGAGGCTATTCGGCCCATCATACATGTGCCAGCTCTTTGAAAGAACTATCAAATTAGTCCCCCTCCCCTGCGCTTTCCCCGCAGCCCTACAAGTTTTTCCTTTTCAAATATTTCTCCAATTCCCTCTTGAATCTGCTTCCACCAACAACAAATTGTATTTCCATAACACCTATAACATAGCAAAACGTCCCAAGACGCTTCACAGGAAAGTTATCAACCAAAATTTGACACCGAGCCGGGTAAGGAGATATGAGGGCAGAAGACTAAAAGCTTGGTCAGAAAGCTAGGTTTCAAGGAGCGTCTTAAAAGGAGGAAAAATTGATGGAGAGGTGGAAAGGTTTAGGGAGGAAGTTCCAGAGCTTAGGGCCCAGGCAGCTGAAGGCACGACCGCCAATGGTGGAGCGATTATAATCAGAGATGCTCAAGAGGGCAGAATTGGAGGAAAGCAGATATCTCGGTGGGGTGGGGGGGTGATTTGTAGGACTGAAGAAGATTACAGAGATAGGGAGTGGTGAGGCCATGGAGGGATTTGAAAGCAATGATAAGAATTTTAAAACCAAGGCAATGCATTCCAGATCATAACAAATTCCCCACCCCTCTGGTTCTTTTGCCAATGGTCTTAAATCTGTGCCCTCTGGTTACTGCCAGTGGAAACAGTTTTACCTTATTTCCTCAAAACCCTTCATAATTTTGAACACTGCTATTAAATTGCCACAAATCTGCGCTGTTCCAAGGAGAATAATTCCAGTTTCTGGAGTCTTTCCACATAATTGAAGTCCCCCATCCCTGGAAGAGAAGCTTTTTACTTTTCTTTATCGTTTGCTACTCATAGACTCTTTCACATCTGCCACAGGATTCGGACCTGTCTGTGTGATATCTGCGACTCCCACCACTGGGTCTAATTCAAGTCTCACTCATCTCAGCACTTCCGACCCTAAAACTCCATAGTCGCTGTTTGCGAATACCAGGACTTCAATTATTCAGGGAGCACCCCCCCCACCCACCCACCCACCGCTCCTCCCCCCACCAAATTGGGAAGAGGCATCCCTGTGCCGTTATAAAGCTCTTTATTATGAGCCCTGTTTTGTTGGATTGTAACTGGTTTAAAATCTTCCTGTTGCTGTGAATGTGGGGAGGAGTTTACAGTGGTTGGTTGAATGGTGGTTTTATTTCAGAATCAGATTCTGAATCAGAAACTTTCCTGTATCTTGGTGTCGACGACAACTTCTTCTGTTTCGCTGGCATTCCTCATGCAAAAGAATCTAATCCACATTTTGGTAGAATAATGAGTGAATGGCGATTTGTCGAATTGTCGAATTGGTCACTAGAGACATAAACTCAGAATCATCAGTGGAAGAACAATGGACGAAGTTGCAAGATTGTTTTTACATGCAGCCTGTTATGAGACCACAGATTGTCTTCCGACAAGAGGCTATTGTGTCCAAGAATACAACCTCATTTCAGAATTTGAGAAGGAAGGGTATGAGGGGTGATCTCATTGAGATGTTTAAAATGATCAAAGGAGCTTGTAGGGTAGATAGAGAGAGAGAAAGAATATTTCCTGTGGTGGGAGGAGTCCAGAACAAGGGGGCCTAATCTTAAAGTTACAGCCAGGCCGTTCAGGGGGGTGATGTCAGGAAGCGCATCTTCACACAGCGGGGAGTAGGAATCTCGAGCTCTCCCAAAAAGCTGTTGAGGATGGGGGTCAATTGAAAACTTAAATACTGAGATCGATCGATTTTAGGTAGCTAAGAATATTAAGGGATGGAGGCAGATAGATGGAGTTAAGATTCAGCCCAGCCATGTTTTAATTGAATGGAGGAACAGGCTCGAGGGCCTGAGTGGCCGCCTCCTATTCCTACCTTCCTATGACAAAAAAAGACTTCCATTTATATAGCGCCTTTCATGACCACCAAACATCTCAAAGTGCTTTACAACCAATGAAGCACTTTTTGGAGTGTCGTCACTGTTGTAATGTGGGAAATGTGGCAGGTAACTTGCTCCCACAAGCTCCCATAAACAGCATTGTGATAATGACCAGATAATCTGTTTTTTTTGTTCTGTTGATTGAGGAATAAATATTGGCCAGGACACTGGGGATAACATAACAACAGCATAAGAAACAGGAACAGGAGTAGGCCATACGGCCCCTCGAGCCTGCTCCGCCATTCAATACGATCATGGCTGATCAGATCATGGACTCAGCTCCACTTCCCTGCCCGCTCCTTGTTTAAGAAACTGTCTATTTCTGTCTTAAATTTATTCAATGTCCCAGCTTCCACAGCTCTCTGAGGCAGTGAATTCCACAGATTTATAATCCTCTGAAAGAAGAAATTCATCCTCATCTCAGTTTTAAATGGGCGGCCCCTTATTATAACTCCCTTGCACTTCTTCGAAATAGTGCCATGGGATCTTTTACGTCGACCCGAGAAGGCAGACCGGGCCTTGGTTTAACGTCTCAGCCGAAAGACCTTCGACAGTGCAGCGCTCCTTCAGCACTGCACTCGAGTGTTAGCCTACATTTATGTGCTCAAATTCCTGGAGTGAGACTTGAAATCACATCCTTCTGACTCAGAGGCGAGAGTGCTACCCACTGAGCCACGGCTGACAAGGGATTGGGATCAGGGAAAGTGTCAGTTGAAGAGCTGGCATCATCATTGGAGTGATGGGCCGAATGGCTTCACTCAAGAAAGAAAGAAGGACTTGTAATTTTACAGCACTTTTTGTGACCTCATGCTGTTCCAAAGTGCTTTACAACCAACGAGGTACTTTAGTAATGTAGGAAATGTGCAAATAGCAAAGTCCAATGAGATAATGACAAGATAATCTATTGATCAGGACACTGGGAGAATTCCCCTGCTCTTTTTCAAATCCTGCCATGGGATTTCTTGCATCCACCTGAGAGAGCAGACGGGACCCTTGTTTAACATCTCATCTGGATCACAGCATTCTCTCAGCACTGCACTGGGAGTGTCAGCCTAGATTTTGTGCTCAAGTCATTGGAGTAGGTCTTGAACCTGCAACCTTCTGACTCAGAAGGTGAGACCAACTACTAACTGAACCATGACTGACACAATACAGTGCTGTAGAGATTGTATTTTGCCGTATTTGTGTTTTTGCACTGAAGGTTCCAGCGTCCAGGATAGCGATTTTTTAAACCCCACCCCACCCCCCGGTCTCCTGAAGATTTCAAATCAATAACCTTTGATATGGGGCACCTTTCATTTGTTGTTCAATAAGGGCTGTGGAGTGTCCCGCTAGTCGATCGATTCCTTAGCATCTTTTAACCTTCCCTTCACAGGGTGGTCTGACGTCAACTCAAAGAACTAAAGCTGTAGAAAGTGGTCTGCAGGCAGGAAGCTTCAAGGTGTGACTTTTACTTCAATCAGTTCCCTGTGATGTGGGCGTCGCAGCCAAGGCCAGCATTTATTGCCCACCACTAGTTGCCCTGACAACCGAGCGGCTTGCTAGGCAACTTCAGAGAAGAGTTAATAGTCAACCACGTTGGTGTGCTCACATATAAGGAAGAAAAGAAAGAACTTGCATTTCGATAGCCTCTTTCAGGACTTCCCACAACGCTTTACAGCCAATGATGTACCTTTGAAGTCACTATTGTAATGTGGGAAAAGCAGCAATTGATCACAGCAACATCAATACGATAATGACCAGATAATTGTGTTTTTTTACTGATGTTGGTTTAGGGATCAATATTGGCCAGGATACTGGGGAGAACTACCCCTGCTTTTCTTCGAAATAGAGTCATGGGATTTTTTACATCCATCTGAGAGAGAGCAGACGAGGCCTCGGTTTAACGTCTTATCTGAAAGACAGCACCTCTGACAGTGCAGCGGTCCCTCAGTACTGCACGAGATATTTGTGCTCAAGTCCCTGGAGTGGGATTTGAGCTCACAACCTTCTTACTTGGGCGAGAATGCTATCCACTGAGCCACGGCTGACACCTCGGCCAATCTAGGTAAGGACGGCAGGTTTCCTTCCCTGAAGGACATTAGTGAGCCAGTTTATGACAATCCAACAGCTTCATGGTCTTGCCGGCCGGAACCACACCGATTTCCGGGCCGGGCCACCACACGCCGCTCCCTCCAATGACCCTGGCTTGCTGACCATCAGCGGGCCAGGGCCCCTGGGGGGAGCGGCATGTGGCAGCCCGGCCCGGAGGTCGGTGCGGTCCTGGCCTGCGGGACCGGCGGCGGCCGGGGCCATTGGAGGGAGCAGCGTGCGGCAGTATACCACTGCAGGGAGCAGGGCATGCTGCTGCAGGAGAGCGACAGCTACGAAGCCAGGTTGCTGATTGCAGTGTGAGCAGGCACAGCAGGAGGGGCGAAGGAGGGCAAGAGTTCGTAGAGGGAAGTGACCGGGGCCCAGGAGAGGCGTGAATCTGGGGCCCAGAAGAGGCGAGGCCCCAGGGGCAGCACGGGCCAGCCCACACTGCGATATTTGTGCGCGCTCGGTCTGTGCAGCAGAGCAGGTCTCCAGTTAGTCTTGGGTAATCCTTGCCACTGGACCAAGACCTAGCTCTGTCAAGTCAGTTTGGTGGCTGGTGTGCAATGGTCACCACACGTTAAAAAAATCCACGCACAGGCATCTTTCACCCTTCACGATGTAGTTCTTAATCTGGAATATTACTTCCTTCATTGAAACACCTGTGAACTCATCCCTTTTTGGCGTGGAAGCAAGTCATCCTCGCTTCGAGGGACTGCCTATGACCTGTGACGTTTACTGATACCAGCTTTTTATTTCTAGGTTTTTTTCTTTAACAGATGAAGTTTGTAGTTTGTTACTTCAAGCACGGTACTGCCGAGATATTCATAAAAAATGAAGATATTCACCTCAACATTAGGAGTTGAGTGTGATCTAAGTCGTGGGAACTGAAAATTAATTCAAATTCTCAAAGTGTTTGAACTCACATTCTATGGATTACTAGATGGATTACTCTTACCATACTGGTACGAGGCATTTCTATCGTGCCTTTCATAACCTCCGGACGTCCCAAAGTGTTTTACAGCCAATTAAGTACTTTTGAAATATCGTCACTGTTATAATGTAAGAAACACAGCAGCCAATATTCACACACAAAGCTACCAACAAGCAGCATTGTGACCAATTTAATCTGTTTTTGTGATGTTGATTGAAGGATAAATATTGGCCATAACGTCTCATCTGACAGACGGCACTTCCATCAGCACAGCGCTCCCTCCGTACTGTATTGGAGTGTCAGCCTAGATCTTTGTACTCAAGTTTTTGGAGTGGGGCATGAAGCCACAACCACTGTGACTCAGAGGCGAGAGTGCTACCCACTGAGCCAGGGCTGACATGGCTATACACCGAACATCACAAGCGTTTCTCTACTGCTTTTTGAAAACTTCATACGGACCCTGACAAATAACCGCCCCACCGACGTTCACTGGTCTGCACCTGCTCCCTGCAACAGGGACGATACGTCTTTAATTCCTGGTCCTGCGTGACCAAGAATCCGCACAGTGGCTGTAATATGATTCGGCCGTAGTGATCTTTGTAACTCGGTCTGACTTCCTGTCGATGCCCTTGACCACAGAGTGCACTGCAGCGTGATGCTAGTGGAGCCTGCAGGGTCGCGACCTATCCACTTTGATTTGCTGCAGCGGTATTATTGAAATAGGCCCCGAGCAGTGTTCCCCGCTCTGGACGTATTTCTGGAAGTTTCATCCAACTGTCCCTCCCAGTAATACAGCCTTTTCCTTTCTTTGCCTTTACCTCTGAACTCGACTATTCCAATGCACTCCTGGCTAGCCTCCCATTTTTTTAGCCTACATAGAAAGAAAGAAAGACTTGGATTTATATAGCGCCTTTCAAGACCACCGGATATCTCAAAGATCTTTACAGTCAATAAAGTACTTTTGGAGTGTACTGTTGTAATCTGGGAAACGCAGCAGCCAACTTGCACACAGCAAGCTCCCACAAACAGTATGTGATAATGACCAATCTGTTTTTGTTAAGTTGATTGAGGGATAAATATTGGCAGGGACACCGGGGATAACTTCCCTGCTCTTCTTTGAAATAGTGCCATGGCATCTCAATTTATCCTCATCATCATAGGCAGTCCCTCGAAATTGAGGAAGACTTGCTTCCACTCTAAATGTGAGTTCTCAGGTGGCTGTACTGTCCAATACAGGAAGTACAGTCTCTGTCACAGGTGGGGCAGACAGTGGTTGAAGGAAAGGGTGGGTGGGGAGTCTGGTTTGCCGCATGCTCCATCCACTGACTGCACTTGTTTTCTGCAAGCTCTCGGCTCAGTTTAATGTCTCATCTGAAAGACAGCACCTCCAACAGTGCAGCACTCACTCAGCACTGCACTGGAGGGTCAGTCTAGATTTTCTGTGCTCCAGTTCCTGGAGTGGGACTTGAACCTACAACCTTCTGACTCAGGCGAGTGTGCTACCCACTGAGCCACAGCTGACACTGACATAAACTTGAGGCCATCCAAAACTCTGCTGCCCGTGTCCTAACACGCACCCAGTCCCGTTGACCCGTCAACCCTGTGCTCGCTCACCTCCTCTGGCTCCCAGTTCGGCAATGCCTCGATTTTAACATTTTTGAACATCGTGTTCAAATTCCTCCATGGCCTCGCCCCTCCCCATCTCGGTAACCTCCTCCAGCCCTAACAACCATCCGCAATCTCTGCGTCCTCCAATTCTGGCCTCTCCCCAATTTTAATCGCTCCACCGTTGGAGGTCGTGCCTTCAGCTGCATAGGCCCTAATCTCTGGAATTCCCTCCCTAAACCTCTCCACCCCTCTCTCTTCCTTTAAGACACTCCTTAAAACCTACCTCTTTGACCAAGCTATTGGTCACCTGACCTAACGTCTCCTTTGATTGGGTATCAATTTTTAAAAATCTGCTTGCACTCCTGTGAAACACTTTGGGATATTTTACTGCATTAAAAGTGCTATATAAATGCAAGTTGTTGTTGTTGTATGACATGGAGCTGGTATTGCGTGCTTTTCCCTCTCCTCTTCTTGAGCTCCAAGCAAAGAAGAGGGAATTCTATTGGGAGGCAGGTTTAACTCCGTGTCGAGACCGTAGATGAAAGGTCCTTATTAAAATAGACTTATTCTATTATTCTTGTTTCTCTTTCTGAGGGATGTAGCCCACTTCTCCTTAGTATCTATCCAGAGACATACTATTGAATTCAGGACCTTGCTGCACAGGAAGTTGCAAACACAGTCCTGTATTATAGAATCATTCAGCACAAAGCGAGGCCATTCGGCCCATCATACTCTTTGAAAGAGCGATCCAATTAGTTCTAGTGCCCTGCCCTTTCCTCATAGCCCTGCACATTTTCTTCCCTTCAAGTATTTATCCAATTACCTTTTGAAAGACATTATTAAATCTGCTTCCACCGCCCTTTCAGGCAGTGAATTCCAGATCACAGCAACTCCCTGTGTACAGACATTCTCCTCATCTCACCTCCAGTTCTTTTGCCATCCCATCACACTTCATGGTACAGCATCACGGGATACAGTAGCAGAGTGGCTATGTTACTGGCCTAGTAATCCTGAAAGCCTGGACGAATGATGCAGAGACATGGATTCAAATCCCACCATGGCAGCTGGGGAATTTAAATTCAGTTAATTAAATAAAAATCTGGAATTTAAAAAGCTAGTGTCAGTAATGGTGACCATGAAAATACTGGATTGTCGTAAAAACCCATCTGGTTCACTAATGTCCTTCAGGGAAGGAAACCTGCCGTCCTTACCTGGTCTGGGCCTATATGTGACTCCAGACCCACAGCAATGTAGTTGACTCCTAACTGCCCTCTGAAATGGCGGCTCACCACCGCCTTCTCAGAGGCAATTAGGGATGGGTAATGAATGCTGGCCTTGCCAGTGACGCCCACATCCCATGAACGAATAAAGAAAACACTTTTAATTCCTGAAAGCGGACCTCAAACTAAGGAGGTTAAAGGAGTCTTTTGCCCCTTGCCACACACGCACCCTTTCCAACGCTGGCCTCCTCTACATGGGGTAGTAATTGGTTGGGATGTTGGAGACACAGAATAGGGGGAAAGGGGATCATATTCTGATTGAATATGACAAATGGCATTCCCGAGGGATCTGTACTGGTGCCTCGGCTTCTCACCATGTATATCAATGACTTGGATGAAGGAATCGAGAGTTGTTTATCCAAATTTTCACTTGACACCATAAGTTGTGTAGGTGGGAGCGGCAAGCTACAAAGGGACATAGACAGATTAAGTGAGTGGACAAAACTGTGCTGGTTAGGATTCAAGTTGGGCAAGTGTGAGGACAACCCCTTCAGATTCAAGGAAGACCAATCGGAATAGTTTCTTAATTTTGAGAGACTGGAGGATTCAGGTGTCCGTGCAGACACATCGCTAAAATCTGGTGCAGGGCGGCACAAGAAGTAATCAGAAAAGGCAACTGGATTGTTGGCCTTTATCTGAAGAGGGCTGGAGTATAAACGTGAGCAAGAGATGCTTCAGCTATACAGAGCTTTGGTCAGACCCCATTTGCAGTACTGCGTTCAGTTTTGGGCACCGTATCTCAGGAAGGATATATTGTACTTGGAGAGAGCGCAGTGTAGATTCACCAGAATTGTACCAGGGCTTAGAGTTTTAAATTATGAGAACAGGTTGCATAAAGTTGGCTTGTGTTCATCCAAAACTCAGCAGCCTGAGTACTAACCCATACCAAGTCAAGATCACCCATCACCCCTGTGCTCTCTGACTTACATTGGCTCCCGGTTAAACGCCTTGATTTCAAAATTCTCATCCTTGTTTACAAATCACTCCATGACCTCGCCCCTCCCTATCTCTGTAATCTTTTTCAGCCTCACAATCTCACAAGGTGTCTACGCTCCTCAAATTCTGGCATCTTGAACATCCCTCATTATAACTGCTCAACCATCGGTGGCTGTGCCTTCAACTGCCTGGGCCCTAAGCTCTGGAACTCCCTCCCTAAACCTCTCTGCCTCTCTACCTCTCTTTCCTCCTTTAAGCCACTCGTTAAAACCTATCTCTTTGAACTGATGAAAGGATTAGATAGAGTAGATACCGAATAGCTATTTCCTTTGGTCGGGGAATCCAGAACAAGGGACCACCGTGTTAAAATTAGAACTGGGTCATTCAGGAGTCAAAGTAGGAGGCACTTTTTCACAAAGGCTTAGTGGGATTGTGGAATTCTCTCCCCAAAAAGGCTGTGGCGCTGAATCAATTGATTGAGATCGATCGTTGCGTGTATCAAAGGAATATGGATCAAAGGCAGGTGAATGGAGTTGCAGTACAGATCCACTATTATCTAATTGATTGGTAGAACAGGCTCGAGGAGCTGGATGGCTTACTCCTGTTCCTATGTTCCCAATACCCTGGAGTTTCCTCTGTAAAACTCTGCTGCTGAAGCCCTCATCCATGCCTTTGTTACCTCTAGACTTGACTATTCCAATGCACTCCTGGCTGGCCTCCCACATTCTACCCTACGTAAACTAGAGGTGATCCAAAACTCAGCTGCCCGTGTCTTAACCCGCACCAAGTCCCGCTCACCAATCACCCCTGTGCTTACTGACCTACATTGGCTCCTGGTTAAGCAACGTCTTGATTTTAAAATTCTCATCCTTGTTTTCAAATCCATCCATGGCCTCGCCCCTCCCTGTATCTCTGTAATCTCCATCAGCCCCACAACCCTCCGCGATCTCTGCACTCCCCCAATTCTGGCCTCTTGAGCATCCCTGATTTCCATTGCCCCACCAATGCGACCGTGCCTTCAGCTGCCTGGGCCCTAAGCTCTGGAATTCCCTCCCAAAACCTCTCCTCCTCTCTATCTCTCTCCTCCTGTTAAGACGCTCCTTAAAACCTACCTCTTTGACCAAGCTTTTGATCACCTGTCCTAATATCTCCTTCAGTGTCTCGGTCTCAGATTTTATTTGATAACGCTCTTGTGACGTGTCTTGGGAGGTTTTACTATGTTAAAGGCGCTATATAAATGCAAGTGATTGTAGCGTATCTAGGCTATTTCACTGGGATAGACGTACTAAAGACATTGAAGCTGCCTCTGATTACTGGGTTCAGGCAGCACCCAGTGTAGCATGAGGTCATCAGGGCTGGTAGGCCCCAGATTCAGTTGCCAGTCTGGGGCCACAGTCAGGCCAGCAGTTGGGGTGGTCCATTTGATGTTAGTGGCCCTGGTTCAATAAAGGATATGCGGGGGAAATCAGACAGGATAAGGTTCGTATTCCTGGTTCTATTCCAATATCTCCTGCTGAATCTTCTTAGGCGGTCTCTCGTATCGAGGATGACATGCTTCCACAACAAAAAGGAATGAATTCACAGGTGTTTCAATGAAGGACCTATTATTCCAGGTCCCGAACTACATGTTGAAGGGTGGAAGTTGCCTGTGTGTGGATTTTTTTAACGTGGGGTGGCCGTTGCACACCAGCCACCACACGGGCTTGACAGAGCCAGGCCTTGGTCCAGTGGCAAGGACCAGCTCTGCTGCACAGACCTAGTGCACACACATATCGCAGTGTGGGCTGGCCCGTGCTGCCCCAGGACCCTCGCCTCTTCTGGGCCATTGCTGAATAATGCATGTATGTGCACGTCAGGTTATGATGGAATCTGTCTCAGCTGTGTCACTCTCCGTGCCAAAATATGTTCCTGACATTCATTATCACAGAATCATACGGCACAGAATCATGGCACAATCAATCATGACTGTGCCGGATCTTTGAAAGAGCTGTCCAATTAGTCTCACTCCATCTGCTTGTTCCCAAAAAAGCCCTGCATTTATCTTTTCCTTTTCAAGTAAATATCCAATTCCCTTTTGAAATAAAAACAAACTGCTGGATTATGCTGCCACGCTGCTCCTTCCGCTCCCCGGCCTGCTCCGATGGTGCTCGCAGGCCCGAGGGCCTAGCCCAGCAGGCTGTGTGGCCCCCAGCCTGCAAGCACCATCGGACCAGGCCGGGGAGCGGAAGGAGCAGCACGTGCTGGAGCAGGAGAACATTGGCAGTGAAGAGTGATGTCACCAAGATCCAGGTCGGTGATTGGAGCGTGGGCCGGTACAGCAGGAGCGGCGAGGTCGGGGCGAAGGAACGGCGAGAGATTGCAGAGGGATGTGATCGGGGCCCAGAAGAGGCGAGGGCCCAGGGGCAGCACGGGCCAGCCCACACTGCGATATGTGTGCGCACTAGGTCCGTGCAGCAGAGCTGGTCTCCAGTCGTCTTGGTTAACCCTTGCCACTGGACCAAGACCTAGCTCTGTCAGGCCCGTTGGGTGGCTGGTGTGCAACGGTCACCACACGTTAAAAAAAAATCCACCCACAGGCATCTTCCATCCTTCAGGATGTTGTTCGGGACCTGGAATATTAGGTCCATCATTGAAACATCTGTGAACTTTTTGGCGTGGAAGCAAGTCATCCTCGACTCGAGGGACTGCCTATGATGATGATGATGATGATGAAATAAAAACAGAAAATGGTGAAAAACACTCAGCGAGTCGGGCAGCGTCTGTGGAGAGAGAACCGTTTCAGGTCGATGACATTAGATCGGAATTTTCCTTTTGAAATCAGTGGGTTGACTTATGAGGAAAGGTTGAGTAGGTTGGTCCTCTACTCATTGGAACTCAGAAGAATGAGAGGTAATCTTATCGAACTGTATAAGATTATGAGGGGGTTTGACTAGGTGGATGCAGATTGGATGTTTCCACTGATTGGGGAGACTAGAACTAGAGGACATGATCTTAGAATAAGGGGCCGTCCATTTAAAACTGAGCAGAGGAGAAATTTCTTCTCTGAGGGTTGTAAATCTGTGGAATTCGCTGCCTCAGAGAGCTGTGGAAGCTGGGACATTGAATAAATCTAAGACAGAGATAGACAGAGATAGATAAATGATAAGGGGTTGCAGGGAGTGGGCGGGAAAGTGGACCTGAGTCCATGATCGGATCAGCCATGATCGTATTAAATGGCGGAGCAGGCTCAAGGGGCCGTATGGCCTACTCCTGCTCCTATTTCTTATGAAAGCTCCTATTTAATCGGTTTCCATTACCCATTCAGGCAGTGCATTCCAGATAATAACTCGCTGCATTAAAAAAAAAATAATTCTCCTCCTCTCCCCTCTGGTACTTTTGCCAGTTACTTTGAATCTGTGCCCTCTGGTTATCGACCCTTCTGTCAGTGGAAACAGTTTCTCCTTATTTACTCTATCAAAACTCCTCATAATTTTGAACACCTCTATTAAATCTCCCCTTAACTATCTCTGCACTAAGGAGACTGATCACACCTTCTCCAGTCTCTCCACAAAACTAAAGTCCCTCATCCCTCCCCTGGCTCACCGCTGGTGATGGCCCCTTTCGTTGAGATGCCAAAGGGCCATCGGTGCCTGCGGAACTCTAGCCAGTCTAAGTCTGGGTCTTCAGGGAAAGGAGAAGGTGGTAAAGGCACTGACTCTGAAATTTAAATGGGAAGCCCGGTTACAAGGCTCGATTGACTACTGGAATTTGGGGCACAAGCCGGATCTGTCTGGTTCCAGCCCGTGGAAGCAGTGTTGGAAATTGTGGGGGGAGGAAAATGACTGAGTCTTTCGCCGCCCCCCCCCCCCCCGTCGCTCCTCATGTCTTGGTGCATGCTTGCGGAGTTCCTGATGGCCCTCTGATAGGCCCAAAGAACGGCCGCGCGCTGTGGGCTGCCGTGAATTCCGTTTCGGGCCGAGTAAAGGTCCCGGGGCTGCACCAGGGAGAGGTCAGCGATCTCCAAATACGCCCATATTAGGGTTACCAAATCTGGTTGGACGTATTCCTGGAGGCATCGTCACGTGACCCTCTTGCCCCCAATTACCCCTCCCCCACGCTCCCGCCATTGGTTGCCTGACACGTCCATCTTCGCGGCGCCCCGCCCTCCCGCACCAATTGGAAAGCAAGCCAAATCTCCGTTGACTTTCGGGCAAACAGCCTTCCCCAACCCCCACCTCCAACATTTATATAACTGAGAAACAAAAAGTTCAAAGTAAATGGGGAAAAATCTTTTTTTTAATGTCTATACTTTTTTCTCCAGAGTGTCCAGGGGATTAATCCCTAATTTCTAGAGACTCCAGGACAATCCTGGAGGGATGGCAACCTGAGCCCATATAGTACCCTATGTGTGCTTTTTAAAAAAAAACATATTTGCTTCATTTTGTCTTCAAACCTTCAACCTTAGGCCCTGAGTATGGCCTGGGAGTAACATGATTTACATCCCAGCTGTCGGGGCAGCTGCCTCCTGAAGGGGCCTTTTGAGACACAGGCTGCCCCCATCTCGTGTGGTAATGATTCTGTCCTTGCGATTTGGACAAGGACAGCCAGGAATGCTGTTTCAACGGTGGAGCAGGATTCCTGGAATTTCAGGGGTATTGAATTTAATTTCTTATCACCATACTAATATGGCAGGGGGATGGAAAACCTATGCAGGGAGACAGAGGGAAGTAGAATGGGGGCAGAAGCAAAAGCTAGAAAGAAGAAAAGTAAAAATAGAGGGCAGAGAAACCTAAGGCTAAAAGCAAAAAGGGCCACATCACAGCAAAATTCTAAAGGGGCAAAGTGTGTTAGAAAGACAAGCCTGAAGGCTCTGTGCCTCAATGCGAGGAGCATTCGGAATAAGGTGGACAAATTAACTGCGCAGATAGCAGTTAACGGGTATGATGTAATTGGCATCACGGAGATATGGCTCCAGGGTGACCAAGGCTGGGAACTCAACATCCAGGGGTATTCAATATTTAGGAAGGATAGATAGAAAGGAAAAGGAGGCGGGGTGGCATTGCTAGTTAAAGAGGAAATTAATGCAATAGTAAGAAAGGACATTAGCTTGGATGATGTGGAATCGGTATGGGTGGAGCTATGGAACACCAAAGGGCAGAAAATGCTAGTGGGAGTTGTGTACAGACCACCAAACAGTAGTAGTAAGGTTGGGGACAGCATCAAACAAGAAATAAGGGATGTGTGCAATAAAGGTACAGCAGTTATCATGGGTGACTTTAATCAACATATTGATTGGGCTAACCAAACTGGTCACAATGCGGTGGAGGAGGATTTCCTGGAGTGTATTAGGGATGATTTTCTAGACCAATATGTCGAGGAATCAACCAGAGAGCTGGCCATCCTAAACTGGGTGATGTGTAATGAGAAAGGACTAATTAGCAATCTTGTTGTGTGAGGCCCCTTGGGGAAGAGTGACCATAACATGGTAGAATTCTTTAATAAGATGGAGAGTGACACAGTTAATTCAGAAACTAAGGTCTGAACTTAAGGAAAGGTAACTTTGATGGTTTGAGGCGTGAATTGGCTAGAATAGACTGGCAAATGAAACTTAAAGGATTGACGGTGGATAGGCAATGGCAAACATTTAAAGATCACATGGATGAACTTCAGCAATTGTACATCCCTGTCTGGAGTAAAAATAAAACTGGGAAGGTGGCTCAAACGTGGCTAACAAGGGAAATTAAGGATAGTGTTAAATCCAAGGAAGAGACATATAAATTGGCCAGAAAAAGCAGCAAACCTGAGGACTGGGAGAAAGTTAGAATTCAGCAGAGGAGGACAAAGGGTTTAATTAAGAGGAGGAAAATAGAGTACGAGAAGAAGCTTGCCGGGAACATAAAAACTGACTGCAAAAGCTTCTATAGATATGTGAAGAGAAAAAGATTAGTGAAGACAAACGTAGGTCCCTTGCAGTCGGATTCAGGTGAATTTATAATGGGGAACAAAGAAATGGCAGACCAATTGAACAAATACTTTGGTTGTGTCTTCACGAAGGAAGACATAAATAACCTTCCGGAAGCACTAGACGACCGAGGGTCTAGTGAGAAGGAGGATCTGAAGGATATCCTTATCAGATGGGAAGTTGTGTTGGGGAAATTGATGGGATTGAAGGCCGATAAATCCTCGGGGCCTGATAGTCTGCATCCCAGAGTACTTAAGGAAGTGACCCTAGAAATAGTGGCTACATTGGTGATCATTTTCCAACAGTCTATCGACTCTGGATCAGTTCCTATGGACTGGAGGGTAGCTAATGTAACACCACGTTTTAAAAAGGAGGGAGAGAGAAAGCGGGTAATTATAGACCGGTTAGCCTGACATCAGTAGTGGGGAAAATGTTGAAATCAATCATTAAGGATGAAATAGCAGCGCATTTGGAAAGCAGTGACAAGATCGTTCCAAGTCAGCATGGATTTATGAAGGGGAAATCATGCTTGACAAATCTAGAATTTTTTGAGGATGTAACTAGTAGAGTGGACAAGGGAGAACCAGTGGATGTGATGTATCTGGACTTTCAAAACGCTTTTGACAAGGTCCCACACAAGAGATTGGTGTGCAAAATCAAAGCATATGGTAATGGGGGTAATATACTGACGTGGATCGAGAACTGGTTGGCAGACAGGAAGCAAAGAGTCGGGATAAACAGGTCCTTTTCAGAATGGCAGGCAGTGACTAGTGGAGTGCCACAGGGCTCAGTGCTGGGACCCCAGCTCTTTACAATATACATTAATGATTTAGATGAAGAAATTGAGTGTAATATCTCCAAGTTTGCGGATGACACTAAACTGGGTGGCGGTGTGAGCTGTGAGGGGGATGCTAAGAGGCTGCAGTGTGACTTGGACAAGTTAGGTGAGTGGGAAAATGCATGGCAGATGCAGTATAATGTGGATAAATGTGAGGTTATCCACTTTGGGGGCAAAAACGCGCAGACAGAATGTTACCTGAATGGCGGCAGATTAGGAAAAGTGGAGGTGCAACGAGACCTGCGTGTCATGGTTCGTCAGTCATTGAAAGTTGGCATGCAGGTACAGCAGGCGGTGAAGAAGGCCAATGGTACATTGGCCTTCATAGCTAGGGGATTTGAGTTTGGTAGCAGGGAGGTCTTACTGCAGTTGTACCTTGAATATTATGTTCAGTTTTAGTCTCCTAATCTGAGGAAGGACGTTCTTGCTATTGAGGGAGTACGGCGAAGGTTCACCAGACTGATTCCAGGGATGGCTGGACTGACATACGAGGAGAGACTGGATCGACTGGGCCTTTATTCACTGGAGTTTAGAAGAATGAGACGGGGTCTCATAGAAACATATAAGATTCTGATGGGACGGGACAGGTTAGATGTGGGTAGAATGTTCCCGATGTTGGCGAAATCCAGAACCAGGGGACACAGTCTTAGGATAAGGGGTAGGCCATTTAGGACTGAGATGAGGAGAAACTTCTTCACTCAGAAAGTTGTTAACCTGTGGAACTCCCTGCTGCAGAGAGTTGTTGATGCCAGTTCATTGGATATATTCAAGAGGGAGTTAGATATGGCCCTTCCGGCTAAAGGGATCAAGGGGTATGAAGAGAAAGGAGGAAAGGAGTACTGAGGGAATGATCAGCCATGATCTTATTGATTGGTGGTGCAGGCTCAAAGAGCTGAATGGTCTACTCCTGCACCTATTTTCTATGTTTCTATTTGCCGTTGAACAGGAGGTATTAATGGAGCATTTGCTCATTGAATTGTAAATAGAAGAAAATTGGCCTTAACCATAGGCAAACCCTTTACAGAGTTTAACAAAGACCCTGTACTTTCAAATAGTTCAGCAAAAATGTACTTTTCAGTTTTAAGTGTCAGACATGGCTCAGTTGGAATGAGGGTGCAGGGCCCAGAAGAGCCGAGGGCCCAGGGGCAGCACGGGCCTGCCCACATTGCGATATGTGTGTGCACTAGGTCCGTGCAGCAGAGCAGGTCTCCAATCGTCCTGGTTTACCCTTGCCACTGGATAAAGGCCTAACTCTGTCAAGCCCGTGTAGTGGCTGGTGTGCAACGGTCACCACACGTTAAAACAATCCACGCACAGGCATCTTCCGCCCCCTCAATTGGAGTTCAGGACTGGAACATCGGGTCCTTCATTGAAACATCTGTGAACTCATGCGGAAGCAAGTCATCCTCATTTGAGGGACCGCCTATGATGATGATGGTAGCACCCTCACCTCTGAGTCGGAATAGTTGTGGGTTCAACTCTCACTCCAGTCTCTTGAGCGCAAACTCTAGGCTGACACTCCAGTGCAGTGCTGAGGGAGTGCTGCACTGTCGGAGGTGCTGTTAAACCGAGACCCCGCCTGCTCTCTCAAGTGGATGTAAAATATCCCACAGCAGGGCAGTTACCCCTGGTGTCCTGGGCCAATATTTATCCCTCAATCAACATAACAAAAACAGATTATCTGGTCATTATCACATTGCTGTGTGTGGGAACTTGCTGTGCACAAATTGGCTGCTGCATTTCCTAGATTACAGCAGTGACTGCACTTTAAATAAAAGTAAGTAATTGGCTGTACGGCCTTTTGGCTAAGATCATGCGTAACTGACCTGACAGGGGAGTAGCCACCATGACCTCCGGGTGGTTCTCCCTGGATCAGGAAGGTATATGCTTGCTTTTTTGGAAACAGGAGGTGTGTGGGGGACCTGACCCATCCACCTCCATGGCACGAACCTGGTATTGCAGTACTTCCAGGAACGGTGCAGTGGCTCTAGGCCTTTTGGCTAAGAGCATTGGCGCAGAGTGATCCTTGGCGTGTGCAAGGTGACCTCTGGCGTTTGTGATTTGACAAAGAATTGGAACGATTGGCTACGAATTTCAAAAAAAAAAAAAAAAATTGGCTGTAAAGCGCTTTGAGACCTCCGGTGGTCATGAAAGGTGCTATATAAATGCAAGTCTTTTTTTTAGAGATCTGCTTTAATTAGAATCACAGAATGATACAGCACAGAAGGCGGCCATTCGGCTCATCGCATCGTGCTTGTGCCGGCTCTTTGAAAGAGCGAGCCAATTACTCCCACTCCCCCCGTGCTTTCCCCATAGCCCTGCACATGTTTCCCCTTCAAGTATTTATCCAATTCCCTTCTGAAAGTTACAATTGAAGCTGCTTTCTCTACCCTTTCATGCAGTTCAGTCCAGATCGTAACAACTCGCTCTGATTTAAAAAAAATAACATTCTCATCTCCTCTCTCTGGTTCTTTCACCTTAAATTACCTTAAATTTGAATTGGTCCTGTCTCCATGCCGATCCCTGCCATCCCCTTGATAGTTACTGTTACTGACACATTACTGAATGATTTTGTCGTAGCACAAAAGAAACCGAGAATGAAGCCAGCCGCTTAGGTCCTTGTTTGTTCTTTAATACAGAGTTTGAAGTTTGCTCAAATATTAACATTCATTTCTGGCATTAAATTGCACTCCTTATGCAATAACGCAGGGCCACAGATTCAACTGAGAGGGGAAATAAGTAGCCAACCATTGGAGGCGAGACCAGGCAGCCATCATCAGGGTCAATTCAACCATGGGTGGCATCGGGGTCAAATGTAATGCCATTGTCGATGAACATTCCAGCTGTCGCTGTCTCCGGCAGAATCCGTGCCATCACTGACCAATGGCTAACACTGAAATTAGAATTTAGTGCGGAGCTGTGCGAGGCAGTCCAATTGCTATCGTTAGTCCCGTGTGGATACCTTGGCTCACTGCGTCAAATTGTGTGCAGTTTTACTCAGGATGATCTGAGCAGTCAGGGCCACAGTTCTGGACCCTGTTCCCTGCTGCTCTCTGGGGCCTCAGTCCATGTTTCCCACTTCGTACCAGAGCCCTGATATATCATCAGCAACTGGAGGTTCTGCGTTGTCCCAATTGTTGTGTATGGAAGAACTCCACAAGGCTGAGTACTGTGAGCTAAACTTAGTCTTCTTTATTACAACTCCAGAGTGCCTAAACAACATGGCAGCCAACCTTTTATACTGGCCCTGCACGTGTGTGCAGGTGACCATTAGGACTCCAGCAGTCGCACCCTCTGGTGGCAAGTATTACATAGTTACATACATAACACCAATTGAGACTGGAAATCTCCCGAGGGGTGGGGAGGGTTGGGTGGGGCGGGGTGGGGGGGCGCGAGTGTCTATTAAATGGGGCGGGAGTGATAGTAAAATGGGGGATGGGAATGGGGCTTACACTGATGGGTTTACACAAGGGATAAGAAAGCCATTGAACACTGGGATTTGAGGCCTTTCGTTGCGTTGCTTTGACAGGTTCTTCAAGGAACTTGAAGCCAGGCACCAGCAGAACGTTGTGATACCCGATATCAGCGACATTGTGGAGAAGCATGCCACTTCCACCTTTGACCCCTATGTGACGTACTGCTCGAATGAGGTCTACCAGCAACGCACACTTCAGAAACTTCTGTGAGTATGTCATGAGTCTGTCTGTGTTGGCGATGGCGTGAGCCCACTGGTTCTTTGGTGAATGCACCGTAGTATTTACTAAAGAAACGAATCCTCACTATATGGGTGAACCCATAACGAGAGTTGGCATGATGCATGGGAGCATCACACTGGTGGGTGGGAACACCATCACCTCCAAGTCCCCTCAACATCTCTTACTCTGCCAATGGACAAATACCGCCGTTCCTTCATCGTCGATGGGTCATTGGAGAGCTGTCGTTATTTGGGGAACCATTTGGGATAGAGTGGAGAGTGCCTGAGTCTGTTGGGATAGAGTGGAAGGCTCTTGTGTTTTGGGATAGAGTGGAGAAAGCTCGGGTATGTTGGGTAGAATGGATGGACATCGAGCTCCCATCCTTTGGGTAGCATTGGGTGAAGTACAGGGAGTTGAGGGACCCTGTGTCTGTTGGATCAAGTTGACAAGAGTTCATATCTGTTTGATCAAGTTGAGGGAGCTTGAGCTTGAGTGAAACTGACTGGAATCTATGGGGGGGGGGGGGTTTCATTCACGGGATGTGGGCATCGTTGGCAAGGCCATCATTTACTGCCCGTCCCTAATTGCCCTCGAGAAGGTGGTAGTGAGCCACCTTCCTGAACTGCTGCAGGATTGAAGTTTTTTTATGGCTTGCTAGGCCATTTAAGAGTCAATCACACTGCTCTAGGTCTGGAATCACAAATAGACCAGACCGGGTAAGGACGGCAGATTTCCTTCCCGAAAGGACATTAGTGAAGCAGTTGGGTTGTTACGACAGTCCAGTAGTTTCATGGTCACCATTACTGATCCTGGCTTTTCATTCCAGACTTATTTAATGACTGAATTTAAATTCTCCAGCTGCCATGGTGGGATTTGAACTCGTGTCTCTGGATCAATAGCCCAGGCCTCTGGCTGACTCATCCAGTAACATAACCACTGCGCTACCGTACAGCTGGCTGAAAGAGAAGTGACCAGTATCGTCAAGCTTCACTCGTGAGCTGTAACTGACGCTCATTCCGCTTCGCAAACGTGACCCAATTGACGCGCGTCACTGAGGAAAATGACAAAGGCTGCTGAGTTTCCTGGTTTGGCATCGGGGAATATTGGATCATCTGGGCACAGCGAGCAGGAAAATCGGCTGCGGAGAGGCAAACGGCTGTAATAACAAGCTAGGATCAGTAATGGTGACCATGAAACTACCGGATTGTCATTAAAAACCCATCTGGTTCACTCATGTCCTTTTTGTGGAAGAAAATCTGCCATCCTTACCCGGTCTGGTCTATATGTGACTCCAGACACACAGCAGCGTGATTGACTCTTAAATCTGAAATGGCCCAGCGAACCATAAAAACTACAATCCTGCAGCGGTTCAGGAAGGCGGCTCACCACCACCTTCTCGTGGGCAATTAGGAATGGGCAATAAATGCCTGATCTTCTGCTCATTCATTTCAATGGGTAGAAAATGAGGCAGGCTCCTTTATGGGTTGCACTCTGCCCCTGACCAATTTTCCTGCTTGCACTGTGGCCGAGCGGTCCAACATGTCCAGGTGCCAGACTAGGAAAATCTACCTCCGTGTGTCTAAACCGGTTTACTCTGTGATGAATCTCATTCCTAACATCATCATCATCATCATCATCATCATAGGCGGTCCCTCAAACGAGGATGACTTGCTTCCACGAGAGTTCACAGATGTTTCAATGAAGGACCCGATGTTCCAGTCCTGAACTCCAGTTGAGGGGGTGGAAGATTCCTGCGCGTGGATTTTTTTTAACGTGTGGTGACCGTTGCACATCAGCTACCACGCGGGCTTGACAGAGCTCGGCCTTTATCCAGTGGCAAGGGTTAACCAGGACAACAGGAGACCTGCTCTGCTGCGCGGACCTAGTGTGCACACATATCGCAGTGTGGGCAGGTCCATGCTGCCCCTGGGCCCTCGGCTCTTCTGGGCCCCGTATCCTCATTCTCCACCCACGATGTTCCAGGGCCCGGCGCTCCAGCTCTATTTATAGCCCCGACCTGCGATGGTGTTCTCACACAGATCAGGGCAGCCCACGATGTTAAGGAAGGATATACTAGTGAAGGTTCACTAGGTTGATTACATTGCCTTCACATTAACGGTCCTGGTTACAACATAACTTCGACACACAGTCGTAGGTATGGCTACAGATTGATCAACAGATGGTGTGTGACTCAAATAGACTTCGATTTACACAGGCTACGTAGCAGCAGAAAGCCCTCCAGGAAACTGCTTGATAATTGAGTATTCCAACGCGATGAAGACCATTTTTACATTGAAATATGATTGCAATATGACTGTCAGCTGTGGCTCAGTGGGTAGCACCCTCACCTCTGAGTCACTCCAGGGACTTGAGTACATAAATCTAGGCTGACACTCCCAGTGCAATGCTGAGGGAGCGCCGCACTGTTGGAGGTGCCATCTTTCAGATGAGACGTAAAACCGAGGCCCTGTCTGCTCTTTCAAGTGGACGTAAAAGAACCCATGGCCACTATTTTGAAGAAGAGCAGGGGAGTTATCCCCAGTGTTCTGGGCCAACATTTTTCCCTCAATCAACATCACTAAAAATACAGATTATCTGGGTATTATCACTTTACTATTTGTGGGAGCATGCTGTGCGCAAATTGGCTGCCATGTTTCCCACATTACAACAGTAACTACACTCCAGTAGTACTTCATTGGCTATAAAGCGCTTTGGGGACGGTCAGTGGTTATGAAAGGCGCTATATAAATGCAATTTTTTCTTTTGCTCCGTTCTAATTTGAGACCCCTCCGTTCTCTGCACAATTGTAATTGTGTTTTTTTTTTCTGCTCCAGAAATACAAATCCAAGCTTTAAAGAAATCCTGTCTAAGATTGAAGCCCATCCAGAGTGCCGAAACCTGCCCATGATTTCTTTCCTCATTCTCCCGATGCAACGGGTCACTCGCCTGCCTCTGCTGATGGACGTAAGAAGCGACGGAAATATTCTCCACCTTAATGAAAGGGAAAGTCAATGGGGGGGGCGGGGGGAAGCATATCTATGACCTTGTGTCTTCTTCGCCCCACCTGATGTCTTGAAGCCTATTCCAATCTGAAGAGCAAAGGGTGGGGGTCATAACCTTAAAATTAGAGCTAGGCTGTTCAAGGGGTGATGTCGAGAAACAGTTCTTCACACAAAGGCTAGTAGAAATCTGGAACTCTATTTTCCTCCCGCCTAAAAAAATCTGTTGAGGCTGGATGTCGATTGAAAACATCAAAATGGATTTTTGTTGGGTAAGTGTGCTAAAGGTTACAGAACCAAAGCGAGTAGATCGAGCTAAGGTACAGATCTGCCTCAATCTCATTGAATGGCAGAACAAGCTCGAGGGGCTGAATGGCCTCCTCCTATTCCCATGATCTTTTTCAAAGAGTTCCTCCCTAGAGGTTAGCTGACTGAATGTTTTGTGGAAGTGGATCAACTCCTCCGGCTTGGATTTCTGTTTTGGCCAAGACATCCACTAAATTGACCTCTTTCAGTGTAATGTTTTACTCCCCTGACATGTGATGCCTCCTCCGCCTCCTCCCTTTCTCCCTCCACTCCCTTATCTTCATTCTGACACTAGGGGCCCAAGTTTCGAGCCGCGCCTAGAACGGCGCAGTCCCGACCTGGACGCCCGTTTTTCGCGCCACAAAGTGCGCCTAAAAAAATCCTCGGTATTCTCCACCTACTTGCAGGTCCTCTGGCCCTCGGCGCAGCCAGCACGAGCTGTGGGGGGGCGGAGCCAGGTCCCTGCGCTGAAAACAGTGCCGGGACCTCTGCACATGCGCGCTACAGTGGGCACGCAAGTACAGTAGCTCCAGGCGCCGAACTGTGTGGGAGGGGCCCGAAGCATGCAGCCCCTAGCCCTGGCTGAATGGCCTCACTGGGGCTGCATGAATAAGGCTCCTTCCACGGCCAGCTCCTGCTCCCCCCCCCCGACCAGACCCGACACCCGCTCCCCGCCCCCGCCCTGCCTCCGGACCAGACCCGACACCCGCTGCCCCGCTGCCCCCCCTCCCCTCCCTGCCTCCGGACCAGACCCGACACCCGATCCCCCCCACCCCCCTTGCCTCCGGACCAGACCAGACCTGACACCCGCTCCCCGCCACCCCCCCCCCGCCTCCGGACCAGACCCGACACCCACGCCCCCCCCCGACTGACCCGACCCGACCCGCGCTCCTGTTCCCGCTCCCCGCCTCCCCAACTCGACCCGACCCGCGCTCCTGTTCCCGCTCCCCGCCCCCCCGACTGGACCCAACCCGACCCGCGCTCCCGCCCCCCGACCCGACCCCCCCCCCCCCCCACTGGACCCGACCCGACTCTCACTCCCGGATTGGATCTGACCTGACGTCCCCCCCTCCCTCCCTCCCTCCTCTCTCTCTCTCTCTCTCTCTCTCTCTCTCCCCCCCCCTCTCCCTCTCCCCCCCCTCTTCCTCTCCTCTCCCTCTCCCCCCCCTCTCCCTCTCCCCCCCTCTCTCTCTCTCTCTCTCTCTCCCCCCCCTCTCTCTCTCTCTCTCTCTCCCCCTCTCTCTCTCTCTCCCCCCCTCTCTCTCCCTTCCCCCCCCCCCCCGACCCGACCCGACCCAACCAAACGCCACCGACCTGTAAATCTGGTGCTGGAGACGGGCCGGCAGCCTTCGGTCCCGAAAGGCCTGCCTGAAGCACTTTCACACAGGTAGGAAGATGGTTTATTTAATCTTTTCTTTGCTTATAAATGTTTATTCAGGTTGGATTTATTTGTATAATATTTGTATAAGTATAAATAAGGATTTATTGTAGAATTTAATGACTTCCCTTCCCCCCCTCCCCCCCACCTCGTTCTGGACGCCTAATTTGTAACCTGCGCCTGATTTTTTAATGTGTAGAACAGGTTTTTTCAATTCTACAAAAATCTTCACTTGCTCCATTCTACTTTAGTTTGGAGTACGTTTTCACTGTGGAAACTTTCAAATCAGGCGTCAGTGGCCGGACACGCCCCCTTTTGAAGAAAAAATTCTGTTCCAAAGTAGAACTGTTCTACCTGACTAGAACTGCAGAAAAAAAATGTGGAGAATTGCGATTTCTAAGATAGTCCGTTCTCCACCAGTTGCTCCTAAAAATCAGGCGCAAATCATGTGGAAACTTGGGCCCTAGATGTGTGAGGGCCTCATAGATTTCTTTCACTCTTAATCAGACTCCCAAACTTCAGGTAATTCAAAACTCTGCTGCCCGTATCCTAACTTGCACCAAGTCCCGCTCACCCATCACCCCCTGTGCTCACTGACCGACGTTGCCTCCCAGTTAAGCAATGCCTTCATTTAAAAATTCTCGTCCTCATGTTCAAATCCCTCCATGGCCTCGTCCCTCCCTATCTCTGTAACCTCCTCCAGCCGGACACCCCTTCGAGATCTCTGCGCACCTCCAAATCTGGCCTCTTCCGCATCCCCGATTTTAACTGCTCCACCGTTGGCCGTGCTTTCAGCTGACTGGGCCCCAAGCTGTGGAACTCCCTGCCTAAACCTCTCCGCCTCTCTTTCCTCCTTTTAACACACCCCTTAAAACCTGCCTCTTCGACCAAGCTTTTGGTTGCCTGCCCTAATTTCACTTTATGTGGCTCGGTGTCAAATTATGTTTGTTAGTGCTCCCGTGAAGCGCCTTGGGACATTTTATTATGTTACAGGCGCTATATAAATGCAAGTTACTGTTGTGGTTTCTTTCCTGAATCAGTGTCCATCTGCTCGTTCAACTCTGCCTTCCCCTCATTTCTAACCATCCTCCCAATGATTGTGAATTGCTCCTCTTTAAATAAGCCCCGGGTAAAATAGGATGATGCTACCATTGTAACTAACGAGAGTACAACACAAACCTGCACAAAGGACAAACATTTCAACCCTCTTCCTTCATCGTTGTTGGGTCAAAATCCTGGAACTCCCTCCTGAACAGCATTGTGGGAGCACTTTCACCACACGGACTGCAATTGTCCAAGAAGGTGGCCCATCATCACCTTCTCAAGGGCAAGTAGAGATGGACAATAAATGCTTGCTTTACCTGCAATGCCCACATCCTGAGAATTATTCTTTTGGGGAAAAAAAATGATTTGTTAAAATTTGATACGGTCAACTGAAGTCTGATTAAGGCTTCATATCAGTTTTACACTGATAGCAATAGATATGGAAACAGTAAAGCTGAGTGAGTAGGACAGGTTCAAACTAGTTGTATGTAAGTTTAGATCTGATATCAGAAAGTTGTTATTCATACAAGTAGTGGTTAACACATGAATGGGCTCCCAGACACACCAGTGGAGGCAAAAACCCAGGAACCATTTCAAAATCAAATGGACATTGGGGTGGGGGTCAGTAGGCTTTTTCCAATGGGCCGAATATCGCTCCGAATGTATAATTAATCATCTGATGATCTATTGGTCCTTGAATTTCCAGTTTGAGATACGGCTTTTGAAATGGAGCGATTATTCAGAAAGACAACAGTTTGCCTCGTGAGTTATACCCTGAATGTTTCTTTACAGACCATTTGCCAGAAAACACCGAAAGAATCGCCCGAGTATGAATGTGCCAAGAAAGCATTGCAAGCAGTTAGCAAGGTGAGAAAACTTCATCGTTTCATGGTAAGCCCATAAATAGGATAGGAACAGCCCTTATATTACAAGAAAGGTCGTTTGTGTTTTATACGTGCCGTGTTCATAACCGAGAGCATTGCGATTGGCCGTGCCTTCAGCTGCTTAGGCCCGAAGCTCTGGAACTCCCTCCCAAAACCTCTCCGCCTCTCTACCTCTCTTTCCTCCTGTTTTACCAATCTTTTGGTCATCTACCCTAATTTCTCCTTCTGTGGTTTGATGTAAATTTTGTTTTATAATGCTCCTGTGAAGTACCTTGTGATGTTTTACTACGTTAAAGGTGCTATATAAATACAAGTTGTTTTTGTTGTTGTTGAAATAGGGCACTATTTCTAGGTTCTTTTTCTTTACTGAGAGGACAGACGGTTAATGACTCATCCAAGAGATGTCACCTCCGACAGCGCAGCACTCCCTCAGTTCTGTACTGCCACTGTCAGCCTGCTTATGTGCTCTAGGCCCCGCAGTGGGACTTGAACCCACGACGCAGGAAGGAAATCGATTCCCATTTAACATAACAATATGAAGACCTACCTTCTTGCCCAATTGTTAGCCTATTCTCCATTGGCTGCATATAGTGACAACACAAGTCCCAGCCAGAATGGAGATGATTGGCTAATTTCCCCGTCATCACTGCTGTAAGTGACTGGGTTTGATTTTACGCACAGAATTTGTATTATGGAACGACCGTCCACTCGTTACATTTTAATGGAGAAATCACCCTGTTTTTATCGGGAGACCTTTGCTGTAGTTTCGGTCATGAGTTCTGTTTGTTCTCGTTCATAGAGATTCTGGTTGTAATGCAGTAGTCTCATCATCATCATAGGCAGTCCCTCGAAATCGAGGAAGACTTGCTTCCACTCCAAAAGTGAGTTCTCAGGTGACTGTACAGTCCAATACGGGAATTACAGTCTCTGTCACAGGTGGGGCAGACAGTGGTTGAAGGAAAGGGTGGGTGGGGAGTCTGGTTTGCCACACACTCCTTCCTCTGTCTGCGCATGTTTTCTGCAAGCTCTCGCCGATGAGACTCGAGGTACTCAGCGCCCTCCCGGATGCTCTTCCTCCACTTAGGACGGTCTTGGGTCAGGGACTTCCAGGTATCGGTGGAGATGTTGCACTTCGTGAAGGAGGCTTTGAAATGTTCCCTCTACCCACTTGGGGCTTGCTTGCCGTGTAGGAGTTCTGAGTAGAGCGTTTGCTTTTGGAGTCTCGTGTCGGGCATGCGGATGATGTGGCCAGTCCAACGGAATTGGTCGAGTGTGGTCAGTGCTTCGATGCTGGGGATGTTGGCCTGATCGAGAACACTGACGTTGGTGCGTCTATCCTCCCAGTGGATTTGCAGGATCTTGCAGAGGCAGCATGGGTGTTATTTCTCCAGCGATTTGAGGTGTCTACTGTATATGGACCATGTCTCAGACCATAAGCTTGGTTCCAGATTTGAGGTCCTGGTCTTGAAACACACTCTTCCTCAGGCGACCAAAGGCTGCGCTAGCGCACTGGAGGCAGTGTTGGACCTCGTCATCGATGTCTGCCCTTGCTGATAATAGGCTGCTGAGGTATGGAAAGTGGTCCACGTTGTACAAGGCCATGCTGTGGATTTTGATGATCGGCGGGGCAGTGCTGTGTGGCGGGGTCAGGTTGGTGGAAGACCTTCACCTTAACGGATGTTTAGTGTAAGCCCCATTCTTTCGTACGCCTCGGTGAAGATGCTGATGATGGCTTGGAGTTTACCCTCTGAGTGTGCGCATACGCAAGCGTCGTCCGCGTACTGTAATTCCATGACAGAGGATGGGATGACCTTGGATCTAGCCTGGAGGCGACGAAGGTTGAATAGTTTCCCATTGGTTCTATAGTTTAGCTCCACTCCAGTGGGGAACTTGTTGAGCGTGAGATGGAGCATTGCAGCGAGGAAGATCGAGAAGAGCGTTGGTGCGATGCTTGCCCCTGGTCCGGACTATGTTTGTAGTGAATCCTGCCATAAGTCCCATCCCCGCTTCTAACTCAATGGCTGACACAGTGGTCTCAATACAGACCAGGAAATATTATGGACAAATATAACCACCGTCAACTTGGACACCACAGCGCCTCACAGAGGAAATGGTCAGTTTCCTCCTTGGGCTGGAATCGTCCTAATTGAAGCATCTCTACAGGAAACAGTGGCAGTCAGTCCCTGAGTGAATCCTTGAAAGAATGAACCTCCAGGAATGTCCTTCTGATCTTTTGCAAGCTGCAGGCACAACAGTCATGTGAAGAACTTCAGTTGAAGGGCCTGGTTAGATTCCACGAACGGTGCTTTACGCCCAGAAAGTCGACTGTTTGAAATGCGATTGAGCCGCCCGTGTCAGGAGAGATGTGCTGGAATGTGGCCGGCCTGCTGTCAGGAGCGGTTGTCTTTGAAAGTACAACGTGAAGCTCATGACTCTCATAGCACAAAGGTGATGTCACTATTTCGAGATAAATGCTCTTAAATTCTTTCTTTAGAAAAGGAATTGTAGTTTCGACTTACACGCACTGGTGTAAATTAAGTCGCAATGTGGCAGGACTGGTGCAGCAACTCTGACTGGGACAGGACATTGGTTCTGTACTGAGGGAGCGGCAAGGGAAGTGAAACTGGTGTGGCCGCCATGCAGCAAGCCAATGGGCCCAAGTTTCGGCTCGAGTTGCTCCTATTTTTTTGGAGCAACTAGTTTAGTATGGAGTATCTTAGAAATCGCAATTCTCAGCATTTAGTTTGCTCCAGTTCTAGTTAGTTGGAATGGTTTCGTTTTAGTACAATTGTTTTTCAGCCACTTACGCCTGTTTTGCAAGTTTAGGCAGCGAAAAATTACTCCAAACTAACTTAGAACGGAGTAAGTGTCGATTTTTGTATGCTCAGAAAAACCTTGCCTACACTTATAAATTAGGCGTAGGTAGCGAGAGATGGCGGGGGGGGGGAAGGGAAGTGAGGGGATTTTACAAAGCATTAAACACTTCGCTTTTACCAATAAAGAGCCACCATCAATAATAAATGATAAATAAATCAACCAATAAATCAATCAATCAAAAAAAATTAATTAAAAAAAAATCAATCAATAAATAAAAAATTAAATGTTTCTACTCGCCGAATGCAGCACCCGGAGCCCTCCAGCAACCTGCTGAAGAGCTGCTTGGGCGGGTCCCACCGCCGCCGAGATGCTCGGATGGGGCCCGCCACCGAGAAGGAGTTCGGGCGGAGCTCGCCACCGAAGAGCTGCTGGTCGGGCGGGCCCCGCCACCGAGGAGGTAAGGGCAGGCAGGCCACTCTGCCCGGGATAGGGACAACGTCCCTTCGGCCAGGGATAGGCTCACCTGGAGACAGGATGCGCTGGGAGGGTCAGGAGCTACTGCGCACGCGCGCAGCCTCCACTGAGCGCGCGGTTGAGCTGTAAACGGGCCTAAAGATATCGGAGAATCGCGAGGTAAGTATTTGGCGCTTTTTCAGTTCTAGAAATTAGGAGGGCCTCTCCGAGGTGTGCCGTTCTACCGGGGATCCAATAACACTGTCTATTTAAAGAATACAAGGGAGTTGACCACCAGTTTTAAAAGATCAGAATTCTGTTGTGATGATTTGGTAGTGTGCTTGACTTAATTTTTGGTTACTGTTTGATAAGTTGGGGGTCACATCCATCTGAACCCCAATGGCCTGGTAGTGAGGAGGGGCTCAGTGCATAAAAATTGGCCACTTGGTATGGTACTTGGAGAGCTGTTATCCTCTGTGGAACCATGACCCAGCACCTTCCAAGAAAGGAAGAGAGAAAAGTTTGTTGGGGGAAGAATAGGATTTTGCATCTACAGGCAAACATGAGACGAAATCTTGTTCTGTCATGAGTTGCGGTATCTACGAACAGCTGATCTTTCTCTCCCTCTCTGCATCAGGTTAGCACACGGATACTAGGGCTGGCCTTGAGATACTCCAGTGCAGGTACTGAGCCTCGCTTATCCACCTGGAGACGGAGATAGACCTCCACCAGTTCATCACCAGAAAGGCTCGGTCCCGGCAGTGAACGCACACGGAATTAAACCAACCGCGGTCCCTAAAGTCTGGTGTCACACACAGGGAGGCTGTTGGGTTGCCAACTCTTCAGGATTGGCCTGGAGTTTCCAGGAATTGGAGATTAATCTTCTGGGCACTGCTATGCGCAACACCCGGGGAAAAAACATCAGAGGAGCATTAAAAATTCTGTATATTTTTTTAAAATTTCTTTGAACACTGTTGTTTGTCAGCTCTAAAAATACGGAGTAATTATTTGTACTAAGTGTCCCTTCTGCACAGCGCAATTCCTACTGACCCTTTTCTACGCATTCGTCCAACACCACCGTCGAGCCTCTGAGCCACCCGCAGCACCGAGCCACCCACAGCACAGCAAGCTTCTGCTTGGGGGGAGTGGGGTGGGGGTTGTGGGGGGGGTGTGACGTGGAGAGAGCTTTGGGGGAGAGAGAGAGAGAGACCCTGGGGGGGGGGGGGGCGGACGGGGAGCGAGCTTGGTGGTGGGGGGGAGAGAGAGAGAGAGAGAGAGAGAGCTTGGGGGTAGGGGGGAGAGAGAGAGAGAGAGAGAGAGAGACTGGGGGTGGAGCGGGGGAGAGAGGGAACTCAGAGAAGACGGATCACATTCTTCCAACCCCCTGGTGCATGCAAGCTCGGTGCGTGTGTTACAAGGGACATCTTTGGGGTGGATGAAATCCAGAAGTCACAACACTGTCACTACTCACTTCATATCCAATAAACCTGTTGACAATCCGCACACAATGTCCCATCTATGGCGGGCAGGGGGGAAGGTCTCGTGCTGGGGTAAAGGACTTTGGCTGGCGGAGGGAATCACTTGCGCTAGGGTAATGGACTTCGGCTGGAACTTTGTGGCTTTTGGGGAGATCTATCCTCTGTGGCTTCTGAAGTCAAAATGGATCGAATTTCAAATTGGAAAGTCTGAATTTGGGCTGGGTTGTTCCAGTTACACATTCCAGAGGAATTTCAGGGTGTGGCTTATCCTCCAAGGGGACCAATCAGCAAGTTTGTAAGTCGGGGAATGTGTTACTGGGAGCAGGCACCACCACCTCACAGGCCGAGCCGGTCTCTCAGATCCTTCGAATGCGAGGTGAATTCCGTTTTTTAATAAAACCCGCTTGCTCTCCCCTTGCTCTGAAGATTCTCAGTCCTGTTGCAGTAGAGCTCCACAGAGGGTGATGGGTTTCCCAAACTGCAAAGTCATTTGTCGCGAAGGAAAGTATTTTTAAGAAAAGGCCACTTACTTAGAAATAACGTGCAATTATATATTGCCATTTTGATTGCCTGTCACTATAATTCCCCGCTCCACTCCCTCTCTGACCTCTCTGTCTTCGGCCTCTTACACAGTTCCAGTGAAGCCCAACGCAAGCTCATCTTTCGTTTAGGCACTTTACAGTCTTCTGGAGTTCAACAATTTCAGACCATAACATTTGGCCATATTTTTTTCCCTTTTTCTTTACATCCCCTTTTTTTTTCTCTTCCCATGGCAGCTGGTGATGATTCCACCATTCACGCCCCATAGACACATCTTTTGTTTCCTAACTTGTGCCATTACCATCTCATTTTTGCCTGTCATCCCTTTTGTCTCTCTAATCTCTCCTGCCTTCCACCCTATCTCAGACCTTCCCTTGGGTTCTCTCCTCCCCTCCCCCTTTCACTGCCCGTGAACGTCCATAAGAATCTGTTACATCTCAAACTTTTCCTGTTCTGACAAAAGGACACAGACCTGAAACGTTAACTCTGTTTCTCTCTCCAAAGATGCTGCTTGACCCGCTGAGATTTCCAGCGGTTTCTGTTTTTATTTCCGATTCCAGCATCCGCAGTAATTTCCTTTTGTACATAGTACCCTTTATGTACTTGGGATATCCCAAAATGCTAAATAGTAAATTAAGTATCTTTGAATCATAGTCGCTGTTGTTTTGTAGGCTAACACGGCAGCCAACTGGTGCACAAACAGCCATGAGATAGACAACAGGGTAATCTATTTTGATGCAGTTGGTTGAGGGATAAATATTGGGAAGAAAACCAGAGAGAACTCACCTGCTCTTCTACTAATAGTGCTATGGGATCTTTTACATCCACCTTAGAAGGTGGACAGGGCCTCGGTTTAACATCTCATTTAAAAGACGGCACCTCTGACAGTGCAGCAGTCCCTCAGCACTGCACTGGAGTGTCGGCTTAGATTTTTGTGCTGATGTCTCTGGAGTCGAGCTTGAATCCATGACATTCTGGCTCCGATGCAGGTGGGCTACTCACTGGCACACCAACACTATAGGCAGCAGTTAAACAAATCCTCTGGCTGGAGTGTTTAGAACTAGGGGGCACAGTCTCAGGATAAGGGGTCGGCCATTTAAGACCGAGATGAGGAGGAATTTCTTCTCTCAGCAGGTTGTTGAATCTTAGGAATTCTCTGCCCCAGAGGGCTGTGAACGTTGAGTCTCTGAGTATATTGAAGGCTGAGATAGATAGATTTTTGGACTCTGGGGGAATCGAGGGATATCGAGATCGGGTGGGAAAGTGAAAATGAGGTCGATGATCAGCTGCGATCTTATTGAATGGCGGAGCAGGCTCAAAGGGGCCGTATGGCCTACTCCTGCTCCTATTTCTTATGTTCTTAATGTGAATGGACTGACATTGTGTATTAAATGAACAGGGTCACCTCACCTTGTTTACAGTTCAGTCCTGCTGGCGGTAGAAAGTAACCCTGTGCTTTGTGCTTTGTGTTAGCTGGTGCGACAGTGCAACGAAGGGGCGAGGCGAATGGAGCGAACCGAGATGATGTACACCATCAACAGTCAGCTAGAGTTCAAAATAAAGGTAAGCGTTTTACCCTGTCTTCGGGCACAGTTGAGAAGAAGGTGAGCAGTGCAAAAGGCCCATTCATTCCATCCAATCTGCGGAATTAAATCAGCTCTAGAACGTACTTTTTCTTCGTCCTACCTTCAACCCATGGCTCTCTGATTCACGAATTTCCCTATTTGGGATGATTCAGCCGATTGGAATGAATTATCATTGAGTAGGTGGTCGCTGATTCCATTATTCAGTGACTCTAAGCCATAGGAAGTCGATGTGAGGTAAAGGGGCCAAGTTTGCCCCGCGCTGGGTGTGCAGCGCATTATTTGAATTCGCTGTTTTTTTTATAGAGAGAGATGGAGAGGGAAAGAGGAGGAGGAGGGGGGAGAGGGAAAGAGGAGGAGGGGGAGAGGGAAAGAGAGAGAGGAGAGAGGGAAAGAAACATAGAAATTTACAGTGCAGAAGGAGGCCGTTTCAGCCCATCATGTCTGTGCCGGCCGACAAAGAGCCGCATGGCCCTTGGTCAGCAGCCCTAAAGGTTACATATAAACCTATGAACAATGGCGGAAAGGTAAAGAGCATGCGGCCCAACCAGTCCGCCCCACACAACTGCGACACCCACTGCATCGCAACATTCTACACTCCACCCCAACTGGAGCCCTGCGATCTCCTGGGAGAGGCAAAAAACCAGATAAAAACCCAGGGCAATTGGGGAACAAATCTGGGTAAATTCCTCTCCGACCCATCCAGGCAATCAAAACTAGTCCAGGAGCTCACCCTGGCCATATTAGATTCCCTGCAGTACTTGCCATCGTATTTGCGCCAGCCAACAAGAGGTTACCCAGTCTAATCCCACTGACCAGCTCTAGGTCCATGACCCTGCAGGTTACGGCACTTCAAGTGCCCATCCAAGCACCTTTTAAATGTGAGGGTTTCTGCCTCTACCACCCTTCCAGGCAGTGAGTTCCAGACCCCCACAACCCTCTGCGTGAAGAAGCTTTTCCTCAAATCCCCTCTGAACCTTCCATCAACCACCTTAAACTATGCCCCCTCGTAATTAACCACTCCACCAAGGGAAATAGACATTTGCTATCCATTATATCCAGGCCCCTCAAAATTTTATACACCTCAATGAGGTCTCCTCTCGGCCTCCTCTATTCCAATGAGAACAAACCCAGCCTATCCAATCTGTCCTCATAGCTAAGATTCTCCATTCCAGGCAGCATTCGAGTAAATCTCCTCTGCACCCTCTCTAGTGCAGTCATGTCCTTCCTATAATACGATGAGCAGAACTGCATGCAGTACTCCAGCTGTGGCCTAACCAGAGCATTATACAATTTAAGCATAACCTTCCTGCTCTTGTATTCTATGCCTTGGCCAATAAAGGCAAGCATTCTGTATGCCTTCTTAACTACCGTATCCACCTGGCCTGCTATTTTCAGGGATCTGTGGACAAGCACTCCAAGGTCCCCTTATTCATCTATACTTCTAAGTGGCCTATCGTTTAATGTGTATACCCTTTCCTTATTAGCCCTCCCCAAGTGCATTAATTCACACTTCTCTGAATTAAATTCCATTTGCCACTGCTCTGCCCACCTGACCAGTAGATTGATATCCTCCTGCAGTCCATGACTTTCCTCTTCATTATCAACCACACAGCCAATTTTAGTGTCATCTGCAAATATCTTAATCATACTTCCTATATTCAAATCTAGATCATTGATTTATTCCACAAAAAGCAAGGGACCCAGTACTGAGCCCTGTGGAACCTCACTGGAAACATCCTTCCAGTCACAAAAACATCCATCAACCATTACCATTTGTTTCCTACCTCCAAGCCAATTTTGGATCCAACTTGCCACTTTGCTCTGGATCCCATTGGCTTTAACCTTCCTTACCAGTCTACCATGTGGGACCTTATCAAAAGCTTTGCTAATGTCCATATACACTATGTCATATGCACTACTCTCATCAACCCTTTGATTACCTCCTCGAAAAATTCATTAAGGTTAGTCAAACACGATCCTCCCTTAACAAGTCTGTGCTGACGTCCCTAATTAATCCTTGTCTTTCTAAATGTAGATTTATCCTGTCTTTCAGGATTTTTTCCAATAATTTTCCCACCACTGAGGTTAGGCTGACAGGCCTGTAACTACTCGACCTATCCCTTTCTCCTTTAAACAAGGGTACCACCTGTCTTCTAGCTCCATGCCCAAATCCAAAGAGGACTGGAAAATGATGGTCAAGGCCTCTGCTATTTCCTCTTTTACTTTGCTCAACAGCCTGGGATGCATTCAAAGAAGGGGAGATAGAGAGAGAGAGGGTGTGTGGGGGGGAGGGGGAGGGCTGAAGAGAGAGACGGGGGGGCGGGAGAGAGGGTGTGTGGGGGGGGGAGGGGGAGGGCGGAAGAGAGAGAGGGGGGCGGAAGAGAGAGGGAGGGGGTAAGAGAGAGGGGGGGAAGAGAGAGAGAGGGGGAAGAAAGAGAGGGGGGCAGGAAGGGGAAAGTGGGAGAGAGAAAGTGAGAGGAAAAAAAGAGATAAAGAGAGGGAGATAAAGAGAGTTAGAAAGATATCAAAAGCAGCTGTAGTTGAACAAGTTAAGGACTGGTGCTCAGTGAACCTTGTTGGCTGAGGAAGTACAGACTCTTGGCACCAGTGAGCCATTTAGTCAGTAACCAGGGAACTTCCCACAGTGGGAAGTGAGTGGGAGGGCTTTGCAGACAGATAGACTCGAGTCAGATTAATAGAATATTTCAGCTTGTCTTGCACGGCTGAGTAACCCCGGTTGGGCTGTACCGGAGAGCACACATTACATCGTCCGCTGTCCCTGCGTCTTTATATCCATAAAATAAATTACATTTTTCTTCACAAATAATTTTCGATAATCCTCCTGATCCTGCAAAAGTTAGAAGGGTTTTAAAAACATCCGTTCTCCACTAATATCTGTGGGTGTGCGCACACAGACCTTTGAAGGTGGAAGGACGTTGCTGTTTTAAAGGCAGACGGGATCCTTGGTTTTATAAATAAAGGCATAATGTACAAAAGCAAGCAAGTTTTAATAAACCTTCTATACATCACTGGTTAGGCCCCAGCTAGAGTATTGTGTTCCGTTCTGGGCACCGCACTCTAGGAAGGATGTAAAGGCCGTGGAGAAGGTGCAGAGGGGATTTACCAGGGATGAAGAACTTAAGTTACATGGACAGACTGGAGAAGCTGGGACTGTTCTCCTTAGAGCCGCAAAGGTTAAAGGGAGAGTAAATAATGAGAAACTGTTTCCACTGGCAGAACCAGAGGATGTAGATTTAATGTAATTGGCAAACGAGTCGGAGGAGAGATGAGCCTTTTTTTTTAGCGCAGTGAGTTGTTACGATCATAGAATCATAGAATGGTTACAGCAGGTAAGAAGGCCATTCGGCTCGTGCTGACACTCAGTGAGTCCCACTCCCCCGCCCTTTCCCCGTAGCCCTGCAAATGTTTCTCCATCAGATACTTACCCAACTCCCTTGTGAAAGCTAAGATTGAGTCTGCCTCCACCATCCTTTCAGGCAATGCATTCTGGATCCTAACCACTCGCTGCCTAAATATGTTTTCTTACCTCACCTTTGGTACTTTTGCCAATCACCTTAAATCTGTGTCCTCTGGTTCTCGACCCTTCTGCCAATGGGAACAGTTTCTCTCTATCTACTCTGTCCAGACCCCTCATGATTTTGAACACCTCCATCAAATCTCCTCTCAATCTTTTCTGTTCCAAGGAGAACAACCCCAGCTTCTCCAGTCTGTCAACGTAACTCAAGTCCCTCATTCCTTGAATCATTCTCGTAAATCTTTTCTGCACCCTCTCTAAGGTCTTCACAAAGTGTGGTGCCCAGAATTGGACACAATACTCCAGTGTTCCGGAACGCGATGCCTGAAAGGGTGGTGAAAGCAAATTCAGTAGTAACCTTCAAAAAGGAATTGGACAAATAATTGAAGGGGAAAAATATGCAGGACTATTGGGAAAGAGCGGGGGAGTGGGACTAATTGGATAGCTCTTTGAAAGATTTCTTCTTCGAGCAGAGAAGGTTGAGAGGCGATTTGATAGAGCTGTCAAAATCATAGGTCCAGACAGAGTAGGTAGCGAGAAACTGATCCCATTGGCGGAAGGGTTAAGAAACAGACCCTTTCTACTCGGAACTCCTACGCGGCAAGCGAGCCCCAGGTGGGCAGAAGAAATGTTTCAAGGACATCCTCAAAGCCTCCTTGATAAAGTGCAACAACCACACTGGCACCTGGGAATCCCTGGCCCAAGACCGCCCTAAGTGGAGGAAGAGCATCCGGGAGGGTGCTGAGCACCTCAAGTCTCGTCGCCGAGAGCATGCAGAAACCAAGCACAGGCAGCGGAAGGAGTGTGCGGCAAACCAGACTCCCCACCCACCCTTTCCTCCAACCACTGTGACAGAGACTGTAATTCCCGTATTGGACTGTACAGTCACCTGAGAACTCACTTTTAGAGTGGATGCAAGTCTTCCTCAATTCCGAGGGACTGCCTATGATGATGAGTTTCTATTCATGGCACGGAGTGCCTGCAATTTGCCAATACATACGGCCACTGTCAGCGCGGGCCTGGAACATCATTCCTCTCACCTTCTGACGGGAAACCAAGTCTCCAGTTGCTTGAACCTCCAGGCAATCCCACCACAGGTTCTATTAAAAATTGTAAACCATGTCACAAAGCCAACAGCTAAATCCAGGGATTGTTTCCTATTTATGGGATGGAGTTCGCACCGTGTTCTGTTAATGTGTTGGCGTGAAATTTTGTTTATCAGTTTTCTTAGTAAGGGTGTTGATCCTTCTGTCTGCTTATTGTGTCGTCTTCTTTCATTCATCATTTTCGACGTTTGTTTCTCCATCGTTGTTCTGGGTTTATTTTCTTCACCTCAAACGACAGGGTTTTGGGTCATTGTTTTACCTCAACTTCTTTACGACTCCTGCGGCATGATGGTCCCACAACGGTCCTCCTGCGGCATGATGGTCCATCCTGCGGCAAGATGATCCTCCTGCAGCATGGTGGTCTTCCTGCAGTATAGGCCGTAGCCCTTTGCCGTGGTTTCTTAATTTCAAAAACCCATTCCGCTCTCTTGCTTTCCTCATTATTTCTTCACCTCCTCATATGCTCCTTGTTCTGTGCTCTCTTCAGCGATTGTGTCCTCTCCTCCATTTATTCTATCTTCTTTTCTTGCCATTATTCCTTACCAATTAACCTTTCATCCCTTGTGATTATGATATCGTTCCTTCAGCTTTTATTCCGATAACATGAGGTCCCATCTGCTTTTTCAGGTTGGTGTAAAAGATCCCACATCAATATTTCGAAGTAGAGCAGGGGAGCTCTCCCCAGTGTCCTGGGCCAGTATTTATCCCTCAACCAACACTTTCATCGAGTTCAACAATTTCAGTCTATTACCTCTGCCCATATTTTGCTCTCTTTCCTCCTTTTATTAACCCCCCCCCGCCATCCCCCTCGATCTTATGTATATTTTCTCTCTCTTTCCCATGGCAGCTAGTCATTACTCTGCCATTCACACCCCATCTAGACTAACCTTTTTCTAACTCTTCCCATTACCCTCTCAATTCAGCCAATCATCCCTTTTGTCTCAAATCTCTCCTGTCTTCCACCCTATCACAGACCTTCCCTTTTGTTTGTTCCACCCCTCCCCCTTTCAGTGCTCCTTAAGAATCTGTTCTTTTCGAACACTCTCCAGTTCTGACGAAGGGTCACCGACCTGAAACGTTAACTCTGCTTCCCCTCCACAGATGCTGCCTGACCCGCTGAGATTTCCAGCATTTTCTGTTTTTATACCTAAAACAGATGATCTGGTCATTACCACATTGCTGTTTGTGGGGGCTTGCTCTGCGCATTGCCGCCTTCTTTAATGCTCCCTGCCGTTGTCTGCATTGCCGCTCTATTTGCTTGCTGCTTTCACCTCCAAGGCAACCTTTCCCTTTCCGTTGCTTGATACTGGAACCGGGCCCATCCCATCGTCACCTCAGCGGACCGATTCACGGTGCAGAAGCTAAACGTGCCAAGTTGTTCTCGGGTGGTGCGGAGATAAGAACATAAGAATTAGGAGCAGGAGTAGACCATTTGGCCCCTCAAGCCTGCTCCGCCATTCAATAAGATCATGGCTGATCTGATCCTGACCTCAACTCCAATTCCCTGCCCGCTCCCCATAACCCTTGACTCCCTTCTCGTTCAAAAATCTGTCTACCTCCACCTTAAATATATTCAATGACCCAGCCTCCACTGTTCTCTGTGGTAGAGAATTCCACAGATTTACGACCCTCTGAGAGAAGACGTTCCTCCTCATCTCACTCCTAAATGGACGACTCCTTATTCTTAAACTATGCCTTCTTAAACTAGTTCTAGATTCATCCACTAGTGGAAAGAACCTCTCTGCATCTACCTTGTTGAGCCACCCCAGTATCTTATATGTTTCAAACTTGGAGCCACAGGCCGAGGATTACGGAGCCAGCTGCTCATTGGGCCATGATCAGTCGGAGAATGTTCACAAGTTCCTGCCAGTAGCCATTGACATATTAGATCTTCTCGGCCAAACTGGCAGAGTACAAATTGCTATTGATCTTCTCAGTCTCACAATGGAGCCCTTCTATATTTCATTTGCCGGGACACAATGTCACTGGGTCTGAGGCTTTTCAATGTATCAAGAGTGTCGATTACTGACAGTCTGGCGGAAAGGAAAAGGACAGCAAGTTCAAATTCACTGCTAGTATAAACAGCTCAAATTGAAATGGCTGCATTCTTGACATCAACTCAAAGAGTGATTGCAAACTCTCTCGTTCAAAGGACGCACTGTTCTCCATCCTTTACTTCTTCTTGTTCTGAGCCTGACTTAAGATTGCAGAAGGATATATTTTGCTGGAACTGACTATTTCCAGCAGTTTTAATACATCTCTTTTAAAAAAAAAAAAAAAGAAATAATGTGTTAGAGAGGAGACTGGTCTATTAGTAGAGGCACAAGAGATTTCTCCACTGCTGAATAGTTTCGCCTTAATAGGCCTGTCATTCCATCGAGTTATATGGCAGGCAAATTGGACACAGGAAACCTTTTCTTCTAAATGTTGTTTCCCGTATCCAAGTTCTCAGTGGGTAGCACTGAGGCAAGAAGTCTTGGGTTCAAGCCCTGCTCCGGAAACTTGAGCATAAAATCGGGGCTGACACTCAATATAGCCCAATCTATGTGTACTGAGGGAGTGCTGCACTGTCGGAGGGGCAGTACTGAGGTAGTGCTGCACTGTTGGAGGGGCAGTACTGAGGTAGTGCTGAGGTAGCGCTGCACTGTCGGAGGGGCAGTACTGAGGGAGTGCAGCACTGTCGGTGGGGCAGTACTGAGGGAGCGCCGCACTGTCGTAGGAGCAGTACTGAGGGAGCGCTGCATTGTCGGAAGGCCAGTACTGAGGGATCGCTGCACTGTTGCAGGGGCAGTACTGAGGGAGCGCTGCACTGTCGGAGGGGCAGTAGATAGAAACATAGAAATTAGGTGCAGGAGTAGGCCATTCGGCCCTTCGAGCCTGCACCACCATTCAATAAGATGGTGGCTGATCATTCAACCTCAGTATCCCTTTCCTGCTTTCTTTCCTTACCCCTTGATCCCTTTGGCCATAAGGGCCATATCTAACTACCTTTTGAATATATCTAACAAACTGGCATCAACAACTTTCTGCAATAGAGAATTCCACAGGTTAACAACTTTCTGAGTGAAGATGTTTCTCCTCATTTCCATCCTAAATGGCTTATCACTTATTCTTAGACTGTGACCCCTGGTTCTGAAACTCCCCAGCAACTGGAACATTCTTTCTGCCTCTAGCCTGTCCATTCCTGTCAGAATTTTATATGTTTCTATGAGATCCCCTCAGTCTTCTAAACTCCAGTGGATACAAGCCCAGTTGATCCAGTCTCTCCTTATATATCAGTCCTGCCATCCCAGGAATCAATCTGGTGAACCTTCGCTGTACTCCCTCAATAGCAAGAATGTCCTTCCTCAGAATAGGAGACCAAAACTGAACACAATATTCCAGGTGTGGCCTCACCAAGGCTCTGTACAACTGCAGTAAGACCTCCCTGCTCCTATACTCAAATCCTCTAGCAATGAAGGCCAACATGCCATTTGCCTTCTTCACCGCCTGCTGTACCTGCATGCCAAACTTCAATGACTGATGTACCATGACACCCAGGTCTCATTGCACCTCCCCTTTTCCTAATCTGTCACCATTCAGATAATAGTCTGTCTCTCTGTTTTTGCCACCAAAGTGGATAACCTCACATTTATCCACATTATACTGCATCTGCCATGCATTTGCCCACTCACCTAACCTGTCCAAGTCACCCTGCAGCCTCTTGGCATCCTCCTCACAGCTCACACCGCCACCCAGCTTAGTGTCTTCTGCAAACTTGGAGATGTTACATTCAATTCCTTTATCTAAATCATTGATGTATATTGTAAATAGCTGGGGTCCCAGCACTGAACCCTGTGGCACCCCACTGGTCACTGCCTGCCATTCTGAAAAGGACCTGTTTATTCTAACTCGCTGCTTCCTGTCTGCCAAACAGTTCTCTATCCACGTCAGTACATTACCCCCAATACCAAGTGCTTTAATTTTGCACATTAATCTCTTTTGTTGGGACCTTGTCAAAAGCCTTTTGAAAGTCCAAATACACCACATTCACTGGTTCTCCCTTGTCCACTCTACTAGTTACATCTTCAAAAAATTCTAGAAGATTTGTCAAGCATGATTTCCCTTTCATAAATCAATGCTGACTAGGACCGATCCTGTCACTGCTTTCCAAATGCGCTACTATTTCATCTTTAATAATTGATTCCAACATTTTCCCCACCACCGATGTCAGGCTAACCGGTCTATAATTCCCTGTTTTCTCTCTCCCTCCTTTTTAAAAAGTGGTGTTACAATAGCTACCGTCCAGTCCATAGGAATTGATCCAGAATCAATAGAATGTTGGAAAATGATCACCAATGCATCCACTATTTCTAGGACCACTTCCTTAAGTACTCTGGGATGCAGCCTATCAGGTCCTGGGATTTGTCGGCCTTCAATCCCATCAATTTTCGTAACACAATTTCCTGACTAATAAGGATTTCCTTCAGTTCCTCCTTTTTGCTAGACCCTCAAACCCCTAGTATTTCCGGAAGATTATTTGTGTCTTCCTTAGTGAAGACAGATCCAAAGTATTTGTTCAGTTTGTCTGCCATTTCTTTGTTCCCCATTATAAATTCACCTGATTCTGACTGCAAAGGACCTACTTTGGTCTTCACTAATCTTTTTCTCTTCACATATCTATAGAAGCTTTTGCAATCAGTTTTTATGTTCCCTGCAAGCTTACTCTCATACTCTCTTTTCCCCCTCCTAATTAAACCCTTTGTCCTCCTCTGCTGAATTCTAAATTTCTCCCAGACCTCAGGTTTGCTGCTTTTTCTGGCCAATTTATATGTCTCTTCCTTGGATTTAACACTATCTCTAATTTCCCTTGGTAGCCACGGTTGAGCTACCTTCCCCGTTTTATTTTTACTCCAGACAGGGATGTACAATTGTTGAAGTTCATCCATGTAATCTATAAATGTCTGCCATTGCCGATCCATTGTCAACCCTTTAAGTATCATTTTTCAGTCTATCCTAGCCAATTCACGTTTCGTACCATCGAAGTTACCTTTTGCTTAAGTTCAGGACTCTAGTCTCTGAATTAACACTGTCACTCTCCATCTTAATAAAGAATTCTACCATATTATGGTCACTCTTCCCTCACACAACAAGATTGCTAATTAGACCTCTCTCATTACACAATACCCAGTCTAGGATGGCCAGCTCTCTAGTTGGTTCCTCGACATATTGGTCTCGAAAGCCATCTCTAATACACTCCAGGAAATCCTCCTCCACCGCATTGCTACCAGCTTGGTTTTCCCAATCTATATGCACTGAGGGAGTGCTGCACTGTCGGAGGATCGGTACTGAGGAAGTGCCGCACTGTCGGAGGGGCAATACTGAGGGAGTGCCGCACTGTCGGAGGGGCAGTCCTGAGGAAGTGCTGCACTGTCGGAGGGGCAGTGAGGGAGTGCTGCACTGTCAGAGGGGCAGTACTGAGGGAGCACTGCACTGTCGGAGATGCCATCTTTCAGATGCAACCTTCAGGCGAGGCCCCGTCTGCTCTCTCGGGTGGAGGTTAAATTTCCTATGGTCCTATTTTGAAGTCAACCTCACTAAAACTGATTATCTGGTCATTATCACATTGCTGTTTGTGGGAGCTTGCTGTGCACAAATTGGCTGCTGCATTTCCTACATTACAACAGTGACTACACTTCTAAAGCACCTAATTGTCTTGTAAAGCGCTTTGGCACATCCTGAGGTCGTGAAAGGCGCTATAGAAATATACGTCTTTATATAAGTATGGTCAGTCATATTTTGATGATACGCAAATGTTGGGAAATACTCTGTGTGACATAATGCCCGTCATTTGTACTATAGCGACGCGCGGTACAAGGGATGGATGTTCAGCCTTGGTGTAAAGCGTTGCTATAGCAGCAGAGGGGCCATTTAATGTTTTAAATTCAGAAAAGCTGTTGCAGCAAATTTGAATTTTTTAAAAAGATTTTTCAACTTTTGCAGAGGAGATTGCTGCAATAATGCTAACTCCTGGGAAAACCAATTTGTAGCCAATTTCTGGAAAAGCTCTGGAAAATTCCTGACTTGGGCAATCAAGCGAGCTCCCGAAGATGATGTCACACCACTAGACATAGTAAAAAAAAAAAAGCACCCCCACCCCTCCTTGAATGTGTCACATTTTATGTAGGACTGCTAAGAGGCTGCAGGGGGACTTGGACAGGTTAGGTGAATGGGCAAAAGCCTGGCAGATGCAGTACAATGTGGCAAAAACAGGAGGGCAGAATATTATCTGAATGGTGACAGATTAGTAAAAGGGGAGGTGCAACGAGACCTGGGTGTCATGGTACATCAGTCATTGAAGGTAGGCATGCAGGTACAGCAGGCAGTAAAGAAAGCAAATGGCATGCTGGCCTTCATAGCGAGGGGATTTGAGTATAGGAGCAGGGAGGTCTTGCTGCAGTTATACAGGGCCTTGGTGAGACCACACCACCAAGGCTCTGTATTGTGTGCAGTTTTGGTCTCCTAATCTGAGGAAGGACGTGCTTACTATTGAGGGAGTGCAGCGAAGGTTCACCAGACTGATTCCCGGGATGGCAGGACTGACATATGAGGAAAGATTGGATCGACCAAGCTTATATTCACAGGGATTTAGAAGAATAAGAGGGGATCTCATAGAAACGTATAAAATTCTGACGGGACTGGACAGGTTGGATGCAGGAAGAATGTTCCCTATGTTGGGGAAGTCCAGATCCAGGGGACACAGTCTAAGGATAAGGTGTAAGCCATATAGGACCGAGATGAGGAGAAACTTTTTCACTCAGAGAGTGGTGAACCTGTGCAAGTATCTGCCTCAGAAAGTTGTTGAGTCCAGTTCGTTGGACATATTCAAAAGGGAGTTAGTTGTGGCCCTTACGGCTAAAGGGATCAGGGGGTATGGAGAGAAGGCTGGGGTTGGGTACTGAGGTTGCATGATCAGCCATGATCATATTGAATGGCGGTGCAGGCTCGAATGGCCGACTGGCCTGTTCCTGCACCTATTTTCTATGTTTCTATGACTGTACAGGGCAAAAGCCCACTTCCTTCTCAGTCACACAGTTCACATACCCTTCAGAGGACGTTGATAGTGTTAGCCTTGACTAAATGGCAGCACTCGCGAACCTGAGTCATAAGGGCACAGGTTCCACCCCCACTCCAGAGACCTGAGCATATCATTTAGGCTGCACTATCGGAGGTGCCGATTTTGAGGTGTGGTGAGACATTAAACCAAAACTGCCCTCTCGGGTGGACGTAAAAAATAAAAATCACATGCCATTATTTGAAGGGCAGGGGAGCTCCCTTGATCAACATTTCTCCCTCAGCCAACCCTACCTAACCAGATTCTCTGCTCACTCATCCTGTTGTTTGTGGGACCTCCCTCACTGGCTGTGAAGCACTTTGACAACTCCTGAGTTTGTGAAAAAGAAAGAAAAACGTGCATTTATATAGCGCCTTTCACGACCACCGGACATCTCAAAGCACTTTACAGCCAATGAAGTACTTTTGGAGTATAGTCACTGTTGTAATGTGGGAAACATGGCAGCCAATATGTGCACAACATGCTTCCAAAAACAGCAATGTGATAATGACCTGATAACCTTTTTTTTTGTTATGTTGATTGAGGGATAAATTTTGGCCCCAGGACACCGGAGATAACTCCCCTGCTTTTCTTTGAAATAATGCTGTGGGATCTTTTACGTCCACCTGAGAAAGCAGACGGGGCCTCGGTTTAACGTCTCATCTGAAAGATGGCACCTCCGACAGTGCGGCACTCCCTCAGCACTGCACTGGGAGTGCCGGCCTAGATTTATGTGCTCAAGTTCATGGAGTGGGACGTGAACCCACAACCTATAAGGTACGTTATAAATTCCTTTTAGCTTCTTTTCTATAACCTGCAGACGAAATCTTATTACTTCACTCTGAGCTCCGAGCATCCTTCTCACACGATCTATTCTAACCTCCATTCACGTGCCTTTGACACGCTAACCACACCACGCAGAAATATTGACTTACACACGAACTGTCTCCACATGAGGTTCTGTACGTTTTCCATTAATGCAGCCAATGGCCAGCCAAGACAATCAGTGTCAACAAGCAAATCTCGGCCAATTATCCAGAGTCCTGACAGATAGGGACCTGCTATAGAGGCCAATGCTCTAATCGGTGTTATCCTGGCTTGTGTTATTTTTTGTAAGGGGGAAGGAATTCAGTCTCCCACTGCTGTCATTATTCAATCTGCAAATCCTAGGAAGCAGCACTTCAACATTTGGCACAAGCAGTGCATTTTATTCAAAGAAGATATCGTTACTGGCAAAGGAAATATATGACGGAAAAAAGGGATTTGTTTTGTGAAGACCTTCACTTCGGCTCTCTTCTCCGTGTATTTGTACTGTTGTAGGAGTGTCTATGCTCTCCTGGCTGGCCTCCCTTGCCCTGTCTGTACTCATCGAAAACTCGGCTGCCCGTGTCCTAACTCGCACCCAGTCCCGCTCACCCATCACCCGCTGTGCTCACTGCCCGTGTCCTAACTCGCACCAAGTTCTGCTCACCCATCACCCCCTGTGCTCGCTGACCATGTCCTAACTCGCACCAAGTTCTACTCACCCATCATCCCCTGTGCTCGCTGCCCGTGTCCTAACTCGCACCAAGTCCCGCTCACCCATCACCCCCTGTGTTCGCTGACCTACATTGGCTCCCTGTCTGGCAAAGCCTCGATTTCAAACTTCTCATCCTTCTTTTCAAATCGCTCTATGGCCTCATCATTCCCAGTCTGTGTAACCTCCTCCAGCCCCACAACCCTCCCAGAGGTCAGCGCTCTCCAATTCTGGCCTCTTGCCCATCCTCAATTTTCATCACTCCACCATTGGCGGCCATGTCTTCAGCTGCCTAGGCCCCAAGCTCTGGAATGTACCCCCTAAACCTCCCCGCCTCTCTTAACTCTCTCTCTCTCTCTCTTCCCTTAAGACACTCCTTAAAACCTAGCTCTTTCACCTGTCCTACTATCTCCTTCTGTGGCTTGTTGTCAAATTTTGCTCAATAACGCTCCTGTGAAACGCCTTGAGACGTTTTACAACACAAAAAGTACTATATAAATACAAGCTGTTGTTGCGTTTCATAAGAACATAAGAATTAGGAACAGGAGTAGGCCATCTAGCCCCTCGAGCCTGCTCCCCACTCAACAAGATCATGGCTGATCTGGCCGTGGACTCAGCTCCACTTACCCGCCCGCTCCCCATAACCCTTTATTCCCTTATTGGTTAAAAATCTATCTATCTGTAACTTGAATACATTCAATGAGCTAGCCTCAACTGCTTCCTTGGGCAGAGAATTCCACAGATTCACAACCCTCTGGGAGAAGAAATTCCTTCTCAACTCGGTTTTAAATTGGCTCCCCCGTATTTTGAGGGTGTGCCCCCTAGTTCTAGTCTCCCCGACCAGTGGAAACAACCTCTCTGCCTCTATCTTGTCTATTCCTTTCATTATTTTAAATGTTTCTATAAGATCACCCCTCATCCTTCTGAACTCCAACGAGTAAAGACCCTTAAGGTCCAGGCATGCATTAAATTGTTGGTCTCATTGATGTAAACAGCAACACTTTGTTGTAACATAAATAATAATAGCTTTTCTCCATTGTGAAGATAAGTCTTCTTCGGCAGCACCTCCTAAAAGCGTGACTTCTCCCACCGAGAAGGACAAGGGCAGTCGGCACATAGGAACACAATCACCTCCAGGTTCCCCTCCAAATCACACACCATTCCGAATTGGACATATATCGGCCAAAATCCTGGAACTCCCTACCTAATATAAGAAATAGGAGCAGGAGTAGGCCATACAGCCCCTCGAGCCTGCTCCGCCATTCAATAAGATCATGCTGGGCTGATCTGATCTTGGCCTCAACTCCATTTTCCTGCCTGTTCCCCACAACCCTTGACTCCTCTATAGTTCAAGAATCTGTCTAGCTCCGTCTTGAATATATTCAATGACCCAGCCTCCACAGCTCTGAGGTAGAAAATTCCAAAGATTCACGGCCCTCTGAGAGAAGAAATTCCTCCCCTTCTCCGTCTTAAATGGATGACTCTTTATTCTGAACGTACGCACCCTAGTTCTAGATTCCCCACGAGGGGAAACATCCTCTCAGCATCTATTCTGACAAGCCCCCTCAGAATCGTGTATGTGTCAATAAGATCACCTCTCATTCTTCTAAACTCCAATGAGTATAGGCCCAACCTGCTGAACCATTCCACATAAGACATGACCTTCATCTCCGGAATCAACCTAGTGAACCTTCTCTGAACTGCCTTCAATGCAAGTATATCCTTCCTTAAATACGGAAACCAAAACTAACAGCACTGTGGGACTACTTTCACACACGGACTGCAGTGGTTCAAGAAGAAGGCCCACCACGACCTTCTCGAGCAACAAGGTTTCGTCATTAAATGCCAACCTTGTTGTGATGCCATATATCACGAGAATGAATTTTTTTCTAAAACAGCTTTTTTATCAGTTAATTCCGTGACACTTACACACAGGGGACAGATTGAAGGATTCTCATCTCCATCGTGTTGCCTCGGTCTATTATTGATGAGAAGCTGTGTGTCTTCCTGCTGAGTTTCATCGCGTTGATGCGTGGGGGCAGCTGCGTGATTTTGTTGCTGCAGTGTCCTATGTTAATTGGGAAGCGACATGAGGTGTTGGTTGCTTATCTGGGACACCGTATTTTTGAGTGTTGCCAGAGGCGATTGTTTTGAAACTTAAAAAACAAATTCTTTCGTGAGTCGGTGGTCTGAACAGATCATGAATTCCTCTTCCACCGCATGGATTCACGCGGCAGTGACAGTATAAAGAACTTTCTTCATTTCATTGATAAGAGCCCCGTGGACTAAATCAGAAGGTGCTCCTCCTGAAGCCTACTGTGGAGTTCATTTTCGATGTACATGCTATTTTTAGTTGAGGTGTCGATCGTCAGACGACACCCACTACTTGTCCCTTAGAAACACAGAAACATAGAAAATAGGTGCAGGAGTAGGCCATTCGGCCCTTCTAGCCTGCACCGCCATTCAATGAGTTCATGGCTGAACATGCAACTTCAGTACCCCATTCCTGCTTTCTCGCCATACCCCTTGATCCCCCTAGTAGTAAGGACTACATCTAACTCTCTCGCTCGTTCTGTTCTGACAGTCTGGTATTTTCTCCCCGCAGCCATTTCCCCTGGTCTCTTCGTCGCGGTGGCTGTCCAAGCGAGGTGAGCTGATGGGGTTCGTCGAGGACACGGGGATTTTTTCCAAACGCACGTCTAAGCAGCAAGTGTATTTCTTCCTCTTCAATGATGTCCTCATTGTCACAAAGAAGAAAAGGTGAGTTGGCAGACCTCTCCCCTCTCCTCTCCCCTCTCCCCTCGCTCTCTCATCCTCCCCTCGCTCTCTCATCCTCCCCTCGCTCTCTCATCCTCCCCTCGCTCTCTCATCCTCCCCTCGCTCTCTCATCCTCCCCTCGCTCTCACATCCTCCCCTCGCTCTCACATCCTCCCCTCGCTCTCACATCCTCCCCTCGCTCTCACATCCTCCCCTCGCTCTCTCATCCTCCCCTCGCTCTCTCATCCTCCCCTCGTTCTCTCATCCTCCCCTCGCTCTCTCATCCTCCCCTCGCTCTCTCATCCTCCCCTCGCTCTCTCCCCCTCCCCTCGCTCTCTCCCCCTCGCTCTCTCCCCTCCCCTCGTGCTCCCCCCCTCTCCACACTCCCCCCCCCCCTCTCAGTGCTCCCCCCCCTTCTCAGCGCTCCCCCCCATCCGCGCTCCCTCCCCATGCGTGCTCCCCCCCCATTCTCCACGCTCCGCCCCCATCTCCGCTCCCCCCCTCTCCATGCTCTCCCCCCCTCTCCTCCACGCTCCCCCCCCCCTCTCCGCGCTCCCCCCCCTTTCCGCTCCCCCCCCCCCCCCCCCCGTTCCCTCCCCTCTCTCTTCCCCTCTCGCTCTCCCTCCCCTCTCGCGATCTCCCTCCCCTCTCGGGCTCTCCCTCCCTTCTCGGCCATCACTCTCTCCCCTCTCTCACCTTTCTCCCCTCTCTCACCTTTCTCTCCTCTCTCCCCCCTCTCCCCCCCTATGTTCCTCTCCCTCCACTCCTGAGTGTAGTGACTCCTCACTTGGATATGGTTCCATAAGGGGCAATCACCCTCGGTGTCGACAGGCTATTCAATCCTCAGCTTCCGACAGGAGTGACTGGATAACAGCATCATCATCACCTCCAGATTTCTGTCTAAGCCACACACCTGGGCACATATCCCCAGGCCTTGACTAATGCTAGATCAACATCCCGGAATTCTCTACCTAACACGATCACCACAAGGACTGCAGTAGTTCGAGAACAAGGTCCACCACCACCTGCTTCTCGAGAACCAGGTCCATGTTGCCCATATCCCAAGAACAAATAATAATTTTTAAAGTCAAGGGCAAAAACCTGGGCCAGTATTCCCCTTCCTTATTTAAAGGGCACCAAGGTTTCGAGCAGCACATTGGTTAAGATCAGCAAAGCTCGGCACAGATCACTGATCGAGCGGGAGACGTACTACTACAAAAACAACAACTTGCATTTATATGGCATCTTTAATGTAGTAGAACATTCCATGGGGCTTCACAGGAGCGTTATCAATCAAAATTTGACACCGCGCCACATAAGGCGAAATTAGGACAGGCGACCAAAAGCTTGGTTACAGAGGTAGGTTTTAACGAGCGTCTTTAAGGAGGAGAGTGAGGGGGGAGAGGCTTAAGGAGGGAATTCCAGGGCTCAAGGCCCAGGCAGCTGAAGACACAGCCACCATTGGCGAAGCGATGAAAGTCAGGGGCGGGCAAGAGGCCAGAGTTGGAGGAGTGCAGAGATCTCGGAGGGTTGCACCTAATGTGTGTGGCTCAGCTGCTGACTTCCTGAGCCATCAAGGAGTTCCCAAAACAATGCTTTTCAAACACTCCGTCATCCAGATATCCCTTTAAACAGATCACACTGCTGCATGATGCCGTAGGGCAAAGGGCTAAATGGGGCAACCACTTAGTGTTTGTTTATCTCGGCGCTGCAGTATCATTAGGATGCTGATTTCCCAGAAATAGTTCCCAATTGCTGCTACTTGTGGAATAATGAGAGCCAGGCACACTGTGTGTTCAGTATGTCGTGGTCCTTAATTTGAGGAAGTTTTTAGGAATTGTTTACTTGCTAATCTGGTTTCTGGAACTCTTGGCCTTGCAAAGAGAAGGAAAAATGCTGCTGGGATGTGGGAGGCTAAAAGGGACTATGTCACATTAGTTTTATATCCGAAACAAAGCCAGGGGAAGGCTGTTACTTGCTGTACGTTGCTGGACTGCTTTCAAGTGGATGCTGTAAACATCCAACATAGATCGGAACCAGATGTTTCGCAGAAACTGGGAAAGCTGACTGCTGTAAGTGCCCGGAAGGTTACTCGTTGCTGCTTGCTGATGGTGGCCAAACTATAACAAACTTAATATCAGACTTGGGTTTATGAGAACTGGCTTTTGTAATGGCCCTTGACTCGCTGCCCCTGATTGGCTCAGTTTGTTTTGTTGTTGTTTACGAATGTGGGCGGCACTGGCGAGGCGGCATTGGTTGCCCATCGCTCGGGGCCCCGAAGAGGTGGCACTGGGTCTTCTCCTTGATCCCACTTGCAGCCCCTGTGGTGATCGTGCCCCCACCATGGCGTTAGGTGAGGAATACCAGGATATGTCTGCGCTCCTCAAATTCTGCCCTCTTGAGCATCCCTGATTATAACTGCTCAACCATCGGTGGCCGTGCCTTCAGCTGCCTGGGCTCTAAGCTCTGGAATTCCCTCCCTAAACCTCTCTACCTCTCTCTTCTCCTTTAAGACGCTCCTTAAAACCTACCTCTTTAAACAAGCTTTTGGTCACCTGCCATAATTTCTTCTTATGTGGCTCGGTGTCAAATTTATCTGCTTTGTCTTATAACACTGCTGTGAAGCTCCTTGTCATATTTTACTACGTTAAAGGCGTTAATAAATAAAAGTTGATATTGGAAACAGGAGGAGGCCATTCAGCCCCTCAAACATGCTCCGCCATTCAGTTAGATCATGGCTGATCCGTACCTCTGCTCCATTTACCCTCCTTGGTTCCACATCCCTTGATAACCTTATCCAACAAAAATCTATCGATCATGAAAACTCCAATTGTCTCCCAGCATCCACAGCCTTGTTATGGGCAGAGAATTACAGATCTCTACTAACCCTTTTTGAGAAAAAGTGCTTCCTGATTTGCCTCCTAAATGGCCTGGTTCTAATTTTAAGACTTGTTTCCTCGTTCTTGATTCGCCCACCAGAAGGCTCGCTGAAAAATGAGAGGGAATTAAACAATAATGGATGCTGTCACCACAGATCGATAGTCCATCCAATTTTTACCTTAAAAAAAAACATTCTCCCTAAAGTACAGCTGTAACCTAACTTATTAATCAGTAAGGTAGAATTATTTGTATTTCCCTTCCTCCCATTCCCTTGTTTGGAGCCATGTCTGATGTGTAGGTCAAAGGAAAGAAAGAACTTGCATTTATATAGCGCCTTTCACATCCTCAAGATGTTCCAAAGCACTTTACAACCACAAAGAAGTGTAGTCACAGTTGTAATGTATTTCCCACAGCAAGCTCCCACAAACAGCAATGAGATGAATGACCATGGGATCTTTAATGTCATCCTGAGAGGGCAGATAGGTTTTAATGTCTCATTTGAAAGGTGGCACCTCTGACAGAGCAGCACTCCTGCACTGGGAGTGACAGCCTAGATTTTGTGTTCAAGTTCCTGGAGTGGGACTTGAACCCACAACCTTCTGACTCAGAGGCGAGAGTGCTGCCCACTGAGCCACGGCTGATAGTATGCCATTTGTATGTCAAGGGACGCAGGTAACCTTCGACAAGGCCTCTGACATGCCAGTCTATAAACCCCTAGAGTTGGATAAGGTTAGGCCAAAAAGGGTTTTCTCCTCTGATTGTTCCTTTGCAAAATAGTGAACGAGAGGCTCCTTCAATTAACATCGGAACAGAGGCAGGGAGTGAGGCTGATGTATGATGAGAAAGATGATATGCTGTCGACCCATTATTGCGCAGTTGTTGGGGTTGTTACATTCTGGAACAGTTGATGGTAATAAATCAAGAGGCAGGAAAAGAATGTGACTCAGTCATGTGGTGGAGATAGCTTCAGGTACAGTCCACTTGTGCAGAGATCGGGAACCAGGAGTAAACTGACCATCAATAGCATGCAGAACGAACGTGGAGCACGAGGAAGCTTCTTCTGTCCCTGTGGGCCAGTTTCTGGTCTCACTGTGATGGGGGGCCCTGAACATTTGTGAAGTATTTACCATTGGGGAAATACTCCAGATATAGCCAGCCAGCAGTCTATTATATTTGTGACCCCAGTCTCGGAATGAAGTTCAGAAAGTTTGGAATTAAACTTCTGCAGCTACATAATCATTCTTCGTTCCTGCTCGTCTTCCCGAGCGGGAACTAAACCCCAATGGTGAAGTAATTCCTTTCATTGCATTACTCTCATTTCTTTCCATTTAATTACTTTGAATGTTTCTCATCTGTTTCTTATTGCGATGGTCTGAGGTGCTTAATAAGGCCGCCTGGCTTGCCAGGGTAGCCGTCTTCCTGCTAAGAATTATGGGGAGGTGTAACAAACGTCAAGTTGGATTCCATACCTCCACCACATCTCCATCTGATGTCGGCTGGAGCTCAGTGGACACCACTCTCGCCTCTGAATCACATCCCACTCCAGAGACTTGAACACGAAAAATCTAGGCAGTGCAGTGCTGAGGGAGGGCTGCACTGTCAGAGGTGTGCCGTCTTTGAGATGAGACGTTAAACCGAGGTCCCATCTGCCTGCTCAGGAGGATATAAAAGATCCCATGGCATTATTTGGAAGAAGAGCAAGAGCGTTCTTCCCTGGTGTCCTGGCCAATATTTATCCCTCAATCAACATAACAAAAACAAAGATTATCGGGTCATTATCACATTGCTGTTTGTGGGAGCTCGCTGTGCGCAAATTGGCTGCTGCATTTCCCACATTATAACAATGACTACACTACAAAAGTACTTCATTGGCTGTGGAGCGCTTTGAGATGTCCGGTGGTCATTAAAGGCGTTATGTAAATCCATGTGTTTCTTTATATAAAGCATGGCACTGTGCCATAATCCTCCGTGAAATCATTAAACTTGAGAGGGACTTTAAACAGGAAGAGTTCCTGATTACATAATCAGTCTTCGCTGGAAAAACAGATGGCTCTTTCTGTGACGATGTTGGTTGAGGCTGCAATGCTAGCCAAAACACCAGAACCTCCTGCCCTTCAAATGGCGCCGTGGCGATCCTTTAGGTCCACCTGAGAGCAAAGGCTGGTAGGGCCTTGGTTTAATGTCTTCACTGAATGGCGGCACCTCGGACAAAGCAGCACGCCCTCAGAGGTCAACTTGGATTACAGCCGTAACTGCAGTATAACTCCAAACTGGTGCAAAGACAATTTTTGAAAGTACCCGAGGAGTTTCTGCAAAGACTTTGTGTGGAATCTTTTCCCGGTTACGATTGAGCGAACGTTTGTCTGCAGTGTTTAAATTTAGTCTCAGTGTGGTGTAGGCTTCGAAGTGTCTACCACTGAGCTACATCTGACACCTAACTGTCACACTGCCACCCAATGTTCCCACCCAATTTTAATGTTGGTGCGCTGTCCCTTTAAATGGCTGCGCGGCCCATTCAAATTTTCGCGCATGCGCGGGACCACCAGACCGCCGCGCGGCCAAACAGCTTAGCGGGAACGTTGCAGCCACCTGACGCAGTAGATAAAGCGGGTGCATATTGGAAGGAGAGATGAGCCCCCGCATTTAACCTAAATCGCACGGCTAGCAAGGTGAACAGAGTCAATGGAGCATGAATTTGGACGAGGTGTAAATAAAATGCCGTCCAACCCAAAAACGGTCCCAATCCCGCCGGGCGGTTTAGCTTAAAATGGAGGGTAACGGTTCAGCAATGGAGCGGAGAGGTCAACAAGACAGCGAGAAAGACCTTAACCCAATGGGAAAAAAAGGCCGGAGCTTCATTGCATAACGGGAAAAAGGGCAAGTCTATGTTATCTTAACTCACAAACCACATTGTAGAGTAAACAGCCCCAGAGCCAGAGTGGTGAAAGATCTCGTTGATTTTTTTTGGATGCTATGTTAAAATAACACTGCTGCACTTAATGATTTCCAGCTACACTTTATAAGCCACTTAAAACGTTTGGTAACTTGAACAATGTAAGTACTATAAAATCTGGTCTGTAGGTCACACCTTCCCGCATGTTTTACTATTCTCTGTAGGGTTACGATAGATGGGAATTGAAGCGATTTCACTGCGAGGGTGGAAACGGGCATTGGAACAGCATTGATCAGCACACCAACTGGGGCGCTCTCATCTGAGTCAGAAGGTTGTGTGTTCAAGTCCCACTCCAGAGACTAGATTCCATAATCTAGGCTGACACTCCAGTGCAGTGCTGAGGGAGTGCTGCACTGTTGGAGGTGCCAACTTTCGGATGGGACGTTAAACCGAGGCCCTGTCTGCTTTTGCAGGTGGACATAAATGATCCCACAGCACTATTTCAAAGAAGAGCAGGGGAGTTATCCTCGGTGTCCTGGCCGATATTTATCCCTCAACCAACATCACTAAAATCTGATGATATGGTCATTAATACAATGGCTGTTTGTGGGAGCTTGCTGTGAGCAGATTGACTCTTGTGTTTCCTACATTACAACAGTCACTACACTTCAAAAATACGTAATTGGCTGTAAAACGCTTTGGGACACCTGCGGTATTGAAAGGTGCTATAAAAATGCAAGTTCTTTCTTTCTGCTGAGACATTGAGGTTTGACCTATGTCTGGGTGGATTGTGTACAGTGTTGTGGGAGTGGGGAATCACTCTCTTTTTTGTACGATGGCTTTATAAATCAATCAATATAATTCAAACTGCCTCGCCTTTCGTTTAGACAGTTTACAACCTTCTGGACTCAACATTGTGTTCAGCAATTTCAGACCATAACCCCTGCCCATAGTTGGCTCCCTTCCCCCACGATCTTATGTAATTTTTTTGTCTTTGTCTCCAATGGCAGCTGGTCATTATTCCGCCATTCACACCCTATCCAGACTAACCTTTTTCTAACTCCTGGCATTACCATTTCACTGGAATATAGGAACATAAGAAACAGGAGCAGGAGTAGGCCATTTGGCCCCTCGAGCCTGCTCCGCCATTCAATCAGATCATGGCTGATCTGATCATGGACTCAGCTCCACTTCCCTGCCCGCACCCCATAACCCTTTAGTCTCTTATCGCTCAAAAATCTTGTCTATCTCCGCCTTAACTATATTCAGTGACCCAGCCTCCACAGATCTCTGGGGCAGAGAATTCCACAGATTTACAACCCTCTGAGAGAAGAAATTTCTCCTCATCTCAGTTTTAAATGGACAGCCCCTTATTCTGAGTATGTCCCCTAGTTTTAATTTCCCCTATGAGTGGAAATATCCTCTTTGCATCCATCTTGTCAAGCCCCCTCATTATCTTATAAATTTCAATGCGATCACCTCTCATTCTTCTGAACTCCAATGTGTACAGGCTCAACCTACTCAACCTTTCCTCATAAGTCAAACCCCTCATCTCGGAAATTAACCTAGTGAACCTTCTCTGAACAGCCTCCAATGCAAGTATATCCTTCCTTAAATACAGAGACCAAAACTGTACGCAGTACTTCAGGTGAGGCCTCACCAATACCCTATACATTTGTAGCAGGACTTCTCTGCTTTTATACTCCATCCCCCTTGCAATAAAGGTCAACATTCCATTTGCCTTCCTGATTACTTGCTGTACCTGCATACTAACTTTTTGTGTTTCATGCGCAAGGACTCCCAGGTCTCTCTGTACTGCAGCACTTTGCAATTTTTCTCCATTTAAATTATAATTTGCTTTTCTATTATTTCTGCCAAAGTGGATAACCTCACATTTTCCCACATTATATTCCATCTGCCAAATATTTGCCCACTCACTTAGCCTGTTTATATCCCTTTGCAGATGTTTTGTGTCCTCAAGTCGGCCCATCATGGAGAGTGGAAGATGTTCAAAGAATTCTTTTGGTGCATCCCCTAAAAATAACAGAATTCCCTATTTTGAGCATCAAATTAAAATTTTCTTTTATGTGCCTAAAATTACAGTTGGACAAGTTTATACAGGCAATTTCCATCTTAAATACGGACATAGAAATTTATAATGAAATGTGCCACAGCTTTTCTAATTTTTAATATAATATAGTTATGATTTTTTTTAAACAACAAATTTAACAGCGTACAAGATTTCTGAAATTGAGGATACACAAGGTTACCCTTTGCCTTTAAAATGTCATGAATTCTGCATTTGTCAAATGTGCTGAGTAAAACCACTGAAATGGCAAATTAGAAGTTTACGCTGATGGGGTGGGATGAAATAAGGGTGGGAGGATGAAATAAGGGTGGGAGGAGGAACGAGTGGAGCATAAGCACTAGCACAGTCCAGTTGGGCCCAATGACCTGATTTGGTGCTGTAAAATTTGAGGTAATTCTCTGCAGTTTCAGTTTGTGAGGCCTGTGGCTTTAAGCCCAGTCTCTCGCCAAGTCCTCGGAAGCCTGTAATTGGGCGCCCCAGCCTATTCGACCAATTAAGAATGACTTAAGGGTTTGGGAGCATAAACAGACGTGCGCTGATTGAAAGCAGCTTGCAATGGTGAAGGAGGTTGGTGGGGGGGGGGGTTGAGGGGGTGGGGAGGAGTCTGTGGGCATTGAAGTATTGTATCGGGGTTGTCTTTATCTCCGGGAAGTTCCAGCTCCGGGAGTTCAACAGCAGAAAGAGAATTAATGATGTTAAGGAGGTCTTGTTATCTTTGTGGCAATGTTTGTCTTGTACTGGGGAATTGGCTGCTACTTTAACTCTGGCAACTTGCATACAGGCGAGTTGCTGAAGCATTCCGTTTACATGTGGGAACAGCTGAATGCAAGTTGCATTTTTTCTGTAATAGTGCTGTGATGTTTGGGGAGCAGTGTATGTCAGTGAGTGGGGCAGGTGGAACAAACATTTCTCCTCTGGAACCGGGGGCCCAAATCCAGTCCAGAATTTGTAGGACTGCGGAAAAACAACCCTTCTTTGTAACACGCCGAAGCAAAATGAGTTGGATGCAGTTTAATTTCCCCAGCAAAGGGGAAATCATGTACACAAAACCAACAGTTCCATCAACACCTGTGAAGAGAACAGCAGCAAGTTACATAGAAATAGGAGGATGCCATTCAGCCCCTCGAGCCTGCTCTGCCATTCAATGAGATCATGGCTGATCTGCGACCTAACTCCATATACCCGCCTTTAGCCCATATCCCTTAATACCTTTGGTTAACAAAAAACTGTCAATTTCCGATTTAAAATTAATAATTTACCTAGCATCAATACCAATTGTCATTTGCAGAAGAGTTCCAAACTTCTACCACCCTTTGTGTGTACAAGTGTTTCCAAATTTCACTCCTGAAAGGTCTGGCTCTAATTTTTAGACTGTGCTCCCTAGTCCTAGACTCCCCAACCAGCAAAAATAGTTTCTCTCTATCTACAATATCCTGAAAACTTCAACCAGATTACCCTTTAACCACCTAATTTCTGGGGAATACAACCCTAATTTGTCTAATCTTTCCTCGTAACTTAACCCTTGGAGTCCGGGTATCATTCTGGTAAACCTACGCTGCACTCCCTCCAAGGCCACTATATCCTTCCTAAGGTGTGGTACCCAGAACTACTTTCAGTGCTCTGAGTGTGGTCTAACCAGGGTTTTGTACAGCTGCACCACATCTTCTACATTCATATAGCATCTTTCATGACCTAAGGGATGTCCCAAAAGTGCTTTACAGCCAGTGCCTGCAAGCCATTTGGGCCCTGCAGCGTAATTAAGGACAAAAACAGCGTCATTGACATCAATACATCGCACCCTCGCATTCCTATCATGGTAGTCACATTGTGACTGACTCCTGCTCTCAACAATTTCTTTCATAGTAGGGTATATAAGGAATAACCTGATTTTGAGCGTCCTTTTCATTAGCAGCTCTGCGGGTGGAACCCTTGTGAGCAAGTGTGGTTGGGATCTATTGGCCAACAGGAGGTGTGATAAGCAGCTTTGTAGGGAACCCCCTTGGATTCTGAGCATCCCCTGTTTGATTATCTGCACTGCTCGTTCCGCCTGGCCGTTTGAGGCCGGCTTGAACGGTGCTGTTCTGACATGGTTGATTCCATTGCCTGCCATGAAGACCTGGAATTCAGTGCTTGTGAAGCATGGGCCATTGTCGCTGACCAAGACATCTGGTAGATCATGGGTGGCGAACATTGTCCGTAGGCTTTCTACCGTGGCAGAGGATGTGCTTGAATTTAAAGTGCCATACTCAATCCATTTGGAGTAGGCGTCTACTACAACCAAAAACATTTTTCCCATGAAAGGACCTGCGTGGTCCACATGGATGCATGACCATGGCTTGGCGAGCCAGGACCCGGGCTAAGGGGGGCTTCCCTGGGTGCGTTGCCCAGCTGAGCACACGTGTTGCACCTGCGAACACAAAGTTCCAGGTCTGTATCTATCCCTGACCACCAAACGTGTGACCTGGCAATTGCCTTCATCATGACGATGCCCGGGTGCTCATTGTGAAGTTCTCTGATAAACACCTCTCTGCCCATCTGGGGCATGATCTCGGTTTCCCCACAGTAGGCAATCGGTCTGAATCAAGAGTTCATCCTTGCGCCTATGAAACGGTTTAAATTCCTCAGGGCATGCCCCGTACGTGGCTGCCTAGTCCCCATTCAGGACACATTTCTTAACTAAAGACAGTAGCGGGTCTTTATTTGTCCAGACTTTAATCTGATGGGCTGTCACAGGTGAGCCTTCACTTTCGAAAGCTTCAACAGCCATGACCATCTCAGCATGATGCTCAGCTACCCCCTCAGTGGTGGCTAGCCTGCTGAGTGCATCGGCGCAGTTTTCTGTGCCGAATTGTGTAGTCATAGGCGCACCTCTGTATGCGGGCTGATGCATTTGCATTTATGGCCTTGTTGTTGGCCAAAAGGGACGTTAGGGGTTTGTGATCTGTCTCCAGCTCAAATTTCTTGCCAAACAGGTACTGGTGCATTTTTTTTTACTGCATATACACATGTTAACGCTTCCTTTTCTACCATCCCATAGCCCCTTTCTGCCTGAGACAGACTTCTGGAGGCATAAGATACTGGCTGTAACTGACCATTGGCATTCACATGCTGCAACACACACCCGACCTCATAGGACGACGCATCGCATGTTAAAACAAGTTTCTTACACGGGTCATATAACGTTAATCGTTTGTTGGAGCGTAACAAATTGCGTGCTCTATCAAAAGCCCTTTCCTGGCTGTCCCCCCAGACCCATTTGCGACCTTTGCGTGGGAGCACATGTAGCGGCTCTAACAGCGTACTCAATTTGGGAAGAAAGTTACCAAAATAGTTCAGGAGCCCCAGGAACGAACGCAGCTCCGTCGTGTTACGGGGTCTGGGTGCTCTCTGGATTGCTTCTGTTTTGGACGCAGTAGGTCTGATCCCATCTGCCGCTATCCTCCTCCCCAGGAATTCTACCTCTGGAGCTAAGAAGACGCACTTCGCCTTTTTCAGTCGCAGCTCTACCCGGTCCAGTCTGCGTAGCACCTCCAGGTTGTGGAGGTGTTCTTCAGTATCACGACCCGTGATGAGGATGTTGTCTTGAAAAACCACTGTCCTTGGAATCGACTTGAGGAGGGTTTCCATATTTTGCTGAAAGATCGCAACGGCCGAACGAATCCCGAACAGACATCTGTTATACTCAAACAACCCCTTGTGTGTCGTGATGGTGGTCAGCTTCTTCGACTCACTCGCCAGCTCCTGGGTCATGTAAGCTGAGGTCAGGTCCAATTTTGAAAAAAGTTTGCCACCGGATAGCGTCGCAAAGAGGTCCTCCGCTCTTGGTAGTGGGTACTGGTCTTAGAGTGACACCCGATTGATGGTGGCCTTGTAATCGCCACGTATCCTCATCCGCCTTGAGCACCGGCACAATCGGGCTCGCCCAGTCACTGAAATCGACTGGCGAGATGATGCCTTCCCTCAACAGGCGATCCAATTCAAAACTTCTATCTTTTCGCGCATCACGTACGGCACTGCTCTGGCCTTGTGGTGTACTGGCCTGGCGTCCGGGTTTATGTGAATCACTACCTTGGCCCCCATGAAAGTGCCGATGCCGGGTTGAAATAATGTCAAATTTGTCCAGGACCTGTGAGCATGATACAGAAGAAATTGCATTGACATCGCCCCATTTCCACTTCATGACAGCAAGCCAACTCCTCCCCAGTAGTGCGGGACCGTCCCCCGGGACAATCCAGAGTAGCAACCTGTTCTCCGAATCTTTGTGGGTCACGACTACCATGGCGCTGCCTAGCACCGGAATGATCTCCTTTGTATAAGTCCGTAGCTGTGCATCAGTTGGCAATAATTTTGGCCTCCTGGCCTTGGACACCCACAACCTTTCGAACTGTTGGATACTCATCAGGGACTAGCTGGCTCCCATGTCTAGCTCCGTTAATACTGGGAGGCTATTGAGGAGCACTTTCATCATTATCAGTGGCGTCCTGGTATACGAACTGTATATGGGCTCCACATGAACTCGCTGAACTTCAGCTTCCAGCGATTTCCCCCAGTATTAATTTGGCCTCGTAGGGCTTACATTGTCCCCATCCTCCTCGTACATCAACCTGGCTGCAGGCTTCTTGCACATATGTGCCAAGTGACCGCTGACGTTGCAGTTTCTGCAGGTATATTGCTGATACCTGCAAGCTCTGGCTGGATGTTTGCCTCCATGCCTCCAGCATGAGCTGGAGGCCCCGTTGTTGGAAACAAAAGGTCTATTACCAGTTGATCGTCTCTCACTGTCTCTGTAACTGTCCTTAAGCACACCATTAACAGGTGTTGATGGCCCCATTACTGGCCACATTGTCATTGTGATGGCATGAATTGCCGTTCAGCTAGCCATTGTCTCTGTTGAATTCTCCCTTTGGGTTTGACTACATGCTGGGACATGTTCAATTGCCCTTGTTTGCCTGGAGGAACTGTGTGCCGCTTCCAAGGTCAAGTCTTTGGTCTCAGTTTCCTGAAAACCCCAGCGTGCCCGGTGCCCTCAATAAAAAAAGTCTTGCAGCATCTCCACTTGCAGCATCTGTGAACTTACTTAGGCTCACCAGTCACCGGAGATCTGGCACAAAGTCTGGAACACTTTGCCCTTCTCGCCGCCGGTGCATGTAAAACCGGTGTCTCGCCATGTGCATGCTGCTCGCCGGTTTAAGGTGTTCCCCGATCAACTTACTGAGCTCTTCAAACGTCTTGTCCGCCGGCTTCTCTGGCACTAGAAGGTCCTTCATCAGGGAGTACGTTCTGGATCCACAAACCGTCAGATGAGCCCTGCGTTTGACGGCCGAATCCTGTCCCACCATTCCTTAGTGACAAAACTTTGCTGTAGTCTCTCAATAAAGTCGTCCCAATCATCACCAACACAGTACCTCTCTTCTGTGCTGCTAGTGGCCATGCTCGCGTGGTTTAAATCCCAGTTTCTCGTCACCAATGATATGTCCCTACTATACAGTATAAATGCACACGAGGCCCATACTTGAGAGACGGTCACTCTGTGACCAGTTACATTTATTACCAAGACCTCAAATGACGAAGGTGGGTCTAGCTTCCCCTTTTATACCTGAAAGTCTAGGTTAGGAGTGTCTCCCACAAGTTCACACCTTGTGGTCAATGTTCTCAAGGTGTACAACTTAGGTCAGCTTATACATGGGTTACAATGATAGTTGAATACATGACAGGTATGGAGTACAAAAATATGGAAATGATCATGAACCAATTAGATTTCGAAGCAAATGATTAGTAGTGAGTTGGGAGGACAATCCTGACTGAAAGGCCGGACTGAGTGAGATTAGCCACACTAACTCCAATCAGTATAAAACACTGGTTCAGCCTCAACTGGAGTATTGTTTCCAATTCTGGGCACCACACTTTAGGAAGGATGTGAAGGCCTTAGAGAGGGTGCAGCAAAGATTTACAATAATGGTTCCAGGGATGAGGGACTTCAGTTACATGGATAGACTGGAGAAGCCGAGGTTGTTCTCCTTAGAGGTGTTCAAAATCATGAGGGGTCTGGACAGAGTAGATGGAGAGAAGAAACTGTTCTCATTGGAAAAAGGGCTGAGAAGCAGAGGACACAGATTTAAGGTGATTGGCAGAAGATACGAAGGCAGCATTAAAAAAAAACTTTTTTACGCAACAAGTGATTAGGACCTGGAATGCACTTCTGTGATTCTATTTATACAGCACCTTTCAGATCCTCGGAATATTCCAAAGCGTTTGAAACCAATTAATTACTTCTGAAGTGTGGTCACTGACTTTATGTCGGTAAACACAGTCATATTTACACAACAAGGTTCCACAAATAGCAAGCGACCAGTTAATCTACATTTTGGATGGTGTTGGGTAAGGGAAGGGTGCTGAGGCTCATGCCTGTCTCATATCACACTGAGATCTGTATAGCTGCCAACTGAGTCATCTAGGTGTGGTTCCTAAATAAAGAAAGCCTTGCACTGATTGATACAGGGCAGCCAATTTGTGCACAGCAAGGTCCCACAAACAGCAACGAGAGAAAGAACCAAATAATCTGTTTTATATTTATCCCTCAACTAACATCACTAAAACAGATTATCCGATTATTATCACATTGCTGTTTGTGGGAGCTTGCTGTGTGCAAATTGGCTGCTGTGTTTCCCACATTACAACAGTGACCAGATTCAAAAAAATACCTTATTGGCTGTAAAGCGCTTTGGGACGTCCGGTGGTTGTGAAAGGCGCTACATAAATTCAAGTCTTTATTCGGTGCTTTTATTTTTTGAAAAGTTGACCAGGCTTTGTGGACAAGTATTTGACACATGTGGTCAGTGGCAATCAACGTGTTGCCTATGGTAACCGCTTGCATTTCTATAGCATCTTTAACATTAATAAAGCATTCCAAAGCACTTGGCAGAAGCAACAACAACTTGCATTTATATATTGCCTTTAACGTAGTAAAATGTCTCACTGGAGCGATTATCAAACATAATTTGACACTGAGCCACATAATTGCTCGGCCATTTCATACTGTATGTGACTCCAGACCCACAGAATAGACTAATTAAACTAATGGACCGGGTAAGGATGACTGATTTTCTTCCCAAAAGGACATTAGTGAACCAGATGAGTTTTTACGACAGTCCAATAGTTTTGTGGTCATCATTACCGACGCCAGCTTTATTTAGTTAACAGAATTTAAATTCCCCAGCCACGTAGTGGGATTTAAACTTGCATCTCTGGATCATTGGTCGAGTTCTAAGGTTGCTAGCCCAGTAACATTACCACTATGCTACCGTTCCCAGGGGGTTCCAGAGCTTAAGGCCCAGGCAGCTGAAGGCACGGCCACCAATAGGAGCAACAACTAGACACCGAACAGCTGAGGTGATAGACCGAGGATGGATTTTTCAACCTCCACAGGGTATGTGCAGTGGGTGGTCAGACCATAGAAAAAAAAATAGGTGCAGGAGCAGGCCATTCGGCCCTTCGAGCCTGCACCACCATTCAATATGATCTTGGCCGATCATGCAACTTCAGTACCCCACCCCTGCTTTCTCTCTATACCCCCTGATCCCTTTAGCCATAAAAGCCACATCTAACTCCCTTTTGAATTTGTCCAATGAACTGGACTCCACAACTGTCTGTGGCAGAGAATTCCACAGGTTCACAACTCTCTGGGTGAAGAAGTTTCTCCTCATCTCGGTCCTATATGGCTTACTCCTTATCTTTAGACTGTGACCCCTGGTTCTGGATTTCCCCAACATCGGGAACATTCTTCCTGCATCTAACCTGTCTAAACCCGTCAGAATTTTATATGTTTCTATGAGATCTCCTCTCATTCTTCTAAATTCCAGTGAGTATAAGCCTAGCCGATCAGTTGATGACTGAAGTCAATGGGTTCCCTACATTACAACAGTGACTACACTTTGAAAGTGTTTAACTGGCTGTAAAGTGCTTTGGGATGGCCTGAGGTCAGGAAAGGTGCTATGTTAATAAAAGCTTTCTTGGGGAGAGAGAGAGCTGGGTATGGCGGGGTGGCGGGGGGGCAGAATTGGGCAGGGTGTATAATGGGCAACCGATCCGCTGTTGTCTCTTTAACGCCTTCACCAAAGTTGGAAAGTTTTGAAGTTATTTTTTTGGCTAGTTCTCCAGATGTGGGCGACCCTGGCAAGGCTGCATTTATTACCCATCCCTATCGCCTCGAGGGCACTAAGAGTCAACCATGTAGAGTGGGACTGGAGTCACATGTAGTCCCAAACCAGTTCGGGCTGGCAGGTTGCCTTCCCCGAAGGACACTCGTGAACCAGTTGGGTTTTTAACAACAGTCCGGCAGCTTGTCACTTTATCTGGTGCCGGCCCACAGTTTGCCAGATTTACTGTGTTCAGGTTCCCAACTTGGCATGGTGGGTTTGGAACTTGCAGCTGGATTGCTGGTGCAGTATCGAGTTACCAACCCTCCAGGGCTGTCCTGGAGTCGCTTGGAATTACTGATTAATCCCCCAGATGCTGTGTTAACAAGCAACCCAGGAGCAAATCAGAGGAGCATTAAAAATAAAGTGAGTGGTTTGTTCATTTTCTTCGAACACTTGTATTTATTAGTTACAACAAGATTGCTGTGGGCAGGGGCGCAGCGAGCGGCCAATGGCAGGGGGCTTGGGGGCGAGGTGAGAGGTTGTGTTATGAAACCTCCGGGTTCATGTCCAACCAGAGTTTGCAAATCTAGCCCAATACTATAACCACTCGGCGACTGTGCACCTAAGGGAGAGAGGTATCGCCGCAATGTGAGGAGGTTTTTATTGGAATGATTCACAAAATTACCCAATATATTTTAAACAAACCAAAAGCCAGATTGCCCACTGTTAGCTGAATTTGGTTGCCATTTGGCGAACATACAAAATCGTCGGGCAAGAGAGGACCAGCTGCTCAATCGAATCTACCCCACGCCATGATGGCTGGACCATTGTAGCTAAACACTCTTTCCCCACCTCCCCGCCATTTCGGACTGAGATGAGGGGGAATTTCTTCACTCAGAGAGTTATGAATCTTTGGAATTCTCTACCCCCAGAGAGCTGTGGATGCTGAATCGTTGAGTATATTCAAGGCTGAGATAGATAGATTTTTGGACAATAGGGGAATCATGACATATGGAGATCAGGCGGGAAGGTGAAGTTGAGATCGAAGGTCAACCATGATCTTATTGAGGGGCCGCATTTTTTTTAACATTGTTTATGGGATATGGGCATCACTGGCAAGGCCAGCATTTATTGCCCATCCCTAATTGCCCTTGAGAAGATGATGGTGAGCCGCCTTCTTGAACCACTGCAGTCCGTGTGGTGAAGGTGCTCCCACATGTGCTGTTAGGGAGGGAGTTCCAGGATTTTGACCTGGCGACGATGAAGGAATGGCCGATATACTTCCAAGTCAGGATGGTGTGTGACTTGGAAGGGAACGTGGAGATGGTGGTGTTCCCATTCGTCTGCTGGCCTTGTCCTTCTAGGTGGTAGAGATCACCGGCTTGGGAGGTGCTGCCGAAGAAGCCTTAGCCTATTCCTGCTACTAAATCTTATGTTCTTGTGTTCAATTGCTCATTCGGCCTTGGCATATAGTTGCCCCGTAGGGTGATTGCTAACTCAGTGAGCTGTGCTTTTAGCGATCTGGAAAGTTCTTTAGCATTTGGAGGGTGGTGGGGATACTATAAATGTAATTGGTCTTACAGCTCTGAGTTTATAATTGGTTCATGATGTGCTTCAGTTTATAATGGGCCAGAATATGCTGGAGTGGGGCATCCCACAGCGGGCCCAGTTAGTCAGACTTTTTCCTGCAGTGTTCAGCTCTTTTTGTTGTTTTTGCCTTGTAACTTGCTGGAAGCACGAGCTGATACCGGGGGCAACGGGGCATCTGGGACCTTGGTGAACAACAGGACCAACAGTCTAACTTTTTAACCAATGACTTTAAAGGATTAAGAAAGAAACAGAGGAAGGACTGAGAAGGAGGGAGAATTAGTGTCAGATCAGACTCAGAGAGAAAAATAACGAAAGGGAAAAAAAGATTGTAGTAAGAGGGAATTCCAGAGCTTGGGGCCTAGGCAGCTGAAGGCACGGCCGCTAATGGTAGAGCGGTTAAGATCAGGGATGCCCAAGAGGCCAGAATTGGAGGAGCGCAGAGATCTCAGGGGGGGGGAGGGCGGGGGGGGTGGGTGTTGTAGGACTGGAGGAGGTTACAGAGATAGGGAGGGGCGAGGCCATGGATGGATTTGAAAATAAGTGAGAGAAATTAAAATCGAGGCGTTGTGCTGGACCGGGAGCTAATTAGACCATGGCTGATCTGTATGCTAACTATGTCTACCCACTTTGATTTCGTAACCATTAATAACCTTGCATAATAAAAGTCTGTTGATTTCCGTTTTTACATTTTTAATTGACCCCCAACCTCAACCTTTTGGGGGAGAGAGTTCTAGATTTCCACGATCATTTATGTGAAGAAGTCCTTCTTGACATTATTCTTGAATGGCCTTGCTCTAATTTTAAGGTGATGCCCCCTTGTTCTGGGCTCCCCCAGAGAGGAAATCGATTCTCTTGATGTATCTTATCAAATCCTTTAATCATCTTAAACACCACAATCATGATCATCGCTAATCTTCTCTCGTCAAGGGAATACAAGCCTAGTCTATGCAATCTGTCCTCATAATCTGAGTATATTCAAGGCGGAGATCGACAGATTTTTGGAGTCCAAGGCAATCGAGGGATATGGCGATCGGGCGGGAAAGTGGAGTTGAGGTCGAAGATCACCCATAATCTTATTGAATGGTAGAGCAGGCTTGAGGGGCCGATTCCTGCTAATTCTTATGTTCTTATAATTTAAAATTTTGAGCCCCACTCTAAAGTCCCAAAATGACTTCTGACTCAGAGGTAAGAGGCAAATTGGAAACTAAATAGGACATTGTACACGAGAGCTACTGGCCGCGATGGATCTTTACCTCGGTGGGAGTCAGGACCTCCAGGAAATGGTGGAGGGGTAAATGTTATATTTTATTTTTTGCCGCTGCTTTGTGACTCTAACAATGATTTCTTTATTACGGTGTTGCAGCGAAGACAGCTACAGCGTGACCGACTATGCCATGCGGGCTCAGCTACAGGTCGAGCCCTGTGAGGCCGAGGAACTGAACCTGTCACCCATGAAGACCGCTTCGGGCATGTTGTATTCTCGGCAGAGCTCCATCAACCACCTGTTCAAGCTCACCATGCTCAGTAACCACGCCGGAGAGAAAGTGGTGATGGTGTTTGGGGCAGAGTCGCCGTGAGTACATATTCCATCTGGATTTTGTTCTGGAATTCCCTCCCTAAACCCCTCTGCCTCACCACCTCTCTCTCCTCCTTTCATTTTAATTTCATTTTAGCGGTGCAATGGAGTTGAGGCCAGGAACGAATCAGCCATGATCTTATTGAATGGCGGAGCAGGCTCAAGGGGCCGAATGGCCGACTCCTGCTCCTATTTCTTATGTTCTTATGTATGGGTCATTTTCTGGTTGGCAAATAGTGATGAGTGGGGTGTCGCAGGGATTGGTGCTGCGTCCTCAACTATTTACAATCTATATTAATGACTTGGATGAAGGGATCGAGTGTAATATGGCCAAGTTTACTGATGATACAAAGATGGGTTGGGAAAGCAAATTGTGAGGAGGACACAAAAAATCTGCAAAGGGATATAGACAGGCTAAGTGAGTGGGCAAAAATTTGGCAGATGGAATATAATGTGGGAAAATGTGATGTTATCCACTTTGGCAGAAATAATAGAAAAGCAAATTATAATTTAAATGGAGAAAAATTGCAAAGTGCTGCAGAACAGAGGGACTTGGGGGTCCTTGTGCATGAAACACAAAAAGTTAGTATGCAGGTACAGCAAGTAATCAGGAAGGTAAACGGAAAGTTGGCCTTTATTCCAAGGGGGATACAGTATAAAAGCAGAGAAGTCCTACAACTGTACAGGGTATTGGTGAGGCCACAGCTGGAGTACTGCGTACAGTTTTGGTCTCCATATTTAAGGAAGGATATACTTGCATTAGAGGCTGCTCAGAGAAGGTTCACTAGGTTGATTCCGGAGATGAGGGGGTTGATTTATGAAGATAGGTTGAGTAGGTTGGGCCTATATATATTGGAGTTCAGAAGAATGAGAGGTGATCTCATTGAAACTTATAAGCTAATGAGGGGCTTGACAAGCTGGATGCAGAGAGGATATTTCCACTCATAGGGGAAGCTAAAACTAGGGGGAACAGTTTCAGAGTAAGAGGTTGCCCATTTAAAACTGAGATGAGGAGAAATTTCTTCTCTGAGGGTTGTAAATCTATGGAATTCTCTGCCCCAGAGAGCTGTGGAGGCTAGGTCATAGAATATATTTAAGGTAGAGATAGACAGATTTTTGAGCGATAAGAAAGTAAAGGGTTATGGGGAGCGGGCAGGGAAGTGGAGCTGAATCCATGACCAGATCAGCCATGATCTTATTGAATGGCGGAGCAGGCTCAAGAGGCCAAATGGCCTATTTATTATGTTCTCCTGTTCAAAGGAAGGAAATACTTGCATTGGAGACAGTTCAGAGAAGGTTCACGAGATTGATTCCATGAGATGAGGGGGTTGTCATATGAAGAAAGGTTGAGCAGGTTGGGCCTATACTCATTGAAGTTCAGAAGACTGAGAGGTGATCTTATTGAAATATATAAGATTCTGAGGGGGCTTGACAGGTTCGATGCAGAGAGGATGTTTCCCCTCATGGGGGAATCTAGAACTAAGGGGCACAGTTTCAGAGTAAGAGGTCGCCGATTTAAAACTGAGATGAGGAGGAATTTCTTGTCTCAGTGGGTCGTGAATCTGTGGAATTTTCTGCCCCAGAGAGCTGTGGAGACTGAGTCTTTGAATAATTTTAAGGTGGAGATAGATTTTTGAGCGATAAGGGAGTCACGGGCTAAGGGGAACGGGCAGGGAAGGGAGCTGAGGCCAAGATCAGATCAGCCATGATCTTATTAAATGGCCTACTCCTGCTCCTATTTCTTACGTTTAAGACCCTCCTTAAAAACCTACCTTTCTTACCAAGATTTTGGTCACCTGTCTTAAAATATCCTTATATGGCTTGTTTTACTACATTAAGGGTGCTTGTTAAATGCAAGTTGTTGTTGTGTATCTGTAAAGCATGCACTCCCGTGTTCCGCCACCAGGGAGCGCATCCCCTGAAGTCCCAAGGGATCCCAGCATCCCTTGGGAGCACTGTATATAAGCCGGCCCCTAAGGCCTGTTCCTCACTCTGGAGTGTCTTAATAAAGATTGAGGTCACTGTTACTTTAACCTCCCTGTGCGCAGTCTATCTGTGTTCGGAACACAATAGTTGTTGTAGATGTGGGCATCACTGGCATGGCCGGCATTCTTGCCCGTCACTGTTACCCTTGAGACGGTGACAGTGGGCCTAAACTCTGCAATTCCCTCCCTGAATCTTTCCGCACCTCTCCCCTCCTTTAAGACGCTCCCTAAAACCTACCTCTTTACCTGTACTATTATCTCGTTATGTGGCTCAGTGTCACCTTTTCATTGATAACGCTCCTGTGAAGCGCCTTTTGATGCATGTTGCAGCACAGAACAGCACCATGGTTAAAAGGACATGGAGCAAAAGTTCCGCGGGGTGCACTCAGCCTGCGCAGGTAGGAGGAGCGGAACCTTGGGCCACCCTTAGCGACGGCTGCCAATCCTGTCCCCGAATTGTGGTTGGGTCAGGTGCATTTCATAAGGAAGTGGAACGCAGGAGCATAAGAACAGGAGGAGGCCATTGAGCTCCTTCGAGTCTGTTCTGCCATTCAGTGAGATCATGGCTGATCTGCGACCTAACTCCATATACCCGCTGTTGCCCCATATCCTAATGACACCCAACCACTTAGATAGTGGGGTCTCCAATGCCCTTCCCAGCCAAGGAGAGAAGAGACCTAAGAAATCTTTGGCTTCGACAGCATTAGTTGCCCAAAATCTGGCACTTTCTCTGAATCCTCAGTAACTCACAGCTGTGGCTACCCTAGGGTAGTCTCCCCAAATATATCGGGCCAGATTTTGCTGTAGCAGGGCAACTAACGGCGCCTGCCTTGTAAGTTTAGGTTTTAAAATGTTTTGCATTCAAGTTGCTGGAAGTGCGAGCATCGGGGACCTGAGTGATCAGGGAAAGCAACGGCCTGTCTCCTTCACCAATCACATTGATGGATTGTGAAATAAACTGCACAAGGACGGAGAAGGAAGTGTAATTCAGAGCGGGTATCTCATCGTATTCCTGTGAAGCGCCTGGGGACGTTCCACTACGTTAAAGGAGCTATATAAATACAAGCTGTTGGGTGAATTAAATGTCAAATCGGGTAGAGAGAGAGAGAAAAATGAAGAGAAGGAAAGAAAGATTGGATTAAGGGAAAGGGAAATGGGCAATTTCCCGAGGGGCAATTTCGGGAAGAGGTCGCCGCCAGTGGGTAAGGGGCCGGCGCGTGCACACCACGGTGGGGAAACGGGCAGAACGGTCCCGGACACCGCTCCAGAACTGAAGAAGGACAGTTTTTAAAATGGCGGCCCCTCCGCGGAGACTCGGCGGCCATTCCACGCCGACCCGTGGCCGCCGCTTCCGACGGCCAGAGGCCTTATAGAAAGGAGCAATTTCGGCCCCATTTTGTTTTTAAAAATTGTAACATTTTCGAGCAACATTTGTGGGAAGGTTAAGCCGAGGGTTGTCTGAACCCAAGCACATTTCACCGAGTCTACACTTCCTCTCCAGAGTGTGGGCAGAATAAATTGAAACCCATCAAAAAATGTTGCATTAGGAGCAACAAATCCACTAGCCTGGCTCTGTTCCGTAGTTTGGGGGCTGGATAATAAGCTGTTGTAAAACTGAGGGAGCCGGCGGGTCTGAAATCCATCATCAGTCACCTAGTTGCTCTTGCAGAAGAAACAGTAACCGTTCAGCTGTTACTGGGATTCCGCAGTGTATCAGTTGCACTCGGAATGTCACTACTTTATTTGCATAATGGACGGAAGCTTGGACCACCCAACAAACCTGGAGTGGAGTATATTCGAAACTAGGCCGGATCTACGTTCGCTGGGTAACCTGTACACTTCAGAGACACGAGGGGGCCGAAATTCAGGGTCTCAAATAGACCGTTTGCGGCGGCCATTCCTAAAAATCGAATGACCGCCGCTTTGGGGTCAACAGGCCGACCCGACCTAAATTCAGGTCGGGGAGTTTTTGGCCTGGACCACAACCCGCCTAAGTAGTTGCACCGCCAATGTTGAGCAATAAAAAATACTTACCCATCGATTTTCACCCGAACCCCTCGATTCCCCGCCGCGCGGTGCCTCCAACAGGTTTTTCTGCCAGTGCACCAACGTCGCACGTGGCCGCCCTTAAAGGGGAGGGCCCACTGCCAGAGCCGCAATGAAAACATTTTTTGCCGGCTGACTAGCCGATCGCTGGCAAAATACTGCCCCCCGGGTTAGGCCGGGCCACCAATGGGCAGCCCGGCACTCCCTCTTGGGTGCCAGGCCACTGGCCCGGCCGAAACCCTCCCTGGTGGCCCAGTGACCAAAGTTTAAAAAAATGATACAATCTCTCCCCTTTAACGGAGGGGAGAGAGCGTGGTGACGCACACACACGCTGTGACATCACCACGACTCCACCACTGATTGACATTGGCCGAGGCCCCGAGCGACCCATTTTCAACCAGTCGGCCTGGCTTTGCATCTAAGGCCTGCCCCCATTATGATCCATTTCCTGTAGGCCAGTTCAGAGGGCAATTAAAAGCCAACCACATTGTTGTGGGTCTGGAATCATCGGTGGGCCAGACAGGGTAAGGTCAGCAGATTTATTTCCCAAAAGGACATTCGTGGACCAGATGGGTTTTAATAACAATCCAATAGTTTCACGGTGACGCTTGCTTTTTATTCCAGATTTATTTAATTAGCTAAATTTATGTTCCACAGCTGCTGTGGTGGGATTTGAACTCGTCCAGTGACATAACCACTATGCTTCCATACCCCCAGGAGGAGCAGCAAGATCTTGGAGGGTTGTCGGGCTGGAGAAGGTTACAGAAATGGGGAGGGTTGTAGGGCTGGAGGAGGTTACAGAGATAGGGAGGATTGTAGGGCTGGAGGTTACAGAAATGGGGAGGGTTGTAGGGCTGGAGTAGGTTACAGAGATAGGGAGGGTTTTAGGGCTGGAGGAAGTTACAGAGATAGGGAGGGTTGTAGGGCTGAAGAAGGTTACAGAGATAGAGAGGGTTGTGGGGCTGGAGGAGGTTAGAGATAGGGAGGGTTGTAGGCTAGAGGAGGTTACAGAGATAGGGAGGATTGTAGGGCTGGAGGTTACAGAAATGGGGAGGGTTGTAGGGCTGGAGTAGGTTACAGAGATAGGGAGGGTTTTAGGGCTGGAGGTAACAGAAATGGGGAAGGTTGTAGGGCTGGAGGAGGTTACAGAAATGGGGAGGGTTGTAGGGCTGGAGTAGGTTACAGAGATAGGGAGGATTGTAGGGCTGGAGGAAGTTACAGAGATAGGGAGGGTTGTAGGGCTGAAGAAGGTTACAGAGATGGAGAGACCAAGTACTGTAACAGTTCAGCTGCTTTTCCTAGCTCATGCTCAGAATGACCTAATTTTTGATGAGTCATCCACATTTTGTAATTCACATCCAAATGTCTAACTAATTTAATTTCTCCCAAACCCACGACCTCTGCCACCTAGAAGGATCAAGGAGAGCAGGTGCATGGAAACACTAAGTTCCCCTCCTAGTCATTTTTCAACATTCTATAGACTCTGGATCAGTTCCTATGGATTGAAGGGTAGCTAATGTAACACCACTTTTTAAAAAAGGAGGGAGAGAGAAAATAGGGAATTATAGACCGGTTAGCCTGACACCAGTAGTGGGGAAAATGTTGGAATCAATTATTAAAGACGTAATAGCAACACATTTGGAAAGCAGTGACAGAATCGGTCCAAGTCAGCATGGATTTATGAAAGGGACATCATGCTTGACAAATCTTCGAGAATTTTTTGAGAATGTAACTAGTAGAGTGGACAAGAGAGAACCAGTGGATGTGGTGTATTTGGACTTTCAAAAAGCTTTTGACAAGGTCCCACACAAGAGATTTGTTAGATCTCTTAATTTCCAATGAAATACGAACTCCGATGGTAGTTTTAACTTTTTAATCTTGGCAGAGAGCAACAAACTGCTGGCTGATTGCCAGTTTCTTTGTCTTACTGAGACACATGGTCAAAATGGCTGTATTTTATACCTGGATCAATTTACAGAAAAGAACTCGCCTTCTTTGACCTTATTGGCTCAATTGAAAGTCTTTTAACGTTTTATTGGCTCGCTACCCAAGGTCCGAAATGTCAAGTTGATTGATGAGTTAATGCAACATGCCGAACTGCATGTAGCAGCCTTGACTTGGGGGTCTGTGAATTTTCACAGTCTGTCTAAATGAGCCTGTTTGAATTCTCTATCAAGATTAGTGTATAAAATTAAAGCACATGGTATTAGGGGTAATGTATTGACGTGGATAGAGAACTGGTTGGCAGATAGGAAGCAAAGAGTCAGGATAAACGGGTCCTTTTCAGAATGGCAGGCAGTGACTAGTGGGGTACCGCAAGGTTCAGTGCTGGGCCCCCAGCTATTTACAATATACATTAATGATTTGGACGAAGGAATTGAATGTAATATCTCCAAGTTTGCAGGTGATACTAAGCTCGGTGGCAGTGTGAGCTGTGAGGAGGATGCTAAGAGGCTGCAGGGTGACTTGGACAGGTTAGGTGACTGAGCAAATGCATGGCAGATGCAGTATAATGTGGATAAATGTGAGGTTATCCACTTTGGTGATAAAATCAGGGAGGCAGAATATTATCTGAATGGTGACAGATTAGGAAAAGGGGAGGTGCAACGAGACCTGGGTGTCATTGTACAGCAGTCATTGAAAGTTGGCATGCAGGTACAGCAGGCGGTGAAGAAGGCAAATGGCATGTTGGCCTTCATAGCGAGAGGATTTGAGTATAAGAGCAGGGAGGTCTTGCTGTATTTGTACAGGGCCTTTGTGAGGCCACACCTTGACTATTGTGTACAGTTTTGGTCTCCTAATCTGAGGATGGACGTTCTTGCTATTGAGGGAGTGCAGCAAAGGTTCACCAGGCTGATTCCCGGGATGGCAGGACTGACATATGAAGAAAGACTGGATCGACAAGGCTTATATTCACTGGTATTTAGAAGAATGAGAGGGGATCTCATAGAAACATATAAAATTCTGACAGGATTGGACAGGTTAGTTGTAGGAAGAATGTTCCCGATGTTTAGGAAGTCTAGAACCAGGGGTCAGGATAAGGGGTAAGCCATTTAGGACCAAGATGAGGAGAAACCTCTTCACTCAGAGAATTGTGAACCTGTGGAATTCTCTACCACAGAAAGTTGTTAAGGCCAGTTCGTTAGATATATTCAAAAGGGAGTTAGATGTGGCCCTTTCAGCTAAAGGGATCAAGGGGTATTGGAGAGAAAGCAGAAATGGGGTACTGAAGTTGCATGATCAGCCATGATCATATTGAATGGTGATGCAGGCTCGAAGGGCCGAATGGCCTCCTCCTGCACCTATTTTCTATGTTTCAATGAGTCACACAGACCATTCTGACTTGGACATATATTGGTCGTTCCTTCATCGTCAAAATCCTGGCACTCCCTCTCTAACAGCGCTGTGCAAGTACCTTCACCACACAAGATGCAGTAGGGTCGAAAGAGGCATGTGTGGAGCCTGAACTCCGGCATGAACTATTGGGGTCGAATGGCCTCGTACTCTGCTGTAACATTCTGTATAATTCAGCGGTTCAAGAAGAAGGCTCACCACCACAAACTCAAGGGCAACTAGGGATGGGCACTAAATGAAGAGAGGATGTTTCCACTCATAGGGGGAACTAAAACTCGGGGACATAGTCTTAGAATAAGGGGCCGCCCATGTAAAACTGAGATGAGGAGGAATTTCTTCTCTGAGGGTTGTAAATCAATTGAATTCTTTGCCCCAGAGAGCTATGGAGGCTGGGTCATTGAATATATTTAAGGCAGAGATAGATTTTTGAGCGATAAGGGAGTGAAGGGTTATCGGGAGCAGGCGGGGAAGTGGAGCTGAGTCCATGATCCAATCAGCCATGATCTTATTGAATGGCGGAGCAGGCTCGAGGGGCCAAATGGCCTACTCCTGCTCCTATTTCTTATGTCCTTAAATACCGACCTTTCCAGCGAAGCCCATATCCCGTGATTGAATTTTTTTTTATAACAATGCAGTGGTATATTTTGCATCAAATAGAATAAATGACTGGGTTTCTGACAGCTGAAAGATTCTGGTGGTTCAGACCAGCCCTTGAGTTCCCAGGAATTTCTGACTGTACCTCATGCCTTCAGCACTGGCTGGGGTACGGTAACTTAGTGGTTATGTTACAGGACAGTAATCCAGAGATCTGGACTAATGATCCAGAGACATGAGTTCAAATCCCATCAAGGCAGCTGGGGAATTTAAATTCAGTTAATTAAATAAATCTGGAACTTAAAAAAATGAGTATCAGTAATGGTGACCATGAAACTTCCGGATTGTCGTAAAAACCCATCTGGTAGGAAATCTGCCATCCTTAGCCTGTCTGGCCTATATGTGACTCCAGACCCACAGCAATGTGGTTGACTCTTAACTGCCCTCTGAAATGGCCTAGCGAGCCAGCACCTTCTCAAGGGCAGTTGGAGATGGGCAATAAATGCTGACCTTGCTAGCGACGCCCATAACCGAGGAATGAATAAAAACAAGAATTGGTTGGATCACCATCTGACACCTCACATTGGGATGGATCCTCAGGCCAGGTTGAGCACCAGCTGTCTTTACCCCCAGTATCCGTGGATGTGACCAATTTGAGCAATCTTCGGACAAGTTGGGAACGTGCTGGGTGAGCAGCGTGTCGTTGTGCGGGAGAAGGCGTTCTGTTGCTACAGCGAGGAAACCTAAACTCCCAGCAGAAGCAGAACAGTGTTCAGCTCCCACCACTCTCAGATCCTTATCATTCCATCTGCACAGGAAATGAACATTTTGTCGTGGATGTTCCCCATTTCCTGAGGGCAGCCTTTTGCTGGCTTGGAGCGAGACCTTTGACACCAGGCACAATATCCAACTGCTTGCTGGGGTGCTATGGAAACCAAGACATTCAGTTTTATTTTTCTTCCGCCAGAGGACAGGGACACCCATTGACAGAGCAGAGAAACCCCTTCATGTTTAATCACTAGTTAAAAAATTGCATTTAAGATGCAATGAAGGGCTGAACTCAGATTGTGAACCTGGGGCTGAAATTGGGCCTTGTGACATTAGTAATTAATGTGTTGGCATGTTTGCACGGAACTTCCCCGTTTTAAAATAGTTTTGTTAAATAGTGCGCAGAGCAATTTTCTGAATCTTTATTACTAATATCGCGCAGCATAATTGCAACCCATTTGACACTGGCCTTTGAGAGAAGCTAACTGGTGCCCATTGCCAGATATTACATCAATGCCCTACTTAATAAATGGAAACCATTCGAATCATTCTCATTGAGAAAACGTTAGTTTGACGGCATTCGGCTCACCTATTGGTGTTCCCGGCATTAACAACAGTCGCCCCGGTGCGGTCGAAATTCGTCGGCGCCCGAAGAGGTGGGTCCAAGAACCCCCATCTCCCTCAAGTAACTTGGTCCTCAGGGCTCATTTGAATAATCGGGGGTGGGGGGGCACAAACTGCCAGGGCTGCCGCATCCCTAGAGGCAGCTCGCCATTCGTCCCACAGACCAATTTGGGCCTCGTGCCTTGCCGGTGGCATCCTTCCTGGGGGGGGCAGGCGTGTGTGGGGGGAGCATGGCTAATGCAGACCGGCAGTACCCCACTTGTGCTTCCCCTCGCCAGACCCACATCAAGCTAAGTTGAAATACATTTATTTGCCTATTAACCCTGGCATCCAGCAATCCCCTTTAAGGTTAGACCTCTGTAGAACTAAGCTTCTTAATGGAGAATGTCGTGCCCGCACATGCTCCGACTAGTTTCTGGCAAATATTGCCGAGGGGGCCTGAATCTGGTACAAGGCCCTCCTCTGCATATTTAAATTGGGCCGATGCTGATATTAGGCAGCCGCCGGGGACACCTAAAAACAGCGAAGGACAAATATAGTGGCACAGATCGGGCCAAGGACCTCGCGACCCAGAAATTGGAAAGTAGATAATGTGGTTAAGAAAGCATACAAGATACTTGCCTTATTAGCTGAGGCATAGAATGCAAGAGCAGGGAAGTTATGCTTGAACTGAATAAAACACTGGTTAGGCCACAGCTGGAGTACTGTGTGCCGTTCTGGTCACCACATTACAAGAAAGATGTGATTGCACTGGAGAGGGTACAGAGGGGATTTACGAGGATGTTGTCAGGGCTGGAGAAATTTAGCTATGTTCCCAATGTTGGGGAAGTCCAGAACCAGGGGACAAAGTCTTAGGATAAGAGGTAGGACATTTAGGACTGAGATGAGGAGAAACTTCTTCACTCAGAGAATTGTTGAGCTATGGAACTCCCTGCCACAGAGAGTTGTTGATGCCAGTTCATTGGACTTAATCAAGAGGGAGTTAGATATGGCCTTTACGGCTAAGGGGATCAAGGGGTATGGAGAGAAAGCAGGAAAGGGGTACTGAGGGAATGATCAGCCATGATCTTATTGAATGGCGGTGCAGGCTCGAAGGGCCGACTGGCCTACTCCTGCACCTATTTTCTATGTTTCTATGTTTCTATGACAGATTGGATAGCCTGGGTTTGTTTTCTTTGGAACATAGGAGGCTGAGGGTAGATTTAATTGAGGTGTATAAAATTATGAGGGGTCTAGATAGAGTCAATAGGATGGATCTATTTCCCTTAGCAAAGGGGTCAATAACCAGGGGGCATAGATTTAAAGTCATTGGTAGGAGGTTTAGAGGAGATATAAAGTGGAAATGTCTTCACTGGGGGTTGTGGAACTCACTGCCTGAAAGGGTGGCAGAGGCAGAAACCCTCACCACATTTAAAAATACTTGGATTTGCACTTGAAGTGCCGTAACCTACAGGGCTACGGACTCGGAGCTAGAAAGTGGGATTAGGCTGAATAGATTCTTTGTCGGCCGGCGCGGACACGATGGGTCGAAATGGTCTCCTTCCGTGCTGTAAATTTCTATGGTTCTATGGAACATGTTGCAGCCATTTTACGCCGGGAAAAATGGGTGTAATGCAATCCGACGTCTTCCCCTCCCCCTTCCTCCCCTTCCCCACCCCCCCCCCCACTGTTTGTGCCGAGCTCCAGTCACAGACTCCTGATGTTTGTCTGGTCTGCAGATGGCAGAGTAACCAGTGACTCTCTGTCGCCTGGTCCGCTCAAACCCACCATTGGGTAGCAAGCTGTCAGCCATGGCTCTGTGGGTAGCGCTCGCTCCTCTGAGTCAGAAGGTCGTAGGTTCAAGCCCCACTCCAGAGATTCGAGCACATAAATCCAGGCTGCCGCTCCCAGTGGTCGTTCTGCCCATTGGGTTAAAATGACCCCCTGACCAGCCGACTTAGCACTGACTAGGGGAAGCTCAGAACCTAAGACCTTGGTGATCAATAAGCAGTGCTTTGGCAAGCCCAGGCAGGAATTGTTGGTGGCAGTTAACTTGAGGAAGATATTTTTCTGCTCGCTATGTGCGGTCAAATCTGGAACCCGTTCTTTTTTGGAGCTTTGATGGGGTCAGGCAGATCTTACTCTCCAGTGCCGGGGTGTATGAGCTCAGCGGGGGCAGGTACCGACCTACTCAACAGCTCCCATCAGCTTTGCGACAAATCCCACTAGGCTCTGGTGCTCGAGAGCCGAAGAGGGCATTTTAACCAAACAATTCATGGAATGACATCGACCTGGCACAGAAACAGGCCAATCAGCCCAACTGGCCCGTGCCGGTGTTTATGCCCCATACCAGCCTTTTACTGTGGAAGCGGATCATCCTCGATACAAGGGACTGCCAAATACCATACTAATACACCAGCCTCCTCCCACCCCTCTTCATCTCAACCCATCAGCGAATCCTTCTATTCCCCTCTCCCTCGTGTACTTATTTGGCTTTCCCTTAAACGCATCGAAGCTATTCGCCTCAAGCACCTCCGGTGGTAGTGAGTTCCACATTCCAAGCACTTTCTTAGTAGTTTGTCTTGAATTCCTTATTGGATTTATTGGTGACCATCTTATATTTTTGACTCCTAGTTTGAAACCAGACACGAATGTTATCATAAAAATAATTCAAAGTTAGCAATCGCAGGCGGTTAAAGTAATTTTATATTAACATACACAATTGAAAGCAAATGTAAGAAAAGCATGAATTTGGAGAATGCGGGCATCGATCCTGTTGGGATCGATGCCCGCATTCTCCAAATTCATGCTTTCTTGCATTTGCTTTTAATTGTGTATGTTAATATAAAATTACTTTAACAGCCTGCGATTGCTAACTTTGAATACACGCGAGTGGAAACATCGGGGCCGAAATTGCCGCCCAACTGAAAGGGGGTACACTCACGCGGTTTTGCCCCTTTTATTCAACCGCCAGTGTCCGGACGGTGAGGTTGGGCATTTGAGGGGTGGAGGTGGTGTCGGAGCGGGGCGGACGTCAGGAGCGGTCATCGGTTAAAGGGGAGCGCCACTGCGAACTCTGCAAAGAGGTTCGTTGGGCCACCATGGGAAGGACATCGGCCCAGTACCCAAGAGCGGTACTGTTGGCGGCTCGGCCGAATCCGTGGCCGCCGTTGTCTGGCCGACCCCGGAGTCGGCCGGCAAGCAAAATAAAAATGGCGGCAGCGGCAGTGCACCCTTACCTTTTAAGGGCGGACGCGCTGCCCAGTCCCCCGGGCAGCTTCCCGCCGGAGAACGCTGTTAGTGGCACCGACTGGCGTTGCTGCCGCTCCCGCAGGGCAATTTCTCGTGCGGGGCGGAAAGGGGATCGCCGCCGGACGGGTAAGGAGTCGGCGGGGCGGCAACACAGGCGGGGCGGAGATGTTCTCTGCCGGGAAAATCCGCGAGAGCAATTCGTGAAATGTCAGCGACTCCGTGCCGACTAGGCGGTGATTACTTACCGCACCGTAGTGGTAAAGAAAGGGGCAATTTCGGCCCCATCCCCTTTCATAATCTTAAAGACCTCTGGCCCAATTGGAGGAAGAGCATCCGGGAGGGCGCTGAGCACCTCGAGTCTTATCGCCGAGAGCATGCAGAAAACAAGCGCAGGCAGCAGGAGGAGCGTGCGGCAAACCAGACTCCCCATCCACCCTTTCCTTCAACCACTGACTGTCCCACCTGTGACAGAGACTGTAATTCCCGTATTGGACTGTTCAGTCACCTGAGAACTCATTTTTGGAGTGGAAGCAACTCTTCCTCAATTTCGAGGGACTGCCTATGATGATGATGATGACCCTAAAGTATACCTTCTGTTCTGTTGGCACTGGGTACGGTTCCGGTTTCTGTACCAGCCATAGTATAACCAAAGTAATGACAACAAACTATCAGTTTTAAGTTTAGAGGGCAGCTCTCGGCCTTCTCTTTTCAGGATTCTACCCTCCCTTTATGAGTTTGTTATGGATTTACAGTTTATTAAACTTGCGTGTTCGCTCGGGGTTGAAGTAGAATAGTCCCACAGGGCAGTAAAACTGTTTCCACATCGCGCAAACACAGATGTGACCCGAGAAGGAATGATTGCTGTTTTTTAATGAGGTCACGCTCACTCTCAGCTCGGCCCAACACAGACGATTCTGGATGCCTCTCAGCAACTTGCACTCAGCATCCATTCCAGGAATTTAGTACTGCCAAGGTTGGCGCAGACACTCATGAGTGGGATGTCTGGAAACTTTATAAACTGGATGTCAAAAGACAGATCCATTTCTTCCTACTCATAGGATCTTACAGCTCGGCGGGAGGCCATTCGGCCCCTGGTGCCTATGCGACTCTTTGGTAGAACTATCCAATTAGTCCCACTCCCCCGCTCTTTCCCCATAGCCCTGCAAATTTTCACTCCTTCAAGTATACATCCAATTCTATATTGAAAGCTACTGTTGAATCTGCTTCAACCACCCTTTCAGGCCATGCATTCCAGATCATAACCACTTGCTGTGTAAAAAAATCTCCCCTTGGTTCTTTTGCCCATTATCTTAAATCTGAGTCCTCTGGTTACCAACCCTTCTGCCACTGGAAACAGTTTCTCCTCTTATCAAAACCCTTCATGATTTTAATCACTCCTATTAAATCTGCCCTGACCCTTCTCTGCTCTAAGGAGAAGAACTCCTGTTTATCGAGACTCTCCGCATACTCAAACTCATTCTTTCCCTCAAAGTCGAGCAGCCTCAATCTCCCCTGAAAATCTAGAAGCTTATAAGGCCCATGTTTGGCCGCACCTTTCTAACCAACTCTTCGTGATGTCTTGCTCTGTGGGCCTTAGCCTGTCAGCTAGGCCTCCTATTGAAGGACCTTGTAACTCCAGCTTGGAATAAGCCAGAGTAATGTTTGGGGGTTCAGTTCAGCTCAAAGCCAATTGAGTTTTCGGATTTTTTCCTCCGCATAACATCACATAATAATGAGGATGATGTCATCAGTGCGTGAGGACCAGGCGCGGATTAATCACGGGGCGGATGGGGCTGCAGTCCCTGGCCTACCAAAGAACATAGGCCCACCAAATAACTGTAGGAAAAAAAACATAAGGCCTCCCAAATAAGCTGAATAGAATCAACAATATGAGGAAAAACAAGACCGAGGAAAATAGATTCATTTGTTTATACCTATATATAGCAGTACACTAATGTACCTATATGTAGAAGTACCTATATACACTAATGTACCCATATACAGAACAGAATATGAATTAGCCTGTTTTAGTTCAATTGTTTATGAAGGAAATTTGTATATATGTATAGGAATCTAGTATTGCAATGTTACCAGAACCAGAATATATACCTACTCGATACAGAATGTATGCTTTCATTGTTGAATATACTCAGAATCAGAATCATACACGTAATGTATTGAACATCAACAACCATAATTATCGGTCCATTTGGATCACTTTACCCCAGGCCCATCAGGCCCTTTATCCGGCCGTGGTGAGGGCCAACTTAAGGGTGTAGCCTAAAATGTAGGGCCAGTATCCCCCTACTCTAAAGTGGTGAGAAAACCCTGGGAGGACAGACGCACCAACGTTAGCGTCCTCGACCAGGCCAACATCCCCAGCATCGAAGCACTGACCACACTCGACCAGCTCCGTTGGGCAGGCCACATCGTCCGTATGCCCGCCACGAGACTCCCAAAGCAAGCGCTCTACTCAGAGCTCCTACACGGCAGGCGAGCCCCAAGTGGGCAGAGGAAACGTTTCAAGGACACCCTCATAGCCTCCCTGATAAAGTGTAACATCTGCACCCAAGGATCCCTGGCCCAAATGGAGGAAGAGCATCCGGGAGGGCGCTGAGCACCTCGAGTCTTGTCGCCAAGAGCATGCAGAAAACAAGCGCAGGCAGCGGAAAGAGCGTGCGGCAAACCAGATTCCCCACCCATCCTTTCCTTCAACCACTCTCTGTCCCACCTGTGACAGAAACTGTAATTCCCGTATTGTTCAGTCACCTGAGAACTCATTTTTGGAGTGGAAGCAACTCTTCCTCGATTTCGAGGGACTGCCTATGATGATGATGACCCTAAAGTATACCTTCTGTTCTGTTGGCACTGGGTTCCGGTTTCTGTACCAGCCATAGTATAACCAAAGTAATGAAAACAAACTATCAGTTTTAAGTTATAATTTAACTTAATTGCCTCTGAGTCAGAAGGTTGTGGGATCAAGTCCCACTCCAGATGCTTCAGCACAAAATCAATCTAGGCTGACGATTCCAGTGCAATGCTGAGTGAGTGTTGCACTGTCGGAGGTGCCATCTTTCAGAAGAGCTGTTAAACTGAGGCCCCATCTGCTCCCTCAGATGGACGTTAAAGATCCCACGGCACAATTTGAAGACGAGCAGGGGAGTTCTCCCTGGAGATCTGGGGAGAATATTTATCTCTCAACCAATTTCAATAAAACAGGTTATCTAGTCATTAGCACCCTGCTGTTTGTGGGAGCTTGCTGTGCGCAAATTGGCTGCTGCATTTCCCACATTACAGCAGTGACTACACTTATTTAAGTAATTAATTGGCTGTAAAGCGCTTTGGGACATCCTGAGGTTGTGAACGGGTGCTCTATAAGTGCAAGTTATTTCTTTACATGAGAGGAGGAGAAAGAAATTGGAGGGGTTGAACAATTTAATACACAACTTCGAACGAACACAAAGGGGACCAGCTATATAACGTTTCAGCCTGACAGTGCTGTTAGCAATTAGCAAAGGGACTGGGTGTGAGACGACAAGGTGCCAGAGCAGCCTGCAGCTTCCCAGTGAGCTCCATGTGCCAAGCCCTTTCCTTTTGATAGATAGTGTGACAGAATGCACACTCAGTCCCACAGCAAGGAGAGTCTCCTGTGAAAATCAGTGAATGAAAAAGAGCTCGAGGCCCAGAAATGCCAGGAGAGCTCAAATAATGCATTCAGCAGTCTCTTAGTACAATCCCTCAGCTTCACAATTGGCTTTTATGTTAGTCGGCACTGAATCTTCAATGCACTTTTGAGCTTATGTGTGATCACATCACACGTTAACGCTGAATTAGCTTTGCCTGCTGCCCAGCACACATAATCGCTCAGATACTGGCAGAAGGTGTGTGTGTGTTGGTGTGTGTGTATGTGATGTGTATGGGGTGTGTGTGTTGGGGTGTGTGGTGTGTGTGTGTTGGGGTGGGTGTGTGTGTATATCTATGTCTGTCTGTATAGAATCATAGAACGGTTACAGCACAGAAGGAGGCCATTCGGCCCGTCGAGACGGTGCCCGCTCTCTGCAAGAGAACTTCAGCCAGTCCCACTCCCTCGCACTTTCCCCGTAGTCTTCCAATTTTTTTTCCTTCAGGTACTTATCCAATTCCCTTTTGAAAGCCACGATTAAGTCTGGACTGACATATGAGGAGAGACTGGATCAACTGGGTCTTTATACACTGGAGTTTAGAAGGATGAGAGGGGATCTCATAGAAACGTATAAGATTCTGACAGGACGGGACAGGTTAGATGTGGGAAGAATGTTCCCGATGTTGGGGAAGTCCAGAACCAGGGGACATAGTCTTAGGATAAGGGGTAGGCCATTTAGGACTGAGATGAGGAGAAACTTCTTCACTCAGAAAGTTGTTAACCTGTGGAATTCCCTGCCGCAGAGAGTTGTTGATGCCAGTTCATTGGATATATTCAAGAGGGAGTTAGATATGGACCTTATGGCTAAAGGGATCAAGGGGTATGGAGAGAAAGCAGGAAAGAGGTACTGAGGGAATGATCAGCCATGATCTTATTGAATGGTGGTGCTGACTCTAAGGGCCGAATGGCCTACTCCTGCACCTATTTTCTATGTTTCCACCACTGTGTCAGACAGTGCATTCTAAATCATAACCACTCGCTGCGTAAAAATGTTTTTCCTCATGTCGTCTGTGGTTCTTCTGCCAATCACCTTAAATCTGTATGTATGTGTGTATTTCTTTGCATGTGTATGTGTATCTGTTGTGTGTATGTATCTACCTGTCTGTGTGTATATCTTTGAGTGTATGTCTGTGTGTCTGTATGTGTGCATGTGTGTGTCTGACTGTGTGTGTATTGTGTGTCCATGTGCATGTATCTTTGTGTGTGTATCTTTGTCTGTGAGTCTATGTGCATGTATCTTTGTGTAAGTGTGTGTCTGTGTTTGTGAGTCTATGTGCGTGTATCTTTGTGGGGTTGTGTGGGCTTGTGTTTAAACATTAGTGATTGTAGCCCAGGTCTTGGGGAGTGAACTACCTGCACCACTGTTCACCCATCAGTCCATCTAATGTGTAACCAGGCTTCCTATAAACGGACTGTATATTGTCGGGGTCCAGCATTTTATCATTGCACTGTCTCCGTGATGTTTTTGGCCGGTGCGTGTGCGTGAAGTAGCGATAAATGGGTGCTGTGCGAGTGACTTTCTCGCCCATTGTTCCACCTGTGGCCACAAGTCGAGACGTAACGGCAAATTTGTATAACACCTTCGTAAGACCGCAAAAGAAAGAACATGCATTTATATAGCGCCTTTCACAACCTCAGGATGTCCCAAAGCGCTTTACAGCCAAAGTAGTACCTTTTGAAGTGTAGTCACTGTTGTAATGTAGGAAACGCAGCAGCCAATTTGCGCACAGCAAGCTCCCACACACAGCAACGTGATAATTACCAGATAATCTGTTTCAGTGCTGTTTGTTGAGAGATAAATATTGACCAGGACACCGGGGATAACTCCCCTGCTCTTGATAAATAAAAAATAGTACCATAATATTCGGATTTCCCTCCAGGAGCCATATCATTAGTAGAATCATAGCATCATATGGCAACGAAAGAGGCCTTTGAACTCATTGAGCCCATGCTCTTTGATCGAGCTATCCAATTAGTCTTACTGCCCCAGCCCTTTCCCCATAGCCCTGCAATATTTTTCCTTTTCAAGTCAATTCCCTTTTGAAAGTTACTGTTGAATCTGCTGCCACTGCCCTTTCAAGCGGCGCATTCCAGATCGTAACAACTCATTGTCATCTTAGCCGCGATGCCCCCATAGTTGAATAGCCTTGTGGCCTGGGCTCGCCCGGGCCACTCGGGGTGGTGAGGGCTATCAGTAGAACTGTATCCCAGAATGGAGCAGATCCTTTCGGGACAGCAGGGAGGGAATAGGAAGCACGACGGAAAGAAATGAGTTGTGCAGAGCGGAGGTGAAGGGAGGATGTTGAGCATTGCCCATGGCTTTAATGTTATGCGCCTAACAGGATTGGCAGCTTTTCAGTGAGGAAGGTTATCTATGCACTGTTGTATAACACAGCAGTCTGTAGCATGCTTGCAAGCCAAATTAGTTTCATTTAACCATGAGAATAGCGCAAGTTGTTCCAAGGGCCCAGGAAAAGGTTGGGAACCGCGGCCACTGAAAGGTCACTTGGGAGGGATTGGAATTTCACTTGTTTTTGTTGGTTCTTTGCAGGAACGACCGTGCTCGTTGGTTTACAGCCCTGGGACAGAACAGCGCTGAGAGACAGCATCCAGACCGGACAAGTGAGTGTGGGGCGGGAGGGGAGGTGTGGGACAGGGGAGGAGGGTGGGGAGGGGCGGACTGGAATGGGGGGGACAGGGGGAGGAGGGGTGGGGGGGAAGAAGGGGGAGTGGGGGGAACGGACAGGAGGGGCGGGGATACAGGGAGAGGAAGGAGGGGGGTGAGTGGGGAGGACGGACTGTGGAGGGGAGGGGAGGGGGGGAACTGAGGGGTGTGGACGGATGGGGGGGGGGGGAGGACGAGGAGGAGGAAGGAGGGGGCCTGGGAGGAAGGAGGGGGGGAGTGGGGAGGACGGACTGTGGAGGGGGGGGAAACAGGGGAAGGAGGGAGGGAGGGAGGGGGAGGAGGGGGTAGGTGGGAGTGGGGGGGGGGGCGGACAAGAGGAGAGGGTGTGAGGAGGGGGGGAATGGATCGGGGGGAGGGGAGGGAGGATGCGTGAGGGAGGGAGTTGGGGAGGAAGGACTGGGGAGGGAACGGAGGGAGATAGGAGTGGAGGGGATGGACGGAAGGGGAGGGTGGGGACCGGGGGGAGGAGGAAGAAGAGGGAGGGAGGAAGGGAGAGGGGGGGCGAACGGGAGGAGGGAGGTGGTGGATCGGTGGTGGGGGGAATGGGGGGAGCAGGGAGGGGGGAGTGGGGGGGACGGAAGGGAGGGGAGGGAGGGAGAGGGAGAGAGGAGGATGGGGAACGGGAGGGAGGGGGGGGACAGGGGGAGGAGGGAGGGAGACGGGGGGGAGTGGAACGGGGGCGGACGGGACAGTGGGGAGGAGGGAGGGGGGAGTAGGGGGGACGGACTGGGGAGGGGAGGGGGGGCGGGGGAGGAGGGGAGGACGGATTGAGGGGAAGAGGTGGGAGTGGGGGGGATGGACCGGGGGGAGTCGGCGGGGGGGGGGGGGGGGGGGCGGACGGATGGGAGGGGAAGGGAAGAGGCAAGAATTAGGAGAACGATTGCAGAGACGAAGCCAGCGATTGCTGCTCACGCGCTGCCACCCACTGGAGGCCGGGCAGAACATCAGCTTCTGTATTTCTGCCAGCCACGCACTGTAGCTGCAAACTCATCTGGTCAGTCAGCGAGAGAGAAGGGTTGGATTTCTGGAGGGAGTCTTCACCAGAACCGAATACAATTGGTTCCCTCACGGAGGCTGCATTACTTCATTCCAGAACTTCATTCTGAAACATGACATCATTCTGGAGATCTCTCATTAGTGATTTTTCTTTTTACATATTAGCGAGGATTTTACAACACAGAAAGAGGCCATTTGGCCCAACTGGTCCATGCTGGGGTTTATTGCTCTCCGTGGTCCTCTACGCATCTCATCCTATCGGCATATCCTCATAGCCCTTTCTCCCTGATGTGTTTATCCAGCTTCCTCTTAAATACGTATGTACTATTTGCCTCAACTACTCTATGTGGTAGTGAGTTCCACATTCTCACCACACTCTTGGGTAAAGACGTTTCTCCTGAATTCTCTATTGGATTTATTAGTGACTATCGTATATTTATGGCCCCTAGATTTGGACTCTTTTCCCGCCCCCCCCCCCCTCCCTCCCTCCCCCAAGTGAAAACATCTCCACTACGTCCACCCTATCGAACCCCTTCATAATCTTAAAGACCTCTATCAGGTCACTCCGCAGCCTTCTTGTAAAAGGGGAGGTGCAACGAGACCTGGGTGACATGGTACATCAGTCATTGAAGGTAGGCACGCAGGTACAGCAGGCGGTGAAGAAGGCAAATGGCATGTTGGCCTTCATAGCGAGGGGATTTGAGTACAGGGGCAGGGAGGTCTTACTGCAGTTGTACAGGGCCTTGGTGAGACCTCACCTTGAGTATTGTGCTCAGTTTTGGTCTCCTAATCTAAGGAAGTGCTTGCTATTGAGGAAGTGCAGTGAAGGTTCGGCAGACTGATTCCCAGGATGGCAGGACTGATATATGAAGAAAGACTGGATCGGCTAGACTTATACTCACTGGAATTTAGAAGAATGAGAGGAGATCTCATAGAAACTTATAAAATTCTGACGGGATTGGACAGGTTAGATGCAGGAAGAATGTTCCCGGTGTTGGGGAAGTCCAGAACCAGAGGACACAGTCTAAGGATAAGGGGTAAACCATTTAGGACCAAGATGAGGAGAAACATTTTCACCCAGAGAGTTGTGAACCTGTGGAATTCTCTGCCACAGAAAGTTATTGAGTCCAGTTCGTTGGACTTATTCAAAAGGGAGTTAGATGTGGCCCTTACGGCTAAAGGGATCAGGGCATATGGAGAGAAGGCAGGGGTGGGGTACTGAGCTTGCATGATCAGCCATGATCATATTGAATGGTGGTGCAGGCTCGAAGGGCCGAATGGCCTACTCCTGCACCTATTTTCTATGTTTCTCCCTTTCTCCGTTCCTGAGAAATGAGCCCCAGGCTGTTCAGTCTTTCCTGATGTTACAACCTCTCAGTTCCGGTATCGTCCTTGTAAATCTTTATTGCACTTTTCCCAGTGTTTCTACGTCCTTTGTGTAAAAGGAGCTGTGCGGAGTTTTCCAAGTGCGGTCTAACCAAGGGTCGATGCAAGTTTTAATGTAACTTCCCTGCTTTTTGGATTCTCGCCCGGTCTGTCCAGATTCTGTTTCTTCCAAACTGCCACGCAAGCATTGAGTATTCGAAGGGGTGAAACAGTTTACTGGTCGAAAGGCAGCTGACCATGTTCTTTCTCCTCCTGCTAGCCCTGACCCAGGTGGAGATCACCAGGACATACCCGGCCAAGCAGCCCGACGAGTTGTCCCTCCAGGTAGCTGATGTGGTCCTGCTGTACCAGTGCGCAGAGGATGGTGAGTATCATACCCTGTGTGCTAACGGATGCAATGGGAAGGGTGGTTGAACGAGGCGGGCGAACGTCTATCCGGAGGGGGGGGGGGGGGTGGACATTGGAGCCCCTCCCTCTCTGCCACCGCAGCGGGATCTCAGAACATAAGAAATAGGAGCAGGAGTCAGCCATGTGGCCCCTCGAGCCCGCTCCACCATTCAATAAGATCATGGCTGAACTGATCTTGGCCCCAACTCCACTTTCCTGCCTGTTCCCAATAACCTTTCATTCATTTGTCGCGCAAAAATCTTAAATATATTCAAAGATCCAGCCTTCACAGTTCTTTGGGGCAGAGAATGTCACAGATTTACAATCCTCTAAGAGAAGATTCCTCCTCATCTCAGTTCTAAATGGGTGATCCCTTTATTCTGAAACTGTGCTCCCTAGTTCTAGATTCCCCACAAGGGGAAACATCCTCTCAGCAGCAACCCTGTCAAGCCAGCTCAGGATTGTCATAAAATCATAGAAAATGACGACACAGAAGGAGACCATTTGGCCCATCGTGTCTGTGCCAGTCAAAAAAGAGCTATCCAGCCTAATCCCACTTTCCAGCACTAGGTCAGTAGACTTGTAGGTCACGGCTCTTTAAGTGCACATTCAAGTACTTTTTAAATGTGGTGAGGGTTTCTGCCTCACCACCCTTTCAGGCAGTGAGTTCCAACCCTCAGGGTAAAAAGGTTTCTCCTGAATTCCCTTTTGGATTTGTTGGGGGCCCTAGTTTTGGTCTCCCCCACAAGTGGAAGCATCTTCTCTATGTCTACCCTGTCGAACCCCTTCCTAATTTTAGCGACCTCTATCAGGTCGTCCCTCAGCCTTCTCGTTTATGGAGAAAAGTAGCCCCAGCCTGTGTAGTCTTTCCTGATGAGTATAACATCTCAGTTTTGGTGTAAATGCTCCCCTGGATACAATGCAAGTAAAAGCGTGGGTGTGGTAACACGGTGGTTATGGTACCAAACCAAGAACACCAGATGCCATGGGTTCAAATCCCACCACAGCTTCAAAATTGAGTTCAATAGCTGTAATTTATAATAGGTGGCAGATTACCGTAAATAAATCTTAACACAGTTCATCATTGTTCTTGAGGGAAGACAACCCTTCCCTGGCCTGTGATTCCAGTCATTGGAACAGGAGGAGGCCATTCAGCCCCTCGATCCTGCTCTGCCATTCAATGGGATCATGGCTGATCTGCATCTCGACTCCATTTCGTAACCCGCTTTGGTTCCATAACCCTTAATACCCTTACCTAACAAAAATGTTATCAATCTCAATTTTGAAATTTTCAATTGAACTCCAGCCTCTACAGCTTTTGGGGGGGGGGGAAGGGTTTCCAGATTTCCACTATCCTTTGCATCAAAAATTGTTTCCTGTCAAGCCATTCTTGTATAAAAATAATTGTTGTGTACCACCACCACAAGACGTGGCTCAGTTCAAGATGAAGGCCCACCCCCAACTTCTTCGGGCTACAGAAGATGGCCAATGAATGTGACCTTTCTAGTTTGAACTACAATCTGAGATAAATGGGGAACAAAAGTCAATTCCTCCTCTACCTCTTGCCCCAATTTCTCTCCCTCCTTCCTTCATATTTACTCTATGTTATCTGGAATTCTCTCCCCTCGGAAAGGCTGTGGATGCTGGGGGACAGTTGGAGCTTTCAAGACCGAGATGGATAGATTTATGTTGGGAAAGGGAATCAAGGCATATGGAAGAAAGGCGGGTAAAGGGAGTTGAGATAGAGATCGGCCGTGATCGGATTGAATGGCGGTGCAGGCTCGAGGGGCTGAATGGCCGACTCCTGTTCCTATTGAACTTGTTTTTCGTCCAGCCCTTTATCTCCGAATATGTTGCCCTGCTTACTCTTTCCTGCTCCGTGCATCTCCGTCACGTTGAAGTCAGCGGGCGTCGCACATTTTCCGACATTCAGTCGTTCTCGCCTAGGCCGGTTCTGTGATATTCTTAGAGCAGCAATGAGGAGATGACCCGCCCACGTTCTCAGCTGGTGCATGGCGTGTGGTACAGGGATGGGAATGAGCTTCACACAAGGAAGAAAAAAAAACATTTTGGCTATGAGGAAATATTGGAGATGCTGGGTCTGTTTTCTTTGGAACAGAGAAGGCTGAGAGGAGACCTGATTGAGGTGTATAAAATTATGAGGAGCCTGGATAGAGTGGCTAGGAAGGACCTAGTTCCCTTGACAGAGGGGTCAATAACCAGGGGGTATAGATTTAAAGTAATTGGGGGGGTGGTTTAGAGAGGATATGAGGGGAAATTTCTTCACCTCGAGAGTGGTGGGGGTCTGGAACTCACTGCCTGAAAGGGTGGGAGAGGCAGAAACCCTCACCATTTAAAAAATATTTGGATGTGCACTTAAGCAGGCAGGGAAGTTGACCTGAGTCCATGATCGGATCAGCCATGATCATATTAAATGGCAGAGCAAGCTAGAGGGGCCATATGGCCTACTCCTGCTCCTATTTCTTATGTTCTTAAAGTGCCGTAACCTACAGGGCTACGGACCTAGAGCTGGAAAGTGGGATTAGGCTGGCTAGCTCTTGGTCCGTCAGCACGGGCCGAAATGGCCTCCTTCTGTGCTGTAAATTTCTATGATTCAGCCCATCAGTCCATTTCTTCCACACGCGTCTGTAAACAATCCACTTTACTTTTGACTTTACCCAACCCATTACATCTCCTGAGGGAAATTTTGGCAACATGTCTTCTTTTTTTATCATCAGGGTATATCAAGCAACAATCTAGACTATCTGTCTGGCCTCACATCCTACACTATACAAGATGTACCTTTTTTGTTTATTTATTCTCGGGATATGGGCGTCGCTGGCAAGGCCGGCATTTACTGCCCATCCCTAATCTGAGTCAGCCACTTCCAGAGTCAACCACATTGCTGTGGATCTGGAGTCACATGTAGGCCAAACCGGGTAAGGACGGCAGATTTCCTTCCCTAAAGGACATTAGGGAACCACATGGATTTTTACAACAATCCACTATTTAAGTGGTCACCATTACTGATGCTCGCTTTTTATTCCAGATTTATTTGATTATCTTAATTTAAATTCCCCAACTGCCGTGGTGGGATTTGAACTCACGTCTCCGGATTATTAGTCCAAGCCTCAGGATTACTAGTCGAGTTGCTACCATTCCCTTTACCTGGCCCAAGCTTCCCTCTACATTACAACCTGTGAAAACACTGAGATTAATATCCTGACAAGAATATTGATCAAGGGTGTAATGTATTTGCTTCATGGGTTCTTTGCTTAAGAATTCATAGCAACACATTTCTATTACGAACTAGTTGGTTTATTCGTCATCATCATAGGCAGTCCCTCGGAATCGAGGAAGACTTGCTTCCACTCCTGAAGTGAGTTCTTTGGTGGCTGAACAGTCCAATACGAGAGCCAGACTCTGTCACAGGTGGGACAGATAGTCATTGAGGGAAGGGGTGGGTGGGACTGGTTTGTCGCATGCTCTTTCCGCTGAGTGCGCTTGATTTCTGCATGCTTTCGGCGTTGAGACTCGAGGTGCTCAGCGCCCTCTCGGATACACTTCCTCCACTTAGGGCGGTCTTGGGCCAGGGACTCCCAGGTGTCCGTGGGGATGTTGCACTTTATCAGGGAGGCTTTGAGGGTGACTGTCACACTACACATTACCAGTTCATCTACTAGGCTCACAACTGCATACCACATCGTGGATGACCTAGACCCAACGGTCTGGGGTTTTATTGAGTCTTGGGAATATCACGTGACTGGCTGAGCCACTCACAATGCAACAGCTTTGCAATCCTGTGAGCATACTCACCGGTGCATACATTACAAAGGGCACCAGAGGAATCCTGAACCTTTCACCTTAACCCCTCGTCAAGGAACCTTCTCGAGTGCACCATCCCGTCTGTGTCCGGATGTGAATGATGCATAAATTTGGTGGCTCTGTTTTTACATCAACCAGTTCAGATTAGAGAGGCATTTACACCACGAAGCCTCCCAGCTGGATCCACACAAGCTAGCAAGTAAACAAATTAACCCTTTCTTGCCAGTTGTCAAGGGCGAAAGTCCGACAACAAAGTTATGAACTAACAGTTATTGATTAACCATCGAATTACAGTTAGCAGCACTGGAATTTAAACTTTGAATGTCAAAATAATTACTGGACAGAGTTAACTGATGAAATAAATAAGAGGTTATAAAGTTATATCACAGTAATTCAGCAACAACTGCTTTGGATTATAAACACCCAGTCGGAACCAGTGTCTGAGACTGATGTAAATTTTTGAGATTAATTAAGATTAGATTCCCGTGATAGCCTCCTAATAAATAGCATTTATCACTAGACATGTTAATAAATAGCATGTCTAGTGAATAGATTAAAGTCAGTGTGCTTGTAGTTAGCAATGTTTCCAGAATTTATAGAGCAGTGGAAACAACTTCAAGGGGAAATTGAATGTATATTTGAAAAGGAAATTAGTGCAGGGCTTCAGGGAAAGAGCGGGGGGAGTGGGACTAATTAGATCACTCTTTCAAAGAGCCGGCACAGGTTCAATGGGCCGAATGGCCTGCTCATTGCTGTAGCATTCTACGACCTCATGCTGCTGTGGATACACTGGTTGCCTCACCTTTCTCTGGGAGGATAGTCTTCTCCCAGTGATGAAGCTTTCTCTGTAGAGAGGTTAACTGTTCTTTCTGGATCGCCTGCTCCTGGGCAAATTCGCCTTCCACTGGTCGGGTATCTTGACTCGCTGGCTTCAATCTAACCACCCTTGTTCTCCGAGATACTTGAACAGTAATAACAGACGTGTTTCTGCCCATGTCTGGCTGGTATAGCCATACATTCCTAACTTCTGTAACCTTTCTCTCTGTGTGTCGGAGGGGAACGTTCTGATTTTGTAGAGACATCTTTCTACATTACTAGACAAAGAACTCCTACATCTCAAACACCTAATTTACCTCATCTACCTCCTACACCTCCTTGCCCTCTTTTCCCTCTTTGCCCTCCTTCTCATTCTCCTTCCCTCCTTCCCCTCCTTCACCCCCTACACCTCCTACCAGGAAAACCAGAACTAAACTAAGAACTAAGGAACTTTAATATCAGCAATACCATCTTATATATCCTTAAATTCCAAAGAGAGCTGCACAATTTTATTGGCCAAACTGAATGACATGTGTTAAAGTGTTCAGCCCTTCTGCTGTCAGTCACCTCACTGATGGTACCCTGATGACTCCCAAATCAGGGAATCATTGGCACCTGGATACATCAGTTAACCTGTTTACCTCCTAGTTTCTTGGGTCTTGGCTAACAATGGGTTCGCATGCAAGTCCAGATAAGACCAGACATCTTTACATCTCTCTCAACAAGCTTTCTCCAAGCCTCAGGTCTTGATGGCTTTTTTTCTATCCGAGTAAGGAATGTTTAGTTTATATACAAATCTTCATTTTTAATGACTATTAGCCCTTTCCTTTCCCACCATTCAGTCTGAAGACTGACTCCATTTTGAGGAGGCATTAAAGGCAATTCTTGGAGCATTTCTCCTTGCAAAGCCATGGTCCCATTGCTCATGTTCCACACGCTGTTCAAGTATCTTTATTTGTCCCAGTCCCTATAATCCTTGCTGCCTTTCTGAAGTCAATATTCAGAGAAGAGGAAGAAGGAAAAAAGTTAAGTACCTCACAAAAGGAATTATAAAAATGGGCACTAAAGTACATCTTGACCTCTTGCAGGCTGGTATGAAGGCGAGCGTTTGCGGGATGGCGAGATAGGCTGGTTTCCGATGGAGTGTGCCAAAGTCATCACCTGCGAAGCCACGATCAGCAAAAACATGCAACGTATGGGTCGCCTGCTGGGACTGGAAACGAACGTCTGAAAGAGAAAGAGAAGGTGGCGAGGGGCTCGGCATTTGCCCGTCCGTCCGCCGTTCAACGAGGATCTGCGCGCTCCTGGCATCGCAGAGGGGTGGTCACAGATCTTTGCGTCGCCTTCCTAGTCCGAGTCAAGCCTTGGGACAAAGTGGGCCAAGGGAATACCCCGCCTCACAAAAAGCAAAAAATACTGCGGATGCTGGAATCTGAAATAAAAACAGGAAAAAATGGGGGAAATACTCAGCGTCTGTGGAGAGAGAAACAGAGTTAACGTCTCGGGTCGCGAAGGGTCAGCGACCCGAAACGTTAACTCTGTTTCTCTCTCCACAGATGCTGGCTGACCCGCTGGGAATACCCCGTGACGTGGGCCGCGCCACTTGAAAGGACCCATTGGGAAAGGGCAGGGTGGGGTTGGGGGAGGGTGGGGTCAGGGGTCGTGTAAATAAAACATGGTCGAGAAAATCCCAAGATGAATGGCCTGCCCAATACTGCACTTGAGCAAATCATCTCTGACCCTGCCCAGTGATGAATTGGAGTGGGGGGGATTTTAATTATTTTTTTTAAAGAGGACAGATAAGGAAATGTACCCCAAGGACACTGGGGGAGCCGCAAATCCAGAAGTTGGTACTTTTTATTGTCGATTGGGCAGGTATCGGAATTTTTCCATGTAAATAATGGATGTCTTTTAAGCAAAGATATTGCTGCTGGCCCCTTTATTAAATACCCAACAAAGAAATGAAGTCAACTACAGGGAGGAGCCCACTGCGAGTTGCTCTGTGGTACTGTTAATGTGATTGTATTGCACTGAATAAAGATGCAGCTTATTATAGAAGTATCCTACAGAGAGTGACTGGGGAGGAAGACTGCTGATATTTTCTCTGCAGCCCTGTAACTAGTCCCATGTATGCTGCCCCCTTTTAAGGTGGTTTTACACTCGATTGTTCCTGTGTAGCAAGTGAGCTTCAAGGTCCGATCGGCCTATTTTATATATTACAAACTCTGGGCTCTGCTTGAATGAAACCCATTCAATAAGAAAGAACTTGAATATGTATACGGTGCTTTCTCAGCCTCAGGGCTTTACAGCCAATTAAGACCTGTCAGAAATGTAGTCACAGTTGTACTGTAGAAAACACGGCAGCCAGTTTGCGCACAGCAGGCCCCCATGAACAGCAATGTTTGATCATCTGTTTCAGTGACATTGGTTGAAGGACAGACATTGGCCTGGACACCGGGGCGAATTCTCCCTACTCTTCTTCGAAATAGTGGCATCACCTGAGAGCCGAAGGTGCCTTGGTTTAACGACTCATCTGAAAAACGGCACCTCGGACAGTGCAGCACTCCCTCGGCACTACACTGGAGAGTCAGCCAGGTTTTTGTGCTCAGGCCTCTGAACTGGGACTTGAACCCGTAACCTCCTGACTCAGACATTGAGTGACAGTGTCTAACTCCCTGAATTTATTTCACAGGAACAACAACAACAATAAATTGTATTTATATAGTGCCTTAAAAGTAGAAAAACGTCCCAAGGCGCTTTACAGGAGTGTTTCAAGACAAAACAAATAAATTTGACACCGAGCCACATAAGGAGAAATTAGGGCAGGTGACCAAAGCTTGATCAAAGAGGCATGTTCTAAGGAGTGTCTAAAAGGAGGAAAGAGAGGTTTAGGGAGGGAGTTCCAGAGCTTGGGGCCCAGGCAACAGAAGGCACAGCCACCAATGGTTGAGCAATTATAATCGGGGATTCTCAGGTCAGAATTAGAGGAGCGCTTGACATCTTGGAGAGTTGTGGGGCTGGAAGAGATTACAGAGATAGGGAGGGGTGAATCCATGGAGGAGTTTGTAAACAAGGATAAGAATTTTGAAATCGAGGCGTTGCTTAACTGGGAGCCAATGTAGGTCAGCGAGCCCACGGGTGATGGGTGAGCGGGACTTGGTGTGAGTTAGGATACAGGCTGCTGAGTTTTGGATAACCTCAAGTTTACGTAGGGTAGGATGTGGGAGGCCAACCAGGAGTGCATTGGAGTAGTCAAGTCTAGAGGTAACAAAGGCATGGATGAGGGTTTCAGCAGAGGGGCGGAGACGGGCAATGTTTCGGAGGTGGTCATTTCCGGGTCAAATATGACACCTAGGTTACGAACAGTGTGGTTCAGCCTCAGATAGATGTTAGGTAGAGGGATGGAGTCAGTGGCTAGGGAACGGAGTTTGTGGCAGGGATCGAAAACAATGGCTTCGTTCTTGCCAATATTTAGTTGCCGAAAATTTCTGCTGATCCAGAACTGGATGTCGGACAAGCAGTCTGACAATTTAGAGACAGTGGAGGGGTCGAGAGATGTGGTAGTGAGGTAGAGCTGGGTGTCATCAGTGTACATGTGGAAACTGATGCTGTGTTTTCGGATGATGTTGCCAAGGGGCAGCATGTAGGTGAGAAATAGGAGGGGGCCAAGGATAGATCCTTGGGGGACACCAGAGGTCGCGATGCAGGGGCAGGAAGAGAACCAATTGCAGGTGATTATCTGGCTATGATTAGATAAGAATGGAAGCAGGCGAGAGCAGTCCCACCCAGCTGGACGGCGGTGGAGATCCATTGGGGATGGATGGAGTGGTCAAAGGCTATGGACAAGTCAAGATGAACGAGGAGGGATAGTTTGTTTTTGTCACGGTCACAAAGGATGTCATTTGTGACTTTGATGAGAGCCGTTTCAGTGTGGCAGGGGCTGAAATCTGATTGGAGGGATTCAAACTTGGTATTGTGGGTAAGATTGGCACGGATTTGGGAGGTGACAACACGTTCAAGGACTTTGGAGAGGAAAGAGAGTTTGGAGATGGGTTGGTAGTTTGCAAGGACACAAGGGTTAATGATTGGTTTCTTGAGCAGTGGGGTGATGACGGCAGATTTGAGAGAGAGGGGGACAGTACCTGAGGAGAGAGAACTGTTAACAATGTCAGCTAACAAGGGAGCCAGAAAAAGAAGTTGGGTGGTCAGCAGTTTAGTGGCAATATGGTCGAGGAAGCAGGAAGTGGACAAGATGAGCACGGAGAGGTCATGAGGGGAGATCAGAGAGAAACTGAAGAAAGATGTGAGTTCAGGGCTCGAGCAGAGGGGAACGGCAGAGGAAATTTGGCCCGGTGGGCTAGAGGAAGGAAGGAAGGAAAGTGGCAGAGGCAGCTGAACAGCTGGTCTCAATCTAAGAGACAAAGAAGTCAATGAGCTCCTCACACTTGTCATTGGTGAGAGTGGAGCAGACAGGGGAGAGGGGTTTAAGAAGATGGTTATCATTGGCAAATAGAAGCCGGAGTTTATCTTTGCATTCCAGAATGATTCTGCAATAGTGGGTAATTTTGGCAGACGAAAGCAGGACCCCATAATGCTTTGTGGTCCAGCCAGTTCTGGCGGTGAATGGCTAAACCAGTTGTCCGCCACATCCGTTTAAGTCTGCGTCGCTTGGACTTAAAGGAGCGAAGATCAGGGCTGTACCAGGGGGAATGGCCAGGGTGAGAAACATAGAAAATAGTTGCAGGAGTAAGCCATTCGGCCCTTCGAGCTTGCACCACCATTCAATATGATTATGGTTGATCATGCATTTCAATACCCCATTCCTGCTTTCTCTCCATACCCCTTGATCCCTTTCGCCATGAGGCCACATCTAACTCCCTTTTGAATATATCTAACTAACTGGCCCCAACAACTTTCTGTGGTAGAGAATTCCATATGCCCACAACTCTCTGAGTGAAAAAGTTTCTCCTCATCTTGGTCCTAAATGGCTTACCCCTTATCCTTAGACTGTCACCCCTGGTTCTGGACTTCCTCAACATTGGAAGCATTCTTCCTGCATCTAACCTGTCCAATCCCATTAGAATTTTACATGTTTCTATGAAATCCCCTCTCATTCTTCTAAATTCCATTGAATATAAGCCTAGTCGATCCAGTCTTTCTTCATATGTCAGTCCTGTCATCCTGGGAATCAGTCCGGTGAACCTTTGCTGCACTCCCTCAATAGCAAGAATGTCCTTCCTCAGATTAGGAGACCAAAACTGTATACAATATTCAAGGTGTGGCCTCACCAAGGCCCTGTACAACTGCAGTAAGACCTCCCTGCTCCAATACTCAATTCCTCTCTCTATGAAGGCCAACATGCCATTTGCCTTCATCACTGCCTGCTTTCAATGACTGATGTACCATGACACCCAGGTCTCGTTGCACCTCCCCCTTTTCCTCATCTGTCACCATTCAGATAATATTCTGCCTTTCTGTTTTTACCACAAATGTGGATAACCTCACATTTATCCACATTATACTGCATCTGTCATGCATTTACCCACTCATCTAACCTGTCCAAGTCACCCTGCAGTCTCTTTGTATCCTCCTCTCAGCTCACATTGCCATCTCAAACTTGGGAGATATTACATTCAATTCCTTCGTCTAAACCATTAATGTATATTGTAACTAGCTGGGGTCCCAGTACTGAATCTTGCGGTACCCCACTAGTCACTGCCTGCCATTCTGAAAAGGACCCGTTTATTCCTACTCTTGTTTCAATAGAGATTAGGGCATCAAAGGTGGTGGTTGATCAAATCTGTAGCTACAGAAATGTTGTGATTGGAGGGACAAAGGCTGGACAGTTTTGAGTTGATAAGTGCAGTTGTAAGAGAGTCGGCAGAGAGCTTTTTTCCAGGGCCGGACACAGAAGGAAGTAGAGTTGGGTGAAGGGGGTGGGGTTGGAAGGGGGATGTGGGTGGAGAGCGATACGAGGAAGTGGTCAGAGAAGGCCTTATCTGCGATTGACAGGAACTGCCAGTGTTACCTGGACAGCTAGAGCCACACTCCCTAAACACCAGCCTGTTGAAGAAGTGTAGGTGTCGGAAGAAGAATGAGCACATTTGCCTTCCTTCAAGAGCTGGACGCCGCAGGGAGAGGATCCGGCCAGAATGGAGAGTTCGGTGTGTGGGTGGAATCACGGAGTGTTCACATGTTGCCGGGAGTGAGGTATCACTGAGTGTTTCTGCTATCTGTGGAGTCAGGTTGCTGAGAAACTGTGGTCCAGCGCTCTCGTGAACATCAACCTCGCCGATCACGCCCGCATCTGTGAATGAATGAATTTTTTTAATACTAATCAATATTCACAACCAGTCCTTCATGAAGCATGAATCAAATGCCTGATCTATGTATGACCCCCAACTTCCACAGCTCCATTCAAATGCCCAATGATTAGATGCAGTTCTCTTTCGAAGGCTCACCTGTTTAGTGGGTCAAAGTTGCTCTTACAAGGGTCCCCATTCTAAGAAGGCTGTTGAGACATAACATAAGAAATAGGATCAGGAGGGGACAATTCAATGAGATCATGGCTGATCTGATCTTGGGCTCAGCTCCACTTCCCTGCCCACTCCCCATAACCCTTCACTTCCCTTATCGTTCAAAAATCTGTCTATTTCCGCCTTGAATATATTCAATGACTCAGCTTCTAATAGAGAGGGTACAGCACAGTGTCGCTAGGATGCTGCCTGGTATGAGGGTTGCCAACTCCAGTTGGGCATATTCCTGGAGGGTTTCATCACATGACCTCCCGCCTCCAACTGCTCCGCACAGTCAAACAGCCTCCCACCCCCTTCCACCCATCCCCACCCCCTGAACACCAAAAGTTTTAAAATAAATTGGAGCTTTTAAAAAATGTTCTTTGAATGCCTCTATGGTTTTCCTCCCGGGCTTGGCTGGCAGCAGTGTCCAGGAAAGAAAGAAAGACTTGCATTTATATAGTGCCTTCCACGACCACTGGACGTCTCAAAGCGAAGTACCTTTTGGAATTGTGTCACTGTTGTAATGTGGGAAACATGGCAGCCAATTTGTGCACAGCAAGCTCCCACAAACAGCGATGTGATAATGACCAGATAATCTGTTTTTGTTATGTTAACTAAAACTATCGAGCTGTAATAGTGAGGAATTTCAACTACTCTAATATTAACTGGGAAAAAGGTAGTGTGAATGGTACAGAGGGTGCGGAATTCCTAAAATGCATTCAGGATAACTTCTTTAGCCAGTATGTAACAAGCCCAACAAGGGAGGGGGTGATTCTGGACTTAGTTTTGCGGAATGAAAAGGGGCAGGTGGAAGGGGTATCGGTGGGAGAGCATTTTGGTGCTAGTGATCATAATTCAGTGAGATTTAGGGTAGTTATGGAGAAGGACAAAGGGGGACCAGGAATAAAAGTTCTCAATTGGGGTAAAGTCAATTTTGCTGAGCTGAGATGGGATTTGGCCAAAGTGGAGTGGAAACGGATACTTGATAGTAAATCAGTGTCAGAGCAGTGGGAGGCATTCAAGGAGGAGATCCTGAGGGTACAGAGCAAGTATGGTCGCTTTAAAAAAAAAGGGTGGGGTTAACAAATCTAGAGCCCCCTGGATGTCAAGGGACATACAGGGTAAGATAAACAAAAGGGAAGCTTATGACAGATACCGAGAACTCAACACTGCAGAGAATCTGGAGGCGTATAAGAAGTGCAGGGGTGCAATTAAAACAGATATCAAGAAAGCAAAGAGAAAGCATGAAAGAATATTGGCAAGTAAAATCATGGAAAACCCAAAGGTATTTTATAAATACATTAAGAGCAAGAGGATAAGTAGAGAATGAGTGGGGCCTATTAGAGACCATAAAGGAAATCTGTGTGTGGAGGCGGAAGACATGGGTAGGATTCTTAAAGAATACTTTGCATCTGATTTCACAAAAGAGAGCGGCGATGCAGACTTTGCAATGAGGGAGGAGTGGTGTGAAATATTAGATGAGATAAACATAGTGAAAGAGGAAGTATTAAGGGGCTTAGCAGCTTTGAAAGTGGATAAATCCCCAGGGCCAGATGAAATTTATCCCAGCCTGTTAAGAGAAGCAAAAGGGGAAATAGCAGAGGTTCTGACCATCATTTACCAATCCTCTCTGGCTACAAGTGTGGAGCCAGAGGACTGCGAATGTGGTACCATTGTTTAAAAAGGGAGAAAGGGATAGGCCGAGTAATTACAGGCGAGTCAGTCTAACCTCAGTGGTGGGAAAATTATTGGAAATATCCCGAGGGACAGGATAAATCTTCATTTGGAAAGACATGGATTAATCAAGGATAGACAGCATGGATGTGTCAAGGGAAAGTCATGTCTGACTAACTTGATCGAATTTTGAGAGGAGTTAACCAGGAGGGTCGATGAGAGCAGTGTGTATAATGTAGTGTATATGGATTTTAGCAAAGCTTTTGGTAAGGTCCCACATGGCAGACTTTTCACGAAAGTAACAGCCCATGAGACCCTGGGCAAAGTGGCAAGTTGGATCCAAAATTGGCTCAGAGGCAGGAAGCAAAGGGTTGATGGTTTTTTTTGTGACTGGAAGGCTGTATCCAGTGAGGTTCCACAGGGCTCTGTGCTGGGTTCCTTGCTTTTTGTGGTATATAATGACTTGGACTTAAATGTTGGGGGTATGATTAAGAAGTTTGCAGGTGGCACTAAAATCGGCTATGTGGCTGATAATACTGTAGACTGCAGGAAGATATCAATGTAGTGGTCAGAACAGTGGCAAATGGAAATCAATCTGGATAAGTGTGAGATAATGCATTTGGGGAGGGCTAACAAGGCAAGGAAATACACATTAAATGGTATGACACTGAGAAGTGTAGAGGAACAAAGGAACCTTGGAGTGCAGGTCCATAGATCCCTTAAGGTAGCAGGCCAGGTAGATAAGGTGGTTAAGAAGGCATATGTATACTTTATTAGTCGAGGCATCGAATACAAGAGCAAGGAGGTTATGCTTGAACTGTGTAAAATACTGGTTAGGCCGCAGCTGGAGTACTGTGTGCAGTTCTGGTCACCACATTACTGGAAAGGGTGCAGAGGAGATTTACAAGAATGTTGCTGGGACTGGAGAATTTTGGCTATGAGGAAAGATTGGAGATGCTGGGTCGGTTTTCTTTGGAGCAGTGGAGGCTGAGGGGAGACCTGATTGAGGTGTATAAAATTATGAGGGGTCTGGATAGGAAGGACCTGTTTCCCTTGGCAGAGGAGTCAACAACCAAGTGGCATAGATTTAAAGTAATTGGGGCTAGGTTTAGAGAGATGAGGGGAAATTTCTTCACCCAGAGTGTAGTGGGAGTCTGGAACTCACTGTCTGAAAGGGTGGTAGAGGCAGAAACCCTCACCACATTTAAAAGATACTTGGATGCGCACTGAGAGTGCTGTAACCTACAGGGCTACGGACCAAGAGCTGGAAAGTGGGATTAGGCTGGATAGCTCTTGGTCAGCCAGCACGAACATGATGGGTCGAAATGGCCTCTTTCCGTGCGGTAAAGTTCTATAATTCTATGATTGAGCGATAAATATTGGCCAAGACTCCGGGGATAACTCCCCTGTTAGTCTTTGAAATAGTGGCTGTGGAACCTGAGAGAGTAGAAGAGGGCCTCTGTTTAATGTCTCATCTGAAAGACGGTACGTCCGACAGTGCAGCACTCCCTCAGCACTGCACTGGAGTGTCAGCCTGGATTTTTGTGCTCAAGTCCCTGGAGTAGAATGTGAACCCACAACCTTCTGACCCAGAGGCACGGGTGCTACCCAATGAGCCAAAGCAGAAACAGGTAATTCCAGGGCAATTATGGAGGGGTTGGCCTACAACATGGAGTAGTGAGACAGTGGAATGAACGAGGAGAGTTTAATGATAGGAACAGCAACCATGTCAATATTTAAGAATGGGTTGGATAGGTATATGAATGAAAGGGGATTGAAGGGATACGGGACTAGGACGGGTAGACGGGATTAGGGCTGTTGTTAATGTGGAGGATAAAGAGCAACACGGACAGCATAGACCGAAGGGCCTGTTTCAGTGCTGTCATTTCCCAAGTGATGATATGTAAAGAGTTTGAGAACGTTGGGTAATTAGCAACACAACAGCTGAGTTAGAGCACAGAGCTCCCCGACTAACCTCATCAGCATATAATAGACAAGTTCCTCCTTTTTCACAGAAAATGGACTCTTGCTGATTTAGACCACAATAACAGCTTGCACTTATGTAGCACCTATAACATAATAAGACATTCCAAGGCACTTCACAGGAACGTTATCAAACAGCATTTCACATCGAGCCACATAAGGAGATATTAGGACAGAACAGCAAATGCTTACTCAAAGAGGTTGGTTTTAACCAGCATCCTAAAGGAGGAGGAGAGGCGGAGAGGTTTAGGACAGGAATTCCAGAGCTTAGGGCCCAGGCAGCTGAAGACCACCAATGGTGGATCGAAGGAAATTGGGGATGCGCAAGAGGCCAGAATTGGAGGAGCATAGAGATCTCGGAAGGTTGTGGGGCATGAGGAGGTTACTGAGATAGGGAGGAGTGAGGCCATGGAGGGACTGGAACACAAAGATGAGAATTTTTAAATCATGGCGTTACCGGACCGGGAGCGAATGTAGGACTTTGTTACTTCTAGACTAGACTTGATTACACCAACGCATTCCTGCCTGGCCTCCCACATTCTACCCTATGTAAACTTGAGGTCATCCAAAACTCGGCAGCCCCTGTCCTAACTCACACCAAATCCCACTCACTCATCATCCCTGTGCTCGCTGACCGACATTGGCTCCCGGTTAAGCAACACTTCAATTTCAAAACTCTCATCCTAGTTTACAAATACCTCCATGGCCTCACCCCTTCCTATCTCTGTAATCTCCTTCAGTCCCACAACCCCCACGAGATGTCTGCGCTCCTCAAATTCTGCCCTCTTGAGCATCCCTGATCATAATTGTTCAACCATCGGTGGCCGTGCCTTCAGCTGCCTGGGCCCTAAGCTCTGGAACTCCCTCCCTAAACCTCTCCGCCTCTCTACCTCTCTTTTCTCCTTCACGGCGCTCCTTAAAATCTACCTCTTTGACCAAGCTTTTGGTAATCTGCCGTAATTTCTTTTTATCTGGCTCATTGTCCATTTTTTGTTTTGTTTTATAACACTCCTGTGAAGTGCCTTGGGACATTTTACTACATTGCAGGCTCTCTATAAATACAAGTGTTGTTGTTGTTGTTGTTGAAGGATAGCCAACACAAAGACTGAGACTTCTAAGGCACAACTGCTGTCAGGATTAGCTGAGACGGAGAGAAGTAAGGAGTTTCGGCCCCGGAAGAGCCTCATTAGGGTCACCTCTGCATTTAGGAAAGGCTTTTTGCTGCATGGATTTACTTTACCCCCCACATTCATGCTTCTCACTAAATTCTGACAGGATCAGACGAGCAGCAATAGCACCCTTTCCTGGTTCTAAACCAGAGTGTCAGCCTGGATTAGGTATCAACAACGACAGTCTGCATTTATATAGCACCTTTACCGTAGTAAAACATCCAAATGCGCTTCACAGGAGCGATTGTCAACAAAAATTTGACACAGAGCAAGATAAGGGGATATTAGGGCAGGTGAGCAAAAGCTTGGTCAAAGAGGTAGATTTTCAGGAGCATCTTATAGGAGGAGAGAGGCGGAGAGGTTAGAATCATAGAAATTTATGGCACAGAAGGAGGTCATTCGGCCCATTGTGTTTGTACCAACCAAAAAAGATCTAATTAGCTACTTCCCACTTTCCAGCTCTTGGCCCATAGCCCTGCAGGCTACGGCACTTCAAGTGCACATCCAAGTACTTTTTAAATGCGATGAGGGTTTCTGCCGCTACCATCCTTTCAGGCAGTGAGTTCCAGACCCTCACCACCCTCTGGGTGAAAATACTCTGTGGAGAGTGCAGAGAAATTAATGTTTCAGATTAACGAGGGAAAAGGGGAGGGGGAAAAAAAATCACAAATGCACCACAAGTACATACACACATGCACTGCTCCTCTGCCAGCTTTTCATGATTTCTTTCCTGCCTGCTTATTCCCAATAGTGTCTTGTACACGTATTTTACTTCCATCATTGTGCCTCCTTTTGTCCTCTGCTAATATCACTACCATCCTTTAACCAGCTCCTGTGCAGCACTTTACAACGCACTGTGTGTTTTTGTTTGTGTGTGTGTGTGTGTGTGTGTGTGTGTATATGCGCGTTTCCCCTCCCTTGTTTTCCTTTTTAAATTCTGACCGTCAGTAATTGACACCAGTTCTGGTGAAGGGTCCACACCACCTGAACTGTTAACCCCTCTGTTCCCTGCACTAGGCAGGAAATTCCAGAGCTTAGGGCCCAGGCAGTAGAAGGCACGGCCACCAGTGGTGGAGCGATTAAAATCAGGGATGTGCAAGTGGGTAGAATTAGAGGAGCGCAGATATCTCATAGGGTTGTGGGGCTGGAGGAGATTACAGAGATAGGGAGGGGTGAGGCCATAGAGGGACTTAAAAACAAGGGTGAGAATTTTAAAGTCATGCAATGCATTCCAGATCGTAACAAATTGCTGCATACAAAAAATTCCCCATCTCTCCCCTCTGGTTCTTTTGTCAATTATCTTAAATCAGTGTCCTTTGGTTACCGTCCCTCCCGGCAATGGATATAGTTTCACATTATTTACTCTATCAAAACTCTTCATGATTTTGAAGGCATTTATTAAATATCACCTCAACCTTCTCCGTTCAAAGGAGAACTACCCCAGCTTCACCAGTCCCTCCAAGTAACTGAAGACCCTCATTCCTGCTACCATTCTAGTAAATCTCCTCTACAAGCCTTTAACATGCTTCCCAAAGTGTGGTGCCCAGAACTGAACACAATACTCCACAGCCACTTCTCCTGCCTCAATGGCAAAAGTTCCACGAACTGAATCAAAACCACACACAAATCAAGAAGTGGCGATTAGACAATGCAGACTGGGGTTTTAGGATGTGGTTAGAAGGGGCAGCATGAGGGAGGTACAACAACAACTTGTATTTATATAGCGCCGTTAACATAGAAACATAGAAAATAGGTGCAGAAGTAGGCCATTCGGCCCTTCTAGCCTGCACCGCCATTCAATGAGTTCATGGCTGAACATGCAACTTCAGTACCACATTCCTACTTTCTCGCCAAACCCCTTGATCCCCCTAGTAGTAAGGACTTCATCTAACTCCTTTTTGAATATATTTAGCATCTATGCTAATCGCTTCAACCACTCTTTGGGTAAAGAAATTTCTACATAGTGAAACGTCCCAAGGCACTTAACAGGAGTATTTTAAGACAAAAAAATTTGACACCGAGCCCCATAAGTAGAAAAGAGTGCAGGTGACCAAAAGCTTAGTCAAAGAGGTAGGTTTTAAGGAGCGTCTTGAAGGAGGAAAGAGAGGTAGAGAGGTTTAGGGAGGAGTTCCAGAGCTTGGGGCCTAGGCAATGGCCACCAATGGTTGAGCAATTATAATCAGGGATGGTCAAGAGGACAGAATTAGAGGAGCGCAGATATCTCGGCGGGGTGGGGGGTTGTGGGGCTGGAGGAGATTACAGAAATAGGGATGGGTGAGGCCATGGAGGGATTTGAAAATAACAAAAAATTTAAAATCGAGGCGTTGCTTAACCGGAAGCCAATGTAGGTCTGCGGGCACAGTGGGTGATGGGTGAGCGGGACTTGGTGCGAGTTAGGGTGCAAGTTAGGACATGAGGAGCAAAATTTTGGATCACCTCTAGTTTAGGTCGAGTAGAAGGTGGGAGGCCAGCCAGGAGTGCATTGGAATAGTCGAGTAAAGAGGTAACAAAGGCATGGATGAGGGCTTCAGCAGCGGATGAGCGCAGGCAGGGGGCGGAGACGGTCAATGTTACAGAGGTGAAAATAGGCGGTCTTAGTTATACTGCGGATATGTGGTTGGAAGCTCATTTCAGGGTCAAATATGACGACAAGTTTGCGAACCGACAAGAAGGAGGCTTGTTTCAACGCTAGAGTTATAACATGTAAATGCTTAACAGAAACGTGCAAGAGCATTGACACAAACGGGGCTACCAATCATGCATGGTTCCCTTTAAGCTGCGCAGCGGTCTGGAGCTCTCGCGCAGGCCGCTTGCCGGCTTTACAATAGGAAGAAAACGCTCGTGCGGGGATTTGAATGGGCCGCACAGCCTGTTAAAAGGGCTGCACACCACAAAAAATTTAAAGGGGACATTGAAATCAAGTCAGTTGCATTAAATATAGAGATTGTTGATTTTTTGGGGAATTGGATATCTGTGTTTTTTCCCAGATTACATGGCTCACAGGTGGGGTATGGTAGGGAGTGTCTATTTTGTGATGCACAAGACACCGCTGTTGTGTCGGGACAGATTGGACAGACCAGAGGGTCTATTCTTGCCCGCCATTGTTCGTACTTGAAAAGGAACCATGTGCACGGCTATGGGGAAGGAGCAAGGGGAGTGGGACTAATTGGATCGCTCTTTCAAAGAGCCAGCGAATGGTCTCTTTCTGTGCTCTGTAATTCAATGGACCTGGGGAGCGTGTCATTACGAACGCAGGAACATAGAAACATAGAAAATAGGTGCAGGAGTAGGCCATTCGGCCCTTCTAGCCTGCACCGCCATTCAATGAGTTCATGGCTGAACATGCAACTTCAGTACCCCATTCCTGCTTTCTCACCATACCCCTTGATTCCCCTAGTAGTAAGGACTTCATCTAACTCCTTTTTGAATATATTTAGTGAATTGGCCTCAACAACTTTCTGTGGTAGAGAATTCCACAGGTTCACCACTCTCTGGGTGAAGAAATTCCTCCTCATCTCGGTCCTAAATGGCTTCCCCCTTATCCTTAGACTGTGTCCCCTGGTTCTGGACTTCCCCAACATTGGGAACATTCTTCCTGCATCTAACCTGTCTAACCCCGTCAGAATTTTAAACGTTTCTATGAGGTCCCCTCTCATTCTTCTGAACTCCAGTGAATACAAGCCCAGTTGATCCAGTCTTTCTTGATAGGTCAGTCCCGCCATCCCGGGAATCAGTCTGGTGAACCTTCGCTGCACTCCCTCAATAGCAAGAATGTCCTTCCTCAGGTTAGGAGACCAAAACTGTACACAATACTCCAGGTGTGGCCTCACCAAGGCCCTGTACAATTGTAGCAACACCTCCCTGCCCTTGTACTCAAATCCCCTCGCTATGAAGGCCAACATGTCATTTGCTTTCTTAACCGCCTGCTGTACCTGCATGCCAACCTTCAATGACTGATGTACCATGACACCCAGGTCTCTTTGCACCTCCCCTTTTCCTAATCTGTCACCATTCAGATAATAGTCTGTCTCTCTGTTTTTACCACCAAAGTGGATAACCTCACATTTATCCACATTATACTTCATCTGCCATGCGTTTGCCCACTCACCTAACCTATCCAAGTCGCTCTGCAGCCTCACAGCATCCTCCTTGCAGCTCACACTGCCACCCAACTTAGTGTCATCCGCAAATTTGGAGATACTACATTTAATCCCCTCGTCTAAATCATTAATGTACAGTGTAAACAGCTGGGGCCCCAGCACAGAACCTTGCGGTACCCCACTAGTCACTGCCTGCCATTCTGAAAAGTCCCCATTTACTCCTACTCTTTGCTTCCTGTCTGACAACCAGTTCTCAATCCATGTCAGCACACTACCCCCAATCGCATGTGCTTTAACTTTGCACATTAATCTCTTGTGTGGGACCTTGTCAAAAGCCTTCTGAAAGTCCAAATATACCACATCAACTGGTTCTCCCTTGTCCACTCAACTGGAAACATCCTCAAAAAATTCCAGAAGATTTGTCAAGCATGATTTCCCTTTCACAAATCCATGCTGACTTGGACCTATCATATTACCTCTTTCCAAATGCACTGCTATGACATCCTTAATAATTGATTCCATCATTTTACCCACTACCGATGTCAGGCTGACCGGTCTGTAATTCCCTGTTTTCACTCTCCCTCCTTTTTTAAAAAGTGGGGTTACATTGGCTACCCTCCACTCCATAGGAACTGATCCAGAGTCAATGGAATGTTGGAAAATGACTGTCAATGCATCCACTATTTCCAAGGCCACCTCCTTAAGTACTCTGGGATGCAGTCCATCAGGCCCTGGGGATTTATCGGCCTTCAATCCCATCAATTTCCCCAACACAATTTCCCGACTAATAAGGATTTCCCTCAGTTCCTCCTCCTTACTAGATCCTCTGACCCCTTTTATATCCGGAAGGTTGTTTGTGTCCTCCTCAGTGAATACCGAACCAAAGTACTTGTTCAATTGGTCCACCATTTCTTTGTTCCCCGTTATGACTTCCCCTGATTCTGACTGCAGGGGACCTACGTTTATCTTTACTAACCTTTTTCTCTTTACATATCTATAGAAACTTTTGCAATCCGTCTTAATGTTCCCTGCAAGCTTCTTCTCGTACTCCATTTTCCCTGCCCTAATCAAACCCTTTGTCCTCCTCTGCTGAGTTCTAAATTTCTCCCAGTCCCCGGGTTTGCTGCTATTTCTGGCCAATTTGTATGCCACTTCCTTGGCTTTAATGCTATCCCTGATTTCCCTTGATAGCCACGGTTGAGCCACCTTCCCTTTTTTATTTTTACGCCAGACAGGAATGTACAATTGTTGTAGTTCATCCATGCGGTCTCTAAATGTCTGCCATTGCCCATCCACAGTCAACCCCTTCAGTATCATTCGCCAATCTATCCTAGCCAATTCACGCCTCATACCTTCAAAGTTACCCTTCTTTAAGTTCTGGACCATGGTCTCTGAATTAACTGTTTCATTCTCCATCCTAATGCAGAATTCCACCATATTATGGTCACTCTTCCCCAAGGGGCCTCGCACAACGAGATTGCTAATTAATCCTCTCTCATTACACAACACCCAGTCTAAGATGGCCTCCCCCCTAGTTGGTTCCTCGACATATTGGTCTAAAAAACCATCCCTTATGCACTCCAGGAAATCCTCCTCTACCGTATTGCTTCCAGTTTGGTTAACCCAATCTATGTGCATATTAAAGTCACCCATTATAACTGCTGCACCTTTATTGCACGCACCCCTAATTTCCTGTTTGATGCCCTCCCCAACATCACTACTACTGTTTGGAGGTCTGTACACAACTCCCACTAACGTTTTTTGTCCTTTGGTATTCTGCAGCTCTACCCATATAGATTCCACATCATCCAAGCTAATGTCCTTCCGAACTATTGCCTTGAATTGCAAGTGCAGAACCTGGCTCTTGTCTGCAGTGCACTCTGGGACACCAGAACTATTGATTCCATTTCCCTTTGAGCCGAAATGTCAGCTTTCTCCGACAGTGATCAAAATATCTCTGAGATTGCGTGCCAAAGTCTACACTTCAAGGTACCTAAGGCCTACGTGAAAGACGGCAGCAGCTTTTGAACACCTCCTGCAGTAAACAGAGAAGAATATCAGCCTGAACTCCAGCTGCGCTGCGTGTAGCAATACATTTGCACGACAGTAAAACATATGAGCAGATTACTGTTCTGTTTGTTTTGCCTGAGGTCAAGTTATGGTTCAAGCAAAGTTCAGGCAAAACTTGTACCTCAGCTCCTCTTCATCTATTGAGAGATTATTCCAGTTTGGCAGATTGGGGAGGACCAGCGTCACAAGTTTAAACTACGCAGAAGTAGGAAGATTAGATATTGGCCAGTTCCTCTCTTCCCAGAGAGTAGTCAGCGGAACACATTGTCGGCTATTGTGGTGGGTGCTGACTCTCTGGCTTCCAGAGGGAGCTGCACCGGTTCCTGACTGGGGCACAGATCACATCATAGAAGTGGTCAGTGTCTTTATAGGTAATACTTGGTCCGTGTGATCTCCTGGGCTGGTCTCGATCGCCTGAGGGGGTTGGAGAGGAATTTTCCAGAGTATTTTTTTCATTTCTTGGTCCTGGTTTTTTTCTTTGATTTATTGTCTATCCCAGAAGGTAACATGGCTGGGGTTGGGAGGGAAGAGGTGTCTAGTCATGATGCTCCAGCCATCATGAGTATGGGGCAGGTTCGACAGCCCAGCTGGTCTTTATGTGCGTCATTTTTATATGTTCATATCTGTGGCTGTCAGGGTAGCTGTTGCTCTGTCTCCGGACCTCAGATACTGTTAAAACACTTTGCTTATCTTCTGCCATTCTGAAGAAGAGCCTAGCCCAATGTGCTAGTGTTTCATTTATCTCCACAGACACTGACTGACCTGCTGTGTATTGCCACTCACCTGTCATTCTTTCAGATTTTCTGTTTTTATTTTTCCCCCCTACAAGAGCTGTTTAATAGAATTATTTTGTCCCATTCTTTTTCTTGTGGGCAAGTGCTCGGTCCTAACTTGGATGTGGCTCTTGGTGGCATAACTTGAAATCGGGATGTCCACATGTAGTTCCGGCATCCCGTTACTGAATGAGATGAACAGGCTGGGACTCTTTTCTCTAGAAGGGTGACCTGATAGAGGTCATGAAAGTGTTTGATAGGGTAGAGGAAGAGAAAACTTGTGGGGCAGTCCAAAACTAGGGGCCATAAATATAAGATAGTCACTAATAAATCGAATAGGGAATTCAGAAGAAACTTCTTTACCCAGAGAGTGGTTAGAATATGAAACTACTACAAGGAGTAATTGAGGCAAATGGAATAGATGCCTTTAAGAGAAACATAGATAAGTACATGAGGGAGAAAGGAATAGAAGATTATGCTGATAGGGTGAGATGAAATAGGGTGGGAGGAGACCCTCTAAATACCGGCATGGACCAAATGGCCCATTTCTATGTTGTAAATTCTTTGCAAATTACTCTTCAGTATAGCATGTTGCACCATTCCAGAGAATGGATCTTGGGGGCAATGGGTGAGACCATGGCTTTCGACAAAAGCTAGTGAATATAATGTCTACACTGTATCAGCCAATGAGTTGCACTGCAGGCGGGGTGGGACTTGCAGCAGGACCCACAGCAGTCTATTAACTCAATAAACAGAGTCTATTTAAACAGCGCACTAAAGCAAACCGTCTACAGAGTCTATTTATAAAGAATCATTGTGAACTACAGCAAACAGAACTCATGCCAGAAACTGCAGCAAATTCTCCCGATAAAAGCAGGGCGATTTCTCCAGGAAAAATGCAATGTTTGGAGGATCGTTACAGAATTCAAAGGGTGTGCGTAAAATCCATCGCAGTCACTTACAGCAGTGCGGTCTCCAGGCGTGATTGACAGGGGGAATTACCCAATCATCTCCACTCTGGGCGGGACTTGTGGTCTCGCTACATGCAGCTGTAAAAGATTGTGGGTTGCCTGGGGAGTGGGGTGAGCCCAGGATCAGGGATCCTGAAGAAGGGAAGCCAGGGAACACTGGCGAACAAAGTTTCGCCCTTCGCTGCAAGGACTGCTCACCCTCCGCGGATGAGTTGCATTCCCCACTTGTGGTGGTACTTGTTTAAATCTGGGTTTGGGTTATTATACACTTGAGTAAAAAGAAAATCAATCCTGTTTCTCATTTCTCAGGTGTGGGACATTATATGCTTATGGGGAGAAATAGCTAAAAGATTTTTTCTCTTACAATGTCAGCTTATTTTGTAGTAAGGCATTGAATTGAACCAGCAACAGCACTTCAAAGGTAAGATACATGACAGTTCTTCAAGACTGGAAACAAGTTGGTTGCAGAGAAGCAAAGGCTACGATTATTATAAATTCTACATCCGTTGATACGATAGACTGCACCACGGTTATAAGGGAATGGGAAATATTCATGATCAATGCATTTGATTCCGCTGCTTAAATTGAATTTTCTGTTAAATAAATATTCATACAAAAAATATTCATCAGAACAGAAAGGGACTACTTGCGAATGAAATGTTCATTCAAGATTTCCCAGAGATTCAAGTATTTCATTAATGTTCTCGAATTATTTTGCCTTCCCCTCAGATCTCCTACATAAAAGATTGAATGATTAAAATTCTCGACTGCTCAGACCTCAAGTCAAACACAACTCGCTCTCCAGTACCGTATGGTCAGTAATTAATAAAGCAAAACCATTTGAGCAAAGATGATTTTCAAATCGCCGAATATATTTCGGGCACTATAATGAAGAATCCTTCATCTCCTGCACTACGGCTCTCCGAAATTTCCCATATTGACTGCACCACAGTGAGTAGGGACAGGAACGTCCTGAGTTTAAACTAACAGCAACACTGGAGAGCCAGTGAGCTTCAGTAAGAGCGTCTTAATCTGTTGGGTAAAAGAACAAACTTATATTTATATAAGACCTTTCATGACCTCAAGATGTCCCAAATCACTTTACAGCCAATGAAGTACTTTTGAAGTGTAGTCACTGTTGTAATGTAGGAAAACATGGCAGCCAATTTGCGCACAGCAAGCTCCCACAAACAGCAATGTGATAACCAGATTTTTAGGTGTTGATCGAGGGATAAATGTTAGCCCGGACATTGGGAGAACTCCCCTGCTCTTCTTCAAAAAGTGCACTGAAATCTTTTAAATTCACCTGAGAGGGCAGGCAAGACATCGGCTGAAGGTCACATCTAAAAGACGGCACCTCCGACAGTGCAGCACTCGGTACTGCACTGGAGTGTCAGCCTGGATTTTGTGCTCAAGTCTTTGGATTGGGACTATGAAGCCACAACCATCTGATTCAGAAGCAAGAGTGCGACCACATGGGCCACGGCTGGCGCTCCTTGCTAACAAAGATGTGAAACATTAACGCAATCCAAACACGCAACAATGGGAGGTGAAATTCCTTTCCCAACGAAAAGCGCAAAAATGCAGGTACTTCTCGATCATTGCAATCCTGCATTCTCAGAAATCGCATATTTTACATCAGCGCATACTTAAAATTTAGTTCATCATGGAAATAAAAGGATGTGTTCTTGCAGTTTTTAATTGACAAGGGTCATTCACCTTTACCCAGACCCAAATCCACTTCCATCAATCACCATTTGGGGATTGATTTATATTAATGTTTTTGGTGAGGTAAACTTGAGATCATCCAAAACTCGACTGCCCATGTCCTAACTTGCACCAAGTCCCGTTCATGCTCGCTGACCTATATTGGTTCTTGATTAAGCAACGCCTCGATTTCAAAATTCTCATCCTAGTTTTTAAATCCCTCCAGACTTGCCCCTCCCCATGTCTGTAATCTCCTCCAGCCCCACAACCCGTCTGAGCCATACCTTTGTTACCTCTAGACTTGACCATTCTAAGGCACTCCTGGCTGGCCTCCCACATTCTACCCTACGTAAACTAGAGGTGATTCAAAACTCAGCAGCCCGTGTGTCCTAACTTGCACCAAGTCCTGCTCACCCATCACCCCTGTGCTCGCTGACCTACATTAGCTTCCGGTTAAGCAACGCCTCGATTTCAAAATTCTCATCCTTATTTTCAAATCCCTCCATAACCTCACCTCATTATCTCTGTAATTTTCTCCAGCCCCAAAACCCCCTCGAGATGTCTATGCTCCTCTAATTCTGCCCTCCTGAGTATTCCCGATTATAATCACTCAACCATTAGTGGCCATGCCTTCTGTTGCCTAGGCCCCAAGCTCTGGAACTCTCTGCATAAACCTCTCCGCCTCTCTACTTCTCTTCAAGATGCTCCTTAAAAACTACCTCTTGTCACCTGCACTAATTTCTACTTATGCGGCTCAGTGTCAATTTATTATCGCATAATACTCCAGTGAAGCGCCTTGGGACATTTCACTACATTAAAGGTGCTATATAAATAAAAGTTGTTCAGGTATTACCTGCACATCTTTAATTCTGCCCTCTTGAGCATCCCTGATTATAATCGCTCAACCATTGGTGGCTGTGCCTTCTGCTGCCTGAGACCCAAGCTCTGGAATTCCCTGCCTAAACCTATCCACCTCTTTCCTTCTGTAAGACGCTCCTTTAAAACCTACCTCTTTGACCAAGATTTTGGTCACCTGCCCTAATTTCTGCTTATGTGACTTGGTGCCAAATTCTTTGTCTTATAATACTCCTGTGAAGCGCCTTGGAACATTTTACTACTTTAAAGGCACCAAATAAATACAAGTTGTTGTTAAGGAATGTATATTTTTATCTTCCTCTTATCCTGAAGCTGTTGACTCCTGCTGGGGTTGTGATTCCACAGCCTCCTCTCCTCCAACGTCTTGTCCAAGTGGTCATTCTTCAAGTGGAGAGACGAGAGAAGCTGGGATTGTTCTCCTTCGAGTATAGAGATTAAGGGGAGATTTAACAGAAATTATGAGGGGTTTTGATACAGTAAATACAGAGAATCGGATTCCACTGGCAGGAGTGTCAGTAAGATTTAGAGGACACAGATATAAGAACCAGAACCAGAGGAAGGGAGTTGAAGAGATTTTTTTTTAAACGCAGCGAGTTATGATGATCTAGAACGCGCTGCCTGAAAGGGCGATGAAAGCAGACTCAAAAGTAACTTTCAAAAAGGAAGTGGATAAATAGTTGAAAAGGAAAAATTTGCAGTGTTATGTAGAAAGAGCATGGGAGTGGGACTAATTGGATAGCTCGACCAAAGAGCCATCACAGGCACAATGGGCCGAATGGCCTTCTGTGCTGTATGATTCAATGATTCTCAGCTGAGCTGAAACTTACCATCTTTCTAACTTTCCATTGCTGTGGTCAAATTCGTACAACAATGTAAGGACACACAAACACATCAAGAGTCATAGCACAGGTCAGGAAACACTGGCAGATTTCGCTACTTCCCAGCCCAACGGTATTGAAGTCCTCCGATTATCTGCTTGGTTGAAATCTTTGAACTTAACACAGATCAAAGATCTATCCTGGGATCTTCCTGATCTCTGTGCCTCCATCCCCACTGGCTGACCTGTACCTCTACTCCATTGACCTTCCTTTGCTCCATATCCCTCTATACCCTTACCCAACATAAATGCACCAAGAGCTCCAATTGTCCCCCAGCATCTACAGCCTTTTGGGGAGAGATTTTCAGATTTCCACTACCCTTTGTGCGATAAAAGTGATTTTTGACATCCCCCTGAACGGCCTGGCTCTAATTATATGATCCCCTCTTTTTCTGAAATTCCCTACCAGAGGAAATAGTTTCTCTGGGCTCAATTTTGGCCAGGAGTTGCTCCGTTTTTTTTGGAGTAACTTGATTTTTCTGGCGTATCTTAAAAATCCCCATTTTTCACATTCAATTTGCGCCAGTGATAGTTACGATTTTTTAAGTTTAGTTTTTTTTCTCAAAAGGGGGCGTTACCAACCACCTACGCCAGTTCTGCCCATTTAGGCAACTTTGGCCAGCTAATAGTTACTCCAAATCTATTTAGGCCAGCGTATGTGGCCACTTCAGAAAACCCTTGCAGAGAGTTAAAGAAATCGGTGCAGGTAGGTACATCGGAGGCCATTTGGTTAGGGCTAGGGGCGGGCAACAGAACTGATAGTGCTCCTGCCTGGATGATTTCTAGCCAAGTGAGTTTCAAAAGGCTAAAATTTAATTTGGTCACTAATAAAGAAACTTAATGATTAAAGAATGTGAATAGGATCAAACAGCTATACAGGCCATCATATGACAAACTTCGCAAAGTTAATTTACTATACAACAAAAGCATTCATAGAACCTTAAATTACAAAATAAAAGTGGAGAGGACCTGCACCTAAAGCACCAAACCTTGCAAACAAAAAGTTCTAAGAATTAAATAACAAATAAAAAATTGAAGTAAGAACTACCTTCAGCTTAAAACTCAGCCTGGGAAGGCAGCGGGCCGGCCTGTGCAGGAGGCCGGCCTGTGCAAGAGGCCACTCGGCCTGGGCTAGGGGCGGCACGACAGTGCACCGGGAGGCCACTCGGCCTGGGCTAGGGCCGGGAGCGATCGGCATCGGGATTCAACGCGGCATCTGTATTCCATGGAGAGAGGCTGGGCTGCAAAGGAGGGGGGGGGGGGGGAAAGAGGAGGAGAGCGAGTGAACGCGGCATCTGTGGGGAGAGGGGCTGGGCCGATTGCCAAATTTTGCCGTTACTGCGCATGCGCAGACATCGTGACCCGACTCCACTGCACATGTGCAGACGGCCCGGCACCGTTTTCAGCGCAGGACGCTGGCTCCAACCCCGACTCGACTGGCCACGCTGCGCGACGACCGGAGAGAGGCCAGACAGCGGGCCAAAGTGGGGAGCAATTTTTTCGGCGCACTTCTAAAAGGAGAAAAGCGGCGCATCTCCGGTAAGTGCGCGAAAAAAGGGGTGGGCCAAAATTGAGCCCTCGGATTGCTTTCTCCGATGACAGGTTCCAGTAACTTCCTCACTTTGATGTTAAACTGACAGATCTATAGTTAACTGGTTTCATAGAATAGTACAGCATAGGAGGCCATTCGGCCCATTGAATTTTTCTTTCCCTTTTTAAATAATAGAGACTTGGATTTCTATAGCACCTTTCACGGCCACTGGACGTCTCAAAGCACTTTACAACCAATAAAGTACTTTGGGAGTGTAGTCACTGTTGTAATGTCGGAAACGCGGCAGCCAATTTGCGCACAAGCAAGCTCCCACAAACAGCAATGTGATAATGACCGGATAATCTGTCTTGTTTTTGGTTATGTTGATTGAGGGATAAATATTGGCCAGGACACCAGGGATAACTCCCCTGCTCTTCTTCAAAGTAGTGCCATGGGATCTTTTACATCCACTTGAGAGAGCAGACGGGACCTCGGTTTAACTTCTCATCTGAAAGATGGCACCTCGGACAGTGCAGTGCTCCCTCAACACTGAACTGGAGTGTCAACTTAGATTTTTTGTGCTGCAAGTTCCTGGAGTGGGGCTTGAACCCACAGCCTTCCGACTCAGAAGTGAGTGCACTACCCACTGAGCCACAGCTGACACTAATGAAGTGACATTTGCAATTTTCCAATGCAAAGACACAATTCCCAAATCTAGAGAGTTTTGAAAATTCCAACTAACATATTTGCAATTTTCTCCTTATCATCCCTTATAGTCTCACCTGCATCTGCCTTTTATGGGGCCACATTTCACCACTCTTAGTCACATTTCTTTTAGTTATATTTCGACCAGGCTGTTTTCATACCATCAACACAAAATATTTCACTGCCGTATTTGTTTCCACATGAACATTCTGGATCAGTAGCATAATTGGTCACTTGTTGGAGAATGACTTCAAAACTGCAGTGACACTGCCACCCAGTGACAAGTTTGAATATGTTATTTCTTACAGGACCGTACAGCGCAGGCCATTCGGCCCATCGTGCCTGTGCAGCTCTTTGAAAGAGCTGTCCAATTAATTCCACTTCCCTATTCTTCCCCTGCAATTTTCTCCCCTTCAAGTATTTGAAAGTTACTATTGAATCTGCTTTCACCATCCTTGCAGTGCATTCCCGATCATAACTCGCCGAGTAAAATAAATTCTTCTCTCGCCACTGGTTCTATTGCTAATTACCTGAAAGTACTTAATTTCTTCTCCATTATTTTTCCATCTTGCTTTATAAGCAATCCATTAAGAATATAATTTCTTTAAAAAAGTTTCACTTTGAAAGGTTGTTTCCTGATGCAAGGTCTGGGGCGAGGTTTATTTGCTGCAACATGATACGCCTAATTGGAACCAGGACACACTCAGTCATCTGATATGTGAACCGGTTAGGTCTGCGGTAGTCCTAAGCGCTGATGATGATTGCTAGGTCAGGAGGTTCTTGTTGGACAGTCAGTGGGGTGTTTAGCAATGCCTTGTGCTGGTTAAACCTTGACTCTTGCAGCTAAGTTCTCTGGGCTTAGGTAGATGACTATGACCCTTTAGGAAGAGAATGTTGTAGGGCTGCAGGTTACAGAGATTGGAGGGGGAGGGGGTGAGGGGGTGAGGTCATGGACTTTGCAGCAAAGTCTCTTCTGATACATCGTGCTGCTTTGATCCTGAAGTTGAGAGTGCATCCTCTGTCTTGAGTAATGATGGTCCAATAATCTGAATTTAGAAAGGTATTCAATTAGCTTGAAGTTGCAACTCAATCTTATCTGTTACATATCAACAAGGATTTTGAACTTTGTGAAAGATTGTCACAACATATTTGCTTGCTTTCGTTTTAAGAGACATAGATCGCTTCCTGTTTTGATGAGTGACTCATTGAATCCGACATGAATGGGATATTTGAGATCTGCCAAACAAGGTGAAGGAACCTGACACAAACTCTTCCTGCTAAAACGTTAGCAACATTCTACTAACCATTATGCTAGTCTGTTTGGAAACAAACCTTGAATATTTGCTTCGCAGCACCTGAACAATTGTATCGTCCTTTGTCAGATTTTTGGGTCTTAATCTGTAGCTTTTGAATCATTATAATGGATTTTCTACTCTACTTCAGAAAGCTGTAGAGAAAGATAAAGGATGAATTACAATCTTCTGAGTGAAGCAACATTCAGATTCTGTTCATTTAACGCCTGACCTTGTGACCAGGGAGGTGTAGGTGGACAACCAATGAAGGCTGGAGAGCTCGTTAACTCTGATGGCTCGTCCTTGGGTCAGGTAGCAGCTTTCCAAGGTGAAGCAAGTTTAGGTCGCGTGGATATAGACATTGAAAAGGAGGTTACGTAAAGTTTATGCAATGGCAAACTTTTTAAAGCTTAAAAAATAAGCCAGATGATCAAAAATCCGCCTGAAACTTCAGACGCGATAGTAATGAAAGACTGGCATTTCTATAGAGCTTTTCACCTCAGGACATCCCAAAGTGCTTTACAGCCAATAAAGTACTTTTGAAGTGTAGTCATCATTGTAATGTAGCAAACATGGCAGCCAATTCGCGCACAGCAAGCTCCCACAAATTAAATAAATGACCAAATAGTCTGTTTTGGTGATGTTAATTGTGGGATAAATGCTGGCTAGAACACCAAGAATAACAAAAATCTATTGATCTCTGTCTGGACAACTCCAATTGTCCCAGAGTTTTGGGGGAGGAAGAGATCCAGATTTCTACTACCGTTTGTGTGTAAAAAGTGCAAGAATGCAATATTGCAGAGCTATATAGAAATGTAACCAAGTGAATGCAAGTGGCACGTTTCGAGATTCGCTGACCATTTTTCCACAGAAAGGATTTGTAAATTTAAGTGGACTGTTTTAAAGTAAAGCAGGGTCACACGGATTTAAAATTCTCCTTACAGCTAAATACTACAATTGCTGAGGAGTTTATATGTCAATGAGTCTGAAGATGTCTTTATACAACTTTGAATAAGTAAATAAGTTAATTATCTCGTTTCAGGCTTCTTACAAAAATCCCCATGCATTATTGTTCAGATGGCCTATTCATCTCAGTGAAGCATGGGGTATCGCTTGTGAATCCACTCTTGTGCAGGTAGCCAATTTCATTGACAGGCATAGTGGTGAACCATTAAACAGGGAAGGAAAAGACTTGTATTTATATAGCACTTTTCATGACCTCAGGATGTCTCAAAGCGCTTTACAGCCAATTCAGTACAGTGTAGTCACTGTTGTAGTATAGGAAAAGTGGGAGACAATTTGCGCACAGCAAGGTCCCACAAAAAGCAATGCGATATTGACAAGGTAACTCGCGAGTTTTGCAGTTGATTGAGGGATAAATATCGGGCAGAACACTGGGGAAAACTCTCCTGCTCTTTTTCGAAATAGTGCCGTGGGATCTAATACACCAGAGACTTTGAGTTCAAATCCCACCATGGCAGTTTGAGAATTTAAATTCAGCTTGGAAAATCTGGAAATAAATAAACTGGCACCAGCAAAAATGACCACGAAGTTGTTGGATTATTGTAAAAATCCAACTGGTTCGCTAATGTCCTGTTAGGTAAGGAAACCTGCCGTCCTTACCTGGTCTGGTCTGTGTATGACTCCAGTACCACATCACTGCCTTCTGAAACCATTCAGTTGCATCATACCACTTTCTGTTCAAGCTGAAGGCACACCACTCTCTCAGGGCAACTAGGGATGGGCAATAAATGCTGGCCACATCCCAAGAATGAAAAAATTTGATCAGGCAGCATCTGTGGAGAAAGTCAATCGATGCCTCAGGTTTGAGAAGTTCCCTGGGTCCTGAGGAAGGGTCTCGGATCTAAAACGTCGGCCTGTTTGACTTGTTGCTCCACAGATGCTGCCTGACCCGCTGAGTATTTCCAGCTCGTTTGTGTTTATTTTCAGATTTCCAGTATTTTGCTTCCTGGCATCACACTGTGTCTCCGTAAACACAATCCACGTTCAGAGTCAAAATATTTTCCTTCATGCAGGGAGTTAGCAATTAAGGAAAAATATTTGGAGTTTTATTTTAATGAACGCAAGGAAACAAATCCTCGAGACATCTGCGACTTTCCACCATATTCTTCCTTAATTGCTTCAGACGCAACAGGCAGGTCGTGGTGAATCGTCGGTCGGCAAGGAACAAGAGAGAGGTACGTATGGTAAGGATTTTAATGGGAAAAAAAATACAAATGCTTAGACTACGCAACAACAGCTCTTGCATCTTAAAAACGATCACAGAAATAAATACTGTCTAGAAAACAGAGGAACATTCGAGCCAGAAACATCTCTCAAACTAAAACAGAAAGCGTTGTGTTTTATTCACTTACCAGGAATGATTACGACTACTGCATGACAAAAGGGCACCGGGCATTCTGACAGCACCTCGACACAACACTGCAGTGGAGTGCAATTTGATTGGTCTCAACATCTCGTGACTGCAGGTATACAAGTAGATTTGCCTTTACACATAGTGACCCCCTCAATCTTCCACTTGAAATTCATCCTTGACATTGCTTAATTTTGCTCGCTCTCGCCCCCTGCTGAAACCCAAGTCCACGGTGATGAGGAGGGGTTACCCTCGCCATCCTTTTGTTTTCTGCCCAATGTCCAACACTTGCCTACAAAGGGGTTTTTCGGGCAGTTCATTGGTTCACCGTTGGGTACCGCTCGATGATGTGCCTGCTGAGTTAGTTCCTGCAGCCAACCAGTTAGTGATGTGCACCAAATGCCCAGAAATCACAATTCCAATGCAAACCGCTTGGGTATCGGTGTGAAAGGCGAGTTTCCGACTGTTCATTAAGCTCACTGAAAGCCCAAGGTGGGGAGAAGTTTCCAAAGTATCATCTACTCGAATCCTTCTTTGGAGCACACGGTCGTATGTCAATTGGCATTACATACACATCCGAGGTAACTATGATAGGCAGGCATTTCATGAAGAATTGGGAAATGTTGCCGAAGCCAGTTGGTTCTACCTTACGTTAGTGATCAGTCCGTTGCCGGATATCAGTTTTATGTCAACACCTTTTACCCCATGACTCTGTATGCGTTGCCTGTCAGAGAGCAGAGTAGAACTGGTGATACATCATTACTACATTAAAAATCATGACGAAGGGGAATGGGATCAATCCCTAGTTAGCTAATGCAGAGCGGGCAGGCAAACGCACTCAATGCACTGACACAGGGGAAGCCCTTGAATATCAACTTGAAACAAAGACTTGCTTTTATGCAACGTCTCATCATTTCTCTCAAAAAATTCCGAAATGCTTGAATTATTCAATGCTTCACACTGGGAAGATGCTGTTACGATGGGTATGTTCAGCAACCATTTTGCGGGCAGCAAGATCCCACAAACAGCATTGAGATGAACGAGCAATTAAATCTCTTTCTGGTGACATTGGTTCAGGGAAGGCTGTTGGCCCAGGGTACTGGGAGAACTCCACTATTCTTTGCAGAGTGGGAACTTTAATGTCCAACTGAACCACAGGCAGATTAACACCTCATCTCCTCAAATGCAGCATCCCACCTCAATATTGCAGAGCCTAGCCTAGATTATGTGCTGGAGTTTTGTGGTGGAGCTTGAGCAATGCTTCTGAGGAAGAGTCTCGTATGGCGTTTACCCCATCATCCAGGATATGAATTGGTGGATTTGAAGTTGATCGAACAGTGGGAACCGTGACCAATCTAACCGTTGGATCGTGTGGCCAACTCCACATGCTACGACACTATTGAACGGAAGTTCCTGGAGCTGCAATTTTGCTGATGTACCTTGGCGATGTTGGCGCACTGACATGGTAGCTCCAAGGCCAGGCCGCTCTGAATTGCTCATTGCCCCCACGGCCAATGGCAAAGCAAGGCCCATCTACAGGCCGGACGCCTCAAAGTCGAAACTTAACAATGGAAATGTGAGCCAAATCCAAACAAAATAAAAAAATTTAAGTTTTTAAAACTCCAAGGGTTAAATTAATGAGGAGAGATTACACAGACTAGGGTTGCAAGTCTCCGGAATTTAGAAGATTAAGGGGTGATTTGATCGAAGTTTTCAAGATGTTAAGGGGAACTAATAGTTTTTCTCCATCTACCCTATTTCTGCTAGTTGGGGAGTCTAGGATGAGGGGGGGGTCGTAGCCTGACTATGAGAGCCAGGCCTTTCAGGAGTGAAGTTAAGAATTATTTCTATACACAAAGGGTGGTAGAAGTTTGGAAAACTCTTCCGCAAACGGCAATTGATGCTAGATCATTTGTTAATTTTAAATCTGAGATTAACAGATTTTTGTTAACAAAACAGTATTAAGGGATATGGGCCAAAGCGGGTATATGGAGTTAGGTCACAGATCAGCCATGATCACACTGAATGGCGGAACAGGCGCGAGGGGCTAAATCGCCCGCTCCTGGTCCTATCTTTAGGCCCACAGCCTGAAACAGACCCTAGCGATCTCAGGCAGCTGAACCATGGGGCCAATTTTAACCCAACTCGCCCATCAGGAAACAGACGGGATCGTGAGCAATGCTTGCTTTACACCCCGCCCAACTTTACTCTGCACTGCAGTCAATAGTGGGCGGGATGGAAAACCAGCGTTCCAGCCGGACCCGTGGGATTCCCGCCTGCTGAGTTAGGTTAAAAATTACCACCATGGTTTCTGTTAGTGACAGTAAAGGCGGAGCCCACAGATGAGGGGCCCCACAAGAAAGGACACTCAGGGTGACAAAGGGAGGGTGATTAATGACAATAGTCTAACAATGCTTCAAAGGGACAGTTGCCCCTCTGATTTTGGGGCGTAACGGATTACAGTGTCTATTAGTCAATTTTTTTCCTGCTTTCTGTTTGTCATTTTTTTTTTTAATTAAAAAGTCAAATTGGTTGCTAAAGAAAAACACCAATGCGCAACACAGCTTTCCTCACCCCCGTTCAGCGTTAAATTAATAGGTGGAATGAAGCCGTCCTCTCTAGCACGTTTGAGCTATGTAAAAATGTTTAGATTTGAGCGAAAGTATCTCCCAGCACAGAATTAACAGATTGTAAACAGGGGAGATGAAGAAAAGAAACAGCAGATGTTGGAAATAGGCAGTAGGTCCGGCAACATCTGTAAAGAGCAAAGGGTTAATGTTTCGGGTTTAATTTCTGGTTGGAACGCAGGGTTCGGACGAGAGGTCCGTGCCCGAACGTTACCCTTCCTTCTCTTGGCTCAGACGCTGGGTGTATCCTGTTTTTACTCTAACTGCTTATCCCTATTTTCAGTCTTAGCAAAAGAAAGGTCCGACCTCTGAACTTCCCCTGGGGAGGGAAATGCTTTCAGAGTCAACCTAGAATTGAAAAGGACATGTTCCTTTCAAGTTCAGGAGGACCACAAATGAAGAATGAAGCTATCCAGTGATGCCGCACTGTATCAGTGACATGTCACACGTCAGTGCCCTGCCACTGCCTCTCCCCTTTTGAGTCAGGTCTACACTCTATACCAGAATGTAATTACACTTCTTAACACAACAGGCATTTTATTCTATGTGTACAGGCCAACGCAGTCTTACCAACGAGACCTTTTGGCATATTCTCCAAAACATCTGTTCCAAGTTAGCCAAAAAAATGTTAATGACACAAAACAACTCTGCACTTGTGAGCTACAATATGGTGTTGAAGGCTCAGCCCAGAACCCCCTCGAGAATCCGTTAGCAGGCAGCGCAGCATCAGTAGCTCTGGAATCGAGGTGTGTAGTTTGTTGCACTGGCATTGTCTTGCGTGGTTATCAAATCTATGATCGCCGACAGGACAGCGCAGTCTTTCGATCGATTATTCCAATCCACAGGTCGGGGCTTCTTAATCTTCTCTTGCAGAAGGGCATCGAGTTCCTTCTTCAGATCCTGTGGAGAGAGAAAGACCTCAGCGTGAGTACACAGTGCAGGTTTAACAGGACGAGCCTGCGACACCCAGCACAACGTTACCTAGAGATCCGATTGATACTGCATTTGGCCAGAGGAAGTCAAGTTGGACTAACTTTCTCTCAGGAGGGGGAAATCGCTAACTGGAGGAAAGGAACTGACGATCTTCCAGATGTTCCGAACACAGTGTTGGGAAAGTAAACCCCTGTGATTCTGCTTCTTGATGAGATAGGTGTGGTGTTGTACTAATGTTTCAGTGGCTAAGTGGGCTGCCTCTGTGTTACTGTGCCAGACGGACCAAGCCAGTTCCAGGCATGTCTCAAACCAGTATAGCATTGCAAGTGCTACAATCGGCCAATGTGTCGCCAAGCTAAGGAACAGTGGGGGGGGGGGGGGGGGGGGGGGAGTGTGGGGTGGGGGAAAGGAAACATACCCACCAAGGATTCCCAACTCCTGATTACTATTCAGTGACCCATGCAAGGAAGCACGCATGTGTGATTTTCAAATGAGGACAGAAGTGGGTTTGGAAGTGACATCCCTCACAGCCAAATAGCCCTCTGATGCTCAGTTTGTGAAGAATGGTCAACTGGGGAAAGGTGCGGAGCGCCCGAAGAGCCACACCCCAAATTGCACCTTCAGGAGACAAGGGCCCCAATTCTAACCCCGGGTAGCATTCCCGCTCAGGCGGGAGTTCAAATTAGAGTCGGGTCTCGTGCAACGTTCTCGCTACGCTGTGCGGGACTGCCAAACTGTGAATGGGCCGTGTACCTCTCGAAAATTAGGGGGGGAACCACTGGTCTCATGATTTCATTGGACTGCGACATTTATATGTAAAGAAGGACCCTGTTGGATTGTGTCCTTGCTGCCTGCTCGGGGGAGCCGCTTAAAATTGAATATGTTACGATCGTGGTGGCTTTCGGACAGGTAAAAGCCAGGGTGATTTTAACTGCCCACCCGCCAGGTTTCTGCTGAGCGAGTAGGGTTAAGGTCTCCTCCGAGGGGAGAAAAGGGAATAAAAATCAAACAGTCTGAATAAAAGTAGGGATGTCGCTGTGATTGGTTGGATCCCCTGGCCGTGGTTTGTACATCATCATAGGCATTCCCTCGAAATCGTGAGAATTCCCTCAAAGTGAGTTCTCAGGTGGCTGTACAGTCCAATACAGGAATTACAGTCTCTGTCACAGGTGGGGCAAACAGTGGTTGAAGGAAAGAGTGAGTGGGGAGCCTGGTTTGCCGCACGCTCCTTCCGCTGCCTCCACTTGTTTTCTGCATGCTCTCAGCGACGAGACTCGAGGTGCTCAGCATCCTCCCGGATGCTCTTCCTCCACTTAGGGCAGTCTTTGGCCAGGGATTCCCAGGTGTCGGTGGGGATGCTGCACTTTACCAAGGAGGCTTTGAGGGTGTCCTTAGATACGTTTCCTCTGCCCACCTGGGGATCGCCTGCTGTGTAGGAGTTCCGAGTAGAGCACTTGCTTTGGGAGTCTTGCGTCGGGCATGCGGACAATGTGGCCCGCCCAACGGAGCTGGTCGAGTGTGGTCAGTGCTTCGATGCTGGGGATGTTGGCCTGATCGAGAACACTGACATTGGTGCGTTTATCCTCCCAGTGGATTTGCAGGATCTTACGGAGACAGCGCTGGTGGTATTTCTCCAGTGATTGGAGGTGTCTGCTGTATAGGGTCCACGTCGTACAGGAAGGCGGGTATCATATGTTTGTACAGCATTTCTATAGCAGCGATTTTGAAATTTGCTCTGTTCTCAATTCACTGCAATCAATCCATCCGGATTTTGGCTCACACAAAAAAAACGGGATGCGATGCAATTCCCCAAAACTCCAGTGAAATTCCCAGTACCCCAGGTAAATAAAGACAGAATTTGACTTGTTCAGTCACAGTGGCCCTGACTGTAATACTCAACTCCAACTATAGCCTTTACCAGAAATGTGAAATGAAAAGTAAAATTGAGAGAGTCAAGTCTGAACTCGCGGCGGTCTCGAGGGTTCATACATCAGGCTGGCAGTCCACAACTTACGATCATATCTCAAGGGCTATAATTATGCTGACAAATCAGCACGACTGGGACTTTGACATCTTAATGAGGGATATGATTACCCATTTGTACAGTGTGCCTGTGCTTCACTTGCTTCGGGGATAAGTACAGTTGAATTGATATAATGGGAGTGTTTTCGTGCGCCTGTCACAGAGACAATGATTTCCCACATTACTTCTAGTGGAGCGCTGCATCAGTTCTGGGCACTGCCCCTCAGGAAGGATACATTGGCCTTGGAGGGAGCACAGGGCAGATTCACCAGAATCATACCGGGGCTAAAAAGATTACATTTTGAGGACAGGTTGCACAGAATAGACTTGTATTCCCTGGAGTATAGAAGATTAAGGGGTAATCTAATTGAGGTGTTTTAGTTGATTAAAAGATTCTACTGGGTAGAGAGAGAGAGAGAAACTATTTCTTCTGGTGGGGGAGTCCAGAACAAAGGAGTGTAAACTTAAAATTACAGCTAGGCCGTTCAGGAAGTCAGGAAGGACTTCTTCACACCAAGGCTAATGGAAATCTGGAACTCACACCAAGGCTAGTGAAAATCTGGGAGTCTCTCTCTCAAAATGGCTGCTGGAGGCTGGGGGCCAATTGAAAACTGAAGATTGATAGATTTTTGTTAGGCAAGGGTATTGAAGGATACGCAACAAAATCCGTTAAAGGGAGTTGTGGTATGGATCAGCCATGATCTAATTGAATGGTGGAACAGGCTCGAGGGGCTGAACGGCCTCTTCCCGTTCCTATGTTCAATTCAAATATTAAAAGAATGAGTCTGTCTACAGTTACTGTGCTGCAATTAACCAAACGATTCTATAATTAAAACTTCACTAATTGCCATCCACATTTAGCAGCAACAGGTGTTTATGTATCGCATCTATATGAATTCTCTTCACTGCGATTGCAGATGTCAGTTCTGGTTTACATGCAGAGTGTTTTACCAATCTTATCCCCGGCCTCCTTTCTGTTGGAGTATGGTTCCTCAGGCACCAGTTACCCCTAGTATAACCCTCTATTCATTTGTCCCCCATGCGCTTATTTAGCTGACCCTTAAATGCATCTACGCTATTTGCCTCAAGCACTCCTTGTGGTACCGAGTTCCACATTCTCACCACTCTCTGTGTAAAGAAGTTTCTCATGATTTCCCTATTGGCTTTATTAGTGACTATCTTATATTGATGGCTCCCAGTTCTGGTCTCGCCTGCAAGTGGAAAACATCTTCTCTACGTCTACCCCATCAAACCCTTTCATAATCTTAAAGATCTCAATCAGGTCATCCCTTAGCCTTCTCTTTTCAAAAGAGAGCCCGTGCCTGTTCAATCTGAGGCCTGTGCTAATATTCCAGACAATGTGGGAGTGGAACCATTTGGATAGCTCTTTCAAAGAGCCGTCACAGGCAAGATGGGCCGAATGGCCTCCTGCGCTGCATCAGCCTGAATTCAAATCGCATCATGGTAGTTTGAGAATGTGAATTCAGTTTAAACAAATCTGGAAACAAAAAGCGAGCATCAGTAAGTGACCACGAAGCTGTCGGATTGTCTTAAATAACCCAACTGCTTCACTGATGTCCTTCAGGGAAGGAAACCTGCTGCCCTTACTCATTGTGAGCCGATATGTGACTCCAGTTCCAAAGCAATGTGGTTGACTCTTAATTGCCCTCTGAAGTGACCTAGCGAGCCAGTCAGTAATACATAGGCAATAAATGCCAGCGTCACCCACATCCAGAGAAGGAATTAAAAAAAAGAAAAGCTTGTATCTCGCAGACTTGGGGAGAGAGCTCCTATTTGTATCAACCATCCGTAAATAATCACAGTATCTTACAGCACAGATGGCCAGTCGGCCCATCGTGCCTGTGCCGGCTCTTTGAGACAGCTATCCAAAAAGCCCCACTCGCCCCTGCTCTTTCCCCATTTCCCTGCAACTTTTCCCTTTAAGAACATAAGAAAAAGGAGCAGGAGTTGGCCACCTGGCGCGCGAGCCTGCTCCACCATTTAATAAGATCATGGCTGATCTTTCCAAGTATTTATCCAATTCCCTTTCGAAAAGTTACTACTGAATCTGCTTCCACCGCCCTTTCAGACAGCGCGTTCCAGATCACAACAACTCGCTGCATAAAACAAATTCTCATCTCCCCTGTGGTCCTTTTGCCAATTATCTTAAATCTGTGTCCTCTGATGACTGACCCTCCTGCAGTAGAGTTTCTCCTTATTTGCGCTATCAAAACCCCTCAATTAACTAATCAAGAGGATTTCTTTTGAAACAAGTACAAGTAATTTGGACAGCTCTCCATGGGGGTTAAGAATAACATCTCTGCAACTGGATCTGGAGATTATAAATGCAGATTAATGAGCTTTATGAGCACAATTACTAAGCTTCACTATCTACAACCTGCTTATGAATTTCTCAAATAAAGCAACACGTTGGAAACAAACAGCAGGGCAGCCAGTCTCAAAGAGAAATATCGCTTCGAATGTCAATGCACGGTCACAATACAATTCTCAATTTGTTTTTTTACCTTTACTAAATGGGCGATTCTGGATGGCGACTGGAACACTATCCACTCATCCACAGAAATGGTCTCCTGGTCCTGCTCCTTCTGTATCGAGATATCTCCTCCAAAGAACAGTAAAGAGTAAGGGGAGACCTCAGTGCAATCATACAGGTAGATCTGCAAAGACACCCAAGGTCCTCGGTAAGTACAAGCTGGCAACGCTATCGAGAAAGCCCGCCCACGAGGGGTGCTGCGATTGGGACCCAGAGGGCCAAATGCGTTCTGGTTCTAAATGCGGTGTGATCCGGCAGGGACAGGAAGAAATCCAGTCTAAATATGGTCACTGGGTTCCAGACAGTCAAGCAATTAGAATTAGGAAAAGAAATATAGGACTGAAACCTATTTTGGGCGGAACGCCCCAGGATCGAACTGCCAACGCTGAACTTCAAGCCTCAGGCCTTTACTGGCTTTGCTGTTAAAACCTATTTCCAATTATGGGGACAAAAATCAGTTTGGGGGGGGGGGGTTGTAGCTCTAAACGGGCGTTGGCAAATCGGGGAGTGGCCATTCCCGGATGAGTGTAATTTTTCAATCCATTTGCTGGACACGGGCGGCTGCCCAATTTTCCATTCTACTAAAATCAATCAAGAAAAAATAATTGGGATTGGGCGGAGTGTAAACAAGGCGGCCGATTCACTCTCATCCATTTTGCTCTATAGCTCAAAGACCGAATTAATAACATTATGACTCTCGAAGAAAATCCACGGTTACACTTCCGCCCGCTCGCTCCCCTCCCACCCCCCCACCTATCTTTTATGACCTCAGGATATTCCAAAACATCTTACAGCCAAAGATCTACTGTTGTAATGTAGGAAACGCGGCAGTCAATCCGCGCACAGCAAGCTCCCACAAACAGAGATGCGATAATGACCAGATAATCTGTTTTTAGTGATGTTGGTTGAGGGACAAAGGTTAGTCCTGACACTGGGGAGAACTTCCCCGCTCTTCTTCAAAATAGTGCCCTGGGATCTTTTTACGTCCACCCGAGAGCAGACAGGGCCTCAGTTTGACATGTCACCTGACAGAAGGCACCTCCAACAGTGCAGCGCTCCCTCAGTACTGCACTGGAGTGTCAGCCTAAATTCTGCGCTCAGGTCCCTGGAGTGGGATTTGAACCCACGACCATAGGATTTTGTCACCGAGTTGACAAACTGGAAGGCTGAGAAGCACCCAGCTCGCGACCGTTGCAGCTGATGTGAGGTGCCCAGAATAGAGAGATCTTCTCTGCCTCGAGGAGAGCCAAAGGCTGTGAGAGATGGAGACGAATGATCCACCAAGCAACGCTCTGAGGGACCCCGTTACAATGCTGCTTTCCAAAGTGAACCAGAGAACGGAACTGTTGCAGTCTTGATACGCTCCAAATGTAGTTAGCATGAAACTGGACTTGAATCCGATAAGAGGACCTTAGGACGATGGATATTTCACTAAAACCTTGAACCGTAGGGGTGATTTCAGTGCACCGTGGGAAATCAGCAACGCACCGCCCGCACGTGTCTGGTAAATGGATGGAAAAATTACTCATCCGGGAATGGCCACTCCCCAGCGAGAGCGGCAGATTGCGGAATCGTCTCTTATACGTTTAGAAAAACAGTACCGTGACAGTTCTGAAGTGATTTAGGGGAGCAAAAAGAGAGACACAGCGAAAGAGAGAGGAGAGAAAAAGAGACAGACTTTTACAGGAAAACTTACACTGGTGGTCCGCATCTTCAAGTGGTAGATCAGCCAGTTGTGCTGAAAGTCACCCTCTTCGGCATTCACAGATTTTGGGTGAATGTTGACCCTTCCATCTGACTTGGTGAAGACTTTAGCCCTGAAAGTGCACAACAGAGAACCATGAGTCTCCAGTTAAGGTTCCCGCGGAAATTCACCATAGGATCCTTTCTTCCAACTTTACACCTCTTTTTCGAAAGTGCTTTCTAAGTGTCCAAAGTGAAAAGGTTGCCCAACATCGATCACCCTCAAGAGTGGAGGAGGAAGCAGGCGAAACACCAGTTTTACATCCCAGCCAATATGTCAATGGAGGCCAAGTGAGTAAAGGCCCCACCCTAGTGTGTCTGTAAGTTACATAGGATATACAGCAGAGAAACAGGTCATTCGACCCAACCAGTCCATGCCTGCGTTTATGTTCCACTCGAGCCTCCTTCTGTCTTTATCTAACTCTATCAGCATAACCCTCTATTTCCTTCTCCCTCATGTGATTGCCTAGCTTCCCCTTGAATGTATCGATACTATTTGCTTCAACCACTCCAAGTGGTAGAGAGTTCCACATTCTCCCCACTCTTTGGGTAAAGATGTTTCTTCTGAATTCCCTATTTGACTTCTTAGTGACTCTCTTATCTTGATTGCCTCTAGTTTTGCTCTTCCCCACAAGTGGAAACACTCTCTCTGTAACCGCTCTATCAAAACCTTTCATAATTTTAAAGACCTCTATTAGGTCAATCCTCAGCCTTCTCCAAGTTGATCTGTAACAATTGAGCTCTAATAAATGACCTGCGCTTGGGAGAGGGAAAAAAATAGGCAGAGTCCCTGGTTCATATCCACTAAACTCTTCTGGAGTGTGAGAGGGAGTATTAAGTGAGCATGTGACTGCGAGAGTGCGTGTGACTGCGTGAGTAGAATCATAGAAAAATAGAATGGTTACAGCACAGTAAGAGGTCATTCAGCCCGTCGAGCCCGTGCTGGCTCTCTGCAAGAGTACCTCAAGCTAGTCCCACTCTCCCGTCCTTTCCCCGTAGCTCAGCAATTAATTTTCCTTCAGGTACTTATCCAATTCCCTTTTGAAAGCCACGATCGAGTCTGCCTCCACCTTCCTTTCAGGCAGCACATTCCAGATCCTAACCACTCGCTGCGTAAAAATGTTTTTCCTCATCTCACCTTTGGATCTTCTGCCAATCACCTTAAATCTGTGTCCTCTGGTTCTCGACCCTTCTGCCAATGGGAACAGTTTCTTTCTATCTACTCTGTCTAGAACCCTCAATCAAATCTCCTCTCAACCTTTTCTGCTCTCATGAGAACAACCCCAGCTTCTCCAGTCTCTCCATGTAACTGAAGTCTCTCATCCCTGGAATCATTCTGGTAAATCTTTGCTGCTCCCTCTTTAAGGCCTTCACATCCTTCCTAAAGTGCGGTGCCCAGAACGGGACACAATACCCCAGTTGAGGCTGAACCAGTGTTTTATAAAGATTCATCATAACTTCCTTGCTTTTGTACTCCATGCATCTATTTTAAAAGACCAGGATCCTGTATTCTTTAACTGCTTTCTTAACCTGCCCTGCTACCTTTCAATGATTTGTGCACAAATACCCCCAGGTTTATCAGTTCCTGCACCCCCTTTAGAATTGTACCCTTTAGTTTATATTGCCTCTCCTCGTTCTTCCTACCAAAATGTATTACTTCGTAGTTTTCTGCGTTAAATTTAATCTGCCACGTGTCCGCCCATTCCACCAGCCTGTTAAGTCTATCCCAACCCTTCTCACTGTTCACTATGCTTCCAAGTTTTGTGTCATCTGCAAATTTTGAAACAGTGCCATGTACACCCAAGTCCAAATCATTAATATAGATCAAGAAAAGCAGTGGCCCTAGTATCGACCCCTGGGGAACAGCATTGTATACCTTCCTCTAGTCCTAAAAACAACCAGTCACCACTACTCTCTGTTTCCTGTTAGTCAATTTTGTATCCATGCTGCCACTGTCCCTTTTATTCCATGGGCTTCAACTGTGTGTGTGACTGCGTGAGTATGCATGTGAGTGATTGTATCACGTGTGTGCAAATCCATGAGAATGCGTGTGAAAGTGGTCGTCAGGGAGACAGGATACGGTTTTAACACCTCCTTTCTCATCATAGTCGAGCGGGCTGTGGACAATTACTGTGTGATTGGCCACTTATGCGAGTTAGCCAGAGGGTGATCAGTGTCTGTAGCCCCAGTAAGAATCTTAAGACCAGCCTTCATGGGAGGAGACAAAGGGGGAGACAGGAAGTTTGGTAAAAAGGGAAGATGGGACTGTTCGGATCACATCCTGCTTCAACCTTCCATTGCCTTCAATGATCATCCCACAGGAGAGGCAGTTCAAGCAAGGCAATTGGGACAAGGTCAACGTTCCTTCATGTGTTTCTGCATGGAATTTACAGCACAGAATCAGGCCATTCAGCCCAACTATGCCAGTGTTGATGCTCCATATGAGCCTCCCACTCGACTACATCTCACCCTGTCAGCATAACCTATTCCTTTCTCCCTTATGTGCTCAGCTAGCTTCCCTACCCTATTCACTTTAAGCACTCCCTATGGCAGTGAGTTCCACATTCTCATCGTTCTCTGTGTTATAGAAGTTTCTCCTGAATTCCCTATTGGATTGAATAGTGCCCATCTTATATTTATGACTCAGGTTCACCTAGCGAGGTTGCGCTGTACATGAAATAGTAATGTTCTCACATTTTCCTCTTCTTGCTGAAACTTGGTCGGATTTTCGCCACTTTCGGATACAAGCCCGCACAGACCACGGCTTTGATCAACTTCTCGTTGTCTGTCGGAACAGAACAGATATTCTTTCAAAAGGCTGACAGGATGGTGGGAAACAGGGGGAAGGGGGGAGAGAAATAAGCACAAAAACATGTTCACCCCTGCTGAGATTTTAATGAATTTTCCTTCCGTTCTATTACCTGAATTTATATTTGCCCTGGGATCTCTGGAATTCTTGCTGCTGACAAAACCAGCCACCAGCAGATGCTCAGCAAACTGTCCTTTCATGTTATGAAGCATCTGTAGTGACGCAATAAGCAATGGGTTATTTCAGAGCGCTACTCCGGCACGTACGTTACCTTCTTTAACTACCGTAAGAGAGGGACCCCATCCACATAGTGAAAACTGGAGCAAGATCGAGAGCCTTCAATCTTCATCTTACATGTAGGATATAGCAATGTCCTGGGCACAGAAGTGACAAGTCCAACCCAAATAACAAGGCACCAATAGACTGTGCAACACAATGTCGCATAGGAACATTAGGAACAGGCGACCGCCATTCAATCAGATCTGTACCTCAACTCCATTTTCCCACCTTTGCTCCATACCCCTTGATACTCTTAACATAAGAAACAGGAGCAGGAGTTGGCCATTTGGCCCCTCGAGCCTGCTCCGCCATTCAGTAAGATCATGGCTAATCTGACCCTGGCCTCAACTCCACTTCTCCGCCCACTCCCCATAACCCTTGGCCCCTTATCATTCAAAAATCTATCAATCTCCATCTTAAACATATTCAAAAACACAGCCTCCACAGCTCTCTGGGGTAGAGAATTCCAAAGATTCACGACCCTCAAAGAAGAAATTCCTCCTCATCTCTAAAACTATGTCCCCTAGTTCTAGATTCCCCCATGAGGGAAAACATCCTCTCAGCATCTACCCTATCAAGCACCTCAGAATCTTATACATTTCAATAAGATCACCTCTCATTCTCCAAGGAGTATAGGCCCAACCAGCCTTTCTTCATATGACAACCCTTTCATCTCAGGAATCAACCTCATGAACCTTTTCTGAACTGCCTCCAATACAAATATATCCTTCCTTAAATACGGAGACCCAAACTGTATGCAGTACTCCAGGTGTGGTCTTACCAACGCCCTGTACAGTTGGAGCAGGACTTCCCTACTTTTATACTCCATTCCCTTTGCAGTGCAAGGCTTTGTTCTACAGAAATTGAGCTGGATGTTCCCGGTCCTGTTCTCTGGAACTCGCTTCCAAAACCTCTCCCCACTGTTCCAGCTTCCTCGGCTCCTGTGAATACCTTTTTAAACCTCATCGTTGGTCGCCCCTCCTGACGTCTGTTTTCCATGTCTCTTTTGGATTCATAGAATCTTACAGCATAGAAGGAGGCCATTCGGCCCATCGTGTCTGTGCTTTGAGTTATTCAACTAGTCCTACTCCTCCTGCTCTTTCCCCATAGCCCTGCAATTTTTTTATTTTTCAAGTATATATCCAATTCCCTTCTGCAAGTTAGTATTTCAGGTAGCACATTCCAGATTGTAAAAAAAAACTCTCAACTCTCTGGCTTTTTTTGTCAATTATCTTAAATTTGCATCCTCTGGTTACTGACCTACCTGCCAGTGGAAAAGGTTTCTCTCCATCTTCTCTTTCCAAACCCCTCATAATTCTGAACGCCTCCAATAAATCTCTCTTTAGCCTTTCTCTGCTCTAAGGAGAACCCCAGATTGTTAGAGGACTTGACTATTTATCTCACTGCTGTTTGTGGGGCCTTGCCACGCACAGACTGACTGCCGTGCTTCCCGCCCCCCCCGCCACAAGTAAGAACGGCGACTGCACTTCAAAAGAGAAAGTAATACATCGGCCGCGAGGCGCTTAAGATGCCCTGAGAATGTGATAAGGAGCAATGTAACTTCATTATGTCACATGTCCCATGTCGATCCTGGTCCTGAGTGGGATGGGGAGATGGGCTGGAGCTCAGAGTACATGCCTTTCACAGTAACAGTTATGCAGACTTGGGTCCAGGTTCATTTTAACTGGACGGTATTGGGGGCAATTTTAACCTAGTTTGCCGGCAGGATCGGGTGGAACAGCGGTTTTACACACCGCCCAATATGACTTTATTGGAGTGGGTGTTAAACCAGCGCTGCACCTGATGCCGTCAGTTTCTCCGACGGGCAGGTTAGGTTAAAATGGCTCCTGTATATCTCTATGAAATGGGGGTTTGACATATCAATTAGGACAAGGCATATCCCACCAGCTCTTGCTGGACCTTAATTATTACGGGTTGTTCCCGGAACCTCGCCGATAATCTCATCGAACACATCGTAAGTCCAATAATATCCAATTCCATTTTGAAAGTTACGACTCAACCTGCTCCCACCGTTCTTTCAGGCAGCACGTTCCAGATCACAACAACTCACTGCATAGAAAAAAAATTCTCATCTCCCTCTCTGATTCTTTTGACAGTTATCTTAAATCTGCGTCCTCTGGTTACTGACATTCCCACCAGTTATTCTCCTAATTACCCTATCTAATCCCTTTATAATTTTGAAGGCCTCTAATAAATCGCCCCATAACCTTCTCTGCTCTAAGGAGAACAACCCCAGATTGCTGGAGGTCGATTACCTGCAGGTTATTTGGCGAAAGGAAGTACTCCCAGCAGTAGTCTCTCTCTGACCTGAAACCTCTTCTTTTTGCTTCTTCCCATCCCTGAAAATAGAAACACTCATCAAATGGACAGCACACACTGAAAGGCTGCAACATCGAGTGCTGGCTGTGGAGAGTCGGATCTGGGATAATAATCTTTGGCAGAATCCTTTAAAGGATGAATACTTCAAAGAACGTCACTCATGTATGGTCAGAGGGAGAGAAGAGCATCTAAGACAAGCCCGATGAGAGAAGGCAGAGGCCAAAGACGGAGTGGAACAGGCAAGGAAAAGATGGATGGACAATACAAGGGGATGAACAGGAGCGGCAATGAGACAGGCACATCATAGGCAACAGAAATGAAGGTTAATGTTCATGGTTATTTAAGCTTGGACATGAGGGGGACACTCATAAATTGATAGTGTTCAACGCTTAGTGGCACCATTTAACAGTGGCTCGGAGGCATTTTGAAACTTGCACTGAGATACTTATCTCAAAAAAATATTTGGCACATTACATTATCCTTGTCAGAACTATTTACATTTAAACCTGTGAAAGCCAAAATGGAAATCAGCAAAACTCTCCATGAAGCAAGCCACCGACATCTTCAGAACCCTCAGCTCAATCTTTGCATAATGAACTTTTAGAACTGTAGGAAAAGTGATACACAACTGGCTGTAACAACTCTGCTAACTCACAATTCCCCCAATTCTCTCTCCTCATGAAGGCGCTATTTCATAGCTGGGATTGTGGGTTCACACGTCAGCCATCCACCAGTACCTGGGCTGAATGCCTATTGTTCACGTGCGAGTGAAAGTTGGCAGGCTATTCCACCCTGAGTGGAATCACAGACAAGCCCAACCCTGTCTTCACTTGACACCCACACCAGAAAACTTTCTAAGAGGTCAGTGAATGGTGTTCAGGAAAAGCTACCAGTTTCCAATTTCAGAGGAAATGGGACAGAATCGTGGAATGCAGTCCACAAGACACAGGCGGGGGTGGGGGGGAATCCCATGGAATACAAAACAGAACAAAACATATTCAAGCAAACCAGCAGGCCTTGGAAATCAGGAGTGGAGAGTTTGGCTGGTCTTCAGCCTCAGCACCCTTGAGCTGAGGGCAAATAAAAAAGAAACTTAGTCGGGGTTCCCCCTGCTTTGTTTGGTCAGATTCAGGGGAGAATCCACTAGTCTGGATTCAAGCCTCCACCACAACAAAATCATTTCTGTTTGTAAGTGGATAGAGTAAGAGTTTTGCTGCACTCCCACTTTGCATTTCCCCCAACTTTGAGGACCCCTCAAAGGGTCCCCCAACTCCGTGTTATTCCCAGTTTTATCCCGGCCTTCACCGGGTCAGCTGTGGCTCAGTGGGTAACACTCGCGCCTCGAGTCAGAAAGCTGTGCTTTCAGGACACGAGCACAAAAATCAAGGTAGACACTTCCAGAGCAGTATTGAGGCAATGCTGCATTGTGGGAGGTGCCGTCTTTCAGATGAGATATTCAACCGAGGTCTCGCCTGCCCTCTGAGGTGGACGTAAAAGATCCCATGGCACTATTTCGAAGAAGAACATTGAGTTCTCCCCGGTGTCCTGGCCAATATTTATCCCTCAACCTACATTAAAAAAAAACTAGAATATCTGGTCATGATCATATTGCTACTCGTGGGAGCTTGCTATGCGCCAATTGGCTGCAGCATTTTCTACATTACAACAGTGCCTGCACTTCAAAAGTAATTCATGGTCTGTAAAGCGCTTTGGGACGCCCCAAGGCCGTGAATGGCGCTTTATAAATGCAAGTCTTGCTTTGTTTCTCATCCTTTAAAGAAAAACACAAAACAAAAAGAACCTCTGCAGACAATAATGAACAGTAACTTTTAGATCATATCAACATTTTTCTTTTGAAAAGAGAAAAGAACAGAGGCTCTATGGGCTCCGACAAAGAGTCGAAACTTCAAACGTTTACCGATCATCTCTCTCTTCAGATGCTGACTGGCCTGCTGCGACTTCTCTGCATTTTCTGTTTCTATTTCAGATTCCCAACATTTGCATTTTCTCCTCTGTATATAGTAGTACCCACCTTAAAGGCATTGACCACGGTCAGGTGGTCGCTGCGGGATTGCTTGGACAATTCGCGGCGTTTTGCATCTGCCAGTTTCTCTTTGCCCTGTCAGTGGCACAAAAGCAGGAGGGTTGAACGTTAGGCATTTATTCGCCACAGAGGAAACATCAAACCATACAAACCTCTCGCCCGGTACAACTCTGTTAGTGAAAGAATCTTCGCCTTGCACAAAATCCAAGACAAAGACTCCATCGAGAATGGTTCATGTTTTAACATTTCCCTCCACTGATCAATTACATCAATAGCGACTGTACTGTGTGAGGCACTATGAGGCACTTTGACAATGTAATAAGGTGTTGCATATGTATCTTTCCAGTCAATTTCCCCTTAACACAGCTGCAGTATTGCAGCATCTGGCGCGGAATAAGCCCCCCCAAAGAGATCAAGTTACTACTGAGAAAATAAGGTGGAGATATACAGGCATCAACACCTCTCAAAAAATAACAGTTTAAATGTACGAATAACATGTCTGTCCCAAATAGCTCTGTCATGGCTCAGACCTCATCTAATAGGATGAGCCTGTTCAATTAGATCATGGCTGATAAGAACATAAGAAATATAGCTTCATAAGAACATAAGAAATAGGAGCAGGAGTAGGCCATCTGGCCTCTTGAGCCTGCTCCACCATTTAATAAGATCATGGCTGATCTGATCTTGGCCTCAACTCCACTTCCCTGCCCACTCCCAATAACCCTCAATTCCCTTATCGTTCAAAAATCTGTCTAACTCCACCTTAAATATATTCAATGACAGCCTCTGGGGTAGAGAATTCCAAAGATTCACGACCCTCAGAGAAGAAATTCCTCCTCATCTCTGTTTTAAATGGGCGACCCATTATTCTGAAACTATGCCACTTAATTCTAGATTCCCCCACGAGGGGAACCATCCTCTCTGCATCTACCCCGTCAAGCCCGCTCAGAATCTTATATGTTTCTTGATTCCGTAATTCTCAATACCCTTGCCGAACAAAAATCTATCAATCTCAATATTGAAATTTTCAATTGGCCTTTTTGAGGGACAGTGTTCCAGATTCCCACTGCCCTTTGTGTGAAGAAGTGATTTCTGACATCACCCCTGAACTGCCTGGCTCTAATTTTAAGATTCTGCCCCCTTGTTCTGGACTCCCCCCACCAGAAGAAATAGTTTCCCTCTATCTACCCTATAAAATCCTTTAAACATTTTAAACACCTCAATTAGATCACCCTTTAATCTTCTGAACTCAGTGAATGCAAGCCTAGTCCATGCACCTTGTCCTCATAATTTAACCCCTTTAGCCCTGGTACCATTCTGATAATAGTCTTGGCACTTTACCAATGGGATCACAAATGGATCCTTGAAACTGAGACTGGTTGCGATGGTGAGAACTGGATCCAAACAGCACAATAACGCTCCAAACAGAATCATTTTCCCGATGTGGGGCTCCACTGGCAGACGAGCTAAATGGACCCCGAGCGGAGTAAGCTCTTCATTCCTGTCCAAGGCGTTCTGCGGGAAAGGGAAAAAGAAATATTTTTCAAAAAACGTTAGAAAGTTCTATGAGCCCCGCGCAACCCTGTTATGGAAGGAAAATTAAAGGAGCAAAATATCCACAGGGCCACGGTCATAACCACACCTGCACACGGGCAAAGGTTTTTCCAGAGTTTTCCCCGTTCCTTTTTCGGTCATTTTGAGATGTGCAAGTGAAAAGGAAATACGGAAGGGGAAAACATCCCACTCACTGCACCACCGGCGCACCGTGGGCTGCAGTGTGCACCATCCACAGGATTCTGCAGCGACTCGTCAAGGCTCCTTCAACAGCGGCTCCCAAACCCACGACCTCCGCCACTTAGAAGGACAAGAGCAGCAGGCCCTGTATGGGTTCACCGCCACCACCTTCCTCAAGTGGGATAAGACACCTTCCTGCAGGGAATCTCATCGCACTTCGTCCCAGTGTTGGGGTCAGGCCACGACTGAGTAAATAAAGAGAAATTGTTTCCAATGGCTGAAGGGTTGGTAACCAGAGGCCACTGATTTACGGTGATTGGCAAAAGAACCAGAGGCGACTTGCGGAAATGCATTTTTATGCAATGAGCGGTTAGGATCTGGAATGCACTGCCCGATAGGGTGGTGGATACAGATTCAATAGTAGCCTTCAACAGGGAATTGGATAAATACAGAGAATTTTTTTTAACAGGGTATGGGGAAAGAGTGGCGGTCTAACTGGAAAGGGTGGGACTAACTGGACTGCTCTTCGAAAGAGCCGGCGCAGACTCGATGGGCCGAATGGCCTCCTTCTGTGCGGTACCATTCTATGATTCTGTGACTGGACTCAGGCTGCACTGACGCGGTCAACGAGATGCCGAAGAAAAAAAATCACTTGGCACCAGCGGCTTCACAGTCCCATAGTTGGCCAGCAGGAGCTGAGCCAGTCTGTCCGTAGACTCATCCCGTCACCTTTCGGTCAGCAACTACATACCAGCTCTTTAAGGTGGGTCACGGCCAAGTTGACGGCTTCCTTTGACGGAGGCTGCATGGCCTTCTCCAGGAAATGGGCAATTCGACCAAGATTTAAAATCTACGGGAAAAAAAAAGAGCAGCTGTTTACTAAAATATATTGCCACACTTGGATGACAGCAAAGATTCCTCAGACAACCAGTATTTTTAAAAAAATGATAAAGGTTCTGACTGTATCAGAAAATTATCGTAATTTACAACTTGGGTCCTCAATGTATTCTATCTTATATCTTTAGATTAAAACTACGGGAAAGTTATTTAACTGGTCCAAATCGAAATGGCAGACATTTTATATTAAGACACAATCATGAAAAGATGACCTAATAGGCAGTCAGCAACCAGGTATCACATTTAATTACATTTCCAGCTGGAAAAGGTGAGAAAGGAACAAACAGACTATAAATGCAAGCATTCCAGCAGAGTTTCTGCAATATTCATCATCCAAGTCAGATGATACGCATTTCAAAAGGACAGCAGCCCTATACCATGTTTATGTATAAATCTGCTGCCACGGTGGAACTGTGGGCTCAAGTTTCGGCTCGAGTTGCTCCTATTTTTTTGGCGCAACTAGTTTAGAATGGAGCATCTTAGAAATTGCAATTCTCGGCATTTAGTTTGCTCCAATTCTAGTGAGTTAGAATAGTTTCATTTTAGAACAGATTTTTTTCCAAAAGGGGGCGTATCCAGCCACTTACGCCTGTTTTGCAAGTTTAAGCAGTGAAAACTTACTCCAAATTAACTTAGAATGGAGTAAGTGTAAATTTTTGTACGCTCAGAAAAACTTTGCCTACACTTATAAATCAGGCGTAGGGAATGAGAGAGGGGGGAGGAAGGGGGGTTTAACAAGCATTAAACACTTCACTTTTACAAATAAAGAGCCATCATCAATAATAAATCATAAATAAATCAATAAATCAACCAAAAAAATAAAAAATATATTTAAAAAAATCAACCAATCAAAAATTAAGTTTCTATTCACCTACTGCAGCACCGGAAGCCCTCCAACAGCGTGCTGGAACGGGGCCCCCCAGTGTCTCTCTCTCTGTCTCTGTGTTTCTGACAGCGAGGAGTGGGGGAAGAGAGGGAGGGAGGGAGAGGAGAGGAGGGAGCAAAGAGGAGAGGAGAGGGGGGAGAGAAGAGAAGAGGAGAGGGGGAAGAGAAGAGAAGAGAGAAGGGGAAGAGAAGAGAGAAGGGGGAGAGAAGAGAAGGGGGAGAGAAGAGAGGGGGAGAGGAGAGGAGACAGGGGGAAGAGGAGGGGGGGTGAGAGAGGAGGGGGGGTGAGAGAGGAGGGGGGGTGAGAGAGGAGGGGGGGTGAGAGAGGAGGGGGGTGAGAGAGGAGGGGGGGTGAGAGAGGAGGGGGGGTGAGAGAGGAGGGGGGGTGAGAGAGGAGGGGGGGTGAGAGAGGAGGGGGGGTGAGAGAGGAGGGGGGGTGAGAGAGGAGGGGGGGTGAGAGAGGAGGGGGGGTGAGAGAGGAGGGGGGTGAGAGAGGAGGGGGGTGAGAGAGGAGGGGGGGGGCGAGAGAGAGGAGGGGGGGGCGAGAGAGAGGAGGGGGGGCGAGAGAGAGGAGGGGGGGGAGAGAGAGGAGGGGGGGGAGAGAGAGGAGGGGGGGGCGAGAGAGAGGAGGGGGGGGAGAGAGAGGAGGGGGGGGAGAGAGAGGAGGGGGGGGAGAGGAGGAGGGGGGGGAAGAGGGGGAGGGGAGGGAGGGGAGAGAGGAGGGGGGGAGAGAGGAGGGGGGGGAGAGGAGGGGGGAGGGGGGGAAGAGAGAGGGGGGGAGAGAGGGGGGGGGGAGAGAGAGGGGGGGGGAGAGAGGAGGGGGGAGAGAGGAGGAGGGGGGGAGAGAGAGGAGGGGGGGGGGAGGGAGAGGAGAGGGGGGGGGAAAAGAGAGAGGAGGGAAGGAGAGGTGGGGGGGGGGGGGGGGAGACCTGGCTCTGCCCGACTTGTGTTGCGCCACGGCGAGCACGAAGACGTCTTGAGGAGACCGGAGAATCACAAGGTAAGTTTTCGGCGCCATTTTTATTCCGGAAAGTCGCCGCACCTTATAGAGATGCGCTGTTTTTCCAGAGGGTGGAAACTTGGGCCCAATGTCTCTAAGTCTAGTTGCTATTAAATAAACACAGGCCCCAAAGGTCAAAGTTTAATTGTTGTCTGATTAGGGAACTATGGAGATTGAAAATTGCAAGCGAGCATCGAGCGAAATCACCAAAGCACCGAGCATTAAAACAATGGCCCAGAAATTGCGGTCGGAGGCTTCCCGCGGGCAGATGCATGCAACCTGAAAGATATCTACAAATTTACCTGATGGTCTGGGAGGTTTGGAGACTTGTGGTCCTGGGCTTCTAGGTGAAGATCTGCGTATTCTAGATATGCGCTTTGCACGTGTCCCTGGGATCACGTGGGCTGGCCCAATCAATCAAAGTAGGGGGATCCCCATTCATACTTATACACTGAGTCAGTTTCCACATGTACGCTGACGATACCCAACTCTACCTCTCCATCACTTCTCTCGACCCTTCCATGGTCTCTAAATTGTCAGACTGCTTGTCCAACATCCAGTACTGGACGAGCAGAAATTTTCTCCAATTAAATATTGGGAAGACCGAAGCCATTGTCTTCGGTCTCCGCCACAAACTGCGTTCCCTAGCCACTGACTCCATCCCTCTCCCGAGCATCAATCTGAGGCTAATCATCATAGGCAGTCCCTCGGAATCGAGGATGACTTGCTTCCACTCTAAAAATGAGTCCTTAGGTGGCTGAACAGTCCAATATGAGAACCACAGTCCCTGTCACAGGTGGGACAGATAATCGTTGAGGGAAAGGGTGGGTGGGACAGGTTTGCCGCACGCTCTTTCCACCGCCTGCGCTTGATTTCTGCATGCACTCGGCGTTGAGACTCGAGGTGCTCAGCACCCTCCTGGATGCACTTAGAGTGGTCTTTGGCCAGGGACTCCCAGGTGTCAGTGGAGATGTTGCACTTTATCAGGGAGGCTTTGAGGGTGCCCCTGTAACATTTCCTCTGCCCACCTTGAACCAGATTGTTCGCAAGTTAGGCATCATATTTGAACCGGAAATGAGCTGCCGGTCACATATCCGTGGCATAACTAAAACCGCCTATTTCCACCTCCGTAACATTGCCTGCCCCTGCCTCAGCTCTTCTGCTACTGAAATCCTCATCCATGGCCTTTGTTACCTCTAGATTTGACTACTCCAATGCATTCCTGGCTGGCCTTCCACATTCTACACTACGTAAACTTGAGATCATCCAAAACTCGGCAGCCCGTGTCCTAACTCGCACCAAGTCACGATCACCCATCCCCCCGTGCTCGCTAACCTACATTGGCTCCCATGGAAACTGGCCTATTTTGCTGAAAATTAACGGGCAACTTTGAAGATTGAATAACTCTTGAACATCCCTCATTATAACTGCTCAACTATCAATGGCCGTGCCTTCAGCTGTTTGGGTTTTAAGCTCTGGAACTCCCTCCATAAACCTCTCCGCCTCTCTACCTCTCTTTCCTCCTTTAAGACGCTTCTTAAAACCTACCTATTTGACCAAGCTTTTGGTCATCTGCCTTAATTTCTTCTTTTGTGGCTCGGTGTCAAATTTATCTGTTTTGTCTTATAACACTGCTGTGAAGCACCTTGGGACATTTTACTATGTTAAAGGCGCTATATAAATAAAAGATATTATTATTAAGATTGAAATTGCTGAACGGCAATTATTTTTAACCTTGATCTGTAAGCAAAGCTCTTCAAGTGGCGTCCTCATGATTTCTGGTAGCTGATAGTCATCCAGAAGGCTCTCTCGCAATCCATTGTACAAGTGGTAACAGCAACCTGGCTGCACCCTAGAAGTGGACACAATAATCAAGAGTTTTAGCTGTTATTGATTGACAAGATAAACAGACATATACCACTCGCTGCAGTTTCTCCATCTGTACAAATGGTCATTGGTCTGTCTAGACAGGAAAATAAAATCCATTCTATGTGCCGTGCTGCAACTTCAGGCAATAGACTGCACTCAAGGCAATCAAGTACAGTGTCCTGGAATTAACACATGCAGTGCGACCAAACGCCGAGGCGCAGATTTGCAGTCTCAGCCGCTTACACAATTGGCAGTTTTCATCGACAGGCATTCTTGTATTGATCGTGTGCAAGCACTCCAGCACGTGATGGGGTCAAAGAATTCAACCCCTCGCTCTGGGAGCCTGATTTTTATAGGTTCCAAGAACAGACGGAGGTTGCAGGGACAGAAAACAAGATGAGCTTTGTTTTTTTTTTTATACACTCAGCGAGTTGGTATGTTCGACTGTGCTGCCTAAAAGGATGGTGGAAGCAGATTCAAGTGACTTTCAGAAGGGAACTGGCTAAATCAAGGGGAAAAAAATTTGCAGGACTATGAGGAAAGGGCAGGGGGACTAATTCAATAGATCTTTCATAGAGCTGGCACAGGCATGATGGGTCGAATGGCCTCCTTCTGTGTTATATCATTCTATGATCCCCCCCCCCCCCCTCCACTAAAGAGGTAAATATGGCACTTGGAGGGCACAGTGATTATGACAAGAGTCTTGCCTGTACTCTGAGCTGGACAACTGTCTAGCTAAGGGCTGTCTGTCCAATTGACATTATTGCCACATGCAAGCCCCGACAATGCCACAGAGACCAGGAAGTGCAGTTCTATTTACATGGATATATCGGAGTCTCAAGGTTTGGAACTGCCACATTGGTGAATATATCCTGAATAGGAAGAACAGCAAAAGTCTGTTAGTAGCAACAATTTGAGGTCGATGCAAATTAACAGGAAGGATTACATTTTATATGCAGCCTGTGGGGGCCCATAGTATACTCCTAAATGATCCAGCAAAGACAAAATGCTTGGACACGCTGGACCCAGAAAGACAGTGTTAGAAGTATAAGCGAAATATTGCAAAAACTAAATTTAAACTGGTACAAGTCAAAACTGATGTCAGAAAGTCCATCAAGAAGCGTGACTTGGAACAGGTTCCCAGGCAATGTATTGGGAAGGCAGAAACCTTGAAATCATGTAAAGTCATTTTTAGGGCGATGTTTTTAGAATCATAGAATCACAGATGTTTACGGCACAGAAGGAGGCCATTTAGGATCCTAAAAGGGGCTAGATAATGCAAACCATGACAAGCTGTTTCACATTGTCCAGAGCAGTAGAACCAGATGACACAGCCTGCACTTGAAAAGGGGAGGGGGGTGGGGGAATTCAAAACGGATCTACGGAAACAACATTTCAGCGAGCGGGTGCTCAATCCATGGAACACACTCCCGCAGGGGGGGGGGGCGGGTGGAAGCAGTTAGTATGGATTCATCCAAATGCAAATGAGATAGATCCAGTGTATGAATATTTTAAGACATGACATGGGGTAAGGTGTAGCGTGCTCGGGACGGACAGGTGACTTTGGACCAATGGTTCGTCAAGCTCTCCCCCACTGGGGGCTTTCCTCACCTCATGTCTGGGTCAGTTGTAGACTCATTGATAGAGATTGATCGCTGTGATGAGTCAACAACTCCATTATCATTGTATCATGTGACTACCAGCATGGTAGACCTTCCTCTTTTTTTTAATCCAGCAATTCCTATGTTCCTATAAAAAAATTTAATGTTTTTCTACATTATGTTACTGCTGTTTCAATTGGAATTGCTTCAATGCACCCGGCTCCTGCATTTACAATGCTAAATCCAGCTCCCAATAGTAGCTCCCAGTTTTCCTGGGCCTATTAGTCTGCTGCAGGGACAAGGGAGCTAGATTCACTAGCAGGTGCTATAACTGTCATGTGAACTTTAGCATAACTTGAACATTACATTTACAGATTGGGCTGGACATGTGTTCTTTTAGGTCCTCACCTCTGAACTTTAGCATAACTTGAACATTACATTTACAGATTGGGCTGGACATGTGTTCTTTTAGGTCCTCACCTCTGCAATATCTCTAAGAATATAAGAACATAAGACATAGGAGCAGGAGTAGGTCATATGGCCCCTCGAGCCTGCTTCATCATTCAATGGGATCATGGCTGATCATCGACATCAATTTCACTTTCCCGCCCGATCTTCATATCTCATGATTCCCCCTAGAGTCTAAAAATCTATCTATCTCAGCCTTGAATATACTCAGACTCAGCATCCACAGCAATTTGGGTAGAGTATTCCAAAGATTCACAACCCTAAGTGAAGAATTTCCTCAACTCGGTGTTAAATGGCCTACCAGTTATTCTGAGACTGTGACCCCCAGTTCTAGACAGCCCAGCCAAAGGAAACAACCTCTCAGCATCTATCCTGTCAATCCCCCTCAGAATCCTGCATATTTCAATGAGATTATCTCTCATTCTTATAAAATCCAGAGAGTATAGGCCCATTCTTCACAATCATAGGACATTCCTCTCATCCCAGGAATCAATCTAGTGAACCTTCGTTGCACCTCCTTCGAGGCAAGTATATCTTTCCTCAGATAAGGAGACCAAGACTGTGCACAGTACTCCATGTATGGGCTCACCAAGGCCCTGCACAACTTTAGCAAGACTTCCTTACTCATACTCCAACCCCCTTGAAATCAAGGCCAACATGCCATTTGCCTTCCTTATTGCTCGCTGTGCCTGCATGCTAGCTTTGTGTGCGTCTTGCACAAGGACATCTCTGCAGCCAGCTCTTTTAGAACCCTAGGATGTATGCCGTCAGGTCCAGGGGATTTGTTGGCTTTTAGTCCCATTAGTTTCTCTAGTACTTTTTCTATACTTGTGTTAATTACGTTACCCTCATTAGACCTTTGGTTCCCCGCCATTTTTCGTATGCTTTTTGTGTCTTCACAAAATATTTGTTTAACATTTCAACCTTTTCCTTACTCCCCATACTGTCTTAGCCTCTAAGGGACCGACATTTACTTTTTCTACTCTCTTCCTTTTTACATATTTGTAGAAGCTTTTACAATCTCTTGTTATATTTCTTGCTAGTTTTTTTCTCATATTCTGTTTTTCCCATCAATTTTTTGGTCATCCTTTTATGGTTTCTGAAACTCTCCCAATCCTCAGGCTTACTAATATACTTTGCAACATTATAAGCTTCTTCTTTCAATCTAATGCTATCCCAAACTTCTTTAGTTAGCCACGGATGGATCACTGATCCACCCTAAAGAAAAAAAGAGGGAGGTGCATCTCGAAGAGTGGGAAAGCCCACGTAAAATTACTTGCACGGTACCATAGCACTCATTCACACTGCTCACAAACAAGATGACCAATCTAGAGACACCAACAGGTTTTTCATGAGGAGTGAGAGTGTGTACTGCATGTAATAGTGCATTCACGCGACAAGCACAGCGTCGGTACGAAGTGGGTTTGGCTTCACAAAGATGCAAACATTGTGTAGTGTATAACAGGTGTTAAGGCCTGAATCAACATTGCTCCAGTGTCAGGTCAGGCTCGAGACTCCGGATTCGGGCTGCGTTTACACTTTGTCACCAATGCCACGGTTGTAGTGTGAATGCAGGCGCTCAACATTTAGACTGCCCAGACGGTGGAAACTCTGTAAGCAGCTCAATACAAATTGTTTTTGGGGATAAAGCTTTTATTCACTTGAGTGTTGAATCTTTTTCCCTACAGTACATATAGTACACGGTGGAATTGAACATGTTAGAAAGCAGCTTGTGTGTGTTGCAAGAGGAAAAGGAAGAAAAATAAACTTTCAGATGGTCAAATGACAGTGATTCATCATTTTAAAAAGGGCTTCAAATTAAAAAGGAAAGCATCTGTACTATGTAATAGAAATAACATACAGCAATATGAATCTCAGATAACTTCCCATCAATGCTTAACTGATATATTAAATGCTAATGCACTGTGACATAATAGTGAACACAGCTACATATCAGTGGCCATTATCTTATCAATTAAAACAGTAAGCTCCAATTTCCTTGCGTGGACAATGTGCCCGTTAAGGAAATCTTATAAACCTTCTAATTATATTACCATCTGGGCCCATCCAATTAACTTGTAATATATAACTGCTCTAGTACTACCTGAAAGTAGACAACCTTTTTAGATTCATAGAAATTCATAGCACAGATGGAGACCATTCGGCCCATTGTGTCTGCTTTGGCCAAAAAAGAGCTATCCAGCCTAATCCCACTTTCCAGCTCTTGGTCCGTAACCTTGTAGGTCACAGCATTTCAAGTGCACATCCAAGTACTTTTAAAATGTGGTGAGGGTATCTGCCTCCACCACCCTTTCAGGCAGTGAGTTCCAGAACCCCACTACCCTCTGGGTGGAAAAAGTTCTCAACTTCCCTCTAACCCTTCTACCAATTACCTTAAATCTATGTCTGTTGTTAAGGAAAATAGGTCCTTCCTATCCATTCGACCTAGGCCCTACATAATTATACACCTCAATTAAGTGTCCCCTCAGCCTCCTCTGTTCCAAAGAAAACAATCCCAGCTTATCCAATCTTTGATCATAGCTAAAATTCTCCAGTCCTGACAACATCCTCGTAAATCTCCTCTGTATCCTCTCTACTGTAATCACATCTTTCCTGAAATGTGCTGACCAGAACTGTACGCAGTACTCTAGCTGTGCCCTAACTAGTGTTTTATACAGTTCTAGCATAACCTCTATGCTCTTATATTCTATGTCTCAGTAAATAAAGGAAAGCATCCCGTATGCGTTCTTAACTGCCTTATTTACCTGCCCTGCTACCTTCAGGGATTTGTGGACATGCACTCCAAGGTCCCTCTATTCCTCAGTGTCCTACCATTTATTGTGTATTCCTTTGCCTTGTTAGCCCTCCCCAAATGCATTACCTCATTTCTCTGGATTGAATTCCATTTGCCACTTTTCTGCCCACCTGACCAGTCTATTGATATCTTCCTGCAGTCGACAGCTATGTCCCTCACTATCAAACACACGGCCAATTTTTGTATCATCTGCAAACTTTTTAATCATGCCCCCTACATTGATGTCTAAATCATTGATATATATCACAAAAAGTAAGGGATCTAGTACCGAGCTTGGGCAGGGGAGGGGAATCGAAAAAGGGTTTGAGGGTAAATGGTGAAAGGTTGCTTGCAGACTGTAAGAAGGTGGTATAGACTCAGAATTTTCACTAGAAGATGATGCAATTTAGAAGATGCCCCCCCCCGCCACCCAATAAGGTTATTAGAAGATACATACAAAATTCTTAGAGGGCTTGACAGGGTAGATGCAGGGAGGATGTTTCCCCTGGCTGTGGAGTCTAGAAGCAGGGGTCACAGTCTCAGAATAAGGGGTCGGCCATTTAGAACTGAGATGAGGAGAAACGTCTTCACTCAAAGTGGTGAATCTTTAGAATTCTCTTCCCCAGAGGGCTATGGGGGCTCAGTCATTGAATATATTCAAGACAGAGATCGGTAGAATGTTGAATATTAAGGGAATCAAAGGATATGGAGATTGTGCGGGAAAGTGGAGTTGAGGTAGAAGATCAGCCATGATCTTATTGACTGGCAGAGCAGGCTCGAGGGGCCGAATGGCCTACTGCTGCTCCTAATTTTTTTAAAAGATAGAAAGCTTCACCACCAGTGTCTATGGAGGCAAGGACTATGGCTTCATTTAAAAGGGAACTGGATAAATATTTGAAAACAGTAGCATAGTGGTTATGTTACTGGACTAGTAATCCAGGGGCCTGGACTGATGATCCAGAGACACAAGTTCAAATCCCACGACGCAGCTGGGGAATTTAAATTCAGTTAATTAAATAAATCTGGAATTTAAACAAAGCTAGTATCAGTAATGGTGACCGTGGAACTATGGATTGTTGTAAAAACCTATCTGCTTCTCGAATATATTTTAGGGAAGGAAATCTGCCATCCTTACCCGGTCTGGCCGATATGTGACTCCAGACCCACAGCAATGTGACTGACCCAACTGCTCTCTGGAATGGCCGAGCAAGCCACTCAGTTGTACACAACCGCTATAAAGAAGTATCACCACATGGACTGCAGCAGTTGAAGGCGGCGGCTCACAAACGCCTTCTCAAGGGCAAGTAGGGATGGGGAATAAATTCCAGCATTGCCAGTGACATAAGAACATAATAGGAGCAGGAGTAGGCCACCTGGCCCCTTGAGCCTGCTCTCCCATTTAATAAGATCATGGCTGATTTGATCATGGGCTCAGCTCCACTTCCCTGCCCACTCCCTATAACCTTTTATTCCCTTATCGCTCAAAAATCTCCACCTTAAATATATTCAATGACCCAGCCTCCACAGCTCTCTGGGACAGAGAATTCCACAGATTTACAACGCTCAGAAGAAATTCCTCCTCATCTCAGTTTTAAATGGGCGGCCCCTTATTCTGAGACTATGCCCCCTGGTTTTAGTTTCCCCTATGAGTGGAAATATCCTCTCTTCATCCACCTTGTCGCGCCCCCTCATTATCTTGTATGTTTCGATAAGATCACCTCTCATTCTTCTGAACTCCAATGTGTATAGGCCCAACCTACTCAACCTATCTTCATAAGTCAACCCCCTCTTCTCCAGAATCAACCTAGTGAACCTTCTCTGAAAAGCCTCCATTGCAAGTATATCCTTCTTTAAATACAGAGACCAAAACTGTACACAGTACTCTAGCTGTGGCCTCACCAATACCCTGTACAGTTGTAGCAGGGCTTCTCTGCTTTTATACTCCATCCCCCTTGCAATAACGGCTAACATTCCATTTGCCTTCCTGATTACTTGCTGTACCCGCATACTAACGTTTTGTGCTTCATGAACAAGGACCCCCAGGTCTCTCTGTATAGCAGCACTTTGCAATTTTTCTCCTTTTAAATGCAACACCCACATCCCATGAACAAATAGATTTTAAAAAAAGGAAGAGTACAAAAGGATATAGAGAAAGTGCAGGAAAGTAGGATTAAAGTAATCAGCTCCAGGCACGATGGGCTGAATGGCTTCAAATAGTATGATTCCATAAGACTTCGGGGTCACTAATTGCCCTCCTATGAAAGCTTAACAGACAAGCAGCATAACCTTGACTGACTAGAGCAATTTTATCTAAACCAGAAAAACTGGTTGTGACATTCATTTTCGGGCCAGTCCGTGACCAGTGACCTTTAATTCTGCAAATACCCACTGACTGCACGCTGTAGATAGCTTGCTGCTGTGCCATTTCATCCAACACAAGTTGACATACTGAAGCTGAATTTACCTGCCGGCTCGACCTTTCCGTTGCTTAGCATTGGCTTTGCTGACCCACTCTGCTGCCATTGTGCTGATATTGTTTTGGGTATCGAAGTGAGTCTCCTTTATCTTTCCCCCATCTATCACATGAACCACATCATCTATGGTGATGCTGAAAGAGAAACGTTTCCACTAGTTTAAAACCAACCTTTTTACAGTGTAACAATATTTTCCTACAAATTTGGGGTTAAAAATGCTCAACCTGGTTACCCTCCCCCAAAAAATAAATACAATTTGAATTGAATCTTATGAATAGAGGCCACTAACGCAAAAGCAAGGACATTATTTTGAATTTGACAAAACGTGCTTAGGACAGAATCGGAGCAATTGGAAGCATTTACTAGCAAAGGTATTAGAGCCATGGCAAGGTTACAGTGAAATGTCACTAGAATATCAGGAGCAAAACATCTAGTTGTGAAGAAAGGCTTGAAACTCTGGAGCTATTTTCACCGGAGCAAAGAATGTTAAGGGAGAGGGTTCTAAAAAAGGTTTCAGAGAATAAATAGTGAAAGGTTGCTTGCAGAATCTGTAAGTGGCATAGACTCAGAATTATCACTCGAAGATGGAAGTTTATACAGTGTGAAAAAAGCTATATCCACGTACTTCAAATCATCACAATAAATTGATTAATATATATATTTATATATTATCAGTACTTAAATAAAAGCAGAAGATACCGGGGATACACAGGAGGTCTGTTGAAGACTTGCTTTTGTCTGGTATCTTTTCACGTCTCTGATCTCTCAGTGCTTCACATGTTGGTTTATTTTCAAGTACAGGCAAAGAGCAGCCAGAGATAGAGAGGTGATGGACTAAACAAAAACAAAAGTACCCTTCATAACTATTTATTCTTAGTTTCAGTGGTCGTTGAAAGATATTAAAGGAATCAAGGGATATGGGGATAGCGCAGGAGAGCAGAGTTGAGGTCGAAGATCAGCCATGATCTCACTGAATGACGGAGCAGGCTCGAGGGGCTGATGGGCCTACTCCTGCTCCTAATTCTTATGTTCTTATATTAGGTAGGGAGTTCCAGGATTTTGACCAATATATGTCCAATTCGGAATGGTGTGTGATTTGGAGGGGAACATGGAGGTGATGGTGTTCCTATGTGCCGATTGCCCTTATTCTTCTCGGTGGGAGAAGTCACGCTTTTGGGAGGTGCTGCCGAAGAAGACTTATCTTCACAATGAAGAAAAGCTATTATTCTTTATGTTACAACAAAGTGTAAGATTTTTATGTTTCAACTTCAAGAGTACACTTTGCAAAGGGGGAGCTGGACAGCTGGATATCTGACGCTATCTGTACACATTTCGCAAGATGCAGTTAAACTCACTTTTTGAAATGTCTCCCAGTAACATTCAATGCAAAATACCAAGGGTAGAGATAGTGCCAGATCCAAGGATGAAATGTCTTATTGCATCTGATTTTTTTTTTTAAAAACCAAAAGGAGAATATTTTTTTACGCAGTGAGTTATGATGATCTGGAATGCGCTGGCTGAAAGAGTGATGGAAGCAGATTTAAAAGTAAATTGGATATATACTTGCAAAGGAAAAATTTGCAGGGCTATGGGGAAAGAGCGAGAAAGTGGGATTAATTGGAGCGCTCTTTCAAAGACTGTGATGGGCAAAATGGCCGCCTTCTGTGCTGTATGATTGATTCTATGAAGGAAACACATTAATGGAACATTTCACAGAAACTCATGTTGTACACTGTACTGATCAGCTAGTCTAGGATATGTTGTATTTCTGATCGATGATGATTCAGACAGCACAGAACTATAGCCTACAATAATGCAGGAAAAAAGGGCATATAGGCCCTATAGCGGTAATCTTATACACAGCAATTAGCACACACCCTGCCACAATGTAGTACAAAAAATTGTTTATTTGTAACCAAACCCATTATGTCAAGACTGGAGATTTATGCTTTGTATAAAAAGTATTGCAAAGCTTCGGAAAAGAACTGCCTACACACAGGAAAACCATGCCATCTCAAGCAGACAGTGAGAGAGATAATGGATGTGGATTTGAAAGAAAACATTTTAAGAACATAAGAAATAGGAGCAGGTGGAGGCCATATGTCCCCTCGAGCCTACTCCACCATTCAATAAGATCATGGCTGATCTGATCCTGGCCTCAACTCCACTTCCCCGCCCGCTCCCCATACCCTTGACCCCTTATCATTCAAAAATCTGTCTATCTCCACCTTAAATATATTCAAAGACCCAGCCTCCAAAGCTCTCTGGGGTAGAGAATTCCAAAGATTCATGACCCTCTGAGAGAAGAAATTCCTCCTCATCTCCGTTTTAAATGGGCGACCCCTTATTCTGAAACTATGTCCCCGAGTTCTAGATCCCCCCATGAGGGGAAACATTCTCGCTGCATTTTCCTGTCAAGCCCCCTCAGAATCTTATATGTTTCAATATCACCTAAATGCCAAGCAGTATAGACCCAACCTGCTCAACCTTTCTTCATCTGACAACCCCTTTATCTCAGGAATCAACCTCGTGAACCTTTTCTGAACTGCTTCCAATGCAAGTATATCCTTCCTTAAATGAGTGTTTCCAGCATTTATGGTATCTATTTTGGATTTGCAGCATCTGCAGTATTTTGCTTGTGTCCTCCATTATGGACTTATACTTAATATCCTGATGGGAGGGGAGTAACTGAAGCTTAAGAGCCAGATGTTGAGCGGGTTTTTGGGGTAAGATCAGAGAAGGCAACTGCTGGAAATGCAGTGGAGAGCCAGGCTACCTCACTGGCCTCTGCTGCCAATGTGAGGGTAGATGCTGAATACATCCTGCTCTATTTGGTCAGGAGTGTTCAAATGAAATCTTAATGATGGAAATAATGGCGTCTGACATAATTTCCATTGTTAATGTGTCAGTCTTGGCTCAGTGGTAACACTCCCACCTCCGAGTCAAAAGGTCGAGCACATAATCTAGGCTGACACTCCAGTGCAGTACTGAGGGAGTGCTGCACAGTCGGAGGTGCCGTCTTTCGGACGAGACGTTACACTGTGGCCCCATCTATCTGCTCAACTGGCTGCAAAAGATCCCATGACACTATTCAAAGAAGAGCTGGGAGTTTTACTGCTGTCCTGGCCAATATCTATCCTTCGATCAACATCACTAAAACAGATTATCTAGTCAATGATTTCATGGCTGTCTGTGGGAGCTTGCTGGGTGCAAATGTCTGTCGTATTTCCTACATCACAACAGTGACTACACTTCGAAAGACTTCAATGGCTGTAAAGCGCTTTGGGATGTCCTGAGAATGTGAAAGGCGCCGTAAAAATGCAAGCTCTTTCCTCAATGCTTTAGGAATGCTACCGAGTTCCTGCATTCAGCATCACCAAGACAGCAGAGGAGGATTTTAAATTTAAATGGCAGCATAACACGGCACTGCGTCAATCGGGCACACGAAGAAAGACATTTAAATTTTGTTTCGCCACCTTCAGCCGCTGCCTTCCCCCACATCCGAAGCGGGTGGTCCAGTGGGATGGAAGTGCTACCAAGGTCAAGGCAGAGAAAGACAGGTGGATGCAAAATCTTCATCGCCACTGAAAGCTGGAAATTTCACCCCGATTCCTGAAAATAATCCAGCGCAAACTCTGGGACATTAAAAATCCTGACTGGTACTATTCATAGAAACATAGAAACATAGAAAATAGGTGCAGGAGTAGGCCATTCGGCCCTTCTAGCCTGCACCGCCATTCAATGAGTTCATGGCTGAACATGCAACTTCAGTACCCCATTCCTGCTTTCTCACCATACCCCTTGATTCCCCTAGTAGTAAGGACTTCATCTAACTCCTTTTTGAATATATTTAGTGAATTGGCCTCAACAACTTTCTGTGGTAGAGAATTCCACAGGTTCACCACTTTCTGGGTGAAGAAATTCCTCCTCATCTCGGTCCTAAATGGCTTCCCCCTTATCCTTAGACTGTGTCCCCTGGTTCTGGACTTCCCCAACATTGGGAACATTCTTCCTGCATCTAACCTGTCTAACCCCGTCAGAATTTTAAACGTTTCTATGAGGTCCCCTCTCATTCTTCTGAACTCCAGTGAATACAAGCCCAGTTGATCCAGTCTTTCTTGATAGGTCAGTCCCGCCATCCCGGGAATCAGTCTGGTGAACCTTCGCTGCACTCCCTCAATAGCAAGAATGTCCTTCCTCAGGTTAGGAGACCAAAACTGTACACAATACTCCAGGTGTGGCCTCACCAAGGCCCTGTACAATTGTAGCAACACCTCCCTGCCCTTGTACTCAAATCCCCTCGCTATGAAGGCCAACATGCCATTTGCTTTCTTAACCGCCTGCTGTACCTGCATGCCAACCTTCAATGACTGATGTACCATGACACCCAGGTCTCTTTGCACCTGCCCTTTTCCTAATCTGTCACCATTCAGATAATAGTCTGTCTCTCTGTTTTTACCACCAAAGTGGATAACCTCACATTTATCCACATTATACTTCATCTGCCATGCATTTGCCCACTCACCTAACCTATCCAAATCGCTCTGCAGCCTCATAGAATCCTCCTTGCAGCTCACACTGCCACCCAACTTAGTGTCATCCGCAAATTTGGAGATACTACATTTAATCCCCTCGTCTAAATCATTAATGTACAGTGTAAACAGCTGGGGCCCCAGCACAGAACCTTGCGGTACCCCACTAGTCACTGCCTGCCATTCTGAAAAGTCCCCATTTACTCCTACTCTTTGCTTCCTGTCTGACAACCAGTTCTCAATCCATGTCAGCACACTACCCCCAATCCCATGTGCTTTAACTTTGCACATTAATGAGTCTAACTCATTTTATTCCTAGGATACTGGGAGATTGAACTAACTATCTTCTCTTCCACTGCCTCCTCTCCAAAAGCACCTCACGTTAGGCACGGTTCCACAGGCGCTCCAGTGTCATACTATCCTTTACGTGGGACTGTACTCAGTGAGCACCAGGAGGCTATTCGACTATGGCAGTCACCACAGCTCAACTGGTTTTTAATGTAGATAGCTGCCGTTCCAGTAGTGGTCACTGGATACCAAACCAGGAGTGGGAATTCTAACTTTAGCACGGAGATACGGAGACCTTCTAGTCTTGTGCAGCTTTCTTCTCTCTCTCACTTTGGTGACTCCAGATCACACATCAAATACCCACGCTGCTCTGAACCAACTACTAAAGGAGGAAGCGCAATTCAACCCCAGGCCAACTAACTTTACCTCCCGGTCCCTCTTTCCTTGTGTGGAACCGGCTGGCCACTACGGTACAGCGATTGAGAAGAAAAAATGCACAAAGGATAGGAATCTAAAATAAAAATGACAGAAACGCACAGATGAGTCAGTAGCGGAGAAAAGGTGTTTCCAATGTAAATGCTTTTAAATGGCTTAATGGCTGCTTCGAAAAGGCACGCAAAGCCATTTTATGTGAACATTTTAACTGGTGTGCTACCAGAGAAAATCAAGCCCACTAAGTCACTTAAGGTGCTGCTGTGCTATATTACAGGTCCAGGTCTATTGTAAGAGCACAGGCAGCAGACCTTGAGTGATGCTCGTAGGTCTGGGTCACACTCCGCATGGACCTTCCCCCTCCCATCAACAAAGCCCCAAGCATATCGAGAGCTTCAATTGTGGCTAGAGATTTCTGGTGGAGGTTTGGGGTTCTTGCCAGCATTAAAAATTTACATTTAGAATGTTCCTGGGAAACTTTGTTGAAACTGACTCTGATTTGTGTCAACACAGGACATGACATGTTATCAGAACAAATGGCTTTTTAAAATTCATTCATGAGATGAGAGCATTGCTGGCAAATCCAGCATTTATTACCCATCCTCAGCCTTTTTGAACTGCTGCAGTCCGTGTGGTGAAGGTGCTCCCACAGCGCTGTTAGGGAGGGAGTGCCAAGATTTTGACCCAGCGACAATCAAGGAACGGCGATATATTTCCAAGTCAGGATGGTGTGTGACTTGGAGGTGATGGTGTTCCCATGCACCTGCTGCCCTTGTCCTTCTAGGCGGTAGAGGTCGCGGGTTTGGAAGGTGCTGCCGAAGAAGTCTTGGCGAGTTGCTGCAGTGCATCTTGTAGATGGTACACAGTGCAGCTACGGTACGCTGGTGGTGGAGGGAGTGAATGTTTAAGGAGGTGGATGAGGTGCCAATCAAGTGGGCTGCTTTTTCCTGGATGGTGTCGAGTGTCTTGAGTGTTGTTGGAGCTGCACTCATCCAGGCAAGTGGGGAGTGTTCCATCACACTCCTGACTTGTGCCTTGTAGATGGTAAAAAGGCTTTGGGGAGACAGGAGGTGAATCACTCATCGCAGAAATACCCAGCTTCTGACACAGTCTTTATGTGGCTGGTCCAGCAGAGAGTATAATATCGTTTAAAAGTGAACCAGTTAAGAATTTAAAAAGGAAAAAAATAACAGGATATGGGGAAAGGGCAGAGAAAGAAGATTCCATCTGTTGAAGATCTAGCACCAGCAGCAGATGCAATTAGCCAAATGGCCTCATTCTATGCTGTATGCGATTATGAAGTGGGACTATAATTACTCCATAAAAACTCAAATCTAGCAACAAGCATACAAGTTCTTCATTGGCTGTAAAGTGCTTTGGGACGTCCGGTAGTCGTGAAAGGCGCTATATAAATGCAAGTCTTTCTTTTACTGAGAAAGATTAAAGAGCGAACTCCAGTAAATGCCACATACTGTAAACCTCATGAAAGGTCAGGCGGCAAAACCAAAAGCTTTGGAGCGCACATGGTGAAGGGGAGTTTGGGGAACTTGCCGGCAAACAGAACGTCTCATCACTTCAGCCTTCAAACAGAATTTCAAAACAGTCATTTGCAGAACAAGCCTCCCACTGTGAGTGCAACAACGCAAGTTCCATTACCTTGTCTCCGCAATGTTGGTCGCAATTACAATTTTGCGAACTCCTGGAGGCGGCCTCTTGAAAACCTGTGAATATAACCTTTCAAAATTATACCGAGTCCCCTGCATTTCTAACAGTCAAGCCATTACCCGTTGACAGCATATAATTTAAGCACAAAGTGGAGTGAGCAGAAATAGAATTCGCTGCTTCGGATGGTTCAATCATTTCTACTACTAATGCTTGAAGCTGAAGAGACGTACATTATCAGCCAGAAAATTACAGTCGTTGCCTTTGCCTGCAGCACAAAGTTTTGTTTGGTGACCGCCAAATATGTATTTTATTCACGTTAAGGCTGCGTACAATTTTCCCTCTTATTCAGAGCAATACTTATGCAGTTTTTGCCGAAGAGGTTTCTAACATAAAGAACTCGGGGCTTATACTTTGTAATTTACAAACCAGTGCAAACTCTGCGCCAATTATTAAAGGAGCACGGATACATTTTTCAGGGCGATTTAGTCCAACTGAAGCTTTAATTAAATCATTCTGTTCATTCCGCGAGCCTTCCCTCATTATTTATGTGGGCCAATGCAGTTATCTTGGAGAATTATCTTTTTATGTCTCACTGCTCTGTAGAAGAGAACCCTTTGGTTTCTTGTTGATTTGTATGTTAGACAAAGCATTTCTTGTGATCATTTCCCTGCACGTTAACAGGAAGGTGCAAACAGTTAACTCAGCATCCAATATTAACAGGAGCCATGAACCAATCTTCACTATCACTTCTAGACTTTTAGGCTTTCAATAAACAAAAGTAAATTCAATAAGCAGCACAAGAGGCCATGTCCCAATATTGTTTAGGAACGGACTGTACAGTCTGTACAGTGAAGCGAACACTGGCATTGAACATACTAGGGAAACAATTTTCTTTTATTTCAATCGGCCATTAACACCTAAAGGTCTGCATTTACGAACATGATCCCGGGCCACATTGAGCAAAATCCCTCCAATGAGCAGCAACCCTGCTTTGAGAGACCACTCTTCTCAGCGTCAAAAGTTGTCTTACGCGACAGGTTCCTCTTTATTTGACATGGATCTCCGCACAGCAACTAACTGCACCACAGCAACAATCGTTGATGGCCAGAATATGGAGGAGGACTTCTTTGAAGCAGGAGCAATTGCAGAGGGAATCCCACAAAGTCATACTGCACAGGAGCTTTGAGATGCACCGCTGAATTTATTTGGCAAAAGAAAAGAAAAGAAGAGAAATTTATTCCAATCTTGCAGCACAGGAGGCCGTTCGGCCTATCATAGCAGTGCCGGCTCTTTGAAGGAGAGATCCAATTAGTCCCACTCCCCTGCGAACAGTTTTGATGGAATAAATAAAGAGAAACTGTTCCCACTGGCAGGTGGGTCAGTAACCAGAAGATACAGATTTAATGCTAACTGGCAAAGGACTCAGAGTGCAATCGAGGTGATTTTTTTTCTGATGAAGTTGTGGTGATCTGGAATGCGCTGCCTGAAAGGGCGGTGGAAGCAGATTCAATAATAACTTTCAAAAGGGAATTGGGTAAATACATAAAGGGGTGAAAATGGTAGGGGAGTGGGACTGATTGGATCGCTCTTTCAAAGAGCTGGCATTGGTACAATGGGCCGAATGGCCTCCTTCTGTGCTATCAGATTCTAGATGTGCGAGGGCAATGGTTCAATGTTTGGTTAGGGCTGAGGAATTGAGGCTCCAGCCTATCTTGAACTGAGAACAGCAACAGCATGGTGGCTTTGCTTGGGAAACTAGTCACAGACGGACAAAAAAAAAGCAGTACATTACTAAAATAAATGGGTTCTTTTAAAATCTTGAAATAATCGCTTAAGCAGTGAGGAATTGCAGATATTATATAGGTTAGCAACATTTACTGTAATCTACCATACCTCTGTCTGATTCACCGAAGGCATAAGAGAGTGAAGAGGAATGATAATAAACCGATCTAGGGGAGGAATAAAATATCGCTGAATTAAAATGCAATTCTCCCAACAAGAGACCTAGGCATCTGGTCCAAAACATACACATTAGAACTATATCTTTGTAGCACCATTATATAACTGACCAATGTGAAACGGGAGTTTCACTCCATTTCTATGAGGAGCTCCAACATGGATTTTCCCGAAGTGTAACACCATTCGAGGATTATGTAGATTGTTGGTGCAGAGGAATAGGAGGAGACCATTCAGTCCCTCGAGCCTGTTCTGCCATTCAATAAGATCATAGCTGATCTGTATCCTAACTCCATCCACCTGCCTTGGCTCCATATCCCTTAATACCATGTTGTTCAATGCGTTTTACACAATGAAACTCTTCTGCGTCTATAAGGAAATGCATTTAACGAACTGAGTTTATTAACTCAGCCTCAGATCTTCAAGTTCCAGGGACAGATCAATCTTTAAATGAATACAATGGAAACAGCAGACGGATTACCTCTCTAGAAATAATGGGAGAGAAAGCTGTGCTCTTCTCACGATTACAAAACTGACAGAATTCAAGGAAACTGGATGTATTCTGTGTGATTATATTTCATCCAACCCTCTGGAGATAGGCTTCATTCTGTAAAGATACTAGATGGTCTGTTTTAGTCAGCAGTGCTGGTGAGATTTATAATCCCAATCACAGGGAAAGGGGAGCGTGGCTTTGTGATGAAACAACATCATTCACTTTTTCTTTCCTGATTCCCAAAAAAGCGCTATGACACGAGTTGTGTTTTCATCAAGGCGAGGGACTAGGGGAATGAATGAAATGAAATGAAACAAAATGAGGAATAAAAGGAAGGAAGGACGGACGGAAGGAAAGAAGGTAAGAAAGGAAGGAAGGAAGGAGAGAGCAAGGAAGTGGAGAGCAAGAGACAACGGGAAACACAGAGAGAAAGAGAGAAAAAGAGGGAGAGGGGGAGGGGGACACAAAGACAGAAAATGCAAGATAGAGCACGCGAGACGTGCACACAGAGATACAGACACAGAAGGCACACACAACGCGACACAAACACAATGCGACACATACACACATCACAACACACACCGGCAGAGAGAGTGAAGGCAGAGAGAGAGAGCGCGAGGGCAGAGACAGAGAGAGAGAGAACGAGAGCAGAAAGAGCGAGCAAGCGAGGGCAGAGAGAGAGAGAGAGAGAGAGAGAGAGCGAGGGCAGAGAGAGAGAGAGAGAGCGAGCGAGCGAGCGAGGGCGGGCGAACGCCAGCGAGGGCGGGGAGCGAGCGAGGGGCAGAGAGAGCGAGCGAGCGAGGGGCAGAGAGAGCGAGCGAGCGAGGGGCAGAGAGAGCGAGCGAGCGAGGGGCAGAGAGAGCGAGCGAGCGAAAGGCAGAGAGAGCGAGCGAGCGAGGGGCAGAGAGAGCGAGCGAGCGAGGGGCAGAGAGAGCGAGCGTGAGAGAAAGAAGAATAGGAGAAAGAGAAAAAAAGACTTGCATTTATATCGTGCCAGCTCAGGTTGTCCCAAAGCACTTTACAGTTAATTAAGTATTTAAGTGTAGTCAGTGGGATATCACATTTTCTGTTATGTGAATGTTTCAAGTAATGATTAGTGTTTCACAATGGAGTGCAGGCTGCTCCGGGACTGGATGCTGTCCGAAATCTCCCAAGGACGTGACGACACATGCGAGTCGAGCAGAATGAGATCACCCGCACTTCAGTCACATTCTGTTGTATTCACTGCCGCTAGAATTCACTTGCAGCACTGGACATTGCAAGGCCAAAGGTATACTACAGCCAAGTACCCAACTCCAGTATCAACTGTCTGCAATGTCAGACCCTCATCATAGTCCACAATGACCAGAGTCCGTTTGGCTCCCATTTGGAGTGAACACAGAGCTCCTACGGATAGTTGCTGCGACACACACACACAAATAACAGGAGAGAGCAGTGGGAGGATCTAGTGCTGCTAACATCGAAAACAATTCATTCAAAGTAGTAACGGTTTGAGAGATCTAATGAACCCCTCCCTCTGGGCAGTTTTTAAGTAGAGCTTCACACTGATCAGGAGTTATACTTCAGATGTTGCGAACCATCCCCTTAGAAGGGGTTCTTGCAATGTTTGTCTTTGGAGTGTCAGGCTCTTTTCTTAGATGCTCTTTTCCTGTTCATGTGCATCCAAATTGTCATTTCATTGGCAGAAAGAATTTAGGATATAATCTCACTTTAAAAATTAACCCCAGCCCATATCAGAAAATGGTATTGAAATACGGTTACCTGATTTGAACATGGTTTGTGCAGTTAGCAGGTCATTCAAGGTGCTGATATTGTCCCAGCCAGGAAGGAAGACTAATATAGCGCCATCCTGCAAAGTAAGTGGTAATTCAGATGAACATAAGAACATAATAGGAGCCTGCTCTTCAATTCAATAAGATCATGGCTGATCGTTGACCTCAACTCCACTTTCCCGTCCGATCCCCATATCCCTTGATTCCCCTTAGTGCCCAAAAGTCTAGCCATCTCAGCCTTGAGGATATTCAACTACTAAGCATCCACAGCCCTCTGGTGTACAGAATTCCAAAGATTCACAACCCTCCAAGTGAAGACATTTCTAATGTCAGTCCTAAATGGACAACCCCTTATCCTGAGATTATGTACCCTAGTTCTAAACTCTCCAGCCAGGGGAAACAGCCTCTCAGCATCTACCCGGTTAAATCCTCTCACAATCTTGTCTGTTTCAATGAGATCACCTCCCATTCTTCTAAACTCAAGGAAATAAATATAGGCTCAATCTACTCAAAATCGCTCCTCATAAGATAACACTCTCGTCCCATGAATCAATCCAGTGAACCTTCCAATGCACCCAAGTATATCCTTCCTTAGTTAGAGACTAAAACTGTGCACTGTACTCCAGGTGGTGACTCACCAAAGCCCTGTACAACTGCAGCAAGACTTCCTTACACTTGTACTCCAGCCCCTTGCAATAAAGGCCAACACACCATTTGCCTTCCTAATTGCTTGCTGTACCTGAATGTTAACTTTCTCTGTTTCATGTACAATGACACCCAAATCCCTCTGAACACTTAACATTTAATAGTTTCTCACCATATAAAAAGTATTCTGTTTTTTTATTCTTCCAACCAAATTGAACAACCTGTAGTCAGTATCGTTACAATAGTCACAAATAAAAACAGATGCTAAGAAAGGTTTTTTGCTAAACCAACATATTATATAGTGTGCATTAGGCTTGGAAACCCAGCACCTTTATCATGTAAGATCACTAGAAACAAAGTACGCTTGTGACATCAGAGAGAAAATAATTCAGTAACTCAAACACCTCACTGGTATATATTCATATCAACAGACCATTGAATTACTGCTCCTTGGAACCCCAAACAATAAATTGAGGGGATTAGGGTTCAAAATTAGTTTCATAAATTTGTTAATAAAATAAAAAATTACCTCCCCACGGAGAACAATGTGTCTTATGAGAGCTACGATCAGATTGAGGTCAATTTTATCATCATCGTGCAGAATTTCCAAGGTTTCGATTGTACTGTCGGAATACCTATGCGGGAACAGGAACAGTAAAGGAAGTCAAACAAGGCCATCAGTGCTCATGGCTCTTACATCATGCTCATTAAATATCAAAGTTATGCTTCTGAAATCCATTTTAATTTTGTGGCACAGGTTTAGATTTTTCGTAGATAACTGACCAATAACAAGGTCAGAGGATGGGCATTCTGCGGCGAGTGACGGAATACTCTCCACTTGCCTGGATGAGTGCAGCTCCAACAACACTCAAAAAGCTCGACACCATCCAGGACTTCTTTGGCAGCACCTCCCAAACCCGCGACCTCCACGACCTCGAAGGACAAGGGCAGCAGGCGCATGGGAGCACCATCACCTGCAAGTTCCCCTCCAAGTCACATGCCATCCTTCATCGTCGTTGAGTCAAAATCCTGGAACTCCCTACCAACATTCCTGCTACGTTGCGCGTGGTCTGGAGCTCCCACACAGGCTGCCAAACTGGCTTTAACAATGAAGAAATCGCCATTGCGCAAAAATTTGAATGGGCCACGCAGCCAGTTAAAGGCGCACAGAGGGAAGAATTGCCCCCTACCTAACAGCATTGTGGGAGCACCTTCACCTCACGGACTGCAGTGGTTCAAGAAGGTGGCTCACCACCATCTTCTCAAGGGCAATTAAGGACGGGCAATAAATGCTGGCCTTGCCAGTGACGCCCACATCCCATGAATGAAAAAAAAAATTCAGAAAAAACTTCAATATTCTCATACCACACACTGAATTAATAGATTAAATCATAAACTGGGGCACCAACCATCTTCCAGGTGGGTTTGGGGAACCAACTGAGCACCATTAAAAGGAAGGAATGCACAGAATTCAAAGCTAACTCAAAGTTCAGTGTTGTCACTAGAATTTCAGTAAGTCATAATGGTGAATGGGTGGGTGAATTTTCATAGTTTGACCATTAGAACTGTGAAAAAAATCCAGAACCATCCAAGTTTACAGCACAGAAGGAGGCCATTCACCTCATGCCGGCTCTTTGCTAGAACAACCCAAAACTAATCCGCCTGGTCTGCTCTCTCCCCACAGGCCTGTGACAACTGCTGATCTAATTTTCCTTTCAAAGAGTCAATGATCTTTGTCTCAACCACTCCCTGCAGCAAAGCATTTCTTGCTCCAATAACCCTCGACATAAATCCATTTCTCCTAACCTCTCTGCTCAGTGAAAATTTTTAGCTGATGAACCCCCTTCATCACTGACTCCAAAGCCAGACAATACGGTCTTATCCGACACACTATCAAAACTCATAATTCTAAAAGCCCTCTATTAAATCTCCTCTTGGCCTTCTTTCCTCCAGCGGAAATAATTCCAGCATATCAAATCTCTGCTAACAACTGGAGTGTCCCAGTCCTGGCATTTTCCTGATGAATCTACACTCGCTATGGTTTTAATGACCTTTCTATAATGGGGTCACCCAAAATGGCACAAAGTAAAATCATAAAATTTACGGCACAGGAGGCGGCCATTCGGCCCATCGTGTCCGTGCTGGCCGACAAAGAGCTACCCAGGTTAATCCCAGTTCCCAGCTCTTGGTCCATAGCCCTGTAGGTTACAGCACTTAAAGTGCACATCCAATTACTTTTAAAAATGTGTTGGGGGGGGGGGGGGGGGGGGAGATTTCAGCCTCTTCCACCCTTTCAAGCAGTGAGTTCCAGACCCCCACCACCCTCTAGGGGAATAAAGTTCTCAACTCCCCTCTAATCCTTCTACCAATTACTTAAATTCTAGACTCCCAGTTATTGAAATAAGTACTCTAACTGATGTTGAAGTCAACAATTAATTATGAGATGGAGTTATTGAATTCTTTAAGGCCATATCGCATAAACAGTGTTGAACACGATAAACAAGATGCCAACACCACAAGATACACCTATATGTTAGTCAATGGAGAATGTCGTGAGGGAAAGGATGGAGTGGTATTTTTTAAACATAGTTTCCTATGCTTCTTGAGGACTGTTCCTGCTTGCTCCACTTCAAATGCTGTCACAGAAACTTGCTGCTCAGCTCTCCCCGCCACAAGCTTCAGTGAGCTACACAAAGGGTTCCAGGTACCACTGATGCCAGTTACCCTTCCACTCCTGGATGCCATTCCCGATGCTCAAATTTAGCGACAAAAAGGAAGCACCCAACAGGACTTGAGCAAAGTTTATTCCCCTTCTGGCAGAGGAACGCACATTTTGGACGTTACTTACAAAGAACATTTTATAAATATGAAAGACGATAGGCAGCTCTGTAGTGCAGCAGATTGGTGTGCCAGTGTGGATCTCCAGAGAATGGTGGCACAGGGACAGTTCCTGATCTAAGCCAGGCCATCAGAGCAGCACGACACTCCCTCAATATGGAGTGCATTCAAAATAAAGGGCGAATAACCCCAGATCTCTTCTGTTTTCTTCAAGGAGAGGGTCTCAGAGAAAAATGGCACCCAGATTGTTTGTAGAAGAGCCAAACTTAAAAACATTATTACGTGCCTATTGGATGCCACTAGGGCCCGCGCACTGAGCTCCTGCCGTCTGGATACGGCACATTCCTGCCGGCAGGGAATGCTGGTTAGAGACCCACGCCATTGAAAGGCTGCATTAGTGAATAGAACAGGATTTACTGTGATTGCATTGGCAGCGTGCGACGGCCCGGCCCTGGCCTGCAAGACCATCAAGAGGCCGGGGCCATCAGAGGGAGCAGCGTGTGGCGGCATACCACTGCAGGAGGGTGATAGCTGTGAAGTCTGGTCGCTGATTGCAGTGCGGGCAGGCACAGCAGGAGGGGCGAAGGAACGGCAAGAGCTTGTAGATGGAAGTGACCGGGGCCCAGAAGAGGCGAGGGCCCAGGGGCTGCATGGGCCATCCCACACTACTATATGTGTGCGCACTAGGTTCGTGCAGCAGAGCTGATCTCCAGTCATCTTGGTTAACCTTTGCCACTGGACCAAGACCTAGCTCTGCCAAGCCCGTGTGGTGACTGGTGTGCAATGGCCACCACACATCGAAAAAAATCCAAGCACAGGCACCTTCCACCCTCCAAGATGTAGTTCGGGATCTGGAATATTAGGTCTTTCATTGAAACACCTGTGAACTCATTCCTTTTTGGCGTGGAAGCAAGTTATCCTCGCTTCGAGGGACTGCCTATGATGATGATGAGGGATGCCACTTTATCGGCACCAGGGATCCCTTGTGTGATGCAGGATTGTCCAGGGATACAACTTTCCTTTGTGGGTGAGAAGGGGAAGGTATTGAGGCCGAAGTCCAGTGCTCAAAAATCCCAAAGTTATAGGATATTCCAAGAAGGCATGGAAGAGATGATTGAAAGCACCACAACCCATGCAACATACATTAAGGGATCCCTGGTGCCGGAAAAGTGGCATCCAATAGGTACGTAATAAAGTTTTTAAGTTTGACTCTTCTGCAAACAACTTGGGTGTAATTTTGATAGCTTGCAGGCAGAATTTTTTATCCACCTCCAGAGGAGCCACCCAACTTTTAAGTGAAGAGATCAACTCCCACTGTCCATGCAAAGCAAAAAAGTTAATTTAAACCAGCTTCCCCCCCACCCCTCCCCCATCAGCGGAATCTCAGAGGAAAAACTTCTAAGCATAACTCACTTAATCATCTTATTACGGTTCTAGCACTTTAACTAAAATGACAGATGATTTGGTTCTTAACGGGACCAGGGACGGAACCATGATGTGAACTATAAACAAGTGAAGCAATGCCTCTGATGTTACCGCATACCTTCCTTGCAACTCTCTCATATAATCTGGCCACTGCTTTTGGTATTCTTCCTCCACTCTCTCTTTGTCCGGTCGGAACATGCAACCTTGCATGAACCTTCTCTTGGAGGATGGTTTCCGAATCTCTTGGTTTTGTGGATGATACCTGATTTGAAATGCAAATAAAGTTAAAAGAATGTGCTAGGGAGATAGGGTACATTGCAACCACTTCCTCCCTCTCTCTGCTTTTCATCAAGTGTTGCAATTTACTCCATTGTTTTCAATGGAAAATCCAACGTCAAAGGAAACCATCTCTGCATCAACTGATCTACACTTAGCAAAGGGAACAAAACTCTGTGCACATCTTAAAGTAACAACTGCGAGAGAAAACATGTGCAAATCATGAACAAACTGACTTACTGAACCAACTCAATTACATCCTCCAAAATGTATTCTCTCACAGGGTAAGTAAATCCTGGGATATGCAACATGGGACAGTTGCCTGCAAGAAAACAGAGCAAAGAATATTATTTATGAACACGAATACAAATATATTTTTACCGCATATATTTGTCGCAGATCTTCTATGCAGCCAATATTATTCAGAACTATAATACTGCAATAAAACACGACAGTTTCTGGCTCAACGATTCCACGTGATTTCTGCACAGATATCAGCGTAATCTGGGCCAAATCGAGGGAAGTAAAGTCAAGAACCACAAAATTTTAAATGCAAGTGAATTGCACCCATAACCATCCTACGCTGGAGTATCCGTGATCTTTATCGCTGGTTCAAAATTCCATTCGTCCAAAGCAGTCACTGCACACAAAACTGGCCACGTCCCCTAGGTTGGAATGGCGAGTCTGCGCTGATTGTGCCTGGTCAGGGTGCTAATATACTGTTGGGTGTTAATGTACCTTTATTAGGCTTCTGACTGACTTGTTCAAAAAACATAGAGACTCCAGTACTGTGTTCACAGTTACTTGCTGGGTGAGGGAGTTAAAGCCGCTGTGAGACCGCCGTTTGTTTAGGTCGGATTCGGTGAGCTGTTTGCTGAGGTTTACACAGCTACTCCCACCTCTCATCTTTCACAGTGTCAAGCTGTGGCTCAGTGGGTAGCTCACTTGCCTCTGAGTCAGACGGTTGTGGGTTCCAGTCCCACTTCAGGGTCTTGAGCACAAAGGTCTAGTACTGAGGGAATGCTGCACTGTCGGAGGTGCCGTCTTTCAGATGAGACCTTAATCCGAGGCCCCGTTTGCTCTCGGGTGGACATAGAGGATCCCATGGCAATATTTTGAAGAGGAGCAGGCGAGTTCTCCTTTGTGTCCTGGCCAATATTTATCCCTCAATCAACATAACAAAAACAGGTCAACTGGTCATCATCATATTGCGGTTTGTGGGAGCTTGCTGTGCGTAAATTGTTTCCCACATTACAACAGTGACTATGCTCCAAAAGTACTTAATTGGCTGTAAAGCACTTTGAGATGTCGGGCAGTGATGAAAGGCGCTATAGAAATACAAGTCTTTCTTTCTCGTCTTCCAGCGACACAACCATAGAAAACTGTTAAACGTTGGTCTCCGACTGCTTTTGCGTGCAGTGAAAGCCATGATAGTAGGGCTGGCTCCTGATCTGTAGGTCCAGGACGGCAGCCAGAAAGTCTCCACTACTGAGATCACAATTCCACCAAAAACATTCCAATTAAGATCTTCCCTATCGCCAGGGAGCCAGCGTCAGGAGCATAATAAACATCTAAAGGTTCTGCTATTCGGATATCTTTGTTCCAATTCCAGGAAAGGAACCGAGAGGATGAATCTCTTGTTTGCGAGTTTAAGTTTGACATCAGACAGAATGCTGGACCATTGGCGAGCACTTGCTGCAGACATTGTGAAAGTCAGAGATGAGGATATCTGCTATTTCTATACCTTTGTTGCTTTTACTTTTCATTTATTCTCAGGATATGGACATTGCTGGCAAGGCTGGCATTTATTGCCCATCACTAGTTCCCCCGAGAAGGTAGTGGTGGGCCAGCTTCTTGAACAGATGGGGAAGGTACGACCTAGTGGCTTACCAGCCACTTCACAGGGCAGTTAAGAGTGAACTACGTTTTACATCTGTGCAATGTTCCCTTAACACTGCGTAGTGGTTGGAGGTTCTCGCGCAGCCAGCTCACCGACTCTTGAATGGAAAAACCACGCATGCGCGGAAATTTGAACGCAGCCCGTTAAAGGGGTCTCTCACTCCCTCCAAAAAAATTAAAGGGAACATTGCTTCTGTGGGATTTAATCTATATAATCAAATTAAAGACACACTGCGAAATGTTCTGTTTGGTGGAAGTTTATTGAGGTTCATTGGTCACGCCGTAAAATCAGACACCGTAGTTACGAAGTAAACGTTAGCAAAAATTAAACACATGGCAAAAAATCAAAGGGAGAAATAGGACTTAAAAAGGAGAAATGTGCAGGGCTACGGGGAAAGAGCAGGGGGAGTGGGACTAATTGGATCGTTCTTTCAAAGAGCCGGCACAGGCACGATGGGTCGAATGCCCTCCTTCTGTGCGGCATGATTCTATTACTTAAATTTTAAGATACATGACATTAGAATTCATCGACTTTACTCACCAAAATAGTCTGAAAACTTGTCGGCATTTAGAGTTGCACTCATCAGTATCACTTTTAGATCGGACCTGAAGGGCAAAATGTCCTTCACAATCGTCATCAGGACGTCAGATTGCAAACTCCTCTCATGAATCTCATCCAAAACAAGGTGACTGACAGTAGACAAAAGACTGTGGAAAGAGATAGTTAAATCTGGTGGATAAAACAGTTTTTTGGCAAATAAATTGGAATTTTGAGAGAGCATGTGATGCTTGGAATTGTTGAGGACGCAATTAAGAATTGATTTTCTCAGATTACATTTGCATATGCACAAATATATTATAATTTACTAATTAGTTGCATACTTACTTGTCTGACTGAAGCCACTGCAGAATGATTCCTGTAGTGCAGTACAAGATGGAACCTTGCTTTCGTGGCAAGCGACTGTGAAGCAAGACAGAAGTGTTAAAAAAATAAACAAAACAGTAGCAAAGTATCCTTCAGTCAGTTCATTCTACGTCCAGTTGTTCAGCACTGGGCATTCAACAACTACCAGCGTTTATATAGCGCCTGGTAATGTTTTTTTAAAAAGGGCCCAAAACGCATCATAAATGGGGGTATGCCAGTAACAACTTGCATTTATATAGCGCCTTCAACGTAATAAAATGTCCCAAGGCACTTCACAGGACAAAAATTGACACCAAGCTAAAGGATGAGACATTAGGACAGGCTTGCTCACAGAGGTAGGTTTTAAGTAGTGTCTTAAGGGAAGAGAGAGAGGTATAGGGAGGGAATTCCAGAGCTTAGGGCCCAGGCAGCTGAAGGCACGGTCGGCAATGGATGAGAGGCCTGAGTTGGAGGAGCGTAGAGTTTTCAGGGGATTGTAGGGCTGGAGAAGCACTGACAAGGGTGAAGGTCGAGAGAAGTGGTGGAGAGGGAGAGCAGGGTTTCATGAGTGTACATATGGAACTCGACCCCGTGTCTGCAGATGATGTCGCCGAGGGGCAGCATGTAGAGGATGAGGAGGGGAACCATGGCTAGATCTTTGGAAGACTCTAAAGGTGATGGTGTAGGTAGGGAAGAGAAACCTTTGATGGCGATGTGCTGACTGCGTTCAAATAGGTTGGAGCGGAACCACATAAGGGAGCTGGATGACAGAGGAGTGGAGCTGGAAAAGATGACGTTGTCCAATCATGTCAAGTGCTGTGGAAAGGAAAGTTCAAGGAGAAATAAATCACAGAAGATGGTTTCCGTTGCTTTAGCTACATTATAACACCAATGTTGCCTAAGGCTAAACTCAAATGGAACGCATGATCTCCTGGACACTTTATAAACTCAATGCTGTCCCTTTTACTATTTTCAGAAATCAGGCACCCGTGTCTGAGTTCTCAAATTTGAAATATTCATTGGGAATGGGGGCTCTGCCTGTGTTTTTTTGGGGAGCATGATATCAAGCTCACTTATTTGTGCAATCCATGAATCCGATGATTTAAACTATAGCAGTGACTCAGTGGGTAGCACTCTTGCCTCCAAGTCCTACTCCTACGACTTGACCACAAAATCTAGGCCGACACCCCAGTGCAATACTGAGCGAGTGCTGCACGGTCGGCAGTGCCGTCTTTCAGATCAGACGTTAAACTGAATGAGGTCAAAGCTAGTACGCTTTTTTAACCAACTAGCTGAAGACATCACAGATTTATCTCAATAAAAGAACTGGTATAATCCTGATCAAATCCACTAAAAGGAGATGGACAATAGTCAGCTATTTTGTGTGTGGAACAAGTATTTTAAGCGACAGTCTACACAACGGAATTACGAAGGTTTCAGTAACAGTTCAGTAGAAGATAACAGAAGGCCAAATTTAGCTTTATTAATCAATGGAAGGTGTTATCACTGCACAGGAAGCAGTGGAATGTTAAGTGAGAAGCTGTTTCTCACCAAATCCAAGGGCGCTATTCAGAATCCAATAATAGTTTCTATATTTGAAATGATACTTGATACGGGATTGATCTGTAATCATTTCAAATATAGAAGCATCTTCCTGATCCCTGTTATGCCCGGTGTCCTGGCCGATATTCATCCCTCAGCCAACATCAATAAAACTGATTATTTGCTCATCATCCCATTGCTGTTTCTGGGAGCTTGCTGTGCGCAAAGTGACTGCCGTGTTTCCTACAAAACAAGAGTGACTACACTTAAACAAAAGTACTAAATTGGCTGTAAAGCGCTTTGGGATGACCTGATGTCACGAAAGGTGCAATATCAAGGCAAGTTCTTTCTGTGTAGAATGCCAGTCTGTGATCTTCCAACAGGAGGCACATTTCTGCAGTGCTGAACCAGTCAAAACAATGTTTCCTCCATTCCATGGCCAGTTCATTGCTGTGCAGAGCTGCAATCAGTGAAGCAGGGGAAGTGGTAATGGCTGGAAGAGCGAAGTCTATCCCACTTACAGCACGAGTGCGGATAACTGTTCAGCTTGGTCTTTTAAGATACAGTTCTGATACCAAAACAACAATGGAACTCCGTGAATTCGACCAATAGGTAGATTGGAAAAGACTGGTCATTCACGCATCTTTGGGTGGGCACGTGGGTGCGTTAAAGTATAATATTTGGTTACCGTGTTCACCTCTGGCATGACTGGAGCCAGTTACACAAGCACTGCTCATCGCTTATTCCCCCTCCTGCTAGAGTTCAGAAGTCGATATGTGTGCACTCTAGGTCCGTGCAGCAGAGCTGGTCTCCAGTCGTCCTGGTTAACCCTTTCCGCTGGATAAAGGCCTAGCTCTGTCAAGCCCGTGTGGTGGTTGATGTGCAACGGTCATCACATTAAAAAAATCCACGCACAGGCATCTTCCACTCCTTCAACTGGAGTTCAGGACTGGAATATCGGGTCCTTCATTGAAACGTCTGTGAACTCATTCGGCAGCAAGTCATCCTCGTTCGAGGGACCGCCTATGATGATGATGAAAGTTGAGAAGCAGCCGGTACTAACCTCTGTAGCCTGATCTGGTAGCCAGTACTGTTTCCATCACCGCAGGCTTCAGCTCTTTCTGCCGCTACTCTCTCAGCTATCTGAAGATACAAAAACAGTCAACTATATTAGAACATAGGAACAGTGTTAGGCCATCCAGCCCCTCGGGCCTGCAATTAGATCATGCCTGCTCTATACCTCAACTCCGTTTACCTGCCTTAGCTTCCTATCTCTTGCTACCCTTACCCAACTAAAATCCATCGATCTTAGGCTTGCACGCTCCAATTAGCCCCATTTGGGGGAAAGAATTCCAGCTTTCTACCACCCATTGTATGAAGAAGTGTCTCCTGATTTCCCTCCTAAATGACCCGACTCTAATATTAAGATCGGGCCCCCTTTGTTCTCGATTTCCCCACCAGAGAAAACACTTCCTCCGTATCTACCCTATTGAATCCTTTTAACATTTTACACATCTCGATCAGATCACCCTTCAAAAGCTATGGGAACACAAGTCCAGTTTGTGCCACCTGTCCTCGCAATTTAACCCTCCAAGTCCTGGTATCATTCAGATTACCCACTGGGAAAATAACTTTGCAGGATGAATTGGCACTACAACAGTAACATTGCTTCCCTGCCGCCACTTAAATTGGTTTGTGCAAAATCCAGAATCAGGGCCGGCCGGACCTGCGTGCGCGCGGCTCCCTAGGGAGGATCAGTGCTTGTGTCATGGTGTCAATGCATGAGGAGACCAGCCCTCACTTGGGAAGCAGTTGATATGATTACAGAATGGTACAAGTAGTGAAGAGATTTTAAATTTAACATGTCGTCAACCCTGAAACTATTGAGGAAATGATACAGCGTGCTCCACTTTTAGACATTGATCAAGACCATAATTCAGGCAGGTGTGGACACACTTCTGCCTTTCCCACTGAGATGCAGATCACGAGGCACACACAAGTAATTACAATAAGCGCAAAAACATCAAACTGAACGCTAACTTTAGTTTAGAAGAGGCAACTTTCAATTATTAGAAAATCACTTCTACAAAATGCATTTTATGTTTATTTATTCTCATTATACTGGAATAGTTCCCCAATAATCTTGTGTCATGCATCTTTTTTTTTTTTAAATATATGAATTACACTGCCGTTTTAAAAGTTAATTTCTAAACTGATAGCTGCTGTTTCTACTTCCGTCCATATTTGTATTTTGGGTATTGATCTTGCTCAGTGTGCCGGTGCTTGCTTTGCCCAGTGGCGTAAAAACTTGCAGAGTTACTGGAGGGGCACAGAGCGAGTTGCCGAGACACGTGGCCAGCACATGGGCCGCAGGCCGCAGTGTGAACACCCCTGGCAAAGCGGGTACTGCTTATAAAAAAACATCTTCATGCTGAGACTTACAGAGATGGCGCTGATCCGGCGGGGCTGGGTACACACGACCCTGCACAGAGAGCCCATTCCCCTCTCAATGTAGTCGTCCAGAATGAACTGGGTCACCTGCGTGGTTTTCCCGCAACCCGTTTCTCCGCTTATGACAAGCACCTGATTCTCGTTTATCAGGTCCACAACCTCCTGCAATTCAGATTTTGTATAAACAAAAAACACAAGGTCAGTCAAGGCTTACATCCAAGATACTCCCGCACCCACGCTCCAATTATCATTATTTCCTAATTATCCATCAGGATTTGCGTGGGATGAAGCTTCTTGCCTCCGTCAGCAGCCTGCCAATGTTGCTTGTATTGCTCTTGCTTTTATTCCCATGTCTATTTGGTGTCAGCTGTGGCTCAGTGGTAGCGCACTCATCTGAGGATCAGATGGGTTGAAGATTCAAGTCTCACTCCAAGGAGACTTGGGCACAAAATCTAGGCTGACATTCCACTGCAGCACTGAGGGGGTGCTACACAATCTGAGGTGCAGTCTTTCAGATGAGACGTTAAACCGTGGCCCCGTCTGCCCTCTTCGTGCCTGGACGTAAAAAAAAATCCCACGGCACAATTGAAAGAGCCGGGGAGTTCTGGTGTCTTGGCCAATATTTATCCCTCATTCAACACCTCTAAAAGCAGTTAATCTGGCCATTATCTCACCGCGATTTGTGGGACCTGGCTGTGTGCATTTCTTGCGTTACAGCATTCCCTACATTTTGAAAGTACATCATCGGCTGCAAAGCGCTTTGAGATGTCCCAAAGTCGTGAAAGACGCTGTATAAATGTAAATCTTTCTTTATTGCGTCCAGTTCTGGACACCACACTTTAGGAAGGATGTGAAGGCTTTGGAGAGGGTACAGAAGAGATTCACTGGAATGGTTCCAGGGATGAGGGACTAGACGTGGATAGACTGGAAAAGCTGGGGTTATTCTCCTTAGTGCAGAGAAGGCTAAGAGGAGATATTATAGAGATATTTAAAATCCATGAATTGTTTAGATAGAGTTAATAAAGAGAAACTGTTTTCAATGGCTGAGTGGGCACAGGTTTAAGGTGATTGGCAAAAGTACCAGAGGCAAATTAAGGAAAAACTTTTTTACACAAGTGCTTAGGATTTGGAATGCGCTGCCCGATAGGGTGGTGGATACAGATTTAACAGTAGCCTTCAAAAGGGAATTGGATAAATACTCAGAAAATAATTGCAGGGATATGGGGAAAGAGCAGAGGAGAGGGACTAACTGGACTGCACTTTGAAAGAGCCAGAATCGATGGGTCGAATGGCCCCCTTCTGTGCTGTACTATTTCATGATTGCATGATTTATAGTATTGCTGGACCATATGTGAATGAACAAAATGCCTGACTATTCACTATGGTGGCCCCCATACAGTACATTTATTTCAAAAGACCTTGATGGGAAACAATACTAAGGCGGAGGAATTTTAATGCAAAATACAACTCTCCTCAGAAAGAAATAATGCCGCACAAAAACATTTTTTTCAAACTTTCAGATCGGTAGACCAGGGGCAACCTGCTCAAGGTCCAGCTCCATCTGCCAGCAAGTGGCTCTTACTGTAATGAGCAGAAATCAGCTCAGCTTTGAAATGCCACTCTCAGCAGTCCAGCACAACTGAAAGTTCAGTGGTATATGACTGACCAAATTTCTTTCACTCCTGCACGCTCCGAGAGACAACTGTTACTTCAATCAATGGTGAAAAGCTCGGAATAGTGGAGATCCAAAGAGATTTAGGGGTCCGTGTACACAGATCACTAAAATATAGTAGCCACGTACAGTTACAGTGTCGAAAATCCGGAGTTCCAGAATCCGGGCGATCAGTGCGGGGTCGTATGGAATCCGGAAAATGTTCCGGAATCCGGACCCCTGCCTCGGGCCATCGCCGACCTCTCCCCCTCGGACAGGGCCTGAGGTGAGCCCGCACGGGGCATCCTCGGGGAGCAGAGAGTGGCTCCGAGCCCGGGGGATTGCACCCCTCAGACCCGCGTGTGGGAGGGGGAAATCAGAGCTTGGGCTCACTCCGGGCACTGGCATTGAGAGCACGCCACTGTCACGGAGGTCAAAGCCCCAGGGTGGGTTGGAAAGCACTTGCAGTCAAAAGAGCAGGACCCTGGGCTTCCCAGGTCAGACCACTGCATCCCAGGGACGAGAGGCTAATGGCGGGGTGCTGAACTGTTGGGTCACAGGCCAAGGGCTGGGTGCTGAACCGCGGGGTCACAGGCCAAGGGCGGGGTGCTGAACCGCGGGGTCACAGGCCAAGGGCGGGGCACTGGAGCCCGGGACAGCTCAGAATACTGACCGCAACAGTGGGAAAACAAGAGTGGAGCCTGAGAGAGTCACCAGTGTGTAGAAGGGAATATGAATGAAGCATATTCATGGGTATCAAACCTAGAGGGAGCTGCTCCTTGGAGTTTTCTAGGAATGTGCAGGCTAAGAGGCCGAGAGCTTCTGGAAGATGGGGAGTTGATGGAGTTAGGTCTCTGAGCTTCCAGTAGGACGATTTCAGGAGTGGAAGGTGTAAACCTTGAGCCGGTAGGGACACGGCTCAGGAACTGGACGTGTCAGAGATCTGTGGTTGACGGAGTCAGGGCTGCGAGATTCCCAGACGATGTCTGCGCGGGGCGCAGACCTCGATGGTCTTGGCACTGAAGGGGCTGGTGGGGACTGCGATCGCAACTTTCAGGAGGGTAGTTGAAGAGTACGAAACGAGGGAGCAAGGACTTCCCCCAGCACTTACAACCGAATGTCACTTTTGGAAGTTGTTTTTCTCTTATATGCCCAGCGAAAGTAAAAAGGGAATTCTGCGTAACTTCTGAATCTTCGGATTTTACTTGCAGTCACAGAGACCTCGCCCCTGCCTCGGGTCGAGGTCCCCCCGCCCCCGCCCCCGCCCCCCCCCCCCACCCCGCCTGGACACCCGACCCCACCGCCTGACTCTCCCAACCCCCACCCCGCCGCCTGACCCTCCCCACCCATCTAGGCGTTTACGGACTGGGGACGTCAGAAAAACGCTCCGAATTCCGGAAATGCACAGAATCCGGAACGGCCTTAGTTCCGAAGCTTCTGGATTTTCGACGCTGTACCTGTACAAAAAATAATCGAAAAGCTAATGGAATGTTAGCCTTTATAACTAGAGCCCTGATTAGACCACGTCTGGAGTATTGTGTACAGTTCTGGGCATCGCACCATAGAACGGATCTACTGATCTTGGAAGGTGTGCTGTGCAGATTCACCAGAATGTTACCAGGGCTCCAGGGTTAGATTATGAGGCGAGATTACATAAACTAGGCTTGTATTGCCTGGAATATAGGTTATGGGGTGATTTGATTAAGTTTTTCAGAATTTTAAAAAGGAATCGATCGGTTTGATAGAGGGAAACTATACCGCAGGTGGGTGCGTCTAAGACAACGTTTAAACCCTAAAATCAGAGCCAGGCCATTCAGGAGGGAAGTTAGGAAACACCTCTTCAGGCAAAGGGTGGTAGAAGCATGAAACTCTCTCCCACAAAAAGCAGATGATGTTGGGGCTCAATTGATAATTTAAAATCAGAGACCAATAGTTTTGCTAGCCAAAGGCACTAAGGGATCTGGAGGCAAGGCGGGTGGATGGAGTTAGGATACAGATCAGCTATGATTTCACTGAGTGGAGGAACGGGCTTGAGGTGCTGAATGACCTATTCCTGTTCCTATTAATTTGGTGATGATTCTAAGCCAGATGCCAGAGGTGCAATGTGCCTGCATACCCACTGCTCGCTCCCAAACAATTCTGACCATCCAAACCACCCAATAACTCTAAATCTAAGACCCCTCTGCTGTCTAACGTGCGCTAAACTGAATGTATCCCAAAATCTTTCATTATTCAAGCTAAATTTAGTTTAAATGATGCTTTATATGAGTTGGGCCGGATGGCTTGTTTCTGTGCTGCAAATTCTACGCAATATTGCAGCTCTTCCCTCAAGTCACCTTGGGCAAGGATAATGTGTCCTCCTGTCCAAGTTTGAAGCTAGGCCTTGGGGTTACTGGGTTGAATGCACAAGGCTAAGTTCAGATCTGATGGCGGTTATTCTATCCCTAGTTAATGTAATTGGGGTGAAGACGCCGTTGTCCATTCACCCAGTAATGAAGGAGGCTGCTGACACCGCAACTACTTTCAAACAACCCTCCGAATGACACTTTCATTAAGGTGATCATATCTCGGCACTGATCAATGGGACAAGGACAAATCTTCGTGTGTGATCAGCAGAAATTAGCCAAATAACTGTAGTCTCCTCTCTTTACAACTACAACGTCTGCAGGTTTCTGAGCTACTGGCCTCGCACACGACAGCAGTCACTGTCAACCTTCCTCTTCCATCTCAAGGGTTGCATTTACACAAGTTTGTCAACGCAAAGCAGCTTCCGCCAGCAGCGACGCAAAACTTGTGTAATGTGAACTGGAATCAGGGTCCGAGCAGAATCCGGAATGAAACTCTCTCCTTTGGCAAGACCCACTCCACTTCACATTCCGCTTCAGATTCCGACTGGACTACAGATTTAAGCTGCCTTTAAATTCCCTACAAAGGGTGCATCCCATGTTCTTAAACTTTCCATGTAACAAAACTATTCTAACTTCCCCTTTTGTAATTCTAGCAATAATCCAGAGTCGATGGGGCTAGAAATTAGTTTTTTGGCGAAAACGGCATTTTTTCGCAAAAATTAACCGTTATTGCAACGCTATCGCTATGAGGCATAAACTCAAGGTTTAATTTGTGCAACGGTAAAAATCGGCGTTACACGAGGATTCGCGGCACAAACCGCGATCCTCGACAACTTTAGTCCAAGGCCAATACCGCTGCTCATTGGGCCCAGGGAGGGCGGAAAAACACCTCAAAATAAATTGGAAAAAAAAATTCACAAAACATTTACAAGATACTTATCTAGCGAATCAATGCAAAAGAATTACCAAATAAAAACTTTAACTTACCTTTTTTGCAGGTCGTCATACTTGTCGCTGCTCCAAGGGCTGCAACGCAGCTTTTTCCCTGGCGGTCTTTTTCACGCAAAATACGGGTGCGCTGAGAGATAAATTTTTGCCGAAAGCGCTATTTCGAGTCTTGCACGGCGGCACTCCTCTCTCCAGCAGTATTGGAAAAGCACCGCCGCAAAACGTCTCCGAATTTTCCGCCAAACAAGGTGAAATAGCACCAAAAACCCGGTCGCAAAATCGCCGAATTTCTAGCCCTATGTCCCCTTGCCTCTCACTACCTCTGTAACCTCTAACTATGATACATATCATAGGCAAAACGCCTATAAGGCATCAGCATTGGCTCAGTGATAGCAGTCTCTCCTCTGAAAGTTGTGGGTTCAAGACCCCCTTTAGAGACTTAAACCCATAATTCAGGCAGTGCTGAGGGAGTGCTGCACTGTTGGAGGTGCCGTCTTTCAGATGAGACATAAACCGAGGCCCCTTCTGCCCTCGCAAGTGAATGTAAAAGATTCCAAAACACTATTTAGACAAGGAGCTGGGGAGTTCTCTTACATTCTGTACCTAAAGAAATTTAGACTATTTCTGTGTGCTTATGTAAATGTAATTATCAATCGATTGTAAATTCTAGACATAAGAACTAGGAGCAGGCTAGAGGGGCCATATGGCTTACTCCAGCTCATATTTATTATGTTCCTATTAACCTCTAATGCTCTTAAGCAAAGTTCCACCAGAGCTCATGAATGAGATAGAATGGTAATTAATGTGATGTGTAAATTGAATGAGAGGAAGTGATTGAGGAGGTAAGATAGAAATTAGAAAATTACACCAAATGGAATTTTTCTAAATTTCTAGCGAAAGTCAGGAAAGTGTAGGTGAGAATAGTTAATTGATAGCTTTCTCTTGGATATATTTTTGTCCTTGCCTATACCGAAAAGTAAGAAAACGGTATTTGATAGCCCGACCAAGACCCGAGACATCGGGACCATGCAGTGGGAGAGGAGCAAAGCTCTCCAGACACGCACTCAACACCCCCAATCACATGATCTGTTGAAAAGATCACCTGAAAGCCAAAGAATGGCTTGTATCAGATGGCACATTTGGCATGATACTAGGATAGTGTGTGAGAAAATGTGAGCCAACTAGCATGCCGAAATGCACGATGAAGATCGAGTTTCAGACATGCTGTTACTTCACAAGAGCACAGCATGGAGGCATGCCACTTCAGGGAGGGCGACGGCAGCGAAGAGTGATGTCATCAAGGTCCAGGTCAGTGATTGGAGTGTGGGCAGGTACAGCAGGAGTAGGGAAGAGGCTGTGGAGGGATGAGAGGCGTGAGTTCGGGACCAGGGGCTTAGGGGCAGCACGGGCCAGTCCACACTGCGATACGTGTGCGCACCAGGTCCTTCATTGAAACACCGGAGAACTTATCCTTTTTTGGCGTGGAAGCAAGTCATCCTTGTTTCGAGGGACTGCCTATAATGATGATGATGAAATGCTTAATGTGGCTCAGGGTTCTGGCACATGCTCCATAGAGAAACTGACTAAATAATGAAACAATCAGGAATGTGTTAAACACACTGGTACCTGTCAGAGGGATTGAAGTTCGAGTAAAGAGGGACACAGAATTTGGCTCGGGACAATAGAGGGCCAGGGAGGAATAGTAATTATCCATAAGATGGATACGGATAAAGGGAGGGCTCTGGAATCTTAAGTCAATGATTTATTGATTATATGGTACAGTGTAGCTCTCTGTACAGTGAGGGGCAAAGTGTGTTAAAATGACAAGCCTGAAGACTCTGTGCCTCAATGCCAGGAGTATATGTAATAAGGTGGCCGAATTAACTGCGCAGGCAGCAATTAACGAATATAATATAATTGGCATCACGGAGACATGGCTCCAGGGTGACCAAGGCTGGGAACTCAACATCCAGGGGTATTCAACATTCAGGAAGGATAGACAGAAAGGAAAAGGAGGTGGGGTAGCGTTGCTGGTTAAAGAGGGAATTAACGCATACTAAGGAAGGACATTAGCTTGGAGGATGTGGAATCTGTATGGGTGGAGCTGCGGAATACCAAAGGGCAGAAAACGCTAGTGGGAGTTGTGTACAGACCACCAAACAGTAGTAGTGAGGTTGGGGACAGCATCAAACAAGAAATTAGGGATGCGTACAATAAAGGTTATCATGGGCGATTTTAATCTACATATAGATTGGGCTAACCAAACTGGTAGCAATACGGTGGAGGAGGATTTCCTGCAGTGTATTAGGCATGGTTTTCTAGACCAATATGTCGAGGAACCAACTAGAGGGCTGGCTATCCTCGACTGGGTGTTGTGTAATGAGAAAGGACTAATTAGCAATCTTGTTGTGCCCCCAAAAGTAGGTCATCATACTCCGACTGCTCCACGACGACATGCAAGCTGTGATCCTTACCAACGGATCTATCACAGACCCAATTCATGTCCGGACCAGGGTCAAGCAGGGCTGCGTCATTGCCCCAACCCTCTTCTCAATCTTCCTCGCTGCCATGCACCACTTCACAGTTGATAAGCTCTCCGCTGGAGTGGAACTGAACTAGAGAACCAGTGGGAAGCTGTTCAACCTTCCCGTCTCCAGGCCAGGTTCAAGACCACTCCAACCTCTGTCGTCGAGCTACAGTACACGGATGACGCCTGTGTCTGTGCACATGCAGAGGCTGAACTCCAGGACATAGTCGACGTATTTACCGAGGCGTATGAAAGCATGGGCCTTATGCTAAACATTAGTAAGATAAAGGTCCTCCACCAGCCTGTCCTCGCCGCACAGCACTGTCCCCCAAACATCAAGATCCACGGCGTGGCCCTGGACAACGTAGACCACTTCCCCTATCTTGGGAGCCTCCTATCAACAAGAGCAGGCATTGATGATGAGATCCAACACCGCCTCCAGTGCAGCCTTCGGCTGCCTGGGGAAAAGAGTGTTTGACGATCAGGCCCTCAAAACTGTCACCAAGCTCATGGTCTACAGGGCCGTAGTAATACCCACCCTCCTTTATGGCTCAGAGACGTGGACCATGTACAGTAGACACCTCAAGTCGCTGGAGAAATACCACCAGCGATGTCTCCGCAACATCCTGCAAATCCCCTGGGAGGACAGACGCACAAACATTAGCGTCCTCGTCCAGGCCAACATCCCCAGCATTGAAGCACTGACCACACTTGATCAGCTCCGCTGGGCAGGCCACATAGTTCGCATGCCAGACACGAGACTCCCAAAGCAAGCGCTCTACTCGGAACTCGTCCACGGCAAACGAGCCAAAGGTGGGCAGAGGAAACGTTACAAGGACACCCTGAAAGCCTCTCTGATAAAGTGCGACATCCCCACTGACACGTGAGTCCTTGGCCATAGACCGCCCTAAGTGGAGGAAGTGCATTTGGCAGAGCGCTGAGCTCCTCGAGTATCGTCACCGAGAGCATGCAGAAATCAAGCGCAGGCAGCGGAAGGAGCGTGTGGCAAACCAGGCTCCCTGCCCACCCTTTCCCTCAACCACTGTCTGTCCCACCGGTGACAGAGATTGTGTTTCTCGTATTGGACTGCACAGCCACCGGAGAACTCATGCTAAGAGTGGAAGCAAGTCTTCCTCCATTCCGAGGGACTGCCTATGATGATGATGATGATGATGATGTGCGAGGTCCCTTGGGGAAGTGTGACCATAATATGGTAGAATTCTTTATTAAGACGGAGAGTGACAGTTAATTCAGAGACTAGGGTCCTGAACGTAAGGAAAGATAATTTCGATGGTATGAGAAGTGAATTGGCTAGAATAGACTGGTGAATGATACTTAGAAAGGGTTGACGGTGGATAGGCAATGGCAAACATTTAAAGGTCACATGGATGAACTTCAACAATTGTATATCCCTGTCTGGAGTAAAAATAAAACAGGGAAGGTAGCTTAACCGTGGCTAACAAGGAAAATTAAGGATAGTGTTAAAGCCAAGGAAGAGACATATAAATTGGCCAGAAAAAGCAGCAAACCCGAGAATTGGGAGAAATTTAGAATTCAGCAGAGGAGGTCAAAGGGTTTACTTAGGAGGGGGAAAATAGAGTATGAGAGGAAGCTTGCTGGGAACATAAAAACTGACTGCAAAAGCTTCTATAGATATGTGAAAAGAAAAAGATGAGTGAAGACAAACATAGGTCCCTTGCAGTCAGAATCAGGTGAATTTATAACGAGGAACAAAGAAATGGCAGACCAGTTGAACAAATACTTTGGTTCTGTCTTCATGAAGGAAGACACAAATAACCTTCCGGAAATACGAGGGAACCGAGAGTCTAGTGAGAAGGAGGAACTGAAGGAAATCCTTATTAGTTGGGAAATTGTGTTAGGGCAATTGATGGGATTGAATGTTGATAAATCCCCAAGGCCTGATAGTCTGCATCCCAGAGTACATAAGGAAATGGCCCTAGAAATATTGGAAAATGATCACCAATGCAGCCAATAGTCTATCGACTCTGGATCAGTTCCTATGGACTGGAGGATTGCTAATGTAACACCACTTGTTAAAAAAGGAGAGAGAGAAAACAGGTAATTATAGACCAGTTAGCTGACATCAGCAGTGGGGAAAATGTTGGAATCAATTATTAAAGATGAAATAGCAGCGCATTTGGAAAGCAGTGACAGGATCGGTCCAAGTCAGCATGGATTTATGAAAGGGAAATCCTGCTTGACAAACCTTCTCGAATTTTTTTGAGGATGTAACTAGTAGAGTGGACAAGGGAGAACCAGTGGATGTGTATTTGGACTTTCAAAAGGCTTTTGACAAGGTCCCACACAAGAGATTGGTGTGCAAAATTAAAGCACATGGTATTGGGGGTAATGTACTGACGTGTATAGAGAACTGGTTGGCAGACAGGAAGCAGAGAGTCGGGATAAACAGGTCCTTTTCAAAATGGCAGGCACTGACTAGTGGGATGCTGCAGGCGGTGAAGAAGGCAAATGGTATGTTGGCCTTCATAGCTAGGAGATTTGAGTATAGGAGCAGGGAGGTCTTACTGCAGTTGTCCAGGGCCTTGGTGAGGCCTCAGCTGGAATATTGTGTTCAGTTTTGGTCTCCTAATCTGAGGAAGGACATACTTGCTATTGAGGGAGTGCAGCGAAGGTTCACCAGACTGATTCCCGGGATGGCAGGACTGACATATGAGGTGCGACTGGATCAACTGGGCCTGTATTCACTGGAGTTTAGGAGGAGGAGAGGGGATCTCATATAAACATATAAAATTCTGACGGGACTGGACAGGTTAGATGCAGGAAGAATGTTCCCGACGTTGGGGAAGTCCACAACCAGGGGACACAGTCTAAGGATCAGGGGTGAGCCATTTAGGACTGAGATGAGGAGAAACTTCTTCACTCAGAGAGTTGTTAACCTGTGGAATTCTCTACTGCAGAGAGTTGTTGATGCCAGTTCGTTGGATATATTCAAGAGGGAGTTAGATATGGCCCTTACGGCTAAAGGGATCAATGGGTATGGAGAGAAAGCAGGAAAGGGATACTGAGGTGAATCATCAGCCATGATCTTATTGAATGGTGTTGCAGGCTCGAAGGGCCGAATGGCCTACTCCTGCATCTATTTTCTATGTTTCTATGTATTTACCAAATTAAATTTAGACGAGTTATATGTGCTTATGTAAATGTAATAATAATCGACTGTAAACTCGAAGATGATCCAAGGTGAAGTCAGAAAGAAAGTTTTTTTTTAATTCGAATGCTGGCGTCGCTGACAAGGCCGGCATTTATTACCCATTCCTAATTGCCCTCGAGAAAGTGGAGGTGATTAACCTTCTTGAATCGCTGCAGTCCTTGTGATGAAGGTACTCCCATAGAATATAGAATCATAGAAATTGACATCACAGAAGGAGGCCATTTCGGTCCACCGTGTCAGCGCCGGCCAACTAAGAGCTATCCAGCCTAATCCCACTTTCCAGCTTTTGGTCTGTAACCCTGTAGGTTACAGCACTTCAAGTGTACATTCAAGTACTTTTTAAATGTTGTGAGGATTTCTGCCTCTACCACCCTTTCAAGCAGTGAGTTCCAGATCCCCACCACCCTCTGGGTGAAGACATTTTCCCTCAAACCCTCTCTAAACATTCTACCAATTATTTTAAATTTATGCCACCTGGTTATTGATCCCTCTGCTAAGGAAAATAGGTCCGTCCTTTCCACTCTATCTAGGCCCCTCATAAATTTATGCACCTCAATAAGGTCTCCCCTCTCACAGTGCTGTTAGGGAGGGAGTTCCAGGATTTTAACCCAGCGACGATGAAGGAACGGCGATATATTTCCAAGTCAGGATAGTGGGGAACTTGGAGGTGATGGTGTTCCCATGAGCCTGCTGTCCTTGTCCTTCTAGGCGGTAGAGGTCATGGGTTTGCGAAGTGCTACCGAAGAAGCTGTGACGAATTGCTGCAGTGCATCTTATAGGCGATGGTAATGCCGTTGAATGTCAAGGTGAGGTGGTTAGACTCTCGCTTGTTGAGAGATAGTCATTGCCTGGCACTTGTGTGGCATGAATGTTACTTGCCACTTACCAGCCCAAGCCTGATGTCGTCCAGGTCTTGCTGCATGCGGGCACGGACTGCTTCATTATCTGATGAGTTGCGAATGGAACTGAACACTGTGCAATCATCAGCGAACATCCTCATTTCTGACCATATGATGGAAGGAAGGTAATTGAGAAGCAGCTGAAGATGGTTGGGCAAGGACACTGCCCTGAGGAACTCCTGCAACGTTGTCCTGGGGATGAGATGATTGACCTCCAACAACCACAACCATCTTCCTTTGTGCTAGTTAAGACTCCTGATTCCCATTGACTTCAGTTTTACTAGGGCTCCTTGGTCCCACACTCGGTCAAATGATGTCATGTGCAGTGACTCTCATCTCACCTCTGGAACTCAGCTCTTTTGTCCATGTTTGGACCAAGGCTGTAATGAGGTCTGGAGCCGAGTGATCCTGGCGGAACCCAAACTGAGCATCAGTGAGCAGGTTATTGGTGACTAAGTGTTGCTTGATAGCACTGTCGATGACACGTTCCCTCACTTTGCTGATGATTGAGAGTAGACTGATGGGGCGGTCACTGGCCGGATTGGATTTGTCCTGCTTTTTGTGGACAGGACATACCTGGGCAATTTTCCACATTGTCGGGTAGATGCTTGTGCTGTAGCTGTACTGGAACAGCTTGGCTCGAGGTGCGGCTAGTTCTGGAGCACAAGTCTTCAGCACAACAGCCAGGATGTTGTCGGGGCCCATAGCCTTTGCTGTATCCAGTGCGCTCGGCCGTTTCTTGATATCACGTGGAGTGAATCGAATTGGCTGAAGACTGTCTTCGGTGATGGTGCGAACCTCAGGAGGATTGCAAACGCTCCAGCCTTATCTTTTGCACTCATGTGCTTGGCTCCGCCATCATTGAGGATGGAGATATTCATAGAATCTCCTTCTCCCATTAGTTGTTTAATTGCCCATCATTCACGACTGGATGTGGCAGAACTGCAGAGTGTTGATCTGATCTGTTGATTGTGGGATCTGTTTATAGCATGCTGCTTCTGCTGTTTAGCATGCCTGTAGTCCTGTATTGCAGCTTCCCCAGGTTGGTAGCCTGGTGCTGCTCCTGGCATGCTCTTCTGCACAGCTCATTAAACCAGGCTTGATGATAATAGTACAGTGAGCGATATGCCGGGCCATGAGTTTACAGATTGTGGTGCAATACAATGCTGCTGCTGCTGGTGGCCCACAGCGCCTCATGGATGCCCAGTTTTGAGCTGCAAGATCTGTTCTGAATCTATCACATTTAGCACGGTGATAGTGCCACACAACACGATGGAGGGTGTCTTCAGTGTAAAGACGGAACTTCATCTGCTCAACGACTGTGCGGTGACCACTGCTACCAATGCTGTCATGGACAGATGCATCTGCGATAGGTGGATTGGTGAGGACGATGTCAAGTAGGTTTTTCCCGAGTGTTGGTTCTCTCCCCACCTGCCGCAGGCCCAGTCTGGCAGCTATGTCCTTCAGGACCCGGTCAGTTCAGTCAGTAGTGCTGCTGCCGAGCCACTCTTGGTGGTGGACATTGAAGTTCCCCACTCAGAGTACATTCTGTGACGTTTCTACCCTCAGTGTTTCTTGCAAGTAGTGTTCAACATGGAGGAGTGCAGATTCTTGGCAGAAGGATCGAGAACCAGAGGACACAGATTTAAGGTGAATGACAAAAGAACCAAAAGCAATGTAAGAAAGTGAGTGGTTCAGATCTGGAATGCATTGCCTGACATGGTGGTGGAGGCAGACTCAATTTTATCTTTCAAAAGGGAGTTGGATAAATATCTGAAGGAGAAAAAATTGCAGATCTACGAGGAAAGGGCGGGGGAGTGGGACTAGCTGAGAGTCGGCACGGGCTCGATGGGCCGAATGGCCTTTTTCCGTGTTGTAACCATTCTATGATTGTATGAGGGAGGGCGGAAGGTGGTAATCAAACAGGAGGTTTCCTTACCTATGCTCGACTTCATGGAGTCCGGAGTCAATGTTGAGGACTCCCAGTGTCACTCCCTCTCAACTGTATACCACTGTGACGCCACCTCGGGCAGGACATACCCAGGGATGGTGATGCAGGAGTCTGGGAAATTGGTGGAAAGTTAGGATTCTGTGGGACAATTCTCCCAATTGTGGCACAATTCCCCAGATGTTAGTGAGGAGGATTTTGTAGGTCGACTGGGTTGGGTGTGCCTTTGTCGTGTTCGAAGCCAGTGCCAAGTGGTCTGTCTGGTTTTATTCGTATTATTGTTTCTTCCAGTGGATTGTTACAATTGAGTGGCTCGCTATGCCATTTCAGAGGGCAGTTAAGAGTCAACAACACTGCTGTGGGTCTGGAGTCACATATAGTCCAGACCGGGTAAAGACGGCAGATTTTCTTCCCTAAAGAACATTAGTGAACCAGATGGGTTTTTAGGACAATCCGGTAGCTTCATGGTCACCCTCACTGATACTAGCTTTTTATTCCAGATTTATTTAATTAACTGAATTTAAATTCCCCAGCTGCCGTGGTGGGATTTGAACTCATGTCTCCGGATTATTAGTCTAGGCCTCTGGATTACTAGTCCTGTAATTTAACCACTTAACTGTTCCCACGTTTGACTCAGTGATTTTTCATTCTGTCTCAAAAGGGATGAATGTTGGAATGCTTTAAAATGATTTAAATGATCCTAGGATCATTTTGCATAGGTTTTTAGTGTTATAGCAACATTGTGGGAAAGATAAATCTTAATCTTGTCTCTATGTATGAACAGACAGTTTGGAAAGGCATGAACATAGATTGATTAATACTCGGGTTGTGAAAAAGGCTCATACTCTGATAAGAAACTAGTTGTCAACATATCACAGTAAAAAATAAAGATTGGCATTCGCACTTATGGGATTGTGGTTCTGGTATTGGACTGTTCAGCCACCTATGGACTCATTTTAAGAGTGGAAGCAAGTCTTCCTCGATTCCGATGGACTGCCTATGATGATAATGATTATAAACAAAGCTTGCAGAACAGAGGCAAAGGCCGAAAAGATTATTGAGCGGGGATAAACACATAAAAATGTGGCCTCAGCTGAACGTGCAGCCTACGTATTATGCAGGCACAAGCCCAGGTTGTATTGTGGGAATAGAAACGGTTTCCCCCTTACAGCAGAGCGTTCTTGGGAAGGTCAGGAGCCACGCAGAGGGCCTGGAGGGCTGGAGCTGGCCGCTCCAGGTCTTGGGAATGGAATGTGGTGTTCCCTTGGGTTGGAACATGTGCTCAAAGTAGTCGGAGCCTGGGAACCAGGTTGTACTACATGTGCAACATCCCAAATCCGGACTTCCGCAAACTGGAATTGCCTGAAAACCGGACAGTTCGGCGAGTGGCAAGGTCCAAAATCTGGCAAAACCCAAAATCCGGCACGGATTCAGCCCCAAGGATTCTGGATTCGGACTACCCTGCATTGATTTTGTCTGAAATCCGGAAAAACCCAAAAACCGGCACGGACTCAGCCTTGAGGATTCCAGATTTCAGACGTTGTAACTGTATTTCCATGTCATCTTGTCATTTAATATATTATGGAAGACAGTTATCAGTCAATGTAATAAAGCTTGTTATTATAAAAAACACTCGAATGTGAATCACAAGTGGAGTTAGTGTCAGCGGACTGACAATCCTTTGTTGCAATGGTAGCTACGGATGAAATTAGTTAACACTACAAGGCACAAAACAGAAAAAAAAAACAGCAGAGACAAATATAAGCATTATCAGAGCCGAGTTACCTGGACATTGTAACCAGATTGACAGGGCTCCCAGGGAAGGGGAAAGGCCGCTCATGTGGCCCTCTGGCCATAGGTTTGGACATCTTTGATACACAGCATACATTTCCAGAACTACATCAATCATCCCCAAAACAGAAGAAAATTGCCTGCTCTATGTACAGAACTTTTTTTTTTTAAATCACTTACATTCTTCATGCTGTAGGAGGGGAGTTTTTCCCGGAATTTCTGTGAAAATAGAAAGGGAATAAAAAGGATTAAGAAAACATACAATTTTACTGCTGCCACTTAAAGACAATGACTAAATTAAGGAAATTAGATTCTGATAAAAGAACTCAATAGGTTGAAGTACAGACTGTGAATTAAATTGTACGCAGTTTGTTATTAGTGCCACAATGACGTTTTACTGTGGACAATTGGATTTAGACTGTTCCTTCACCCACCACTAGCGGCCGTGCCTTCAGCTGCCTAGGCTCCAAGTTCTGGAATTCCCTCCCGAAACCTCATTGGCTGAAAAGTGCTTTGGGACGTCCTGCAAGAGGTGAAAGGCGCTACAGGAATGCAAGTCTTTCTTTTCTGTGCTGCATGATTCTATAATTCTGTCTCTTAAGCTGGAAGTGGTCATTCTGTAAGTATTTTTCAGGCACTATTAGTGATTATGTCATTGGCAGGCTACAGGGAAAGAGTTGGGGGAGTTGGATAGCTTTTTCAAAGAGCCGACACAGGCATGTGGGCCGAATGGCCTTCTTTTGCTGTGTGTGATTCTAACTCTGTCGCAACACTACTCCTTTTAAAAGTGCTGTCTTGCTGCATCAGTGTGATTTTCTTTCTCAGTTTCCTATAACAACTATTCTTGTGGCCTCTCTGTATGAGGCTACTAAACCTTAGAGGCAGTGCAACAAAGGTTCACTAGATTAATCCCTGGGATGAGAGGGTTGTCCTATAAACAGAGATTGAGTAGATTGGGCCTATACTCTCTGGAGTTTAGAAGAATGAGCGGTGATCTTATTAAAACATGTAAGATTCTGAGGTGGTTTGACAGGGTAGAGGGGTTGTTTCCCCTGGCTGAAGAGTCTAGAACTAGGGGGCATAGTCTCAGGATAAGGGGTTGGTCATTTAAGACTGAGATGAGGAGGAATTTCTTCACTCAGAGGTTGGTGAATCTTTGGAATTCTCTGCCCCAGAGGGCTGTGGATGCTGAATCAGTGAGTATATTCAAGGCTGACATCGATAACATTTTTGGACTCGAGGGGAATCAAGGGATATGTGGATCAGGCAGGAAAGTGGTGAGTTCGAAGATCAGCCATGATCTTATTGAATGGCAGAGCAGGCTCGAGGGCTGTATAGCTGACTCCTGCTCCTAATTCTTATGTTCTTATGAGCAGCTTTGTGCTGTGGGCTACAACCAGAAGGAACTGTGCTAAACCCCACTGAACTCCATTCACATAGGACACCTGCAGCCGGAAGAAAGGAAACATTCGTCCATTAACCTAGGTTGCATTTAAATCCCGGTCCTATGGGTGAAAGCACAGTATGTTAAACCAACTGCACCACCCAGTATGTTAAATTCCCTTCCAACTATCACTATATAGAAACTTAATAAGAAATGTCTCACAGGTAATTGGGAGCTTGTTACAAGTCACTGGCATTTGTTGGGACAGGAGAGGGGTACAGATGACAGTCCTAAGAGTTGGCCTCAAGCCTACAGGTTAGGCCTTAGTGTGTTTATGCTAGAGGGTTATGCATGCTCAGTCGTTGTATATATTCAAGACTGAGATCAATAGATCTTTGGACTCTAAGGGAATCAAGGGATATAGGAATTGGGTGGAAAAGTGGAGTTGAGCTACATCAGCCATGATCATATTGCATCCCCGAGTAGGCTATGGGGGCTGTTTGGCCTAATCCTGCACCTATTTTTTATGTTCTTTTGCTCCCCGCCATTTATTCTTTGTGACATACTGTCATTTAGACTGACCGAAATCTCGATGCCAATACCTTCAGGTCCAGATATCTCGAATTAGTTCTCTTCTTCACAACGTCTTCCCTCAGCTCCTCGTCCAAAAAGACATCCCGAGTAATGGTTTCAAAGAGGTACTCTAGGTCCGAAGTGGTCTCTGATTTAACTTCCCTGTTGGTTGGAGTGGAGGAACTTCTGTGAGGGAAAGAAACATTCATATGTTCAGAATGGGATAACATAACCAATCAGAAATAAACACAGAAATTTGCCACAATCAGCAATGATATATATATATATAAAACCAGTTAATCTGCTTTAGTGCTGGCATATAAAGAAAGAACTTGCATTTATATAGCGCCTTCCATGACCTCAGGACGTCACAAAGCCGCTTACAGCCAATGAAGTACTTTTTAAAATGTAGTCACTTTAGGGAATGTAGGGAAACATGGCAACCAATTTGCTCACGGCAAGATCCCACAAACAGCAGTGAGATAAACACTTCATCTTATATTAACGAGCCTGATATGTAATTCCAATATTTGCCATTTTTATTCCCCAAAATTTGTTAGAATTTTGCCAGCAAAGCTAAATCGACAATTCCCACTCTTGTTCAACTATATAAATGCAAGTTTTTCTTTCTTCTTTCTTTCTTTACGAGACAGTAGCGAGAAGAGCAGATCGAGCACGCTGGGGGAACAATTAAAAGCAACAAAGGGGTTCAATAAAAGTGTTAAGAAGTGCAAAAAGGAATGAGAAATAACATTGTAAGGGATATCAAAGCCAACAGTAAACATTTTTATAGATACAAAACAGGAAAGAAAGTAGTAAAGGGGAATATGGGCCCATTAAATCCAGATGCAGGTGAAACTATGGGCCCAAGTTTCCACACGATAAAAAACGGGCGCCTCTCCGAGCTGGGCGCCCGTTTTTCGCGTCTAAAACGGCGCCTAAAAAAAAACTCGCGATTCTGGAGCGTTCTGCAGCTCCTTGTCTGCCTGGCGCGGCGCCCAGGGGGGCAGAGCCTACACTCGCGCCGATTTTGTAAGTGGGAGGGGGCGGGTACTATTTTAATTCGTTTTTTTCCTGCCGGCAACGCTGCGCGTGCGCATTGGAGCGTTCGCGCATGCTCAGTGTGAAAAAAACATTGGCACTCGGCCATTTTTGTAGTTCTTTGTAGCTGTTTAATTTTTGAACATTTTTTAATAAAAGCACATTGCCATCAGCACATCAGCACTTGCAGCCTTCTCACTGTCTCCTTCCCCCCTCCCCCGCGGGAACGAAACTGCTGTTTCCTTCTCCCCCCCTCCCCTCCACGGGAACGAACGCCTGCAGCATTCTCCGTGCCTGAAGCACTTTCACACAGGTAGGAAGATGGTTTATTTAATCTTTTCTTTGCTTATAAATGTTTATTCAGGTTGGATTTATTTGTATAATATTTGTAGAAGTATAAATAAGGATTTATTGTAGAATTTAATGACTTCCCTTCCCCCCCTCCCCCCCCCCCCACCTCGTTCTGGACGCCTAATTTGTAACCTGCGCCTGATTTTTTTAATGTGTAGAACAGGTTTTTTCAGTTGTACAAAAATCTTCACTTGCTCCATTCTAACTTAGTTTGGAGTACGTTTTCACTGTGGAAACTTTGAAATCAGGCGTCAGTGGCTGGACACGCCCCCTTTTGAAGAAAAAATTCTGTTCCAAAGTAGAACTGTTCTACCTGACTAGAACTGCAGAAAAAAAAATGTGGAGAATTGCGATTTCTAAGATAGTCCGTTCTCCACCAGTTGCTCCTAAAAATCAGGCGCAAATCATGTGGAAACTTGGGCCCCATAACTGGACAATAAGAAAATGGCAGACTTGCTCAATGAGTACTTTGTATCTCTTTTCACAGTGCAGGAAGAGGACAAAATTAGAGTGCTACAAGGGACCCTAAAAATAAGTCAAGGGGAGAAGGAACTTAGTGGATGTACGGTCAGTTAAAATAGTGGAGAAAATACTGGGTCTGAAGACAAGACAAATCTGCAGGACCAGATGGTTTTCGGCCTCGAGTATTAAGAGAGATAGGTGAGAAAATTGCAGGTGTGTTGGTCATCATTTTCCCAATGCTCTTGGAGTAACTTTCTCTTGAAAAGGCAGCATCTCTGACATTAGACATTAAGACATTCGGAAGCCACTGATCGGAGTTAGGCACGTGTGAGAGTTCGAGTGGGCAGGGGCTTCACTGCCCTGAAGAGAGATGGGGGGGGGGGGCATTCAAGTTGCCAGTGTGACTGTCGCTCTAGCCAGGTAATAGCCTGGGCACGTGGTCGCTAAAGAGCTGTAATATACTGCTCAAATAGAATTACAGTTTTTTTGTTGAAAAAGCACTGTACTAATGCATCCAGCACAATAGAGGAAGCGAGTTTGGAAAACTCATACTTCAGGGCAACACTGTCAAGAAGAAAAGCTGTGTTACCTCCAGTTCATGCTAGAGTCGGCGGACACTGCGGGGCGATATTCCTTGTAGTCGCTCACACGCGGTTCCTTGTAGTCGCTCACACGCGGTTCCTTGTAGTCGCTACGTGTCTGGACAGAATTCAGTAGCCGGGTGATGTGCTCCTCGCGTGCTTCATCCATCTGCACAACTGCCCTCTATGAAAAGGCAAAAACAGCAGTGCAGTATTGTTAACGTGTTAACTCATTTCAGCACCTCATCTGATCTTAAATATCCATTAATAGAATAATTAATTCACTAATTAATTCATTAAAAATCGTTAAACTCTTAACACCTTTCAATTCTGGTAAAAGGTCATCGACCTGAAACGTTAACTCTGTTTCTCTCTCCCCAGATGCTAGCTGACCCGCTGAGTGTTTCCAGCATCCGCAGCATTTTGCTTTTGTTTTAGAGAATGTTTAGAGAGTGCCCTAATCGTCAGTAAAGGATTCGATAGGGTAGAAACGGAGAAGGTGGAGGAATCAGGAACAAAGGGACACTATCTTAAAATTTCGAGCCAGGCCATTCAGGAGTGAAATCAGGAAGCACAAAAGGGTAGCGGAAATTTGGAACACTCTCCTCCTATAGATACTGGGGGACAACTGTAGCTTTCAAGACTGAAAGAGACAGATTTTGTTAGGTAAGGCAATCAAGGGATAGGGAGTAAAGGCGGGTAAATGGAGCAGCGGTGCAGATCAGCATGATATAATTGAATGGCGGAGCAGGCTCGAAGGGCTGAACGGCCTAATCCTGCTCATAAAAATCATAACATAATGATTCTTAATTAGGCAGAACTGAATAAAGTATTGCGACAATTTAAATGCAGTCTGTGCTGGGCAGTGTTCCTGTTTAGCTGCACGGCTGTGCAGCTGTCTGAAGCTCCTGCACAGGCCGCTTGCCAGTTTCTCAATACAACAGATTCTCCGCTCATTTATCTTATTACGACAGGGATCACGATTCATTAATACTTTATTGGCCGTGAAGTACTTTGAGATGTCCGAAGCTTGTGAAAGGCCCGGTATCAATGCAGGTTTTTGCTTTCTTTAACTGCCACACTGGAGCTCTTTTCAGATTGCAGTTAAGACACACATTTTCCCTCTGAAAAATGGGAGAAGGACTTTAAAAAAAAACTGATGTACAGTTAACGATCTAATATAGTAGCAGAATCATGCAATTTTATTAGTGGGTCATTCAATATAGAGGAAAACAGTCAAATTCCCATTATTGATTAAAGGGGAATTTCAAACCATAATGGGAGGGGGGGGGGGGGGGGGTTAAGAAGGCGGAGTCCCAAAATGTATCCAATACCTCTTCACAATTAGAAAAATGCTCCATATCCCAATGGCACCACAGGAACTGAGGGCTTAAGATTGCGCACGTATAGTTTATTGAATGTCACCAATTGCAACTTTAAATTTTGGCTGCAGACAGAAAATAAATTGCATTCAGTGGGAGCAGGGATAATCCCCGCTGTGAGTGGAGCGTCTACCGATAAAACTGTTGAATCTGATTTTAAAATCTATTGTCCTTGGCACTTAAAATTCTATACTAACTCCCCAACTATACACAAGCCACAAGCACAAACAGAGCTAACTAAATCTTCTAATTTTGAAGACTGACAGGCAGCATGTACAATAGAACTTGAAACATGCAACGAATTTCACTGATAAAAAAAAAATACGACGTGTATATTTATAAATTAAGAAACCAGCCAGTGCGTCGCAAGTGAAACAATCTAACTACCGTTTTTTTTGAACTGCTTAGTGCAGTCACAGCTGCACTACTCCATCGGAGCCATGGCCAATCTGACAGAAGGCAGAACCAACAGGTCAACAAGACCAGCAACTACAACTCTCTTCATATTCACTTAAAAGATATATTGCTGGTCCCCAAAGGTTGTCGAGCTGAAACATATGATGGTAAGCACTGCAGGGAATCGAATACGGCCAGGGTGATCTCCTGGACTAGTTTTGATCGCCTGGATGGGTCGGAGAGGAATTTTCCCAGATTTCCCCCCCCCCAAATTGGCCTGGGTTTTGAATCTGGTTGTTGCCTCCCAGGAGATCACATGGCTCCGGTTGGGGTGGAATGTAGAATGTTTCAGTGTAAGGGGTATCACGGTTGTGTGGGGCGGATTGGTTAGGCTGGGTGCTCTTTACCTTTCTGCCATTGTTCATAGGTTTATATGTAACCTTCAGGGCTGCTGACCGAGGGCCGTGCGGCTTTTTGCCGGCCGGCGCGGACATGACGGGCCATGGCCTCCTTCTGCGCTGTAAATTTCTATGTTTCTATTAACCCTGTTTCTCTCGACACAGCCGTTGCCTGACCTGCTTAACGTTTCCAGCAGTTTCTGTTTTTATTTCATCCACAGCAAATCGCTTTTGTGCAGGTTCCCCTTGATCACTCAGCGAGTTTATCCAGTGAGTGCCTGAGCCATACAGACCACAAATATCACAAGTCCAATCCCAGTCTATCCTGCGTTAGTTGATCTGAGCCTGGGTGGCAATGGTTTGGCCTCACTTGCATTCTCTTTGGATTAGGAAGAACAAATCAACCAGAGTTCCTGCTTTCTGATGACCATCCAGCACCAATGTGTTGTCAGGTCACCGGTTACGAGTGTCGGCAGGAACATCAGCGGGGCCCAGGCACAGTGGAGGAGCTGGAAGTTCGGGGCGGATGAGCGGCAAGAGATCGTGGCGGAGGTACGGTGAGAGATTGTGGCGGAAGTGTGGCGAATGTTTTGTGGTGGAGGAGCGGTGAGAGATCATGGCGGAGGAGTGGTGAGAGATCAGCAGCGAGAAATCATCGCAGAGGAACGGTGAGAGGTGCAGCAAATGAGGGTGCGGGGCCCAGGGGCAACATGGGCCATCCCACACTGCGAAATGTGTGTGCATTAGGTTTGTGCAGCAGAGCAGGTCTCCAGTCATCCTGGTTTACCCTTGCCACTGGATAAAGGCCTAGCTCTGTCAAGCTCGTGTGGTGGCTGATGTGCAAAGGTCACCACACGTTAAAAAAAATCCACATACAGGCATCTTCCAGCCCTGGAGTTCAGGACTGGAACATCGGGTCCTTCATTAAAACATCTGTGAACTCATCCCTTTTGGTGTGGAAGCAAGTCATCCTCGTTCAAGGGACCGCCTATGATGATGGTTGTTTTTAAGCAATCTTCTGTTGTTCAGTTTAGTAAAGTGTCAGCTGTGGCTCAGTGGGTAGCACTCCTGCCTCGGAGTCAGAAGGTTGTGGGTTTAAGTCCCACTCCAGGGACTTGAGCACAAAAAAACAATCCAGGCTGACACTCCAGTACAGTGTTGAGGGCCACCTTTCAGATGTGACGTTAAACTGAGGCCCCGTCTGCCCTCTCAAGTGGATGTAAAAGATCCTATGGCACTATTTTGAAGAAGAGCAGGGGAGTATTTATCTCTCAATCAACATAACAAAAAAAAAATAGATTACCTGGTCATTATCACATTGCTGTTTGTGGGAGCTTGCTTGTGTGCAAAGTGGCTGCCGCGTTTCCTACATTACAACAGTGACTACACTCCAAAAGTACTTCATTGGCTGTAAAGCGCTTTGAGACGTCCGGTGGTCGTGAAAGGCGCTATACAAATCGAAGTCTTTCTTTTAAGGAATTCAGTCTTGTGGTTATAATCAATATTTTTTGTACTTTAACATTAAAAAATCTAAATGCGAAATATAATTTCTTCAGAGTATAACTCAATTTACAAGCGGAGTTCTGTCAGCAGTTTTGAACGTAGGCATGCACTGAAATCTTGTAGGTTTCTTTCTTCTCAAATTTAATACAAAAGCTTGTTTTTTTTTTTAAATACACCGATTTCTTGAGCAAAATGGAAGTGGTCTTCCCTTATTTGGTAGTCTCCAGTCAATGCACCATCCTTCAGCCAATTCTTACGCACACAAGTTTACATTTCTCTACACATTCGTATGTCAACACTCTTTTGCAACATAAATCAACATCCCCTTGTGTAGGTTGCAATGGTACGTAGTGGGATGTTTATAGTATGGCACTACTTTAAACATCACAAGTCCTCACTTCAATCTTGAACACTGGCTATTGCTGGAGTGATCTGTAATTCTTTCTCTCTCTTCAATGATGCCAAACACTTTTTTTGGCCCTATATTGAATGAGCTAAACGTCAATGCCTTTCAGAAGCCGAATTAGCCGGGTTCCATGTACCAATGTGCATGTGTGGATAGTGTGGAAGTACAGAATTGGGCCCGACTGTGATGCCCCTGCAGTCAAACAGCCACAGAAACTCTTGTCAAGACTCACAATGATGACCTGCCGCTTGGTCAAGGTAACTGAGGGTGACTGCCACCTGTGGGATCGCACCCCAGCAAGGAAGCAATGCCCGTTAGCAAAATTAAACAAATTTATAATCCCAGTAGAAAGCTCATCATGGTAGGAAGGGGGAATCCTAGATGTCCGTTCAGAATCTTAGAAAATTAAACCAGATGCACTGGAGGGGCCAGTTTGTCACTTATAAACAGTCCCTAACTGACAACACCTACGGTGAAGCCACACATGTCGTTTTGCTATCCAAATCCTCCCACAATAGCAAACATTCGGGTCAGTTTCCGCCCGGTTGCATTTGCCCGAAATCGGCCAAACCAGCAGAAAAGATTGAGGAGTTTTAAGCACAAGTTACATCCAGCGCAAATCAAACTTCTGGGACCTTTTGCCCCATTTAAAAAGCATCGCGCTGGAAGCAGGCTCCGCCCACAAAACTGATCACATCCGCAGATCGGATCAATCATCATGCCGAGTTTCCGCTAATTGCTCTTTAAATTAAGCTTTTTATTTTGGGCGCAAGGACACAATTAAGCATCTTTTTAATATGTTTGCTAATGCTGTTGGGGAGGGTTTAAACAAATTTGGCTGGGGAGATGAGCACCAGGATGCAGCATTGGCCAGGAGAAACAAGGTGCACAAGGGATTGGGAGTCAAGTGAGAAATAGTACGGTATTAGGTGGAGTCAGACCAAGAGAATACAAGAGGGTCCAAGGTAGGTTAAACAGTGCACGTGTGTGAATGCACGGAGCATAGTACATAAGGTTGGTAAGCTGCAGGCGCAAATAGGCACATGGGAATTGTAATGTTGTTGTGATAATGAAGAATGGCTCAAAAAAGGGCATGATTGGGTACTAAGTATTCCTGGATACAAGATGTTCAGGAAAGACAGGGAAGGAAAGAAAGGAGGTGTGATGGCAGTGTTGATTAAGGAGAATATTACAGTGCTGGAGAGAGAGGATGTCCTGGAGGGGCCAAGGACTGAATTTATTTGGTTAAGAGTTGAGAAACAATAGAGATGCCATTACACTACTAGGTGTATTCTATCGGCTGCCAACTAGTGGGAAGGATATAGAGGAGCAAAGTTGCAGGGAAATTACAGAGAGGTGCAAGAACTTTAGAGTAGTGATAATGGGGGACTTCAACTATCCTAATATAGACTGGGATAGTAATAGTGTAGAGGGCAGAGAGGGGGAAGAATTACTGAAATGTGTTTTGGAGAACTTTTGATCAGTACGTTTCCAGCCCAATGAGGAAGGGCATTGTTGGATCTGGTTCTGGGGAATGAGGTGGGTCAAATGGAGCAAGTGTCAGAAGGTGAACGTTTAGGGAACAGTGTGTATAATGGCTGAGATAAGCTATGGAAAAGAACAGGAGGCAACCTAGAGTAAAAATACATAATTGGAGGAAGGTTAACTGCAGTGGGTTGAGAATAGATCTGGCCCGGATAAATTGGAATCAAAGATTGGCAGGAAAAACTGTAAAAGAGGAGATGGTACGGGTATAGTCACGGTACATTCCCGCGAGGGGGAAAGGTACAGCAACCAAAGCCAGAACTCCCTGGATGACGGAAGAGACAGAGAGCAAGATGAATCAGAAAAGGGGGCGTATGACAGAAGTCAGGTTGACAATACAAGTGAGAAGCAGGCTGAATATAGAAGGTTCAGAGGCCAAGTGAAAAAGAAATAAGAGGTACAAAGAGAGAGTATGAGAATAGATTGGCAGCTAATATAAAAGGGAATCCAAAAGTTTTTTATAGGTGTATAAATAGTAAACGGGTAGTAAGGGGGGGGGGGGGAACACGCTCTTGGGATGGGGGGTGGGCTGTTTGGAGCTGGGATTGGGAGAGACTTCTTCACTCGGGGAGTTGTTGGCCTGTGGGGTTCCCTGCCGCGGAGAGTTGTTGATGCCAGTTTATTGGATGTGTTCGGGAGGGAGTTGGATGTGGTCCTTGCGGCTGGAGGGGTCGGGGGGGTGTGGAGGGGGCGTGGGGGGGGGGGAGGCGCTGGGATGGGTGATCAGCCATGATCTTGTTGAATGGCGGTGCAGGCTCGAAGGGCCAAATGGCCTACTCCTGCACCTATTTTCTATGTTTCTATTAAGAGGAGGGTTGGGGCTGATCAGGGACCAAAATGGAGACTTACGCATGGAGGCAGAGGGCACGGCTGAGGTACAAAACGAGCACTTTGCATCTGTTTTACCAAGGAAGATGCTGCCAAAGTCATAGAGAAAGGAGGTAGTTGAGATACTGGATGGGATAAAAATTGATAGAGGTGCTAGAAAGGCTGGCTGTACTTAAAGTAGATAAGTCACCAGGACTGGACGGGATGCATCCTAGGATACCGAGAGAAATAAAAATGGAAATTGCAGAGGTACTGGCCATAATCTTCCAATCCTCCTTAGATATGGGGTTGGTGCCAGAGGACTGGAGAATCGGAAATGTTACACACTTGTTCAATTAAAGGGTCGAAGGATAAACCCAGCAACTACAGGCCAGTCAGTTTAACCTCGCTAATGGGAAAGTTTTGAGAAACGATAATCCGGAACAAAATGAATAGTCACTTGGACAAGTGTGGTTTAATTAAGGAAAGCCAGTACGGATTTGTTAAAGGCAAATCGCGTTTAACTAAATTGATTGAGTTTTTTGATGAGCTAACAGAGAGGGTTGATGAGGGCAATGTGGTTGATGTGGTGTACATGGACTTCCAAAAAGGCTTTTGATAAAGTGCCGCATAATAGGCTTGCCAGCAGAGTTGAAGCCCTTGGAATAAAAAGGGGGCAGTGGCAGCATGGATACGAAATTGGCTAAGTGACAGGAAACAGAGAGTAGAGTTGAATGGTTGTTTTTTGGACTAGAGGAAGGAATACGGTGGTACAAAAGCAAAATACTGTGGATGCTGGCACCTGAAATAAAAACAGAAAACGCTGGAAATCTCAGGTCAGGCAGCATCTGTGGAGAGAGAAATAGAGTTAACATTTCAGGTCAATGACTCTTCATATACAGTGGTGTTCCCCAGGCATCGGTACTAGGACCACTGCTTTTCTTGATATATATTAATGATTTGGATGTGAGTGTACAGGGCACAATTTCAACATTTGCAGATGACACAAAACTTGGAAAAATAGTGAACAGCGAGGAGGAGAGTGATAGACTTCAAAAGGATATAAACAGGCTGATGGAATGGGCAGACACGTGGCTGATGAAATTTAACGCAGAAAAGTGTGAAGTGATACATTTTGGTAGAATGAGGAGAGGAAATATAAACTAAAGGGTACAATCCTGAAGGGGGTGCATGAACAGAGAGGGTATGTATGCATAAATCATTGAAGGTGGCAGGGCAGGTTGAGAAAGCGGTTCAAAAAGTTTACGGGTTCCTGGGCTTCATGAATAGAGGTAGAGTACAAAAGCATGGAAATTATGATGAACCTGTATAAAACACTAGTTCGGCCTCAACTGGAGTATCGTGTCCAATTCTGGGCACCCCACTTTAGGAAGGATGTGAAGGCCTTAGAGAGGGTGCAGAAAAGATTTACGCGAATGACTCCAGGGATGGGGGACTTCAGTTATGTGGATAGACTGGAGAAGCTGAGGTTGTTCTTGGAACAGAGAAGATTGAGAGGAGATTTGATAGAGGTGTTCAAAATCATGAGGGGTCAGGAGAGAGTAGAGAGATACTGTTCCCAATGGCAGAAGGGTCGAGAACCAGAGGACACAAATTTAAGATGATTGGCAGAAGAACCAAAGGCGACATAAGAAAAAAACTTTTTTACACAGCGAGTGATTAGGATCTGGAAAGCACTGCCTGAAAGGGTGGTGGATGAGGTTCAATCACAGGTTTCAAGAGGGAGTTGTATAAGTACCCGAAAAAAAAAAATTGCAAGGTTATGGAGAAAGGGCAGGGGAGTGGGACTAGCTGAGGTTCTCTTGCAGAGCCGGCACGGGCTCTGTTACCTCATCAAAAAACTCGATCAAGTTGGTTAAACACAATTTGCCTTTAACAAATCCGTGCTGGACCTCCTTAAGTAATCCACAATTGTCCAAATGACCGTTTATAAAAGCTTCCCCGCTACCGAGGTTAAACTAACTGTCCTATAGTTGCTGGATTTATCTTTACACCCTTTTCTGAACAAGGGTGTAACAGTTGCAACTCTCCAGTCCTCCAGCACCATCCCCGTTTCCAAGGAGGATTGGGAGATTCTGGCCAGGTACCTCCGCGATCTCCTCCCTCACTTGCCTCAGCGTCCTCGGATGCATCCCATCCAGTCCTGGTGACTTATTTACTTTAAGTACAGCCAGCCTTTGTAGTACCTCATCTTTGTTTTCTGTACCTGCATGTTAACTGTCTGTGATTCATGTACAAGGACACCCAGGTCCCTCTGAAGACCAACATTTCCCAATCTCTCACCACTTTAAAAAGAAATTCTGCTTTTCTATTTTTCTTAGCAAAAATGGATAACTTCACATTTCTCCACATTATATTCCATCTGCCATGTTCCTGCTCACTCACTTAACCTGTCTATATCCCTTTGCTGCCTCTTTGCATCCTCCTCACAACTTACTTTCCCACCTAGCTTTATATTGTCCGCAAACTTGGATACAGTACACTTGGTCTCCTCAATCAAGTCATTAATATAGATTGTGAAGAGCTGAGGCCCAAAAACGACCTCACTAGTTACAGCCTACCAACCTGAAAATGACCAGTTTATTCTCACTGTATTCTATAAGTTAACCAATCCTCAATCCATGCTAATGTATTACCCCCAATCCCATGAGTCCGAATTTTGTGTAATAACTTCTTATGTGGCACCTTATCAAATGCTTTCTGAAAATCCGAATACACTACATCTACTGGTTCCTTCACATCTGCAATGCTAGGTTTGTAAAACATGATTTCCTTTTCATAAATCCGTGTTGACTCTGCCCAATCATTATGATTTTCTAAGTGCCCTGTTACCATGTCCCTAATAATGGATTCTAGCATTTTCCCTACTAGTCATCGAATTTCCCCACCATCAACATCCCTGGGGGTCAGCATTGATCAGAAACTCAACTGGACCAGCCACATCAATGCCGTGGCTACAAGAGCAGGTCAGAGGCTGGGTATTCTGCAGCGAGTGTCTCACCTCCTGACTCCCCAAAGCCTTTCCACCACCTACACAGCAGAAGTCAGGAGTGTGATGGAATACTCTCCACTTGCCTGGATGGGTGCAGCTCCAACAACTCTCAAGAAGCTCGACATCATCCAGGACAAAGCAGCCAGCTTGATTGGTGCATTTATTGTTAAAAATTAATTCTCTGATGTTTAGTATCTTATTATCGATGTATTTATTATTTGGTGTCTATATTAATTCCCAATACAGAAAGTATTTGTATCATTGACACATTTATTGTTTGATTGTATTCATTCCCTGTGTCACTCGGTATTTTGTTATCGATGTATTTATTGTTCGATGTCTATATTAATTCTTAGATCATCCAATATTTGTATTATTGACTGATTTATTGGTTATATAATTCCCTAAATCATTCTGTATTTTACTAATGGTGCATTAAATGATCGGATATCTATATTAATGCTGAGACATTCAGTATTTATATTATTGTTTATATTTTAATTCCCTCAGTATTCATGTTACAGGTATTGATCGATTAATTCCCTCAATATTTACATTATTGCTATATTTGGTTCATATATCAATTCCATCACTATGTAAATTATTGATCTACTGTTTACTAATTCCATCACTATTTACATTATTGATCTATTGTTTATTAATTCCATCCCCCTATTTACATTATTGATCTATTGTTTATCAATTCCTTCACTATTTACATTATTGATTTGTTGCTCATTAATTCCCCACTATTTCAATTACTGCTGGACGAATTGCCCAGGTGCTGCAGTGTTTCCCTGTGAGTGTGCTGAGTGATTCCCCACCCATCCTCCCTCACCCACCCACCTTCCCTCCATCCTCCATCCATCACCTTCCCTCCCCCCATCACTCACCTCGCTCCTCTCCTGGTCCTTGCTCTTCTGGCCCTGTTTCTTGGCGTACCACAGGCCGATGTCTTTGCCCTTCAGGTTGCCGGGATGGCGGCCCCGGCCCCTGCCGCCTGATGCGCCCTCCCAGCCCCCCGAGGACCCGGAGCCGCCACCGCCGCTGCCGCCGCCTCCCCGCCAGTCCCTCCGGTAACTCATGGTCCTGTGGGCAGCACCGCCGCCGGATCCGGACACCACACACACACACAGACAGACTCCGTCCGCCCTCCGACAGGCCGCGCAGTCAGCGGCGCCGTCCGATAGCGTCACAATGGCCGTCCATTGCTGCTGACGTCACAAACTGTTCCGCCCACACTGCCTCAGGTCACCAGCAGGATTGCCCAGTCCACAGAGTGCACTGGATATACCCCACACTGGAATAGTCCCAGGACACAGTGAGCACTGGATATACCCCACACTTGAATAGTTCCAGTACACAGTGAGCACTGGATATACCCCACACTGGAATAGTCCCAGTACACAGTGAGCACTGGATATACCCCACACTGGAATAGTTCCAGTACACAGTGAGCACTGGATATACCCCACGCTGAAATAGTTCCAGTACACAGTGAGCACTGGATATACCCCACACTGGAATAGTCCCAGTACACAGTGAGCACTGGATATACCCCACACTGGAATAGTTCCAGTACACAGTGAGCACTGGATATACCCCATACTGGAATAGTCCCAGCACACAGTGAGCACTGGATAAACCCCACACTGGAATACTCCCAGCCCACAGTGAGCACTGGATGTACCCCGCACTTGAATACTCCCAGCCCACAGTGAGCACTGGATGCACCCCACACTGGAATAGTCCCAGCACACAGTGAGCACTGGATATACCCCACACCGGAATAGTCCGTGCACACAGTGAGCACTGGATATACCCCACACCGGAATAGTCCGTGCACACAGTGAGCACTGGAAGCACCCCACACTGGAATAGTTCCAGTACACAGTGAGCACTGGATATACCCCACACTGGAATAGTCCCAGTACACAGTGAGCACTGGATATACCCCACACTGGAATAGTTCCAGTACACAGTGAGCACTGGATATACCCCACAATGGAATAGTTCCAGTACACAGTGAGCACGGGATATACCCCTCACTGGAATAGTCCCAGCACACAGTGAGCACTAGATATACCCCTCACTGGAATACTCCCATCTCACAGTGAGCACTGGATATACCCCACACTGGAATAGTCCCAGCACACAGTGAGCACTGGATGCACCCCACACTGGAATAGTCCCAGCACACAGTGAGCACTGGATATACCCCACACTGGAATAGTCCCCGCACACAGTGAGCACTGGATATACCCAACACTGGAATACTCCCAGCCCACAGTGAGCACTGGAAGCACCCCACACTGGAATAGTCCCAGCACACAGTGAGCACTGGATATACCCCACACTGGAATAGTCCCAGCAAACAGTGAGCACTGGATAAACCCCACACTGGAATAGTCCCAACACACAGTGTCCACTGTGTTGTGTATCTGTAAAGCATGCACTCCCATGTTCCGCCACCAGGGAGCGCATCCCCTGAAGTCCCAAGGGATCCCAGCATTCCTTGGGAGCGCTGTATATAAGCCGGCCCCTAAGGCCTGTTATTCACTCTGGAGTGTCTTAATAAAGATTGAGGTCACTGTTACTTTAACCTCCCTGTGTGCAGTCTCATCTGTGTTAGGAACACAACAACTGGCGATGAGAATACGAGTCCAACGCAAAGATGCAGCAAACTTTGGGCATCCTGGAGAAGTTCTCGGAGGGTGAGGACTGGAAAGCCTATGTCGAACGGCTAGACCAGTACTTTGTAGCCAAGGAGCCGGACGGAGAAGGAAGTGCTGCAAAAAGGAGAGCGGCCCTCCTCACGGTCTGCGGGGCACCGACCTACAGTCTCATGTAGAATCTTCTGGCTCCGGTGAAACCCACAGATAAGTTGTATGAGGAGCTTTGTACACTGGTTCGGGGGCATTTTAACCTGAGGGAGAGCGTGCTGATGATGAGGAATTGGTTCTACACGTGTCAGCGATCTACAGGCCAGGAAGTGGTGAGCTACGTTACCGAGCTAAGGCGACTTGCTGGACAATATGAGTTTGATGGCTACCTGGAGCAAATGCTCAGAGACTTTTTTGTACTGGGCATTGGCCACGAGACCATCCTACGAAAACTTTTGACTGTAGAGACACCGACTCTCAGTAACGCCATTGCGATAGCACAGGCATTTATGTCCACCAGTGAAAACACCAAACAAATCTCTCAGCACACAAGTGCTAGCAATGTTCGTAAAGTAACTGGAACTGTGTTTGCGAGCAGAAATGTACAGGGCAGAAACCATGAGTCTGCAACTGCCAACAGACCTCAGGTGACCCAGATGACGCAGAATCCGCAACAAAGGATTAATGCAAGGCAGTTCACACCTTGTTGGCATTGTGGAGGCTTCTATTCAGCCTATTCATGCCGCTTCAAAGGGTATATTTGGAAGAGCTGTGGAACAATGGGGCACCTCCAAAGAGCTTGCAGATGAGCTGCAAGCTCTGCAAAACCTGCAAACCACCATGTGACAGAGAAAGATCGGTCCATGGTGGATCAAAGCAATTTTGAGCCTCAGAGAGAGGAGGCAGATGCTGAAGTACATGGGGTGCACACATTTTCAACGAAATGTCCACCTATAATGCTAAATGTAAAATTGAATGGCTTACCCGTAGTCATGGAACTGGACACTGGTGCTAGCCAATCCATCATGAGTAAAAAGATGTTTGAGGGACTGTGGTGCAACAAGGCACTCAGACCAGCCCTGAGCCCCATCCACACGAAACTGAGAACGTACACCAAAGAGCTTATCACTGTCCTGGGCAGCGCCATGGTCAAGGTCACCTACGAGGGCACGGTGCACAAACTGCCACTCTGGATTGTCCTGGGCGATGGCCCCACACTGCTTGGAAGGAGCTGGTTGGGCAAAATCCACTGGAACTGGGATGACATCCGAGCGCTATCACATGTCGATGAGGCCTCATGTACCCAGGTTCTTAAGAAATTTCCTTCCCTTTTTGAGCCAGGCATTGGAAACTTTTAAGGGGTGAAGGTGCGGATCCACTTGGTCCCAGAGGCACGACCCATTCACCACAAGGTGCGAGCGGTACCTCACATGATGAGAGAGTGGAAATTGAGCTGGACAGGCTGCAACACGAGGGCATCATCTCCCCAGTGGAATTCAGCGAGTGGGCCAGCCCAATTGTTCCAGTACTCAAAAGTGATGGCACGGTCAGGATTTACAGCAATTATAAAGTAACTATTAATCGTTTCTCGCTACAGGACCAATACCCACTACCTAAGGCAGACGACCTATTTGCAACACTGGCAGGAGGCAAGACGTTCACCAAGCTCGACCTGACATCGGCTTACATGACGCAGGAGCTGGAGGAGTCTTCGAAGGGCCTCACCTGCATCAACACGCACAAGGGACTGTTCATCTACAACAGATGTCCGTTTGGAATTCGGTCGGCTGCAGCGATCTTCCAGAGAAACATGGAGAGCCTACTCAAGTCGGTACCACGCACGGTGGTTTATCAGGACGACATATTGGTCACGGGTCAGGACACCGTCGTGCACTTATAAAACCTGGAGGAGGTCCTCCAGTAACTGAGTCATGTCAGGCTGCAGCTGAAGAGGTCGAAATGCGTCTTCATGGCAACAGAAGTGGAGTTTTGGGGGAGAAAGATCGCGGCAGACGGCATTCGGCCCACAGACGCCAAGACAGAGCCTATCAGGAACGCGCCCAGGCCAAAGAACGTCACAGAGCTGTGGTCGTTCCTGGGACTCCTCAACTATTTGGTAACTTCCGACCAGGGTTAAGCACCCTCTTAAAGCCCCGACTTGTGTTATTGCGTAAAGGTGAGAATTGGGCATGGGGAAAAAAATAAGTAATTGCTTTTGAGAAAGCCAGAAACATTTTATGCTCCAACAAGCTGCTTGTATTGTATAACCCGTGTAAAAGACTTGTGCTAGCATGTGATGCGTCGTCGTACGGAGTCGGGTGTGTATTACAACAAGCTAACGTTGCGGGGAAGTTGCAACCTATCACCTATGCCTCCAGGAGCTTGGCTAAGGCCGAGAGGGCCGACAGCATGATTGAGAAAGAGGCATTAGCGTGTGTGTTCAGGGTAAAGAAAATGCATCAGTATCTGTTTGGCCTCAAATTTGAGCTGGAAACTGGTCACAGGCCCCTCATATCCCTGTTCGCTGAAAACAAGGGGATAAATACTAATGCCTCAGCCCGAATACAAAGGTGGGTACTCGCGCTATCAGCGTATAACTATACCATCCGCCACAGGCCAGGCACCGAGAACTGTGCGGGTGCTCTCAGTCGGCTACCATTGCCCACCACGGGGGTGGAAATGGCGCAGCCTGCAAACTTGTTGATGGTGGCGCAGCCCGCAGACTTGTTGATGGCCATGGAAGCGTTTGAAAATGATAAATCACCTGTCACGGCCCGCCAGATTAGGACTTGGACCAGCCAAGATCCTCTGCTGTCCCTAGTAAAAAACTGTGCACTGCATGGGAGCTGGGCCAGCATCCCCGTTGAAATGCAAGAGCTAATGAAGCCGTTCCAGCAGTGAAAGGACGAGTTGTCCATTCAGGCAGACTGCCTGTTGTGGGGTAACCGCATAGTGCTACCCAAAAGGGGACGTTCATCTCGGATCTCCACAGCACTCACTCGGGTATAGTAATGATGAAAGCGATAGCCAGATCCCACGTGTGGTGGCCCGGTATCGACTCTAACTTAGAGTCCTGTGTACGGCAATGCAGCGTGTGTGCTCAGTTGAGCAATGCGCCCAGAGAGGCACCACTAAGTTTGTGGTCCTGGCCCTCCAGACCATGGTCGAGGATCCACGTCGACTATGCGAACCTGTTTCTTGGTAAAATGTTCCTGGTGGTGGTGGATGCTTTTTCAAAATGGATTGAATTCGAAATAATGTCGGGAAGCACCGCCACTGCCACCATTGAAAGCCTGCGGGCCATGTTTGCCACCCACGGCCTGCCTGACATACTGGTCAGTGACAACGGGCCATGTTTCACCAGTGCCGAATTTAAAGAATTCATGACCTTCAATGGGATCAAACATGTCACCTCGGCCCCATTTAAACCAGCCTCCAATGGGCAGGCAGAGCGGGCAGTACAAACCATCAAACCGAGCCTTAAACGAGTCACAGAAGGCTCACTCCAAACCCGCCTGTCCCGAGTACTGCTCAGCTACCGCACGAGACCCCACTCACTCACAGGGGTGCCCCCGGCTGAGCTACTCATGAAAAGGACACTTAAAACCAGACTCTCGCTGGTTCACCCCAACCTGCATGATCAGGGAGAGAGCAGGCTGCAGCAACAAAATGTAAATGATGGTCGCGCCACCGTGTCACGGGAAATTGATCTGAATGACCCTGTGTATGTGCTGAACTATGGACATGGTCCCAAGTGGATCGCGGGCGAGCACGGTGATAGCTACAGAAGGGAGTAGGGTGTTTGTAGTCAAACTAGACAACGAACAAATTTGCAGAAAGCACCTGGACCAAACAAGGCTGCGGTTCACAGACTGCCCTGAACAACCCACAGCAGACACCACCTTTTCTGAGATCACAACACACACCCAAAGGATCAAGACACCAACCCAGAGCAGGAAATCGAACCCATCACGCCCAACAGCCCAGCAAGGCGAGACTCACCTAGCAGCTCTGCATGGCCAACAACACGCCAGCCCAGCGAGGGCACAGTCAACACACCAGAACATACATTTGTATTGAGGCAGGGAAAGAAAGGCTCCCGACCGCCTCACCTTGTAAGTAGTTTTCACTTTGACTTTGGAGGGGAGTGATGTTGTGTATCTATAAAGCATGCACTTCCATATTCGGCCACCAGGGAGCGTATCCCCTGACGTCCCAAGGGACCCCAGCATCCCTTGGGAGCACTGTATATAAGCCGGCCCCGAAGGCCTGTTCCTCACTCTGGAGTGTCTTAATAAAGACTGAGGTCACTGTTACTTTAACCTCCCTGTGTGCAGCCTCATCTATGTTAGGAACACAATACACTGGATATATCCCACACAGGAATAGTCCCAGCACACAGTGAGCACTGGATATACCACACACTGGAATAATCCCAGCACACAGTGATCACTGGATACACCCCACACTGAAATAGTCCTAGCACACAGTGAGCATTGGATATACCCCACACTGGAATAGTCCCAGCGCACAGTGAGCACTGGATGTACCCCACACTGGAATAATCCCAGTAAAAACGGCACTGGATAAACCCCACACTGGAATCGTCCCAGCACACAGTGAACACTGGATATACCACGCTCTGGAATAGGCCCAACACACAGTGAGCACTGGATATACCCCGCACTGGAATAGTCACAACACACAGTGAGCACTGGATATACCCCACACTGGAATAATCCCAGCACACAGTGATCACTGGATACACTCCACACTGGAATAGTCCCAGCACACAGTGAGCACTGGATATACCCCACACTGGAATAGTCCCAGCACACAATGAGCACTGGATATACCCCACACTGGAATAATCCCAGTACAAATGGCACTGGATAAACCCCACACTGGAATCGTCCCAGCACACAGTGAGCACTGGATATACCACACTCTGGAATAGGCCCAGCATACAGTGAGCACTGGATATACCCCACACTGGAATAGTTGCAACACACAGTGAGCACTGGATACACCCCACACTGGAATAGTCCCAGCACACAGTGAGCACTGGATATACTCCACACTGGAATAGTCCCAGCACACAGTGAGCACTGGATACACCCCACACTGGAATAGTCCCAGCACACAGAGCAGGAATGATCCCAACAGAGACCAGTAGAAAGAACTGGGTAAATTACCAGACAGGAATAATCCCATTAGAGACCAATTAGAGTGGACTGAATATGTCCCCCATGCAGGAATAATCCCGACAGAGACCAGTAGAAAGAACTGGATATAACCTCTGTACAGGAATAATCCCAACAGAGACCAGGAGAGAGCACTGTATATACCCACAGGCAGTAATAATCCCAACAGAGATCACTGGCTATACCCTCCATGCAGGAACAATCCTATTTGAGACCAGGAGAGGACACAGTCTATACCCCATACGGCAATAATCACAGCAGGGACGAGTAGAAAGAAACGGACATACCTCCATACAGGAATAACCCCATATGGGCCAATATAGAGCACTGGATATACCCACATATAGGAATAATCCCAATATAAAACCAATCCACAGCACTGATTCCATTCCCAACACCGCCTACTGCCCCCCCCTCCCCCACCTTCCCCAGCCACTATCTGAGGCTGGACCAGACTGTTCTCAACCTCGGGCATCCTATTTGACCCTGAGCAGAGCTTTCGACCCCATATCCTTTCCATCACCAAGACAGCCTTCTTCCACTTCCATAGCACCACCCGTCTCCGCCCCTGCCTCAGCTTATCTAGTGCTGGAACCCTCAACCATGCTTTTATTACCTCCAGACTTGACTATTCTAATGTTTTTCTGGCTGGTCTCCCATATTATACCCTCTATAAACTTGAGCTCATCCAAAACTCTGCTACCCATATCCTAACTCACACCAAGTCCTGTTTACACATCATCACTGTGTTCGCTGACCTATATTGGCACCTGGTCCACCAATGACTCGATTTTAAAATTCTTATCCTTATTTTCAAATCCCTCCATTGTCTCACCCTCGCTATCTCTGTAACCTTCCCCAGCCCTACAATCCTCTGAGAGCTCTATGCTCCACCAATTCTGGCCTTGTGGAATCCACCACTTCCTTAGTCCCACCATTGGTGGCCGTGCCTTCAGCAGCCGAGGACCTAAGCTCTCAAATTTCCTCCCTGACCCTCTCCACCTCTCTACCTCTTTCCTCCATTAAGGCACTCCTTAAAATCTACCTCTTTGACTAAACTTTTGGTCATCTGCCCTAATATCTCCTTATTTGGCTTGATGTCAATTTTTGTCTGATAACGCTCCTGTGAAGCGCCTTGGGGCATTTTACGACGTTCAAGGCGCTATTATGAATATAACTTGTTGTTGCTGCGTAGGGAGGAAATTTCAGAGCTTAAGGTCTAGACTCCTGAAGGCACGGTAGTCAATCGTGGTGTTATAAATTTTTGGGATTGACAAGAGGCTTAAGTTGGAGTCATGCAGAATTCTCAGAGTGCGAATAGCAACATAAACCAATGTATCAGCCCCTGTAAAGTAATAATACCATTGTATACCAGTAAAAAAAAACCTCTGTATCAGTGATAATCCATTAGGTATACCATGTAGCCATCATTTTCCTTGTCTATGAAATCAGGGCTATATGCACACTTGGTGTGCACATTAGGAAAGAAAGAACTTGCTTTGATACAGTGCCTTCCACGACCTCAGGACATCCCAAAATACTTCACACAAAAAAATACTTTTTGAAGTGTAATCAATATTGTAATGTAGGGAAATGTGACAGCCAATTTGCTCACCACAAGGTCCCACCAAGGTCAATGATAATTGGATAAATACTTGAAGGTAAAACATGTACAGGGCTATGGGGAAAAAGAAGGGGCTTGGGACTAATTGGATAGCTCTACCAAAGAGCCAGCACAGGGACGATGGGCCGAGTGGCCTCCTTCTGTGCTGTATCATTCTATGATTCTATGAAATGGTTTTTGGTTGAGGGATAAATGTTGGCCAGGACACCGGGGCAACCCCCCTGATCTTCTTCGAAAGGTGCCTCAGTTTAATGTTTCACCCGAAAATCGCCACCTCCGACAGTGCAGCGCTCCCTCAGCACTGTACTGAACTCTCAGATTAGGGGCTCAAGTCTCTGGAAGGGTACTTGAACCTACGACCTTGAGCCTCGGCAGCAAGAGTGCTACCATGGAGGCAATGGTGCCATTTTCCAACAGCCATTTCATCATTGACAGAAAACAACTCTCAATCAGTGCGGGAAGAAAAAAGTGAAGGCAAGAAACAAGTAAGAGCCCTTCACAATAAAAATATCAAATGCTGCTTAAACACGTCTAAGAAAGTTGAATGCTAATGAGGAGTGTACATTGATGAGCCCTGATTTGGTCTGACAAGTGCCTTATTGTTGCTCAGATCAATTCTGAACCCAGGTTTGTTAATGCCTCTGGGAATTTTTACCTATGTACAGTACCGTTGTCACAGGATATTACATAGGAGTACATTGAATCTACAGCGCAGAAGATGACCAGTATGCCCAACTAGGATATGTCAATATTCATGCTCTACCTGAGCCTCCTCCTACCCTACTTCATCTAACTGTGTCAGCATATACCCTTATCTCGTTCTCCCTCGTGTATTTATCTCGCATCCATTTAAATGCATCTATACTACTCACCTCAACTACTCCCTGTGGTAGGGAGTGCCACATTCTCACCACTCTCTGAGTAAAGAATTCTCCTGAATTCCCGATTGGATTTTTGGATTTATTCGTGACTATCTTATATTTATGACCTCTCATTTGCAACAACTCATTTTGCCAACCGATCAATAATTAAAAAATGAAGATTAAAGTTAGGAAAATGATAATGCTGCACATTTAATCTTCACTGGTGTGGTGCCGAATTTATTGCTTAATTTTTGAAATATGCATCTCCAGGGTTTGCGTTTACCTGGAAAAATTATAGGAAGATAGGAACAGAAGGAGGCTATTCAGCCCCTTGATCCTGTGCCTCCATTCAGTGGGATCATGGCTGATCTGTACCTTAACTGCATTTAACCACCTTGGTTCCGCAACCCTTAATACTCTTGCCTAACAAAGAGCTATCAATCTCAGTTTTGAAATTTTACAATTGACCCGCAGCCTCAACATCTTTTTAGGTGAGAGAGTTCCAGATTTCCACTACCCTTTGTGTGAAGAAGGGCTTCTTGACATCACCCCTGAATGTCCTGGCTCTAATTTTAAGGTGATGCCCCCTTGTTCTAGACTCCCCCCACCAGAGGGAATAGTTTTTCTCTATCTACCCTCTCAACTCCTTTAATCATCTCCAACACCTCAATTAGATCACCCCTTAATCTGCTATATTAAGGGGATACAAGCCCAGTCTGTGCAACCTGTCCTCATAATTGAATCCTTTTAGCCCCGGTATCATTCTGGTGTATCTGCGCTGCACCCCCTGGAAGGCCAATATCTCCTTCCTGTGGTGCAGAGCCCAGAACTGAACACAGTGCTCCAGATGCGGTCTAATCAGAGCTTTGTACAACTGTGGCATAACTTCCACCTCTTTGTATTCCAGCCCTCCTGAACTAAAGGCCAATATGCCATTTGCCTTTTTAATTACTTTTTTGTTCCTGTCCACTGGCTTTTCATGATAAAACTTCCAAGCATGCTTTCTCACTGCCCCTTTAAGCCAGATACAGTTTCAAGGTATTAAACGGTCAAAATTGAGCTGAAATAGTGAGGTAATCCTGTCAATTTAAAAATAATTGGTGTGATTGTGCTGTGTACAGTTCTGGTCGCCACGGTGCAAAAAGGATATTGCAATTATTGAAAGGATACAGAAGAGAGCATCCAGAATGATTGAGGGATAGAGTATGAGGAGTGATGATGTAAACTGGGCATGTTTTTACTGGAAAAGAGAAGACTAAGAGGGAATGTGATTGCTGTTTTGGGATTCTGAAGGGATTAGATGATGTAGACCGTGACAAGCTGTTTCACCTTGCCCAGAACAGTCAGACCAGTGGATGAAGGGAGATAAATTCAACTCAAATCTGCGAAGGTATTATTTCAGTGAGCGAGTGGTCAATCTATGGAACAGGCTCCCGAGGGAGAAAAGGGAAGCAGTTCGCATTGATCCATTCAAATGCAAATTCGATAGATCTCATTAGAAAATAACATTTTGGGGGGCAGTATTTGAGACATGACACATGGTAAATGTAACATGCTTGTGAGGAACAGGTGACTTTGGACCTGTGGTTCCCTAAGCTCTCCACTGCTGAGGGTTGTCCTCGCCTCCTGTCTGGGTCTGTTGTAGACTCATTGATAGAGATCGATCGCTGTGATTGGTCAACAACTCCATTATCGTTCTATCATGTGACTACCAGGAGGGTAGACAGTGAACCAGATGGACCTCGGTCTTTTCTCATCTGGCAATTGCTATGCTTCTAAGGTGCAATGGTTGCTCTCCTTTGATTTGCCCTCAGATTACTTCCATCCTCTCCTTAAGGCACTGACTCATGCTGGGGTATTGTTCCATGAGTGCCAGCCACCCTCCACTATCTCATCCGTGTGGTCATTTTTCGTTCTTCAATGCCACAAACTGCGTTCCGTAACCACTGACCCCATCCCTCTCCCTAGCCTCAATCTGAGGGTGAACAAGACTAGTTCGCAACCTAGGTGTCATATTTGACCCTGAAATGAGTTTCCAGCCACATATCCGCAGTATAACTAAAACTGCCCTTTTCCACCTCTGTAACGTTGCCTGCCTCTGCCCCTGCCTCAGCTCTTGTGCTGCTGAAACCCTTATTCATGCCTTTGTTACCTCTAGACTGGACTACTCCAACTCACTTCTGGCCAGCCTTCCACTTTCCACACTACGTAAACTTGAAGTCATCCAAAACTCAGCAGCCTGTGTACTAACCCACACCCAGTCAAGATCACCCATCACCCCTGTGCTTTCTGACCTACATTGGCTCCCAGTTAAACAATGCCTCAATTTCAAAATTCTCATCCTTGTTTACAAATCACTCCATGGACTTGCCCCTCCCTATCTCTGTAATCTTTTTCAGCCTCACAATGCCACAAGATGTCTGCGCTCCTCAAATTCTTCCCTCTTGAACATCCCTGATTATAATCGCTCAACCATTGATGGCCGTGCCTTCAGCTGCCTGGGCCCCAAGCTCTGGAATTCCCTCCCTAAACCTCTCCACCTCTCTACCTCTCTTTCCTCCTTTAAGTCACTCGTTAAAACCTATCTCTTTGAACAAGCTTTTGGTCATCTGCCTTAATTTCTTCTGTGGCTTGGTGTCAAATTTATCTGTTTGTCTGTAACACTGTCGTGAAGCACCTTGGGGCGTTTTACTACATTTGAGGCGCTATATAAATACAAGTTATTATTATATGTGCGAGTGTGGACAGTGAATGACAGCAGGGTATTCGACGGTAGTCAGATCGCAGAAGCTCTCAACTCTGTCCTCAATGCTCACACACATGCACTTTCTCGCAGTGATCATTGAGCAGCCATCAGGAGCGGGAATACTGGCTGATTTTACCTCGCAAGACCATGGCCACTGAGATGCCTTGTACGGTTGGACCTCTGTGGTCCTGCACCCTCGGGACCTGACCGGTGCCGAATCGGAGAATTTTACCAACCACGGGAGGTCAGTCAGTCTGTATGACTGTAACCGATACGCTCCACATAAGCAAACGCCTAGCCTAGGCTTACCGGTACCCATAGAGTGCTTCTCCCCACTCTGCTGGGCTATCTCCTTCTGCTAAATAACAGCATAGAACACGGAGAGCTAGGACTGCCGGCCAGATGTAAACAAACTTGGCGGAAGCGCGGGAAACTGGGACGCCACCCATGCAAAGCAGCAGTTCCGCAAACTAATGCCGAACCATGGATGTTTCCGGATCAGAGAGTCCCAGACCAGACAAGTTTAACCTTGTAGTTGCTTTCACTGTTGCCCAGTGCAAAACAGATATCAAACCTGAGAACGTCCAGCCTCAATTACACATTGCCGGTGGCAGCATTTAACCTCCTGACTATTCTAACTAGACTTATTTTTGCAAACCCATTAAAAAAATGTCATGCCAACACACGGCATGCTAGTTCAGTATTTCAGTAGAGTGCATTTTAAATCCTGGAGGAGTAATTAAACAGGCATGATTTGAAATGTGCTGAAAAATATTCACCAATTTACCAGAAATGGCAAAGAGTAATTATTGTAATGCAGTACAGGTAATAAACACTTTAAATTTAATTTCTACTGTCCGGTCGACCATCTCCACAGTGCCTGAGTAAGCTATTCAGTCAGGTACTGCATTAATATTCAGTATGTGTCTCGTTGAAAATGTGGAGTGAAAGCAAGCCACCTGATAGAGCTGGAGGGAATTCAGAGCTATTCCTGTACAATATTTGAGGAGATTGATCTCGGAATTTTCTTTCCCGCATGTATTTTTCAGCTCTATTCTGTCCTGGACCATTCCCCATTCTCTAATCTGCCAGATCGTGCGATCTGATTGCTGGAGGCACTTAGCATAATGCAGGAGAAATCTCTTTACCCAGAGTGTGGTGATAATACAGAACTCACTGCTGCAGGGAGTGAGTGAGGCGAATAGTATAGATGCATTTAAGGGGAAGCTAGATAAACACACGATGGGGAGAGGAATAGAAGGATATGTTGATAGGGTGAGATGAAGAGAGGTGGGAGGAGGTTGGTGTGGAACATAAACAGTTGGCACGGACCAGTTGGGCGGAATGGCCTGTTTCTGTTCTGTACATTCTCTGTAAATCTATGTAAAAAATATCAAGTCGTTCTGACTCTCGCTTATGCAAATTGTGGCGATTAACTCGCCCCAATTTATTTTAAATGCTTAACTGACAAGCTTCTTTTTTGTGCTGGAGAGCTTTTACCAAACTGCAGTTTCACAAACTGTGCATTGATCTAGTATCACTTATTGGAAGTTCAATAAATCCTCGTTGTATCTTAGCATGTTGCAGATTTTTCACTGCAAATTTCTTTGTAATTCAGGGCCTAAAGGTGGCATGTTTTGGGCAAGTGGAGTGGAAACTGGGAGCGGGTGCACTCATTCAAAGGTTCAAGCTCCGTGTTTTCTGCCTGTCAGAATTTACAACCCAGTTGGGGGGGTGGCCCATAATATCTCTGCCTAACAATGGATGGGGAACACAAGCATAGCGGTTATGTTACTGCACTAGCAATCCAGAGACCTGGACTAATGATCCGGTAGATTTTGAGTTCAAATCCCACCACGGCAGCTGGGGAGTTTAAATTCAGTTAATTAAATAAATCTAGAATAAAAAGCTAATATCAGTAATGGTGACCATGAAACTACTGGATTGTCATAAAAACCCATCTGGTTCACTAATGTCCTTTAAGGTAGGAAACCTGCCATCCTTACCCAGTCTGGCCTATATGTGACTGTAATATCCGGAGAGTCCCAATCTCTTTGTTAACCTGCTTATCTGCTCCCAGACAAGAGGGAGGGAGGAAGAAAGGAGTGAGGAGGGGGGGAGGGGAAGGGGAGTGAGGGAGGAGGAAGAGAGAAAGAGCGGGTTGAGAGAGAGAGAGGGAGGGGTGGGGGGAGAGAGATTGAAACACCTGTGAACTTTGTGGGGTAGAAGCAAGTCATCCTCGATACGAGGGACCGCCTCTGATGATGATGATGATGATGATATGTGAATCCAGACCCACAGCAATGTGGTTGACTCTGAACTGCCCCTCTGAAATGGCCCAGCGAGCCATTCAGTTGTAAAAATCACTATAAAGAATTATCACCGTGTGAGTACCTGCACCACACGGGCTGCAGCGGTTCAAGAAGACAGCTCACCACCACCTTCTCAAGGGCAAATAGCGATGGGCAATAAATGCTGGCTTGCCAGCGATGTCCAAATCCCACAAACAAATTTAAAAAAACGGATGTTTTGAAAAATGTAGATTGTGAGAGGAAGGAAGGAAAGAGAGAGAGATTTGATATTGGTTGATGGAGGAATGTCGGCCAAGGGATCTTTTATACCCATCTGAAAAGTCAGATAGGGCCTTGCTTTAACATCTCATTCTTATTTTCAAATCCATCCATGGCCTCGCACCTCCCTACCTCTCTAATCTACTCCAGCCCTACAACGCTCCAAGATCTCTGCGCTCCTCCCTTTCTGCCCTCTTGCGCATCCCCGATGTTTATCGTTCCACTATTGGTGGGTGGCCATGCCTTCAGCTGCCCAGACCCTAAGCTCTGGAATTCTCTCCCTAAAACTCTTTGCCTCTCTACGTCTAATTCGTCTTTAAGATGCTCCTTAAATCCTACCTCTTTGGGCAAGCTTTTGATCACCTGTCCTAATATCAAATTACGTGGCTCAATATCAAATTTTGTTTGATGACGCTTCTGTGAAGTGCCTTGGGACATTTTACTATATTAAAGGCGTTATATAAATGCAAGATATTGATAAACAGCATCACCAACAATGCAACACCGAGTGTAATAACCCAAGTTTGCTGACGATACAAAGCTAGGTGGGAAAGTAAGCTGTGAGGAGGACGCAAAGAGACTGCAAAGGATTTCGGATCAGTTAAGTGAGTGGGCAAGAAGGTGGCAAATGGAGTATAATGTGGGTAAGTGTGAAATAATCCACTTTGCGAGGAAGAATGTAAAAGCTGAGTATTTCTTAAAAGGTGAGAGACTAATAAATGTTGTATTCAGAGGGAGTTGGTTGTCCTTGCACACAAATCACAGAAAGTTAACAGGTACAGCAAGCAAATTACGAAGGCAAATGGTATGTTGGCCTTTATTGCAAGGGGTTTGGAGTAAAAGGGTAAGGAAGTCTTGTTGCAAATGTACAGGGCTTTGGTGAGACCATACCTGGAGCACTGTGCATAGTTTTGATCTCCTTATCTAAGGAAGGATATATTTGCAACAAAGGTTCACTGGATTGATTCCTGCGATGAGAGGGTGTCCTATGAGGAGAGGGTTGTCCTATGAATAGAATGTGCCTATATTCTCTGGAGTTTAGAAGAATGAGTGAGGATCTCATTGAAATGTATAAAATTCTTAGAGGGCTTAACAGGGTAACTGCTGAGAGATGACAGGTGAGTGTAAACATAGAAACATAGAAAATAGTTGCAGGAATAGGCCATTCGGCCCTTCGAGCCTGCACCACTATTCAATAATATCATGGCTAATCATTCACCTCAGTACCCCTTTCCTGCTTTCTCTCTATACGCCTTGATCCCTTTAGCCATAAGGGCCATATCTAACTCCCTCTTGGATATATCTAATGAACTGGCATCAATAACTCTCTGCGGTAGAGAATGCCACAGGTTCACAATTGTCTGAGTGAAGAAGTTTCTCCTCATCTCAGTCCTAAATGTCTTACCCCTTATCCTTAGACTGTGACCCCTGGTTCTGGACTTCCCCGTCATCAGGAACATTCTTCCTACATCTAACCTGTCCAGTCCCGTCAGAATTTTATATGTTTCTATGAGATCCCCTCTCATCCTTCTAAACTCCAGTGTATAAAGGCCCAGTTGATCCAGTCTCTCCTCATATGTCAGTCTAGCCATCCCAGGAACCTTCGCTTCACTCCCTCAATAGCAAGAATGTCCTTCCTCAGATTAGGAGACCAAAACTGAACATAATATTCCGGGTGAGGCCTCACCAAGGCCTTGTACAACTGCAGTAAGACCTCCCTGTTCCTATACTCAAATCCCCTAGCTATGAAGGCCAACATGCCATTTGCCTTCTTCACCGCCTGCTGTACCTGCATGCCAACTTTCAATGACTGATGTATCAGGACACCCAGGTCTCGTTGCACCTCCCCTTTTCCGAATCTGCCGCCATTCGGATAATATTCTGCCTTCATGTTTTTGCCACCGAAGTGGATAACCTCTCATTTATCCACATTATACTGCATCTGCCATGCATTTACCCACTCACCTAACATGTCCAAGTCACCCTGCAGCCTCTTAGCATCCACCTCACAGCTCACACCGCCACCCAGTTTAGTATCATCTGCAAATTCTAGAAGATTTGTCAAGCATGATTTCCATTTCATAAATCTATGCTGACTTGGACCGATCCTGTCACTGATTTCCAAATGCGCTGCTATTTCTTCTTTAACAATTGATTTCAACATTTTCCCCACTACCGATGTCAGGCTAACCGGTCTATAATTCCCCGTTTTCTCTCTCCCTCCTTTTTAAAAAGTGGTGTTACATTAGCTACCCTCCAGTCCTGATCCAGAGTCGATAGACTGTTGGAAAATGATCACCAATGCATCCACTATTTCTAGGGCCACTTCCTTAAGTACTCTGGGATACAGACTATCAGGCCCTGGGTAGAAGTAGGAGGTAATAGACTTTCCTATGAAACCCTCAATGCCCGATTGCCCGCTGAGAAGAACCACTAACGTTTGGTGAGTAACGCTGGTGAGAATTTCCACTTTTATGTTTAAACTAATTAAAACTAATCGCCCAGTGAGCAAATGGGACTCTGGCGGTTTTCTCGCTGGATAAGTGAAAACTTAGTAAAATGGGCGGTTCTTTCTGGAATGGAAGGTAAGTATTTAAAATTTAGTCCGAGGCTGCGGTTGGGCTTAGGGAGGAGGGCGAATATTTAAAAAAAAAATTTTCAATTAAAAAAAATAAAAACGTAAAAAGCATTCCCAAGACACTTTCACACCTAATCACTGTGTTAAAATTAAAAAAATATATAAATAAAGGACCTTTAACTTACCTTTCTTTGCAGAGTACTCACTTACCGCCCTGTACAAGCAGCTTTTACAGCGCGGTTCCCTCGGCGATCTGGACATCGGCGGTTGAGGCCAAATTTACGCCCTGGCGATTTTTCTCAGCATTGCACATGGGCGTGCATCTTCAGATGTGGGTGATACCATAAAAAAACTCAGGGGGAAACTTTCGCCGGGCGGAAAAACAGCTGTACCGCCGAGAACATCGTTGAGAAATTATAGGAAAATCTAGTCCATAGTCTCAACATAGGAACATAAGAAATAGGAGCAGGAGTAAGCCATTTGGCCCCTCGAGCCTGCACCGCCTTTCAATAAGATCATGGCTGATCTGATCATGGGCTCAGCTCCACTTCCCTGCCCGCTCCCCATAACCCTTTATTCGCTTATCGTGCAAAAATCTGTCTCTCTCCGCCTTAAATGTATTCAATGACCCAACCTCCATAGCTCTCTGGGGCAGAGAATTCCAGAAATTTACAACCCTCAGAGTGAAGAAATTCCTCCTCATCTCAGTTTTAAATAGGCGGCCCCTTATTCTAAGACTATGGGCCCGAAATTGATGAACTCGCCGCCCACTGCCCCCGACTGCCACCCATTGCCCCCGACATTCCTCTGGAAGATCCGCCCAGTGCCACTTTCGATGTGGTCTGGAGCCGGTGGGAGGGGAGAGCCGCCGGGAAGCATCCGCTGACGTCAGCGGACGGCCAAGTGGTGCAACTGACCTCCCACCTGCCGAGCTGCCAGATTGATGTGGGCGGGAGTCAGTGGGAGTCGGCTCCAGGACAGAGGTAGATCGCTGGCTGGAGGCTGGTCTGACCCAGACGGTAAGTATGAAGATCCTGATAAAAGATGAGTAAACATTTTTTTTTTCACAGCGACTTACCTCAATGGGGTTCCCTGAAGCTCTTCCGATGTTTTTTTTTCCTGATGATTTTTCTTTGCAGGTCTTCGACCATCCATGGACCCGACTCCATCCTCAGCCGCTCTTGGATGGCAAGCGCCTTTGCCGCTGGGAATGAGAACTCCCAGATTGGCAGCGTAAGACTCTCATTTGCCGCCCGCCGCCCTTTGAAGGACCTTTATGATGAATATCCTGCCCAAAGTACCGTCAGGTATCTTGGCGGCCATCGGCGGTCCTTTGGGGGGCACTTGGGCGGGCAGGGTCCTTCACCAATTTCGGGTCCTATGTTCCCTAGTTCTACTTTCCCCTATGAATGAAAATATCCTCTCTGCATCCACCTTGTCAAGCCCCTCATTATCTTTCATATTTCGATAAGATCACCTCTTATTCTTCTGAACTCCAATGAGTACAGGCCCAACCTACTCAACCTATCTTCATAAGTCAACCTCCTCATCTCCAGAATCAACCTCGTGAACCTTCTCTGAACAGTCTCCAATGCAAATATATCCTTCCTTAAATACGGAGACCAAAACTGTATGTAGTTCTCCAGGTGTGACCTCACCAATACCCTATACAGTTGCAGTCAGACTTCCCTGCTTTTATACTCCATCCCCTATGCAATAAAGGCCAACATTCTATTTGCCTTCCTGAATACTTGCTGTACCTGCTTACTAACTTTTTGTGTTTCATGCACAAGAACCCCGAGGTCCCGCTGTACTGCAGCACTTTGCAATTTTTTTCCATTTAAATTATAATTTGCTTTACTATTTTTTCTGCCAAAGTGGATAACCTCACATTTTCCCAAACTGTACTCCATCTGCCAAGCTAAGGGGTCAGTCATTTAGGACTGAGATAAGGAGGAATTTCTTCACTCAGAGGGTTGTGAATCTTTGGAATTCTTCACCTCAGAGAGCTGTGGATGTTCAGTAATGAGTATATTTAAGATTAAAACGAATATATTATTGGGCACGAAGTGAATCAAGGGAAATGAGGATCGGGTGGGAAAGTGGAGTTGATGTAGAATATCAGCCATGGTCTCGTTGAATGGTGGAGCAGGCTTGAGGGTCCATGTGCTCTACTCCTGCTTTTATTTTTGTTCTTAACACTCCCTCAGTACTGTACTAATTCATTAACCTAGGGGTCTAAACTGACAAGATCCAGGCAAGTGTCATCAACTGGACAGATGAGGAGCCCAAGTGGTGGGATGATTGAGAAAACTTGAATTTATGTGGCACCTTTCCTGTTCTCAGGTTCTCCCAAGCATTATATCGCCAGTGAATTACTTCTGAGGTGCGTTGTAGGTTACTAATTCCTTTATTCTTTTTAATAACAGGTTTGTAAAACTAGAGACAGTAATATGTTTGACAATTAACTGCATTTATTGTTGTTTCTTAACATTCATCTTCAGACAACCAACAGAGCAGGACACATTGCCCTATGTCCAGAAACATATGTGTCAAGAGCGTCCCAGGAATCATCAGTGCTGCTTATCCAAAGCTTGTTCACATTATCTCGCCTTGAAGGTAGTCAATGTTCCTACTGAGCTTCAGTGAGTTCAATTCTTATATGTTTCATTACGAGGACAAATGTGAGTATCATACATCCTGTTGACATAACTGCTGTGATGTCTTATCGCTCCCAATCCTTATTGCAAAGGAAACCCTTCCTCTTATCTATATTTGCAATCAACATTCCTTCTTAAGGTTCTGCCTCCTGCTGTGATTAAAAAGTCTGTCTCTTCCTGTCTGTGTGCATCTTTTCTCCCGAGGCTGAGCTTTCCAGACACAACATTGAGTTCAACAATTTCAGGTCATAACCTCTACCACCATTATTCCAGAGGGATGATTCTGCTATTCCCAATTGCACCTCCTCTAGACCCTTCTTCACTTGTCCCATTACCATCTCCTTCTGTCTTGCACCATCCCTTTTGTCATTTAATCTCTCATAAGAAACATAGAAACATAGAAAATAGGTGCAGGAGTAGGCCACACGGCCCTTCAAGCCTGCACCACCATTCAATAAGATCATGGCTCATCATTCACCTCAGTACCCCTTTCCTGCTTTCTCTCCATACCCCTTGATTCCTTTAGCCGTAAGGGCCATATCTAACTCCCTCTTTAATATATCCAATGAACTGGCATCAACAACTCTCTGCGGTAGGGAATTCCACAGGTTAACAACTTTCTGAGTGAAGAAGTTTCTCCTCATCTCAGTCCTAAATGGCCTACCCCACATCCCAAGACTATGTCCCCTGGTTCTGGACTTCCCCCTCATCAGGAACATTCTTCCCGCATCTAACCTGTCCAGTCCCATCAGAATCTTATAAGTTTCTATGAGATCCCCTCTCATCCTTCTAAACTCCAGTGTATAAAGGCCCAGTTGATCCAGTCTCTCCTCATATGTCAGTCCCGCCATCCCGGGAATCAATCTGGTGAACCTTCGCTGCATCCTTCAATAGCAAGAACGTCCTTCCTCAGATTAGGAGACCAAAACTGAACACAATATTCCAGGTGAGGTCTCACCAAAGCCCTGTACAACTGCAGGAACACAATATTCCAGGTGAGGTCTCACCAAGGCCCTGTACAACTGCAGTAAGACCTCCCTGCTCCTATACTCAAATCCCCTAGCTATGAAGGCCAACATGCCATTTGCTGCCTTACACCTTATCACAGACCTTCCCTTTTGTTCTTCTCTCCCCCCTCCCTTCCCCTGAACTTGCTTAAAACCTGTCACATCTCTAACTTTTTCCAGTTCTGGTGAACGGTCATCGACCTGATGCATGAACTCTGTTTCTCTCTCCACTGATGCTGCCTCACCTGCTGAGGATTTCCAGCATTTCCTGTTTATATTTCAGATTTCACATATTTTGCTTTTGCTTACATAGTACAATATCTTTGGCCCTGAAATTCATCCTCCTCCAATGTTATCTGTCTCACTGTGATCAAAGCAAGGGATTTTCAAGCACACAGTTTAAACCAAAGCTGACTTATTCACGTGAAGTAACCACAGTAATATTCCATATAAAAACATTGTAAAAACATATCTATATTCTTACAAAGTGTAGTCACTGTTATTAGACCACACAGAGTGTAGTCAGCCATGGCTCAGTTGTTCATAAACACTATTTTATCTCTTGAAACGTGCAATTTGAAGCCCGGATTTTCCCGGCGAGGAATCACAGACTTGCCACGGTTGGTTAAAACGCTGGTCAGACGCCCCGCACCCTGTTAATTAAAGGCAGTGATCTGACCAGCACCCACCCTCCCCTTTTCTAATTAATCGCCGGGCCCTGTAACATCATGGGCCGCCCTGACATGTGTGAGAACACCACCGCAGATCGGGGCGATAAATAGAGCTGGAGCGCTGGACCCTGGAACATCGTGGCGGAGGTGCGGCAAATGAGGTACGGGGCCCAGAAGAGGCGAGGGCCCAGGGGCAGCATGGGCTGGCCCACACTGCGATATGTGTGTGCACTAGGTCTGTGCAGCAGAGCTGGTCTCCAGTCGACCTGGTTAACCCTTGCCACTGAATAAAGACGCTCTGTCAAGCCCGTGTGGTGGCTGATGTGCAACGGTCACCACACGTTTAAAAAATTCCTCGCATAGGCATCTTCCACCCCCTTAACTGGAGGTCAGGATTGGAATATCGGGTCCTTTATTGAAACATCTGTGAACTCATGATGAAGCAAGTCATCCTCGTTCCAGGGCCCGCCTATGATGATGATGTCATGTATCTCACATTACTGTATATAGCTGTATCTTACCATGCTATACATGACTGTAACTGGATATGACCTGTAACAATAAGCATACCTTACCACCAGGGTGCACTTGCAGGAGACACTCCATACCTGTCCCACTGTGGTATATAAAGGGAGGTCTCAGGCAAGTGCATGACTAGAGAGCTGGAATTAAAGGTGCAGGTCCTGAGTGACCTTGACTTCAGTATGTGTCTCGTGTAAGTCAGTACATTAGAGTCAGGACTTAACAGTGGCGACAAGGATGGGATGACTTTATAGAAAGGCTCCAGCAAAGCTTTGTAACCAAAGACTGGTTGGGCGACGATAAGGCAGACAAGAGAAGAGCCCATCTCTTGACCAGCTGTGGCTCGAAAACATACGCTTTAATGAAAGACCTGTTGGCACCCGAGAAACTAGCAAGCAAGTCGTTTGAGGAGTTGAGCACACTGGTGAGAGATCACCTGAAGCCAGCGAGCAGCCTACACATGGCCAGACACAGGTTCTACAACTACAGACGCTGTGTGGGCCAGAGCATACCCGACTTCGTGGCAGAACTTCGGAGGCTGGCTAGTTCATGTGAGTTCCGCGATGAACTAAGGAGAGAAGTACTGAGAGACTTTTTTATTGAAGGAATAGACAACACAAGCATATTCCAAAAGCTTATAGAGACTAAGAACTTGACTCCAGAGGCAGCAGCATTGGTCGCACAGACATTCTTGGCAGGCGAAGAAGAAACGAGGCTGATTTATACTTCGGGGACGACAACCAACGAGGCATCGGAACAAGGGGTTCACATTGTGAAACAAACCGCTACCCCCACACACAGACAAAGGCAGGAGAGCATGCCTTCAACAGCAGACAGTGGCGCAAGAATCCATCAAAATCAAGGGCCACATGAACGGCCAATCACACCTCATCAACCCACAATGCGAGCAATCAATAACAGACTGAGAGAAGCTCAAGGGAGATCAGCCAGACGCATCTCATCCTTCGGAAACAATGGAAACGGTCTCTGTTGGAGATGTGGGGGTAGGCACTCAACCAGGGTGTGTCGATTTCAGCATGCCGTTTGCAGAAACTGCAACTACACATGGCACCTGGCTTGCATGTGCAGAAAAACAGCAGCTCGGATGGTATACGAATCGGAAGGGTCGGAAAGCGGACCAGGAGACAGTTGGAACAGTGCACGGGACGCCGAGGTACAGTGGGTTAACACGATCAATGTCCACTATTCTTACACCAAGACACCTCCAATTATGATGAGGGTTCTACTCAATGGGATACCCGTCAACATGGAACTGGACACGGGGGCCAGTCAATCCCTCATGAGCGTTCAACAATTTGAACAGCTGTGGCCGACAAAAGCAACAGACCAAAACTCACAATGATCGACACCAAACTAAGAACCTATACTAAAGAAATCATCTCAGTCCTTGGCAGCACCATGCTCTCAGTCACACACAAAGGGATGGTGAAGCGACTTTCCCTGTGGATTGTCCCCGGGGATCTCCCAGCCCTGGTGGGGAGAAGCTGGCTAGCAGAACTTAATTGGAAATGGGATGATGTTCATGCCATGTCGTCAGAGGAACGGACCTCCTGTTCAACAGGTCTAAGCCATTTTGAACAAATCTTTCAGCCAGGTGTAGGCACCTTCAAAGGGGCTAAAGTCAAAATCTACATCACACAGAATGCCAGACTGGTCCATCACAAGGCTAGAGCTGTGCCTTATGTGATGAGGGAAAAGATTGAAAACGAATTGGACTGGCTTCTGCGGGAAGGCATAATTTCTCCCATGGAATTCAGCGACTGGGCAAGCCCCATCGTCCCCGGCATGAAGCCTGATGGATCCGTGCGAATCTGTGGGGATTACAAGTCTACCATAAACAGAGTCTCCCTACAGGACCAATACCCGCTGCCCAGAGCGGAGGACCTATTTGCCACGTTGGCTGGAGGAAAACTTTTCTCAAAACCTGACCTCACATCTGTGTATATGACGCAAGAACTGAGCGAAGATTCTAAGCTACTCACCACCATCAACACACATCGAGGCCTTTTCATGTACAATTGATGCCCATTCGGCATCAGGTCAGCAGCTGCCATATTCCAGCGCAACATGGAGAGTCTGCTCAAGTCCATCCCGGGGACGGTTGTGTTTCAAGATGACATACTCATCACGGGCAGGGACACCGACTCTCATCTCCGCAATCTTGAGGAAGTACTAAGTCGATTGGATCAGGTAGGCCTAAGAGTTAAGAAATCTAAGTGTCTGTTTCTCGCGCCTGAGGTTGAACTTTTGCGCAGAAGGATTGCCACTGATGGAATCTGCCCAACCGAATCCAAAACCGAAGTGATTCACCTGGCACCCAGGCCCCGGAATGTCTCGGAACTGCGCACCTTTCTCGGGCTACTCAATTACTTTGGGAACTTTATGCAGAAATTGAGCACGCTGCTGGAGCCTTTCCATGTGCTACTCAGAAAGGGGTGCGATTGGTTTTGGGGGGACGCTCAAGAACGCGCCTTCAATAAGGCACGCAACCTTCTATGTTCCAAGAGTGTTTTAGCCTTTTTTGACCCAGGTAAAAAGTTAGTCCTTATGTGTGATGTGTCAGCGTACGGGGTGGGGTGCGTTTTACAGCACGTCAATGATGCGGTAAATTTCAGCCCGTTGCTTATGCCTCCAGGTCACTTTCACGGGCGGGGCGGTATGGTTGCGAAGGAGGCGCTCGTGTGTGTGTACAGTGTCAAAAAGATGCACCAATACCTTTTCGGGGCCAAGTTTGCGTTAGAAACCGACCACAAACCCCTCACGTCCCTACTATCCGAGTGCAAGGCAATCAACGCCAACGCCTCAGCGTGCATTCAGCGGTGGGAACTCATGCTGGCGGCTTACGACTCCACGATAAGGCACAGACCAGGCACAGAGAGCTGTGCCGACGCACTTAGCAGGCTACCCCTGGCGACCACAGAAGGGTCCGACGAACAGGACTGTGAGATGGTCATGGCAATCAAAGCCTTTGAATCCACAGGTTCGCCCATGACGGCTCGCCAAATCAGAGCCTGGACGACCAGCGACCCCACGTTATCTCTCGTTAAAAGATGCATTTTAACCATTGACTGGGCAGAGGCTCGCGATGCCTGCCCCGAGGAGGTGAAACCCTTCCATAGGCGCATGCATGAACTCTCACTACAGGTAGACTGCCTGATGTGGGGCAGCCCAGTAGTTATGCCCTTACGAGGCAGGGAGGCGTTTGTCCAGGAGCTCCATTGCGAGCACCCGGGGATCATCCTTATCTCATGTCAGGTGGCCTGGCATTGACGCGGACTTGGAGCTCTGCGTCCGTCGGTGCACTATTTGTGCCCAACTCAGTAATGGCCCCAGGGAGGACCCCCTAAGCCCCTGGCCCTGGCCCACCAAACTGTGGCCACGGGTGCATGTAGGCTATGCGGGCCCATTCATGGGCAAAATGTTCCTCGTAGTCGTTGATGCATTTTCAAAATGGATCGAGTGCACCATTTTAAACTCGAGCACCACCTCCACCACTATGGAGAGCCTTAGAACTATGTTTGCATTCCTGACATATTGGTCAGTGATAATGGTCCGTGCTTCACCAGCGCAGAATTTCACGATTTTATAGTTGACCACGTTATAATTAACGCTAAGACGGCACCTTTCAAGCCGGCCTCCAATGGCCAGGCAGAGCGAGCAGTGCAGATCATTAAACAAGGCATGCTCAGAATCCAAGGTCCCATGCTGCAGAACGGCCTGTCGCGACTGCTGCTGGCATACAGATCTCGTCCGCATTCATTAACTGGGGTTCCCCCCATGCAACTATTGATGAAATGAACCTTAAAGACCAAGGTCTCGTTAATCCTCCCAGACATGCATGAAATTGTTGAGGCGAAGCATCAAAAGCTAACTGAGTACCATGACCGAAATTAGAGGGGGAGGTGGAATGAGATAGGGGACAAAGTGTTTGTGCTAAACTATGGCCGGGGTCCCAGATGGCTTGCAGGGACAGTAACAGACAAAGAGGGAAACAGGCTACTGGTTGTGCAAATGGACAATGGCCAAACCTGCCAGAGGCATGTAGACCAAGTAAAAAGTAGATTCACTGATAACAGTGAAGAACCAGAGGCAGACGACAATGTAGAACTCACACCACATCTGGAGGACGGACAGATGGAACAACCTGAGGAAAGGGCAGTCCCAACAGACAGCCCAGTTGAGATACCAGCAATCACACCGAATGAAACAGACAGCCCAGGCGAGATACCAGCAGTCACACCGAACGGAAAACAGGCACCAAGGCAAACAACTGAACTACAACTAAGATGCTCCACGCGAGAGCGCAGACCACCTGAGAGACTGAATCTATAAAGGCAATAAGACCTTGGGGAGGGTGATGTCATGTATCTCACATTACTGTATATAACTGTATCTTACCATGCTATACATGACTGTAACTGGATATGACCTGTAACAATAAGCATACCTTACCACCAGGGGTGCACTTGCAGGAGACACTCCATACCTGTCCCACTGAGGTATATAAAGGGAGGGCTCAGGCAAGTGCATGACTGGAGAGCTGGAATTAAAGGTGCAGGTCCTGAGTGACCTTGACTTCAGCATTAGAGTCAGGACTTAACAATGATGAGTTGTTCGCACTGTGGTATATAAACCAGAAGGTCGTGGGTTCAAGTCCCACTCCGTGGGATTTGGGGACAAAATCTAAACCGAGACCCAATCTGCCTTCTCAACTGGATGTAAAAGGTCCCACGGCACTATCTCAAAGAAGAGCAGGGGTGTTCTCCTGGTGTGTTCTCATCCTTGTTTACAAATCCCTCCATGGCTTCATCCCCCCCACCGCCCCCCCCTCCCCCCGCCCGCCTCCCTATCTCTGTAATCTCCTTCAGCCCCACAACCCCCCCGAGTTGTCTGCGCTCCTCAAATTCTGCCCTCTTGAGCATCCCTGATTATAATTGCTCAACCATTGTTGGCCGTGCCTTCAGCTGCCTGAGCCCCAAGCTCTGGAACTCCCTCCCTAAACCTCTCTGCCTCTCTTTCCTCCTTTAAGACGCTCTTTATTACCTATGTTTAATGTTTATTAAAATGTCTTGGGATGTTTTATTACTTTAAAGGCGCTATATAAATGCAAGTTGATGTTGTTTTGTGTGCAAATTGGCTGCTGCATTTCCTATGTTATAACAGTGACTATACTTCACTGGCAGCAAAGTACTTTTGGACGACCTGAGGTCATAAAATGTGTTATATAAATGAAACTCCTTTGGTTCATGTCGGCCAATCTTGTACAGCAAGATCACACAAACAACAATGAGTTGAGATGATCCCCAGCAAAAACTGCATCCTTCGTGGTCAGCACCCGAAGAGGTGAGTTTACTGATCCAGTCATGGCTATATATCTTTATTGTCGCTGGGTTCAAATCCTTGCATTCTCCATCTACCACCATTGTGGGAGCGTTATTACCATAAAGACTGTCATGGTTAAAGGACAAGGCCCACGAGCACACTCTCAGGGCAACTAGGAATGGGGAAGTTATGTGGCCTTGCCGGTGTCAGCCACGTTGCAAAAACAAATCAAAAATGACAAGTGACCTGAATTGAAACAGGAAGGGAGCAGGACCATTCCATCGAACCGACAAACTGATCAAGCTTGGCTTTTGTAGTTCACAATGCCACTGGAGTGACTCACGGGTCAGCAACCTAATCTGTATCACGCTTCGTTCTGCAATTCCTCATTCAGGTGAGTGTCGCTGGGTTCCAGATGTCTTTGAACTCATACTCGAGAGGGAAAAGAACCGACTGCCCAAACATATAGCTGCCATTCCAACAAGCGATTGAGACTTGGCAGGAATCCTGAGTGAAACACATTGACCCCTTTTTGTAAAAGTTTAAATCATTAAATATAAATCACAGTCCTCATAAATTAAGTATCTATAAGGAACAAGGCGATTGGATGATCAGTTACAGGTAGCTACCCTGGGCTAGTCTTATTTTTAGCCTGCCCGCCTAGCAAATCTTTTTTTAGTCATCCAAATAAATTATTCTGATCTAAATCGATACAACATCCCTGAGTCATATTGCGATGTCCAATTAGACCATGAGTGGAAGGAGGCTAGAGGGAACGGTTTATTCTGGCTCACAGTGACGTGTGAAACAGCTGTGCCTTTCTGTTCCTGCAGCTTGAAGATTTGTATTTATTCAAGCAAACGTATTTCTCAACAATTTTACAGTGAAAGGGCAGATGATTGTGAGATGCATCTCCCATTTTAACCAAAAACAACTTGTATTTATATAGCACCTACATCCCAAGGCGCGTCACAGGAGCATTATAAGACAAATAATTTGACACCGAGCCGCATAAGGAGAAATTAGGGCAGGTGACCAAAAACTTGGTCTAAGAGGTAGGTTTCAAGGAGCGTCTTGAAGGAGCGGAGAGAGGTAGAGAGGTGGAGAGGTTTAGGCAGTGAGTTCCAGAGCTTAGGCCTAGTCAACAGAAGGTATGGCCACCAATGATGGAGCAATTATAATCAGGGATGCTCAAGAGGCAGAATCAGAGGAGTGCAGACATCTTGGCCAGGCGGGGGGGGGGGCGGCGATGGGGGGGGGGGAGTTGTGGGGCTGGAGGAGATTACAGAGATAGGGAGGGGCTAAAATAAAAATAGAAAATGCCGTTTCACAATATGCTTATTATCCCCAAATGGATGGATTTCATGGATGGATCATATGGCCCGATAATAACTGTGAGGAGGGAAGGGAGCAGGGAGTGAGGGAGGAATTTAGCAGCCAGGAAATCCGGGAATTCAGGTTTCCTGGAGGTACTGCCGAATTTAACGCTAAGACCAGATTTAAATGTTTCGAATTGGATTTCAGGCTACAGCCAGATTGAGAGACTGTTGGGTGGGTAGACAGTTGGGGAGTGGAGTGGAGGTGAGTTGTACATGGCGGGGAGGTCTGCAGGGGGCGGGGGTGGGGGGGAGGTCTGTGCGGGGGAGATTGACATTGGAGGTTGCGAGGTGAGTCGGGCATCGGGCATCAGCAGGGCATAAGACATTGGGGGTCTGATCGCAGGGAGGGGATGGGGGGGGATTCGATCTCGGGGGGGGGAAGGGGTCCGTTTGCAGTAGGAGGAGGAGGGGGTCTGATTGTGGGGGCGAGGGAGTCCCAAGCCCAGGGCAACGCATGCTGGAGACATTAAATTTAAAGGTCAGTGAAATTCAACTTAAATAGATCTCATTGACGTCGTCGAAGGACGTTAATTGCTGCGTTAAGTACCCGTCTGCACTAATTAAGGTCCCGACTGCAGCGAGTAAGTTAATCGCAGTCACCCAAAACTGAGTGTGTTGGAGCAGGGTTGCAGACATGATGTAAAATCAATTATTTCAACTGCCCACTCAGCACCAATTCACCCGTTCTCGGGAGTTAAAATCCCCCCCCCCCCCCGCCACGTCATAGAATCCTACAGCACAGAAGGAGGCCATTCAGCCCATCGTGCCTGTTCCGCCTCTTTGAAAGAGCGATCCAATTAGTCCCACTAACCCCTGCTCTTTCCCACATAGCCCTGCAATTCTCTCTCCTTCAAGTGTTTATCCAATTCTCTTTTGAAAGAAACAATTGAATCTGCTTCCACCGCCCTTTCAGGCAGCGCGTTCCAGGTCACAACAACTCGCTGCAAAAAAATAAATTCTTCTCCTCTCACCTCTGGTTCTTTTTCCAATCATCTTACATCGTGTCCTCTGATTACTGACCCTTCTGCCAGTGGAAGCAGTTTCTCCTTATTTACTCTATCAGAACCCCTCATAGTTTTGAACACCTCTATTAAATCTCCCATTAACCTTCTGTACTCTGAGGATGATAACCCCATTCCACATAACTGAAGTCGCTCATCCCTGGTACCATTCGAGTAAATCTTCTCCGCACCCTCTCCAAGGCCTTGACATCCTTCCTAAAGTGTGGTGTCCAGAATTTGACACAATACTCCAGCTGAGGCCCAACCCATGATTTATAGTTCACAATTCCCTGAGTGAAGAAGTTTCTCCTCATCTCGGTCCTAAATGGCTTACCCCTTATCCTTAGACTGTAATCCCTGGTTCTAGACTTCCCCAACACTGGGAACATTCTTCCTGCATCTAACCTGTCCAATCCCGTCAGAATTTTACATGTTTCTATGAGATCCCCTCTCATTCTTCTAAATTCCAGTGAATATAAGCCTAGTCGATCCAGTCTTTCTTCACATGTCATTCGTGGCATCCCAGTAATCAGTCTGGTGAACCTTCGCTGCACTCCCTCAATAGCAAGCATGTCCTTCCTCAGATAAGGAGACCAAAACTGCATACAATAATCAAGGTGTGGTCTCACCAAGGCCCTGTACAACTGTAGTAAGACCTCCCTGCTCCTATACTCAAATCCTCTCGCTATGAAGGCCATTTATCTTCTTTACCGCCTGCTGTACTTGCATGCCAACTTTCAATGACTGTTGTACCATGACACCCAGCACTCTATGCCTCTATTTAAAAAGCCTCAGGACAAGCCCCAGCCTTAATGCTCGCTCCCTTTAGATAGTGCCACGGGATTTTCATATACACCTAAGCAGAAACATAGAAAATAGGTGCGCGAGTAGGCCATTAGGCTCTTCGAGCCTGCACCGCCATTCAATGAGTTCATGGCTGAACATGCAACTTCAGTACCCCATTCCTGCTTTCTCGCCATACCCCTTGATCCCCCTAGTACTAAGGACGACATCTAACTCCTTTTTGAATATATTTAATGAATTGGCCTCAACAACTTTCTGTGGTAGAGAATTCCACAGGTTCACCACTCTCTGGGTGAAGAAGTTTCTCCTCATCTCGGTCCTAAATGGCTTACCCCTTATCCTTAGACTGTGACCCCTGGTTCTGGACTTCCCCAACATCGGGAACATTCTTCCTGAATCTAACCTGTCTGAACCCGTCAGAATTTTAAACATTTCTATGAGATCCCCTCTCATTCTTCTGAACTCCAGTGAATACAAGCCCAGTTGATCCAGTCTTTCTTGATATGTCAGTCCCGCCATCCCGGGAATCAGTCTGGTGAACCTTCGCTGCACTCCCTCAATAGCAAGAATGTCCTTTCTCAAGTTATGAGACCAAAACTGTACACAATAGTCCAGGTGTGGCCTCACCAAGGCCTGTACAACTGTAGCAACACCTCCTTGCCCCTGTACTCAAATCCCCTCATTATGAAGGCCAACATGCCATTTGCTTTCTGTACCTGCATGCCAACCTTCAACGACTGATGTACCATGACACCCAGGTCTCGTTGCACCTCCCCTTTTCCTAATCTATCACCATTTAGATAATAGTCTATCTCTCTGTTTTTACCACCAAAGTGGATAACCTCACATTTATCCACATTATACTTCATCTGCCATGCATTTGCCCACTCACCTAACCTATCCAAGTCACTCTGCAGCCTCATAGCATCCTCCTCGCAGCTCACACTGCCACCCAACTTAGTGTCATCCGCAAATTTGGAGATACTACATTTAATCCCCTCGTCTAAATCATTAATGTACAATGTAAACAGCTGGGGCCCCAGCACAGAACCTTGCGGTACCCCTGCCAAACTGAAAAGTACCCATTTACTCCTACTCTTTTGCTTCCTGTCTGACAACCAGTTCTCAATCCACGTCTGCACGCTACCCCCAATCCCATGTACTTTAACTTTGCACATTAATCTCTTGTGTGGGACCTTGTCGAAAGCCTTCTGAAAGTCCAGATATACCACATCAACTGGGTCTCCCTTGTCCATTCTACCGGAAACATCAAAAAATTCCAGAAGATTTGTCAAGCATGGTTTCCCTTTCACAAATCCATGCTGACTTGGACCTATCATGTCACCTCTTTCCAAATGCGCTGCTATGACATCCTTAATAATTGATTCCATCATTTTACCCACTACTGATGTCAGGCTGACCGGTCTATAATTCCCTGTTTTCTCTCTCCCTTCTTTTTTAAAAAGTGGGGTTACATTGGCTACTCTCCACTCGATACGAACTGATCCAGAGTCTATGGAATATTGGAAAATGACTGTCAATGCATCCGCTATTTCTAAGGCCACCTCCTTAAGTCTATCAGGCCCTGGGAATTTATCGGCCTTCAATCCCATCAATTTCCCCAACACACTTTCCCGACTAATAAGGATTTCCCTCAGTTCCTCCTTCTTACTAGACCCTCTGACCCCTTTTATATCCGGAAGGTTGTTTGTGTCCTCCTTAGTGAATACCGAACCAAAGTACTTGTTCAGTTGGTCTGCCATTTCTTTGTTCCCCATTATGACTTCCCCTTATTCTGACTGCAGGGGATCTACGTTTGACTTTACTAACCTTTTTCTCTTTACATATCTATAGAAACTTTTGCAGTCCGTCTTAATGTTCCCTGCAAGCTTCCTCTCGTACTCTATTTTCCCTGCCCTAATCAAACCCTTTGTCCTCCTCTGTTGAGTTCTAAATTTCTCCCAGTCCCCGGGTTTGCTTCTATTGCTGGCTAATTTGTATGCCACTTCCTTGGCTTTAATACTATCCCTGATTTCCCTTGATAGCCATGGTTGAGCCACCTTCCCTTTTTTATTTTTACGCCAGACAGGGATGTACAATTGTTGTAGTTCATCCATGCAGTCTCTAAATGTCTGCCATTGCCCATCCACAGTCAACCCCTTAAGTATCATTCGCCAATCTATCCTAGCCAATTCACGCCTCATACCTTCAAAGTTACCCTTCTTTAAGTTCTGGACCATGGTCTCTGAGTTAACTGTTTCATTCTCCATCCTAATGTAGAATTCCACCATATTATGGTCACTCTTCCCCAAGGGGCCTTGCACTACGAGATTGCTAATTAATCCTCTCTCATTACACAGCACCCAGTCTAAGGTGGCCTCCCCCCTAGTTGGTTCCTTGACATATTGGTCGAGAAAACCATCCCTTATGCACTCCAGGAAATCCTCCTCCATCGTATTGCTTCCAGTTTGGTTAGCCCAATCTATATGCATATTAAAGTCACCCATGATAACTGCTGCACCTTTATTGCTTGCACCCCTAATTTCCTGTTTGATGCCCTCCCCAAAATCACTACTACTGTTTGGAGGTCTGTACACAACTCCCACTAACGTTTTTTGCCCTTTGGTGTTCTGCAACTCTACCCATATAGATTCCACATCATCCAAGCTAATGTCCTTCCTAACTATTGCATTAATCTCCTCTTTAACCAGCAATGCTACCCCACCTCCTTTTCCTTTTATTCTATCCTTCCTGAATGTTGAATACCCATGGATGTTGAGTTCCCAGCCCTGATCATCCTGGAGCCACGTCTCCGTAATCCCAATCACATCATATCCGTTAACATCTATTTGCACAGTTAATTCATCCACCTTATTACGGATACTCCTTGCATTAAGATACAAAGCCTTCAGGCTTGTTTTTTAACACCCTTTGTCCTTTTATAATTATGATGTAATGTGGCCCTTTTTGTTTCTTGCCTTTGTTTACTCGGCCTTCCACTATTGCTTTTTACCTTTCTACCATCTGTTTCTGACTCCATATTACTTCGCCCTATCTCGCTGCATAGGTTCCCATCTCCCTGCCATATTAGTTTAAACACTCCAGAACTGCATTTGCAAATGTTACACCGAGAACATCAGTTCCAGTCCTGCCCAAGTGCAGACTGTCCCTTTTGTACAGGTCCCACTTCCCCCAGAACTGGTTCCAATGTCCCAGGAATTTGAATCCCTCCCTCTTGCACCACTGCTCAAGCCACGTATTTATTCTAACTATCTTTCTCCCTCTACTCTGATTAGCATGTGGCACTGGTAGCAATCCAGAGATTACTACCTTTGAGGTCCTACTTTTTAATTTAACTCCTAGCTCCCTAAATTCAGCTTGTAGGACCTCTTCCCGCTTCTTACCTATATCGTTGATACCTACATATCCCACGACAGACGGACAGATCTCAGTTTGATTCCTCCACCAAAGGATGGCCCCTCTCATAAAGATAGACTATTATCTGAATGGTGACAGATTAGGAAAAGGGGAGGTGCAACGAAATCTGGGTGTCATGGTACATCAGTCATTGAAGGTTGGCATGCAGGTACAAGCAGGCGGTTAAGAAAGCAAATGGCATGTTGGCCTTCATAGCGAGGAGATTTGAGTATCGGGGCAGGGAGGTGTTACTACAGTTGTACAGGGCCTTGGTGAGGCCACATCTGGAGTATTGTGTACAGTTTTGGTCTCCTAACTTGAGGAAGGACATTCTTGCTATTGAGGGAGTGCAGCGAAGGTTCACCAGACTGATTCCCGGGATGGCGGGACTGACATATCAAGAAAGACTGGATCAACTGGGCTTGTATTCACTGGAGTTCAGAAGAATGAGAGGGGATCTCATAGAAACGTTTAAAATTCTGACATGTTTAGACAGGTTAGATGCAGGAAGAATGTTCCCGATGTTGGGGAAGTCCAGAACCAGGGGTCACAGTCTAAGGATAAGGAGTAAGCCATTTAGGACCGAGATGAGGAGAAACTTCTTCACCCAGAAAGTGGTGAACCTGTGGAATTCTCTACCACAGAAAGTTGTTGAGGCCAATTCACTAAATATATTCAAAAAGGAGTTAGATGTAGTCCTTAGTACTAGGGGATCAAGGGGTATGGCGAGAAACCAGGAATGGGGTACTGAAGTTGCATGTTCAGCCATGAACTCATTGAATGGCGGTGCAGGCTCGAATAGCCTACTCCTGCACCTATTTTCTATGTTTCTATGTTTTTATAATGCAGCCTTCCTTCATGACTGCAGTGAGGCTTCAGCCGAGATTATTCGCTCAAATTCATAACGCAAGTTTAACACACAATCAATCAACTCAAGAGGCAACAGTATTGCCAACATGAGCCAAGCAGACAATTAGGGATGAAAGCCCCAACCAAATCCAGATACAGGAGATTCAGAGACGATCGTGAAAATTTCGCCTTTTCCCTCCCTTTCTGTGGGATCCAGCTTCTCCTCAATTTCATTCTCGGACAACATGAGGAAATTCATGTTGAGGAACCTTGGGACCGACACTGAGCAACCAAAACGTCAAATGTTGACAGCAAGACGTAAAAATCAAACACGAGAAAAAATCTGAATATTCAATTTTTTTTAATACACTTAAGTAGTCAAGACAGCAGAAGGGCAAATTGTGCTTGCAGCTGTACAGCGCCACGTTTTACATACAGATCTACACAGGATAGAAAATTAAAACCATACAAAAAAACAATGAACCAACAGATGTAAATCACAACAGAGCACTCAGACAGATTCACTGAATGGTTTATATTTGATCCACAGAACCGTTCAAAAACTTGGATGGCATCGATTATGGAAAGGAAGCAATTTTACAAACTTACAGTGGCTGGGATTGAGATGCTATAATGACACATTGAATATGTATTGAAATATGAGGGTGCCATCGCTTTTCATTTACCAGTCTAGACGTACGTTCTGCTCCACTCCCGTGTTTAATGCTCAAACAGTCCTCTGCAGTCAGTGATATATGAGGAAGGAATTTATTGTCAACGATAGCTCACCACTGACAGTAATGGACTCCGTGCTTTCAATTATAAAAACAGAAAATGCCGGAAATACTCAGCAGGTCATCAACCAGTTGTGGTTTCAGATTCCAGCATCCGCAGTACTTTGCTTTTGTGTCTGTGCTTTCATTTATTGGCTGTGGTTTTTTGCCTGTGCACGAACTGGCTGTCCCCGCCCTTCAATTTCATCTTGGTGAAAGAAAAACTTTCCATTGTCTCGATCTCTCCCCCCCTCCCCGCCTTCCCCACTTCCCACATTCGCTCTCTTCCTCCTTGCCCCCCTGGTCTTTCCCACTCTCCCACATTCATTCTCTCCCCCCCCACCCCCGCCATCCCCCCCATCGCCTCCCCCCCCCCGCCCCCACCTTCCCCACCCTCCCACATTCGTTCTCTTCTCGCCCTCAGCCCCCACCGACTGCCTTCCCCAAACCCCCCCACATTCATTCTCTCTGCCCCCCACCCCCACCTTCCCCAAACCCCCCCACATTCATTCTCTCTGCCCCCCACCCCCACCTTCCCCAAACCCCCCCACATTCATTCTCTCTGCCCCCCACCCCCACCTTCCCCAAACCCCCCCACATTCATTCTCTCTGCCCCCCACCCCCACCTTCCCCACCCCTCCACATTCGTTCTCTTCCCCCCCCCCACCTTCACCCCCCCGCCTTCCCCCCACCCTCACATTCACTCTTTTCCCCCCTTCCCCCCCCTTCCCCCCCCAGCTTCCCCACCCCCCGACATTTGCTCTCTCCCTGCCTCTTGCTTGCATTGATATAACATCTTTCACAACTTCAGGACGTTCTAAAGTGCTTTACAACCAATGAAGCACTTTAGAAGCATAGCCACTGTTGGGAAACACGACAGCCAATTACTGCACACCCACAAACAGCACTGTGAGAATGAACAGATCATTTGTTTTTTTTTTAGTGTTGATTGAAGGATAAATATTGACCAGGACACCGGGGAGAACTCCCCTAATCTTCTTCGCAATAGTGCCATGGAATCTTTTACATCCACCTGAGAGGGCAGATGGGGTCTCGGTTTAATGTCTCATCTGAAGGGCAGCACCTCCGAGAGCGCAGCACTCCCTCAGCACTGCACTGGAGTGTCAGCCTGGATTATGAGCTCAAAGTCACTGGAGTGGGACTTGAACCCACAACCTCCTTGACTTAGAGGCTACCCACTGAGCCACGACTGACATTAATCGTGGGCTGTCGAGCATTGAAATGGAAAACTGCAGCCAATTATCTAAAGGCAAAAAGACATTGTTTTAGGAATGCCCACCTAATAAATACGAAGTGTGTCATTTGAATGCTTTTGCATGAACCCGAATTGCAGCTTGACATGGGAAGGAAACGAGTCTCTGTCGAGATAGTGTGACGGGTAGCATACTGCTGAGGCTGGGACTGAGCCATATCAATCGGAAAGGACCAGGTATGTGCGGAGTTAACGGTGGTGAGATTGGTGCTGCAATGGGCCGCAGCATCCATGGGCCAGGAGCTCCATAGAAACATAGAAAATAGGAGCAGCAGTAGGCCATTCGGCCCTTCGAGCCTGCACTGCCATTCAATATGATCATGGCTGATCCTCTATCTCAACACCATGGCCTCAATTTTCCCCAGTATTTGCTCCGTTTTTTTTTTGAGTAGGTTCCTTTTTCTGGCCTAACTTAAAAATCCCCAGTGTCCCCAATCAATTTGCGCCAGCGTAACTGACTTAGTTACACTTTTTTAAAATATGTTTTTTTTTACTCAAAAGCGGGCGTTATCAGCCACCTACGCCAATTCTGGCCATTTAGGCAACTTTGGCCAGCTAATAGTTACTCCATTTCTACTTACACCAGCGTATGTGGCCACTCATGAAAACCCTTGCGGAGAGTTAAAGAAATCAGCACAGGTAAGGAAATCGGTGCAGGTAAGTGCAGCAGATGCCCGGGCAGCAGCAGCAGGAAAGGAGAGAGAGGTGGGGGAGGAAGAGAGAGCTGGGGGGAGGGAGAGGGGGTAGGGGTGTAGTTAGGTGCTGGGACCGGGAGGGAGGAGGCCACTCGGCCTGGGTTAGGGACAGGAGAATGCACCGCGAGGCTGGGGGGGGGTGGGGAGGGAGCAGACAGGCCAGCATCGGGGGCCACTTCAAAGCTGAATGCAAGAACAAATATAAATGATTAAATAATACCTTCTTCTTATGGACTTCAGCCCTTCTAATCCTCTGGTGTGGGGTTAATGGCCGATTGCCAACTCGGAGCACTACTGGGCATGCGCGTCCATTTCAGAGAGGTCAGGAACATCACTTTTTTCCACCGCGCATGCGCAGAAGGTCCGGCATCTTTTTCCAGCGCAGACCGCAGGCTCCACCCCCTGAGGCGACTGGCCATGCTGCGCAGCTGCAGAATAGAGGCCAAATATCGGGGAAACTATGAAGATTTTTTCCTGGCGCATCTACTCACGTAATGAAGCAGCGCAACTCGGGCAAGTATGCCAGAAATCCAGCTCGGGGAAAATTGAGCCCTATATTCCTGCTTTTTCCCCATACCCCTTGATGTCTTTTGTGTCTAGAAATCTATCTTCTTCTTAGCTATATTCAGTGACTTGGCCTCCACAGCCTTCTGTGATAGAGAATTCCACAGGTTCACCACCCTCTGAGTGAAAATAATTCTCCTAAATTTCCTACCCCGTATCCTGAGACTGTGACCCCTTGTTCTAGACTCCTCCCCGCATCCAGTCTGTCCAACCCCGTCAGAATTTTATTCGTTTCAATGAGATCTCCAATGAATATCTGCTGGCAATGTCCACCTGTGGGGTGGGGTACGCGCGTATCAGGCGAAAACCAGACCAGGCTTAGCTTCAATCTATCCACTCCGCTTTAAAATATTCTACCAATACTAATGGTCCAGGCTCACATATCAATCATGATGACTACTGGTGCCATGGCCTTTCTCAGCATCAAAGGGAGGAGAGAACAGTGGACGGGAAAGTTACATCAATACAATATTTCTGCATCACAAGAGCGATAGATCCTGGCCTCAATCCATCTCACAGATTACGTTCAGTACATGAGTCCATGGTCATTGTTTATTCTGGCAGACAGCACGTCCACCTAAAGTATCTGGCATTGAAAGGTATAAGTGATGAAATTCCCATCACACAAGTCATTTTTCAGTTGTCGTGCGATTAGCTGAGCAGTGACTCAAGAAATTCTCACTAGTCAAGCTTTATTAGCCTGCCTCTAGCCTGCTCAGCCATTCAATAAGATCGTGGCTGATCTTCTACCTCAACTCCACCTTCCAACACTATCCCCATACCCTTTGATTCCCTTAATATCCAAAAATCTATCGATCTTTGTCGTAAATGTACTCAACAACTGAGCCTCCACAGCCCTCCAGGGTAGAGAATTCCAAAGCGTCACCACCCTCTGAGTGAAGAAATTGCTCCTCATCTCAGTCCTAAATGACCGGCCCCTTATTCTGAGACAGTGACCCCTGGTTCTAGACTCCCCAGCCAGGGGAAACATCCACCCTGTCAAGCCCTGTAAGAATTTTGTATATTTCAATGGGCTCCCCTCTCATTCTTCTAAACTCTAGGGAATATAGGCCTAGTCTACTCAATCACTCTTCATAGGACAAACCCCTCAACCCAGGAATCAGTCTGGTGAACCTTCATTGCACCCCCTCTATGGCAAGTATATCCTTCCTTGGGTAAGGAGACCTATACATAGTACTCCAGGTGTGGTCTTACCAGGGCCCTATATAATTGATGAAATCTAAAATTGGGTAGCATACCGGCTAAAAATTCGCCAACTTTCAGTTTAAAAAAAATACAGAGGAACGATTTCCATGGTTATGAGAGACCTAGGAAGATTTTCTACAATCTCCATTTAGTGATATTGGCAAGGTATTTTAAAAGTTGTGTTTACAATTTCCCTTAAATAGCGATCAGAGGAAATCTTCTGACTATACTTGGGTGGAACACTCTCTAACACAGTTGCAGGTCATTCCTTGCCCTCGTACTTAATATTGGAGAATGCTCCAATTATGTATAATCGCTTCCCCTATCATTATAGGCAGTCCCTAGGAATCGAGGAGGACTTGCTTCCACTCCCAAAGTGAGTTCTTTGATGGCTGAACAGTCCGATACGAGAGCCACAGACCCTGTTACAGGTGGGACAGACATTCGTCGAGGGAAGGGGTCGGTGGGGCTGGTTTGCCGCGTGCTCCTTCCGCTGCCTGCGCTAGGCTTCTTCATCCTCTTTGCGTTGAGACTCGAAGAGCTCAACGCCCTCCCAGATGTACTTTCTCCACCTCGGGTCTCCCACGTGTCAGCAGTGATGTTGCACTTTACCAGGGAGGCTTTGAGGGTGTCCTTATAACGTTTCCGCTGTCCTCCTTTGGCTTGTTTACTATGAAGGAGCTCCGCACAAAGCATTTTCTTAGGGAGTCTCGTATCTGGCATGCGAACTATGTGGCCTGCCCAGCGAAGCTGATCGAGTGTGGTCAGTGCTTCAATGCTGGGGATGTTAGCCTGGACGAGGACACTGATGTTGGTGCACCTGTCCTCGCAGGGGATTTGCAGGATCTTGCGGAGACATCACTGGTGATATATCTCCAGCGACTTGAGGTGCCTTCTATACATCGTCCATGCCTCGGATCCATACAGGAGGACAGGTATTACTAAAGCTCTGTAGACCATGAGCTTGGTGGTAGATTTGAGGGCACGCTTTTCCTCAGATGGCCAAAGGCTGCGCTGGCGCACTGGAGGCGATGCTGAATCTCCACATCAATGTCTGCCTTTGTTGATAAGAGGCTCCCGATATATGGGAAATGGTCATGTTGTCCAGGGCCATGCCGTGGATCTTGATGATTGGAGGGTAGTGCTATGCGGCGGTGACAGGCTGGTGGAGGACCTTTGTCTTATGGATGTTAAGCGTAAGGCTCATGCTTTCATATGCCTCAGTGAATATATTGACTATATCCTGGAGTTCAGCCTCTGAATGTGCACAGATGCAGGCGTCATCTGCATACTGCAGCTCAATGACAGAGGTTAGGGTGATCTTGGACCTGGCCTGGAGGCGGCGTAGGTTAAACAGTTTCCCACTGGTTCTGTAGTTTAGTTCCACTTCAGCGGGGAGCTTGTTGATTGTGAGGTGGAGCACGGCAGCGAGGAAGATTGAGAAGAGGGTAGGAACGATGATGCAGCCATATTTGACACCGGTCCGGACGTGGATTGTGTCTGTAATGGATCCGTTGGTCAGGATCATGGCCTGCATGTCATCGTGAAGCAGGCGAAGGATGTTGGCAAGCTTTTAGGGGCATCCGAAATGGAGGAGAACCCTCACGGTTGACAGTGCCAAAGATCGAAAAAGGCCATGTATAAGGGCTGGCGCTGCTCCCTGCATTTTTCCTGCAACTGTCGCGCTGCAAAGATCATGTCTGTTGTGTTCCATAGGGGACGAAATCTGCACTGTGATTCCGGGAGGAGCTCCTCGACCACAGGGAGAAGACGATTGAGGGGAACTCGAGTGACAACTTTCCCAGTGGCTGATAGCAGGGAGATTCCCTTGTAATTGCTGCAGTCGGACTTGACCCTTTTTAAAAAATGGTCACAATCATTGCATCTCTCAGATCTCCCGGCATGCTCTCCTCCCTCCAGATGAGAGAGATGAGGTCATGTATCCGCGCCAACAGCGCCTCTCCGCCATTCTTTAGCGCCTCAGCAGGGATTGCATCCGCACCCGTAGCCTTGTTATTTTTGAGCTGTTTTATGGCTTTGCCTACCTCGTGCAATGTTGGAGTTTCACTGAGTTGGTGGCGGGTCGCATGCTGCGGGATGGAATCGAGAACACTCGAGTCAAAGGCAGAGTCTCGACTGAGGAGATCTTCAAAGTGCTCCTTCCATCGGGCCCTGACAGCCTCGGTGTCCTTGACGAGTATTTCCTCGTTCTTGGCCAGGAGTGGGGTGGGGCCTTGGGAGTTTGGACTGAAGGTGGCCTTGACTGCAGCGAAGAATCCTTGCATATCGTGGCTGTCGGCCAGTAGTTCCTAGGTTAAATGAGTTAGATAGAGAAGGCTATAACCATTAGTGACTGGACTGCAGAACTCAGCTATTCCACCATGAACACATGTATATCTTTTCTTTCAGCCTTTCTTGCTAAAGTTTTAACTTTATTCAATTAATTTTCCCCTGATTCATTTGTTCTCCTACAGTTGGGTCACCTCTGAGTCTCCTCATTTCCAAAGCGTAGAAGCCTTGACCAGGCGCTTCACCAAATAGCAACTGGCCTTTATTAACTGGAAGAGTCACTTGCAGTTTGATTAATATTAAGCTTTGTAGAACTCAACAGTAAAGCTTAGAAGTTAAACTGTTCAATATTAGTGCCCGAGCAGTCAAAGCATTTGGATTAAATTCCTTTCTCCGTTATTAAACAGAAGCAAGTGTGTTTCAGATGGTTTGGTCTGTTTGTAGCTAAGATGGACCTGACATGCCCTCAATAGCATCTAGTCAATACTAATGGCCCCATTGGTTTACACTCTGGAGGATTTGTGGACCTTTCAATACCAGATTTAAAGAAATTAAAGGATTGACAAGGAGTCTGGATTAATTACTTGCTAAAGGAGCTGGGTTTGGTTGAAAGAACTATTAAACTGACAGTACAAGAATCTATGCTGGGAAGGTTGGTCAAATTTGAAAAGTGTTAGGCAAACTGTCTGGGAGGCTACGGTTAAGGAGGCCTTGGGATATCATGGGAAATGGTCGTGGATACCTGGTGCTGTTTCTGCAGCATCAATCTGTGTAACATGGGAAAGTGAGAGAAGAAAGGTATTGAAAAGCTTGTTTTCATCAACAAGAATGGTATAAAGTGAAGGAAGGAGACAATCCACAAGGAGACCATGAGGCCAACTGGACGAACACCATGCAAGATGGCCATGGATTATTAGCCCCTCAGTCTCCCATAGCAGAAGAATTGGCGATTCTGAGTTTCGAGTCGCAACTTCTAATTAAGAGTGTATAATGTGGGAAAATGTGAGGTTATCCACTTTGGCAGAAAAAATAGAGAAGCAAATTATTATTTAAATGGAGAAAAATTGCAAAGTGCTGCAGTACAGAGGGACCTGGGGCTCCTTGTGCATGAAACACAAAATGTTAGTATGCAGGTACAGCAACTGATCAGGAAGGCAAATGGAATGTTGGCATTTATTGCAAGGGGGGTTGAGTATAATAGCAGAGAAGTCCTGCTACAACTGTACAGGATATTGGTGAGGCCACACCTAGAGTATGGCGTACAGTTTTGGTCTCCATATTTAAGGAAGGATATACTTGCATTGGAGACTGTTCAGAGAAGATTCACTCGGTTGATTCCGGAGATGAACGGGTTGACTTATGAAGATAGGTTGAGTAGGTTGAGCATTTACTCATTGGAGTTCAGAAAGATGAGAGGTGATCTTATCGAAATGTATAAGATAATGAGGGGGCTCGACAAGGTGGATGCAGAGAGGATATTTCCACTCATAGGGGAAACTAGAACTAGGGGACATAATCTCAGAATAAGGGGACCGCCCATTTGAAACTAAGATGAGAAGGAATTTCTTCTCTCAGAGGGTTGTAAATCTGTGGAATTCTCTGCCCCAGAGAGCTGTGCAGGCTGGATCATTGAATATATTTAAGATAGACAGATTTTTGAGTGATAAGGGAGTAAAGATTATGGGGAGAGGGCAGGGAAGTGGAGTTGAGCCCATGATCTTATTAAATGGTGGAGCAGGCTCGAGGGGCCAAATGGCCCTTCTCCTGCTCCTATTTCTTATGTTCTCATGTAACCACGATCTGCACAATGTCTTGGCCCAGAGTTTCTGCCAGGTTACCCAAAATCGGCCAAAGCAGCGCAAAAGATCAAAGAATTTCGAGCACAGATTATGTCCAGCGTAAATCGAGTTTCCGCGATTTTTGCTGCAGTTTTAAAAATCTTCACACTGGAGCCGGCCCTGCCCACAAAACTGCCCTCCCCCCCCGCAAATCAAATTCATCACCATGGCGAGTTGCCGCTCATGGCACCCGTTTGTGGACCTTCGAGGAGGCTCCTAAAATTAAGCTTTTTTTTAGGCCCAATTTCACAAAAAGGCACCTTTTAAAGACTTTTAAATGTTTAAAAAATATTGAATTTATGAAGAAACTGACTACTGCACACCAATGGAACTAGTAATGGTTCTATATAGTTTGTAAAAGTAATTTTCCATTTTTTAAAATTGGGTTACTCACAGGGTGAACACTCTGATTAAAAATGCTTATTTTTTGCAAGTAAAGCCATTTTCAGCTGTATTAATAAAACTGCACCAAGTTACCACTCTTCAATATATCAAGGAATATTTGCTAATGCAAAATTAAAAAAAAAAATTGCATTCTAAAACGCTACCCAATTGCGCTGATTCATGGAATATTCTATGTCGAGCGATATGCAAATGAGTTTGAGTGGAAATTTGAGCAAAAAATTTAATTCGGAAGATTAGCGCAATTTTGATTGCAACTTGCGACCAGATCACTGATTGTGCCCAAAGTGGAAACTCTACCGCTGTATATTTTAATGTTAATAAAACCAATTGGTTAGAAAAGTTGAAGGCCTTGGTTGAACTTACCTCTGATTACCTCATTTAAAGTCAAAAGGGAATCAAAAAACTGACAGCTCATTGCATATTGAGTCCAGTAATCTTCATCTGACGCCATATTGAAAGCATCAGTTCTAATCAACTTCATTACTGCAGGCAGGCAATTTAAGTTGACAATTCCGCGTGTTGAACAAATATGAAGCATGAGATATATAATGCAAGACTCTGCAGTTCTTGCCGGCCAGTGAAAATATTATGGAATGTTTATTGAACCTACAAATTGCACCATTTCGTAATGTAAAAAAACAATAGCATATTATTCAGTGCTCTGTCATCAGAAACGATATCATCCTACCAAATTATTGTCCACGGTATGAATATTAACCACGAGCAACTCACCAAGGCTTCTCCGACAGCACCTCCCAAACCCGCAACCTCTACCACCTAGAATGACAAGGGCAGCAGGCGCATGGGAACACCACCATCTGCAAGTTCCCCTCCAAGTCACACACCATTCTGACTTGGAAATATATCGCCGTTCCTTCATCGTCGCTGAATCAAAATCCCAGAACTTTCTCCCCAACAGCACTGTGGGAGCACCTTCACCACACGGACTGCAGTGGTTCAAGAAGGCGGCTCACCACCATCTTCTCAAGGGCAATTAGGGATGGGCAATAAATGCCGGCCTTGCCAGTGACACCCACATCCCATGAACAAATTTTAAAAGCTGTTGGTAAATTTGAACTGAATTTTTAAAAAAGAATACCAACTGGCTTATTGCAAGCCAATCATTTGTATGATTGTTGACCCCATCTGAACCCAATTCCAGTCCGAGCAATGCATTTCACAGGACGAGTTGCCCATTCACACTCATCAAATAGAACAACTCATTCAGGCATAGCCTAATTCAATCACAAAATATTCCCAAATATCTGCAATGATAATTAAAGCTGACTTTACTCAAATACAGCAGCACTCAAATTCTACCCATCCATACATTGGCACCTACTTGCAGAACATCTTACCTCCCTCAGATTACTGGCTTTTAACACCCATCACTCACCACGTTTTTGTGACTGACCTTAACTTCTCTCGTACCCTTTTTAACCTCGGTGTTATCTTAAACTAATGGCTCTGACCTTTACCCTACATTTAAAAAATAAATAAGAAGACATCAACACGCCAGTACCTCATGGTATTCATTCCCCATTGATCAGTCATCGTGAACAGCCATGATTGCAAATCTGCAATTATTTCTTTAACATGGTAAAACAACTTTATTTCCATTAATCGTCCCTAATTTATGTAGCTATTTTGCAGTCGTTACCCCAGCTAACAGAACTGGAAATTATGCTTCGGTTCAAACACAAGTGCTCAATAAATATGCATGCCAGCAACACACAGGATACATTTTATTAAAGGCTGTGGCAACAAAACATGGTCAAAACCTGACACACAATCCTGGTCCTTCAGACTGGTAACACATCAAAGAACACGGCTGTCTGTAAACCCTTGTGAAACGGAGATGGCTACACTGGTAGGCTTGGGCACAAACATCTCTCACTACATTATCAGCTTGTCAACACCACAAATTAGAGGGTCTGATTCATCCGATGGGACCACTGTGACTGGAGATCACAAGACCATAGTGCCAAGTTGCCTCATTACCTTCAGTACACTAGATTAAGGGTTGATCTAATTGAGGCGTTTAAAATAATGAAAGGAGTCGATAGGGTAGATAGAAAGGAACTATTTCCACTGGTGGCAGAGTCCAGAACAAGGAGGCATAACTTTAAAATTAGAGCCAAGTTGTTCAGGGCTGATGTCAAGAATCACTGCTTCACACAAAGGATAGTAGAAATCTGGACCGCTCTCTCCAAAAAGATGTTGAAGCTGCGGTTCAATTGCAACTTTCAAAAGGGAGATTGATAGATTTTTGTAAGGCAAGGGATATTAAGGGATATGGATCCAAGGTGGGTAGGTGGCATTAAGATACCGATTGATTGGAGGAACAGGCTCGAGGTTCTGAATAGACTAGACCTGTTCCTAAGGGCTCAAGTTTCAGACCCCCGCTAGAACGGCGCACATTGGAGAGGCCCGCCTAATTTGTGGAACAGAAATTGCGCCGAATACTTACCTCGTGATTCTCCGATATCTGGAGGCCCATTTCCAGCTCGACGCAGCGCAGCAGGAGCTGCTGGGGGCGGAGCTACAGCCCTGCGCCAAAAACAGGGCCGGCAGCTGTGCGCATGCTCAATAGAGGCTGCGCGCGTGCGCACTAGCTCCTGGCCCTCCCAGCATGTCCTGTCTCCGGGCAACGACTCTATCCCTGGCCGAAGGGATGTCGCCCCATCCCAGGCCGAGTGGCCTGACTGCCCTTACCTCTTCCGCAGCAGCCCGCCCGGCATCTCCTGGGGGCAGGCCCCGCCCGAACTCCTTGTCGGCAGCAGGGCCCGCCCAAAGTCCTCGGCGGCGGCCCGGCATCTCCTGGGGGTGGGCCCTGCCCGAAGTCCTCGCCGTCCTCCTCGGCGGAACGAGGCCCGCCCGACCGGCATCTCCAGGCGGGGCCCCATCCTAGCAGGCTGTTGGAGGGCTCCCGATGCTGCAGTAGGTGAGTAGAAACTTAAAATTTTTTATTTATTGATTGATTTTTTTATTTATTTAAATTTTTAAAATTTTTTTTGATTTATTGGTTGATTTATTGATTTATTTATCATTTATTATTGATGATGGCTCTTTATTGGTAAAAATGAAGTGTTTAATGCTTGTAAACTTCCCCCCACCCCCCCCATCTCTTGCTCCCTGAGCCTAATTTATAAAGTGTAGGCAAGGTTTTTCTGAGCGTACAAAAATCTACACTTACTCCATTCTAAGTTAATTTGGAGTAAGTTTTTAATGCCTAAACTTGCAAAACAGACGTAAGTGGCTGGTAACGCCCCCTTTTGAAAAAAAATCTGTTCTAAAACGAAACTGTTCTAACTCACTAGAATTGGAGAAAACTAAATACCGAGAATTGCAATTTCTAAGATACTCCATTCTAAGCTAGTTGCTCCAAAAAAATAGGAGCAACTCGAGCCGAAACTTGAGCCCTATGTTACTGTGGGCTGGAATGTGCAATGGCTCACCGCCCGGTTTCTTGGCGGTATTGGTGGTTTTGGGCGATAACTGGGTCAGCGAGAAATTGCCCAGCTGAGGTACGCCGGCAGTTTCGACGTACTGCTGGGGGGCGGACTGCCGGTGTGCACCATCCACAGATCGCCATGGCGCGATATTTGACTCCGCGTTGACCCGTAGGTAAGTATTAAAAAAACGCCCACGAGAATCAGCGGAGCTGGGCGGTAGGTGAGTAGCTCTGCAAGAAAAAGTTAAGCAATTGGTTTGTTACTAATTATTTTTAAATTCTGTTATGGTGATTTGAGTTAAAAAGGTCCTGAGACTGTTTTAATAATTTTTTATATTATGTTTTTTGAAACAATATTTTTAGCGTTTTTCTTCTCCGAGGCCCAACCTGCAGCCTCGGGGTAAAATTTTTGTAAATTTATTAATTATCGCTCATTTTCTTTAAGAACCACCCAATCGGCCCAAAAATTCACCTTTTTTGCCGAGAATCGGGGTGCAAAGCCCATTTTCTTTCGCTGGGTGGATTTTTTTTTGGGGGGGGGGAAGTTTTCGCCGGCGATAACCTTGGGAATCTTAGTGGTCTTTTGGACGGCAATCGGGCGCTGGTGAGTTGTTAGGAAATTCTAGCCCAATGTTTGTAAGGGTTTGCACCACCCCATCCACGACAAGAAATTAAAACAAAAATCCAGTCTTTTCGAAAAGGTTGGTCACTGAGGCTTTATCCATCACCTATGGTATGGCAGCAGACAAGTGGCAAGGCACTGACGTGTGGATTTTCTTCTTTGGGTGCAATCCAAAAGACAGACCTGAAAAGGAACCACATTTCGGCCTCACTTTTCCAATATCAACAAGTATCCTGCGAATCTCATTAGATTAAGCCCAAACTTAAAATGGGTGTAATTGGTCATAAATCAGTGTAAAGAATCAGGGCCCAAGGATAGGCTGTAACCAAACCAGTATATTTCTTCTTTGAGTCTTATAATTTAAGTTTCTGCTCATTCACAATCATCCTCGCATGTCAGACATATTGAGGGTGAACTTGGACATGGATGGACAGGCCAGTCAGGCAGAATCGCAATTGCTGCCCATGGTACGATAGGTCCGATATTCAGTTCGACTGAAGTCAATGGAACGGTTTATGGGCCGAGTATAGAACGGGCGACTGAAGCGAAACCGGCTGTTTACATCAGCATCTGTGTCCAGTTTCAAGCTAGCCATGTTTTAGAACCTGCAATTGGCGAACATACGAATTAGCGGCAGGAATAGGCCAGAGGGCCCATCGAGCCTGATCCACTATTCAATAAGGTTGTGGCTGACCTTCGACCTAAACTCCACTTTCCCACCTGATCCACATATCTCTTGTTTCCCCTAGACTCCAAAAATCTATTGATCTCAGCCTTGAATGATTTAGCATCCACAACCCTTTCGGTTAGAGAATTCCAAATATTCACAACCCTCTGAGTGAAGAAATTCCTCCTCATCTCAGTCCTAAATAGCTGACCTCTTATCCTGAGACTGTACCCCCTAGTTCTAGACTCTCCAGCCAAGGGAACCAACCTCTCAGCATCTATCCTGTCAATCCCCCTTAGAATCTTATATGTTTCATTGAGACCACCTCTCATTCTTCTAAACTCCAGAGAGTATAGGCCCAATCTACTCAATCTCTTCACATAGGACAACCCTCTTACCCCAGGGATCAATCTAGTGAACCTTTGTTGCACCGTCTCTACGGCATATATGTCCTTTCTCAGATAAGGAGATCAAAACTGTACACAGTACTCCAGGTGGTGTCTCACCAAAGCCCTGTACAATTGTAGTAAGGCTTCCTTACTCTTGTACTCCAGCACCCTTGCAATAAAGGCCAACATGCCATTTGCCTTTCTAATTGCTTGCTGTACCTGCATGCTAACTTTCTGTGTTTCAAAGCTTTTCAAATTTTGAATGTGACTAAAATTTATGCAATAAAATGCTTTAAAGGAAACATATAATACAAAGCAGATATCAGTGGGGATAAATGATTAAAAAAAATCAAACAATATCAATTAAAGACCAGAAAAATAACTTTGTTTCCTGTAGCACCTGAAAATCTGGTTGCAATGTTGAGGGGATACATGCCTTTGAGAATCAGGGGCATGGCTAATTTTGTGGGAGGAGATTCAGTCGGAGGGAAGGTTTGATGGACAGATGTAAAAGATCAAGGAGACTTGGGCTTACTGCAGTTATGCACATTAACCACCTGCCTCCAAAATTGCACCATTTTTTATGCCACGTAATTGCTTCGCTCCCAGATTACGGATTTATCTAGGCGCAAATGCAAAGGAAACTCATAAAATGTTGTGCCGGGGAAACTATCTCTCTACAAATGTACATGGAATTGGCAGCATACAGTAAATGTGTGTACATCTCATCTTTCTTCAAGCATGAAGTGAACCCTGACAGAAGTCACCCAGATCAGCCATGATCTTATTGAATGGCGGAGTAGGCTCGAGGAAAAGCCTGATTCAATCAAGCAGAGTCAACATGGTTTTAAGAAAGGGAAATCACGTTTGACAAATTTGCTGGAGTTCTTTGAGGATGTAACGAGCAGGGTGGATAAGGGAGAACCAGTAGATGTTGTGTATTTGGATTTCCGGAAGGCATTCAATAAGGTGCCACATAAAAGGTTACTGCACAAGATAAAAGTTCACAGGGTTGTGGGTAATATATTAGCATGGATAGAGGATTGGTTAACTAACAGAAAACAGAGAGTCGGGATAAATAGGTAATTTTCCAGTCAGCAAACAGTAACTAGTGGGGTGCCGCTGGGATTGGTGCTGGGGCCACAACTATTTACAATCTATATTAGCGACTTGGATGAAGGGACCAAGTGTAATGTGGCCACGCTTGGTGATGATACAAAGATGGATGGGAGAGCAAATTGTGAGGGGGACACAAGAAATCTGCAAAGGGATATAGACAGTGGGCAAAAATTTGGCAGATAGAGTATAATGTGGGAAAATGTGAGGTTATCCACTTTGGCAGAAAAAATAGAAAAGCAAATTATTATTTAATTGGAGAAAAATTGCTAAGTGCTGCAGTACAGAGGGACCTGGGGGACCTTGTGCATGAAACACAAAAAGTTAGTATGCAGGTACAGAAAGTATTCAGGAAGGCAAATGGATGTTGGCCTTTATTGCAAAGGGGATAGAGTATAAAAGCAGAGAAGTCCTGCTACAACTGTACAGGGTATTGATGAGGCCACACCTAGAGTACTGCGTACAGTTTTGGTCTCCGTATATAAGAAATTATGCATTTGCATTGGAGGCTGTTCAGAGAAGGTTCACTAGGTTGATTCTGGAGATGAGGGGGTTGACTTATGAAGATAGGTTGAGTAGGTTGGGCCTACTCATTGAAGTTCAGAAGGGTGAGAGGTGATCTTATCGAAACATTTCAGATAATGAAGGGGCTCGACATGGTGGATGCAGAGAGGATATTTCCACTCATAGGGGAAATTAGAACTAGGGGGTATAGTCTCAGAATAAGGGGCCACCCTTTTAAAACTGAAATGAGAAGGAATTTCTTCTCTCAGAGGGTTGTAAATCTGTGGACTTCTCTACACTAGAGAGCTTTGGAGGCTGGGTCTTTGAATATATTTAAGGCGGAGATCGACAGATTTTTGAGCGATAAGGGATTAAATGGTTATGGGGAGTGGGCAGGGAAGTAGAGCTGAGTCCATGATCAGATCAGCCATGATCTTATTAAATGGCGGAGCAGGCTCGAGGGGCCAAATGGCCTACTCCTGCTCTTATTTCTTATAGATTGGACCAATGTTGGGTATTTTGAAATTGACCAGAAATAGACCTTCAGATCCGGATCTGACTTTGAACCCATGCCTTGTGCAATGTGGTGAGACGTAGAAAGTGCACCACACGCAGGCACATGCACACGTGCCCTGCGACAACCGAACGCCCGCACCCTTCAGCAGTTGTTCGATAGTTTCTCGTGCCTCCTGTAAGCTTCGTTCAGAAGCTGTATCTCTTCCTGATAGCCGGATCTGTCGTGTTGCTGCTTGCGGCTGTTCTGCCTGTGAGCTTCCACCGTGTCCGGGATCGAGATGTTGAGCTCGCTGCCGGACTGGTTGGTGGGGATGAGCAGCGAGTAGGAGGCCGACTCCGCCAGGTCCACCGAGATGAAGCGGTTCTCGCGGCGCGAGTAGCGCAGGGAGGGCGAGCGGGCGTGCGCTGAGGACTGGCTGATGTTGCTGACGATGGACACCGTGTCCAGCGCCTCCTCGTTCTCGCAGATCTCCAGCACCTCCAGGTGGATTTTGACGCTGGTGTCGGCCAGGCAGCTCGGGGAGTCCTCCTCGGCGCTGGGCTCGTGGCCCATGCTCTTAGAGCGGTACACTTCCACCTTCTTGGCCACCGGCGTTATCTTCCGCCCCTCGCTGCTGATTTCGTACGTGGACATGGAGAGGGTCTTGCCGGTGCTCGGGGCATGCAGCGAGACCGTTCCCTGGAAGGCGCACAGCGGGATAGACAACCCGCCTGGACGCTGGAGGCAGAGACAAGGAAAGAAAATCAACATTAACGTTGGAATTTCTTTGACAACAGAGCAAGACATTTTCCTCGTTCCAGACCCGTCAGTCGCCAAAACTATCGTTAGAATTACGTAGAATTTTGCAGCACGGGCTAATGGCAGAGCGGCGTTATTGCCCAGCAACTTGTGGTGAGTTGCAACGCACGGGGTATCTCTCCCTCGCCACAAGTTGCCGGACGATTTACACGTCAATAATGGCGAAGGCGCTGTTGTTTTGGCAGCAAAATTTGGGCCAATGAAAAAAATAGACTGCCTGAGGACTCCCCATGTGACTCAGTGAGCCCAATTAGAGGGTAGCTGACTCATGCAGTCCAGCAAGGTCCCAGGTTCACAATGCCTGACCTGTGCTGAACGCTGCAGCTGATTGCTCCACTGCAGTACCCACTCAGTTATCACCGTGGAGCTGAGCACAGCAGTTGACTGTGATGCACGCCATTGTCAAATAGACGCACATGAATAACGGAGCACTGAAGGACAACTGGCATGTGTGGCATTGCATCCCAGCAAGGAATCAGCACACAGAATTACATAGAAATTACAGCACCGACACAGGCCGTTCGGCCCAACAAGTCCATGCACCACATGAGCCTCCGCCCGCCTGACTTCATCTCACCCTATCAGCGTAACCTTCTGTTTCTTTCTCCCTCGTGCACTTATCCAGCCTCCCTTTAAATACAGCCAAGCTATTTGCCTCAACCATTCCTGGCGGTGGCGAGTTCCACATTCTGTTCACCCTCTAAGTCAAGATTTCTTCGCAATTAGAAAGACATTTACAACAACAAATTGCATTTATATAGCATCTTTAACGTAGTTAAATGTCCCAAGGAGCTTCACTTGGGCATTATTGGACAAATGTGACACAGAGCTACATAAGCATATATTAGGACAGGGGACCTAAAGCTTGGTCAAAGAGGTGGGTTTTAAGGAGTGTCTTAAATGGTGAGATGCTGAGAGGTTTAGGGAAGGAATTCCAGACCTAAGGGCCGAGTTAGTTGAAGGCACGGCCACCGATGGTGGGGCGATGAAAATAGGCTATGTGCGAGAAGCCAGAATTGGAGGAGCGCAGAGATCTCGGAGGGTTGTATAGCTGTAGAAGGTCATAAAGAATGGGAGAGTCGAGGCCTTGGAAGGATTTGAAAACAAGGATGAGAATTGCAAAATCGAGGTGTTGGCAAACCAATGTAGGTCAGTGAGCACAGTGGTGATGTGTGAACAGGATTTGGCATGAGTTAGGACATGAGCAGTAAAGTTTTAGATGAGTTCAAATTTACCGAGTGTGCAAGGTGGGAAGCCAGCCAGGGGAGTTTTGGAATAGTTGAGTCCAGAGGTAACAATGGCACGAATAAGGGTTTCAGCAGTAGATGAGCTGAGGCAGGAGTGGAGATAGGCGATGTTACGGAGGTAGAAGTAGGCAGTCTTGGTGATGGTGAGGATATGGGGACGGAAGCTCGGCCTAGGGTCAAACAGGACACCAAGGTAGCGATCGGTCTAGCTCAGCCTCAGACAGTGGCCAGGGTTCGGGATGGAGCTTGACCATCAAAGATGAGATACATAATTTCATCTATTTGGCGTGACATGGACTTTGGAACCAGAAATATTTACGAGCACACGAACAATGACGGACGGGTAAAGACCCCCCTGGTCCATCCAGCCTGTCCCACACAATTATACGTTGTGTATCACAATTATAAACTACACCCTACCCAAAACCATGTGATCTCCTGGGAGAGGCGAAAAAAGATTAAAAACCCAGGCAAATTTGGGGGACACAAATCTGGGAAATTCCTCCCGACCCATCTAGGCGATCGAAACTGGTCCAGGATATCACTTTGGCCCTAAGTTCCCTGTGGAGACATGATGTCTGCCCCAGCCAGAAACAGGTCCAGCTTTTGCTTGAAGGAATTAAAAAGGATAAAGCTCAAGATATTTGAGGCATGAAATATTTTATTTTTTTGCAGATTATTGAAAATGTAATCATTGATTTCTGTAAAAGTACATGGAATATATTCCTCACTCAATGTTAATTGTTTGCCAAGAAAGAACTTGCATTGAAACAATCATCTTATCCAAATCCTCAGGATGTCCCAAAGTGCTTTACAATCAGTGTAGTAATTTGCAAAGCGGGGCGGGGGGTGGGGTCACTGTTATTATACAGGCAAAAGCTGCTGACAAGTTGTTCACAGCAAGATTCCAAAAACAGAACGAATGAATAACAAGATAATTTCCTATCTTTTAAGAACAAAAAAAAAGGAGCTGCAGTAGACTATTCGGCACTTCAAGCCTGCTCTGGCATTCAATAAGATCATCGCTGATTTTCGAGCTCAGCTCCACGTTATTGCCTGATCCACATATCCCTAGAGTTCCCTACAGTCAAAATATCTATCTATCTCAGACTTGAATTTACTCAATGACTCAGCATCCACAGCCTTCTGGGGTAGAGAATTCCAAAGATTCATAACCTTCTGAGCAAAGAAATTCTTCCTCATCTCCATCTTAACTGGCTGGCCCCTTATCCTGAGACTGTGCCTCCTAGTTCTGGATTCCCCAGCCCAAGGAAACAACCTCTCAACATCTACCCTGTCAATCCCCCTCAGAATCTTATTTGTTTCAATGAGATTACCTCTCATTCTTCTAAACTCCAGAGTGTATAAGCCCAATCTAATCAATCTCTCCTCATAGGACAACCCTCTCATCCCAGGGGTCAATCTAGTGAACCTTTGTTGCACCACCTCCAAGGTGTGTATGTCCTTCCTCAGATAAAGAGACAATAGGCAATGCAGCAGTGTTGCAATTCGGGTACAGATAAGCAGTGCGTGATAGGATGGTACAGAGAGTTTAAAGGTAATCGTGCATCAGCAAATAAGATGAAAGCAAGGAATCATGGTAAAAGGTTAAAACTAAAGGCACTATAGCTGAATGCACAAAGCATTTGGAACAAGATGGATGAATTGGTGCCACAAATAGTGATAAATGGGTATGATCTAATAGCCATTACAGAAACATGGCTGCAAGGTGACTAGGGTTGCGAACTAAATATTCCAGGATACTTGACATATTGAAAAGACAGAATGGAACAGGTGGGAGGAGAGTAGCCCTGATAATACAAAGATGGGAGGAAAAGCAATGTGTGAGGAGGACACAAAAAACCTGCAAAAGGACAGACAGGCTAAGTGAGTGGGCAAAAATTTGGCAGATGGAGTATAATGTTGGTAAATGTGAGGTTCTCCACTTTGGCAGAAAAAATGGAAGAGCAAGTTATTATTTAAATGGAGAAAGATTGCAAAGTGCTGTAGTACAGTGGGACCTGGGGGTACTTGTGCACTAAACACAAAAGGATAGTATGCAGGTACAGCAAATGAACAGGAAGGCCAATGGAATCTTGGCCTTTATTGCAAAGGGGATGGAGTATAAAAGCAGGGAAGTCTTGCTACAGTTATACAGGGTATTGATGAGGCCACACCTGGAATACTGCGTGCAGTTTTAGTTTCCAGATTTAAGAAAGGATACACTTGGTTTGGAGGCAGTTCAGAGAAGGTTCACCAGGTTGATTCCGGGGATGAGGGGTTGACTTATGAGGAAAGGTTGAGTAGGTTGGGCCTCTACACATTGGAATTCAGAAGAATGAGAGGGGACCTTATCGAAAAGTATAAGATTATGAGGGGGCTTGACAAGGTGGATGCAGGGAAGCTGTGTCCACTGATGGGGGAGACTAGAACTAGAGGGCATAATCTTAGAATATGGGGCCGCGTATTTAAAACTGAGATGAGGAGGAATTTCTTCTCTCAGAAGGTTGTAAATCTATGGAATTCACTACCTCAGAGAGCCGTGGAAGCTGGGTCATTGAATAAATTTAAGACAATGATAGACAGTTTCTTAACCGATAATGGAGTAAAGGTTTATGGAGAGCGGGCAGGGACGTGGACCCAAGTCCATGATCGGATCAGCCATGATCGTATTAAATGGCGGAGCAGGCTCGATGGGCCGCATGGCCTACTCCTGCTCCTATTTTTCTTATGTTCTTATGTTCTTATAATTAAGGGTGACATAAGGACAGTATTGAGAAAAGATCTTGGCTCAGAAGATCAGGAAGTAGAATCAGAATAGGTTGAGACAAGATATAACAAGGGCAGTGGTGGGAGTACTTTATCGGCCCCCTAAAAGTTGCTATACCATTGAACAGAGTATTAAGCAAGAAATAATAGGAGCTTGTAACAAAGGTAATACAATAATCACGGGGGGCTTTAATCTGCAGATAGATAGGGCAAATCAAATTCGCAAGGGTAGACTGGGTGACGACTTCCTGGAATGTATTTGAGAGAGTTTCCTAGAACAATATATCATGGCACCAACTAGGGAACATGCTATTTTAGATTTTGTTTTTTATTGAGACAAGGTTAATTAGTAACCTTATAGTAAAGGATCCTCTGGGAAAGAGTAATCATAATATGATAGAATTTCACATTGAGTTTGAAAGGGACATTTTTAAATCTGACATTAGAGTCTTCAACTTAAACAAAGCCAATTACAAAGGTATGAGGGGCAAGTTGGCTAAGGTAGATTGCGAAATTAGCTTGCAAGATATGACGGTAGATAAATGGTGGCAATCATTTAAATAAATATTCTAAAATTCTCAACGAATATACATTCCATTAAAAAAAAACTCCATGGGAAAAGTAATCCATCTGTGGCTAACTAAAGAAGTTTAGGATTATATTAGGCTAAAAGAGGCTTATAATGATGCAAAGAATAATAGTAACCCCAAGGATCGGGAGAGCTTTACAAACTAACAAAGCAAGGGCAAAACATTGATAAAAAGGGAGAAAATAGAATATGAGAGTAAATTAATAAGAAATATAGGGCCAAGTTTCCACATGATTTGCGCCTGATTTTTAGGAGCAACTGGTGGAGAACGGACTATCTTAGAAATCGCAATTCTCCACATTTTGTTTTCTGCAGTTCTAGTCAGGTAGAACAGTTCTACTTTGGAACAGAATTTTTTCTTCAAAAGGGGGCGTGTCCGGCCACTGACGCCTGATTTCAAAGTTTCCACAGTGAAAACGTACTCCAAACTAACTTAGAATGGAGCAAGTGAAGATTTTTGTAGAACTGAAAAAAACCTGTTCTACACATTAAAAAATCAGGTGCAGGTTACAAATTAGGCATCCAGAACGAGGTGGGGGGGGGGGGAGGGGGGGGGGGGGAGGGAAGTCATTAAATTCTACAATAAATCCTTATTTATACTTCTACAAATATTATACAAATAAATCCAACCTGAATAAACATTTATAAGCAAAGAAAAGATTAAATAAACCATCTTCCTACCTGTGTGAAAGTGCTTCAGGCACGGAGAATGCTGCAGTCAGCCTGAGGCGCCCATTCTTTCCCGTGGGGGGGGGGGAGGCGCCCTTTCTTCCCGCGGGGGGGGGAGGCGCCCGTTCTTCCCGCGGGGGGGGGGGAGGCGCCCTTTCTTCCCGCGGGGGGGGAGGCGCCCGTTCTTCCCGCGGAGGGGGGCGGAGGCGCCCGTTCTTCCCGCGGAGGGGGGGGAGGCGCCCGTTCTTCCCTCGGGGGGGGAGGAGAGCGGAGGCGCACGTTCTTCCCACGGGGGGGGGGGGGGAGGGGCGCCCGTTTTTTATCGTGTGGAAACTTGGGCCCATAATAACAGATTGTAAGATCTTCTACAGGTATGTAAAAAAGGAAGAGAATAGCAAAAGTAAACATTGGTCCCTTAGAGGCTGAGACAGGAGAAATTATATTGGGGCAAGGAAATGGCAGAGACTTTAAACAAATAATTTGTATCCCTCTTCTCAGTGGGAGATGTGAAAAAGTATGACAAAAATAGTGGGGAACCAAGGGGCTAATCAGAACAAGGACCAAGTAATTAACATCAGTAGAGAAAAGGTACGTGAGAAACTAATGGAACTAAAAGCCAACAAATCCCCTAGACCTGATGACCTACATCCTAGGATTCTAAAAGAAGTGGCTGCGGAGATAGTGAATGCATTGGTTGTGATTTTCTAAAATTCCCTCGATTCTAGAATGGTTCCCGTAGATTAGAAGGTAGTAAATTCTATTCAAGAAAGGAGGGGAGAGAAAACGGGGAACTACAGGCCAGTTAGCTTGACATCAGTCATCAGGAAAATGATGGAATCCATTATTAAGGAATTGTTAACAGGGCACTTAGAAAATCATGATATGGTTAGGCAGAGCCAACATGGTTTTATGAAAGGTAAATCATATTTGACAAATTTATTAGAGGTTTTTCAGGATGTAACAAGCGGGGCAGATCAAGGGAACCAGTGGATGTAGTAAATTTGGATTTTCAAAAGACATTCGATAAGATGCCACATAAAAGTTTGTTAAGCAAGATAAGGGCACATCGGGTTGGGGGAATGTATTAGCTTAGATAAAGGATTGGTTTACAGACAGAAAACAGAGAGTAGGAATAAACGGATCATTTTCCGACTAGCAGGCTGTAGCTGGTTGGGTGCTGCAAAGATCAGTGCTTGGGCTTCAGCTATTTACAATCTATATTAATGACTTAGATGAAGGGACCGAAAGTAATGTATCCAAGCTTGTTGATGATACAAAGCTAGATGGAAAAGTAAGATAAGGAGGACGTAAAGAGCCTGCTAAGGGATATAGACAGATTAAATGAGTGGGCAATAAGATGGCAGATGGAGTATAATGTGGGGAAATGTGAGGTTATTCACTTTGGTAGGAAGAATAGAAGAACAGAATAACTTTTAAATGTGAGAAACTGTTAATTATTGGTGTTCAGAGAGAGTTAGGTGTCCTAGTACAGGAAACACAAAGAATTAGCATCGCAGGTACAGCAAGCAATTAGGCAGGCAAATGGCATGTTAGCCTTTATTGATAGAGGAGTGGAGTACAAGAATAAGGAAGTCTTACTACAATTCTACAAGGCTCTGGTGAGACCACACCTGGAGTACTGTGCACAGTTCTGGTCTCCTTATTTAAGGAAGGATATACTTGCCTTAGAGGCAGTGCAACAAAGGTTCACTAGATTGATTCCTGGGATGTGAGGGCTGTCCTATAGAAACATAGAAACATAGAAAATAAGTGCAGGAGTAGGCCATTCGGCCCTTCCTGCCTGCATCACCATTCAATAAGATCATGGCTGATCATTCACCTCAGTATCCCTTTCCTGCTTTCTCTCCATACCCCTTGATCCCTTTATCCATCAGGGCCATATCTAACTCCCTCTTGAATATATCTAGCGAACTGGCATCAACTGCGGTAGGGAATTCCACAAGTTAACAACTCTCTGAGTGAAGAAGTTTCTCCTTATCTCATTCCTAAATGGCTTACTCCTTATCCTTAGACTGTGACCCCTGGTTCTGGACTTCCCCAACATCGGGAACATTCTTCCTGCATCTAACCTGTCCAGTTCCGTCAGCATTTTATATGTTTCTCTGAGATCCCCTCTCATTCTTCTAAACTCCAGTAAATACAGGCCCAGTCGATCCAGTCTCTCCTCATATGTCAGTCCTGCCATCCCGGGAATCAGTCTGCTGAACCTTCGCTGCACTATGAGGAGAGACTGAGTAAATCAAGCCTGTAATCTCTGAAGTTTAGAAGAGTGGGAGATGATCTCATTGGAACATAAATGATTCTATGGGGAATTGACAAGATAAATGCTGGGAGATTGTTTTCCCTGGCTGGAGAGTCTATAATTATGGGATATAGGCTCAGGATAAAGGGCCAGCCTGAGGTAAGGAAGAATTTCTTCACTCAGAGGGTGGCAAATCTTCGGATTTCTCTGCCCCAAAATGTTGTGGATGCTGAGTCTCTGAGTATATTTAAAGCCTGAGATAGACAGATTGTTGGATTCCAGAGGAATTAAGGGATATGGGGATAGGGAAGGAGGGTGAAATTGAGCCATATTCATATTGAATGGTGGAACAGGCTTCAGCAGCCGTATGGCCTACTCCTGCTCCTCTTTCTTATGTTTTTATTTTCAAAAGCCCTGTACAATTGTAGTAAGACTTCCTTACTCTTGTACTCCAAACCTCTTGCAATAAATGCCAACATGCCATTTGCCTTCCTAATTGAAGCTGTACCTGCAGGCCCACTCTCTGTGTTTCCTGCTACCAGAATATCTGTATTTGTAAGTAAAATTGAAATTATGTTGACATATTGCAAAGTACTTGAGCCATTAAACTGTTTTATCAGCATGCTGGCGTGTACTTGATTGAGGGCAAATCTGATAGATTTTATTGCAATTGTAGATTAAAATACCCATGGAAGTGCAAATTATATCAACATAGCCGGAAACCAAATCTCTCTGAATACCAACATTTAATAGTTTTTCACCATTTAAGAAATCTAATTTTCTATTCTTCCTACCAAAGTGAATAATCTGACATTTACTCACTTTTTCTAAACATTTCTCAATATCACCTCCTCTTTCCTTGCGTCATCATGACTTTTATCATTTAATCCCTACTGCCCTCCACCAGAACACAGACCTTTTCCTCTCTGTTACTTCCCTGCCCTGCTTTTTCCCTGGCCTTGTATTTACTTAAAACCTGTTAAATCTCTGACACCTCACAGTTCTGACAAAAACTCATCGATCTGAAGCATTAACTCTGCTTCTCTCTCCACAGATGCTGCTTGACCTGCTGAGTGTTTCCAGCAGTTTTTGTTTATAACCAGATAATGCGGGCCCGCGGAGGCAGGGAGTGTGCGTTGAGGCCGAAACAGACAAAGAACCAGGCAATGCCGGTGACACGGAGGTCCTGCCAAACTTAAACTTAGCAACTTATAGCTCTCGTCCCCGACAGGCAGCCAGCCAAATGGAAAGCTTGGCTGACGGCTGGGAGCGAACACCAGGTGCAGGAGGCCGGAGCTGGGGACCCTTGGGGATGATCCCCAGAAACTGGGAAAGGAAAAGGCCATGATCACGGAGGGTGGGGGCGGGCTGGGGGGGGGGTGCGGGGAGAGAGGAGATCATGATTGGTAGGGGAGGGACTCTGTGATCAGGGAGGTGGCGGTGTGGGGGGGGGGGGGTGGTAGAGGGGTGTGAGGATGCAATCAGGAGTGAGGGAGTATCTGCAATTGGAAGGGCGGCTGGAGAGAGGCTGCGATCGGGAGAGGGGAGAGAGGCTGCGATCGGTGGGGTGGGGTGGGGGGAGAGAGAGGTCACGATCGAGAGGGGGGGGAGAGGCCACGATCGGGAGGGGGAAGAGAGAGGTCGCGATCGGGAGGGGGGAGAGAGGCTGCGATCGGGAGGGGGGAGAGAGGCTACGATCGGGAGGGGGAGAGAGGTCGTGATCGGGAGGGGGAGAGAGGTCGTGATCGGGAGGGGGGAGAGAGGCTGCGATCGGGAGGGGGGAGAGAGGCTACGATCGGGAGGGGGGAGAGAGGCTACGATCGGGAGGGGGGAGAGAGGCTACGATCGGGAGGGGGGAGAGAGGCTACGATCGGGAGGGGGAGAGAGGTCACGATCGAGAGGTGGGGGAGAGGTCACGATCGGGAGGGGGGAGAGAGAGGTCGCGATCGGGAGGGGGGAGAGAGGCTGCGATCGGGAGGGGGGAGAGAGGCCACGATCGGGAGAGGGGAGAGAGAGGTCGCGATCGGGAGAGGGGAGAGAGAGTGTGATCGGAAGGGGGGAGAGAGACTGCGATCGGGAGGGGGGAGAGAGGCTACGATCGGGAGGGGGGAGAGAGGTCGTGATCGGGAGGGGGAGAGAGGCTACGATCGGGAGGGGGGAGAGAGGCTACGATCGGGAGGGGGGAGAGAGGCTACGATCGGGAGGGGGGAGAGAGGTTGCGATCGGGAGGGGGAGAGAGGTCGCGATTGGGAGGGGGGAGAGAGAGTGTGATCGGAAGGGGGGAGAGAGGCTACGATCGGGAGGGGGAGAGAGGTCGTGATTGGGAGGGGGGAGAGTGGCTACAATTGGGAGGGTGGAGAGAGGCTGCGATTTGGAGGGGGGAGAGAGGTCGCGATCGGAAGGTGGGAGAGATGCTACGATCGGGAGGGGGAGAGAGGTCGCAATCGGGGGGTGGGGGGAGAGGCCGCAATCTGTGGGGGGAGAGAGAGGCCGCGATCGGTGGGGGGAGAGAGAGAGGTTGCGATCAGTGGGGGGTTGGGGGGAGAGGTCGCGATCGGGAAGGGGGAGAGAGGCCGGGGTCGGTGGGGGGGAGTGGGGGAGTGGGGAGAGAGGCCGGGGTCAGTGGGGGGGGGGGAGAGGAGGGGGAAGAGAGGCCGGGGTCAGTGGGGCGGGGGGGAGGAGAGAGGCCCACAAGTGGGAGGGAATGGGGACACATTGGCACTTAGGAGGGCAGGAGGGTGGGGGGAGCTGGCGTTCGTTGAGAGTCCGGGGTGAGCACTCCCACTCCTCCTGGCCCACAAGGAATGTTGAAAGAGTCACTTTGAATCATAGAACAGAATCATAGAATGGTTACAGCACAGAAAAAGGCCATTCAGCCCATCGAGCTGTGCCGGTTCTCTGTAAGAGCACCTCAGTTAGTTCGACTTACCTTGTGAAGGCGTCGGCTTGCACCTCCCTTTCCCTGCCAGGTTTCCCGACTCCTGGGAATCCCATGTAGCAGCAGTCAATGTTAAATTAGGCTCCCAGTTGCATGGTGGGAGGTCAATTTAAATATGTAAATTAATATTCCCGCCAATGGTGGGAAACTCGGACACCCTGATATGCACTGCCGTAAAAAATACAGTGGGCATGTGAGGCGTGTTGAGGACATGTTCCCTTTAACCATCTCCTGCCCATCCTGGGGGGGGCGGGGGTTAATAGCGAGGCCTTGTGTTTTTCACCCTAAGAGTTGAGGGAGGATTATTGGACGTGCTAACAGGAGAACATCCCTCATTCTTCATAGAGATCCGTGGGCTCTTTTGCATCAACCTCATGGGTTGGCAGATCAGACCCCAGCTTAAGAGAGAATGTGGTTACATTTATACTTTTGCAACCATTCACCTGCCCCATTAAGGTCGTCTATGGCATTTACAGTCTTTCAGTGAAGGTTTGGAACTTTAATTAACATATGGTAAAGGATATTTAAATGTAGAAACATTCAAGGCAGAGATCGTGGGATAGGGCAGGAAAGTGGAGTTGAGGTAGAGGATCAGCCATGATCTTATAGAATGGCGGAGCAGGCTCGAGGGGCCGAATGGCCTACTCCTGCTCCTAGTGCTTATGTTCTTATTCTTATCTTCTTAACGTCACATCCAAAAGGTGGCTCTTGCAGCAAAGTGGCACTCCCTCAGTCCCGCCCTGAAGTAGCGGCCAAGATTATGCGCTGAAGTCTGCAGCAGAGTTTGAATGTATGACCGTCTAACGCAGGTAGGAATGCTGCCAATTCAGCGAAGCTAGCATTTAGCACCACAATTCAGTGTCATGTATTATTTAATCCGCTTTTAGTTCTTGTTATTCAGCTTTTTTTTTTAAGTTTCCATTTTTTTCCTCTATGTTAAATATTTCAGCAGTTGCATCGAACAGTAGAGTCTCTGTAGAGTGGAGACTGACAGCTCTCATTCATGCAGCAACAAATGGCTGAGAAGGGCAACGATGACACAATGCCCCAGCGAGGGGGGTCAAGCAAGCTCGGTTTCTGCCGCATGGTGCCTGGCAGCTGTTCCGTGACCTGAATGCCAAGGCGAGGGTGTCGACCAAGGAGATCAACCGGCTGACGCAGACTGAACAGCTCGCTGACTGCCTGCCTCCGGGGAAAAGTGCTGTCAATAGTGTACGGTAACGACTGGAAGAGCCTGGAAGCCATGAACAGCTAGCTATCTGTCTAACTGAGTTAACTGAAGCCAATAGCCAATTAGAACGCTTCACCGCTGCGCAGGTCTATTCATCTCCGAAATGTTTCCTTGCTTCAGTTTGCAAATCTCTGGGGTCAAGGCACAAAAAAAAGCTATTCGTTTCAGCACTGACATCTCTTTCTAATTTGTGTCAGCTGTGGCTCGGTGGGTAGCACACTCTGAGTCAGAGGGTCGTGGGTTCAAGGCCCACACCAGGGACTCGAGCACAAAAATATAGGCTGACCCTCCAGTGCAGTGCTGAGGGAGCACCGCATTGTCGGAGGTGCCGTCTTTCGGATGAGGCGTTAAACCGAGGCCCCGTCTGCTCTCTCAGGTGGATGTAAAAGGTCTAGTTCAAAGTATGGGAAGGGGCGTTATCCCCGGTGTTCTGGCCAATATTAATCTCTCAATCAGTGACACTAAAAAGCAGATTATCTGACCATTATCACATCGCTGTGCGCAAATTGGCTGCCGGGTTTCCTACATTACAGCAAGTGACTGCGCTTCAGAAAGTACTTTGTTGGCCGTAAAGTCCTTGGGAAGTCCTGAGGTTGTGAAATTCACGAGAGAAATGCAAGTTCTTTCTTTTCTTCTTCCTCAATCCTACCTGATGAAATCACCAGCAGAGAGGATTTCCCTCTGGTTGCTACGTATCTGCGGCTTTGTAAACATGGTGGGAAGGTTTGCTCTGACTGCTGCTGTCCCCAGCTTGCTGACCTGCGCATCCCTGCTATGTTTCTGACCCTGGTAACTGGCCGTCCCTGAGCTTGCTGGGAAAGTAATGGAGAGTATACCGGCCCATGCCTTTATCGGTGTGTCGAAATGTCCAGAAATTCGGCGTGAGTTGCCAATCTCCCCAGACTGTTGGACGATTTGCGCCGCTCCGCCGTTAGTCTCTCAAAAAACAGGGTGTCAGCAAATCGCTGCATTCGCACCGTGAATACGAAAGAATCCCACCGCAAACATTTAGGGTTGTTATCTCGTGCCTGTTAATGACCCGTGTTTTGTGATCCCAATGCGCCACTCGACGCTTGAGGCCCAGAAAGAGAACAATTGAATCTGTGAAATCTTAGTCCTGCAAGTCAGCAATCATTCCGAGAGATTTTTAAAACTGGTTAAATAATTTTTTTACTTTTCTCTTCTGTCTCTTTTTTCGCTCCCTCTCTTAATCCACTCTCTTTCCCTCTCTTTATTTCTCTTTCTGTTTCTAATTTGACTCTAATTCACCCGACTTCCCTCTCCGTCGCTCGCCCTGTTTCCCTCTCGATCTTTAAATGTCATTACTTAAGGAGATTCAAAAAGGAATTGGATAAATACTTGAAGAGGAAGATTTGCAGGGATATGAGGAAAGAGGAGTGGGACTAGCTGGATTGCTCTTCGAAAGTGCCATCACAGACTCGATGGGCCGAATGGCCTCCTTCTTGTACAGTTCTATAATTCTATGATTGTGTGATTCTATAGGGCATGGACCCCGAGTTCTACGATTCACCGGTAAGTTGGACGAATTTTTTTTGTGCAAGCACTACCTCCCCTTAAAGTAGCGCCCCGTGAGCGGCCGACAGCCCGGTACGCGCCCCCTGATGCTGTCGCGGGAATCGTCTGGCGCAGCTTTAGCGGGTGCTCCTGAATTTTCGATCCGGGGCGAAAACAGGTCGCTGCTCACGGTGATCACGTCGTCTAATGCCGGCGCAGCGGAGTGGGGTCGCTACCGGTTACCGCCGCCGCTAAACTCCCGCCAAATTTAGCGAGAGTCGTTAGCAGCGCTGCACCCAGGCTAACAGTTGCTTGCGCCCCGTTAGAGGTGCAAACAACCTGAATTTCTCCCCCTGTGTATCTTTGAACTGCTTTTTCTTTGTGAACTAGGAATGGAAACGAATGTTTCACTGTGCTGTGTGTGGCAAGCAGACAGTCTATATATTCTCAGATTGTTCCTCTTGGAGCAGAGAGGTATTACAGGAGATTTAATAAAGATGTTCAAAATTATAAGGGGTTCTGATGGAGTAGTTAGGGAGAAACCAGAGGGCACAGATTTAAGATAATTGACAAAAGAATCAGAGGGGGAGATGAGGAGAAATTTTTTTACGCAGCGTGTTGTTATGATCTGCCTGAAAGGGTGGTGGAAGCAGATTCAATAATAACTTTCAAAGGGAATTGGATAATTGAAGCAGAGAAAATTTGCAAGGCTATGGGGAAAGAACAGGGGAGTGGGACTAATTGGATCGCTCTTTCAAAGCACCGGCACAGGCACGATGGGCCGAATGGCTTCCTTCTGTGCTGTATGATTCTGTGATCCTGCACAGCTGTACACAGCCTGAAAGAATGTTTAGCGTGATTTATTGCAGGCTTTAGGGCTAAAACTGAACCAAATGGTTTGTAAACTATTGATAAATATTCCTTCTTCCTCACCTACCAGTATTCGCTTGAACAAACAAAACAGACAAGAAAAACTCCTGGTACTTTGTCGGTAGCAGAGCAGAGTTGATCTGGCTGCATGCGATCTTTGCCCAGGGTGATCACCCAGCAAGCTGGTATGAATAAGGATTTGTACAGGATGGATTAGACCACACACAGCGAAAAAATCAAATTCCTGAGACGCATGGTATGGAAACAGAAAGATTGGAGCTGATCCCTTCAGTGGGTTTGTGATTTTGTTTTTAAACATTGCTCAGCAGGCTATCACTCTTCACACTGGCAAGCACTGAGCTCTTCCTCCGCTCATGCACAATCTGACAATGATGTACCCTTCTTCCAGTCATACTGCCACTGGCCTTTTGACAGATATCTTTTCAACTTATTGCTTTTGACAGCAAGACTAGCATCCAGGTGATTAGAAACATAGAAAATAGGTGCAGGAGTAGGCCATTCGGCCCTTCTAGCCTGCACCGCCATTCAATGAGTTCATGGCTGAACATGCAACTTCAGTACGCCATTCCTGCTTTCTCGCCATACCCCTTGATCCCCCTAGTAGAACAAAAATCTAAGTGCGATGTTGCAGGTCTTTATATAGGTTTCTCTCTGCTCCGTGCAAGTGTATAGAGTGCTGATTCGCCAGGGAAGATAAACTATATAGATAGGGTGAGAGATTTGAGATACTGGGACTATTTCCAGAGGAGCAGAGAGGACCAAGAGAAGGTTTACTCGAGGTTTTCCTTTTAAAAAAAGTAAAAGACATAAAGGGGATGAAATTGTCCCCCTCCATGAGCTCCATTTCCGTCTCAAAGAGGTGGGAATCGAGCGGAGAGGCTTTACTGACCGGGAGCAGATGGATGGGCCGACCCTTTCGAAATTGACTCCGGGCTGGAAGTGGCAGGAATGGGTGACCACTCCGCCCGTTTTCTCGACCCCCCTCTTGGGTACCAGGCCACTGGCCCCGCCGAAATCCTTCCTGGTGGCCCAGTGGACATAACTGAAAACTCTGCAGAGCTCGCGGGGGCTCTCCCCTTTAACTGAAGGGGGGGGGCGTTGTGACGCGTCAGGGCGGCGCTGATGACTGATCTGGGCGGCTGACCCACTGCGAGGGCACTCCCACCGCCCCAGCCATCCGGAACACCACCCAGACCTCCAAAAACATTCAAAGTGGTGAATTCCTCCGATATCTCTGCCTCGTGGATTGGGGGCGGAGAAGAATTTTCCAAAACAGTATTTGTGTCCCGTTTGGAGCAGGGCTCAATTTCAGCCCCAAAATGTTTTGGTAGAGTGAAGAGAGATCGACATTGGGGAGTCATTGACAAGTCAATCATTGATTGAAAATGTTGACACAGAGGAAGGAGAGAGCGCAGGAGAAATGTCTTTTGTTGTTCGAGCAGGGAATGTTTGACACACTCACCATTACATCTTTTAAGTGAAAATTGATGAACAATAACAACAGCAACTTATATTTATATAGCGTCTTTCATGTACTAAAATGTCCCAGGGCACTTCATAGGAGCATTACCAAACACATTCTGATATCGAGCCACATAAGCAGATGTTAGGATAGGGGACCAAAGGCTTGGTCAAGGAGGTGGATTTTCAGGAGCGTCTTAAAGGAGAAGAGGGAGGTTGAGTTACGGAGATGTTTAGGGAGGAGATTCCCTTATGGATAAACCTTGATTTATCTTCCCCAAAGGTTCAGTTCAGAAATGCATTGCCTGATTACAGATTTTTACGTGGCTATGGGATGGTCCCAGATTCGATTCCTCACCAGGGGAGCTGCAATTAGCCTCAGTGCCCCAGGACTAGGGAAGGCTAGATCAGCCAATGTTCTCACGTCTGTTCATTATCCAACAACTCCTCTTACAAAGTATGTGCTGTGTAGAATTTGGGTGAGGTAAGCTTCAAGCTTGGCTGTGAGACCTGCCACAGTCGAATAGCTTGATGACAGTCACTTCCTTGGGGCAATGTACCATTGCCAATGGAACTGTAGCCCAGCAAGACAGAACTTTTAGGGGAGTAAGTATTAAATCCGGACATTTACAGCACAGAAGAAGCTCCATCAGTCCTATGCTCGCTGACCGACATTGGTTCCCAGTCCAGCAACACCTCAATTTTAAAATTCTCATCCTTGTTTACAAATGCCTCCATGGCCTCGCCCCTCCTTATCTCTATAACCTCCTCCAGACCTACACCCCTCCCTATCTCTGTAACCTCCTCCAGCCCCACAACCCTCCCTATCTCTGTAACCTCCTCCAGCCCCACAACCCTCCCTATCTCTGTAACCTCCTCCAACCCCACAACCCTCCCTATCTCTGTAACCTCCTCCAGCCTCACAACCCTCCCTATCTCTGTAACCTCCTCCAGCCTCACAACCCTCCCTATCTCTGTAACCTCCTCCAGCCCCACAACTCTCCCTATTTCTGTAACCTCCCCCAGCCCCACAACCCTCCCTATCTCTGTAACCTCCTCCAGCCTCACAACCCTCCCTATTTCTGTAACTTCCTCCAGCCCCACAACCCTCCCTATCTCTGTAACCTACTCCAGCCCCACAACCCTCCCTATCTCTGTAACCTCGTCCAGCGCCACAACTCTCTCTATCTCTGTAACCTCCTCCAGCCCTACAACCCTCTGAGTTATCTGCGCTCCTCCCTCTTGGGCATCCCGATTTTAATCGCTCCATCATGGGTGGCCACACCTTCAGCTGCTAAGATCTTAAGCTCTGGAATTCCCTAAACCTCTCCGCCTCTTGACCTCTCTCTCCTCCTTTAAGATGCTCCTTAAAAGTTACCTCATTGACCAACCTGCCCCAAGATCTTATTACATGGCCCAGTGTCAGATTTTGTCAATTTTACAAAGCCTTTCCACCATCGACAAGGCACAAGTCAGGAGTGTGATGGAATATTCTCCACTTGCCTGGAATGGTGCGGCTCCAACAGCATTCAAGAAGCTCAACACCTTCCAGGACAAAGCAGCCCGCTTGAGTGGCACCCCATCCACCACCTTAAACATTCACTCCCTCCACCACCGGCGCACCATCTACAAGATGCACTGCAGCAACTCGCCAAAGCTTCTTCGGCAGCTCCTCCTAAACCCGTGACCTCTACCGCCTAGAGGGACAAGGGCAGCAGGTGCATGGGAACACCATCACCTCCAAGTTCCCCTCCAAGTCACACACCATCCTGACTTGGAAATATATCGCTTTTCCTTTATTGTCACTGGGTCAAAGTCCTGGAACTCCCCCACTAACAGCACTGTGGGAGCACCTTCACCACACGGACTGCAGCGGTTCAAGAAGGTGGCTCACCACCACCTTCTCGGGGGCAATTAGGGATGGGCAATAAATGCTGGCCTTGACAGCGAAGCCCTCATCCCAGAACGAATAAAAAAAAAAATCGGGTAATTTAAATCAATTTAGGCCAGCGAGCACAGGGGTAACAGGTGAACAGGACTTGGTGCGAGTTAGGATACGGGTTGCAGAATTTTGGATGTCTGAGGACAAAGCAGGGCAGTGGGGACAAAGCAGGGCAGTGGGAAGAAAGCAGGACAATGGGATTAGTGCTGGATTGCTCTGGCAAAAGATCAGCACAGGCCTGATGGACTGAACGGCTCCTTCCGTGCTGTACATGTCGAGTTTTGAAACTTACTCTGCTAAACATTTTGACTCTTGCTGGGCTCCAGTTCCAATGGCACTGGTACTTTGTTCCAAGGAGGCATTCTTCATGTGTGCGCCCAGGAAGTGACTATTTGACTGTGGCAGCTATCGCACCCATGCCCGAAGCTGTTCTCATCCAAAGTCTTCGCAGGTCATACTTTGCAAGAGGACTTGTTGGATAGTGAACAAGGGGGAGAACCCTGACTTATCTCCCCTTCCCTATTGCTGAGGCACTAACAGAAAAAAAAAGAAACATTTGCATTTATATAGCGCCATTCACGACCACCGGACGTCTCAAAGTGCTTTACAGCCTACGAAGTACTTTTGGAGCGGAGTCACTGATGGAAATGCAGCAGCCAATTTGCTCACAGCAAGCTCCCGCAAACAGCAATGTGATAAATGACCCAGATAATTTGTTTTTGTTAAAGGCTAATTGCAGTTACCCAACTGCTGTTGCCGCTGAGATTAGTGACCTCTCAGGTCGCGGATTGAACCTGGGATCTTGCTATGTCTGTAAATCTCAGTTGTTAACAAGCAGTGCATTTCTGACCTGAACCTTTGGGGAAGGTAAATCAAAGTCTATCTGTGAAGAACAACAACAACTGGTATTTATATAGCTACGTTAAGATGGTAAAAATGTCCGAAGGTGCTTCACAGGGAACATAATCAAACACAATTTGACAACGAGCCACATTTAGGAGATATCAAGACAGCTGACGAAAAGCTCGGTCAGAGTTAGGCTGTAAGGCACGTCTCAGAGTAGGAGAGGTTTAGGGAGGGAATTCCAGAGCTTAGAGCCTTGGCAGCTGAAGGCACGGCCGCCAATGGAGGGGGGGAAGGCAATCGAGGATGAGCATGAGGCCAGAATTGGAGGAGCGCAGAGATCTCGGAGGGTTGAAGGGTTGGAGAAGGTCACTGAGATAAGGAGGGGGCGAGGCCATGGAGGGATTTGAAAACAAGGATGAGAATTTAAAATCAATTCCCATTCTATACATAAAATGTAAGTAAAGCATTGAGCAGAATGGAAAACCTTCCTGACTCCTTCCAGTTCTCAGCATCTTTTTTTTAAAATGCAAAGCAGTTTATTGCAGTTTCCCACAGAGTGCTATTAAAACGATACCTGCCAGAACAGGTTGGCAACTCCTGAGATGCATAAACATCTCCAATTTTAATATTAAACATAGAAACATAGAAACATAGAAAATAGGTGCAGGAGTAGGCCATTCGGCCCTTCTAGCCTGCACCACCATTCAATGAGTTCATGGCTGAACATGCAACTTCAGTACCCCATTCCTGCTTTCTCGCCATACCCCTTGATCCCCCTAGTAGTAAGGACTACATCTAACTCCTTTTTGAATATATTTAGTGAATTGGCCTCAACAACTTTCTGTGGTAGACAATTCCACAGGTTCACCACTCTCTGGGTGAAGAAGTTTCTCCTCATCTCGGTCCTAAATGGCTTACCCCTTATCCTTAGACTGTGACCCCTGGTTCTGGACTTCCCCAACATTGGGAACATTCTTCCTGCATCTAACCTGTCTAAACCTGTCAGAATTTTAAACGTTTCTATGAGGTCCCCTCTCATTCTTCTGAACTCCAGTGAATACAAGCCCAGTTGATCCAGTCTTTCTTGATAGGTCAGTCCCGCCATCCCGGGAATCAGTCTGGTGAACCTTCGCTGCACTCCTTCAATAGCAAGAATGTCCTTCCTCAGGTTAGGAGACCAAAACTGTACACAATAGTCCAGGTGTGGCCTCACCAAGGCCCTGTACAACTGTAGCAACACCTCCCTGCCCCTGTACTCAAATCCCCTCGCTATGAAGGCCAACATGCCATTTGCTTTTTTAACTGCCTGCTGTACCTGCATGCCAACCTTCAATGACTGATGTACCATGACACCCAGGTCTCGTTGCACCTCCCCTTTTCCTAATCTGTCACCATTCAGATAATAGTCTGTCTCTCTGTTTTTACCACCAAAGTGAACAACCTCACATTTATCCACATTATACTTCATCTGCCATGCATTTGCCCACTCACCTAACCTATCCAAGTCGCTCTGCAGCCTCATAGCATCCTCCTCACAGCTCACACTGCCACCCAACTTAGTGTCATACGCAAATTTAGAGATGCTACATTTAATCCCCTCGTCCAAATCACTGGGAAGTCATCACTCAGAAACAAAATAAAACAAAACAACAGTTATATACCCCCAGGGTACACAGAAATATCATGCAGCAGGTAACGAAACTTAAGATTTCCTCACCATGAAACTGTTTCCTTTCTGCCTTACAGGGTATGTGGGGTGAGTTAATAAATGCAGCTCATGACTTGGTCTGAGCAACTGAACTGTAGTTATAAAGAAAGAACGTGCATATATACAGCGCCTTTCACAACCCCAGGATATCTCAAAGCGCTTTACAGCCAATAAGGTACTTTTGGAGTGTAGTCACTGTTGTAATGCAGGGAATGCGGCAGCCAATTTGTGCACAGCAAGCTCCCACAGACAACATTGTGATAATAACCAGATAATCTGTTTTTAATTATGTTGGTTGAGGGATTGAGGGAAGCAGAGTCAATTGTGGCACCAGCAGGCCGGGACCATTGGAGGGAGCAGCGTGCGGTGGCCCGGCCCGGAAATCGACGTGGTCCCGGCCTGCAAGACCATCAGCAGGCCGGGGTCTTTGGAGGGAGCAGCGTGCGGCGGTATACCACTACAGGGAGCAGCGCGTGCTGCTGCAGGACGGCAACGGCTATGAAGCCAGGTCGCCGATTGCATAGCGGGCAGGCACAGCAGGAGGGGCGATGGAGCGGCAAGAGTCCATAGAGGGAAGTAACCGGGGCCCAGGAGAGGTGTGAATCTGGGGCCCAGAAGAGGCGCGGGCCCAGGGGCAGCACAGGCCAGCCCACACTGCGATATGTGTGCGTGCTTGGTCTGTGCAGCAGAGCTGGTCTCCAGTTAGTCTTGTGTAATCCTTGCCACTGGACCAAGACCTAGCTCTGTCAAGCCCGTGTGGTGGCTGGTGTGCAACGGCCACCACACGTTAAAAAAATCCACGCACAGGCATCTTCCACCCATCATGATGTAGCTCGGGATCTGGAATATTAGGTCCTTCATTGAAACACCTGTGAACTCATCTCTTTTTGGCGTGGAAGCAAGTCATCCTCGCTTCAAGGGACTGCCTATGATGATGATGCTGATGGGATACGTACCTAGAACATAAGAACATAAGAAATAGAAGCAGGAGTAGGCCTTACGGTCCCTCGAGCCTGCTCTGCCATTTAATACGATCATGGCAGATCTGATCAAGGACTCAGCTCCACTTCCCTGCCCGCTCCCCATAACCCCTTAATCCCTTATCAGTTAAGAAACTGTCTATCTCTGTCTTAAAGTAAAGAGTTATGGGGAGTAGGCAGGGACATGGAGCTGAGCCCAATATCAGATCTGAAGGAAAATAATTTGCAGGGCTACGGGGAAAGGGCGGGGGAGTAGGACTAGCTGAAGTGCTCTTGCAGAGAGCTGGTATGGGCTCGACAGGCCGAATTACCTCCTTCTGTGCTGTAACCATTCTATGATTCTATAAATATTGGCTAGGACACCAGGGATAACTCCCCTGCTCTTCTTCAAAATAGTACCATGGGATTTTTCGCATCCATCTGAGAGAGCAGATGGGGGCCTCGGTTTAACATCTCATCCAAAACGACTCCCTCAGTACTGCACTGGAGTGTCAGCTTAGAGTTTTGTGTTCAAGTCCCTGGAGTGGGACTTGTACCCACAGCCTTCTGACCCATAAGTGAAAGTGCTACCCACTGAGCCACAGCTGACATTACATCACAAAGCTGAAGGATTGCCCCAGTTGTTCCTCTGTGGACTATGTGAAACAAAATCGTTACCTTGCATTCACATAAGAACATAAGAAATAGCAGCAGGAGTAGGCCATTTGGCCACTTGAACCTGCTCCGCCATTCAATAAGATCATGGCTGATCTGACCTTGGGCTCAGCTCCACTTCCCTGCCCATTCCCCATAACCCTTTACTCCCTTAACATTCAAAAATCTGTCTATCTCCACCTTAAATATATTCAATGACCCAGCCTCCATAGCTCTCTGGGGTAGAGAATTCCACAGATTTACGACCCTCTGAGAGAAGAAATTCCTCCTCATCTCAGTTCTAAATGGGTGACCACTTATTCTGAAATTGGTTCTAGTCCTAGATTCCCCCACGAGTGGAAACATCCTCTCAGCATCTACCTTGACGAACCCCCTCAGTATCTTATATGTTTCAATAAGATCATCTCTCATTCTTCTAAACTCCAATAAGTATAGGCCCAACCTGCTCAACTTTTCTTCATAAGTCAACCCCTTCATCTCAGGAATCAACCTAGTGAACTTTCTCTGAACTGCCTCCAATGCAAATATATCACTCCTTAAATAAGGAGACCAAAACCCTACGCATTATTCTGGGTGTGGCCCCGCTAATACCCTGTATAGTTGTAGCAGGACTTCCCTGCTTTTATACTCCATCCCCCTTGCAATAAAGGTCGACGTTCCATTTGCCTTCCTGATTACTTGCTGTACCTGCATACTCATTTTTTGTGTTTCATGCACAAGGACCCCCAGGGGTCCCTCTGTGCTGCAGTTTTTTATAATCTCTCTCCATTTACTTAATAATTAGTATTTTTATTTTGCCTGCCAAAGTCGATTTTGTCAGGCACAGTGCACAGGAATATAGTTTAGATGCCCCGTTGATGAAGCAGCTCTAAAGCACTTCTGAACACGCTCACCTGTCGCGGGGTCCTTTCAGACTTGCTTCGGCACCACTCCCAGTCGACGAGCTCCAGCTTGCGCCCTTCCTCCTGGGTCAGTTTGCTCTCTGTGCTGCCTGGGGAGCTGGCGGAGCCAGCAGCCGATTTTCCAGGGTCCTCGCGGGGTCCTTTGTCCTGACCGGTGTTGACTGTACACGGCTCTGCGCTGTGGTCAGTTGGAGGCCGCGGGGAGCGGTCCAGAGGATCGGTGGTGCTGATCTCGATTCTTGCATCGCTCGGAGTTTTCTTGTTCAGGACGGGGGAGAATCTGCTGCGCTCGGACTGGTAGGCGGTAAGATTATGTTGAGACAGTGACTTGTTTTCCTCGCCACTGCAGCTGTTTGCTTGCGATATCTTATAAACTCCATAACCTTGTTGAAATGACAGGTTGAATTCAAAGCCTTTTCGTTTTGCTGGACAAGAAAAGAATTATTTGTAAAGTAACAACTGTTGCCATAATGCCACTAAACCAGGAATGACAAGTACTGAACAATTACTTACACATTTGACTTGATGATAAGAATCTGGTTTCAACAAGAACTCCAGTAGGTTTAAATGGGATGCCATTCCAACACAACAATCACAATAACCATAAGAAAAATGAAGGGTTTTGTTAAATGGAGTAAAGAAAAATTATTTCCATTAGTTGGGGGGCCCTTGATCAGGAGGTCAATATTTGACTTATTGGGGGGGAAAATTGCGGTCGGAGGCTTCCTTCGTACAAACGCCTCCGACCCGGAAAAAATCTACAAAAGTACCTGGTGGTCCCGGAGGAACGTAGGATCCCGGTCGGAAGCCTAGATCCGCTGCGCAGCACACGGGGAGATGTCTTTCAGGCACATAAGTCCAAGCTGGGGTCACGTGGGCCTGGACCACCAATCACGATGCAGTATTCTCATTGATAAAAATGGAGACTCCGTTTGTATGAGCTCACATTACTATCAATGAGAAAACCCCCTAAAACACTCAAACACAGCATAATAAATAAATAAAACACCTCACATGTTTAAAATGAATTGAAATTAAATGTTTTACAAAAAATATATATTTTGGGGAATTTTATTTATGTGTTTTAATAGTGTTAAAAATAAATTTACCTTAATGGACAGGGTTTTTAACATAGAAATGAATGTTTAAATTTAATTTTTATATGTTTGAAAACTCTTAAGTTGGCAAAAATAAGCTATCTCCTGCTTTTACCAGGCGTAAGAGTTTGAAGGACATTCGTTGGGCATGAGGTGGGCAAATAGCCCAATATCTCCCGCGCAGATATCCGTCTCCCAGGGATGCGGAGGAGAAATCTTGACAAATCTAAAAAAACGGTTTTCGGCGCATGCGCATCGTGCCCTGAAAACTGGCTTTTGCGAGGCCTTGCCGGGTCCGTGCGCACTCCGTACACATCCAGCGAGGCCGGAATTTTCGGCCCAATACTTCCACTAAGGGAGTGAGCTGAGAGGCTAAGAAACATTTCTTTCATTTTGAGCTATTGGGACATGGTGTCAGCTGTGACGCAGTGGGTAGCACGCTTGCCTCTGAGTCAGAAAGTTAAAGATTCAAGCCCTACTCCAGGGCCTTGAGCCCATAATCCAGGCTGACACCCAGTGCAGTGCTGAGCGAGTGCTACACTGTCAGAGATTCCATCCTTCAGATGAGATGTTAAACCGAGGCCTTGTGTCCCCACTCTGGTGGACACAAAAGATCCCATGGCACTATATCAGGCAGATTATCTGGCCGTTATCGCATTGCTGTTTGTGGGAGCTTGCTTGTGTGCAAATTGGCTGCCGGGTTTCTCCCATTACAACAGTGACTACAATTCAAAAGTACTGTAAAGCGCTTTGGGAGATATTGAGGTTGTGAGAGGTGCTGTATAAATGAAGTCTTTCTGTTTCTACGTTCACTACTTTGTGTGACAAGCATTCTATGTCCTAAGAACCCTTTACATTAAAAACCTTCTAACCTAACCCTTCAATTATTTTTAGTGATGATTTTGAAATTATCTCTGACTCATTGACCACTGGAAATAATTTTTCCTTATTTACCTTATCAAAAGTTCTCATAAGAAAGACGATATTAACCACTGCGGAGAGCTTCTACATCTAATAAAGGAAAGCTATGGCTGATTACAAGACAGAACATGTCACGGGAGGACCACGTGATAGTTATAAAACACAGCTCTGCTCGCTGGGCTTTTGATACAATTGCAATCCCTTTCAGGAGATTATTGCCTGGGATTCACTGCTGGGTTTTAATAACATGGAAAGTGTTGGAGCTTCCCAGATGGACAGTCAGTATCTGCAGCAGATAGATTAGTTCAGGTTTTGGGTGTAACGCTTCATAAAAATGACTAAATATTGGCCTGGATTTTGCGGTCAGCGGTGAAGTGAAGCCATTCAGTGCTGGGCCATGAAGGAAGTGATGTACAAGGGTCCTGCAATCACCATGTCAAGAACGTGGGGTTTTCCGACCTTCAATTCAAATCAATGGATTTAGTGGGGACCCCCTTGTGTGAACTGCTGTGATGTCAACAATCTGTCTAAGCAGCCAATCAAAACTCAGAAGTCTCATAGACAACGAACAAGGAAGTGAATAAGCTCTTAAAATTATAACTTATTATCATAGTTGGGAACAAAACAAAGATTGGGGCTCGCACATGAAGAAAAGGCAAAGTGGAAATAAAGATGGACAAACTTAAAAAAAAAACTTTTGAAATGTTTCCCCAAAATGTTTAATTGTTATTAAAGTGGACAAATTTCACACTGCACAAAAATAGTTTCAGAGGCCCTTAACTTGTGTTTAGCAGTAATAATGCAGTCAAAATCCCAGTATCATCTCATGCTTTTGGGTCTAACTTTTAGTGGGGAACTTAACAGCATACTTATTGCGAAGAGCCAAAGTTTTCATCAGTTATCCTGATTTGGGAGATTACACAGATTGCCGGCTGTGTGTGTGCATGAATGTGGGGGGTGAGGGCGGGGGGGGGAGCGCGGAGGGGGTATGGGGGCACAGCTCTGTTTTGGAGCTGTCAATTACAGAACACAACTTCAGGATTTCCGTATGTGCCTGTGCGTGTGCCAAGTCTCGATGTTGCGGTCAGTTTGAAAGACGGCGAACGCCGTCAGTTCACCGCCACCCTAACCGTAAATTCCAGGCCATTCTATTTTCTCTTTCAGATGCCATGGTATTTCCAGCATTTTCTGTTTTGATCTCAAATTTCTTGCGTTGAAAGTTTTTTGCCATTTTTAAAAAGAATAATATCTCCAGTGAAATAAGTAAAAACACTCAGTACTCTTTGTTTAATGCGAGACTTTCAATCTGAAGGGAATAGAAACAGAGCTTGCATTTATATCACACCTTTCAGAACTTCCCAAGCAGCAACACAGCCCATGCATTACCTTTAAAGGCTAATCACTATTGTTATGAAGGATTAATCATTAATTATGCTCATTGATTAAGAAACAACAACAAACTGCAAGGGAATAATACACAAACTATATATTCTACATAGGACAGCACATAGGCTGGAGCGTTCTACAGGACAGTCACACATTGAGGGACTGAGGTGACATAATGATCCGCAAGAGTGTAACTTGAGCAATTTTGCATCTGGACCATTTTATTTCTCAGCTTTTCTCTACCACATTTCTCCCTCCATCCTACCCTGAAGAAACCTAAACAAATATGTTAAACATAGACTAACAGAGCATTATAAAGCTGTCTGGATTTATTATTTGGATAAGAATTTAAGGATGGCATTTTTTGACCAGTTTTTGAAGTTCAATATATGTCATTAGGCGACAAATTTAAATTTAATTTCTGAAGCTAATAAATTTTAAAAGATAAGTCTGTACAGTATAACAGAATGATGACTTTAATGATGACTTTAATTTCTGTAGCTTAAAACTTGTAACAGAATGATTCTCTGATACAATGGAATGATCATGGTGATGTTAATGTGTTTAATGTTGAATAAATCCAATTTAAAAAAATGGTATTGATTTATTGCTAGGTTCCATTGACACCAGATGCCTGCATCACTTCATAAAAGTGGTCATAATTCATATATAGCTCTTTACAGTAAGCCCCTGCAGGTTATTCACCATTCAGCTGCTTCGAAAGACAACCTGGCTAGTACTATTCTTTGTAACGTATACAGGTAAGACTCAATTCATTCTGTTTCTGGTTGGACTTATATTGGCTGACAGTGGCTGTTGTGAGGACACTGACAGATGGTGACTGCCCATCAGGGAATTGGGTAACTTGGAATAGAGCTGCGGGTGGATTCATTCTGGAGCATCCACGATGCTGAGAATGACATGAATAGCACGTTTAGTGAGTTAGTCACACCGCAGGTAAAGGGTACTCAGCCAGATAGTAAATGGGTGACCAGCAGGAAGAGCAGTGCAAGGAAGGTAGTGCAGGGGTCCCCTGCGGGCATTCCCCTGCAAAACAGATGCACCATTTTGGGTACTGTTAAGAGGGATGACTCATCAGGGTAGGGCAACAGCAGCCAAGTTCATGGCACCGTGGGTGATTCTGCTGCACAGGAGGGCAGGAAAAAGTGTGGGAGAGCTATAGTGATAGGGGATTTGATTGTAAGGGGAATAGATAGGCATTTCAGCGGCCGCAACTGAGACTCCAGGATGGTATGTTGCCTCCCTGGTGCAAGGGTCAAGGATGTCTCGGAGCAGTTGCAGGACATTCTGAAAAGGGAGGGTGACCAGCCAGTTGTCATGGTACACATGGGTACCAACGATATAGGTAAAAAATGGGATGAGGACCTACGAGACGAATTTAGGGAGCTAGGATCCAAATTAAAAAGTAGGACCTCAAAAGTAGTAATCTCAGGATTGCTACCAGTGCCATGTGCTAGTCAGAGTAGGAATCGCAGGATAGCTCAGATGAATACGTGGCTTGAGGAGTGGTGCAGAAGGGAGTGAGTCAAATTCCTGGGGCATTGGAACCGGTTCTGGGGGAGGTGGGACCAGTACAAACTGGACAGTCTACACCTGGGCAGGACCGGAACCAATGTCCCAGGGGAAGTGTTTGCTAGTGCTGTTGGGGAGGAGTTAAACTAATATGGCAGGGGGATGGGAACCTATGCAGGGAGGCAGAGGAAAATAAAAGGGAGACAGAGGCAAAAGATAGAAAGGAGAATAGTAAAAGTGGAGAGCAGGGAATCCCAAGGCCAAAAACAAAAAGGGCCACATTACAGCAAAATTCTAAAGGGGCAAGGTATGTTAAAAAGACAAGCCTGAAGGCTCTGTGCCTCAATGCGAGGAGTATTCGGAATAAGGTGAACGAATTAACTGCGCAGATAGCAGTTAATGGATACAATGTAATTGCCATCACAGAGACATGGCTCCATGGTGACCAAGGCTGGGAACTCAACATCCAGGGGTATTCAGCATTTAGGAAGGATAGACAGAGAGGAAAAGGAGGCAGGGTGGCGTTGCTGGTCAAAGAAGAAATTAATGCAATAGTAAGGAAGGACATTGGCTTGGATGATGTGGAATCGGTATGGGTGGAGCTGCGGAATACCAAAGGGCAGAAAATGCTGGTGGGAGTTGTGTACAGGCCACCAAACAGTAGTAGTGAGGTTGGGGAAAGCATAAAACAAGAAATAAGGGATATGTGTGCAACAAAGGTACAGCAGTTATCATGGGCAACTTTAATTTACATATAGATTGGGCTAACCAAACTGGTAGCAATGCAGTAGAGGAAGATTTCCTGGAGTGTATTAGGGATGGTTTTCTTGACCGATATGTGGAGGAACCAACTAGAGAGCTGGCCATCCTAGACTGGGTGATGTGTAATGAGAAGGGACTAATTAGTAATCTTGTTGTGCGAGGCCCCTTGGGGAAGAGTGAGCATAATATGGTCGAAGATTGAGAGTGACACAGTTAATTCAGAAACTCGGATCCTAAACTTAAGGAAAGCTAACTTCGATGGCATGAGGCGTGAATTGACTAGAATAGACTGGCAAATGATACTTAAAGGGTTGACGGTGGATAGGCAATGGCAAACATTTATAGATCACATGGATGAACTTCAACAGTTGTACATCCCTGTCTGGAGTAAAAATAAAATCGGGAAGGTGGCTCAACCGTGGCTAACAAGGGACATTAAGGATAGTGTTAGATCCAAGGAAGAGGCATATAAATTGGCCAGAAAAAGCAGCAAAACTGAGGACTGGGAGAAATTTAGAATTCAGCAGAGGAGGACAAAGGGTTTAATTAGAGGGGGAAAATAGAGTATGAGAGGAAGCTTGCCAGGGACATAAAAACTGACTGCAAAAGCTTCTATACATATGTGAAGAGAAAAAGATTGGTGAACACAAACGTAGGTCCCTTGCAGTCGGACTCAGGTGAATTAATAATGTGGAAAAAAGAAATGGCAGACCAATTGAACAAATACCTTGATTCTGTCTTCACAAAGGAAGAAACAAATGACCTTCCGGATGTACTAGGGGACCGAGGGTCTAGTGAGAAGGAGGAACTGAAGGATATCCTTATTAGGCGTGAAATTGTGTTGGGGAAATTGATGGGATTGAAGGCCGATAAATCCCCAGGGTCTGATTGTCTGCATCCCAGCGTACTTAAGAAGGTGGCTCTAGAAATAGTGGATGCATTGGTAATCATTTTGCAACAGTCTATTGACTCTGGATCAGTTCCTATGGACTGGAGGATAGTTAATGTAACCCCACTTTTTAAAAAAGGAGGGAGAGAGAAAATGGGTAATTATAGACCGGTTAGCCTGAAATCAGTAGTGGGGAAAATGTTGGAATCTATTATTAAGGATGAAATAGCAGTGCATTTGGAAAGCGGTGACAGGATCAGTCCAAGTCAGCATGGATTTATGAAAGGGAAATCATGCTTGACCAAACTTCTGGAAATTTTTGAGGATTTAACTAGTAGAGTGGACAAGGGAGAACCAGTGGATGTGGTGTATTTGGACTTTCAAAAGGCCTTTGAGAGATTGGTGTACAAGAACAAGGCACATGGTATTGGGGGTAATATACTGGTGTGGATAGAGAATTGGTTGGCAGGCAGGAAGCAGAGAGTCGGGATAAATGGGTCCTTTTTGGAATGAGAGGCAGTAAGTAGTGGAGTACCGCAGGGCTCAGTACTGGGACCCCAGCTTTTCACAATATACATTAATGATTTGGATGAAGGAATTGAGGGTAATATCTCCAAGTTTGCAGATGACACTAAACTGGGTGGCGGTGTGAGCTGTGAGGAGGATGCTACGAGGCTGCAGGGTGATTTGGACAGGTTAGGAGAGTGGGCAAATGCATGGCAGATGCAGTATAATGTGGATAAATGTGAGGTTATCCACTTTGGTGGCAAAAACACGAAGGCAGAATATTATCTGAATGGCGGCAGATTAGGAAAAGGGGAGGTGCAACGAGACCTGGGTGTCATGGTTCATCAGTCATTGAAAGTTAGCATGCAGGTATAGCAGGTGGTGAAGAAGGCAAATGTCATGTTGGCCTTCATAGCTAGGGGATTTGAGTATAGGAGCAGGGAGGTCTTACTGCAATTGTACAGGGCCTTGGTGAGGCCTCACCTGGAATATTGTGTTCAGTTTTGGTCTCCTAATCTGAGGAAGGACGTTCTTGCTATTGAGGGAGTGCAGCGAAGGTTCACCAGACTGATTCCAGGGATGGCTGGACTGACATAAGAGGAGAGACTGGATCAACTGGGCCTTTATACATTGGAGTTTATAAGGATGAGAGGGGATTTCATAGAAATGTATAAGATTCTGACGGGACGGGACAGGTTAGATACGGGAAGACTGTTCCCGATGTTGGGGAAGTCCAGAACCAGGGGACACAGTCTTAGGATAAGGGATAGGCCATTTAGGACTGAGATGAGGAGAAACTTCTTCACTCAGAGAGTTGTTAACCTGTGGAATTCCCTACCGCAGAGAGTCGTTGATGCCAGTTCATTGGCTATATTCAAGAGGGAGTTAGATGTGGCCCTTACGGCTAAAGGGATCAAGGGGTATGGAGAGAAAGCGGGAAAGGGGTACTGAGGTGATTGATCAGCCATGATCATATTGAATGGTGGTGCAGGCTTGAAGGGCCAAATGGCCTACTCCTGCACCTATTTTCTATGTTTCTATGAAGTGTTATTGTACCATGTCCATGATACAAAACTCTTACAGGGCTTGACAGGGTGGGTGCAGGGAGGATGTTTTCCCTGGCTGGGGAGTCTAGAACCAGGGGTCACAGTCTCACAATAAGGGGTTGGCCATTTAGGACTGAGATGGGGAGGAATTTCTTCACTCAGGAGGCGATGAATCTTTGGAATTCTCTACCCCAGAGGGCTATGGAGGCTCAGTCATTGAGTATATTCAAGATGGAGATTGATAGATTTTTTGGATATTAAGGGAATCAAGGGATATGGGGATAATGCGGGAAAGTGGAGTTGAGGTAGAACTCAGTCATGATCACCGAATGGCCTAATCCTACTCTTATTTCTTATGTTCTTATGTCTTGTAAACTACTGACGATTTCAGGTTTTACTGCACTGCGCATTGCATTGGTATAGCATATTTCATGCCTTATGAATACTGAGTACATATTCCCAGGGAATCCCTCAGTAAAGAAATAAGTCATGTCCATATTTATTGCCTCTTAACTAAGGCACACTGCTCAGCACATCCACTGCATAACAATGGCTCAGATTTTGCTGGAGCAGGACGTCTTGCGGTGAGCACCATTATTTAGACTTTTTCCTGCAATATTCAGTTCAAAATTGTTTTGCCCTGCAAGCTGCTGGAAGTGCGAGCTGATAACAGAGTGGCATGGGCAACAGGGAATCTGGAACCTTAGAGGGGACCAGCAGTCTACCTTCTTAACCAATGAGATTTAAGGATTGAGAAGTAAACAGAGCGATGATGCAGATGAAAAGAAGGCGAATTAGAGTCAATCAGGTACAGAAAGCAAAATAAATAGAGAGATTAAAAGAGAGAAAAAGAAACAGAAAGAGAAAGCAAGATTTAAAAAAAATGTTACATTTTAAATTTCAAAAATCTTCAACAGTAATTTACTACCTGTGGGAAAGAGACCGCATAGTTTCAATTATTTCTGAGATTGGGTGGCATTGCAGCAACATAAATATCTTCATCAAAAGGTACTTACACTGTTAAGCAGCAGCCTTAAATTACTGCGACATGTTTAATTGGCAAGTTATTTGCAAATGCAGCAACTTCTTGAAACTCATGGGAGGTTGAAGGTGAGCTGCCAATTTTGCGAGGCTAACAGCAGAGTGGATCAAATCGTCCAGCAACTTGTGGCGGGTGATTCGCAACTCACAGGGTACCCCTTCCTCGCCACAAGTCGCTGCACAATTTACAATTTAGTAACACTGAGCGCCATTAAACACAACGTTATTTTGGCAGAAAAATCTGGGCCAATAAGTAAACTAAATTGATGCCTAATTGAGCACATCCAGTGAGTAGTTGAGCCATGCAGGCCACCAAGGTGCTAGGTTCAATCTCCGACCGGTGCTGAATGCTGATACTGATTGCTACGCTGCAATACCCACTGAGTTATCACCATAATTAATGACCAGGTAATCCGTGTTTGGTAGAGTATAAACTAAAGGGGATACTACTAAAGAGGGTGTATGAACAGAGAGATCTGGGGGTATATGTGCATCAATTATTGAAGGTGGCAGGGCAGGTTGAGAAAGTGGTTTAAATATGCATGCGGGATCCTGGGCTTCATAAATAGAGGCATAGAGCACAAAAGCAAGGAAGTTATGATGAACCTTTATAAAACACTGGTTCGGCTTCAACTGGAGCATTGTGTCCAATTCTGGGCACCGCATTTTAGAAAGGATGCGAAGGCCTTAGAGACGGTGTAGAAAAGATTTAGAAGAATGATTCCAGGGATGGGGGACTTCAGTTACATGGATAGACTGGAGAAGCTGGGGTGGTTCTCCGTAGAGCAAGGAAGGTTGAGAAGAGATTTGATAGAGGTGTTCAAAATCATGAGGGGGTCTAGAGGGAAACTGTTCCCATTGGCTGAAGGGTCGAGAACCAGCGGACACAGATTTAAGGTGATTGCAAAAGCACAAAAGGGGACATGAGGAAAAACTTTTTTACGCAGCGAGTGATTAGGATCTGGAATGCACTGCCTGAGAGGGTGGTGGAGGCAGACTCAATCGTGGCTTTCAAAAGAGAATTGGATAAGTACTCGAAGGAATAAAATTTGCAGGGCGACGGGGAAAGGGCGAGGGAGTGGGACTCGGTGAAGTGCTCTTGCACAGAACCAGCACAGGCTTGACGGGCTGAATTACCTCCTTCTGTGCTGTAACCATTCTATGATTCTATTCTATTCTATGATTCATGGAGAATTAAGGGATATGGGGATCGGGCGGAAAAGTGGAGTTGAGGTCGAAGATCAGCCATGGTCTTATTGAATGGCGTAGCAGACTGGATGGGCCGCATGGCCTACTCCAGCTCTTAATTCTTATGTTCTTACCTTTTGAATAATATAATGCTTATGGGCTTGCTGGGAATAGTGAGCAGAGGAAATCTTTATGATCTTGCTACGTATGATGACCAGTGGATTTTTATTTTGAGCCCAATATCATTTCTCATGAGTCATTTATCTTATTCATGGTGACAGGTTTTTAAAATCAGATTTCAGTCCTTTCTAGGTTTTGGCATCTGTAGAATTGTTTCTGTTTCGTATTGCCATTGTTGCTTCACCTCACAGCTTGGCTCTAACAGCTGATGACTTGTGTTGATCTCTCTACATTTTGGTAAAAAAATGCAAAAGCTTTGAAGGAAAATATTTTTAATTTGGAATAATTTGCAAGAGTAGCAAATGGGATAGAAGCATTCCCTTCATGAAACACGACCCGTGTTGCCTAACAGTGACTTTTAATGTTTGCTCATTGCCCAGTCATCCTGACTGCTGTGAACAAAATATCTCTTCAGGAAGCAATTCTCTTTTGATAATGTGCCCACTTCAAAGCAAATTGTCTGAAACTGCACACGGTTGTTAGGTAAATGGATTTTTAGGAGATGGCCTTTGCATACGAGCGATAACATTGCTAAGTGTATAATCTATCCGGGGACTGTGCAATTTTCAGGCTCTGAGTATGTATCATAATAGGGTGGACTTCCCAGGTCCTTTCCACCTCCAGCCTCAACTGCAAGCCTGATTAAAAGCCATTAGTCAGGAAGAAGTAATTTCCTTTCGAATGTGGCCTCACAATGGAGTGAAATTTGGATTACCATGGTCCATCTGGGTTTGGATTAGTTGCAAATTGCGAATAAATCTGCATTCATGCTTGCAGTCTGAAGAAGCGATTTGCTGAATTGTGATGATGATCTTTCAGCTTCGTGGAGAGAGGTGCAGGGTCAAGTCAGCTGTATAATTTTCCTGCGATATTTTTAAATATAGCCATGTCAAATACTTGAATGAAAGACAAGTGCAATTTTTTGGCCCAAAATTCGCTGCCAAAATAATGGTGAGGCTAATGGTGCCCTCTGTTATTTGTGCACAAATGGTATAGCAACTGCAGGCGGTTAAATGCAAAAATCCACGAGTTGCTGGTGGAGATGCTTCATGAAAAGATAGCTTCACGAAAACAGCACCTCGCTGTCTGCCTCCCATTCCAATCCATTGAGCAGCGTGAAGTTCCTGTACTTGTACTGTAGACACGAAGTAAACTCATCACAGAAAGTTAAGACAAGTCATTTCAAGTCTAAGTACCCTTTTAACAACGTGATAAGTGTTAATTACTGCCAGTTAACCTTTCTGGCACTGAAAATAAACTTTTACAAGTGTGGAATTTCATTCCTTCAAGTTTTAATTTTTGTTGGAGATTTAAAAACAAATGTAATTTTTAAAAACTTTTTCTTTCTGTCTCTTTTTTCTCTCTCTCTTAATCGAATCGTAATTTCTCTTCCTGTACCTGATTTGACATTGAATTCACCGCTCTTACTTACACTTTCTTCTCAGTCCTTGCAGTGTTCATTTCACAATCATTAAATCTGATTTGGTTAAGGAGATACGCAGTTGCTTGACCTGTTCGCTCAGATCCCAGATGCCCTGTATAGCATCTCCATCTCGCACTTTCAACAACTTGCAATGCAAAATATCACAGCAACCAAGCGGTCAAAGACCAGTCCAACTAGCAGCAGGCGCCGTTTATTGCGCTGCCACTACAAGTTTTGAGCCAATATATGCAGGTACTGCAATAGTGAAGTGTGGATAAACCATTACTCTCCACATGGCTTTGTACATTAGAATTAAGGCTGATCAATTGTGCCAAGCCAAAGAAAATGGAGTGCCGGAATTTGATGAAAAAATAACAGCATCTGAACTACATTCAGTGTTATTAATGCATAAATCATCCAGCAACTTGTGGTGGGGAAGACACACCCCAGATGTTGTGAATCATCGCAAGTTGCTGGACGATTTGCGTTTTTCGGCATTAGCTTTGTGGAAATTGTCTTCAACCTCCTCATGAAGATGTTGCATTTGCACATTAATTGCCCATTAAACTCACTGCAGAAAGTTTGTCTAGTAATTTACACTATAAATACCCATTTAACAATGTGATTGTTGAAAATAACTGTCAATCAACCTCTCTGGCCCAGAGAGTGAACAATTAAATTGTGGAGTCTCATTTCTACAGGCAGTGAATTGTTGTTAGAGGTTTTTAAAATGTCAAATTTAATGGTTTTAATTATATTGTTTCCTTTTCCTTTCTATCTTTTTTTCCCTCTCTCTCTTAATCCAATCTTTCATTCCTCTCTTTATTTCTCTGTCTGTACTTGATTTGACATTGAATTCACCCACTCTAATTTGCACCTCTTCCTGAGTTCCTGGGCTGATTCTTTCTCAATCCTTAAATCTCATTGGTTAAGGAAATAGACTGTTGGTCCTATTGTTCATCAAGGTCCTAGATGCCCCGTTGCACTTGTTGCATCCTTATCAGCTCACACTTCCAGGGCAAAATTATTTTGAGCTGAAGGGTGCAGGAAAATGTCTAACTAACGGGGGCTACCATGAGATGCCCCACTCCAGGAAATTCCAGCCACTTATCTTCATCCTTGCTTATAAATGCCTCCCTGGCTTCACTACCTCAACCTCCCACCTCCTCAACCTCTTGGTCACAGACTCTACTCTTGGGTCACAGACTCTACTCTTCTGACGGGAGTTGTCTATAGTTAGACCATTGGTGCCGCCTTGTGTAATCTAACCCCAGCACACTGGAATTCCCTTCCTTAAACCCCTTTCCCTCATCACATCTCTCCCCACTTTAAAAGGAGAAACTCTCGGATGCCCACTATTAGGTGACATATTACTAAGCAGTAGTGGTTATAGGGTTAACAGGCTCAAATCCAGCCCCAGACAGAGAGAATGTAGGAGCGAGAATACTGTGAGTAGAAAGGCTTGCACTGAAGGTTAAACGAGGATAGGTGCCAACATGTCTAGAAACGGTGATGACTAATGCTTGAGTGTGAGAAATGTCCTGAGGGATAAGGAAGGGCTGCCCTCCCCCCTCCCCTGCCCCCAAGGCCAATCTGACAGCTCAAATGTGTAACGTGTCTGGAGAATAATAACCAGACAGAGCCGCAATGTGCATGTGCAACAGGATGGAAATGATTTATCTGAACGCTGGCATGCCTACGTACTTTCATTACATACAGCTCGTATGCTTACACATTAATCTTCTATACTATGGGTGTGCTTACATACTAACCCCATGTTAACCTTATGTACTGAACAGTATAAAAGGTGGAACATGCTGGGAAATTGCAGGAATGCTAATTACATAGAATGTACAGCACAGAAACAGTCCATTCGGCCCAACTGGTCTATGCCGACATGTATGTCCACATGAGCCCCCTCCCACCCTACTTCATCTAACCCTATCAGCATATCCTTCTATTCTTTTCTCCCTCATGTGTTTATCCAGCTTCCCCTTAAATGCATCTGTGCTATTTGCTATTCAACCACTTCCTGTGGTAGCGAATTCCACATTCTCACCACTCTCTGGGTAAAGAAGATTGTCCTGAATTCCTTATTTGATTTATTGGTCTTGATTACCATGAGTGGTCAGCGGGGTTAGCTCACGAATCCCCAATGAGTTTATTACTTGTGATATCAAGGTAACAATATCATTAGTCCTGCAAACGTTGGTTTTGTATTGATTTGATAAATAAAGATTATTGATCAAACGACTCTCTGTTTCTTGAGTCCACAAGCCTGTGTTGAATTAAAAGGATAAGGACTGTCCTAAGACCCACTTCTTCAACTGTACATTCAATCACCCCTTCAACCCTCCTCCAAACTCTTTCTAGATGTTAGAGACCCCTCTGTAAAAATACCCTGGTACCTTTAACTATTTTGAAGGTGCTTTGTAAGTGCTAGTTGCACTGGTAGTTATCAATCGTATCTAGGATGCTGTTGCATTAACAATCAACTGCATTAATCTTAATAAGAAGTTTTCATATCATAGATAATGTATGGGAGATTCACACTTGTTCTGAATCAAAGTCTCCTAGTTGTAACTGTCCCAAACATCACATGCATTGGTTCCTGGGCACGTGCTGACTGTATGCATGTCAGGCGTATTATAGAACCTCTCTTACCCCTGGCTGGCTCTGAGGCGACTGTGTACACACTCTTTCTGCAGTTGATGATGCAGCCACATGGCAGATGAATCCATCGCTCAGAGAGAACAAACACTGGTGTTACAGCAGCTGCCAGCAAGGTCAGGACAAAACCCAGAGACTCGAAGGGCACATTCTCAAGTTTGGTAACATGATGGACGAGCAGTTGTATCTGTGAAACACAGGCAACAGTCAAGTGGTCATCCAGCCACACAATGCAACCATGAAATCATAAATCTCTCAAACATGAATACACATCACAGCCATCGAAGATAGAATCTTTGCTCACTTTTAGGTAAAATAGAGAAGGATGTTAGTGTTGCAATTCAAGTTTAAAAAAAGAATGAAAGACTTACATTTATATAGCGCCTTTCACAACACTGGACATCTCAAAGCACTTTACAGCCAATTAAGTATTTTTGAAGAGTAGTCACTGTTGGAATGTGGGAAATGCAACATCTAATTTGCGCACAAGCAAGCTCCCACAAACAGCAATGTGATAATGACCAGATAAACTGTTTTTGTTATGTTCATTGAGGGATAAATATTTAGCCAGGACACTGGAGATAACTCCCCTGCTCTTCTTCAAAATAGTGCTATGGGATCTTTTATGTCCACCTGAGAGGGCCCCAGTTTAACGGCTCATACAAAACTACTTAGGACCGAGTCGAGGAGAAACTTCTTCACTCAGAGAGTTGTTAACCTGTGGAATTCTCTACCGCAGAAAGTTATTGAGGCCAATTCGTTAGATATATTCAAAAGGGAGTTAGATATGGCCCTTACGGCTAAAGGGATCAAGGGGTATGGAGAGAAAGCAGGAAAGGGGTACTGAGGTGAATGATCAGCCATGATCTTATTGAATGGTGGTGCAGGCTCGAAGAGCCTAATGGCCTACTCCTGCACCTATTTTCTATGTTTCTATGTTTCCATGTCAAGGCCTTGGGAAGTATGCGGAGGAGATTTTCCAGAATGGTACCAGGTATGAGGAACTTTTGTTATGTGGAGAGACTAGAGAGGCTGAGTTTGTTCTCCTTAGAGCAGAGAAGGTTAAGGGGAAGCTTAACAGAGGTGATCAAAATTATGAAATTTTTGATAGAGTAAAAATAGCTATACAAAGAACTGTATAGCAAAGTGCTGTCTAGCGCTGGATTTTCAGCATTTCTGTTTTCGAGGCGATAATGGCGGTGGTGGTGGTGGGGTGGGGGGATGTTAGCGGGCAGGAATAGTTTTCACCTCAGTATGTAAGTATGGGCGTCTGGGCCCTGCGTCAGGGGGAGCAGCACTTAGGGAGGCACTGTACACCTCTCTTGGTGCTGGGATGGGAAACTCCCGAGCTGAAGAGCCGGGCCGGGAACACTCCGAGAGAAGCCGGGGGGTTGGAGAGAACCTCAAAAAACACAAAAACATTCCTAAAACATTGCCCATGCCAACGCAACACAAATCACACAAACATATAAAACAAATAACACTCGCACTTACTTTTGGAGCCCATTACCTTCCTCTCCACCGCCCACATCCTGGGACCACTCTGATTTCCCAGACGGTTATTGCAGGTGCACTTCCAGGCAGATGGGTCGGGCAACACTCAAAACTCGCGCCGATGTCGCAACCAGAGATATTGCACACCCGGTGCAGCTCTTCTCGGCGGTGCTGCTCAGCGCCATCGCAAAACCCGACCGGAGGATCGCGGCTACGCGCTGGAAACCTCAGCGCTGCCTTTCACATAGAAACATAGAAAGTAGGTGCAGGAGTAGGCCATTCGGCCCTTCGAGCCTGCACCACCATTCAATATGATCATAGCTGATCATGCAACTTTAGTACCCCATTTCTGTTTTCTCTCCATACCCCTTGATCCCTTTAGCCGTAAGGGCCACACCTAACTCCTTTTTGAATATATCTAACGAACTGGCCTCAACAACTTTCTGCGGTAGAGAATTCCACAGGTTCACAACTCTCTGAGTAAAAAAGTTTCTTCTCATCTCGGTCCTAAATGGCTTAGCCCTTATCCTTATGACCCCTGGTTCTGGACTTTCCCAACATCGGGAACATTCTTCCTGCATCTAACCTGTCCAATCCCGTCAGAATTTTGTATATCTCTATGAGATCTCCTGTCCACCCCACTCCAGGGGCGAAACCCGTAGCGCAAAGGACCGGAAAATACAGCCCATATATGAATTTGCTTACATTATTTTGTTTTTTTGTTGTTGCAAACTGCAAGTTCCTTGATGTTAAAGTGCTGTTCTGATGTGGTGCCTGAATTTGAACAAAGGCACTTTGTAATTCAGGAAGTATTGAACATGGGGACTGAAACACCGAATGATTGGGGTGCCCGGCAGCCAAGATGTCCCAGTGCACATTTCTCACTCCCTTTAAACAGGAAAGCCTCCGGTTTGCAGTTGGTGTTCCTGCACAGTTTGGGGAATAAGAGATGAGAGTTGCGAGATGTACTGGAGTTGCTTTGGGTACCGGTTTGTCACAGTGAAGTATGCAGCAGGTTCGAGGTTTTACGGTAAGTTGCACATGAATTCAATCGGCCCCTTTGTATCACACAATCCGAACGCTCGCCGCAGACTACTGTGCAATCTATTTCTGCTTTTAACCAGGTTGTTGAATTAAACCCATCGCAATGGTTTATCCCCAGAAAGAGCAGTTTGAGGCAAAACGGTTTAACTTTTATACTTTAGGGTTGGCTAGATATATTTAGATCATTTCACTTACCATCAGAGGCAGCCACAAGACAATCTTGGTCATAGCTAAAATCAAGGAGAAGCGCTTTTGAGCGAAGACTACGGTTGGGTTCGTGTGCTTGAAGCCGCCGCTTTTGCAATGCGATGAATGAGGAATTTCAGACCTAGCCTTGATATCGGAGCTCCAGTTTCTGTCGGTCTGGAAGCACCTTAAAGTTCTGTCGACGGGGTCCTCCAAAGGGGAGAGGTTGCTCGCCGGAGCCGGGCCATCGGTCACTTCGTGATAATTGGGATAGAAGTGTCTGAGTTGCTGCCCGTCGGAGCAAAGCAGTTTGTAAGTGAGGGGGACGGAGAAGGTGATGAGGACTATGAGACACAGGGTGTATAACCCGAAGAGAAACGCCACATAAGAGCTTCTATGATCGGCAAGGCACCCCCAAGGTGTTGGGGTGAAAGTGCCCCACCCAAAGACGGGCAGGAGGCTCACTAGCAGACTGATGACCCAAAGAATCGCCAGGAGCCAGGTCATGGAGAGGGATATCTGGCTGCCCTTGTGAAGCCCGGGTCGCTTGCTCGTGTAATAGTTATAGAAGACGATCAAGGAGGACTTGAGGGCGCTGCAGACCCCTTGGAGCAAGTAGAGGACGGCCGAGGCGGTGCACAGGGAGCTGGGCAGCCCCTCGCTGGCCCACTGCATGGACAGGAACATGGACAGGGCCACCACGTAGAGAAGGTCATCTGCGGAAAACGAGGCGACGATGATCACCAGCGAATTCTTGTTCCTTGTCTTCAGCAGGCAGACCAGCGAGTACACACTGCCCAGCAGGATGAGCAGCGTGCAGACCAGCGTGAGACAGAACAAAAAGACATTCAGCGATCTGCCCCCGACCTGAGTGTCCATGGTGGGACCCGTCATCTGGGCATCATCGCCGGCCGAGTAGGTCCTGTTCATGGGCCAAATGACCGGGGTCTCAGACATGGCTCTCCTGGACTGGCAGAAGCGAAGTGACAATTATCTCGCAGACGAAAGCAGTTGCAGGCACTTTAATTTGTCTGCCGTGCCTCGAGTTGCCCGTATCAGATGTCCTGGCTGAATGCCCATGGAGCAGATGTTGGACAGGTCATCCGTTCCTTTACCTGCTCACCCTCCTCTCCGGAAGCGCAGGTCGCTGTTCCCTCCTCGTGGTGCTGAAATCCTGCTATGCTTCCAGTTGCTTTGTCTTGTACTTTGAGTTTGGACCTCAGTGCATTGATCCATACTCTTTGAGACCACTTTCCTCCACTTAGCTGTATCACCCCCTTACTGCTGATGAATTAGGTTCTGAACAACCTGCTATTTTTCTTTCAAAAGGGAGCTTAACAATGGTCGAGGCAGAGAGAGAGAAGTGTACGTGCCTTGTGAAGAAGGCTTCATGAAGCACACACGTTTGCTGAGAATAGAGCGGGCGGCGAGGTGACGCGCCCAAGTACCGTCATCGCTCGATCTGCATATAATCCCGAACCAGGAAATCAGAATTCTTCCCCCCTCTTCGCTAGCTGTTTACTATTGCACGTGTTGTGCAGATTTAACTCAATCTGCATCTTCAGGAAAAGCTCACTAAAGTATCATCCCGAGGCTGCTATAGTTACCTCCACACCAGACTTGGTTTCAAAGAGCTATGCTGATCAAAGGAAAGCACTAGAGCACAGGTGCACTTTGTCCATTTACGTATGCAATATGCATTACCTTATGTTAATACTTCTAGGGTGACGCTTGTGCAGCGTGGATACAGTCGATTGAATTACATTAAGGACAGTAGCAACCCTTGTTGAAATAAAGACTTGGATTTATATAGTTTGCGCACAGCAAGCTCCCACAGCAAGTGTGCTACCCATTGAGCCACAGCTGGCAATAAGGAAAGACATGCATTTATAAAGTGCCTTTCACAATCTCAGGATGTCCCAATGCACTTTACACCCAATGAAGTACTTGAGCTGCAGATCAGATCTAATTGAATGGTGGAACAGGCTCGAGGGGCTGAATGGCCTCCTTCTGTTCCTATGTTCCATGGCAGTGTAGTCACTGTTGTAATGTAGGAAATGTGGCAGCCAATTTTTACACAGCAGCTCCCACAAACAGCAAATTTGTAATGATCAGATATTCAGTTTTTAGTGATGTTGGTTGTGGGATAAATATTGGCCTGGACACCGGGGAGAGCGCCACTGCTCTTTTTCAAAATGGTGCCATGGGATCTTTTATGTCCACGTGAGAAAGCGGCCTCACCTCGTTGACCAAATTTTGGGTCATCACTCCTAACATCTTCTTTGGCTTGGTCTCCATTCTTGCTTTATTGCACCTCTGTTCGGAAGTTTTTCTGCATTAAAGGTGGAATTTTTTTTTTACAGTGAGTTGTCATGATCTGGAATGCACTGCCTGAAAGGGCGGTGGGAGCAGGTTCAACAGTAACATTCAAAACTGAATTGGATAAATACTTGAAGGGGAGATAATTCCAGTGTTGTGGGGAACGAGCAGTGGAGTGGGACTGATTGGACAGCTCGTTCAAAGACTCGGCATTGGCTCAATGGGCCGGATGGCGTCATTCTGTGCTGTAAGATTCTATGGCCCTGGTTTTCATGAGCTGCAAGGCCCGCCCATTTGCTGCCCAAAGGACTGCCAATGGCCGCCGAAGACCGGGCGGTACTTTGCCTGAAAGATTCCTCTAAAAGAGGTTGCAGTACTGACCGGTGGCAAAATAATGGCTTACGCCGTCAATCTGGGCGGCAGCAGGCGGGAGCTCTCAATCTCGGCAGCAAAGAAACTTGCCGCCCAAGTGCTGCCGAGGATGGAGTCGGGCCCAGGGAGGGTGGAAAACCTGAAAAGTAAAAACATCACAAAAAAAAAATCACCGGAACACCTTCAGGAGACCCCATCTAGGTTAGTCGTTGTAAAAAAATTTTTTTTTTAAAGATTTTCACTAGCCTTCTTTTGCAGGTCTTCATATCTACCATCGGGGTTAGAATAGCCTCCATGCAATGGTCCTTCCCCTGCTGGTGCTGACTCCTGCCGACTCCCGCTCGCACCAATCTGGCAGTTTGGCGGACGGGAGCCCATTTATGCTACTTGGCTGCCAGGGGACGTCAGCGGGTGGTTTCTGGCCTGCTCTCCCCTCCCGCCCGCACCAACCCACGTGGAAACTGGGAGCGAGAGGAAAACTCGGCGGCAGTCACTGGAAGCAGGCGGCAATGGGCCGTAAGGCCACCAATATGGGGGCCTATGATTCTACATAAATACAAGTTGTCACGTCATGGGAAGACTTCAAGTTGTACAGTGGGAGAATCGACCTGATAAATGCTGGGAAATGATACACTTCTGAACTGTCTACACTGAAGCATTTAGTTAATTGCAGGGACAGACTTGCAGGGACAGCCTGCTTTCATTATTAAAAAAATGTTAATGAAGGCATTAAAGTACTCAAAAGACAATTCTGTGGGTTAATTTAATGGAATGTTATTCTGATTGGTGGCCGTGCCTTCAGTTGCCTAGGCCCTAAGCTCTAGAACTCCCTCCCTAAACCTCTCCACCTCTACCTCTCTTTCCTCCTTCAAGATGCTCATTAAACCATAAGCTCTTTGACCAAGTATTTGGTCACCTGCCCTAATTTCACCTTATGTGGCTCGGTGTCAATTTTTGAAATCTCATAATACTGTTGTGAAGCACCTTGGGACATTTCACTACGTTAAAGGCAAAATTAAATACAAGTTTTGTTGTTGTTGAAACATGTAATTTTTTGAAGTTTTTGTTTTGCTTAAAATGTCTATTTTGGATATCAGAATTATTCACTTCTGAGAAAAAACGGCAGATGAAAGGGCTTGGATTTCTTTGGCTTTGAGTTGTTATTTTGTTTTATCTCCCTTTGCTTTGCTTACTGTTTTTTCATGATTAGTTGTTTTCATAAGCCTTTAATAAGTTAGCATTGATTCGTTGCTGCTTTATTTTGAGCCAATCAGCAAAGCATGGTGGAACAAGCATGACTGACAAAGAGTGACAGAAGAGTATCATAGAAATAAATGTTACGCTTGTTGGAAATGTTAGAAGCAAGACCTTTAATGTAATATAGATCGCCGCTATATTGCTACTGTTGTTCATTACATATAATGGGCCTGAAATTGGTGGACATATCACTGCATACCGCCTGGGGACCGCCGACATATCGCCCCAAGTTGCAAAATTGATCAAAAAATAACTACATACCACCCACGTACCGCCCGGTGGGAAATTCATCAGCGACATACCGCCAGGCGGTATGCACACCGTCCGTCCACATGGAGCATCGTACAGACCGCCCAAAAGTCAAACATTGGTAGCATACCGCCATCATACCACTGGAGCTGCACACAGTTTGAAAAAAGATGCTTTTATGCCGGCAGTATGTCGGCGGAGTGTAAACTACAAAGGTGCTCCCCTCTCAGCGATATCTAATCCCCCCAGCGATCTAGTCCTCCCCCCCAGAGATCTCTAATCCCCCGAGCGATCTAATCTCCCCAGTGATCTATTCCTACCCCCAGCGATTTATAGTCCTCCCCCCACCCCAGAGAGATCTAATCCCCCCCAGAGAAAAAATCCACCCCCTCCAGAGATTTAGTCCTCCTCCCCCCCCCCACAAAGAGATCTAACCCCCCTAGAGATCTAATCCCCCTAGAGATCTAACCCCCCCAGGGAGATCTAATCCCCCCAGTGATCTAGTCCTCCCCCAGAGTTCTAACCCCCCTCACCAAGATCTAATCCCTCCGAGGGAAATCTAATCCCCCCTGCGATCAATCCTCCAGCCCCCCGCAGAGAGATCTACCCCCCCAGAGATTTAACCCCCCAGAGAGATCTAATCACCCCAGTGATTTAGTCCTCCCCCCGCAGAGAGATCTACCCGCCAGAAATCTAATCTCCCTCCCCAAGATCTAATCCCTCCCCCAGAGATGTAATCTTCCCCCACCGAAAAACGCAAAAATAAATAAATAACAATGTAAGTATTATAAATAAATCAAAAACACTGCACAAAACAATTAAAAATCTAAATATACCTGCAGACACTTACCTGTGATCCGACGTTGGTAGTCTCTGGTTCCGAACTGGTGTTCTCAGCTGGGGGGGGGTGGGGGCGCGGGAATGGAGGTTGATGGAAGAGCGCGTGTGCGCAGAACTCGGGACCCGAAAAGTCCCGAGTACCAGACAACTTCCCCTGCACCGCCAGAGCAGACCGTTCGTCGCACTCCGCTGACGCAACGCTCAGGACTACCCAGACCAACATTGCCAGCACTCCGCCCCAGCGGTACTGGGCGGTGAAGATTGACCGACCACTGCGAGAGATAGAAACATAGAAACATAGAAAATAGGTGCAGGAGTAGGCCATTCGGCCCTTCTAGCCTGCACCGCCATTCAATGAGTTCATGGCTGAACATGCAACTTCAGTATCCCATTCCTGCTTTCTCGCCATACCCCTTGATCCCCCTAGTAGTAAGGACTTCATCTAACTCCTTTTTGAATATATTTAGTGAATTGGCCTCAACAACTTTCTGTGGTAGAGAATTCCACAGGTTCACCACTCTCTGGGTGAAGAAGTTTCTCCTCATCTCGGTCCTAAATGGCTTACTCCTTATCCTTAGACTGTGACCCCTGGTTCTGGACTTCCCCAACATTGGGAACATTCTTCCTGCATCTAACCTGTCTAAACCCATCAGAATTTTAAACGTTTCTATGAGGTCCCCTCTCATTGTTCTGAACTCCAGTGATTTCAAGCCCAGTTGATCCAGTCTTTCTTGATAGGTCAGTCCCGCCATCCCGGGAATCAGTCTGGTGAACCTTCGCTGCACTCCCTCAAGAGCAAGAATGTCCTTCCTCAGGTTAGGAGACCAAAACTGTACACAATACTCCAGGTGTGGCCTCACCAAGGCCCTGTACAACTTTAGCAACACCTCCCTGCCCCTGTACTCAAATTCCCTCGCTATGAAGGCCAACATGCCATTTGCTTTCTTAACCGCCTGCTGTACCTGCATGCCAACCTTCAATGACTGATGTACCATGACACCCAGGTCTCGTTGCACCTCCCCTTTTCCTAATCTGTCACCATTGAGATAATAGTCTGTCTCTCTGTTTTTACCACCAAAGTGGATAACCTCACATTTATCCACATTATACTTCATCTGCCATGCATTTGCCCACTTACCTAACCTATCCAAGTCGCTCTGCAGCCTCATAGCATCCTCCTCGCAGCTCACACTGCCACCCAACTTAGTGTCATCCGCAAATTTAGAGATACTACATTTAATCCCCTCGTCTAAATCATTAATGTACAGTGTAAACAGCTGGGGCCCCAGCATAGAACCTTGTGGTACCCCACTAGTCACTGCCTGCCATTCTGAAAAGTCCCCATTTACTCCTACTCTTTGCTTCCTGTCTGACAACCAGTTCTCAATCCATGTCAGCACACTACCCCCAATCCCATGTGCTTTAACTTTGCACATTAATCTCTTGTGTGGGACCTTGTCGAAAGCCTTCTGAAAGTCCAAATATACCACATCAACTGGTTCTCCCTTGTCCACTCAACTGGAAACATTCTCAAAAAATTCCAGAAGATTTGTCAAGCATGATTTCCCTTTCACAAATCCATGCTGACTTGGACCTATCATGTCACCTCTTTCCAAATGCGTTATGACATCCTTAATAATTGATTCCATCATTTTACCCACAACCGATGTCAGGCTGACCGGTCTATAATTCCCTGTTTTCTCTCTCCCTCCTTTTTTAAAAAGTGGGGTTACATTGGCTACCCTCCACTAGATAGGAACTGATCCAGAGTCAATGGAATGTTGGAAAATGACTGTCAATGCATTCGCTATTTCCAAGGCCACCTCCTTAAGTACTCTGAGATGCAGTCCATCAGGCCCTGAGGATTTACCGGCCTTCAATCCCATCAATTTCCCCAACACAATTTCCCGACTATTAAGGATTTCCCTCAGTTCCTCCTCCTTACTAGACCCTCTGACCCCTTTTATATCCGGAAGGTTGTTTGTGTCCTCCTTAGTGAATACTGAACCAAAGTACTTGTTCAATTGCTCCGCCATTTCTTTGTTCCCCGTTATGACTTCCCCTGATTCTGACTGCAGGGGACCTACGTTTGTCTTTACTAACCTTTTTCTCTTTACATATCTATAGAAGCTTTTGCAATACGTCTTAATGTTCCCTGCAAGCTTCTTCTCGTACTCCATTTTCCCTGCCCTAATCAAACCTCTTGTCCTCCTCTGTTGAGTTCTAAATTTCTCCCAGTCCCCGGGTTTGCTGCTATTTCTGGCCAATTTGTATGCCACTTCCTTGGCTTTAATACTATCCCTGATTTCCCTTGATAGCCACGGTTGAGCCACCTTCCCTTTTTTATTTTTACGCCAGACAGGAATGTACAATTGTTGTAGTTCATCCATGCGGTCTCTAAATGTCTGCCATTGCCCATCCACAGTCAACCCCTTCAGTATCATTCGCCAATCTATCCTAGCCAATTCACGCCTCATACCTTCAAAGTTACCCTTCTTTAAGTTCTGGACCATGGTCTCTGAATTAACTGTTTCATTCTCCATCCTAATGCAGAATTCCACCATATTATGGTCACTCTTCCCCAAGGGGCCTCGCACAATGAGATTGCTAATTAATCCTCTCTTATTACACAACACCCAGTCTAAGATGGCCTCCCCCCTAGTTGGTTCCTCGACATATTGGTCTAGAAAACCATCCCTTATGCACTCCAGGAAATCCTCCTCCACCGTATTGCTTCCAGTTTGGTTAGCCCAATCTATGTGCATATTAAAGTCACCCATTATAACTGCTGCACCTTTATTGCATGCACCCCTAATTTCCTGTTTGATGCCCTCCCCAACATCACTACTACTGTTTGGAGGTCTGTACACAACTCCCACTAACGTTTTTTGCCCTTTGGAGTTCTGCAGCTCTACATATATAGATTCCACATCATCCAAGCTAATGTCCTTCCTAACTATTACATTAATCTCCTCCTTAACCAGCAATGCTACCCCACCTCCTTTTCCTTTTATTCTATCCTTCCTGAATGTTGAATACCCCTGGATGTTGAGTTCCCAGCCCTGATCATCCTGGAGCCACGTCTCTGTAATCCCAATCACATCATATTTGTTAACATCTATTTGCACAGTTAATTCATCCACCTTATTACAGATACTCCTTGCATTAAGACAAAAAGCCTTCAGGCTTGTTTTTTTAACACCCTTTGTCCTTTTAGAATTTTGCTGTACAGTGGCCCTTTTTGTTCTTTGCCGTGGGTTTCTCTGCCCTCCACTTTTCCTCATCTCCTTTCTGTCTTTTGCTTTTGTCTCCTTTTTGTTTCCCTCTGTCTCCCTGCATTGGTTCCCATCTCCCTGCCATATTAGTTTAACTCCTCCCCAACAGCACTAGCAAACACTCCCCCTAGGACATTGGTTCCGGTCCTGCCCAGGTGCAGACCGTCTGGTTTGTACTGGTCCCACCTCCCCCAGAACCGGTTCCAATCTCCCAGGAATTTGAATCCCTCCCTGCTGCACCACTGCTCAAGCCACGTATTCATCTGCGCTATCCTGCGATTCCTACTCTGACTAGCATGTGGCACTGGTAGCAATCCCGAGATTACTACTTTTGAGGTCCTACTTTTTAATTTAGCTCCTAGCTCCTTAAATTCGTTTCGTAGGACCTCATCCCTTTTTTTACCCATGTCGCTGAAAATTGGCCGGCCCACCAAAGTCGGGCCCTATGGGTGTTATTGCTAATATATACTGACTGTGTTCGTGAGTGCTATTCAGAATATACTCTGTGACAGAGCGGAAGGAAAACAGATGAGAGAGTGTGAGGAAGATAGAATTAGAGAGCAGGAAGAAGCAGAGAGATCATTACAGAAAGAGGAAGGCAATATCATTTATTTGCCCATGAGCACTGCCACGGGAGATCAGTGCATAGAATCAAAATGGCGGCTGAGGCACAGTATGAATATCTTGAATGCAGTCAAACAAAAGGAACGGGAGGGCAAAATATTTCAAAATGCATAAGTTAAAGACCCTGTAAGAGATGTGCAGTTTTAGGTGTGGCTCAGTGGTCGTACTCTTGCCTCTGAGTCAGAGTGTCATTTGTTCAAGTCCCACTCTAGAGTTGAGCACATAATCTAGGCTGACACTTTGGTGCAATACTGAGGGAGTGCTGCACTATCAGAGGTGCTGTTTTCAGATGACACAATAAACCGAGGCCCTGTCTGCCCCCTCAAGTGAACGTGAAAGATCCCATGGCACTATTTCAAAGACGAGCAGGGGAGTTAACCCCGGTGTCCTGGCCAATATTTATCCCTCAACCAACATCACTAAAACAGATTATCTAGTCATTATCGCATTGCTGTTTTCGGAACCTGCTGTGCACACATTGGCTGCCACATTTCCTCCATTGCAACAGTGACTACACTTCAAAAATGCTTCATTGGTTGTAAAGTGCATTGGGATGTCCTGAGGTCGTGAAAAATCTTAAGAAAATGGAAAGGTCAACAGTTCCCATCCCTATCTGAGCGAAATGACAGCTTAGGACAGACAGGCACAGGGCTTTTGGCTGATTAACCCCACAGCAAGTCATTGGGCGAAACATTTGCATCTCCTCATAGGCCTCTCCACAGCCAGATAGATACAGGTCCCCAGGGTAATAGTGCCTTCTAAAGGGAGCTGGACAGCTTCTTGACTGGGGCAGGGATCATACCATATTGAAAGTAAGTGTCCTTATAGCGAACACTTGGTCTGTGTGATCTCCTGGGCTGGTTTCTATCGCCTGAGGTGGGCTGAAAAGAAATTTTCCCAGAGTATTTTTTCCCCTTCTTGGCCATGTTTTTTTTCCCTCTGGTTTCTTCCCTCTCCCAGGAGATTACATGGCTGTGGTGGAGTGGGGTTAGGAGGTTGAGAGGGAGGGGATGAGATGTGATTATTCATGGTGATCCAGCCATCATGGTGTGGGCCAGGCTTGATGGACTAGCTGGACTTCTGCTCATCAATTTTGTATGTTTGTAGTGTGGAACTCCCTCAACCCCCCGCTCCCTCCCAGTTACCTGCTCCACCACAAGGAGATATGACGAGACTGTCCTTGTCATTGAAGTTCAGATACGAAACCTTGATGCTAATAATCAAACAAAAGGAGCAATTCTGAAGAAATTAATTTCAGAAATCGGTTTTCTATTAACTGAATAGATGCCCCTGCTATTACTTACTTTTAACATTTGTTTTGTGTCACGGTGTGTATTGCTGGATTGATGGAAATGTGAATTTTTATTGAATGCATGTCAGACTCCGAGAGAGACAATCAGTGACTCCAACAGTTTTTGCGGTATTGTTTGAGCCCATTTCCACAGCTGCACACATAATCTGACAATATCTTCATGCTGCGAGAGACCTTGGTATCTCAAAAAGGTGGAATGAATGTGTTGATAAAAGAGATCTAAAATCAGATGTGTTCGCTATAATGGTTGGGAGTTATTTTGACTTTGTGAAATGAGTGATAGTGAATCGGCAACCCATTTTACATCTCTCTTGATTTTTAGTTCCGTGGAAATCAACTGCAGACATCGACCTCAAAAACAACTTTATAATCACTCACCTGCTTTTGTAACCTCTTATATTTATTTTGTCAATTTACTCTATCTTCTTAGAATGTGGAATTCGCGACCACAAGGAATAGTTAAGGTGAATAGCATAGATGCATTTCATCATCATAGGCGGTCCCTTGAACGAGGATAACGTGCTTCCACATGAGTTCACAGATGTTTCAATGAAGGACCCGATGTTCCAGTCCTGAACTCCAATTGAAGGGGTGGGAGATGCCTGTGAGTGGATTTTTTTAACGTGTGGTGACCGTTGCACATCAGCCATCACATGGGCTTGACAGAGCTAGGTCTTGGTCCAGTGGCAAGGATTAACCAGGATTACTGGAGACCAGCTCTGCTGCACGGGCCCTTGGCTCTTCTGTGCCCCTTACCCTCATTCGATGATTTTCCAGGGCCCGGCGCTCCAGCTCTATTTATAGCCCCGATCTACAGTGATGTTCTCACACAGGTCGGGGCGGCCCATTATGTTCCAGGGCCCGGTGCTCCAGCTCTATTTATAGCCCCGACCTGCAGTGGTGTTCTCACACAAGCTGACACACCTCATTGTCGTGCTGTTACTTCTAGACTTGACCATTCCAACGCACTCCTGGCCGGCCTCCCACATTCCACCCTGCGTAAACTAGAGGTGATCCAAGAGGTGAGGAAGAGAGATGTGGGAGTATTTTACAGACCTGCATAACATGAACATTTAAGAGGAATGTCTGTAAATGCAAATCAAATAGAGGCGGTAAAAAGAGATGAGGGAAAGGATTTGGATAAAATTATTAGTTGGCAAAATCTACAGACCAGTAGTGAAATTTGTTCAAGAAAACATTGGACGAGAAGGAGATGCTAGATAAACATGTTAGGATGAACTAAATAGAAGGTTATGTTGATAGGGTGAGATTAAGTGGGGTGGGAGGAGGCTCTTGTGGAACATCAACATCGACCTGGACCAGTTGGGCCTGTACATTCTATGTAATTCTATACCAGTTATTTGCTATTCCATGTTTAATTTTACCTTTTGCTAATTATGGTCCTAAAGTTAATAAACAATTAATAGTTTATGACTTTGTTGTCTGAATTTTTTGATAATTGGCAAGAAAGGGCTAATTCATTTACTCAGTAGATTCTAATGGGAGGTTGGTAGTGTAAACATTAATATAATCTGAGCTGGTTGATGTAAGACAGTTTGATGATCTAAATTTAGATGTTACTAACTACTAGTGATAAACTAGGTGAGAAACCCCAAACAGTTCCTTGGCAAGGAGTTAAGGTGAAAGGTGAAGGATTTGTCTGGTGTCCTTGATGAATATTCTTGTAAGAGTATTAATCTCAGCAATCTTACAATGTATTGATTTATTGGTTGTGTTTAAGCAGTACAGACTTCAGCTAACATTGCATCCTGAGAAACAGAAAGGCCTGCTTACCTCAAACACTCCTTCGCCCCTTTCAACCCCAAGTGGCCAATCCTGACGTGTTGGCCCGGAGAGTGAGTCCTGGCTCACACTGGTGAAGGAATGTGGGTGGGGTCACTGCATCCCGATTCTGCCCTCAACTGACATCCACTTTTCCCACCACGGCTTATTAGATAATAATCAGGAGCATGGAACCTGTGTCACTTTTTCTTTTTTCTACCCTAGGGATGCTAGTATGGTACATACATTCATCCCAGCTGTGATCAACTAACTCAGCACCAATCAGACATTGAACCGAGAATCTTCCTTCTCTGCAAGGCTTCGCTCCATAGGATAGCTTTCATTGAAGAATTCTCAGTTGGTTAAGGATTGGCCTTGGCTCAGTGGGTAGCACATTCACCTCTGAGTCAGTAAGCCTGTGGGTTCCAGTCCCACTCCAGAGACTTGGACACAAAATCTAGGCTGACACTCCCAGTGCAGTGCTGAAGGAGCACTGCATTGTCGGAGGTGCCATCTTTCGGATGAGATATTAAACCGAGGCCCTGGTAATCGCCTCAGGTGGAAGTAAAAGCTCCCATGGCTCTATTTCAAAGAAGAGCAGCAGCGTTCTCCCCGGTGTTCTGGCCAATATTTATTCCTCAACCAACATCTAAAAAAACAGATTGTCTGGTTGTTATCTCATTGCTGTTTGTGGGAGCTTGCTGTGCGCAAATTGGCTGCCGTGTTTCCTACATTACAACAGTGATTACACTTCAAAAAAAGGTACTTCATTGACTGTAAAGCACATTGGGATGTCCTGAGGTTGTGAATGGTGCTATAGAAATGCAAGTTCTTTCTTATCTTTCTATTTCAGCCCGCAGTGCAGTTCAATTCCAAGTTTACCTTTGGTTACTAGTTTCATGTTAAGTTTGCATTAGTGCATAGCAGTCCTTCCATTCCTCCGATTCTATCCTTGTTGCATGTTTCAGTTATTTCTACTTTTAATTCCAAAAATATTGCACAAATATACCATACTGCCTTTGGGAGTGTGTTAATATTTGCGCCGGGTCTCTGGGAGTGTGTTAATATCTGCAAGCAGTTTCTGGGAGTGTGTTAATATCTGCAAACAGTTTCTGGGAGTGTGTTAATATCTGCAAACAGTCTCTGGGAGTGTGTTAATATTTGCAAGCAGTTTCTGGGAGTGTGTTAATATCTGCAAACAGTCTCTGGGAGTGTGTTAATATTTGCGCACAGTCACTAGGAGTGTGTTAATGTTTGCCCGTGGTCCTGGAAGTGTTGCTTGTGCCTCTGTGAAGTGCCTTGGGGCATTTTCTATGTTACAGGTGCTATAAATATAAATGCTGTTGATGTTAATAACAATACCATTTGGCAGAGTCCTTGAGAGTGTGCCAATATTTGCCGCTGGTCACTTCGAGTGTTTGTGAAAAGGTTGTTGGGGAAGCAATACTATTTGTAAGGACCCCTGGGATTATGTCTCCATATGCAGGGGGAGCATTCCACAGGTGAGTTTGAACTCGACTGATAATACAGGCTAATACAGGTGACACACTTTGCTGTCATTGTGAAGTCTTATATATGGGCCAAAAATTCCACATTGCCTTGCAGTCTAACACAGAGTGAAATCACTGGGCTTGAGTTCTGACAAGAACAGTGTAAGATTCATGAAATCATAGAAACATAAAGCTAAGAAAGAAAGACTTGTGTTTATATAGAGCCTTTCATGACCACCAGACGTCCCAAAGCACTTTACAACCAATGAAGTACTTTTGAAGTGTAGTCACTGTTGTCATGTAGGAACTGCGATAGCCAAATTTCTGCACAGCAAACTCCCACAAACAGCAATTTGATAATGACCAGATAATTTGTTTCAGTGATGTTGATTGAGTGATAACTATTGACTAGGACACCGGGGAGAACTCCCTGCTCTTATTCAAAATGGTGCCATGGGATCATTTACCTCCACGTAACTGAAGTTGTTCATCCCTCGTATCATTCTAGTAAATCTCCTTACACCACAGAAGTTGGCCATTTAGCCCATCATGCCTAAGCCGGGTCTGTGAGAGAGCTATCCAATCAGTCCCACTCCCCTACTCTTTCCCCATGTCCCTGCAGTTTCTCCCCTTCGAGTATTTATCCAATTCCCTTTTGAAAGTTATTATTGAATCTGCTTCCACCGCCCTTTCAGGCCGTGCATTCCAGATCATCGTAACTCGCTGCATAAAAAAATTTCTCTTCATCTCCCCTTTGTTTTTTTTTGCCAATTACCATAAATCTCGTTATTTACTCTATCAAAATCCTTCACGATTTTGATCGCCTCTATTAAATCTCCCCATAACCTTCTCTGCTCTATGGAGAACAATCCCAGCTACTCCAGTCTCTCCATGTAACTGAAGTCGCTCATATCTGGTTGCATTCTAATAAATCTCCTCTGCACTCTCTCCAAGACCTTCACATCCTTCCTAAAGTGTGTAGCACCCAGAATTGGACACAATACTCCAGCTGGGGCCTAACCAGTGATTTATAAAGTTTAGCATAGCTCTTGTACTCTACGCCTCTGTTTTTGAAGCCAAAGATCCCGTATGCTTTTTCAACAGCCTTATCAACATACCGGCCACCTTCGAAGATTTCTATGTAAACTCCAGGGGCTAGAATTTCCTATCAGCTCGTCAGCACCCAATCGCCGCCCAAAAGACCGCTAACACTGGGAAGATTATCGTCAGCGAAAACTTCCCCAAAAATAACTTTAAAATCTGCCGAGCAAATAACATGGGCCTTGCACCCCCATTCTGGGTGAAAAAGTGCAATTTAGGGTCGATTGGGCCTAAACAAAATGAGCAAAATATTTTTAAAAATCAATAAAAATTTACCCCGAGGCTGCAGGTTGGGCCTAACACTAGAAAAACCATAAAAATTATTTTTTAAAAAGACATCAACTAAAAAATCAAAAAAAATTCCCAAAACACTTTAAAACTAAATCACCACCACACATTTTTTAAATAATCAGCAAAAAAACAACTATTAACCTTTTTCTTGCAGAAGTACTTTTTAAAAAACTCACCTACGGGTCACCGCTGACCCAAATATCGCGCCATGGCGATCTGAGGACGGTGCACGCCGGCGGTCCGCTCCCCAGCGGTACCTCGAAACCGCCGGCTTAAATCAGGTAAGGAATTTTTCACTCACCTGATTACCGCCCACAATGTCCAATACTGCCCAGAAACCGGGTGCTAAGCCATAGGAAATTCTAGCCTCAAGTCTCTCTGTACCTGCTCCAGCTTTAAAATTGGACCTTGATGTGAAGGTAGTCTCACTCCGATATGGTAACAATGAGGAACAGGAATCCTGCCTGAGTTTTCCTTGCTCCTAACTGGCTGGGTAGACTCTGACTGAGATCAGCTGATTCGACATGGACTTGGAATCGCAATATGAACTTTCCAGCTCTGTGTGGCTCAGTCCCAAACCATGGGGTTTATTTACAAACAAAGTGAATGAAAAAGGCACTTAAAAAAAAAAAATGATTTTCAATTCGACTTCAAGCTTTGACTCATCAAAATTCCAAATGGGTTCCGTGCTTTTCTGTTGGCTGGTAAATTAAATCCACGAGTGGGTGCTCCCGGTGCCATCGTTATTCAAGTGCAGTGCAGAAAATGTGAGCGCTCTTGCCTTAAACAACCAATCACAGATGAAAGGAAAGTTAATCTACCAAACATGTTGATCTATTAGTTTAGCTTTCTGCTGAATGCAGATCAGAGCACTCTGGGGGCCCTCTGCAACAAGAGTGCTTGGCTCAAGGAATAAGTCATTAAGCTTTTGAGACTTGGGTTCAATTCCAGCCGGGACTGATAGATGCCAAAACCGCGTTCATGTCTAGATCATGAATATGGAGGTGGGCATCTGTAATGTATTTGCATCATGGGTTCTTTGCTTAAGAATTCATAGCAACACATTGGAATTAAGAATTAGTTGATTTATTAACAAAGGTTTAACAATCACACTACACATTACCAGTTCATCCACTAGGCTCACAACTACATACCTCATCATGGATGACCTCGCTCCAACTGACTGGGGCTTTATTGAGTGTTGTGAACATCGGGTGACTGGCTGAGCCAATCACAATGCAACAGCTCTGTGAGCATACTCGCTGGTGCATACATTACAGGCATTCTTTTAGATGTCTGTCATGGTGCTCCAGTGCAATTGTAAATTGTCCTCAAAAGAACTGCCCCAGCTCCCCCCGAGTTCTGGACTTGTTTTCACAGAAGATTGAGAATGGATAGGATGTGATCCAGATCTTTGAAGTGCTAAAAATACACGGCTGTTTCTGGCAAGTGATCTGTTATCACTTAGTCCCACTCAGAGACCAGCTTCTTCACTGCCTCTGGGAAATGAACCATACTCGGGCAGCAAGCACCACCACACACGAAAAGTCAGGGAGCTTGTAGTGTGAATGTTGCAACACATCACTGGCCTCAGAGACGGTGAGGACATAAACAAGGCATTTGATTATGAGCTCAGAACTAGATTTAAAATGAACAAGTTCCAAATGAGAGATTGAGATTAAAAAGAACTGTTCTTCCCCAGAATGGTTAGTATGGGGAACTAAAGTAAACAATGTTGAACATAAGAACAGAAGAATTAGGAGCAGGAGTAGGCCATTTGGCCCCTTGAGTCTGTTCCGCCATTTAATAAGATCATGGCTGATCTGATCATGGACTCAGCTCCATTTCCCCGCCCGCTCCCCATATCCCCTTATTGTTTAAGAAACTGTATCTGTTTTAAATTTATTCAATATCCCAGCTTCCACAGCTCCAATGGATCTTACTCCAGGGTTCCAAGATATATTCTTTACAACATCACTAACACACACATTACACAAGATGGCTCTTACTGGAAACTGTCTTTACGTGAACATGACCCTTTTGTTATTATATATCAGGAGTTGCATTACCACAGTAGTGCACTAGGTGGAGCAGTAGTCCACTAGGTGGAGCAATATTACAGGCCAATCTGTGCCTTGTTCAACAACAGCCATCGAATGCGGGATCTGTCATGTACATTATCCAAACAGATCGCTCTGGATTGTAGGTCTGATGTGGTTAGTTTCCACTGCCTGATTCCCAACCTACACAAATGTACGGATCAAAACCTCCTGAAGAAATGCAGTGACCATCTTTAGCTACCCGTTTAATTTCCTCAACTCTTAACGAATGAGCCTAGACTGTGTGTTTGTGGATATTCGTTATCTAATAGTCACACACATCATGGCATAGGCTTTCCTGGTCTTGCAGCTGGAGACATTGGGTCACAGTGAATGCAGGAAATCAACGGGCGACGGAAGGAAGAACTTACATTTTATATATGTCCCTTCACAAACTCAGGACTTCACAAAGTGCATTACAGCCAATGAAGCACTTTGGAAGTTCAGTCATTGTTGTAATGTAGGAAACGCGGCAGCCAATTTACACATAGCAAGGTATCGCAAACAGCAATGGGATAAAGGACTCAATGTTGAGTTCATCAATTTCAGATAACCTCTGCCGCTTTTTGGCTCCCTACACGTGCCCCCGCCTCTCCCCGCCCAATCTTATGTTGTTTTTCTCTTTGTCTCCAATGGCAACTGGTCATTATTCCGCCATTCACACACTATCTAGGCTAACCTTTTTCTAACTCCTGCCATTGCAGTCTCAAGCCGGCCCATCATCTCTTTTGTCTCTCTAATCTCTCCTACCTTCCACCCGATCACAGACCTTCGCTTTTGTACTTTCTTCCCCTCCCCCTTTCAGTGCTCCTTAAGAATCTGTTCTTTTCGAACATTTGACAGTTCTGACGAAGGGTCATCAGCCTTACATGCTAACTCTGTTTTTCTCTCCACAGATGCTGCCTGACCCACTGAGATTTCCAGCATTTTTTGTTTTTATTTCAGGTTCTAGCATCCGCGGTATTTTGCTTTTGTATTATGTGAGGTAATCTGTTTTAGTGGCGATGGTTGAGGGATAAATATCGGCCTGGACACAAGCGAGAGCTCCCCTGCTCTTCTGCTAAATAGTGCCGTGGGAATTGAAACGGCCACCTGAGAGAGCAGATGGGACCGAAAGGCGACACCTCCGATGGTGCAGCGCTCCTTCAGTACTGCACTGCAGTGTCAGCCTAGATTAAGTGCTCAAGTGTTGGGAGTGGGATTGTGAACCCACAATGTCCTGACTCAGGCGTGAAGATTACTAACCGTGTCGCAGCTGACAGTATCAATGATGTCAAAGAATGTCAGTCTGGGGGCAATCTGATCTCCCATCGCTTCATTTTAATGGAAGGCACCATTGAATTTTCCTTCCTCCTTGCCTGTTTTTCCTGTGCTTGCATGATTGGCAAGTGTCGCAGAACTGAGCCAAGCGGACACTGGAAGATGAATGAGCCCTTTAATGGGACTTTATTGGAACGCCAATTATCATGTAAGTCTCAGTGTGTTATCCATGGATCTCTAAAGTTGACATACCATTTAAAAGCACAGCTTATATTAAAACAAATCAATCATACTCCACTGCATAATAACTGGGCCACATGTTAATAGATCTTTAATATAACTGGTCCCATGTGTGGTGACTCTTTTACAGATAATGAAATGGTATTAATCAGAATTAGAATTCTTGCAATAGAGACATTGACAGAGAAATATTAAAGTATTAACTAACACTGATCCTCATGCAGTGGAATTTTAATTACCAATCAATCAGTATAACATCATAAACTTATTTCTGTCTGTGCATTGCTTGTTGATTCATGTTTTGAGTTTTCTGATTGGTTCAGTGTTCTTATTGTGACAAGCAACCATCAAACGTGGAGCAGAAATCTGGAATTCTCTCCCGCAAAAGGCTGCGGATGGTGGGAGAATTGCAATTTTCAAGACTCAGATTGATAGATTTTTATTAGGTAAGGGTATCAAGGAATGGGTGGCTAAGGCGGGTAAATGGGGTTGAGGTACAGAACGGCCAAGATCTCATTGAATGGCGGAGCAGGTTCAAGGGGCTGAATGGCCTCCTCCTCTTCTTATTGCTCCTAAATATTGGAAAAGAATTTTCAGCTCCTTTCATAAGAACATTAAAAGCAGGAGTCGGCCATATCGACCATCGAGCCTGCTCTGCCGTGGCTGATCTTCTACCTCAACACTACTTTCCCACCCGATCTCCATATCCCTTGACTCCCTTTGTGTCCAAAAATCTATTGATCTCAGTCTTGAATATACTCAACGACTAAGCATCCATAGCCCTCTGGGGTACAAAATCTCAAAGATTCACAACTCTCTGAGTGAAGAAGTTTCTCCTCAGCTCAGTCCTAAGTGGTCGACCCCTTATCCTGAGTTTAGACTCTCCAGCCAGGGAAACATCCTCTCAGCATCCATCCCGTCAAGCCCTCTAAGAATTCTATACATTGCAGTGAGATCACCTCTCATTCTTCTGAATGCCAGAGAATATAGGCCCATTCTACTCAATTTCTCCTCAGAGAACAGCCCTCTCCTCCCAGGAATCAATCTAGTGAGCCTTTTGTTGCAATCGCTTCAAGGCAAGTATATCCTTCCTTAGGTAAGAAGACTAAAACTGTGCCCAGTCATGAGACCTCACAGTTTCAATCTGCACAACCAACCAGGGAAGCATGCCAGGAGAGATGGTTAAGTTGTGAGTTATCCCAGTAACACCCATCATCATCATAGACGGTCCCTCATATCAAGGATGATTTGCTTCCACGCCAAAAAGGGATGAGTTCACAAGTGTTTCAATGAAAAACCTGACATTCCAGGTCCCGAACTACATCCTGAAGGGTGTAAGATGCCTGTTCGTGGATTTTTTTTAATATATGGTGGCCGTTGCACACCAGCCACCACATGGGCTTTACAGAGCTAGGTCTTGGTCCAGTGGCAAGGGTTAACCAGGAAGACTCACCAACAAGAGTCTGGCACCATTTCCACTGGCACCTTTCTCAGCTGCAACCTGGTCCTCAGTCCCTGCACCTGTTACCACTTACTGTTTGGGCCTCTCGCTCTATCATGGGGTTTGGTGCTTTGTTGCTCCAACCTCCTCATCCTTCACTTAGACCTTGGCCTTCAATTACTCTGGACGGCCTGCCCTTTAGCTCCTCCACTTCCATATCTTGGCCTCTAACCAATGCCATAGTAGACGCACAAGTAATGATTAAAATAGGAGTTCATGAGAGGAAAGGGTCACGCAGTTGTTTAGCCCTGTTATTGGTGCCTCTCTGTTGGCCCTTGCTCCCCTGTCAGAGGCAGTCTGGGAGTAAGACATTGTATAGACTGCCCACCATGACAATCTGTTCCAATTGCCATCACGAAAATGCGGAATGAATGTGGACAGCACTGCAGAACTATAGTCATTAATGGAATAGAAGCTCACGATGTCACACGATTTTATAAACTGAATCTGCCCCTACCATCAGTTAACCATGGTATCCTGGGCAATAGTGCCCTTACCTTGGAGCAGGCTACCGACTGCAGGTGTGCTGCTCTCCCATTGTCAGGTGCGCTCTTAGAGCTTAATGTGCTTCCCATTTATAGGGAACTTGGGACTAGTTCCAGCCTTATTATAGTCATCAGGCATCCACATGACTCGAAACCAGGGAGCTACATCACCAATCTGCTTGCCTCCCACTGGAACCTTATACCTTAAGATGGCATCGACACAAATATAATGAGTAAAGGAATGGAAGACGTGCATTTATACAGCACCTTTCATAACCACAGGATGCCCCAATGCGTTTTACAGCCAATAAAGTACTTACTGTTGTAATGTAAGGAAATGCGGCAGGCAATTTGCACACAGCAAGATCGCAGCAAGGTGATAATGACCAGATAATCTGTTTTTAGTGAAGTTGGTTGAGGGATAAATATTGGCCAGGATACTGAGGAGAACTCGTGCGCTCTTCTTAAAAAAAGTGCCATGGAATCTTTTGCATCCACCTGAGAGGACAGATGGGAACTCATCTGATGGTTTAACATCTCATCTGAAAGACTCCTCCTCCGACAGTGCAGCACTCCCTTAATACTGCACTGGGAGTGTCAGCCTAGATTTTGTGCTCGTCTCTGGAGTGGAAATCTGAACCTACGACCTTCTGACTCAGAGGTGAGAGTGCTATCAACTGAGACATTGCTGACATAGACTGGCATAAAACATATGGACCAACGGAAAATAACAGAGAGGAAAAGACCTATTGGTCTATCCGGCCTGTCCCAAAAGTGAACGCAAATTCTCAAAATGGTGGGATTTGAATTCATGCAACCTAAATTATTAGTCCAGTGACATAACCACTACACCACCATATCCTACACATATATTACACATTTTGAGCTGGATTTTCGGGTCCTTTGTGGTCTGGGTCTCGCCCCGGAGTGGCAGGAAATGGGGCGGCGAGGTTTCCTGAGTCCGGTCGGGAGCTTCGGGTCTGCTTTTTGCAGCGACGCTTGGCAGCACCACCGGAAAGAGACGTGCGTGTGTGCAACGCCTCTCGTTGTGACACGGCGCGAGCTTTGACTCGCACCCGAACCGTGCATCCTGAAGCGCGCCCTGAGATGACTGGCAGGTAAATCAGAATGGTCCAGCCATGCAGGCGGAGGTGAGGTAGGTAAAGTGCAGAAAAGGCAAGTTCCAGTGTTTATTCTTTTATTTTATTTTATTTTAGCGATTTGTGGTGTGGTGGCGTGGGCAATGTTTTTGGAATGTTTTTGTGATTTTTGTTTCCCCCCCCACCCCCACCCCCGCCGGGGCCTCTCTCGCAGCACTCCCAACCCCGCTCTTTAGTTGGCAAGGTTCCCATTTGTACAACGCCTCCCTTCGCGCCGCTCCCCGGCACAGGGCCCAGATGGCAAAAATTTCTCCCCGGGGGCAGTCGTCCCTGGCCGGTAACTTTCCCACCCCGAAAATGGAGAAGCTGAAAATCCAACCCTCTGTTAGTCTGAAATGTAAGAGAGAATTTTAAGACACTCCTGGGAAATGTCATTAAAATATATTGCTCTGCATACTGCTTCTTTAGGCCAAGCACTGACAACGCGTTGGAGAAGTCCAGGATAGGCAGTTGAATGTTATTTAACATATTTACCCAGAGAGTGTGGAACGTGCAGTAGTTGAGGCGAATAGTATAGATGCATTTAAGAGGAAGCTCAATAAACACACGAGGGGGAAAGGAATAGAAGGAGGAACTGATAGGGTGAGATGAAGAGGGGTGGGAGGAGGCTCGTGTGGAGCATAAACATCGACATGGACCAGTTGGGTTGAATGGCCTGATCCTGTGCTCTACATTCTATATAATTCTATGTTTTTATCCGGCATGGAACAGGCATTTGATGAAATGGTTGTGAAACATTTCATGCATTTGTTGACTGTTCAGGGACTCGTTCTTTCGTCGACCTTCAGCAGTCGCAGCCATGGTAACAAGAACATCCTTTCCCGAACTCTTCCCACGACATCAAAGTGCAAATCCTCATGTTACTCTGCGTAGTACATTCCCACAAACAAATTTCAACAATGCACCTCTGAGTGGTGAAGATATGGTTTTACTGAGGCTCCATACAAGAGTTCAAACACTGATTGCTGCAAACCCACATCATGAAAGTAGCAGAAACTCTAGTTGGCTTCAAAGATTTATGTTAAGGACCCTACAAAAATGCCTCGATATTTTACAGTCTTTAGTCGAGAAGGGGGGGTTGCGGAGAATGAATGCACTTTTATTTATTTGTGGGTGATGGTTAGGGGGAGGGGGAGACGGTATGTGGTTAAATTTCTTCCTTTAATTAGTATTTTCCTTCATTCCTGATCTTGTTTGGTTGTCCAGATATATGTCCAGCTTTTACAGATATATAAAACGGAAAAGAGTGACTAAAGTAAATGTTGGTAACTTCGAAGATGAGAAGGGGGATTTAATAATGTGAAATGTGGAAATGGCTGAGACCTTAAACAATTATTTTGCTTCGGTCTTCACAGTGGAAGACACAAAAACCATGCCAAAAATTGCTGGTCACAGGAATGTGGGAAGGGAGGACCTGGAGACAATCACTATCACTAGAGGGGTAGTGCTGGACAGGCTAATGGGACTCAAGGTAGACAAGTCTCCTGGTCCTGATGAAATGCATCCCAGGGTATTAAAAGAGATGACAGAAGTTATAGCAGATGCATTCGTTATAATCTACCAAAATTCTCTGGACTCTGGGGAGGTACCAGCAGATTGGAAAGCAGCTAATGTAACGCCTCTGTTTAAAAAAGGGGGAAGACAAAAGGCAGGTAACTATCGGCCGGTTAGTTTAACATCTGTAGTGGGGAAAATGCTTGAAACTATCATTAAGGAAGAAATAGCGGGACATCTAGATAGGAATAGTGCAATCAAGCAGACGCAGCATGGATTCATGAAGGGGAAATCATGTTTAACTAATTTACTGGAATTCTTTGAGGATATAACGAGCATGATGGATAGAGGTGTACCGATGGATGTGGTGTATTTAGATTTTCAAAAGGCATTCGATAATGTGCCACACAAAAGGTTACTGGAGAAGATAGAGGTACGCAGAGTCAGAGAAAATGGAAAGAGAATTGGCTGGCGAACAGAAAGCAGAGAGTCGGGATAAATGGGTCCTTTTCGGGTTGGAAATCGGTGGTTAGTGGTGTGCCACAGGGATCGGTGCTGGGACCACAACTGTTTACAATATACACAGATGACCTGGAAGAGGGGACAGAGTGTAGTGTAACAAAATTTGCAGATGACACAAAGATTAGTGGGAAAGCGGGTTGTGTAGAGGACACAGAGAGGCTGCAAAGAGATTTAGATAGGTTAAGCGAATGGGCTAAGGTTTGGCAGATGGAATACAATGTTGGAAAGTGTGAGGTCATCCACCTTGGGAAAAAAAACAAAAAAAGGGAATACTATTTGAATGGGGAGAAATTACAACATGCTGCGGTGCAGAGGGACCTGGGGATCCTTGTGCATGAATCCCAAAAAGTTAGTTTGCAGGTGCAGCAGGTAATCAGGAAAGCGAATGGAATGTTGGCCTTCATTGCGAGAGGGATGGAGTACAAAAACAGGGAGGTCCTTCTGCAACTGTATAGGGTATTGGTGAGGCCGCACCTGTAGTACTGCGTGCGGTTTTGGTCGCCTTACTTAAGGAAGGATATACTGGCTTTGGAGGGGGTACAGAGACGATTCACTAGGCTGATTCTGGAGATGAGGGGGTTACCTTATGATGATAGATTGAGTAGACTGGGTCTTTACTCGTTGGAGTTCAGAAGGATGAGGGGTGATCTTATAGAAACATTTAAAATAATGAAAGGGATAGACAAGATAGAGGCAAAGAGGTTGTTTCCACTGGTCGGGGAGACTAGAACTAGGGGGCACAGACTCAAAATACGGGGGAGCCAATTTAAAACCGAGATGAGAAGGAATTTCTTCTCCCAGAGGGCTGTGAATCTGTGGAATTCTCTGCCCAAGGAAGCAGCTGAGGCGAGCTCATTGAATGTATTCAAGTCACAGATAGATAGATTTTTAACTAATAAGGGAATTAAGGGTTACGGGGAGCGGGCGGGTAAATGGAGCTGAGTCCACGGCCAGATCAGCCATGATCTTGTTGAATGGCGGAGCAGGCTCGAGGGGCTAGATGGCCAACTCCTGTTCCTAATTATGTTCTATGTTCTTGTTCATGTTTCTCTGCAGATGCGGTCAGACGGCTTGGGTGTTCCCGGCATGTCCAGTTTTTATTTCAGAGTTCCATCACCTGTAATATTTTGCTTTTTCCTTTTGGAACCAGTGTGCCAGCTTTGCTCAGTCGGCAGCACTCTCACCTCTCAAAACAGAATGGTCATGGGATCAAGACCCACTGCAGGACTTGAGCACAAAGTCTAGGCTAACACTTGAAGTTCTACACTGCTGGACGTGTTGCTTTTCAGATGAGACATTAAGCCAAGGCTCTACTTGCTTGCTCTGTGGATGTGGATAAGTGGAGCTGAGTCCATGGCCAGATCAGCCATGATCTTGTTGAATGGCGGAGCAGGCTCGAGGGGCTAGATGGCCTACTCCTGTTCCTAATTCTTATGTTATGTCCATTTCCCTCACTTTTTCCCTCCATTCCCATGCTCTCATCCATCCCCCCATTTTAGAGGTAGAACAATGTATTTTTTTCAAAAAAGCTTTCCGTAAGCTGAGAGCTAACTCTGAAAGACAGTCTTCCACCATGTCAAAAGACCAGATTTTGAAGATTGAAATGATAAAAGATTGGAAGGAAAGGACGTGCCTTGATATAGTACATCCTCAGGATATCCCAAAGCACTTCACAACCAATGAATTATTACTTTTTATTGATTGTGGCTGTCGCTGGCAAGGCCAGCTTTATTGCCCTTGAGAAGGTAGTGGTGAGCTGACATTTCGCAGGGCAGTTAAGAGTCAACCGCATTGCTGTGGGTCTCGAGTCACATATAGGACAGACCGGGTAAGAATGATAGATTTGCTTCGCTACAGGACATCAGTGAGCCAGATGGGTTTTTACGACAATCCGGTAATTTCATGGTCACCAATATTGACATCATTCCAGATTTATTGAATTAATTGCATTTAAATTCCACAGCTGTAGTGGTGGGATTTGATCTCACGTTTCCAGATCATTAGTCCAGGCCTTTGGATTACTCTGTTTTTCTCTCCACAGATGCTGCCTGACCTGCTGAGACTTCTAGCATTTTTCTGTTTATATTTCAGATTCCAGCATCCGCAGTATTTTGTTTTTGTAGCTCTGGATTACTAGTCCAGTAATATAACCACTAAGCCACTGTACTTTTGAAGCGTAGTCTTTGTTGTAATGGAAGCAGGTGTGACAGCCAATTTGCGCACAGCAAGATCCCAAAAACAGCAACGAGATAATAACCAGTAAATTTGTTTCGGCATGTTGGTTGAAGGATAAATGTTGACTAGGGGATTCTTGGGAACTCTCCAGCTGTTCTTCAAATAATTCCATGGGGTCTTTTATGTCCAATCGAACAGGCAGATGGGGCCTCGGTTTAAGGTCCCATCTGAAGATGTGAAGCATATGTTTACAATTTTGCTAGGAAGACTAACTCAAGGAGAGCTTCATGCACGTATTTACAATATAGCCTCACATAGCACCCAGAGCAACTCTTCCCCCATGGAGTGGCAATTTTCATCACAAAAAATAAAGTGATAGAAAGGCTTCATTAGGGGCATAATTTGATCAAGGCCTCCGCCCGCCCAAGTGCCGACAATGGCTGCCGAGGTACCGGGCGGTACTTTCGGCGGGGTTTTCATCGCCGAGGTCCCTCGAAGGTCGGTGGTCGGTAACTCAACGATGTATGCCACCAACCTGGGTGGCAGCGGGCAGGCGGTCTCATTCTCGGTGGCAGAGGCGCTTGCTGCCCGAGTGCCGCTGAGGATGGAGTCAGGCCCACGGAGGGTCGAAGAGGTAAAAATCAAGATCATCACCAACAAAAAAAAGAAATATCTGAGGACCTTCAGTGGATCCCGTCCAGGTACGTACCTGTAAGGAAATAATTTAAACACATTCCACTAACCTGTTTTCCCCCATCTTCACACTTACCATTGAGGACAGAGCAGCCTCCTCGCAGCGGTCCACCGCCGTCCTGCTGCCGACTCCCGCCGACTCATGCCCGCACCAATCCGGCATCTCGGCGGGCGGGTGGTCACTTACGCGCATCACTGTCCGCTGACGTCAGCGGCTCTCCCCTCCCGCCCGCTCCAGGCCATGTTGAAAGTGGCGCTGGGTGGTTTGAGCAGAGGAATGTCAGCGGCAGTGGGCAGCTGTCAGCGGCAGTGGGCGATAAATTCGTCAAAATCGTCCTCTAAAGAACAGCAACTCGTTCTGAATTCTGTAATAGAAAGAAAGAACGTGCAATTTTATAGCGCCTTTAACATCCTCAGGATGTCCCAAAGTGCTTTACAGCCAATTAACTTGAATTGGATATGTAGTCATTGTTGTAATGTAGGAAACGCAGCAGCCAATTTGTGCACAGCAAGGCTCCACAAATAGCAATGAGGTAAGCAACCAAACAATTTGTCTTTTAGGTGCTGGATGAGAGATAATTATTGGCCAGGACACCAGGGAGAACTCGCCTGCTCTTCTTTTAATAGTGCCATGGGGTCTTTTACATGCATCTGAGAGAGCAGATGGGTCCTCGGTTTAACATCTCATCCGAAAGACGACACCTCCGACAGTGCTGCTCTCCCTCAGCAATTGCACTGGAGTGTCAGCCTAGACCTTGTGCTCAAGTCACTGGAATGAGGCTTGAACCCAAATTCTCGTGACTCTAGGTGAGAGGGCGACCAATTGAGCCACAGCTGACACTGTAAGATTGGGAAATAATGAAAGAGGAGAAATGAGAAGCCCCCAATTCAAATAAGATTAATTCCTCAGTATTTGTGGATGGGTTTGCTCATCTGGACATTGATGAGGATTTTACTCTTTAACCGGGACATGTTCTGGTATGAAACCGATTAACAAGTCAAAGCTTGGTCTTACTTACCCTCCGTTAACTTAAGCTGATCCAAAACCCTGCTGCCCATATTCCAACTTGCACCAAGTCCCGTTCAACCCATCACCCCAGTGCTTGCTATCCTACATTCGCTCCTGGTTTAGCAACGTCTCGATTTTAAAATTCTCATCCTTGTTTTCAGATCCCTGCATGGCCTCGCCCCTCCCTACCTCTGTAATCTCCTCCAGCCCCACAATCCCTCGAGTCTCTGTCCTCTTCCAAATATGGCCTCTTGCGCATCTCTGATTTTCAATGCTCCACCATTGGTGGCCATAAGCTCTGGAATTCCATCCCTAAACCTCTCTGTCTCTTTACCTCTCTTTCCTCCTTTTAGATGCTCCTTGCAACCTACCTCTGCCCTCATATCCCCTTATGTGGCTCAGTGTTTACATTTTGTTTGATAATACTCCTGTGGAGCTCCTTGGGATGTTTTACTATGTTAAAGGCACTATATAATTGCAAGGTGCTGGTATCATCATATCATTTTTCAGGCTTGCGGCTTTTTACACATATGGGCCTTCAAAGTAGGTCGAGTATAACATGCTAGTGAGAAAATAAAGTGAAATTGAAAATAAAAAAGGATAGAAATGGAGATTAGGAAGGAACAAACTAAACACGCAAAAAAGTGCTTTTTAAAATTTTCATGTGTCATTATAGGAACATAGGAACAGGAGTAGGCCATTCAGCCTCTTGAGCCTGTTCCACCATTCAATTAGATCATGGCGAAGCTATATCTTAATGCCATCTATCCACCTTGGTTCCGTAACCCTTAATACTCTTGCCTAAGGGAAATCTATGTTTTAGGTACTTAATTTTATCGCTTAATATTATTACCTCAGTAATGGAACCCTTTCTGATGTTTGAGTAGGTTTATTATTGTAAAGTGAATCTTTATTCCAGCATCAAATAAAGCCAGGCAGTGCTGGGAGACAGAATTTTCCACCAAGAGTTTAATGGTTAACCTACGAACTAATGCCGACAAGCTAAGTACAAGTTCGAGGACTTGCAGACACTTTGATGAACATCTTTGGGAAAAGTTTGGAATTCCTGCACATATCCTTCAACTTTCTCATTCACATGTCGGCTGTGATTTGTGAAGTCAAAAGCTTGGAGAAAGCCAAATATAATTGCTATGTAACAAGACACTCAATGAGAAGGGACTGCTTCGAGCTCAGTGTCATCCAGTGTGATATTCATTGTGAAAATATCATAGGCAAGGAACGTAATAGAATTTCCATGCATAAGAAGATGAGAATTAGGAGCAGGAATAGGCCATTTGGCCCCTTGAGCCTGCTCCTCCATTCAATGACTGACCTTCTACCTCAAGTCCACTTGCCTGCACTATTCCCATATCCCATTATTTCTTTAATGTCCAAAAATCTATCGATCTCTGTCTTGAATATACTCAAAGACTTAGCCTCCACAGCCCTCTGCAGCAGAGAATTCCAAAGATTCACCACCCTCTGAGTGAAGAAGTTTCTCCTCATCTCAGTCCTAAATGGCCAACCTCTTATTCTGTGTCTGTGACCCCTATTTCTAGACTTCCCGGCCAGAGGGAAACATCCTCCCTGCATCTACCCTGTCAAGCCGTGTAAGAATTTTGCATGTTTTAATGAGATTACCTCTCATTCTTCTAAACTCTAGAGAATATAGGCCTAGTCTACTCAATCTCTCCTCATAGGACATTCTCCCTCATCCCAGACTCAGTCTGGTGAACCTTTGTTGCACTCCCTCAATGGCAAGTATATCCTTCCTTAGGTAAGGAGACCGGGGGCTAGAATTTCCTAACAGCTCGCCAGCACCCGATCGCTGTCCAAAAGATTGCTAAGACTGGGAAGATTATCACTGGCGAAAACATAGCCCAACCCATCCCCCCATTCTGGGCAAAAAAGTGCAATTTAGGGTCGATTGGGTGGTTCGTAATCAAAATGGGCAAAACATTAAAAAAATCAATAAAAGTTTACCCCGAGGCTGTGGGTTGGACCTAACATCAGAAAAACAATTAAAAAAATGTTCAAAAAACATCAACTAAAAAAAATCAACAAAACATTCCCAAGACACTTTACAACTAAATCACCACAACACATTTTTTTAAAAAATGAGTAAAAAACCAATTACTAACCTTTTTCTTGCAGAGGTACTCAGCTACTGCCCAGCTCCGCTGATCCTCGTGGGCGTTTAAAAAAAAACCTCACCTACGGGTCACCGCTGAGCCAAATATCACACCAGGGCGATCTCAGGATGGTGCACGCCGCCAGTCCGCTCCCCAGCAGTATCTCAAAACCGCCGGCAAGGACATGTCAGGTAAGGACATTTTCGCTTACCTGATTAGCACCCACAATGACCAATACTGCCCAGAAACCGGGTGGTGAGCCATAGCAACTTCTAGCCCTGTGAGTGACATCAACAACAAATCGCTTCTCGGCCTTTTGGCTAAGATCATGCATAACTGACCTGACCAGCCACCATGACCTCCGGGTGGTTCTCCCTGGATCAGGAAGGTATATGCTTTCTTTTTTGGAAACAGGAGGTGGGTGGGGTGGCTTGACCCATCCACCTCCACGGAGGTGTGTGGGGGACCTGACCCATCCACCTCCATGGCACGAACCTGGTATTGCAGTACTTCCAGGAACGGTGCAGTGGCTCTAGGCCTTTTGGCTAAGAGCATTGGCGCAGAGTGATCCTTGGCGTGTGCAAGGTGACCTCTGGCATTTGTGATTTGACAAAGAATTGGAACGATTGGCTACGAATTTCAAAAAAAAACAAAAACAAATCGCTTCTCGGCCTTTTGGCTAAGATCATGCATAACTGACCTGACAGGGGAGTAACCACCATAACCCCAAGGTGGTTCTCCCTGGATCAGGAAGGTATATGCTTGCTTTTTTGGAAATAGGAGGTGGGTGGGGTGGCTTGACCCATCCACCTCCATGGCACGAACCTGGTATTGCAGTACTTCCAGGAACGGTGCAGTGGCTCTAGGCCTTTTGGCTAAGAGCATTGGCGCAGAGTGATCCTTGAATGGGCCCAAGGTGACCTCTGGCGTTTGTGATTTGACAAAGAATTGGAACGATTGGCTACGAATTTCAAAAAAAAACACCAATAACAGTAATTATATAGCACCTTTAACTTAATAAAATGTCACAGGAGCATTATCAGACAAAATATGACACCAAGTCACACAATGAGCTATTAGGACAGGTGACTAAAAGCTTGATCAAAGAGTTACATTTTGAGGGGCGTCTGAACGGAGGAGAGAGGGGCGGGAAGTTTAGGGAGGGAATTCCAGAGCTTGGGGTCCAGGCAGCTGAAGTCAGGGCCCCAATGGTGGAGCGATTAAAAAGATAGGGAGGGGTGAGGCCATGTAATGGATGGTATTCACTTTCTTCAGGTCTGCCAGGCCTGTGGATCTAAAATGCGATAAAAATCAAAGATTAGCAAGATACCCCTGAACAGATTGCCCTTCAAGTTTCTGCAATTCACTCTCGGTCAAAGCATTTCATTGGGTTTACCTGCAAATGTTAATATTTGAAACTGGATTATGTTGGGAATCAGGATTTTTATGAATTAAGTTAAAAGGAGCTAACACGCATATATTCAATGGATATGGTAGCATAGTGGTTATGTTACTGGACTCATAATTCAGAGACCTTGACAAATATCCCTAAACACGAGTTCAAATCCCACTACAGAAACTGTGGAATTTAAATTCAATTAAGTAAATCTGGATTTAAAAAGTGGTGTCATATAATTACTGAATTTTTGTAAAAACCCATCTGGCTCACTAATGCCCTTTAGGGAAAGAAGTCTGCCATCCTTACCTGGTCTGGCTTATATGTCACCCCAGACCCACAGCAATGTGGTTGACTGTTAACATAGAAACATAGAAAATATGTGCAGGAGTAGGCCATTCGGCCCTTCGAACCTGCACGATCATTCAATATGATCATGGCTGATCATGAAACTTCAATACCCCATTCTTGCTTTCTCTCCATACCCCTTGATCCCTTTAGCTGTAAGGGCCACATCTAACTCTCTTTTGAATATATCTAATGAACTGGTCTCAACAACTTTCTGTGGTAGGGAATTCCACAGGTTCACAATTCTCTGAGTGAAGAAGTTTCTCCTCATCTCGGTCCTAAATGGCTTACCTGTTATCCTTAGACTGTGACCCCCCCCTGGTTTTGGGCTTCCCCAACATTGGGAACATTCTTCCTGCATCTAACCTGTCCAATCCCGTCAGAATTTTATATGTTTCTATGAGATCCCCTCTCATTCTTATAAATTCCAGTGAATATAAGCCTAGTCGGTCCAGTCTTTCTTCATATGTCAGTCCTGCCATCCCGGGAATCAGTCTGGTGAACCTTCGCTGCACTCCCTCAATAGCAAGAACACGGCCTGAAAGCTATTCAGTTGTATTCAAGAAGGTGGCTCACCACCACCTTCTCCAGGGCAATTAGGGATGGGCAATAAATGCCCCACCCAAAACTGAATACGAGTAAAATATGAAAACAAAACCTCATAATTCAGGGAAAAGTGATTCAACATGGCAAATATGCATTTTGGAAGCAGAGTGACATTTTTAGTGGGGTGAACAGTAAATAGAAATGAATTCATTGGTTGGTGGAGGGAGGAATGCATATTGGCCAGGATATAGTTAGAGATCTCCCTGCTCCTCTTCAAAGAGTACCATGAGATATTTCATTTTAAACAAAGAAAAATGCACACGGGACCTCAGCTTATCTCATCCAAAGCATGGCACCTCTGACAATGCCGCACTCCCTCAGCGCAACACTGAAGTGTCATCACAGATTTTATGCTCAAATCTTGAAGTGGGGCTTGCTTTTGTAAATTAATTCTTGGGCTAGCAAGGCCAGCCTTTATTTCCCATCCCTAGTTTCCCTTGAGAAGGTGGTGGTGGGTTTTCTCCTTGAACCGCTGCAGTCCGTGCGGTGAAAGTGCTCCCACAGTGCTGTTACGGAGGGAGTTCCAGGATTTTGACCCAGCGACGATAAAGGAACGGGCGATATATTTCCAAGTCAGAATGGTGTTTGACTTAGAGGGGAATGTGGAGGTGATGGTGTTACCATGCGCCTGTTGCCCTTGGCCTTCTCGGTGGTGGAGGTTGCGGTTTTTGGAGGTGCTGCCGAAGAATCCTTGGCGAGTTGCTGCAGTGCATCTTGTAGCTGGTGTACACTGCAGCCACGGTGCGCCGGTGGTGGAGGAAGTGAATGTTCAAAATGCTGGATGGGGTGCCGATCAAGCGGGCTGCTTTATCCTGGATGGCACCGACCTTCTTGAGTGTTGTTGGAGCTGCACTCATCCAGGCAAATGAGGAGTTTTCCACCACACTCCTGACTTGTACCTTGTAGGTGGTGGAGAGTCAGGAGGTGTGTCACTCGCCGCTGAATACCCAGCCTCTGACCTGCTCTGGTAGCCACGGCATATATGCGGCTGGTCCCCTGAACCCCACAAACATCTGACCGAGAAGCAACAGCAGAGCCTACACTAGAGAACAGGAGAGAGGTCAGTGTCTCTGCTACTGTGGAGAGAAAAGAGCCAGAATAGATTACCGATCGGTGACATTGTGTGCGAGTAATGTGGTGGCATTTCGTGACACAATGCCGCATTTTGATGTCAAATGTGTTATCAGATGATGTAGAAAGGATGAGTCATTTGTTAAAGATAATTAATGGTGATATTAGGAGATGAATGCTTTACATGTTGCTGTGATTTTCCTTGAGTATTTTAGCAGAGGTCTCGGTTAAAATAGCAGACGAAGGAAAGTGATGCAAACGCTTTAATTGTTAGTCTGTTCCTCTCAGCATCAGTAATTTCCAGGCTAATGTTTGTGTTAAATACTAAAGAGCTTTAAAAGGCAAGTTGTATTGACACATTGTGCAACAGTTTACCACAGCATCAAAATATCCTCAAGTGTTTTATGCATCAATTACTTTTCTGAAGCACAGTAACTGTTGCTATGTAGAGAAGGTGTTTGCACGTCTGTTATTCACCATTGACTGGGAACAAATTGCTGGCACACCATCATCGAAACATTTCCAACTACCCATTCCCTGTCATTATTGACAATCACCGAGGGTAAATATAGCCCAACACGCCAGGCGGGCATCGCACGGGATCGGGTGGAATGCCGGTTTTACACCCTGCCCAGTATCATTGTTAGCCGTGGCTCAGTGGGTAGCACCCTCACTTCTAGGTCAGAAGGTTGTGGCGTCAAGTCCCACTCCAGAAACTTGACCACATAACTCTAGGCTGAAGGAGTGCTGCACTGTCGGAGGTGCAAGGCTGCATTAGAGGGAGCAGCGCGCGGCGGCCTGGCCAGGAAATCGGCATGGTCCCGGCCTGCAAGACCATCAGCAGGCCGGGGCCATCAGAGGGAGCAGCGTGTGGCGGCATACCACCGCAGGAAGGCGGCGGCTGCGAAGTCTGGTCGCTGATTGCAGTGCGGGCAGGCACAGCAGGAGGGGCGAAGGAGCGGCAAGAATTTGTAGAAGAAAGTGACCGGGGCCCAGGAGAGGCGTGAGTCTGAGGCCCAGAAGAAACGAGGGCCCAGGGGCAGCACGAGCCAGCCCACACTGCTATATGTGTGCGCGCTCGGTCCGTGCAGCAGAGCTGGTCTCCAGTTGTCTTGGTTTACCCTTGCTACTGGACCAAGACCTAGCTCTGTCAAGCCTGTGTGGTGGCTGGTGTGCAACGGCCACCACATGTTTCAAAAAATCCAAGCACAGGCATCTTCCACCCTTCAAGATGTAGTTCAGGATCTGGAGTATTAGGTCCTTCATTGAAACATCTGTGAACTCAATCCTTCTTGGCGTGGAAGCAAGTCATCCTCGATTCGAGGGATTGCCTATGATGGTGAGGATGGCACTGTCGGTGGTGCCGTCTTTCGGGTGAGCTGTTAAACCGAGGTCCGTCTGCTCTCTCAGGTGGACGTAAAAGATCCCAGGGCTCTATTTCGAAGAACAGCAGAGGAGTTCTCACCAGTGTCCTGGCCAATATTTATCAGTCAGTCAACATCACTAAACAACAGATGATCTGGTCATTATCACTTTGTTGTTGGTGGTAGTTTGCTGTGCCCGCGTTTCCTGCATTACAACAGTGACTACACTTCAAAAAATACTTCATTGCCTGTAATGCGCTTTGGGACATCCAGTGGTCAATGAGAGGTGTTATGTAAATGCAAGTCTTTCTTTCTTTCTTGCAATATTGCTCTTTGTTGACCAGTGGAGGGTAAAATTGGGCGAACATATAAAACCAGCATTCCATCCAATTCCACCAGTTTCAAGATGGGCAGTTAGTTTAACATTGGCCCCACAAGTTACTGTCTTCTTCGAAAAGAGCGTTGGATAAAACCCGTTTCTGCGAAGACTGTGAATGCAATAGTCCAGTTGATGCTAAAACACGTCACTGTGTCACAACACCATCTTACTTGTGCATGCTGTCACCATGATGAAAATGATGCGTGGGCTGTTTCGGTTAAATTCTGGGTTACTATGGCAGTGTCTTATTTATCGTACCATGTTTACTGTAAGACACAATTAACTCTTAGCTCACTGGCTAGCAAGTCTTTCTAGTTTTTTAATAGTGATTTTCATTATTCAGCAGCCGTGCAAATCGTATTCTTGCCTGAAATACATCGTAGCAGTGCCCAAACAGATAGTGGTGGTGAAATAGCAATAACATGCAGCAGTGGGAACCATTAACAAGTGAGCCAGTGATTTATTTATTAAGTGGCATTTTGGCACGAATTGCATTATTAAGCTGCAGTGCTGAGGGAGTGCAGCACTGTCGGAGGGGCGGTCTTTCGGATGAGATGTTATAGTATTAGGCAGTCCCTCATATCGAGGATGACCTCCTTCCACACCAAAAAGGGATGAGTTCACAGGTGTTTCAATGAGGGACCTGACAATCTCGGTCCTGAACTACATACTGAAGGGTGGAAGATGCCTGTGCATGGATTCTTTTAACATGGGGTGGCCGTTCCACACCAGCCGTTGCACATGGGCTTAACAGAGCTAGGTCTTGATCCAGTGGCAAGGGTTAACCAAGACAACTGGAGACCAAGCTCTGCTGCACGGACCTAGTGCGCACACATACTCCTACTATTCATAGATCGCAATGTTGCCTCTGGGCCCTCACCTCTACTGGGCCCCAATCACGATGCTCCTGGGCCCTGATCGCTCACTGCTCTTCCGCCCCAATCAAAAATGAAGCAGTCAGAAACAGGACATCAATTAGTCTCCTCTTATCTTGGAGACATCAAATATCAATACACTGTTATTTGAAATACCAAAATATTAAACTCCAGCCTAGTTGAAGGGTTATTAACATCAGCAGAAACAAACGCCAACTAACAGAATGAACATATGAGATGTTAATGCCTCAGCTGAAAGATGGCACTTCCAACAGTGCAGCACTCCCTCAGTACTGCAATGGAAATGTCAGCCTAGCTATTGTGCTCACGTCTCTGGAGAAGGACTCAAACCCTCAACCTTGTAACTCAAAGATAGCTGAGCTATGGCTGAAGCAGGCGCACTAAAGATGAAAGATTTACCCCATGATGAATGAGCATTTGAGTGACCAGTGCTTATTGCGTTAAACCCACGGCATTCCCCGGGTCACCCCTATCGACACCCTGGTCAGCTGATGCAACGCAAAGTGAGGATCAGACCTGCTACCTTCTTGGTATCTGTAGCTGAGTTCCAGCAGGGACTTCCTCAGCTAAACAAGGAAAGGGGCCCAGCAATGGTAGACACAGTGAAAGATTACTATAATTACCGTTACTAAATCCCTGTCCATCAGCTCAATAGTAACCTTGGGGCGGAATGAATCTACTCCACTGCTGTCAGTTCTGAACTCGCCGTCATCTGTATCACTTTCTGTGACTCGTCGCTGTTTCACGTTGTCTAACCAGTGCTTCTTTGGTCTTCCTCAGCTTCTTGTTCCATCTACCTCTGTCCACCGACCACGAGAGCCGATCCAGCTCTCTCTAGCCCTACAACCCTCCGAGATCTCTGCGCTCCTCCAATTCTGGCTTCTTGAGCATTCCCAATTTTAATTGTTGCACCATTGTCGGCCGTGCCTTCAGCTGCCAAGGCCTTAAGCTCTGGAATTCCCTCCAGAAACCTCTCCGCCTCTCTTTCCTCCTTTAAGATGCTCCTCAAAACCTACCTCTTTGACCAAGCTTTTGGTCATCTACCCTGGTATCTCCTTACATGGCTCGGTGTCAAAGTTTGCTTGATAACGCTCCTGTGAAGCGCCTTAGGATGTTTTACAACATCAAGGCTCTATATAAATGCAAGTCATTATTGTTGTTGTTGTAATGCGCCCCAAAACCATCGCAATCATCTCTTGGATCTTCTGTAGAAACGTTTGTTTCTTGTTCAAGCATTTTCTTTCTATACAAGTGAGAGATGTGGTTTAATCAAACAGGAACATTCAGAGAAGTTATCAAGAAGCCCTAATAGGAATCTTTAATGGCAGAAATGAATCAAAATGGTGTGATGTATCAGTTGAATGCACAATTCCGCTTTATAACTTCGCCGATGTACAAGATTTTCAATCGGAAAGGATTTACATATTAGCGCTTATTATGAGAAGAAACAAACATTTTAATTTTTTGTTTCAAATCCTGTCATATTTATACATATCGCAGCAATTGTGTTATAGTGTTGAAGGGGCCAGTCAAGTTGAAGGAAGCAATCAAATATTAATCAATTCAATGTGCCATGTGGTGGTTTCAGGAAAGCTTTTGTGCGTCAGTGTGATGTCTGTAGGCTGGCTGTGACGTGGCTGTGTGAGAACAGAGGAGCTCTCTTGAAGCAAGCTGTCTGAGGATTCTGCTTTAACTGCAGACTTGGCTCAGAGTTTAACCCCTTCCCCCATGTCGTCCAGTGGAAAGCTCTGGCACCACTGTGCCGGCCGTTTAAACGTTTTTACGGACCCACGTCATGCCATTATTGAGCCACCCGCCAAAGCCAGGCTCTGAACAACGTTCGAAGGTCCTGGCTCGATGACATCATCGGCGCCACGTCGTCCAATGAATCGAACGTCACGGGGAGGATTCCCGGGCTGGCGGCTGTCCCCCGGCAGATCCGAGGCGGGTGGCTCCGACAGGCTAAGTTAAATGTGAAAGATCTGCTCCTTGTTGCACTCCTTGTGGGCCAGGAGGAGCGGGAGTGAATTTCTCCCCTCACCCCCCCGATTGACGTTCGAAGCACCACAGTGTCAGCCGTGGCTCAGTGGGTAGCACTCTTGCCTCTGAGTCAGAAGGTTGTGAGCAAAAAAACAAAATCTAGGCTGACCATCCAGAGCAGTGCTGAGGAAATGCTGCACTGTGGGAGGTGCTGTCTTTCGGATGAGATGTTAAACCAAGGCCCCGTCTGTTCTCTCAGGTCTTCGTAAACGATCCCATGGCACTACTTCGAAGAAGTGAAGGGCAGTTATCCCCAGTGCCATGGCTAATATTTATCCCTCAACTAACATCTGAAGAACAGATGATATGGTCATTATCTCATTGCTTTTTGTGGAAGCTTGCTGTGTGCAAATCGGCTGCTGCATTTCTTACATTACAACAGTGACTGCACTCCAAAAGTGCTTCCTTGGCTGTAAAGCACTTTAGGAAATACAGAGGTCGTGAAAGGTGCTATATAAATGCAAGTTATTTTTTTGCTTCATTGCTTCATATTGCTGTGGCTCTGTCGATGCACATTTACCTTGAAGTCAGAAGGTTGTGATTTCAAGTCCCACTCCAGAGACTTGAGTACAAATCTAGACTGACAGTCCAGTGCAGTGCTGAGGGAGCGCCGCACTGTCAGAGGTGCCGTCTTTCGGATGAGACATTAAACCGAAGTCCCGTGCACAAATTGGCTGTCGTGTTTCCCACATGGCAACAGTGACTACACTCCAAAAATACTTCATTGGCTGTAAAGTGCTTTGAGACGTCCGGTGGTTGTGAAAGGCGTTATATAAATCCAAGTCTTTCTTTTTATGATCATAAGGTCAAAAAGGAACAGGAGTAGGTCATCTGGCCCCTCGAGCCTGCTCCGCCATTGAATAAAATCTTGGCCGATCTGATCCTGGGCTCAGCTCCACTTCCCTGCCCGCTCCCCAGATAAGAGTTGTGATGGGAAACAAACCCAGGTCAACTGCTTGGAAGGCAACCATGCTTACCACTGCATCACCATCACACAATCTAATACCCTACGTGACCGAAACATTGACCTGAGTCTTGAAAGATCCACTTGTTGTAACATCCACTCCTGATATGCACTCCTGGGATGCAAAGGTTATGAAAGGGGTGGGTGAGGAGAACTCAATTGCGAGATTTTCCGCCACCGAAAAAAGATTGGTTCAACCTCTGTGAGCGTTGCCTTGGTGAGAGAGACCCACGCTTCATTCTGGTCAGTGTCAAGGAGCTGATGGGGTTTTTAATGCAAAGTGTTGAAATCCAAGACAAGGCGACGTTATCATTGCATCTGAAGCAGATCCCTTCTCACAAAGGGTTGTGTTCTCTAAAAACAAACGGGTGGGTTTGGAGCGTGGGGGCAGTTAAAGTGTTAAAAATGGGATTCCTGACCTGATCCCTCCTCCGACCCATCCACTTCCGATTTTGACGGAGGCACGATGAGGGGGGGACAGGCGACCAACCCGCTCCCAGTGGGCGTTTACTCAATTTAAATATTATAATGAGACTGGAAGCCTTTTTTTTCTCCCCGTCCATTTTGTGTTTAGCTGCCTGGGGACAGGTTTCACACAATTCGTGAAACCCAGCAGTTAAACAGAGGCGGGGACTGCTACATGCAGGAGGTAAGTGGCTTTATACCTACTCCTGGATCCAGGGTCCTGACTGTACCCAACCCCCTCGATCGGAAACACCACCACAAGGCCTCTGATCTCCTTCCCAGTCCACACACGCTCCCCAACGATGACGATGAAGCCGGCTAGGATCTTCTCTCCCCCCCCCAACCCCCTTCGAACCCCCCCCCCCCCCCCCACCCACCACCCCGATCCTTGCCAGAAACCCCCCGCACGATCCCTGGCCAAAAGACTCCTGATCTACAGCCGACCATCCCCCCCCAATCCCCCGCCGAAATCCCGCTGCGATCCTCTCCCCCTCCCCCCCACCACCCGACTCTGATACCCATCCCCGGCTGATTTTCTCTTCCCACCTCTTGATTCCCGACCCCTGCTAATTGCTGACACCCCCCTCCCCCTCGCGCGATCCCTCCCTCGGCGGGCCCCTCGCTTGTGAGGCCTCACCGCCTGCAGCCAGCCGGCCTCTCAATCTGGCTGGCTGTGGGCAGGAATCTGAGGCAGGGCCTGCGGGAAACCTAGCTTCACAGGTTTCCTGCCCACCTCATATTCACCCCGCCCCCAACCCAACTCCCAAAAGAAAATTCCGGCCAGTGATTTTTTTCCACTCTCATTATTGCAAGTTATATCAACAACAACTTGCATTTATATAGCACCTTTAACGTAGTAAATCATGCCAAGGTGCTTCACAGGAATGTTATCATACAAAATTTGACACCGGAGATGTTATGTATGCATGCCAATGATGTACTGATGTACTGTAACACTAGACCTAAATGTACCTTCACCCTGTATATACCTTAACTGTACACCAGAGGGTGCTGCTGCTGGAGACCTAAGGGTCACCTGTGCACTGCAGGTAACCCAGTATAAAAGGGAGCTCACCTCTTGGTGTCCTCACTCTAGGAGCTGCAATAAAGGACTACAGTCTGTAAAGTTCAAGTGCCATACCCCTGCCTCATGGAGTCATTAACAGAGTTCCTTCATACACAATAACTGGCGACGCGGTTACGAATTCCACGCACAACATGTCTAATCTCAGCAACTTCCAACCATTCACCGATGGGGAAGATTGGGATGCCTTTGTGGAAAGGTTAGAACACTTCTTCATCGCCAACGACCTGGATGGGGACTCACCAGCCACACTGGCGAACAAGCGCAGGGCCATCCTGCTTAGTAGTTGTGGGCCTACTATCCATGGCCTCATCAGGGACCTACTAGCCCCACCGAAGACAACAACCAAGAGCTATGAGGAGCTCGTAACCTTATTACAAGAGCAACTGAAAACCAAAGAGAGCATCCTCACAGCCAGGCACCGGTTTTACACTCACCGGCGACCCGAAGGCCGAGAAATTGCTAAGTATGCTGCAGATTTAAGAAGGTTGGCTGCACCATGTGATTTTGGCAACCATCTCACCGAAGCACTAAGGGACATATTCGTTATTGGAATCGGCCATGAGGGCCTCCTCCACAAACTGCTCTCTGCGGACATCACAGTCACCCTGCAGAAGGCAATCAAAGTGAGCCAGGCCTACATAATTTCGGTCTGCGACTCTAAACGAATGATGACCCACACCCAGAACTTTAAACTGACGAGCGCAGTGAACAGAATGGCGACTTTCAAAGGCAGAAATGCTGCCCCGAGTCCCGCAACCCTGAGTCCGCCACATGGGGGCCAACCAGCTAGCTCCGTGTTGGTGCTGTGGAGGAAACCACAGGGCCCACCAGTGACGCTACAAAGACTATACCTGCAAAGGCTGCAATGCAAGAGGTCACTTTCAGAGAATGTACAGAAAAATCTTTAATCACCGCGTCGCTGAAGAATTGGCTGATCACCGGGGCTCCGACACTGATGAAGGTGAAGCTGCTCAATCCCTGGAAGAAGAGTACGGAATTTATACCTGCTCCACCGAGAGTTCTAAGATGGAAGTGGACATCAACGGAGTTCCAGTTTCGATGGCGATCGACACAGGGGCGAGCCAGTGTTTGATGAGCCAGATTGACCTTTGACAAACTTTGAAACAATCCCGCCGAACGACCAAAGCTGTCTCCTATCCAGGCAAAGCTGCTCACCTACACCAAAGACACCATCCCAGTCATTGGCAGCGTGGACGTCCAGGTCTCCCAGGGCGGCGTGATGAACAAACCCCCCTTGTGGATTGTTGCCAGCGATGGTCCAACGCTGCTGGGAAGATGTTGGATGAAGCAGGTCCAAGTCAGTTGAAGCAATGATGACCTCCAGGCCCTAGCGGTTGACATCCCACACGGCCCGGATCCATCGCTGCACCTAGAAATCCTACCGTCCAGCTTGACTGCGCGGCGACGACTGCACAACACCGTGGTGAGATCACCCAACCCAAACGTGCCGACCTCACCTTCCGTGCTGTGGCAGGACTCCGCGGGAAGAAGATCGGTGAAAAAGATGGATTCCCAACGTCTGTGGCCGAACCTGAGAAGAAAAAGTTCACCTCAGCCGACCTGGAGGAGACGAGAAGATGCCGGCCGCACCACGAGGTGAAGAACCTAGAATCAAAATGGCTGCGACCAGACCACGAGAGGCAGCGTTGGAGGAGCGACATGTGGCACCGAGTGGCAAACCAGATTGGAAGGCCCCCTTAAAGGAGACCAAGGAAATTAAAGGGACAGTCTCACTTTAGGCCCAGTGATGCCAAGGACATTAAAGTTAAAAGTGCAGTAAGCGAATGCAGGTATGCAAATGTAACGTTCAATTGTGATGCCGGATTAATTAATGAAAAAAATGTAATGAATGCTTGTGAAGGTGATGTTAGTAACAAGTTTGTCCTGTTAAATGCTGATGCTAGAAATTTTAATATGATAAATGTAACCCTGTATGGAGACACCGATACACAAGAAAGTGTAAGGGCTAAATGTGATAATGTAAAGAGAGATAACAGTGTAGAATTGACTATTTGTGACTGTAGCCAATGTCTCATGCATGCAGAAAGTAGACTATTAAAGGACACCAGGTTCTACAGGTGCAATGTAAATGCCAGAGGTATCCCCCCATGGGAAACCCTCAGGTCCAGCGGGCTATCTGATCATGTAGCCTGGGCCTTTAGGACAAATGTGATGCCCCAGGAAGGGCTCACACACACCCAGTGGGAGCAGACCCACTGCAGGGACAGCGGTCAATGGGCAGCACAGCCACCACCACTGGCAACCTGCCCCAGATCGGCCCTACACCCCCTGGCCACCAGGGCCAGCACCAGGAGCGGGAGGCCAGTATCCTCCAGCTTTTCTGGTGGACCCTGGGATGACTAGACTTCCACCACCAATGGAGGACAAGGAGCCCACACAGCCCTGTGGCTCTGCCCACCACCAAACACCAACACTTACCCACTCTGCAGTGTATGTACCTTATCCATTGCACTGGCTCCACCACTGAGGAATCCTCCACCAGTGACACCCACATGGTCTGTGTGTGTGAGGGGGGGGGGGGGGAATGAATGAGAGCAGCCTCAAGCATAGTGATCACACCTGACACCCACACAACCCTCACCACAACCTCCCACAACCCACTACTGATCACCTCCCCATGTCATGGCAATAAGGACTTGGGAAAGGCTTAGGGGGGAGTGTTGTTATGTATGCATGCCAATGATGTTCTGATGTACTGTAACACTAGACCTAAATGTACCTTCACCCTGTATATACCTTACCTGTACACCAGAGGGTGCTGCTGCTGGAGACCTAAGGATCATCTGCACACTGCAGGTAACCCAGTATAAAAGGTGCCCTCACTCGAGAAAAGGTGTCCGCACTCTAGGAACTGCAATAAAGGACTACAGCCTGTACAGTTCAAGTGCCATACCCCTGCCTCGTGGAGTCATTAACAGAGTGCCTACATACACAATAGGAGATATTAGGACAGGTGACCAAAAGCTTGGTCAAAGAGGTAGATTTGAAGGAGTGTCTTAAGGAGAGGAGAGAGGTGGCGAGGCGGAGATGTTTAATGAGGGAATTGAAGAGCTTATTGCCCAGGCAGCTGAAGGCACGGCCACCAAAGGTAGAGTGATGAAAATTAGGGATGCGCAAGAGACCAGAATTGGTCGTGTGCAGAGATCAAAGTTATATCAAAGTTTGATCGAACTAGTGGTGTTAACTAATTATAGTTTTTGAATAATGAGGCTGTGCAGATCAATGAGTTCACATGACCTTTCAATGCTAACAATTCCTGAGAGTAATGTCTCTATTTTCTTTATATTCCTCTGCAGCTTTCCCCTCACCTGTCCTTTATTCCCTGGCCCAGAGGGCACTGCCTCACTGCCAATGCCATTCCCTATCTGAGACTGGAATGGGTTTCTCACTTGTGTGGCTCAGTTCAGTCCCCCTCTTAAGGCAGCAACGGAGATCAGAAAATAATTGTGTGCAGAATTGCTGCTAAGTTTTTCTTTTGCAAAATAAAATATGCTCATCAAAGTGAGCGATGTCCGTGCTTGCGAATTTAAATCTTCCCATTACAGGCATCAAGCACTCCCAGGGTAGATACAGCACAACCAAGGGCCTCTGCACTGGGAAAGGAAAGAACTTGCATTTCGATAGCACCTTTCATGACCTCAGGATTTCCCAAAGCGCTTTGCAGCCAATGAAGTACTTGCATTTATATAGCGCCTTTAACGCAGTGAAACGTCCCAAGGCGCTTCACAGCAGTATTATGAGATAAAAAATTTGACACCAAGCCGCATAAGTAGAAATTAGTGCAGGTCAAAAAGGTAGGTTTTAAGGAGCGTCTTGAAGGAACAAAAAGAGGTAGAGAGGCGGAGAGATTTAGGGAGGGAGTTCCAGAGCTTGTTGCCCAGGCTACAGAAGGCACGGTCGCCGATGGTTGAGCGATTATAATCAGGGATGCTCAAGAATTAGAGGAGCGCAGACATCTCGGGGAGGGGGTTGTGGGGCTGGAGGAGATCACAGAGATATGGAGGGGCGAGGCCATGGAAGGATTTGAAAATGAGAATGACAATTTTGAAATCGAGGCATTGCTTAACCTGAAGCCATTGTAGGTCAGTGAGCAGAGGGACTCAAGGTGCGAATTAGGATATGGGCAGCTGAGTTTTATATCACTTCTAGTCACTGTTGTAATGTAGGAAATGCGGCAGCCAATTTGCGCACATCAAGGTCCAACAATCAGCAATATGATAATGACCAGATAATCTGTTTTAGTGATGTTGATTGAGGGATAAATATTGGCCTCTGCTCTTCTTCAAAATAGTGCCATAGGATCATTTACACCCCCGTGAGAGAACAGACTGGGGCCTCGGTTTATCGCCTCATCCGAAAGACAGCACCTCTGATAGTGCTGCACGCCCTCAATACTATACTGGGAGTGTAAACCTGGATTATGTGCTCAAGTTTCTGCAGTGGGACTTGAACCCACGACCTTCTGACTGACAACATGCCTCAGCCTTAACCCCAGAAGAGCTCTCCTGAATGTCATAGAATTTTACAGCACGAAGGAGGCCATTTCGGCCCATCATGTCCGAGTCAGCCGACCAACAGTTATCCAGCCTAATCCCACTTTCCAGCTCTTGGTGTATCCCTGTAAGTTACAGCTCTTTAAGTGCACATCCAAGTATTCTTTAAATGTGATGAAGCTTTCTGCCTCTACCACCCTTTCAGGCAATGAATTCCAGACCCCCATCACGCTCTGGGTAAATAAATTTCCCCTCATATCTCCTCTGTACCTCCCCTCAATTACTTTAAATCTATGCCCCCTCTTTGTTAACCCCTCTGCTAAGGGAAACAGGTCCTTTCTAGCCACTCTATCCAGGCCCCTCATAAATTTATACACATCAATCAGATCTCCCCTCAGCATCAAAGTTCCAAAGAAAACAGACCCAGCATCTCCAATCTTTCTTTATAGCCAAAATTCTCCAGTCCAGGCAACAGTCTTGTAAATCTCCTCTGCACCCTTTCCAGTGCAATCACATCTTTCCTGTAATGTGGTGACCAGAACTGCACACAGTACTCCAGCTGCGGCTTAACCAGTGTTTTACACAGTTCAAGCATAATCTCCTTGCTCTTATATTCCATGCCTCAGCTAATAAAGTCGAGGAGGCGGGAGCTCGGAGCAGCGCGAGTCCGGGGTCGGCGAGAGGCCTATAAAGGCCAGCGGGAGCTCGGAGCAGTCAGTCGAGGAGGCGGGAGCTCGGAGCAGCGCGAGTCCGGGGTCGGCGAGAGGCCTATAAAGGCCAGCGGGAGCTCGGAGCAGTCAGTCGAGGAGGCGGGAGCTCGGAGCAGCGCGAGTCCGGGGTCGGCGAGAGGCCTATAAAGGCCAGCGGGAGCTCGGAGCAGTCAGTCGAGGAGGCGGGAGCTCGGAGCAGCGCGAGTCCGGGGTCGGCGAGAGGCCTATAAAGGCCAGCGGGAGCTCGGAGCAGTCAGTCGAGGAGGCGGGAGCTCGGAGCAGCGCGAGTCCGGGGTCGGCGAGAGGCCTATAAAGGCCAGCGGGAGCTCGGAGCAGTCAGTCGAGGAGGCGGGAGCTCGGAGCAGCGTGAGTCCGGGGTCGGCGAGAGGCGTACCGGTGCAGCTACAGGGAGAAGGCAAAAAAACAAAGGTGACGTCACAGCCTAGGGGGTAAGTGATTGGCTGGTGATTGGTGAGTAGTTTTTCTTTTTCTTCTTATATTGGTCAGTAACTTTTAACATTGTTATTACCAGTTTAAGTGTATCTAAGGGTTAAGTCATGGCAGGAGAGCTCGGTCGGGTGTTATGCTCCTCCTGTACCATGTGGGAACTCAGGGACGCTTCCGGTGTCCCTGACGACTATGTGTGCGGGAAGTGTATCCGCCTCCAGCTCCTGACGGTCCGCGTTACGGAATTGGAGCTGAGGGTGGATTCACTCTGGAGCATCCACGATGCTGAGAATGACGTGAGTATCACGTGTAGTGAGTTGGTCTAACCGCAGGGAAAGGGTCCACAGCCAGATAGGGAATGGAAGACCAGCAGGAAGAGTAGAGCAAGGAAGGTAGTGCAGGGGTCCCCTGCGGTCATCCCCCTGCAAAACAGATACACCGCTTTGGGTACTGTTGAGGGGAATGACTCATCAGGGGAGGGCAGCAGCAGCCAAGTTCATGGCACCGTGGCTGGCTCTGCTGCACAGGAGGGCAAGAAAAAGAGTGGGAGAGCGATAGTGATAGGGGATTCAATTGTGAGGGGAATAGATAGGCGTTTCTGCGGCCGCAACCGAGACTCCAGGATGGTATGTTGCCTCCCTGGTGCAAGGGTCAAGGATGTCTCGGAGCGGGTGCAGGACATTCTGAAATGGGAGGGAGAACAGCCAGTTGTCGTGGTGCACATTGGTACCAACGACATAGGCAAAAAAAGGGATGAGGTCCTACGAAACGAATTTAAGGAGCTAGGAGCTAAATTAAAAAGTAGGACCTCAAAAGTAGTAATCTCGGGATTGCTACCAGTGCCACGTGATAGTCAGAGTAGGAATCGCAGGATAGCGCAGATGAATACGTGGCTTGAGCAGTGGTGCAGCAGGGAGGGATTCAAATTCCTGGGGCATTGGGACCGGTTCTGGGGGAGGTGGGACCAGTACAAACCGGACGGTCTGCACCTGGGCAGGACTGGAACCAATGTCCTCGGGGGAGTGTTTGCTAGTGCTGTTGGGGAGGATTTAAACTAATATGGCAGGGGGATGGGAACCAATGCAGGGAGACAGAGGGAAACAAAAAGGAGCCAAAAGCAAAAGACAGAAAGGAGATGAGGAAAAGTGTAGGGCAGAGAAACCCAAGGCAAAGAACAAAAAGGGCCACTGTACAGCAAAATTCTAAAAGGACAAAGGGTGTTAATAAAACAAGCCTGAAGGCTTTGTGTCTTAATGCAAGGAGTATCCGCAATAAGGTGGATGAATTAATTGTGCAAATAGATGTTAACAAATATGATGTGATTGGGATTACGGAGACGTGGCTCCAGGATGATCAGGGCTGGGAACTCAACATTCAGGGGTATTCAACATTCAGGAAGGATAGAATAAAAGGAAAAGGAGGTGGGGTAGCATTGCTGGTTAAAGAGGAGATTAATGCAATAGTTAGGAAAGACATTAGCTTGGATGATGTGGAATCTATATGGGTAGAGCTGCAGAACACCAAAGGGCAAAAAACGTTAGTAGGAGTTGTGTACAGACCTCCAAACAGTAATAGGGATGTTGGGGAGGGCATCAAACAGGAAATTAGGGGTGCATGCAATAAAGGTGTAGCAGTTATAATGGGTGACTTTAATATGCACATAGATTGGGCTAGCCAAACTGGAAGCAATACGGTGGAGGAGGATTTCCTGGAGTGCATAAGGGATGGTTTTCTAGACCAATATGTTGAGGAACCAACTAGGGGGGAGGCCATCTTAGACTGGGTGTTGTGTAATGAGAGAGGATTAATTAGCAATCTCATTGTGCGAGGCCCCTTGGGGAAGAGTGACCATAATATGGTGGAATTCTGCATTAGGATGGAGAATGAAACAGTAAATTCAGAGACCATGGTCCAGAACTTAAAGAAGGGTAACTTTGAAGGTATGAGGCGAGAATTGGCTAGGATAGATTGGCGAATGATACTTAGGGGGTTGACTGTGGATGGGCAATGGCAGACATTTAGAGACCGCATGGATGAAGTACAACAATTGTACATTCCTGTCTGGCGTAAAAATAAAAAGGGGAAGGTGGCTCAACCGTGGCTATCTAGGGAAATCAGGGATAGTATTAAAGCCAAGGAAGTGGCATACAAATTGGCCAGAAATAGCAGCGAACCTGGGGACTGGGAGAAATTTAGAACTCAGCAGAGGAGGACAAAGGGTTTGATTAGGACAGGGAAAATGGAGTACGAGAAGAAGCTTGCAGGGAACATTAAGGCGGATTGCAAAAGTTTCTATAGGTATGTAAAGAGAAAAAGGTTGGTGAAGACAAACGTAGGTCCCCTGCAGTCAGAATCAGGGGAAGTCATAACGGGGAACAAAGAAATGGCGGATCAATTGAACAAGTACTTTGGTTCGGTATTCACTAAGGAGGATACAAACAACCTTCCGGATATAAAAGGGGTCAGAGGGTCTAGTAAGGAAGAGGAACTGAGGGAAATCTTTATTAGTCGGGAAATTGTGTTGGGGAAATTGATGGGATTGAAGGCAGATAAATCCCCAGGGCCTGATGGCCTGCATCCTAGAGTACTTAAGGAGGTGGCCTTGGAAATAGCGGATGCATTGACAATCATTTTCCAACATTCCATTGACTCTGGATCAGTTCCTATGGAGTGGAGGGTAGCCAATGTAACCCCACTTTTTAAAAAAGGAGGGAGAGAGAAAACAGGGAATTATAGACCGGTCAGCCTGACCTCAGTAGTGGGTAAAATGATGGAATCAATTATTAAGGATGTCATAGCAGTGCATCTGGAAAATGGTGACATGATAGGTCCAAGTCAGCATGGATTTGTGAAAGGGAAATCATGCTTGACAAATCTTCTGGAATTTTTTGAGGATGTTTCCAGTAAAGTGGACAAAGGAGAACCAGTTGATGTGGTATATTTGGACTTTCAGAAGGCTTTCGACAAGGTCCCACACAAGAGATTAATGTGCAAAGTTAAAGCACATGGGATTGGGGGTAGTGTGCTGACGTGGATTGAGAACTGGTTGTCAGACAGGAAGCAAAGAGTAGGAGTAAACGGGTACTTTTCAGAATGGCAGGCAGTGACTAGTGGAGTGCCGCAAGGTTCTGTGCTGGGGCCCCAGCTGTTTACATTGTACATTAATGATTTAGACGAGGGGATTAAATGCAGTATCTCCAAATTTGCGGATGATACTAAGTTGGGTGGCAGTGTGAGCTGCGAGGAGGATGCTATTAGGCTGCAGAGTGACTTGGATAGGTTAGGTGAGTGGGCAAATGCATGGCAGATGAAGTATAATGTGGATAAATGTGAGGTTATCCACTTTGGTGGTAAAAACAGAGAGACAGACTATTATCTGAATGGTGACAGATTAGGAAAAGGGAAGGTGCAACAAGACCTGGGTGTCATGGTACATCAGTCATTGAAGGTTGGCATGCAGGTACAGCAGGCGGTTAAGAAAGCAAATGGCATGTTGGCCTTCATAGCGAGGGGATTTGAATACAGGGGCAGGGAGGTGTTGCTACAGTTGTACAGGGCCTTGGTGAGGCCACACCTGGAGTATTGTGTACAGTTTTGGTCTCCTAACTTGAGGAAGGACATTCTTGCTATTGAGGGAGTGCAGCGAAGGTTCACCAGACTGATTCCCGGGATGGCGGGACTGACCTATCAAGAAAGATTGGATCAATTGGGCTTGTATTCACTGGAGTTCAGAAGAATGAGAGGGGACCTCATAGAAACGTTTAAAATTCTGACGGGTTTAGACAGGTTAGATGCAGAAAGAATGTTCCCAATGTTGGGGAAGTCCAGAACCAGGGGTCACAGTCTGAGGATAAGGGGTAAGCCATTTAGGACCGAGATGAGAAGAAACTTCTTCACCCAGAGAGTGGTGAACCTGTGGAATTCTCTACCACAGAAAGTAGTTGAGGCCAATTCACTAAATATATTCAAAAGGGAGTTAGATGAAGTCCTTACTACTCGGGGGATCAAGGGTTATGGCGAGAAAGCAGGAAGGGGGTACTGAAGTTTCATGTTCAGCCATGAACTCATTGAATGGCGGTGCAGGCTAGAAGGGCTGAATGGCCTGCTCCTGCACCTATTTTCTATGTTTTCTATGTTTTCTATTCCATATGCCTTCTTGTCGACCTGTCCTGCTACTTCAGGGATCTGTGGACATGCACTCCAAGGTCCCTTTGTTCCTCTACACTTTTCAGTGTCGTACCATTTAATGTGTATTCCCTTGCCTTGTTAGACCTCCCGAAATGCATTACCTCACACTTCTCCATCTTTAACTTCACCCTTTACTCCATCTCCCTCACACCAGACACCTTGTGACCTCTCTGAGTGAGCTTAACAGTTCGGGACAATTTTGCTTGGCAGGTTTGGTCCACTAGGAACTGGATTGAGTTTGCCCATACTCATTTTATATCGGACCCTTAGAGCTGGGATAGAAACGGTACCTTAATTTCATCCATCTGGGTCAGAGGTGAAAGGTCAGCATTTGTTCCACCTGTTCTGCCGCTTTAAAGTTAGAAAGGCCATGCTTGCATCTATGTGGCGCCTTTTCCAACCTCAACTTACCACCCCGGCATAAAACTCCAATTATAGGGCCCAACATTGGCAATGACGTGCATCAATTTTTTTGGAGTAAGTTGTTTTTTCTGGCGTAAGTTAGAAAATGCCATTTTCCCCCCAAAATTTGCTCCAGAGTAAGTCAGTTAGGCCCGATTTTTTTTCGTTCAGTTTTTTTTTCAAAAGGGGGCGTTCCCAGACACTTACGACAGTTTTGGTCATTTATGCCACTTTGGCCAGCAAAAACATACTCCAAATTCACTTAGGCCAGCGTATGTGGCCAGCTCTGAAAAACCTTGCGGGCAGTGAAGAAAAAGCAGCGCACATTTGGCAGACATTAGGGCAGGGATCGGGGAGGGAAGGGAGCTGGAGAGCTCCTCAACAACCAAGCACCAAACATTGCAAGGAAAAGCTCAAGCCATTAAAATACAAAGAAAAGGAAGTAAATCCTACCTTATTTTTAAAGTCTGCCTGGGAAAGACAGCTGGCCGGCCTGTGCGTGAGGCCATTTGGCCTAGGATAGGGGAGGGAAGACGTGCACCGGAGGAGTCACAACCGTCTCGGGGGGGGTGCCGAGCGACCGGAGGAATCACAGCTCGTGGGTCTGGAAGTCTCATCTCTCCTCCCCGCCAGCGCCCCATCCCCCACCAAAACTCTCCTCCGTCCCGTCCCCCCAAAAAAACTTTCCTCCTCCTCCCCCCACTCCCCCCCAAAACTCTCCTCCTCCCTCCACCACACCCCCCCCCCCCCAATCAAAAGTTTCAAGCACAGCCACACAGCCACTAAATAAAAAATAAAACCGAAGTCCTACCTTGCCCGAGAACTCAGCGGGCCGGCGCGGGAGTCCACCCGGTCGGGGATAGGGTGCGGCGAGATCGGGCGTCCCTTTGGCCTGGGGTAGGGGCTGCGAGCATCGGGTCCTGCTCACAGCCCACAGGACACGCTGGGAGGGCAGGAGCATGTGCACAGCCCTCACTGAGCATGCGTGCAGGTGCCAGCAGTGCTTTCTGCGCTGGCCTATTGCTCCACCTCCTCCTTTAGCCACGCCATGACTCTGGGGACTCCGAAGTGTGGCCAGCACGGGGCCCCTTTTTTCTGGCGCCCTTTCCAGCGCGCAAAATCCACCGCTCTTCGGGTCAGTACGCCGATAAAAGGGCAATGTTGGGCCCTATGGAACCACCCCATTGTCATTCCGATTGATTTCATGGAAATGAATATCGGGCAGGGTTTCTATAGTGGCCGGCTGATCCGTTTGGCCAGTTTTACACCCGGGCGGGATCTGGAAATCTACCGCGGGATTGTTGTGTGTGTCTCAGTCAACCAGGAGACCAAAAAATAAATTAAAACCTGGTAGAAGGGAGGAGCTTTCCATCCAATGTATCTGAGCCTGATCTGCCTCGAGGTGGAAGAATGGTTTTTGCACTCACAGCAATGTTACACGTTGATTTCTATGATCATGTTACAGAAAACCAATAGCTCACCTATAACAGATATTAATTGTTCCTCGTTCTTGTCGTTCAATACCTTTGCTGTTCGCATCTTCAGCCTCTCGAGCATTAGACTGCGAAGAACTGAGCAACATCATTTGGCATTTCTTTCATCTGAGAGCGTTTGATCTTTGCGTTCAATCAACCAGCCTTGGAGCTCTCTTCCTTGAAGCTAAATAAACCGCCGGATCAATTCAAAATATGCATGAATTCCGGACATTAACCATAAATGAGAGCGGCATCAAATCCAAGTGTGTTATTTTCCAAAGAGACACTTAACCCCACAAGCAAAAAGCAATGCTCACATCACTCATTAGGAGCCAGACTGGGGACATCTGAATTCTGCCATTCTCCTGCTTGCAAAGTGAGTCTTTGGAGATCGATGGAGATTAAATGACAATACGGAAGATTAATGGACAATGCGTTAGCAGGAGGAAAATTTATTCGCACATAATGCAGAAGGTGGAAGCCAGAGCCATTGTATTGTGCCATGGTGAAGGGCTGTGGGCCATATTGTGTAGGAGACATGAATGGAGTACGGGAAGGGAGGAGACAACTTAATTAGGTGACACCTGCATTTATATAGCGCCTTTGACGATCTCAGGGCATCCCAAAGCGCTTCACAGCTATTTAAGTACCTTTGGAGTGTAGTCATTGTAGAAATGTTGGAAATGCGGCAGTCAATTTACACACAGCAAGCTCCCACAAACAGCAATGTGATAATGACTAGATGTTGATTGAGGGATCAATATTGGCCAGGATTCCAGGAAGAACTGCCCAGCTCTTCTTTGGAATAGTGCCATGGAATCTTTTACATCCACTTGAGAGACCAGACGAGGATTTGGTTTAGCGTCTCATCTGAAAGATGACACCTCCTACAGTGCAGCGCTCCCTCAGTACATCACTCCGACAGTGCAGCACTCCCTCAGTACTACACTCCGGCAGTGCAGCGCTCCCTTAGTACTGCACTCCGACAGTGCAGCTCTCCCTCAGTACCGCACTCCGACAGTGCAGCGCTCCCTCAGTACCGCACTCCGACAGTGCAGCGCTCCCTCAGTACCGCACTCCGACAGTGCAGCGCTCCCTCAGTACTACACTCCGACAGTGCGGCGCTCCCTCAGTACTACACACAAGCTGGGGGTTTATAAGCTTGTAGATTGTGGGAGGAATATAATACTAAGGGAAGTAAAGAGTGCCACAATTATGAGCTCCTGTGAAAGAATAAGAGTCAGCAGAGGGGGAATTGGATGGTGCAGTGTGCTGACTTAGACACTGAACTTTGACCTTAGAGATCTAGGTTCAAAGCCAGACAAGTCTCCTCTGTCTGTTGGCTGTAAGGGTCCTGTGGGAATAAGACGATAGCACAAAGCATCCCTACATTGGCACTAATTGGCAGACTCACTCAGAAAATCACTGCCTCATATCTAATCCGGGAATGCTTGACACTGAAACTGATTGCCTAAACTGGGAACATATTCAGTTTTCTAAGACAGATGTCATTCATTTTAATGAGCACAGAAATTCAGCTAAAATGAGGCAGGATCCAAAGATACACACCGAACAGATCCCACGGATGGTTTGTGTCCAGACCTCGCACTTTGTTCCTGATGCAAACCAAATCGAGCAGGGAAAAGCCAGGAACTGCAGCCTTAGTTATTTCGGGTGAGATGTGAAACCAAGGCCTCGCCTGCCTTCTCAGGTCGGCGCAAAAGATCCCCAGGAGACTATCCGCAGAAGGAAAGGGAGTTAGAACACAAGAACATTAGAAATAGGAGCAGGAGTAGGTAATTTGGCCCCTCGAGCCTGCTCCGCCATTCAATAAGATCATGGCTGATCTGATCGTGGACTCAGCTCCACTTCCCTGCCCGCTCCCCATAACGTCTCCTGGTGTCCCGGCTGAATTTCCTCCCTCAACCAACACCAAGATCAACTGGCAATTCATCTATTTGCTGTTTCTTGGGCCTACATTAGAACAGTGATTACACTTCAAAAAGTACATCATTGGCTGTAAAGCACTTTGGGACGTCCGGTGGCCGTGAGAGGCGCTATATAAATGCAAGCCTTTCAATGTCTTTCTTTCTTGCTCTACTGGCCGTCCAAATTGGCTGCCAGATTTGCCTTCATAACAACAGTGACCGTGCTTCAAAAGTAAACCACATATTGATGGGTTGGGATGAAGTTGGGTGGGAGGAGTCTGGTGTGGAGCATAAACACTGGCATCCACCCATTGGGCCGAATGGCCTGTTTCTGTGCTGTTAAATTCTATGGGGGCAAAATACCCCAGCGTCTCGTTTGGGGGAGGTAACCTAGTCGGGAGGTCCCGCCCCGGCCGTGAAATTGCGGGTACTCCACTTCCTGTTGGACGGCTTCAGGGGGCGCTACTCGGTTGCGATTTTCTGCATAGTGGTGATGCGTTTCAATGCACCTCCCCTTCCGTTAAAGGGGAGGGCCACTGCACACTCTGCTGGGTCTCTGTTGGCTTCCACCAAGGCGGCGTGGTGCTGAGGCCGCACAATGGCAACCTGGACCACGCCACGAAGACTCAAGACAGGCCGATCGGCCAGTCAGCCAAAACGGGAAAATGTGGGCAGGCTGCTTCCCCCCACCTCCCCTTTAACCTCCGCCCCGCGAGTGGCAGACGCGCAGGGCGCTGGCCAATTTTCGGCGTGGGGCGCTAAAGGGTCACCGCGCACGCCGAGGGCATCATCGCGGTTGCGCAGCGGCCTGGGTCACTACAAACAGGGCGAGGCGCTACCATATCAGCGCTTCCACCAACTCCTGCACAATTTCGGGCGAAAACAGGTTTGCCCCCGGAGGCACTAACAGGAGGTGCACAACAGGGGAATTCTGGCCACTGTGTAATTACCCTCCGTCTATGTAAAATGCTTTGGGATGTCCTGAGGATGTGATAAAGCACTTTGGAAATGCAAATTCTTTCTTCGCCTGACGCCTAAAACCTATAAGCAATTTATTCACCTCTAATTTACCTCAGTATTCAGGGAGTAGGGGCCAAGTTAGCAGCAAAAACACAACTCTGCATCAGACTACCAGTAAAATTGTGGGAGCTCTGCAAGTATGTAGAAACAGTAAAACAGTTTGTTATCATAGGTGAGAACGGGAAGCAATGAATTTATTTTCCCATATTTAGGCAGACGCACAACAGGGTGGACATTAACTCTCACGGGTTCACCGCACTGGCGAGATCATTTCCCGCCTGCCCACAAACAGTGTGAGGCTGGGTCCATTTTAACCACTGGGCCTCATTACTGTGTCACCATCAGTTCCTGCCCATGGTCGTCCGCTGGCTAGGTATGAGGAAGGGGTTGCCCAGGACGGTCTTGCAGGAGGGAAGAGCTGTGGGACGGGGGGGGCTTTAAACTTTCCTTTCAAGGCCCAAAGGAACACTCCTGGCCCCTGAACAAAGAAAAGTTTGTGATAAAACATTAGCTCTCGGGGCCTCCTCACTTCCCGCTCCGCTCCTGGCCAGTCCCAACCTGGCGGGAATTCTACAGCCACTCTCGCCGGTTAGGCCCAAGTTAAAACTATGGTCTGGGCTTGATAATGTCATCGAACCCCAATCTGCATACTCAAGGAACTATACTGGAGTATCAGCTTAGCTTAAGGAGGAGAAATTGGGGTAGTTAGCGCCTCCCATTAGCGCCCCCGGGGGTACAAATTTTCACTGGGCGCCGCTAACGACTCCCGCCACATTCTGCAGGAGTTTAGTGGCGGCGGTAACAGGGAGGAGCGCCCTGCTCCGCTGCGCCGGCGATAATGGCATCATCACCGTGAGCAGTGACCCGTTTTCACCCCCAGAGCCAAAATTCAGGATCGCCCCCTGAAGCTGTGCCGGGCGATGAGAGTGATACCATCAGGGGGCGCGTATATGGCGGCCGGCCGCTTGCGGGGCGCTAGTCAAAGCGAAGGTCGCGTGCCTGTCAATAAATAATTGGCTGACTTACCAGTCATTACCCGTTGCCTCCTTGACCACGGGGTCTGTGCCGTGAACTGGCAGCCTGGTGCTCTGATCGAATGCCGGGCTGATGGCACGGCACCCCATGGAGCCCGGCAGAGTTGGCAGCTTCATTAAAGGGGAGGGCCCCTTCTACACGGCAGCGGTACGTGGCCCCGCACCCTCAGCTGCCGCCCCCTTAGCGCCCCACAGAGGAAGTTGAGCACAGTTTTATGCACTCCACTTCCTCTCGGGGGTCGTAACCCCAATTCCGCGAGCGGGGCGGGATTTCCGCGCCCACCCCGCGGATGTTACCGCCCCCCAAACGGGGTGCCGCGCACCTTCCCGGCCGAAGTGCTCAAATCTCTGGATTGGAACTTGAACCTACAACCTTCTGACTCAGAAAGTAGAGTGCTGCCGACTGAGCCACGGCTAACACAGACCTGACATAAGCAGGTTAAAATCAGGATCGCTGCAAGCAGGTGGGAATTCGACGGGCAAGTAACATTTTAACTGCCCACACACTCGGGTTCAGTCGGGTTAAAGTGCCCCCAATATTTCACATGCTCCACCAGGTTAGATTAAGGGCCCACATTAGCACCTAGCCAATCATCACAGGCCGTCCCTCGGAACGAGGATGACTTGCTTTCACGCTAAAAAAAGGACAAGTTTACAGGTGTTTCAATAAAGGACCCGAACTACATCCTGAAGGGTGGAAGATGCCTGTGCGTGGATTTTTTTAACGTGGGGTGGCCGTTGCACACCAGCCACCACATGGGTTTGACAGAGCTCGGTCTTGGTCCAGTGGCAAGGGTTACCCAAGACAATTGGAGACCTGCTCTGCTGCACGGACCTAGTGCGCACACGTATCGCAGTGTGGGCTCGCTCATGCTGCCCTTGGACCCCTGGCCCCGAACTCACGCCTCCCTTGGGCCCCGATCACATCCCTCCACAAAACTCGCACCGCTCCTTCGCCCCGACCTCGCTGCTCCTGCTATATCTGCCCACGCTCCAATCACCGACCTGAATTGGGTCACCCGCAGGGCAGCGACTTTCTGCAGTCCCTTGTTCAGGGCCTGGGGCCAGGGGAGGCCGTGGGCCGTCATTCCCCTTATTGGAGATAAGCGGCAGGTCGGGGCCATAAAAAGAGAGGCGAGCGGCGGCCCCTGGACAGTGTAGCGGCCCGCACCTGCGAGGGAACAACAGCGGCAAGTCGGGGCCATAAAAGAAGCGACCAGCGGAGTCCCAGGAGCAGCGTGGAGGCCACTACAAGGTACAGCGCGAGTTGGTGCAGGAGGGCGACGGCTGTGAAGAGTGACGTCATCAAGCACCTAGCACCATTACCCACAGGAGCATTCCTATACTCCCTCCACCCAACCCGGTGACTGCAGAGTCCGCTGTATTTTCTTCAACTTGCTGCTGTACAAACATTTGCCATTGAAAGCAGATCGGAGTGATTCATAATCACCCAATAGGAAGTATAATTGTCCATCAGCTGCCATAAGATGAATTAGGATAATTTTAGGAGGTGGGTGGGGTGGCTTGACCCATCCACCTCCACGAAGGTGTGTGGGGGACCTGACCCATCCACCTCCATGGCACGAACCTGGTATTGCAGTACTTCCAGGAACGGTGCAGTGGCTCTAGGCCTTTTGGCTAAGAGCATTGGCGCAGAGTGATCCTTGAATGGGCCCAAGGTGACCTCTGGCGTTTGTGAGTTGACAAAGAATTGGAACGATTGGCTACAAATTTCAAAAAAAAAAAAAATAATTTGGGCAATATCCATTTGAAAATTAGGATGAGGTCATTGGACATAATTTATTAGAAAATAAATTGTGATCATTGAATAGTTTCCATTCGGAAGCAGGTTGAACCAATTGTGATTTCAGGTAATATCTAGTATAATAGTCAGTTTTTGTCTGGCCTGGGGCGGTGGCGGAGCCGGGGGTTGGGAGCATAGGGTCCGGACTGAGTGACAGTTGCACCGACCAATGGCGATCGGGGCCCGCCCGGCCTCGCAACCAATCAGGTGGGGAGTGACGCTGCGAAATTTAAACGTTTGATTGATGCTGGGTCCGATCCAATGGGAATGCGGCAGTGGATGCAGCGGGGCCAATGCGCGCAGGGTAGGTGGGGCCTCGCAGGGCGTTGCTGCGGAGCCGACAGGAGCGCGTGGCGGGAATGGGGGGTGTGAGAGAGAGAAGGAGAATGAGAGGGAGAGAGGGAGGATGGGTAGGGGAGAGAGGTAGGGGAGAGAGGGAGGGGGAGAGGAGAGAGGGAGAGGGTGACGGGGAGAGAGAGGATGGGAGGGAGAATGAGGGTGAGTGGGAGCATGAGGGGAAGAGTGAGGGGAGAGTGATGGTGAGGTGGAGGGGGCGAGTGAGGGTGAGGGGGCGAGTGAGGGTGGGGTGGAGGTGGAGGTGGAGGGGGAGAGAGAAGGAGGGAGGGAGGGAGGGAGGGTGGGGGGGAGAGAGAAGGAGGGAGGGTGGGAGGGAGAGGGTGTGTGAAAGCGGGAGGGAGTGTGAGAGAGAGACGGGATGGGGGTGAGAGGCAGAGAAAGAGGGGAGTGAGAGAGGGGGGAAGTCATCGGCGTTGATCTATAGACGAAGAAGATGATAACAATCCAAAGAAGTACTGTTGCAATAAAGATACTAATTTGACCGCAACTGTTTTGTGAGTCTCTGTTAGTGGACCATTAACTTTATTTTTTATCTAGTTCTACAAGAACGCTCCAAGAGTTTCTCGACGTACACAGTCCCGTAGCAGTGCTACTGCTGCTGTGGTTGGAGCTTGCGTGTAACCAAGGCCAAGGTGATGAGTTTTTCTTTTAACTCTTTTGAGTTTACCTGCAAAAACATAAAACATTAAACGGTGCCACCCGACCTGGGTGACACTCCAGACATTTACAAGGCCCTTTTTTTTTTCCCCCCCTTTTTTTTTTTGTGTTTTTTTTTTTTTTTTTTTTTTTTTGGGCACTAAAATCACAATTTTCCCCAGTGCCCCCTATAAAAGGGAAGGGGGACACTAAAAGCACCGGCAATTAAAACAAATTAAACTTAAAACGTAAAATCAAATTAAAATTTGGTTGCCGGGCGTGATGATGCACTCCAGTCCCTCCGGTGCCCACCTCTCGCGGAAGGCCGCGAGCGTACCGGTGGACACAGCGTGCTCCATCTCCAAGGACACCCTGGACCGGATGTAAGAGCGGAAGAGAGGCAGGCAGTCAGGTTGAACGACCCCCTCGACCGCCCGCTGCCTGGACCGGCTGATGGCACCCTTGGCCGTGCCCAGGAGCAGTCCTACGAGGAGGCCTTCGGACCTACCCGCTCCCCTCCGCACAGGGTGCCCAAAGATCAGGAGAGTGGGACTGAAGTGCAGCCAGAATTTCAGGAGCAGCCCCTTCAAATAATGGTGAGTTTTTCTTTTACTCCTCTGTGCGATGTGAACAGGTGGCTTGTTCACTCGCGGAACATTTATATACTAAAGAATAGTCAAAAATAAAAACTGCAATGTGCACAGTTTCCTCCACTTGGCACGTCGTGTGTCAACTTGCCTCTGGATACGCAACTGGTAAAAGCTTGAGCACTGCAACCATTAGCTTGAGGCGATCAGTGCTGTGTGACCGTTTAGAAAGAATTGAGATAGTGGAACGGCTCACAGCTTTGAGTAGACGCATATGGCCCAGCTACTGACGGAAGAAAGTAAATTAGGCAATTTCAGGAAGCATTTCTTCAAACAAGGGGTACTTGAAACCTGGAACTTGCCCCCCTAAAATTTTTTGAGGCTGGGGTCAATTGAATATGTCAAAACTGAGGTTGATAGATTTTTGTTAGTCAAGATTAGTAAGCAATAGGGAACCAAGCGGGTAAACGGAGTTAAGATAGAGATCGGTCATAGTTTAATTAAATGGTGGTGAACAGACTTGAGGGGCTGAATGGCCTCCACCTGCTCCTAACAGGTCTATCAGTATCTGACAAAAAGAAACAACAGGATTAAATGTGTTAGGTCTCGATGTTCTCTACCCGAGTGCTGGCCGATATTTATCCCTCAGTCAACATCACTAAAAAACAGATTATCTGGTCAGTATCATTTTGCTGTTTGTGGGAGCTTGCTGTGTGTAAATTGGCTGTCACGTTTCCTACATTGCAACAGTGACTACACTCCAAAAGTACTTCATTGGCTGTAAAGTGCTTTGGGACGTCCTGAGGTCGTGAAAGGCGCTATATAAATGCAAGTTTTTTTTTCTAAGCTTTAATGAAGCTCTAAGAAAACGTTAGCTTATCTTTTCAAATGATGATGGACCTGCTGCAGAATTGTTATCATGTCTTACTTCAGGGTTTTAGCATTTTCAGTTTTCTTTTTGTTTCATTTATAGAGGAGTTATGATGACAGAAAACACATTGGCACTGCTGGGAATGTACACGGCACAGGTCAGAGCCCAAATATTAAACCAAACACAGAATCCAGCTGGCTCCCCATGGCTGACTAAATTGGTCATTTTTCCAACAACAAATTGCATTTCTGTAGCGCCTTTAGCACTGTACAACATCCCAAGGTGCTTCACAACAGCATTATTGGACAAAAGTTAACACCAATAAGGAGATATTAGGACAGCTGACCAAATGCTTGGCCAAAGAGGTAGGTTTTAAGTAGCGTCTTCAAAGGATAGAAACATAGAAAATAGGTGCAGGAGTAGGCCATTCGGCCCTTTGAGCTTGCACCACCATTCAATATGATCATGCCTGATCATGCAACTTCAGTACCCCATTCCTGCTTTCTCTCCATACCCCTTGATCCCTTTAACTGTAAGGGCCACATCTAACTCCCTTTTGAATATATCTAACAAACTAGCCTCAACAACTCTCTGTGGTAGAGAATTCCACAGGTTCACAATTCTGAGTGAAGAAGTTTCTCCTCATCTCGGTCCTAAATGGCTTACCCCTTATCCTTAGACTGTGACCCAACATCAGGAACATTCTGCCTGCATCTAACCTGTCCAATCCTGTCAGAATTTTATATGTTTCTATGAGATCCCCTCTCATTCTTCTAAATTCCAGGAATATAAGCCTAGTCGATTCAGTCTTTCTTCAAATGTCAGTCCTGCCATCCCGGGAATCAGTCTGGTGAACCTTCGCTGCACTCCCTCAAGGTAGAGGTAGAGAGGCTCAGGGAAGGAATTCCAGAGCACGGCCTCCAATGGTGGGGTAAAGGAAATCGAGGATACACAGGAGGCCAGAATTGGGGGAGCGTGGAATTCTAGGAGGGTTGTAGGAGGAGATTACTGAGGTAGGAAGGGGCGCGGCCATGGAAGAAGTTGAAGACAAGGTTGGGAATTTTAAATTTGAGGCCCGAGAGCCAATGTCGGTCAGCGATGTGTGAATAGGGATGACGTGCGAGCTCAGATACGAACAGCAGAGTTTTGAATGAGCTGAATTTTTTGGAAGGCAGCACATATCTGTCCCTGGCCTCACCTCATCCAACTTTTGTGACCTCTTCCAGTTGTATATTTCCATGCAAGCACCTTCCATTCCTCTGAACCATCTTCTGTTTTGTCATTGGTCATGGGTCCAATAGGTCCGTGCAGCAGAGCAGGTCTCCAGTTGTCTTGGATAACCCTTGCTACTGGACCAAGACATAGCTCTGTCAAGGCCGTGTGGTGTAAAACGGCCACCCCAAGTTAAAAAAATCCATGCACCGGCATCTTCAACCCTTCAGGATGTAGTTCGGGATCTGGAATATTAGGTCCTTCATCGAAACACCTGTGAACTCATCCTTTTTTGGCGTGGAAGCAAGTCATCCTCATTTCGAGGGACTGCCGATGATGATGACAATTCAGAGTATGGGTGCAGATGTTACTGGTGTAAATGCAGCAAGCTAGTGCGCTGATATTGATCGCCCGCAACCCAAAGTAAATGAACGACGGGGTAAAAATGGTGATTGTGTGTTCGTGACTTAGGCAATGCATAAAGAGAGGCTTAAAATTGAGTTGGGTTCATCCCTGGTGAATTGGTATGTAAAGCAAGAGCAATGCTGGGGAAGGAAGGATGTAGCTGTCAAAATCTGTCAGCTCATAATTTCAGCTCACCAGCAGTTAGACAAGCAGAGGAATTAATAGGCTCAATAAAGTGGAATTTTCCTCTGGTCAGCATCAACAGAAAGATTAACGATGCTGTTAATGTGAATCTAATTAAACCTTGCCCTGTATCATTATTCCATTTAGTCAGATCGAGCCCACACGGACTCTTGGATGGAATGTTTTAGGAATACTTGATGCAGCTGCGCAGGGCTGATCTCCTTCACTGAGGGGCAAGGTGGTGCTACAAACAATGGGCCAGAATTTTGGGCCGCCCTGACACCGTACTCTGAGTATGCTGGCGTAATCGAAAGTCCCCGCAACTTCCGGGTCTCCGGATTACGTTTGTGCATGCGCGAAATACGGAACTTGCAATCTGTCTAGGTACGCCTTAGCAGATCATCCACACCGCGTGGAAAATCGGGTTTGTTGACGCAGAGTTGGGCTATTTGCCCAACAATTGCCCAGCAATTGCCCACAAAACTTTTACGGCTGGTACAAGCAGGCGAAGGGCATGATTTCATCAGTGTAAGGGTATATATAAGATTTAAACTAAACTTTTAAATTAAAAATGATGCACATACATTTTAAATTAGTTTATGCAAATAGTGGCCTGTATTAACATGTTTAAAATTATTTATCAAAAAATTTAATTTTTATTGAGTTTTTGCAATGAAGAGACTTGAGAATAAGATTGAAATTCAATAAATTTATTTATTAGAATTATGTACATTGTATGATTATTTGGTGATTCCATTGCATATCCTTAGAGGTTTCCCTTCGTAAATGGCTGCAATGGAATCCTTCTTTGTGATTGGAAGACTGGGCCCACATGATCCCAGAGATGCTTCCAAACCGCCTGCGTCCCAGGGATCCTTGGGTCTTTACCCTGTCATCCATCTGGTTGCCCGAGACCGGAACTCTCTACAGCCTGGAGGTAGGTTAGGGAATGTTCCGCAGGTTTGAAGCGTAATCCGGAGGTACACTTCCGAAAGCAATTTCAACCCCACTGTGTCAGTTGATATCCCCCTTCTCACCGGGCGAACATTTCAATTAAATCTGTATTGTTTTTTGCGACTAGACCATGATGAGCCATAACGAGAGGTGAAAAAAACAGCAAATGTTCATAGTCGCAAAAGAAGGATGAAATACCGGCAGTTAAATTACAGCTTACCACCAATATTTAGTCAACAAGGCAAATGGAATCTTGGCCTTTATTGCAAGGGGGATAGAGTATAAAAGCAGAGAAGTCCTGCTAAAACTGTACAGGGTATTGGTGAGGCCAAACCTGGAGTACTGCGTATTTTGGTCTCCGTATTTAAGGAAGGATATACTTGCATTGGAGACTGTTCAGAGAAGATTCACTAGGTTGATTCCGGGGATGAGGGGGTTGACTTATGAGGATAGGGTGAGTGGGTTGGGCCTGTACTCATTGGAGTTCAGAAGAATGAGAGGTGATTTTATTGAAACTTATAAGATAATGAGGGGGCTTGACAAGGTGGATGCAGAGAGGATATTTCCACTCATAGGGGAAACTAAAACTAGGGGACATAGTCTTACAATAATGGGCTGCCCATTTAAAATTGAGATGAGGAGAAATTTATTTTCTCAGTGTTGTAAATCTAGGGAATTCTCTGCCCCAGAGAACTGTGGAGGCTGGGTCATTGAATATATTTAAGACGGAGATAGACAGATTTTTGAGCGATAAGGGAGTAAAGGGTTATGGGGAGTGGGCAGGAAAGTGGAGCTGAGTTTATGATCAGATTAGCCATGATCTTAGTAAATGGCGGAGCAGGCTCGAGGAGCCAAAGGCCTACTCCTGCTCCTATTTCTTATGTCCTTATGTTCTTATTTATCCCTCAACCAACACCACAAATAAAACAGATTGCCTGTTGCACAGATTTGCCCCTGGGGTTGAGTAACAAATTGAGTGTAAATCAGTGTCTAAGCTTATTTGTCTTAGGTTTCAATGCCTCCATTATGGTCAAATAAAAGGGTATTTTAATAGGGTTAGATGAAGAGGGGTGGAAGGAGGCTGGATATGGCGCATAAAAATTGGCATGGACCTGTCGGGCCGAATGGCCTGTTTCTGTGCTGTAAATACTTTGTAACTAGCCTTCCAACACTCACTGGTCCCACGTTACAGAGGACGAGGAACTGACGGACGGCAAGCACCCACAGGATATGATGACAACAAAGTCACTACCCACAGGAGAGGAGGGAACAAAATGGAAGGGGGAAAAGAAAACTGAAAAGGTTCAGCCTTGCCTCAGTGGGTATCACTCTCGCTTCTGAGTTAGAAGGTCATGGGTTCGAGTCCCACTCCAGCGACTTGAGCACGTATTCTAAACTGACCCTTCAAATGCAATACTGAGGGAGTGCTGCACTGTCGGATGTGCTGTCTTTTGGATGAGACATCAAACCGAGGCCCCGTCTGCTCTCTCAGGTCAATGTAAAAGAACCCATGCCACTATCTCAAAGAAGAGCAGGGGAGCTATTCCCGGTGTCCGAGCCAATATTTATCCCTCAGTCAACATCACAGTTTATCTGGTCATTATCACATTGCTGTTTGTGGGACCTTGCTGTGCGTAAATTGGTTGCCGCATTTCCTTCATTACAACAGTGACTAGTACGTAATTGGCTAAAAATCACTGTGACATCTTGAGATTGTGAAAGGCGCTTTGTAAAGGCAAGCCTTTCTTAACATAACTATCAGAAATGACTGAAAGCACTTCCTCGGGGGAGAGGGTTCTCCTGCTGTACCGTCAAATGAGGGAGAGGGTCGGGTACGGTGCGTATGTGCCCCCGAAGCGTACGGCGCGCACCGGGATGCCATCTTAACGGCCGGGCCTTGTAACCGTAACTCTCATTAGAGTCCCGCCAGAACTTGGCAAATGGCCAAATCCACTTCATTCCAAAGAGGCAATTGTCATAAACTAGTACCCAGTATATAATAGCACTCTGAATTAACCAGGAATCTTTCTTTCCCAGGATTTGTAAATCCTGCACGAGTTTGCCCACACCTGAGTGCCTACATTATAAAACTAGGTCATTGTGTGAAGCCACTTGAGATATTTGATGTAACAAAGTGCTACATAATGTAAGCACAGGGTATTATGATTAGTTTAATTGAAAGGTTTCAATCCAACATTGTTCTACTGGGCCACAAATCCAAAACAATTAACGCGCTCAGCGGTGCTTAATGGTTCAGTTTTACTTCTTCGAGAAACAGGCTTCCCATGAACATGATTTTAATTGAGATGCTGCATTTCCGACATGAATTGATTATTTCCGTAATGACAATTGGGCAGATAAGCCGGATACAAAGCACGTTCTTCAAAGCAGAATAGCAAAAAAGATTGTGTGGGTTACAAGCGGTTCAAGAAGGCAGCTCATCACCACATTCTAAAAGGCAACTAGAGGTGGGCAATAAATGTCGGCCTTGCCAGCGATGCCCACCTCCCGAGAACTAAGAGCCCTGAAATCCTGGTTCTGGGCTTCAGAAAGAAAAATTATTTTTCTGATTTTTTTTTAAATTAGAGATTAAAATAAACTTACCTTAGTGGGCAGGATTTTTAACATAAAAATGTGTTTTTAAATGCTATTTTTATATGTTTTTTATATGTTTTAAAACTCCTACCCTGGTAAAAGTAGGCTATGCGCCTGCATTTACCAGGTACAAGAGTTTTAAGGACATTCGCTGGGCAAATAGCGCAATCTCACTCATGCCAATCCTGCGTGTGATGTGTCAAGTCAGAACTTGGCAGATCGGAAAAGCCAGTTTTCGGTGCATGCGCATTGGGTCAGTACACACTCCGTACACACTCCGTACGGACCCGGGGAGGCTGGGATTTCAGGGCTATTAAAAAAAATGTTTCTTCTGCTTTTTGTTCAGAAGAGATTTGTTGAACATATGTGGTAAGAGTGAGGCGTTCTGAATAAATTGGTCTCGATCCTCTTCTAGGCTTGGGAGAGGAGGATAAAAATCAGCCAGATTTCCCATTCTTGATTGCTCTCCAGTGACCTCTGCAGGAAAATGTGCACAAGTGGATATTAGATGAGCGATCGAGCGTATCTGTGATGCACCCTCTCTGCATAGCAGTAGCTTGCCAATAAGCACAGTTTAAAACAGAAAGAAATAACGTGCCTTCATTTAGAGCCTTTAGCAACCTCAGGACACGGCACAACACTTTACAACAACAACAACTTATATTTATATAGCACCTTTTAACATAGTGAAATATCCCAAAGCACTTCACAGGAGCATTATGAGATAAAAATTTGACACCGAGCCGCATAAGTAGAAATTAGCGCAGGCGGACAAAAGCTTGGTCAAAGAGATGGGTTTCAAGGAGCCTCTTTAAGGAGGAAAGAAAGATAGAGAGGCGGAGAGGTTTAGGCAGGGAGTTCCAGAGCTTGGGTCCAAAGCAACAGAAGGCACGGCCACCAATGATTGAGCAATTATAATCAAGGATGCTCAAGAGGGCAGAATTAGAGGAGCGCAGAGATCTCGGGAAGGTTGTGGGGCTGGAGAAGATTACAGAGATAGGGAGGGGTGAGGCCCTGGAGGGATTTGAAAATAGAGATGAGAATTTTGAAATCAAGGCGTTGCTTAACCGGAAGCCAATGTAGGCCAACGAGCACAGGGGTGATGGGTGAGTGTGACATGGTGCGAGTTAGGGCACGGGCAGTTGAGTTTTGGATCACCTTAAGTTTATGTAGGGTAGAATGTGGGAGGCCGGCCAGAAGTACTCAAGCCTAGAGGTAACAAAAACATGGATGAGGGTTTCAGCAGCGGATGAGCTGAGGCAAGGGCGGAGAAGGGCGATATTTAAAGCCAATTCTATCATGTTAAAATTAAACCGTAAAATGATAGTGACAGGAATGTGAAGATTAAGGCTATGGTTATACAGTATTGTGTAGAGAGGACTCAGCAAATCCTTCTCAAAGTTGCTGCAGTGACATTTTATGCTGGCATTCCAGGTTCTCAGTTTGTGAGTCTACTTTGTGAACTGTTGCATTGTATGAAACTCAGCAGCTCTTCTTTAAATAGCATCATGGAATCTTTTACATCCATCTGAGATGACAGACGGGGTTCAGTTCAACATCTCATTTGAAAGATGGCACCACTGACAGGGCAGCACTCCTTAGGTACTGCACAGGAGTAGGATTTGAACCCACGAGCTTCTAACTCCAAGGCAAGAGTGCTAGCCACTGAGCCAGTGAGCCAGGCAGGTGTTTCAGAATGGCAGCTTTACACCCAGGCAGCAAGATTAAAAACATCACCCCCCGATATGATAATTATCTATAAATCAATAAAATTATAGAAATGGTACATCAAACTTCCAATCTCTCTATATTGGTTCAGTCAAAAGGAAAACATTCACGATCCAACAGGAATAAATTCTGCGACATACAGTTCCTCAGCATCACCATCCTTTCTATAACCTTGGAAATAAAATTGATCATAGAATAAATAATATAATTAATAATTCATTCAAAAAACACACAAACTCTTCCATCATATCTTCCAGTCTTTCTGACATCTTCCCTCCCAATACACACTAAACCCTGTGTGTCAGCCATGCTTTTGTTTCTGCATCTGAAGGCTGTGGGTTCAAATCCCACTCCAGCTACTTAAATATCACAGTCTAGTCTGACACTCCAGTGCAGTACTGAGGGAACACTGCACTGTCGAAGGATATAAAAGATCTCATGATACTTTTTTGAAGAAGAGCAGGGGAGTTCACCCCGGTATTCTGGCTAATATTTAGCCCTCAACCAACATCACTAAAACAGATTCTCTGGCCATTATCACATTGCTGTGTGTGGGAGCTTTACTGTGCACAAATTGGCTGCCGCGTTTCCGACAACGCAACGGTGACTGCACTTCGGAAGTGCAGGTTGGACCTCTCTGGTCTGGCACCCTCGGGACCTGAGGAGTAGCGGAACATAGAATTTTACTAAGCAGGGGAGGTCACGGCATACTGGGTACCTGTAGGCAGTGCCCGGACTCCTGAATGTCGCTCCGGATCTTTACTTCTGTTCCTGTATACTATTATAACATGTTTCCCACATTATGTTTCCTGTGTGCCTGGCATTGCTTCCTGTGCAGAGATGGGATTTCCTGTCACATTCTAGTATAGCTCAGCCGATGCCAAAGCCAAAGCCAAACCACGGATGTTTCCAGCCCAGAGAATCCCGGACCAGAGAGGTCCAACCTGTACTTCATTGGCTGTAAAGTGCTTTGGGACGTCCTGAGGTCACGAAAGACGCGATAGAAATGCAAATCTTTTCCTTTAAAAACAACGACCTCCTAGTGCACCCTTCTCCATTAGGAGATAGCTCTATATTAGCCTGCAGTCTTCTATTTGAAAGCCTAGTCAAAAACATTAGTCATTGAAAATGTTAAATAGTTGGTGTATATCCTCTCTTCGATAGTCATTCACGGACCTTGACTGTAGTAACATTCTGCTGTCCGTATCCTAACTCGCACCAAGTCCCGTTAACCCTGTCCTACATTGGCACCCAAGTCCATAATGCTTCAATTTCAAAACATTTTCATCCTTGTCTTCAAATCCCTCCATGGCCTTGTCCCTTCATAACTCTGTATTCTCTTCCAGTCCCACAACCCTTCACGAATTCTGCGCTCTTCCAAGTCTGGCCTCTTCTGTATCCCACACTTTCTTCACTCTTCCATTGGCGGCCGTGCTTTCAGCTGCCTGGGCCCTAAGCTCTGGAAATCCCTCCCTAAAGCTCTCCGCCTCTCCAACTCTCTCTCCTCCTTTAAGATGCTACTTAAAACCTACCTATTTGACCAAACTTTGGGTCACCTGTTCTAATATCTCCTGTGACTCTGTCAATTTTTTTCTGCTAAACGTTTCTGTGAAGTGCCTTGGGAAGTTTTACTGTGTTAAAGGCGCTATATAGACCTCAAGTCGCTGGAGAAATACCACCAATGATGTCTCTGCAAGATCCTCCAAATCCCCTGAGAGGACAGACGCGCCAATGTTAGCATCATCGACCAGGCCAACATCCCTAGCATTGAAGCACTGACCACACTCGACCAGCTCCGCTGGGCAGGCCACATTGTCTGCATGCCAGACACGCAACTCCCAAAGCAAGCGCTCTACTCAGAACTCCTTCACGGCAAACGAGCCAAACGTGGGCAATGGAAACGTTACAAGTACACCCTCAAAGCCTCCCTGATAAAGTGCAACATCCCCACCGACACCTGGGAATCCCTGGCCAAAGACTGCCCTAAGTGAAGGAAGTGCATCTGGGAGGGCGCTGAGCACCTCGAGTCTCGTCGCCGAGAGCATGCAGAAATCAAGCGCAGGCAGCGGAAGGAGCGTGCGGCAAACCTGTCCCACCCACCCTTTCCCTCAACGACTATCTGACCCACCTGTGTCAGAGACTGTGGTTCTTGTATTGGTCTATACAGCCATCTAAGAATTCATGTTAAGAGTGGAAGCAAGTCTTCCTCGATTCCGAGGGACTGCCTATGATGATGATGATAAATGCAAGTTGTTGAAGTATTATGCAGGGTTTAATCCATTCTATGAAACACAATTTGACATTTAATTATTATGTTTTAATTTTGGGGGTCGGGGGAGATGTTGGGTGAGGAGTAGAGATGGGGGTCGGGGGAGATGTTGGGTGAGGAGTAGAGATGGGGGTTATAAGAAGTTAGACAGAAGTTTTCCCATTGGACCCCTGGCTTGTGCTGAGTTAGCTATTCTCAATCAGCAGGGGGCGCTATAACACGCCTCCATCCCCTTATCCTCAGAAGGATAAAAATCACACTAGGTTCCTTCTCCTGACTGTTATTTAGTGAATTAATGCTGAAAATGCGCATGTCTGGTGTGAGAGCCTTTAGGAGAGATGGGGAGGGGGAATATACTTTTAAAAGATTACGGCTGTTAAAGCGTTTAGGGTAATAAATGATCTCCATAACACACAAATTAGTTTGCTATCTAATTAGTTCTGTGGGAGTGAAAGTTATTCATGCCTGATGAGTGTAAGTTGGAAGGAGTGGATGTATGGAATTGAATAGCCGTGACTCATTGCTGTTTGCACTGATTGGAACGACCCCTTTAATACTGTATGTCTCGAAATGAATGTGAGCAGTCACAGGTTGTTGTCTAGCCCAAATGTTGCTCACAGTATTTGGTGCTAAGTTAGCTGTGATGGATTAACCTGTCTCCTTAGCAGCATCTGGTGATTTACAGGAGAGGTATATTTATTCTGCTCCTATTTTGCTGGAAGTAAATGGCAGTCTACCGTGACCAGTGTCATGAATTTAATAAAGAACAGTCCATGACATATGGAGTTGGGAATGCACTGTCAGTGCTGTGACAATCAGTCCAACCATTTGTTCTGAGATTGTGAACAGATCTGGCAGATAGCTCAAAGAGAGGACTTGCATTTGTGTACTGTCTTTCACAACCTCAGGTCATCCCAAAGCGCCTTACAGGTAAATGCAGTACTTTTTGAAGCCAAACTTTAGCGCCTCAGCAGGAATTACATCCGCACCCATAGCCTTGTTATTCTTGAGCTGTTTTATGGCTTTGCCTACCTCTTGCAGCATTTGGGTTTCACTGAGGTGGTGACGGGTCGCATGCGGGATGGAGTTGAGAACATTCGAGTCAAAGGCAGAGTCTCGATTGAGGAGATCTTCAAAGTGCTCCTTCCAACAGGCCCTGACAGCCTCAGTGTCCTTGATGAGTGTTTCCCCGCTCTTGGCCAGAATTGGGGTGGGGCCTTTGGAGTTTGGCCCGTAGATGGCCTTGGCTGCAATGAAGAATCCTCACATATTGTGGCTGTCGGCCAGTTGTTGTATCTCCTGTGCTTTCTCCATCCACCACCTGTTCTTTAGGTACCGGGTTTTTTGTTGGACTTCAGTCTTGAGCCATCTGTAATGTTGCTTTGCAACTCCCAAGTTGGGTTGTTGCTTGAGGCTCAGAAATGCTCTGTGCTTACGATCTATTAGTTCTTGGATCTCCTGATCATTTTCATCAAACCAGTCCTAGTGTTTTCTGGTTGAGTGACCAAGTGTCTCTTCACAGGCACTGGTTATGGAGACCTGGAGGGCAGACCAAGCGCTGTGGGCATTTAACATCTCAGGGTCATCAAGGCACGCCTGATTAGCTGTGAGGCGCTGGCTGTATAGGGCTCTCTTAACTGGGTCTTTAAGTGCCTCGGCATTAACTTTTTTGCAGCACTGTTTCTGTTATCCCCTCTGCTTTGAGGCTATGTTTATATTGATGATGGATCGTATTAGGCGATGGTCTATTCAGCAGTCATCAGCTCCTGTCAAGGCACGGGTGATGCGCACATCCTTGCGATCCCTGGCTCGGAAGATGACGTAGTCGAGCAGGTGCCAATGTTTGGAGCGAGGGTGCTGCTACGATGCTTTGTATTTGTCCCTCTGGCGGAACAAGGTGTTGGTGATGAGGAGTTCATGTTCTAGACATTTTGTCAGGAGTAGGGTACCGCTGGAGTTGGCTTTCCCTACCCGCTCTCTGGCAATCACGCCTCCCCAGAGGGCTGTGTTTTGACTGGACCTGGCATTAAAGTCATCGAGGAGGATCAATTTGTCACCTGTGGGGACATGGGACAGGGATGTCTCGAGGTTGGAATAAAAACCCTCTTTTTATTTTGTTTGGTTGAGAGACGCTGTTGACGCGAATACATGACCTCATCTCTCTCATTAGGAGGGAGGAGAGCATGCCAGGAGATCTCAGAGATGCAGTGATCGTGACCATCTTTAAAAAAGGGGACAAGTCCAACTGCGGCAACTACAGAGGAATCTCCCTGTTATCAGCCACTTGGAAGGTCGTCTCTAGAGTTCTCCTCTACCGTCTTCTCCCTGTGGCCGAGGAGTGCCTCCCGGAATCACAGTGCGGATTTTGTTCCCATGGGGCAAAATGGACATGATCTTTGCAGCGCGACAGCTGCAGGAAAAATGCAGGGAGCAGTGCCAGCCCTTATACAAGGCTTTTTTTGATCTTACAAAGGCCTTTGACACTGTCAACCATGAGGGCTTATGGAGCATCCTCCTCCGTTTTGGATGCCCCCAAACATTTGTCAACATCCTTCACCTGCTCCATGACGACATGCAGGCCGTCATCCTTACCAGCGGTTCCATTACAGACCCAATCCACGTCCGGACCGGGGTCAAACAGGGCTGCGTCATCGCTCCAACCCTCTTCTCAATCTTCCTCGCTGCCATGATCCACCTCACTGTCAACAAGCTCCCCGCTGGAGTGGAACTAAACTACAGAACCAGTGGGAAGCTGTTTAACCTACGCCGCCTCCAGGCCAAGTCCAAGATCACCCCGACCTCTGTCATTGAGCTGCAGTATGCGGATGATGCCTACGTCTGTGCACATTCAGAGGCTGAACTCCAGGATATAGTCGATGTATTCACCGAGGCATATGAAAGCATGAGCCTTACGCTTAACATCCGTAAGACAAAGGTCCTCCATCAGCCTGTCCTCGTCGCACAGCACTGCCTCCCAGTCATCAAGATTCACGGCGTGGCCCTCGACAACGTGGCCCACTTCCCATACCCAAGAGGGGGTGCCGGGCTGCCTGTTGGCGGCCTGACCGAACACGTGGCCTCCGTTGCCGGATCGACCTTGGAGTCGGCCGAAATTAAAATAAAATGGCGGCCGCGGCAGAGTGCCCTCCCCTTTAAGGGCGGACCTGCCGCCCAGCCTCAGGTAGCTTCCCGCAGGGGAAAGCTGTCGGGGGCAGCGAGCGGCGGCTGCTCTGCTCCCGCGCGGGGCGGAAAGGGGGTCGCCTTCAGTCGGAAGGGGGTTGGCGTGTGCCAGACAGGTGGCAGCACGGGTGCCGTAGTGATGATCACCGCAGGCAAAAACATGGAGGGCAATTTATTAAATATCAGGGACTCCGCGCCCACTCAGTGGTGAGTCCTTACTGATCTGTGGCCGCTGCTTTGAGGCGATCAAGGCTCTTATAGAAAGGGGCAAGTTTAGCCACATGATCTTTTACGCCCACCTGAGAGGGCAGGCAGGACCTCAGTTTAACATCTCATCTGAAAGACAACACCTCTGACAGTGTGGCATGCGTTCGGACTGCACTGGAGTGTCAGCCTAGACTTTTGTGGCCGAGTCTCTGGTGTGCGACTATGAACCTATGAATCTGATTCAGAGGCAAGCATGCTATCCACTGAGCCACAGCTGACACATGAAGGTACTTAACTTAACTATATCTTAACTATGATAATAGACCTAAGAAAATATGATTGACTCTTAACTGCCTTCTGAAGTGGTCTAGCAAGCAACTCAATTGTGTTTTCAGTTCAAACGTTTGCTCCGGGCTCGATGTACATCATAAGGTGCCAATTTTCATATGCATAGAATTACATAGAGTTTACAATACAGAAACAGGCCTGTTCCCTGTGTGAACACTGACCATTGATTTCACAGGCCATTCCAAAATGGCAGCAGGCAGACCACCTGGTCTGTGCCAGTGTTTTTGTAACCCTTTAACTGGCTGCGCGGCCCATTCAATGTTATTCCTTTCTCCCTCGTGTACTTATCTAGCGTCCCCTTAAATACATCTGTGCTATTCACTTCACTACACCAAGTGGTAGCGAGGTTCACATTCTAACCACTCTCTGGGCAAATAATTTCTCCTTAATTCCTTATTGGATTTATTCGTGACTATCTAATATTTATGACCCCTTGTTTTGGACATCCCCACAAGTCTAGCCTATCAAAACCCTGCATGATTTTAAAGACCTCCATCAGGTCACCCTCAGTCTGCTCTTGTGTTAGTAATGAGGCTCGTGTCTGTTCCTGTGTGAACACTGGCCATTGAATTTACAGGCCGTTCCAAAATGGCAGCAGGCGGGAAGTTTCTGCTTGCGGTTTTGGTCTTGCTAACTCCCTGTTCCTGCAAAGTAATGGGGCGGTAGAGAGAGAACACAAGCTTGTATATCTCTCCCAGCCTGGCTATACCTCTCCCTCACACACTGCGATATGTGTGCGCACTATATCCGTGCAGCAGAGCAGGTCGCCAATCGTCCTGGTCAACCCTTGCCACTGGATAAAGGCCTAGCTCTGTCAAGCCCATGTGGTGGCTGGTGTGCAACGGTCACCACACGTTAAAAAAATCCAGGCACAGGCATCTTCCACCCCTGCAGTTCAGGACGGGAATATCGGGTCCTCCATTGAAACAACTGTGAACTCATGTGGAAGCAAATCATCCTCGTTCAAAGGACCGCTTATGATGATGATACCTCTCCTTCAACGGTTTTTCTCCTGGGTCTACAAGCTCCCCAATGGTACGTCCCAAAACTCCATCCATGGTCCCCCACTTATCCGTCATCTACATGCTACCACTCAGCGACGTTATCCACAAGCACAGAGTCAGCTTACACAGGATTCAGGGTTGGTAGAAAGGCACAAAGGGAATACTGTGGAGAGGTGGCCTACATAGACCCAATATCCTCTCCTGCTTGAAACTTTAATTCTGGGCTGGTTTTGGGCAGGTGGGTCATGAGGTGAGTTGGGTGAATCACCCATATTTTTGACATAGATTAATGACCTGGTCTTAGAAATATAGAAACATAGAAAATAGGTGCAGGAGTAGGCCATTCGGCCCTTCGAGCCTGCACCGCCATTCAATGAGTACATGGCTGAACACGCAACTTCAGTACCCCATTCCTGCTTTCTCGCCATAGTAGTAAGGACTACATCTAACTCCTTTTTGAATATATTTAGTGAATTGGCCTCAACAACTTTCTGTGGTAGAGAATTCCACAGGTTCACCACTCTCTGGGTGAAGAAGTTTCTCCTCATCTCGGTCCTAAATGGCTTACCCCTTATCCTTAGACTGTGACCCCTGGTTCTGGACTTCCCCAACATTGGGAACATTCTTCCTGCATCTAATCTGTCTAAACCCGTCAGAATTTTAAACGTTTCTATGAGATCCCCTCTCATTCTTCTGAACTCCAGTGAATACAAGCCCAGTTGATCCAGTCTTTCTTGATATGTCAGTCCCGCCATCCCGGGAATCAGTCTGGTGAACCTTCGCTGCACGCCCTCAATAGCAAGAATGTCCTTCCTCAAGTTAGGAGACCAAAACTGTAGACAATACTCCAGGTGTGGCCTCACCAAGGTCCTGTACAACTGTAGTAACACCTCCCTGCCCCTGTACAAAAATCCCCTCGCTATGAAGGCCAACATGCCATTTGCCTTCTTAACTGCCTGCTGTACCTGCATGCCAATCTTCAATGACTGATGTACCATGACCCCCAGGTCTCGTTGCACCTCCCCTTTTACTAATCTGTCACCATTCAGATAATAGTCTGTCTCTCTGTTTTTACAACCAAAGTGGATAACCTCACATTTATCCACACTATACTTCATCTGCCATGCATTTGCCCACTCACCTAACTTATCCAAGTCACTCTGCAGCCTCATAGCATCCTCCTCGCAGCTCACACTGCCACTCAACTTAGTGTCATCTGCAAATTTGGAGATACTACATTTAATCCCCTCGTCTAAATCATTAATGTACAATGTAAACAGCTGGGGCCCCAGCACAGAACCTTGCGGTACCCCACTAGTCACTGCCTGCCATTCTGAAAAGTCCCCATTTACTCCTACTCTTTGCTTCCTGTCTGCCAACCAGTTCTCAATCCACGTCAGCACACTACCCCCAATCCCACGTGCTTTAACTTTGCACATTAATCTCTTGTGTGGGACAGTGTCAAAAGCCTTCTGAAAGTCCAAATACATCACATCAACTGGTTCTCCCTTGTCCACTCTACTGGAAACATCCTCAAAAAATTCCAGAAGATTTGTCAAGTGTGATTTCCCTTTCACAAATCCATGCTGACTTGGACCTATCATGTCACCTCTTTCCAAATGCGCTGCTATGACATCCTTAATAATTGATTCCATCATTTTACCCACTGCTGATGTCAGGCTGACCGGTCTATAATTTCCTGTTTTCTCTCTCCCTCCTTTTTTTAAAAGTGGGGTTACATTGGCTACCCTCCACTCGATAGGAACTGATCCAGAGTCTATGGAATGTTGGAAAATGACTGTCAATGCATCCGCTATTTCCAAGGCCACCTCCTTAAGTACTCTGGGATGCAGTCCATCAGGTCCTGGGGATTTATCGGCCTTCAATCCCATCAACTTCCCCAACACAATTTCCTGACTAATAAGGATTTCCCTCAGTTCCTCCTTCTAACTAGACCCTCTGACCCCCTTTATATCCAGAAGCTTGTTTGTGTCCTCCTTAGTGAATACCGAACCAAAGTACTTGTTCAATTGGTCCGCCATTTCTTTGTTCCCCGTTATGACTTCCCCTGATTCTGACTGCAGGGGACCTATGTTTGTCTTTACTAACCTTTTTCTCTTTACATATCTATAGAAGCTTTTGCAGTCCGTCTTAATGTTCACTGCAAGCTTCCTCGCATATTCTATTTTCCCTGTCGTAATCAAACCCTTTGTCCTCCTCTGCTGAGTTCTAAATTTCTCCCAGTCCCCGGGTTCGCTGCTATTTCTGGCCAATTTGTATGCCACTTCTTTGGCTTTAATACTATCTCTGATTTCCCTTGATAGTCACGGTTGAGCCACCTTCCCTTTTTTATTTTTACGCCAGACAGGGATGTACAATTGTTGTAGTTCATCCATGCGGTCTCTAAATGTCTGCCATTGCCCATCCACTGTCAACCCCTTAAGTATTATTTGTCAATCTATCCTAGCCAATTCACGCCTCATACCTTCAAAGTTACCCTTCTTTAAGTTCTGGACCATGGTCTCTGAATTAACTGTTTCATTCTCCATCCTAATGTAGAATTCCACCATATTATGGTCACTCTTCCCCAAGGGGCCTCGCACAATGAGATTGCTAATTAATCCTCTCTCATTACACAACACCCAGTCTAAGATGGCCTCCCCCCTAGTTGGTTCCTCGATATATTGGTCTAGAAAACCATCCCTTATGCACTCCAGCAAATCCTCCTCCACCGTATTGCTTCCAGTTTAGTTAGCCCAATCTATATGCAAATTAAAGTCACCCATGATAAATGACCTGGTCTTGGGTATACAGGGCATAATTTCATAGTTTGCAGTTGACACACAACTCCGAAATGTAGTCAACTGTATTTAGGGTTAGGGTTAGGGTTTGGAGGATAGTAACAGACTTCAGGAGGGAAATAGTCAGACTGGTGAAACGGGAGGACACATGGCAGGCGAAAGTTAACGCAGACAAGCGTGAAGTGATCAATTTGGTCGGAAGAATGAGGAGAGGCAATATAAATGAAAGGGTACAATTTTAAAGGGGTGCAGGAACAGAGAGACCTGGGCAATGTTCCCTGTGAATTTTGTTTTGGGTGTGCAGACGCTTTAACTGGCTGTGCAGCTCATTCAATTTTTTTACACGTGTGCGGTTAATTCCTATCCGTGACCAGCCTGCACAGGACTGGCAAACCACTGTGCAGTTGAGCAACTTAACAGGAATATTGGGCCTTGGGATGTATGTACACAAATCTTTTAAGGTGGCAGGGCAAGTTGAGAAGGCTGTTAAAAAAGAATACAGGTTTATTGGCTTTATTGATGGAGGCAATCAAGGAATTTATGCTAAACCTCCATCAAACACTGGCTAGACCCCAGCTGGAGTATTGTGTCCAATTCTGGGCACCGCACTTTAGGAAGGACGTCACGACCTTAGAGAGGATGCAGAAGAGATTTACTAGAATGATACCGTGCGGTCCTGGCCTACAGGACTGTCGGCAGACCGGGGCCATTGGAGGGAGCAGCGTGCGGCGGCATACCACTGCAGGGAGAAGCGCGTGCTGCTGCAGGAGGGCGACGGCTACGAAGCCAGGCCACTGATTGCAGTGCGGGCAGGCACAGCAGGAGGGCCGAAGGAGCGGCAAGAATCCGTAAAGGGAAGTGACCGGGGCCCAGGAGAGGCGTGAATCTGGGGCCCAGAAGAGCCGAGGGCCCAGGGGCAGCACGGGCCAGCCCACTCTGCGATATTTGTGCACGCTCGGACTGTGCAGCAGAGCTGGTCTCCAGTTAGTCTTGGGTAATCCTTGCCACTGGACCAGGACCTAGCTCTGTCAAGCCCGTGTGGTGGCTGGTGTGCAACGGCCACCACACGTTAAAAAAATCCAAGCGCAGGCATCTTCCACCCATCACGATGTAGTTCGGGATCTGGAATATTAGGTCCTTCATTGAAACACCTGTGAACTCATCCCTTTTTGGCGTGGAAGCAAGTCATCCTCGCTTCGAGGGACTGCCTATGATGATGATGATGATGATGACCGTGCATGTGCAATTTCAGTGATGTGGAGAGACTGGAGAAGCTGGGGATGTTCTCCTTAGAGCAGTAAAGGTAAGCGGTCATTTGACAGATGTGTTCAAAATAGTGAAGCGTTTTGATAGAGTAAATATGGAGAAACTGCTTCCAGTGGCAGAAGAGTCGGTAACCAGAGGACACGGATTTTAGGTAATTGGCAAAAGAACCAGAGGCGACATGAGGGCATTTTGTTTTTACGCAGAGAGTTGTTGTGATTTGGGATGCGCTGCCTGAAAGGGCGGGGGAAGCAGATTCAATAGTGACTTGCAAAAGGGAATTGGATAAATACTTGATGGGAGAAAAGTTACAGGACCATGGGGACAGAGCGGAGGAGTGTGACTAATTGGATAGCTCATTCAAAGAGCCAGCATAAGTACGGTATCACTACAGCACAGAAGGAGGCAAATCGTCCCATCATGTCTGTGCCGGCCGACCAAGAGCTATCCAGCCTAATCCTACTTTCCAGTTCTTGGTCCATAGCCTTGAAGGTTACTGCACTTCAAATGCACATTCAAACATGTTTTAAATGCTGTAAGTGTTTTTACCTCTACCACCCTTTCAGGCAATAAATTCCAGACCCCGACCACCCTCTGGGTGAAAAAAATTCCTCTTAAATCCCCTCGAAACCTCCTACTTTAAATCTATGGCCCCTTGTGGTTGACCCCTCTGCTAAGGGAAATAGGTCCTTCCCATCCACTCTATCTAGGCCCCTCATAATTTTATACACCTCAATAAGGTCTCTCCTCAGTCTCCTCTGTTCCAAAGCAAACAATCCCAACCTATCCAATCTTTCTTCGTAGGTAAAAGTCCAGGCAACATCCTCGTAAATCTGCTCATTACTCTCTGCAGTGCAATCACATCTTTCCTGTAATGTGGTGATCAGAACTGCACGCAGTACTCTAGCTGTGGCAAGAACGAGTGTTTTATACAGTTCAAGCATAACCTCCCTGCTCTTGTATTCTATGCCTCTACTAATAAAGGCATATTCCATATGCCTTCTTAACTACCTTATTTACCTGGCCTGCTACCTTCAGGGATCTGTGGACATTCACTCCAAGGTCTCTCTGTTCCTCTACACTTCTCAACGTCCTACCATGTTATATATTCCCTTGCCTTGTTAACCCTCCCCAAATGCATTGCCTCACACTTCTCCGGATTGAATTCCATTTGCTACTGTTCTGCCCACCTGACCAGTTCATTGATGTCTTCCTGCATATTCTATGCGGTAGAAATCTGGCCCAGGGTATTTTAACTCCCGAGCCTCATTAAGATGGTAAGTCAGTGGGAAACTGCAGTCTTGCAAGGAAACGGTTAACTCTTAACTTTTAGCTGTTGCCTGTTAGGTACATTACTGTTAGAAGGACAGGTTAAATGAAAAGGTATTTCAGTCAGAGTAGCTTTAGCTGGTACCAGGTGTCATGTATGTACTTTTGGATTCACTAGCCACTAGATGGCGTCACTGTTGGAGGCCATTGGGCTGCATGCACGTGTGTGCAGCCCAAGTATAAAAGGCCAGCCATTTTGTATATTAGTCACTTTGGGCCTTAATAAAGCAAAGCCCAGGTCATACTTCTTGGAGTTAAACATTACTCAGTCTAACAGTTATTACATACACAACATTTGGTGACGAGGCAAAAATGAGCACAATTGAATTGTTGGAGCGATTTGTGGAAGGAGAAGATTGGGCAGACTTTGTGAGCCATTTGAGCCAGTTCTTCGTGGCCAACAAACTGGAGGAGATTGGCGACGCAGATTGTCGGTGGGCGGGTGTTCCTCACGGTTTGCGGTCCAAACATTTATGGTCTGATAAAGAATCATTGGACTTGAACAGGGCCATCATGATCGCTCATTCATGCATGACGACGGATAGAAGTCTAAAGCAGATATCAGTGAAAAATCGAAACTCGGCAAGTTCTGTAAATATGATTAATTTGGTATTAGGCAGAGCGGCACATGGCAGGGCCTACCCGACTGCGTACGCGAAACCTGTGGCTGCCCAAAGCCTGTGCATCCAACAGAGAAGACGTATGAAGAATTGTGTACATTGGTACAGGACTACCTTAAGTCAGACGAAGGCATCATCATCTTGAGATGCAGATTTTACACGCACGTTCACTCAGAGGGCCAGAATGCGATGGAATTCTTTGCCAACCTGAGACGTCTAGCGGGACCGTGTAAGTTCGGGACTGTGTTGGCAGACATGCTGCGGGACTTCTTTGTAATCGGCATCAACCACGAGGTGATCCTGCGTAAACTACTGGTGGTGGAGACATTGGACTTGAACAGGGCCATCACGATCGCTCAGTCATGCATGACGACGGATGGAAGTCTAAAGCAGATATCAGTGAAAAATCGAAACTCGGCAAGTACTGTAAATATGATTAATTTGGTATTAGGCAGTGCGGCACATGGCAGGGCCTACCCGACTGCGTACGCAAAACCTGTGGCTGCCCAAAGTCCGGCAGCGGAAATGTATCTGATTTCTCCGTGTTGGCATTGTGGGGGAAATCACCGGCACCAGCAGTGCTGATTTAAGCAATATAGTTGCAAAGGCTGTTTGAGAGTGGCATCTCCAGCGCAAGTGTCCGCAGATGAGCAAGCGTGCTGCGACACACCATGTGGAGAATGATGGTCAGACAAGCGCGGATCCGGATACGCAATCCGAGATACCAGTGGAGGAACTGTATGGACTGTCCTCGTTCCTAACTAAGAGCAAACCGATAATGATCAACATGAAATTTAATGGGGTATCGATGGAACTGGACACGGGGGCGAGTCAATTGATAATGAGCCAGAGGGCATTCGACAAGCTGCGGGATACTAAGACTATGAGGCCCAGGCTGAGTACAGTCAATGCCAAGTTACGCACGTACACCAAAGAACTCATAACGGTGATTGGCAGTGCCACAATTAAAGTGTCGTATGACGGTGCGGTTCACGAGTTACTGCTATGGATTGTCCCAAGCAATGGCCCAACGCTTTTCATCAGGAACTGGCTTGAAAAAATCAGATGCGATTGGAACGACATCAAGGCTTTGTCGTCGGAGAAAGATACATGTGCCCAAATACTGAGCAAGTTCCCCTTGCTGTTTGAACCAGGGAGCCAAGGTGCAGATCCACGTGGACTCAGAGGCAAGACCCGTCCATCATAAAGCTCAGGCAGTTCCGTATATGATGAGGGAGAAGGTCGAAATTGAACTGGATAGACTCCAGCGTGAAGGGATCACATCACCTATAAAAGGCCCAGTGGGTGCGTCGGAGGTGGCGGCAATCAAGAGGCCTACCGGTGTAGCTGCAGCAAGGTAAGAAGGCATAAAAGAAGTTGAAAGAATTCGAAAGGTGACGTCACAGCCAAAGGGGAAAGTGATTGGCTGGTGATTGGTAAGTAGCTTTTCTTTTTTCTTTTCCTTATCAGTTAGTAACATTTAGCATTGTTGTTACTAAATTAAGTTTATATAAGGGTTAAGTCATGGCAGGACTGCTCGGACACGTGATATGCTCCTCCTGTACTATGTGGGAAGTCAGGGACACTTCCGGTGTTGCTGACGACTACGTGTGCGGGAAGTATCCGGCTCCAGCTCCTGACAGACCGCATTGCGGCACTGGAGCTGCAGATGGATGAACTCCGGAGCATCCAAGCGCTGAGAATGATGTGAATAGCACGATTAGTGAGTTGGTCTTACAGCAGGAAAAGGGTACACAGCCAGATAGTAAATGGGTGACCAGCAGGAAGAGCAGTGCAAGGAAGGTAGTGCAGGGGTCCCCTGCGGTCATCCCCCTGCAACACAGATACACCGCTTTGGGTACTGTTGGAGTTGATGACTCATCAGGGGGGAGCAGCTGTCTGGAGTAGAAATTGTACATCCCTGTCTGGAGTAAAAATAAAACGGGGAAGGTGGCTCAACCATGGCTAACAAGGGACATTAAGGATAGTGTTAAAGCCAAGGAAGAGGCATATAATTTGGCTAGAGGACTGTTTATTTATCACAGGTGCCTTTTGAAATTCGCTCGGCTGCAGCAATATTTCAGAGGAATATGGAGAGTCTACTGACGTCCGTTCCCAGAACCATCATGTTCCAAGATGACATCCTGATCACAGGTCGTGACTCCGAGGAACATCTGAACAACCTGGAAGAGGTTTTACATCATCTGGACAAAGTGGGACTCAGACAGAAACGCTCGAAGTGCATCTTCATGGCATCAGAGGTCGAATTCCTGGGGAGGAAAATTGTCGCTAATGGCATCAAGCCCACAGACGCGAAAACCAAGGCCATCAAGAATGCACCCAAGCCGCAGAATGTGACGGAGCTGCATTCATTCCTGGGTCTACTCAACTACTTCCTATCTAAATTGAGCACCATATTAGAACCCGACTGAACATGCTGCTAAGAAAAGGCGACAACTGGGTGTGGGGTGCGTCTCAAGACAGAGCTGTTGAGAAAGCCATCAATCTGCTTTGCTCTAACAAGCTACTGGTACATTATGACCCATGTAAACGTTTAGTATTGGCCTGTGATGCTTTGTCATATGGAATTGGTAGCGTACTCCAACAAACTAATGAGTCGGGTAAACTTCAACCAGTCGCGTATGCTTCAAAAAGTTTGTCTAAAGCGGAAAGAGGCCACAGCATGGTAGAGAAAGAAACATTAGCCTGTGTCTATGGGGTTAAGAAGATGCATCACTATCTGTTTGGTCTTCAGTTTGAACTGGAGACAGATCACAAGTTCTCTGTTCTCTGAAAACAAAAGTATCAATAACAATGCTTCATCCTGCGTCCAGAGGTGGGCGCTGACATTATCCGCTTATGATTATGTCATTCACCATAGACCTAGCACCAAGAATTGTGCTGATGCTTTGAGCCGTCTGCCATTGCCCTCACCGGAGGTGGAAATGCCACAACCTGCGGACCTATTGTTAGTTAGAAGGAACCCCTGTCACAGCTCAACAATTTAAGACCCGGACCAGCCAGGACCCGATTTTATCGGTGGTGAAGAGTTGCATCCTCAAAGGTGATTGGTCTGCCATACCCAAGTAAATGTGTGAGGAGATCAAACCTTACATTCGTCACAAAGATGAACTGTCTATTCAGTTGGATTGTATGCTGTGGGGCAATCGTGTTGTTATCCACAAAAAGGGAGAGAGAAATTTTTCCGTGAGCTACACACATCCCGGCATTGTAATGATGAAATCATCGCCAGGTCTCATGTATGGTGGCTGAGAATTGACTCTGAGCTGGAATCATGTGTGCATCAGTGCAACACTTGCATGCAGCTCAGCAAAGCACCAGCAGAATCGCCGCTGTGTCTGTGGTCGTGGCCGGCCAAACCATGGTCCAGGATCCACATAGACTTTGCAGGTCCCTTCCTGGGGAAGATGTTTTTAGTTGTGGTGGATACATATTCGAAGTGGATGGAGTGTATAATCATGTCATCCAGCATATCCACAGCTACCATTGAGAATCTCAGTGTCATGTTCGTGACACATGGTCTGCTTGACATCATTGTCAGCGACAACAGATCGTGCTTCACCGTCAGAAGTTTCAAGAGTTCATGACACTCAATGGTATCAAACATGAAAGGTCAGCACCGTTCAAACCTGCATCCAATGGGCAAGCAGAACGTGCTTTCAAAATCATAAAGCAAAGTATGAAGTGAGTAACCCAAGGGTCACCTCAGACCTGCCTGTCATGCATACTGCTTAGTTACAGGACAAGACCACACACGCTTACTGGGGTCTCGCCTGCTGCACTAATGATGAAGAGAGGTCTTAAGACCAAGCTATCTCTTGTAACCCCTGACTTGAATAATCATGTTAAATATCGAAGACAAAGTCAGCAAGGGTATCATGATCGCGCAGCTGTGTCACGCGATATTTCTGTAAATGATCCTGCATATGGTCAGGGTCCCAAGTGGATCGCTGGTACTGTCATGGTCAAGGAGGGCAACAAAGTATTTATTGTCAAGCTCAAAAATGGGCAAACATGAGGAAACATATAGATCAGACAAAGCTGCAGCACACAGATGAACCAGAATAGTTGGAGGAAGAGACAATTGATGACCAACCAACCTACCCCAAGTCATCAGAGGACTCAGTGGTCATCAGTGAATTGGGACTTTCAATCACTGACATGTTCAATTAAAATGGACTTTCAATCCCTAACATGTCCATTGCCATTCCCATCAGGTCAGCAACCCAGCCACCAGTCACAGCAGACTCTGAACACTCACCCAAGGCTGGAGTTAAACTGAGACGGTCAACCCGGGAGCGTAAAACACCGGACCGTCTCAATTTGTAAAAGACACACTCCAAAGGTCTGGATCACATCCTATTCATTCTCAATCTTCCGTGAAAACAAGTCCAGAGCTCGGGGGAAGGTGGAGCACTTCTTTTGAGGACAATTTACAATTGCACTGGAGCACCATAACAGACATCAAAAGAATGCCTGTAATGTATGCACTGGCGAATATGCTCACAGGTTTGTAGAGCTGTTGCATTGTGATTGGCTCAGCCAGTCATGTGATGTTCACAAGACTCAATAAAACCTCAGTCAGTTGGGACTAGGTCATCCACGATGAGGTATGCAATTGTGAGCCTAGTGGATGAACTGGTAATGTGTAATGTGATTGTTAAACCTTTGTTAATAAACCAACTAGTTCTTAATAGCAATGTGTTGCTATGAATTCTTAAGCAAAGAACCCATGATGCAAATACATTACAGATGCCCACCTCCAAATTCATGATCTAGACATGGATGTGGTTTTGGCATCTATCAGTCTGGGCTGGAATTGAACCCAAGTCTCAGAAGCGAAAAAGCTTAATGACTTATTCCTTGAGCCAAGCACTCTTGTTGCACAGTATTGTGTTCCTAACACAGATGAGGCTGCACACAGGGAGGTTAAAGTAACAGTGACCTCAGTCTTTAATAAGACACTCCAGAGTGAGGAATAGGCCTTAGGGGCCGGCTTATATACAGTGCTCCCAAGGGATGCTGGGATCCCTTGGGACTTCAGGGGATGAGCTCCCTGGTGGCGGAACATGGGAGTGCATGCTTTACAGATACACAACACAGAGGGCCCCCAGAGTGTTCTGATCTGCATTCAGCAGAAAGCTAAACTAATAGGTAAAACATGTTTGGTAGATTAACGTTCCTTTCATCTGTGATTGGTTATTTAAGGCAAGAGCGCTCACATTTTCTGCACTGCACTTGAATAACGATGGCACTGGGAGCACCCACTCGTGGATTTAATTTCAGCCAACAGAAAAGCACGGAACTCATTTGTAATTTTGATGAGTCAAAGCTTGAAGTTGAAATGAAACATTTTTTTTTTGAAAGTGCCTATTTCATTCACTTTGTTTGTAAATACACCGCGTGGTTTGGGACTGAGCCACACAGAGCTGAAAGACTCATATTGCGATTCCAAGTCTATGTCGAATTGGCTGATCTCAGTCAGAATCCACCCAGCCAGTTAGGAGCAAGGAAAACTCAGGCAGGATTCCTGTTCCAGATTGTTACCATATCGGAGTGAGACTACCTTCACATCAAAGTACCGCATGCAATTAAGAAGCAAGTGGTATGTTGACCTTTATTACAAGAGGATTTGAGTATATGGATTATGGTAACGTCAAATCCAGTCGCCCTCCTCCAAGAAGTTGCTCTCCTGCACTAGCTCACACTGTTCCCTGCCCTGGAAACAGCGTGGTGGCCCTGACCTGTGAGGAAACACCAGCAGCAGGTTAGGGGCCATAAAAGGCGAGCCGCGTGGAGGCATAACCTGTTGTGTCCTTAGATGCTCTAACAATGACTCCATGAGGCAGTATGTTGTACTTGAACTGTCGTGACCTTAGTCCTTTATTTGCTAAATCCAGATCAAACCTGGTGGCCTGCCTTTTATATGAAGCCAGGCGCATCTGTACAGGTAACCTACAAGTCTCCCACTGCTGTGCCCTCTGGTGGCACACCTTGTGATAGTACCAACAGTAGCCATGTAGGATACATGACATCACTCTCCCCTAAGCCTTTAGTGCAAATCGCCAATGCATTAATTGTGCTCTGGGCTGAGCTCTATCTGGGCTCTATCTGATTGACCCTTGGCAGGTTGTTTCAATTTTGGGTGAGTGGTTGGTGCAGTAGAGTGCTGATGGTTGCTGTTTGTATGTGTCCCTGACCACTCCATTCTCCGCCCCCCCCACATAGAGGTTATGACGGAAGCTCATTGCATTCATGTGCATTCAAGTTCAGAAAAACAAGGTTGCATTACATTTGTGGTTCCGTTGTGAGGCAAGTACATTGGACTGGTGAGATACATTATCGATGCTGTGACTTGTGCATAAGGACAAAGTAGTTCTGGAACTGCTGGATGGTGTATCTGCAGTTTGGTGGCGGCGCGGTGCCCGGTGGAGGTGCGGTGCCCAGTGCTGGCAGTGGGAACCCGGTTGGCTCAAGTTGCCTGCTCTTGGGGCTGTTGCCGTGGTTCCTAGCGTCGGGCCGGTTCACAGATGCCTGTGACCTCCCTGTCCTTTCTTTGCGCCCTGGGTCGCTGCTGCTCCCTGAGGACCTGTCGTCTAGCAGTACACAGGGAACTGCTGATTCGCTGGCTTGGGCGTTGTTTGGTTTGGGATCCTGGCTGGTCCAAATTCCCCTTTGGGAGGACTGTAGCGGGTGACCCTTCATTTCCAGGTATGGCCTTGGTTGCAATGGGGTCTGGGAACTGCGCCTTAGCACAGTCTGCTCTTTCAGGCCCGTGGTGGTCAGTGCCATTCGGTGCCTGAGAGGTGGAGCCGATCAGGGGCAGAGCGTCGATACTGGTGCCATTGCTCTGCTGAAGTCCCTTGCTCTGCAGCTCGTGTTTGTTGGCTGCTTGTGGCCACACTCCATGGTGCATAACTCTGATCCTCGGGACGCAGGCTGCAACATTGGGTAGCTTGCTGGACCTGTGTGCTCCCGTTGGGTGTCTACCCACTGCATTGGCTGCGTGCAGTTAAAATCCTACATCGCACAACTTTTCATTACTTATGATGGATACTCTGTAGTTCCGATTGCGATCGTGCAACTTTTTCTCGCTGATTGCATGTACACAATTCAAATCATCAATTACACATTTTACATGATCGTGCGACTTTTCCTTGCTTATTGTATGTACACAACTCTGATCATCACTTACACATTTTACATGATCGCGCGACTTTTCCTTGCTTATTGCATGTACACAACTCTGATCGTCAGTTACACATTTTGTCTCTAACTTACAGTTGCTATTACATTGCTTGAGTGTGTGGAACTGTCCCTTTAATTGTAGTGGGTTGCAGGCCTCCTTTAAGAGAGCCTTGCTTGCTTTACTCCAATCCTCTTCTCCGTTTGGTGCCACGTGTTGCTCCATCAGCGCTGCACCTTGTGGTTTTGGCGCCATCTTTCCTCCATCCATGTGTCGACTGCGGTGATCCTCTTCTCCCTGGGTTCTGCCACCGAAGCTGGGAAGTCGCCTTTGGATCCGATTTTCTTCCTCCGGAGTTCTGCCACTGAAGCCTGGAAGGTGTGTTCGGGTTGTCTCAGCTGGATCATCTCCACGCAGTCGTGCTGAGCGGTCCGTGCCTTGGGTGCTGTGCTGGTCTGCTCTCTGGTGCCGGTCCACCCTCAAGTGAGGGCTTGCTGTGCCTCCGAATGTGGAGGATGTCGATTGCTGGAGGGTTGAAGTCTTCCCACTTCCAATGGATCTTCTCTAGCCACCTTCTGCCGAGTAGCATTGGTCCATCACCTGCAACAATCCACAGAAGTAACTTGTGCACCGCGCCATCATGGAGTATCTTTACATTCTCACTACCAATGACTGGGATAATTTCATCAGTGTAGGTGCGCAGCTTTGCCTGAACTGGGACCAACTTGGGTCCTTCAGCTTGATTGTCCCATAGCCTCTCAAAGGTTTCTTGATTCATTACTGACTGGCCCGCCCCCGAGTCCACTTCCATGAAGACTGGAACGGCATCTATCTCGACTTCCACCTTCAGCGGGGAACCCTCGATGGTGCAGGTAAACATGCTATATACCTCATTGTGGGGCTGAGCTGCCTCTCTATCGTTTCATAATCCGCGCTGGATTCATGGCCATCTGCAGACTCTTCATCAACACAGTGAGTCATATTTCTTTTACACATTCGCTGGAGCTGGCCCTTTGTGCTGCATCCTTTGCATACATAGTCTTTAAAATGGCACTGGTGAGCCCTGTGATTCCCTTCACAACGCCAGCATGGAGCTACTCGATTTGCCCCCCTCAGCGGACTCTGAGTTAAGGGACTGGTAGGCCTGTTCCCTCATCCCTGAGAGGGTTCGTGCTCTACAGTCCAGCCTCTAAACGGTGCCACTCTGTACACAGTACAGGGTTTGAGTCCTGAGGGTGAGTCATCTGCCTAGAGCTGCAGGTCGAGGTCACAGAGATGGCCTTCTGCAGTGTGACTGTGGTATCTGCCGACAGTACCTTATGAAGAAGGCCCTCACGGCCAATTCCAATGACAAAAATGTCCCGCAGCGCTTTGTTGAAGTGGTTGCCAAGCTCGCACGGTGCCGCCAGCCTCCTGAGGTCTGCGGCGTATTTCGCAATTTCCTGTCTTTTGAGCCGCCGGTGGGTGTAGAACCGATGTCGGGCTGTGAGGATGCTCTCCTTGGGCTTGAGTTGCTCATGGATCAGGGTTACGTGCTCCTTGTACGTCGTAGTCATTGTCTTCACTGGTGCCAGCAAGTCCCTGATGAGGCCATAGACGGTGGGCCCACAACTGGTTAGCAAGATAGCTCTGCGCTTATTAGCCAGTGTGGTCGGGTCATCTCCTGTCAGGTCGTTTGCTATGAAGAAATGGTCGACCCTCTCCACAAAGGCGTCCCAATCATCATCATCGGCGAATTGCTGCAAGGCACCAAGGGTAGCCATTTCCACGTGAAAGTTCATAATCTCGTCGCCAATTGTTGTGTCCTTAGATGCTCGAACAATGACTCCACGAGGCAGTATGTTGTACTTGAACTGTAGTGACCTTATTCCTTTATTTGCTAACTCCAGAGTGAGGATCACATCTGGTGGCCTGCCTTTTATACTAGGCCAGGCACATCTGTAAAGGTAACCGACAAGTCTCCCACTGTTGTGCCCTCTGTTGGCACACCTTGTGATAGTACCAACAGTAGCCATGTAGGATACATGACATAATCCAACATATCCAGGCCACTAATTGGAGCGTGAGGAGTTACAGCAGCAGGTCGGGGCAAAGGAGCGCGAGTGTTTGTAGAGCGACGTGATCGGGGCCTGGGGAGGCGTGAGTTCGGGGCCTAGCAGAGGCGAGGGCCCAGGGGCAGCACGGGCCAGCCCACACTGCAATATGTGTGCACACTAAGTCCGTGCAGCAGAGCTGGTCTCCGTCGTCTTGGATAATCCTTGCCAATGGACCAAGACCTAGCTCTGTCAAGCCCCTGTAGTGGCTGATATGCAACGGCACCACACATTAAAAAAATCCACGCACAGGCATCTTCCACCCTTCAAGAAAGACTGGATCAACTGGGCTTGTATTCACTGGAGTTCAGAAGAATGAGAGGGGACCTCATAGAAACGTTTAAAATTCTGATGGGTTTAGACAGTTTAGATGCAAAAGAATGTTCCCAATGTTGGGGAAGTCCAGAACCAGGGGTCACAGTCTAAGGATAAGGGGTAAGCCATTTAGAACCGAGATGAGGAGAAACTTCTTCACCCAGAGAGTGGTGAACCTGTGGAATTCTCTACCACAGAAAGTTGTTGAGGCCAATTCACTAAATATATTCAAAAAGGAGTTAGATGTAGTCCTTACTACTAGGGGGATCAAGGGGTATGGCGAGAAAGCAGGAATGGGGTACTGAAGTTGCATGTTCAGCCATGAACTCATCGCAGGCTCGAAGGGGTGAATTCCCCGGTACCTTATATTGTAAGTGTGACCCTAGCTGTATTCTTTCTAATTATCGTTCCCTGCGCGGGTCCTTTAAGTTTGTTGGGCATGCGCGGAACAGCTGGTGAGCAGCCTGTGCGGGACCTCACGATCGGCCGCGCATCTTAGGGGCAACATTGGACCCTAAGTACATGTGTCATTATTAATCCTTAATTTCTGTGAAAGGCAAATATGCCTTTGACTCCTATTGGGCTGGACTTTCAGTCTTCTGCCGCCCCTGGTTGCGACACCGGCTCAATATTTGGCTCCCGCCCAACCTGTAGCGCTCCGTAGAGCGTGTGAAATCTGGTGGTGCGTGCTGTAACCCCCACAGTGCAGTAAGTAATGTCGACCTCAGGTAAGTGTGATTGTTTTTTTTTGCGATTTATGTTGTGGTGGCGTGAGTTATTTATTGGGAATGTTTTTGGTGGGTTTTTTTCAGTTTCCCCACCCCACCTCCCTCACAAGGCCTCTCGTAGAGCGCTCCGAGGTCAGATGTTTAGCTCAGGATTTTTGCTTGCTCAGCCGACCTAGCACCCTAAGAGAGATGTGCAATGCCTCCCTTAGCACTCCGCCCCACACTCAGGGCCCAGCTGATGAATATTGCTGACTGAGACGCAAACTTTACCACTCCGCTGCCATTACTGCCCTGAATTGAGCAGAACTGATAATCCAGCCCATTGGTAATCCAGCCCATTGATCTTCTAGAATAACATAAAACCTTATAAGAACCTACATTCCCTAACACTCTGAAAATCCAACTCTACTTCTCCATCACTAACATAAAAAGAAACATTTGGATTTATATAGTGACTGTAAGGACCTCAAGGTGTCCCAAAGTGCTTTACAGTCAATCAGAAGTTTTGAAGTATAGTCACTGTTGTAATGTAGTAAGTGCAGCAACTAATTTATGCACAGCAAGGCCCCAGAAAGAGTAATATGATAAATGACCAGACAATCTGTTTTAGTGATGTTGGTTGAGAGAAAACATCCTCTCTGCATCTACCCTATCAAGCCCCCTCAGAATCTTATATGTTTCAATAAGATCACCTCTCATTCTTCTAAACTCCAATGATTTTAGGCCCAAATTGCTCAACCTTTCTTCATAAGACAATCCCTTATCTCAGAAATTGGTAGTCAGAATGATTTGGGAAGCACAGAAAGTTAACATGCAGGTACTGCAAACAATTACGAAGGCAAGTGGTATGTTAGCCTTTATTGCAAGGGTGTTGGAATATGCAGCGTTACGGACCTAGAGCTGGTAATTGGGATTAGAATAAATGACCTTTTGTTGGACGGTGCAGATATAATGGTAAGTACTGCAGGGAATAGAATACGGCCAGGGTGATCTTTGGACTAGTTTCGGTTGCCTGGATGGGTCGGAGAGGAATTTTCCCAGATTTTTTTCTCCCTAAATTGGCTTGGGTTTTTATCTGGTTTTTGCCTTTCCCAGAGATCACATAGCTCCGGTTGGGGTGGAGTGTAGAATCTTTCAGTATAAGGGGTGTCGCAGTTGTGGTGAGGTGGACTGTTTGGGCTGGGTGCTCTTTGCCTTTCCGTCATTGTGACCTTTAGGGCTGCTGACCAAGGGCTGTGTGGCTCTTTGTCGGCCGGCACGGACACGATGGGCCTGAATGGCCTCCTTCTGTGCTGTAAATTTCTATGTTTCTATGTTTCTATAAGAGTAAGTAAGTCTTGCTGCAATTATATAGGGCATTAGTGAGACCGCATCTAGAGTACTGTGTACAGTTTTGGTATCCGTACCTAAGGAAGGATATACTTACATGAAAGGAGGTATAACAAAGCTTTATTAGGTTGATTTCTGGGATGAGAGGACTGTCCTATGAGGAGAGATTGAGTAGAATGGGCCTATATTCTCTGGGGTTTAGAAGAATGAGTGGTGATTTCATTGAAACATATATCGTTCTTAAGGGGCTTGACAGGGTAGATGCTGAGAGGCTGGTGAGTCTAGAACTTGGCATCATAGTCTCAAGATAAGGGGTCATCCATTTAGGACTGAGATGAGGAGAAATTTCTTCACTCAGAGGGTGGTGAATCTTTGGAATTCTCCACACCAGAGGGCTGTGGAGTATATTCAAGACTGAGATCGATAGATTTTTGGGCACTAAGGGAATCAAGGGATATGTGAATAGTGGGAAAGTTTAGTTGAGGTAAAAGATCAGCCATGATCTTATTGAATGGCGGAGCAGGCTTGATGGGCCGTATGGCCTACTCCTGCTCTGATTTCTTATATTCTTATGAACTCCCTCTCTGCACACCACGTTGACCTGTTTCCTATGCATCTCCAGCAACAGTTTTAAAAATAATTACAATTAGGATTTGAGCCCCGTGCATAAATCAACTTTAAACAATGTTGGAAAGCCTCGGACAGATGTGCAGGGTTTAGACTGTATTGTTGGAAAGTACTGTTCCTGCACATATCAGTTGTGCTTTGACCTTTTCGGAGACAATAACGATCCTTTATCAGACAAAAACATTTTCTATCTTTGCAGAACAAGCTGTGATTTCCCCGCAATCTACTTTCCTTTTCACCCAGCAGACTATAACAAAAGTGCATCTTCTATTCTCTTCTCTTTCTTTATCGACAGTTTCAAACCAGTGAAATTACTTATGTCTGGAGCTGTACAGTTTGTACAGGGCGCGTTTTGCTGCAAAGTCCCTGAGGACTCTCAAACTTGGTGGGGGATCGTTGGGAGGAGGAAGGAATGGAGAACCAGAGTACAGTCCCCACCATTTATAGCGAGCGCGTTGTGTCAAAAGAAAGAAAAGATTTAGGAAAACGATTCCAAGTATGAGGGAATTCAGTTACGTGGATAGACTGGAGAAGCTGGGGTTGTTCTCCTTAGAGCAGAGAAGGTTGAGAGGCGATTTGATAGAGGTGCTCAAAATCATGACGGGTCTGGACACAGTAGACAGCGAGAAACTGTTCCTTTTGGCAGAAGGATCGAGAACCAGAGGACACAGATTTAATGTGATTGGTAAAAGAACCAAAGGCAAAGTAAGAAAAAAGTATTGGGGCAGAAATTCCGAGGAGGACTTCCCACGGACAAATCAATAAAGAATAGAAATAAAATGCGCACTTACCTGAAGCTGCTGTGCCCGCTGGAACTCCCGGTCCACAGGCCTCCTCTCCCTGCGACGCGCAGTGCGTGCACATAGGGACGTGCACAGGAGTCACGTGTGCCTGGACACCCAATCACAGGTAAGTATTTTCTCATTCATTGTAATAGGAGTTTTGTAAGTTACAATGAATGAGTAAAAACCCCAAAACTCACAAAAAATACATAAAATATTTAAAAAACACCTCACACAATAAACTAATAGAAATTAAAAATGTTACGCATGTTTTTTAATGAAAAAAAATTGCTGATTTTTAAAAAAAGTTAGTGTTAGGGTTTACAATAACATTATCTGAGTGGCCAGGGTTTTAACATAAATGTGTTTTTAAAAATGTTTATTTTAATCATGTTTTTGTTATATTTTTAAACTCTTACGCCTGTAAAAGTAGGCTATGCACCTGCTTCTATCAGGCGCAAGAGTTTTGAGGACATTTGCCGTGCAGGATATGGGTAAATATCCCAAACTTTCATGCACAAATGTTCTCGCACCCGATCTGGCTACGATCTGTCAAGCTCCAGCTCCAGCTTGACAGATCGGAAAAGCCGGTTTTCAGCACATGCGCATTGTGCGCTGAAAATCGGCTTTTCCGATGCCTTCCTGGGTCCGTAGAAACTTCGTATGGACCCGGGAGGTCAGAACTTCTGCCCCATTATATGCAGCGAGTGGTTAGGATCTGGAATGCACTGCCTGAAAGGGTGGTGGAGGCAGACTCAATCACAGTGTTCAAAAGGGATTTGGATAAGTACCTGAAAGAAAAGCAATTGCAGGGCTACGGGGAAAGGGCGGGAAATTGGGACTAGCTGAGGTGCTCTTGCAGAGAGCCGGCATAGGATTGACGGGCTGTCAGGCCTTCTTCCATTCAGTGACTATGATTCTAACTTACATTTCTATAGCGCCTTTCATGACCTCAGGACATCTCAAAGCACTTTAAAGTCAATGAAGTACTTCTTGAAGTGTAGCCACTGTTGTAATGTAGGAAACACTGCAGCTAATTTGCACACAGCAAGCTCTGTCTTTCATATCCACCTGAGAGGGTAGATGGAGGCCTGGGTTTAACACCTCATCCGAAAGACGGCACCACCGACAGTGCAGCACTCCCTTGGTATTGAGCTGGAGTGACGCGATTCGCCCGTATACGCAGTGGACGATTTGATGGGCACTGCCTGAAGTCTCCACTGAGCATCTACCTCTTCAGTGCTGATAATTAGTTAGAGTACAAAAGAGCTGAACAGTTAAAGTTATAATTTATATACAGACACATCATTGAAGTAATTGCACTTCAACGAGACACTGATAGCTAATTGAAACTGATTGAAGACCTGACTTCAGCTGAAATCAGCAATAACAATAACAATTTGCATTTATATAGCACCTTTAATGTTGTGAAACGTCCCGAGGCGCTTCATAGGAGCGTTATGAGAAAAAGAATTTGTCACTGAGCCACATAAGGCGAAATTAAGGCAGATGACCAAAAGCTTCGTCAAACAGGTAGGTTTTAAGGAGGAAAGAGAAATAGAGAGGCGGGGAGTTCCAGAGCTTGGGGCCTCGGCAACAGAAGGCACGGCCACCAATGGTTGAACGATTATAATCAGGGAAGCTCAGGAGGGCAGAATTAGAGGAGCGCAAACATCTCGGTGCGGGTGGGTTTGTGGGGCTGGAGGAGATTACAGAGATAGGGAGAGGCCAGGCCATGGAGGGATTTGAAAACAAGGATGATAATTTTGAAATTGAGGCGTTGCTTAACTGTGAGCCAATGTAGGTCAGTGAGCACAGAGGTAATGGGTGAGCGAGACTGAGTGCGAGTTAGGACACGCAAAGCAACATTTTGGATCACCTCTAGTTGAGGTCGGGTAGAAGGTGGGAGGCCAGCCAGGAGTGTATTGGAATAGTCAAGTAAAGAGCTAACAATGGTATGGATGAGGGCTTTAGCAGCGGATGAGCTGAGGCAAAGGCAGAGGCGGGGGATGCTATGGATAGCTGTTTAAATGGGTCAGTATAGGATAAACACTTACTGAACTTTCCAAAATAGCTTAAGATGTTATAACTAAGCGATGCATTTGAAATTGGCTCCTAAGGTTAGCCCCATTTGCCCGATATGGCAGCTGCACGTGGTAAGTGTGGACACTGTAAGTGATGTGGACTGTAATTCATCGAACTATCCAATGTGGAACAATTCTATATAATACAGGGGATGAGAACAAAGGGGCAAAGCCTGAAAATTAGAGCCAAGCCATTTAGGGGTGATGTCATGAAGCATTTCTTCACACAAAGGGCAGTGGAAATCTGGAACTCTCTTGCTCAAAAATGCTATTGAGGCTGGGGATCAATTGAAAATTAAAAAACTGAGATTGATAGATTTTTGTTAGGCAAAGGTATGAAGGGATCTGGGGATAGAACCTCCACTTTTTTTGCATGCTTAACACCCACTTAACGCCCAATTTACCGCTAAAATTACGTATAACGTCCATATATCGCCCATTTTGGCACAAAATGGAAACTGACAGGCATTTTTAGGAAATTTATCAGCGAGCGTTACTTTCCCCATGTGCTTAACGCCGGGAAAAATTATTACCGCCTGCCCACTTTTTTGGACAGAATCAGCAGAATGGGCGAAATCAACGCCCATAATATTACTCACCGTTACTTTGCGCACGGAATTAACGCCGAGATTCAATATTAACACCCGCCCACTGTTTTTTGTCGTAAAGAGCATATTAACCCAAACTAGTGGCCATGAGATCGCCCAGCGTCAATTTCACCACCTCGCACACATATCGCCCACAATATCGCTCGCCTAAAAAAACGCCCACAAAAAGTGGAACTAACTGGAACGAACGCCAGCGATGTGGCTGGCATTTGTTAAATCCCACTCTTACGCATGGAGCAGCTATCTGAAAAATTTGCCTGAAAGAGCGCTGATGTGAGTGACAACGCTGACACACTGCTGTGTGTGTGAAGCTGAGACATCAATGGTGCCCATCACCTTGGTGCCAGTTAAAGTTTACATTGATTGATGTTAAGTTGTACTTAACACTTTCATGGTAAGGAATCACCAGTGTGTAATGGTGCAGCTATCTGAGACAATGCACAACAAGGTTATGTTCAATAACAAAAATTTAATACCAACATTGGTCCGAAATCATAAGTATCACAGCAAATAACACCCAACCCCTGCCCACACCCAACTTTTTCCATCATTGACATAAATCACATGTTCAACATGTCTAGCAGCACAGAATACAAAGGCAAAGCAGGAACGTGGTCCCCAGCCCCCATACATTGCAACAAATTGCATACATCCAGATGGAGATATAATACAGCCATCACCTGCACACATGCATCTCACTTTCCTTCCCCCCTCTCCTTCTCCCCACCTCTAACCCTTCTCCTCCTCGCTCCATGGCGTCTGGCTGAGGAGCTCCTCAGGCGGTGCCTCAATGGGGGGGGGAATGAAGACAGATGCGGTCATTGCACGGGTACAGGAGAGGGGGGGTGCTGAGGGGATAACATTCTCTGATGCAGAAGCAGGAACTTGGTCCTTACTCTCATCTGTTTTTCGCAGTGGTGTTGCAGAACCTAGGGGTGGAATGCTGCGCTCAGGGACCACTGGAAGGCCTGTGCCAGCAGTGTTCCTGGCTATGGCATCCAGGGCCTCCGCCATGCGCGGAATGTATTCGGTCATGATGGCCAGCTGTCGGGATATGTCCCCCAATGCTTTGATGAGCTGGTCACCAATGTCCTGGAAAACTGTACCATCTCTCCTCTCTTATGTCATGCTCGTGGAACAGAGGCCTCTGCGTAGTCAGCGCCATCCTGGGGATAAATGGGGTGCCCTGTGGCAAGGTGTTTGGGGCCGGTACATCCAGAGTGGAGGCGGGAATGACTGGAGGATCACTAGATGGCCTTGGGGTGGAATGGCATCTGGAGCGTGGCGAGGCAGGTTCTTCGAAGTCCGCGCTCTCATCTGTGGAGAACAGACCCAGCCGATTGACGGGCGAGAATCGGAGCTCCTCAGCACCAGATGTAGTAGGATTGTCCGTCGACTCCTGCCCCGCGTCCCCACCTTCTGGCCTCTGTGGTCTTAGAAACATAGAAACATAGAAAATAGGTGCAGGAGTAGGCCATTCGGCCCTTCGAGCCTGCACCACCATTCAATAAGATCATGGCTGATCATTCCCTCAGTAACCCTTTCCTGCTTTCTCTCCATACTCCCTGATCGCTTGAGCCGTAAGGGCCATATCTAACTCCCTCTTGAATATATCCAATGAACTGGCATCAACAACTCTCTGCGGTAGGGAATTCCACAGGTTAACAACGCTTGAGTGAAGAAGTTTCTCCTCATCTCAGTCCTAAATGACTTACCCCTTATACTTAGACTGTGTCCCCTGGTTCTGGACTTCCCCAACATCAGGAACATTCTAACCTGTCATCTGACCTGTCCAGTCCCATCAGAATTTTATATGTTTCTATGAGATCCCCTCTCATCCTTCTAAACTCCAGTGAATACAGGACCAGTCAATCCAGTCTCTCCTCATATGTCAGTCCAGCCATCCCTGGAATCAGTCTGGTGAACCTTCGCTGCACTCCCTCAATAGCAAGAACTTCCTTCCTCAGATTAGGAGCCCAAAACTGAACACAATATTCCAGGTAAGACCTCACCAATGCCCTGTAGAACTGCAGTAAGACCTCCCTGCTCCTATACTCAAATCCCCTAGCTATGAAGGCCAACATGCCATTTGCCTTCTTCACCGCCTGCTGTACCTGCATGCCAACTTTCAATGATTGATGTACCATGAAACCCAGGTCTTGTTGCACCTCCCCTTTTCCTAATCTGCCGCCATTCAGGTAATATTCTGCCTTCGTGTTTTTGCCCCCAAAGTGGATAATCTCACATTTATCCACATTATACTGCATCTGCCATGCATTTGCCCACTCACCTAACTTGTCCAAGTCACCCTGCAGCCTTAGCGTCCTCCTCACAGCTCACACCGCCAACCAGTTTAGTGTCATCTACAAACTTGGAGATATTACACTCAATTCCTTCATCTAAATCATTAATGTATATTGTAAATAGCTGGGGTCCCAGCACTGAGTCCTGAGCCATCCCACTAGTCACTGCCTGCCATACTGAAAAGAACCCGTTTATCGCAATTCTTTGCTTGATGTCTGGCAACCAGTTCTCTATCCATGTCAGTACATTATCCCCTATACCATGTGTTTTAATTTTGCACACTAATCTCTTGAATGGGACCTTGTCAAAAACCTTTTGAAAGTCCAAATATACCACACCCACTGGTTCTCCCTTGTCCACTCTGCTAGTTACATCCTCAAAAAATTCCAGAAGATTTGTCAAGCATGATTTCCCTTTCATAAATCCATACTGACTTGGACCGATTCTGTCACTGCTTTCCAAATGTGCTGCTATTTCATCTTTAATAATTGATTCCAACATTTTCCCCACTACTGTTGTCAGGCTAACCGATCTATAATTACCTGTTTTCTCTCTCCCTCCCTTTTTAAAAAGTGGTTTTACATTTGCTACCCTCCAGTCCATAGGAACTGATCCAGAGTCGATAGACTGTTGGAAAATTATCGCCAATGCATCTACTATTTCTAGGGCCACTTCCTTAAGTACTCTGGGATGCATGCCCCGGGGATTTAATGGCCTTCAATCCCATCAATTTCCCTAATCCAATTTCCTGTGTCTTCCATCGTGAAAACAGAACCGAAATATTTGTTGAACTGGTCTGCCATTTCTTTGTTCCCCATTATAAATTCACCTGAATCTGACTGCAAGGGACCTACGTTTGTCTTCACTAATCTTTTTGTCTTCACATATCTATAGAAGCTTTTGCTGTCTGTTTTTATGTTCCCGGCAAGCTTCCTCTCATACTCTATTTTCCCCCTCCTAATTAAACCCTCTGTTCTTTTCTGCTGAATTCTAAATTTCTCCCAGTCCTCAAGTTTGCTGCTTTTTCTGGCCAATTTATATGTCTCTTCCTTGGATTTAACACTATCCTTAATTTCCCTCATTAGCCATGGTTGAGCCACCTTCCCCATTTTATTTTTACTCCAGACAGGGATGTACAATTGTTGAAGCTCATCCATGTGATCTTTAAATGATTGCCATTGCCTATCCACCGTCAACCCTATAAGTATCATTTGCCAGTCTATTCTAGCCAATTTACGTCTCATACTTTCCTGAAGTTCAGGACCCCAGTCTCTGAATTAACTGTGTCACTCTCCATCTTAATAAAGAATTCTACCATATTATGGTCACTCTTCCCCAAGGAGCCTCGCACAACAAGATTGCTAATTAGCCCTTTCTCATTACACATCACCCAACCTAGGATGGCCAGCCCTCTAGTTGGTTCCTCGACATATTGGTCTACAAAACCATCCTTAATATACTCCAGGAAATCCTCCTCCACCGTATTGCTATCAGTTTGGTTAGCCCAATCTATATGTAGATTAAAGTCGCCCATGATACCTTTATTGCACGCATCCTTATTTTCTTGTTTGATGCTGTCCCCAACCTCATGACTACTGTTTGGTAGTCTGTACACAACTCCCACTAGCATTTTCTGCCCTTTACACAACTCCTACGAGCATTTTCTGCTCTTGCCTGGGACCGCGCTCCTGGCTGAGCTGCAAAATACAAATGAGGTTATTAGAGGAGAAGGGGGCGCTAGGGTGAGTCCAGCGCTATGTCGAAATCTCGACTCCCGATAAATGACTCAGACACCTTCAGCTCCGGCAGAAGTTTCTTTAATTTACTTGCTAGCAAGGGGGAAGGTCACACTCAGTCAATGGCTAAGTGAACACCTTCCAAATGGTACAATTTCACGAGATATTTATACAGTAAAACCCAAATTATGGCCTCTCCCTGTGTATTGGCTCTGTCTCGCAGTCAGTGAATACAGATAGAGAGTTAATTACTACATCCTTGTCCTGACATAGTTTCCAGATATTTCCTTTTGTCAGGATTATTAGTTGGCCAGCCGGCCATTACTTGATGAGAGTGTGGTAATGAGCTATTATCTGCATTGCATTGTGTCAGGATTGTCCAGTTTCCTGGTCAGTTATCTTTTTGCATCAAATAGATGAGGTCTCTACAAGAGATAATGGCTGGTGGTTTGAGTACTTCAAAAAAGGGTGGGGTGGAGTGGCACTGGTGTCGTATAGACAATCGGAGAGCACCATGGGTGGTACTTGTCTCAGCAGGACTTGTCTCCTAGCTGTCTGGTGGCTATCAGCCATTTCAAGCCAGGTTTAGCTGTTTATGCAAACCGACTGCTTATTGCAGAAATTTCTGGAAGGACCAGGACTCCATTTTGTTTTATATTAAAAAGTGCACAAAAATACAATGTGGTACAGCTTAGATAAAAATACATTTCCACATTCCCCCATTTTGTCCTTCACAAGGACAACTTAATCCATTCTGATCTTGTACAGTCTCTCTATTTCCATTTCCACACAAGCGCCTTCAGTAGTTGTTGCTACCATAACTCTAGCCGTGGTCTCGATAGGTAACATGGTTTTTCCCAGCCTGGCACAGCAACACTTAACCAAGACAAATAAAAGATATAGGGCGAAGACTATCAGCAGGAATATGGGCAAACCCTGTACCACAGATCTCCCTAGGGATCCCAGCCATCCCGATGCCCAACCCCACAAGGTGATACCGTCCTGGCCAACTGTCTGTTTATACTCTATTACCTTTTTCCTAATGTATTCAGCTAAACTGCCGATTTCTTCTGACTTATCCGGGATATACGTATAGCATTCTCCACCTATTAATGCACATGTCCCTCCTTCCTTGGCTAGGAAATAATCTAAGGCTATACGATTTTGGAGAGCCACTGTTCGAATAGCTACCATTTCATTATTCACCCCTTCGAAGGCTTGGGAAGTTGCGTTGACTACTGATTCGACTAAGTTAGCCAGTTCCCATAACTGCCATTCGGTTGATGCTATTCCATAGGGTGGTACTATTACCTTGAATATTCCATTTAGCCATGTCAAATCCCGTTTAAATCTATGACTTCCATGGGCATCCCTTAAGAGTCTTTATTGGTCTGATAAAGGGTACCACATATCCTAAGTAACAGGACCCTGTCAAGTTGGCTGGTAACCATGAGTAGGCTTTAAGGCCACAAATAAAGTAGGTGCAATTAAAAGATGTCAGCTCCTGGTCCTTTCGCGCCATCCCTACTCGAGTGGTCTCACCTTCCCACCCTTCACCTGGGGCTTTGTTATGGACCATTGTCCAGTTAACGGTTGCTATCTTTCTCCCATCAGTGGAATTAGTTGTGACTTGCCATTTAGTTATTTGGGAACACTTGCTGCATCCCATTTCTGGTCCTTTAATCTCATTACTCACTAGGCATATTATACCTTAAGGATTTCCTATTCCGGGAGTAATACTTAGGAAGGGTGGCTGACGGTTATTATTATAATTGGGCTGGTACCATCCCTGGAAGGTTGTAAGTTTATACCCCGCTGACCTCTATTCTGTTTGCTCCTTCATTTCTGACACCTTGGTTAGGTTTGTCCTGTTTTGCACTATCAACCATTCTACCATTCCTGATTCATTAAAGGGGATAGATCTTAGGGGAATACCCCCTTCGGAGTGGACAGGTACATGAGAACATATCCAACAACTCGACAAATTTCTTTCTTGAGCATACTTATGACTCAGTGCCATAAATACGTTTACTTGCAGTTCCCTTCAGTGGCGTGTCTGTACCCCTGGTATAATCAATAATGCAAAGTAAAACCCTGTCAAGCCCAGCACCATCAGTCCCCATAGTCCATACAGTTCCTTATTCAGTCTTCCTTTTTCTGTTCCTCTGGTTTCTTCTTCCCTTCCTCCTGGTTGGGTGCCCTTTTGCAGTGGGACGCATGGATCCATGTTGGTCTTTCCTTTACCTTGATTGCAGTATTAGTCGCCAGCAAGACCTAGTATGGTCCTTCAAATCTTGGCTGTAGATTGCTTTTTCTTTTAAAGATTTTGATGTAAACGAATTCCCCGGGCTCCAGGTTATGACACTTCCCTTCCGCTGGCTTGACTTGAGCTTCCTTTACCTGTGAATGAAAGCTGGAAATACATTTGGTTAATGCAATACAATAATTCAACATATTTTCCTCCATTTTGTGGATGTCCATTTGTTTTGCAGTAAATGGTGCTGTAAAAGGTAGGGGACATCCCATAACTATCTCATGCAGTGACAGGCCTGTTGTTCTGTTGGTTGCAGATCGCATTACCATCAAAGCTAAGGGCAGCAGTTCTGTCCATTTCAGTCCAGTGTCATTGCATAATTTTGCCAGCTTATTTTTAAGCGTTCCATTATATCTTTCAACAAGTCCAGCTGATTGTGGATGATAACTGTAATGAAAAAGTTGATTAATCTGTAAAGCTTTACACATTTCTCTTACAACAGTTCCCGTGAAATGTGACCTGTTATCACTAGAAAGCTTAGCAGGGATTCCGAAGTGCGGTACGATTTCTTTTAACAAACATTTGGCAACAGTAGTGGCATCGGCCTTTTTACATGGAAAGGTTTCGATCCATTTAGAGAACACATCTACAATAACTAATACATACTTGAATCCCATACACATAGGTAATTCAATAAAATCCATTTGTAAATGTACAAAAGGCCCCACTGGATTTGGGTGGGAGGCAGATTCTACTTTTTCCGTCTTACCCGGATTCATTGTCTGACAGGTAACACAATTTTCACAGATTTGTTTTGCAATTGCCGAAATACCTGGCGCATACCAAGTTGCCAAAATATAATCTGCCCCCTTTACCTGCATGTGTGAATGTATGAACACATCGGGCAATCCATGGAAGTAAGGATCTGGGCGCCACCACGCGGCCGTCGTGGTGAACCCATATTCCTTCTGGATTTTTATAACATTGATCCTTCGTCCAGGTCACCACCTCCTCCGTACTGGCCTGTGTCTGAAAGGCCAGCACGTCATTAATAGTGGGTGGTGGGTCTGAGCAATTATTTTTCCTTAGTAGGAACAATGACACCTGCATCCCCCCTTTGGACAGAGCTGCTGACTTAGCTGCATTATCAGCTCTGGCGTTCTCAAGTGCCACCTCATTTGACTGGCCTGTATGTGCTTGGCATTTGATAATGGCAAGTTTCAAGGGGCATTGAATGGCTCGCAGGAGATTTTCCACTTGTTCTGCCTTTTTGATAGTAGTTCCTGAAGAAGTCAGGTACCCGCGAATCTTCCAAATTTGTCCATAGTCATGTGATACCCCAAAAGCATACCTGGAGTCAGTGTAGATATTAACTGTTTGTCCTTCAGCCAGAATACAGGCTCGAGTTAACGCAAACAATTCGGCTTGTTGGGCCGAAAAGGAGTTTGGAAGAGAGGCTGTTTTGACAATATTAAACTGGGTTACAATTGCATAAGCCATTCTAGGTTGGCCCCTATCATTTCGTAAGGCTGATCCGTCAACATAGTACACTAGATCAGGGTTACACATTGGTACATCTGTTAAATTGATACGTGGTTTAGTCACTAATTCGGTTATCATTTCACATGAATGGGGTTCGCCGTCTTCTTCCATGGGGAGTAGAGTGGCTGGATTTAAGGTAGTACATCTTTTGATGATAAGGTTTGGATTTGATAACAGTTCAACTTCATATTTATTGGTTCTTGCGGAGGTTAGGTGTTGGGTGGTACATTTAGTAAGTAAAATCTCGACAGAGTGTGGGATGTATAGAATGGTCTGATGATTTAGATTTATTGTCTGAGCCTGTTGTACAGCATAATAAGCTGCTGCCAACGAAGGAAGACATCCTGGTAGTCCGCGTGCCACTGGGTCTAGTTGAGTACTGAAATACGCTACCGGTCGCTGCCTGTCCCCATGTAACTGAATCAAAACAGATTGTGCAAAACCCGACTTGTGATGAACAAATAAGTTGAATGGCTTAGTGTAATCTGGTAATCCCAAGGCTGGTGCTGAAGTGATGGACTGTTTAAGATTCTGGAAAGCATTCCGGGACACCTCATTCCAAATCAACTTTTCTGGTAGTGCGGACATGGACATGTCTAACAGTAGTCTAACGATCTCGGAATAACTCATAACCCATTGCCGGCAGTATCCTGACATGCCGAGGAGGTGTTTCATTTCTCTCTTGGTTACTGGTAGTGGGGCAGAGCAGATTGCTTTTACTCGGTCTTGTGTCAATTGTCTCGTATCTCTGACCAATTCGTGTCCTAGATACCGAACCTTTTCTGAGACAAATTGTAACTTTGCCTTTGATACTTTGTGTCCTTTCAAGGCCAGGGCTTTTAATAACACAAGAGAGTCTGTTTCGCAGGCCAATTTGGAGGGTGAGGCGAGCAATAAGTCATCAACATACTGCACAAGTGTAGAACCTGCTGGTAAAATTACATCTTCCAGATCCCTCTTTAGGCATTGTGAGAATATAGTTGGGCTTTCGGTAAATCCCTGTGGGAGTCTTGTCCACGTATATTGGCGTCCTTTATACGTGAAGGCAAACAGGAATTGAGACTCTGGGTGAATGGGTATTGAGAAAAATGCTGAACACAGATCAATCACTGTGTAATACGTTGAGGTTGCCGGAATACTGGCAAGTATAATTGCCGGGTTGGGTACCACCGGATAAGTTGGGAATACAGAATGATTCATGGCTCGTAGGTCTTGGACAAATCTCCATTTGTCACTATTGGGCTTCTGCACCGGAAAGATTGGTGGGTTACACGGACTTCTAGTTGGAACGATTATTCCCTGGGCCAGCAGAGACGTAATGACTGGCTCGATACCTTGTTCTGCGGCTGGAGACAAGGGGTATTGGGGCTTCTTAGGGATTGGGGCGGTTGAATTGATCGCTACCTTATATGGTTGTGCGGTGAGCATCTTTCCTACTTCATTAGCGTGTGTAGACCATAGTTGCTCTGGAACCTTAGCAAGAAGTCTGCTGTGCTTTGTTGTAATGTGAAGCTAGTGACTGAAAGCATCCTTTCTTCTAAGACAGCATCGAAATATATTTTCCCATTCAACTTGACAGAATAGCCCCCTTCCCTTTCATGTTGGCCCAAAGTTCCATTAAGTGTGTGCCATTCCTCTTGTACTGGGGATTCTTGCATTCTTTTAACCATTCGTCCTAAATCCTGGGGTTTATGTGTGCCTGCAACCGCAAGGGTGCAGTGTGGAATGCTCCCTTTAACCCTAAACAAGCTCTGACTGTAGGAGAATAATTCAACCCCTGCCGCTATCCCTTCAAATTCGCTAAAAATTTGTTCGATCATCAATTGATGATTCTGGTGCAGGAATGGTTGATAAAAGTTTTGTGCTGTAGCGTCTGATCCCGTGTTGTCACAATACGCTGTGCAGTGTAATGTTTCATGCCAATTTCCCAAGGTTTGAGATTTGAGGTAGGCTGTAATTAACCTTGTCACACACCAATATGAACCAACCAAATAGGATAGGGTTTTGCTTAGTGTGGGGTCCAAATTTTTCCAGGCATACAATATGGGTGTTGTGGGTTGAAGTAGTGGGTATGCCCCACATTTATCTATGGGGACTCGAACCTCCAGACCAGCTGGGGAACAGAAGATCGTGGCACTCATTTTACATAATAGGTCACGTCCACACAGATTCACTGGAACCTCATTAGACAGTAGGAATGAATGACTATCTTCGTAATCTTCTAATTGTACATTGATAAGGTCTGAGAAAAACATTTGCTGCGCGTGTCCAGATAGTCCAATCACTGAGGTTTGGTTAGTGGAAGTGGGAATTCCCTTCGTATCCTCCCTTGAAAGGACCGAATAGGTGGCACCAGTATCCACCAGGAATGGGATATCCTTTCCTTGTATTCGTATTTTTACTTCAGGTTCTCCTATGGCATTTAACGAAACGACGGGTAGCTGTTTGTTCGCAGCACTCGGGTCTGGGATTGGGCGTCATTGATCATTATACGGGCAATTTGGTCGTTGGCTGAATTGCTTTTGATTCTGTGGTCCAAATGGATTTTGAACAGAGAAATTAGTCTGAGGTCTAGCATGTACCTGGACTTGGGTCACATACGGGTTAGGTCCTGGACGGGGAGGAGGTGGTCTATTACCAGCCTGTTGAGTCCAATCATAATTTGGTTGTTGCTGTTTTGACGGGCAATTTCTAGCCCCGTGTCCAGTCTGACCACAATTGTAACAGATATCATATTGTTCCCGCCCTGCACCTCCTCTCCCTCTACCCCTGAAATTTCCTCTGCCTCGCCCTCTTCCTCTACCTGGGGGGGGGGGAGGGGCAGTAAGACGGTGTCACTGGGGCGAGCTGCTTGTTCCACAAACACAGTGACCATGCTTTTAGATTCTCTATTTCGCTCTTGTATGTCCTTTAACATAGATACAACCTTGGATAGCGATTCCTGTCGCCATCCGAGACAAACTAGTTTAAAGGGATCTCTGAGTTCGGGTCGTAGCCCGTTTATCACGGCGCTGATCATGGGAGATTCTACCTCCTCTATTTTCATGCCTGAACATTGGTTCATGATCTCTCGCGTTCTTTCTACATAATCCTCAACATCCCCCTTCTTTCTTTGTGTAGTTTCCATAATTTTGGACCAATTCGTTTTCCTTGGGAACACCTGGTGTAAGGCTTCCCAACATCTTTCCCAGAATCCCTCTCCTGGCTTCGTGCCGGGATCTGCATTGGAAGCCTCTCGATGGGTTTTAAAATTTGTGAATTTTATCTCAAGTTCGGCAAATTTCGTGTCCTTTAACTATGCTTTCGGTAAGATTTGACCATCTAATATACTGGGTTCGTGGCACAAGATGATCACTTTTAACTGGTCTATGGCCTTTTCAATACTGGTTTTAGGGTCTGCCAATCGTTCCACAATTATTCTTAACTCACTTGGTGACCATGGTCGATAAATAGGGACCGGAGCCCCCCCAGAGAGTGGACTGGGAAAAAGTCTTATTGGGAATGCAGATGATGATGGCTCCAGGGCACTGGGCCCTTGTCCACGGGTAAGACTTCGTGTGCCACCTGCAGGGCTGTCACGGTATTGATTTCCTTGTGACGGATCTAATTCTCCTGCAGCCGCACCTGCATTGTTGGGAGCGGGTGTTACCCCGTTTCCCTGTGCTCCGGCCCGAGGATCATCTCCTCCCTGTTGGCCTGGAGCACCCACCGGGGGGGGGGGTGGAACATACGGCGGTGGTCGATGGCTGTAGGGAGTCCAATCCTCGCCCCAGTCCTCATCCTCATCTTTTTCCCAACCCTTAGGGGCACTTGGTGAGTGTGCCTTTGTCTCTTTAGCAACCATAACAGATGGATGTTTGCTATGTCGAGGGCGATCCACCTGCTTTCTCCCTCTAGTACACTGCTTGCTAACCCTTAGGCTCTTCTCGTGTCGTTCCTCAGCTTCCCTTTTCCAATCTCCAAACGCCGACCAACTCACTTTCTTTTTACTTCTTCTACCTGGGTCTCTGTTTATAAGGCATTCTTCTAGACATGTTATTCTCTCTAAATTAAATGAACCATCGGGTGGAAATGGCCTGTTTTCACCCTTAGTCCACTTTACCCATTCTCTTAGGTGGCCAATTGAAGACTGACCACAATTCTGGAGCATGAAATGGGCTGGTGTGCCTTTTGGTGGTGGTTTACTTGCTGCAGCATCCATTTTGGATGATTAAAATTTTCCACAGTTTCTGATCTCACAATCCTTTCGGCCAACAAGTTCTCTACGCCCACTTCTCCTGGCCGTTACATGGCCTGAAAAGGCTCTTAATTCGGGCTCAGTCTGTGTGTGTGAGAAATGTTGGCACGAACCAACCGTAGTTTATCAATCAGTTACTGTTTCTTTTCTGAATCAATCCTTGTTTTTCCAAATCACAATTTTCCCTAGTGACTCTTCCCATTTTTCTAATTGTAATGTCGCACAAAGGTATTGCACACAACAGTATAACAAGGACAACTAGGACAAACAATATTCACACGAGTATACAAATCATAGCCTTAAACTCTATCTAAACAAATAATCAATTCTCAGCCTGCGTTGTACGCCACTACAGACCGAGTCCTTAACTTATCCTAATAAAACTTATAAAACTTATGGTCCCATTACCTTAACTCTTATCACATAAGAACCTTCGATCGATTAGCGCTTTTCCCCCCCTAATCTTATCACATAAGAACCTTCGATAGCGCTCTTTTTACCTTTTCCTACTGAAACCTTCCCCGGGCTGTTTCAAGATATTTCCAGAACCAGATCCCTTCTGCCTGCAAGCTGAGAAAGAAATGATCACAAAAAATAACTTTAGCTTTTAAATGTCGAGTCTCGTAGATTGCAGTACCTCCCCTGTGGACAACAGATTACATATGCGATTCAACAGTGAAGAAACCTCTTGTGAGCAAAAGGCTCACCTTGTTTTGGCCACTGAAGCCTTTCACTGGAGAGGCGCTATGCCTGTATCCGTTTTACTCACAGTGCAGAGAATATGCATCTCGGTGGAACCTCCAAGAAGTAACTGTCGAAATCTCGACTCCCGATAAATGACTCAGACACCTTCAGCTCCGGCAGAAGTTTCTTTAATTTACTTGCTAGCAACGGAAAGGTCACACTCAGTCAATGGCTAAGTGAACACCTTCCAAATGGTACAATTTCACGAGATATTTATACAGTAAAACCCAAGTTATGGCCTCTCCCTGTGTATTGGCTCTGTCTCGCAGTCAGTGAATACAGAGTTAATTACTACAACCTTGTCCTGACATGGTTTCCAGATATTTCCTTTTGTCAGGGTTATTAGTTGGCCAGCCGGCCATCACTCGATGAGAGTGTGGTAATGAGCTATTACCTGCATTGCATTGTGTCAGGATTGTCCAGTTTCCTGGTCAGTTATCTTTTTGCATCAAATGGATGAGGTCTCTACAAGAGATAATGGCTGGTGGTTTGAGTACTTCGAAAAGGGTGGGGTGGAGTGGAACTGGTGTCGTATAGACAATCGGAGAACACCATGGGTGGTACTTGTCTCAGCAGGACTTGTCTCCTAGCTGTCTGGTGGCTATCAGCCATTTCAAGCCAGGTTTAGCTGTTTATGCAAACCGACTGCTTGTTGCAGAAATTTCTGGAAGGACCAGGACTCCATTTTGTTTTATATTAAAAAGGGCACAAAAATACAGTGTGGGACAGCTTAGATAAAAATACATTTCCACAGCTACACACAGCATATGCACAACAAAAGCACCACCACTATCAAAATCATCACAGACATCACATTTCATGACAATCAACACATTGTGCATTGCAATGATTTCCATTAGACCAGCATTATTTCTATGACACTTTTAGAAATCATCTGTCATATATGATTGTTCAGATATGAATGGGTGTGGCATCTATAGACTTTACATGATGCAATGGTGTAAGCTTTACTCACGTGGCATCACTTTAGGGTCTGCAGATGCATCCTTGGCTGTCTGGGGGTGATGTCGCTGGGGACTGGTGGCCCTCCCACTCATTCGCCTCCTCACGGACCTCATCGTCGATAGCTTCTTCTGTAAAAGGTGACAGGACGACATGGCATGAGATCATTGCGTGATATCATTGCTCGGTACTGTCACAGACACTGATACAACACATAACCAACAGATGTAATCATGATTGTTATGATAATTATCATTCGTTACCTAAAGACGTACACCGTGACCGCAGGCTTTGAGTAAAACATTCCCGGTAAAAATGCAAGACCTCACATCTGCTGATAGTCACTCATGACTGTTAGAACTCAAATTATATAAATACATAAGTACATGTAAATCAATGTAGTTCTTATTCATGTGGATCCCACAAGGTTGTTCCATCATTTGTGGCATTGGTTGCCCTCACGCAGCTCTTTGGTTGCCGACGAGACCACCTCCGCTATCTCAGTCCATATCTTCTGGTATGCCTTTGGGTTGGGCTTCCCACGCCCTCCCTTTGTCAAATCACCCCAGTGTAACTCGACCTCCTGCAGGAGAGAGACATTTGCCTTGTCCGAGAAACTCCTGGCTCTTTTGAGGCCTCCAATGTGCTCCTCTCCCACCTCACTGCTTTCTCCAGCGTCAGTCTCCACTGTGTGCTGTGATGCCTTCTCCCCTCTCCATTATAGGCCAAATTTGGTCAAATAAGTGGCTGCTAACACCTACTTTTTGTTTTCCTACTTGCTGTGAAGCTCCAAAATCTCCCTCCTTCCTCCCAAAGCAGCCACATTACACCCAGCCACGCCTTCAGTCCCTCTGAGCTCCCTCTCTTTCTGTCTCCTCTTCTGCGCATATCATGGTGACACTTGACCTCCGGAATCGCGGGAATTGAGCATTGCCATGCCATTGCTAATGACGGCCACATTTTACGGCAGAAGGTCAAAAAAATTTAACACCATCGCCCATTTTATATCGCTCGCAGTAACGCCCATTTTCAAAAGTGGAGACTAGGTGATTTGAGAATGGGCGAGAAGCCGGCGATCTGAAAACCGTTTTTTACCGCCCACGCGGAAATATCACCCATTTTTGGGCAATAACCACAAAAGTGGAGGTTCTAGCCCCTGGAAGCAAGGCGGGTAGATGGAGTTAAGATACAGATCAGCCATGATCTAATTGATTGTAGGAACAGCACAGAGGGATCTGGGGGTCTTTCTACATGAAACACAAATAATTAGTATGCAGGTAGAGCAAGTAATTAGGAAAGCAAATGGAATGCTGGCCTTTATTGCAAGGTGGATAGAGTATAAAAGCAGAGAGGTCCTGCTGCAATTATACAGCGTACTGGTGAGGCCACACCTGGAGTACTGCGTACAGTTTTGTTCTCCGTATTTAAGGAAGGATATACTTGCATTGGAGGCTGTTCAGAGAAGGTTCACTAGGTTGATTCCAGATATGAGGGGGTTGACTTATGAGGATAGGTTGAGTAGGTTGGGTTTATACACATTGGAGTTCAGAAGAATGAGAGGTGATCTTATTGAAACATAAGATAATGAAGGGGTTCAACAAGGTGGATGCAGAGAGGATATTTCTACTCATAAGGGAATCTAAAACTAGGGGACATAGTCTTAGAATAAGGGGTTGCCCATTTAAAACTGAGATGAGGAGAAATTTATTTTCTCAGAGGGTTGTAAATCTATGGAATTCTCTTCCCCAGTGAGATGTGGAGGCTGGGTCTTTGAATATATTTAAGGCGGAGATAGATAGATTTTTGAGAGATAAGGGAGTAAAGGGTTATGGGGAGCGGGCAGGGAAGTGAAGCTGAGTCCATGATCAGATCAGCCATGATCTTATTGAATGGCGGAGCAGGCTTGAGGGGCCAAATGGCCTCCTCCTGCTCCTATTTCTTATGTTAGGGCATCCTGATCTAGACTGACGATCTGAGGGGGTTCTGCAGTGTAAGAGGTGCTGTCCTAAGGCAGGGGTTTGAACTGAGGTCCCATCTAGCTTCTTCAGTTTGGGGCTAAATGTGGTAATGGGTAGACTGGCGAGTTGGTGTTGTGAAAGGGTGAGACTAAAGGGCTACCATCATTCAAAATAGGCTGGTGGTGAGATGATAGGAGAGGTGGGCTTGAAACAAGTGTGGGAAGGAGAAAGACTACAATACGGTAGCACAAATTGTACAACCTGCACTCCCCTTCAATTTGTTTGAGGAGATTGGGCCTATATTCATTGGAGTTTAGAAAAATGAGAGGTGATCTTATTGAAATGTATAAGATTCTGAGGGGGCTTGACAGGGTAGATGCAGAGAAGATGTTTCCCCTCATGGGGGAATCTAGAACTAGGGAATGTAGTTTCAGAATAAGGGGTCACCCATTTAAAACAGAAATGAGGAGGAATTTCTTCTCTCAGAGGGTCGTGAATCTTTGGAATTCTCTGCCCCTGAGAGCTGTGGAGGCTGGGTCATTGAATATATTTAAGGTGGAGATAGACACATTTTTGAACGATAATGGAGTCGAGGGTTATGGGAAGTGGGCAGGGCACTGAAGTTGAGGCCAAGATCAGATCAGCCATGATCCATTGAATGGTGGAGCGGACTCGATGGGCTAAATGGTCTACTCCTGCTCCTATTTCATATGTTCTTATGTTCAAGTCCAACTCCCCGCTAGGATCTGGGGTTTGATGAACATATCCTAAGAATTAGACAACTCACACTGTTACCTGGACAATACATGACCAGTATTAAATGTCCGTTTACATAGAATTTACAGCACAGAAACAGGCCATTCGGCCCATCTGATCTGTGCCGGTGTTTATGCTCCACATGAGCCCCCTCCCACCCCTCTCGACCTAAGCCTATCAGCATATCCTTCTATTCCTTTCTTCCTGATGTGTTTATCTAGCTTCCCCTTAAATGCATCTACGCTATTCACCTCAACCACTCCCTGTGGCAGCGAGTTCCACATTCTCACCACTCTCTGAGTAAAGACGGTTCTCCTGAATTCCCTATTCGATTTATTGGTGACTTTCTTATATTTTTGACACCTAGTTTTGGATTTCCCCCAAGTGGAAACACCCTCTCTACGTCTATGCTATCAAACCCTTTCAAAACCTTATAGACCGCTATCGGGTCACCCCTCAGCTTTCTCGTTTCTAGAGAAAAGAGCCCCAGCTCATTCAGTCTTTCCTGATAGTCCTAACCTCTCAGTTCTGGTATCATCCTCATAAATCTTTTCTACATCCTCTGCAGTGCCTCGATATCCTTTTTATAATATGGACGCCAGAACTGCGCAGAGCACTCCAAGTGTGGTCTAAATAAGCTTCTGTACAATTTTAACATCACTGTTCTGTTTATTAATTCTATCCCTGTAAAGTCTGTATGAATTGTATAAATACAGCATCACAGTAATAGCCCGTGCATCTCTTATGTGTCTTTGATGCATTCTAAATTCAAGCCCTGCTGTGACAATTTGGAACAGTAAATTATAGGTATTAAATACACCACAGTAATTTAGCACATTTCTACACAATAATAACTTAACCAATTACTGTTTTGAATTTGGTGGGAGTTAAGTTATATTATTCAGTTGGTCATAAAAGAATGATAATTAATTCACTCCCATACCCATTAATATCTTCAGTCTTTAAAAAATTTTGTTTATGGGATGTGGGTGTCTGGGATATGGGCGTCACTGGCTAGGCCGGCATTTATTGCCCATCCCTAATTGCCCTTAAGAAGGTGGTGGTGAGTTGTCATTACAGAGGGCAGTTAAGAGTCGACCACATTGCTGTGGGTCTGGAGTCACATATAGGCCAGACTGGGTAAGGACAGAAAATTTCCTTCGCTAACCCAGATGGGTTTTCACGACAGTCCGGTAGTTTCATGGTTCATCATCATCATCATAGGCAGTCCCTCGAAATCGAGGAAGACTTGCTTCCACTCCAAAAGTGAGTTCTCAGGTGACTGTACAGTCCAATACGGGAATTACAGTCTCTGTCACAGGTGGGACAAACAGTGGTTGAAGGAAAGGGTGGGTGGGGAGTCTGGTTTGCGCACGCTCCTTCCGCTATCTGCGTTTGTTTTCTGCATGCTCTCGGTGATGAGACTCGAGGTGCTCAGCGCCCTCCTGGATGCTGTTCCTCCACTTAGGGCGGTCTTGGGCCAGGGACTCCCAGGTGTCAGTGGGGATGTTGCACTTTATCAAGGAGGCTTTCAGGGTGTCCTTGAAACGTTTCCTCTGCCCACCTGGGGCTCGCTTGCCATGTAGGACTTCCGAGTAGAGCGCTTGCTTTGGGAGTCTCGTCACAGGTTTGCGGACGATGTAGCCCGCCCAACGGAGCTGATCGAGCATGGTCAGTGCTTTGATGCCGGGGATGTTGGCCTGATCGAGAACACTGACGTTGGTGCTTTATATCCTCCCAGTGGAGGCAGTGCTCATGGTACTTCTCCAGCGCTTTGAGGTGTCCACTGTATATTGTACACATCTCTGAGCCATATAGGAGGGTGGGTATCACTACTGCTCTGTAGACCATAGGCTTAGTGCCAGATTTGAGGTTGTGGTCTTCAAACACTCATTTCCTCAGGCGACCAAAGGCTGCGCTGGCACATTGGAGGCGGTGTTGGACCTCGTCATCAATGTCTGCCCTTGCTGATTGTAATTAACCTACTCCCATATCCATTAATATCTCCAGTCTTTAAAAAAAAATTGTTCTTGGGATGTGGACATCTAGGATGTTGGCGTTGCTGGCAAGGCCAGCATTTATTGCCCATCCGTAATTGCCCTTGAGAAAGTGGTGGTGAACTATTAGAGGGGCAGTCAAGAGTCAACCACATTGTGGGTCTGGAGTCACATATAGGCCAGACTGGGTAAGGGCAGCAGATTTCCTTCCCTAAACGACATTAGTGAACTGGATGGGTTTTCACGATAATCCTGTAGTTTCATGGTTACCATTACTGACACTAGCATTTTATTCCATAATCTATACACTGCACCCCACCCAAAACCATGTGAGCTCCCGGGAGAGGCGAAGAACCAGATTAAAATCCCAGGCGAATTTAGGGGAAAAAATCTGATAAATTGTCCCTCACCGCCCCTCCCCCCCCCCCCCCCCACAGGCAATTAACAAAACATTAATCCAGGCTATCTCTCTGGCCCTGATAAGTCTATGTATGAGATGATCTCCGCCCCAGCCAGAAACTGGTCCAGCTCTTACTTGAAGGAATTTAGTGAATTGCAAACCACTGCATAAGCTGGCAGGCCTGTTCCATAGAATCATAGAATCATAGAGGTTTACAGCGCGGAAGGAGGCCATTTCGGCCCATCGTGTCCGCACCGGCCAACAAGAGTCTATCCAGCCTAATCCCACTTTCCAGCTCTCGGTCTGTAACCCTGCAGGTTACAGCACTTCAAGTGCACATCTAAGTACTTTTTAAATATGGTAAGGGTTTCTGCCTCTACCAACCCTTCAGGCAGTGAGTTCCAGACCCCCATAACCCTCTGCGTGAAGAAATTTCCCCTCTAAATCTTCGAACAATTACTTTAAATTTATGCCCCAGGTTGTTGACTCCTCTGCTGAGGGAAATAGACCCTTCCTATCCACTCTATCCAGGCTCCTCATAATTTTATACACTTCAATGAAGTCTTCCTTCAGCCTCCTCTGTTCCAAGGAAAACAAACCCAGCCTATCCAATCTGTCCTCATAGCTAAGATTCTCCACGCCCGGCAACATCTTCGTAAATCTCCTCTGTACCCTTTCAAGGTCACGTGTCATAGTCTCAGGATAAGGGGTCAGCCATTTAAGATTGAGATAAGGAGGAATTTCTTCCCACAAAGGGTTGCGAATTTTTGGAATTCTCTATCCCAAAGAGGTGTGGATGGTCAGTTGTCCTGCAAATCCCCTGGGAGGACAGACGCACCAAAGTCAGCATCCTTGACGAGGCCAACACCCTAGCAACGAAGCACTGACCACACTCGACCAGCTCCATTGGGTGGGCCACATTGTCCGCATAGCTGACACAAGGCTCACAAAGCAAGCGCTCTACTTGGAACTCCTACACAGCAAGCGAGCCCCAGGTGGGCAGAGGAGACATTTCAAGGACACCCTCAAAGCCTCCTTGATAAAATGCAACATCCCCACCGACACCTGGGAGTCCCTGGCCAAAGAACGCCCTACGTGGAGGAAGTGCATCCGGGAGGGCGCTGAGCGCCTTGAGTCTCGTTGCCGAGAGCATGCAGAAAACAAGCGCAGGCAGCGGAACGAGTGTGCGGCAAGCCAGTCCCACCCTCCCTTTCCTTCAACCACTGTCTGTCCCACCTGTGACAGAGACGGTACTTCCCGTATTGGACTGTTCAGTCACCTGAGTGAACTTCACTTTTCGAATGGAAGCAAGTCTTCCTCGACTTTGATGGATTGCCCATGATGATGATATTCTAGATAGATGTTTTGGGGGGCGAAATTTTCCTGTTGTGCACCTCCCGTGTAACAGGGTGCAAATGTGTTTATGGCTGGGGAGGGGGAGGGGCGCCCGACATTGTGCTCCCCTTGCTCTCAGGGGCGGTGACCCCAATTTAGGTCATGGGTGGGACTTCTGCACCAGGTGCGGGCAGTCACGCCTCGCGAGGGTTACCGTCCCCAAATGGGGCGCTCCAAAATTTCGCGGCCACAGACTCTGAAGGAATCAAGGGATATGGAGATAGGGCAGGAAAGTTAGGTCGGAGGTCATAGATCAGCCATGATCTGATTGAATGACAGAGCAGGTTGGAGGGGCCACATGGCCTACTCCTACTCATAATTGTTACGTTCTCATGTTCTACTGACCTACTCCTGTTTCTAGTTGCTCTTGAAGGACTTAGAAAGGATTGAAGTGGGAACATGTTCTCTCAAGAGCAGACAGATCAAATTCTTTTTAACATTCTCCTTTTGGATGAATGTACTTTATCTTCCTCATTCCGCCCCAACACCTGCAACTAATGAAGTTCCGCTTCAACCTTGCCTCAATGGTACTACTCAGTATCACAGTTGATGTTTTAGCTTGTGCCATTTGGTGAACAATTATGAAAGAGAGGAATTAAAGACTTGCATTTATACAGCATCTTTCATGACCTCAGGAGCTAGGAGCTAAATTAAAAAGTAGGACCTCAAAAGTAGTAATCTCAGGATTGCTACCAGTGCCACGTGATAGTCAGAGTAGGAATCGCAGGATAGCTCAGATGAATGTGTGGCTTGAGGAGTGGTGCAGCAGGGAGGGATACAAATTCCTGGGACATTGGAACCGGTTCTGGGGGAGGTGGGACCAGTACAAACCGGACGGTCTGCACCTGGACAGGACCGGAACCAATGTCCTAGGGGGAGTGTTTGCTCGTGCTGTTGGGGAGGAGTTAAACTAATATGGCAGGGGGATGGGAACCTATGCAGGGAGACAGAGGGAAGTAGAATGGGGACAGAAGCAAAAGATAGAAAGAGGAAAAGTAAAAGTGGAGGGCAGAGAAACCTAAGGCAAAAAGCAAAAAGGGCCACATTATAGCAAAATTCTAAAGTGGCAAAGTGTGTCAGAAAGACAAGCCTGAAGGCTCTGTGCCTCAATGCAAGGAGTATTCGGAATAAGGTGGACGAATTAACTGTGCAGATAGCAGTTAACGGGTATGATGTAATTGGCATCACGGAGACATGGCTCCAGGGTGACCAAGGCTGGGAACTCAACATCCAGGGGTATTCAACATTTAGGAAGGATAGATAGAAAGGAAAAGGAGGTGGAGTGGCATTGCTAGTTAAAGAGGAAATTAATGCAATAGTAAGAAAGAACATTAGCTTGGATGATGTGGAATCGGTATGGGTGGAGCTGCGGAATACCAAGGGGCAGAAAACACGAGTGGGAGTTGTGTACAGACCACCAAACAGTAGTAGTAAGGTTGGGGACAGCATCAAACAAGAAATTAGGGATGCATGCAATAAAGGTACAGCAGTTATCATGGGTGACTTTAATCTACATATTGATTGGGCTAATCAAACTGGTAGCAATGCATTGGAGGAGGATTTCCTGGGATGTATTAGGGATGATTTTCTCGACCAATATGTCGAAGAACCAACTAGAGAGCTGGCCATCCTAGACTGGGTGATGTGTAATGAGAAAGGACTAATTAGCAATCTTGTTGTGCGAGATCCCTTGTGGAAGAGTGACCATAACATGGTAGAATTCTTTATTAAGATACAGAGTGAGATAGTTAATACAGAAACTAGGGTCCTGAACTTAAGGAAAGGTAACTTCGATGGTTTGAGGCGTGAATTGGCTAGAGTAGATTGGCAAATGACACATAAAGGGTTGACGGTGGATAGGCAATGGCAAACATTTAAAGATGACATGGATGAATTTCAGCAATTGTACATCCCTGTCTGGAGTAAAAATAAAACGGGGAAGGTGGCTCAACCGTGGCTAACAAGGGAAATTAAAGATAGTGTTAAATCCAAGGAAGAGGCATATAAATTGGCCAGAAAAAGCAGCAAACCTGAGGACTGAGAGAAATTTAGAATTCAGCAGAGGAGGACAAAGCGTTTAATTAAGAGGGGGAAAATAGAGTATGAGAAGAAGCTTGCCAGGAGCATAAAAACTGACTGCAAAAGCTTCTATAGATATGTGAAGAGAAAAAGATTAGTGAAGACAAGCGTAGGTTCCTTGCAGTCGGATTCAGGTGAATTTCTAATGAGGAACAAAGAAATGGCAGACCAATTGAACAAATAACCTTCTGAAAGTACTAGGGGATCGAGGGTCTAGTGAGAAGGAGGAACTGAAGGATATCCTTATTAGGCGGGAAATTGTGTTAGGGAAATTGATGGGATTGAAGGTCAATAAATGCCCGGGGTCTGATAGTCTGCATCCCAGAGTATTTAAGGAAGTGGCCCTAGAAATAGTGGATGCATTGGTGATCATTTTCCAACAGTCTATCGACTTGGGATCAGTTCCTATGGACTGGAGGGTAGCTAATGTAACACCACTTTTTAAAAAGTGAGGGAGAGAGAAAATGGGTAATTATAGACTGGTTAGCCTGACATCAGTGGTGGGGAAAATGTTGGAATCAATTATTAAGGAATAAATAGCAGCACATTTGGAAAGCAGTGACAGGATCGGTCCAAGTCAGCATGGATTTCTGAAAGGGAAATCATGCTTGACAAATCTTCTGGAATTTTTTGAGGACGTAACTAATAGAGTGGACAAGGGAGAACCAGTGGATGTGGTGTATTTGGACTTTCAAAAGGCTTTTGACAAGGTCCCACACAAGAGATTGGTGTGCAAAATTAAAGCACATGGTATTGGGGGTAATGTACTGACGTGGATAGAGAACTGGTTGGCAGACAGGAAGCGGAGAGTCGGGATAAATGGGTCCTTTTCGGAATGGGAGGCAGTGACTAGTGGAGTGCTGCAGGGATCAGTGCTGGGACCCCAGCTCTTTACAATATACATCATTGATTTGGATGAAGGAATTAAATGTAATATCTCCAAGTTTGCAGATGACACTAAACTGGATGGCGGTGTGAGCTGTGAGGGGGATGCTAAGAGGCTGCAGGGTGACTTAGACAGGTTAGGTGAGTGGGCAAATGCATGGCAGATGCAGTATAATGTGGATAAATGTGAGATTATCCACTTTGCGGGCAAAAACGCAAAGCCAGAATATTATCTGAATGGTGGCACATTAGGAAAAGGGGAGGTGCAACAAGACCTGGATGTCATGGTTCATCAGTCATTGAAAGTTGGCATACAGGTGTAGCATGCGGTAAAGAAGGCAAATGGTATGTTGGCCTTCATAGCGAGGAGATTTGAGTGTAGGAGCAGTGAGGTCTTACTGCAGTTGTACAGGGCCTTGGTGAGGCCTCACTTGGAATATTGTGTTCAATTTTGGTCTCCTAATCTGAGGAAGGACATTCTTGCCATTGAGGGAGTGCAGCGAAGGTTCACCAGACTGATTCCCGGGATGGCCAGACTGACATATGAAGAGAGACTGGATCAACTGGGCCTTTATACATTGGAGTTTAGAAGGATGAGAGGGGATCTCATAGAAACGTATAAGATTCTGACGGGACGGGACAGGTTAGATGCGGAAAGAATGGTCCCAATGTTGGGGAAGTCCAGAACCAGGGGACACAGTCTTAGGATAAGGGGTAGGCCATTTAGGACTGAGCTGAGGAGAAACTTCTTCACTCAGAGAGTTGTTAACCTGTGAAATTCCATGCCGCGGAGAGTTGTTGATGCCAGTTCATTGGATATATTCAAGAGGGAGTTAGATATGCCCTTACGGCTAAAGGGATCAAGGGGTATGGAGAGCAAGCAGGAAAGGGGTACTGAGGGAATGATCAGCCATGATCTTATTGAATGATGCTGCAGGCTCGAAGGGCCGAATGGTCTACTCCTGCACCTATTTTCTATGTTTCTATGTTCTATGATGTCCCACAGCGCTTTACAGCCAATGAGGTACTTTTGAATTGTAGTCACTGTTGTAATGTAAGAAAAGCGGCAGCCAAAAGGTGCACAGCAAGCTCCCACAAACAGCAATGTGATGATGACCAGATAATCTGTTGTACGTAACATCAGTTGAGGGATAAATATTGACTAGGGCAACGGGGAGAACACTCTGCTCATCATCAATAGTGTGATCTGACAGGGCGGGTGGGAGCTCAGCTTAACGTCTCATCGAAAGACGCGGTGCTGAGAACTGAACGCAGTGCTCCAAATGCGGACTAACCAGAGATGTTTTACAATTTTAGTTTCACCCAGCGATAAGGAACGAATCCGTTGCAAATCTCCAGCCTCACGAGATTGAAACTGACAAAACAACGAGTGCGAAATACAATTGCAAATAGAAGGAAGCAGGATGTGTGTGCCATGGGCCGGATTGCCAAGGCTTCAGATCTACACGTGGTCCACAGGCCACTGTTTGCACGTTGCTGATTAGAATGTGGAGCTCGCTACCACAAGGAATAGTTGAGAAAATAGCATAGATGCATTTAAGGGGAAGCTAGATATGTACATGAGGGAGAAAAGAATAAAAGGCTATGCTGATTTGGTGAGATGAAGACGGGGTGGGAGGAGGCTCATGTGGAGCATATACACCAACATGGAGCTGTTGGGCCGAACGGCCTGTTTCTGCGCTGTTAATTCTATCTAATTCTATTTACAAGCTTGACTGGACCAGCCGCATTAACAAATGGCTATGAGTGCATGGCAGAGATTGGGTACAGTGCGACAAATGGCTCACCTCCTGATCTCACAAAGCCTCTGCATCATCTACAACGCTCAAGTCAGGAATATAATAGAACACTCACTGTTGTCATGAATGAGTGCAGCTTCAACAACACTCAAGAAATTCAGTCTGCTTGATGGGCACCCCTGTTGCTGACTCAATATTCACTCCTCCACCATCAGCGGACTGCGATTGCCATAACTGCTGCCCAGCGGCTAAGCTGCAGTAAATCACCGATTTTACAGCACGTCCCCATCCTGTGACCTCTACCACCAAGAAAGACAAGAAAGGGCAGCAATATCATGGGGGCACCATCGCCTCCAAGTCACATGCATCCTGATCTGGACCATGCCACTGAGGTGGTTAATTGCAGTCCACAACCCTGCTCCTGTTAGCATTTTGAAACTTCTGCTTCAGCCACTCCTGCTGTGGTCTGTCTCTGCTTCGCTGCTGCAGCCACCCAAGGCCATTTTTAAAATTAGTTCCTGGGATGTGGGCGTCAGTGGCAAGGCCGCCATTTATTGCCCATCCCTAATTGCCCTTGAGAAGATGGTGGTGAGCAGTGTTCTTGAACCGCTGCAGTCCGTGTGATGAAGGTACTCCCACAGTGCTGTTAGGGAGGGAGTTCCAGGATTTTGACCCAGCAATGATGAAGGAACGGACGATATATTTCCAAGTCAGGACGGTGTGTGACTTGGAGGGGAACGTGGAGGTGGTGGTGTTCCCATGCGCCTGCTGCCCTTGTCCTTGTAGGTGGTAGAGGTCGCGGGTTTGGGAGGTGCTGTCGAAGAAGCCTTGGCGAGTTGCTGCAGTGCATCTTGTAGATGGTACACACTGCAGCCACGGTGCGCTGGTGGTGGAGGGAGTGAATGTGGATGGGGTGCCAATCAAGCGGGCTGCTTTGTCCTGGATGGTGTTGAGCTTCTTGAGTGTTGTTGGAGCAGAACACATCCAGGCAAGTGGAGAGTATTCCATCATACTCCTGACTTGTCCCTTATAGATAGTGGAAAGGCTTTGGGGAGTTAGGAGGTGAGACACTCGCTGCAGAATACCCAGCCTCTGACCCGCTCTTGTTAAGTTTTTGGTCAATGGTGACCCCCAGGATGTTGATAGTGATGCCGATGGTAATATTGTTGAATGTCAAGGGGAGATGGTTAGACTCGCATGTTGGAAATGTTCATTGCCTGGCACTTGTGTGGCGCGGATGTTAATTGCCACTTATCAGCCCAAGCCGAAATGTCATCCAGGTCTTGCTGCATGTGGGCATGGACTGCTCCATTATCTGAGTAGTTGTGAATGGCACTGAACACTGTGCAGTCATCAGCGAACATCCCCACTTCTGATCTTATGATGGAGGGAGTGGCATTGATGAAGCAGCTGAAGATGGTTGGGCCTGGGACCCTGCCCTGAGGAACTCCAGCAGCGATGTCCTAGGGCTGAGATGATTGACCTTCAACAATCTCCTTAAACATTCATTCCCTCCACCACCGGCGTACCGTGACTGCAGTGTGTACCATCTACAAGATGCACAGCATCAACGCACCAAGGCTTCTTCGGCAGCACGTCCAAAACCCATGACCTCTATCACCTAGGAGGACAAGGGCAGCAGACGCATGGGAACGCCAGCACCTCCAAGTTACCCTCCACGTTACACGCTGTCCTGACTTGGAAATATATCAACGTTCCTTCATCGTCGCTGCATCAAAATCCTGGAACTCCCTCCCTAACAGCACAGTGGGAGCACTTTCACCACACGGACTGCAACGGTTCAAGAAGGGGTAATTAGAGATGGGCAATAAATGCTGGCCTTAGCCGCAAAGCCCACATCCCCTGAATGAATTCTTAAAACTTAATGCAGATCAACTGAACAACAACAACAACAACAACTACTTGTATTTATATAGTGCCTTTAACATTGTAAAACGTCCCAGGGGGCTTCATTGGAGTGTTATAAAACAAAATTTGACACCAAGCTATATAAGGAGAAACTAAGGCAGGTGCTTGGTCAAAGTGGTGGACTTTTAAAGAGCGTTTTAAGGGAGGAGAGAGAGGTAGAGAGGGGGAGAGGATTAGGGAGGGAGTTCCAGAGCTGCCTTGGCAGCTGAAGGCATGGCCACCAATGGTTGAGCGATTATAATCAGGGATGCTCAAGAGGCCAGAATTAGAGGAGCTCAGACATCTCGGGGGGTTGTGAGGCTAGAGGAGATTACAGAGATAGGGAGGGACTAGGCCATGGAGCAATAGAAAACAAGGATGAGAATTTTAAAATCGAGGCGTTGCTTGAAGCCACACTTCATCCCTCAGCCAGGAAATCGATCTCCCTTATATGACCCGAGTAAGAAAATAACAGTCTGTAACTTCATTACACAACGCACAGAGACAACCTTCCCCCTCAGACAGAAAGTAAAGGCTTTTCCATTTTGTACTCATGCCAACTCTTTGTCCACAATGAACAGGAAGAATTTCACCCCAAAGAGATGCTGTGTTACAGCCAGCAGTGACATTTAACATAGAAACATAGAAAATAGGTGCAGGAGTAGGCCATTCGGCCCTTCTAGCCTGCACCGCCATTGAATGAGTTCATGGCTGAACATGCAACTTCAGAACCCCCTTCCTGCTTTCTCGCCATATCCCTTGATCCCCCTAGTAGTAAGGACTTCATCTAACTCCCTTTTGAATATATTTAGTGAATTGGCCTCAACAACTTTCTGTGGTAGAGAATTCCACAGGTTCACCACTCTCTGGGTGAAGAAGTTTCTCCTCATCTTGATCCTAAATGGCTTACCCCTTATCCTTAGACTGTGACCCCTGGTTCTGGACTTCCCCTACATTGGGAACATTCTTCCTGCATCTAACCTGTCTAAATCCGTCAGAATTTTAAACGTTTCTATGAGGTCCCCTCTCATTCTTATGAACTCCAGTGAATACAAGCCCAGTTCATCCAGTCTTTCTTGATAGGTCAGTCCCACCATCCCGGGAATCAGTCTGGTGAACCTTCGCTGCACTCCCTCAATAGCAAGAATGTCCTTCCTCAAGTTAGGAGACCAAAACTGTAATTTAATGGGACAAATAGTTATTAGAGTCCCAAAACTGCGTGGAGTAGAAAATTTATTCCACACAGGTGAGAATGGAGTGGGCTGGATTCTCGGTTGCCTATCGCCTCAATTAGCGGCCAGATGGGGGAATTAATGCGATCATTAGAGCTTAGCGACCGGGCGCGCAGCATTTAGCGCCCCAATGGAAAATTCATTTCAGGTTTACCAGGGGCGCAAACCATTATCACTCCGATCATGGCATCAGTCCTGGTGCAACACGCACGCTTACACCCAGTTCGGGAAATTTGGTGCGGCAGCCTCATCTAGCGTCTAAAAAAACAGTGGGTCCAGGCTGCAGAGTCGTTAACTGGTGGCTACTTAAAGTGATGAGGAAGTGCTTCCCTTGGAGGTCACAGTCAGTGCAATGTTTACACACAGCACGGTGCGTGAGCCTCCGAGTTTGCAGTGGCAGACACACATAACATTTCACCTTAAGAAAAAGTAACGTGCTAAACTTTGATGGGTGTATTACTATGCTGCAAGCATTGCATTCTACATGCTCTAACAAGACGGTATCAAAGGAGAAGGGCTGTTGGCCATGTTGGCGGCCGAAGGAGGAGAGCCTCCAGTCATCGGGGCAGGGACCTTATTCCCCATGTCTTTACCGGCGGCAACACTCACACCTGGACCTGTCCGAGGAGCAGTGTGTCAGAAGGCTGCATTTCCGAAAGGAGATATACCATCTCCTCCTGATAGACCTGCAGTCTCACATCGGCACCAGGACTGCACTGCCCGTCTCTGTGAAGGTCACGGTGGCACTCACCTTCTATGCCTCCGGCTCCTTCCAGGCTGCATCAGGGGACATATGCAGCATCTCTCAATTCAGAGCACATCGCTCCATCAGTGACATCACATGAGTTCTCCACACATGCAGAATGGACTTCATTATTCCAGAGGACCAGGGAGAAATTGGATGAGCGGGCATGTGGGTTTTCCAGGATAGCGAGCTTCCCGAGGGTGCAAGGAGCAATTGACTGCATGCACGTGGTCTTGCGAGCATCATTCCAGAATGCTGATATTTTCAGATACAGAAAACAATACCACTCCCTAAATGTACAGCTGGTATGTGACCACATGCAGCGCATTCTCGCAGTGAGTGCTCGCGATCCTGGGAGCGCACGTGATGCGTTTATCTTGCGGGAGAGTACTGTGTCTCGACTGTTTCAATCACCACAGCAAGGCCGAGGCTGGCTGCTCGGGGACAAGGGATAGGGCCTCGGCACCTGGCTAATGACCCCCCCTCCGCAACCCCAACACAGAACCGGGGAACGCTACAATGAGAGCCATACTGCCACCTGCAACATCATAGAGCAGCCAATAGGGCCGCTGAAGCAGCGATTCCGATGCCTGGTCCGCTTTGGAGGCAACCTGCAATACTCCCCTCACCAGGTCTCACTATTCATTGTGGTGTGCTGCATGCTGCACAACTCGGCCATCATGAGGGCCAGGCCTTGCCACTGGGGATTGCAAGCCCACCTGAGGATGTGGGGGAGGAGGAGGAGGAGGAGGAAGAGGAACTGGAGCCTGGCGACACCCTGAATGTACAGCAAGATAACGAGGACCAGTAGCAGCCACGGGGGAGGCAGCGTCCCAATGTTGCCAGCTCCGGGGCTATTCGGCAGCAGCTCATAGGGGAGCGCTTCGCTTAAATGGAAGTAGCTGAGGGATGCAGCTAATAATGATGGTGCATTGTGCCACGATAATGACACATCTCAGTCACAACTGAACAGTTAGACACCAGAAGCTGAAGGAAATGGTGATACTAACATTTTATTTGGCAAACATGCCTCAAACAACCCCCCAAACCCCACATCCTCCAATAAAACAACACGGAGCACCCGCCCCTTCAAAAAACACAACAGATGCTGAAACTTCCCAACACATGTACATGGGTCCTATGGGGACACATTTACTCAGTAGGTCTTCCGCTAGCATTTCCCACCCCTCTGCCTACTGCTCTTCCTCAATGGGTCCTCAGTGCTTGCAGCAAGGCTGCATGAGGGCTGCTGTGTGTCTGATGGAGACAGAACAGATGGGCTAGCACGACGCCTTGGATCAAGTCTGGGCCTGGAAGGCCCGACTGCTGACAGCACCGCCTGAGAATGGGCGGCAGCAGTCTTGGATGGCTGGGGTGCAGAGGCGGAATGGCAGTGGTGCGACTGAGAGAGGACATCAGGTTCCATCTCGACCGACAGGCTGCCACTCCCCCGGGGAGCCTCAGCATCCGGAGCAATCCATCATCCAGTAGTGCAGATTGCTGGTCTACTTCGGCACCGTTACCTCCCTGTTGGACTGATGGGGACCCAGACATGATGGCAGCCGTCAGGCTTGCGTGGCATCAATTTGACTCTTCATCAGAGCAGACAGCGCGTTGATGCCACCACGCACTGACAACGTGGCCGAATGTGTGGTCTCGGCCTGCCGCTCAATGGCTACTGCCACGTCAGCCATGGTCCGCGCCATCATGTCTGGGACCCCATGGTCACTTGTGGCATCCATCATCCATTGGTATCTACCAAGGATGGGCTCGATGGGCTCCTGAGCTGCAAATACAAAGGTTGAGGCGGCCTCCACCATACTCAAAGCTCGGTGGGATCCTCGCCAATGCACCCATTAGCTCGCGGTGCATCTGCATTGACTCCCTGGACATAGTCTCCATGTCCAGGTCCTCATCTGCCTGTCTGTGAGCAGGACTCATAGGCCGACGTAAGAAACATAGAAATTTACAGCGCAGAAGGAGGCCATTTCGGCCCATCATGTCCACGCCAGCCGACAAAGAGCCACACGGCCCTCGGTCAGCAGCCTGAAGATTCCATATAAACCAATGAACAATGAACAGTGGCGGACAGGTAAATAGCATCCGGCCCAACCATTCCACCCACACAACTGCGATACCCCATGTATCGCAACATTTTACACTTCACCCCACCCGGAGCCATGTGATCTCCTGGGAGAGGCAAAAAAACAGATTAAAAATCCAGGCCAATTGGGGAAAAAATCTGGGAAAATTCCTCTCAGACCTATCCAGGCAATCGAAATTAGTTTAGACCACTCTGGCTGTATTAGATTTTCTGAAGTACTTACCATCGTATCTGCGCTGTCCAACAAAAGGTCATCCAGTCTAATCCCACTTACCAGCTCTAGGTCCGTAACCCTGCAGGTTACGGCACTTTAAGTGCCCGTCCAAGCACCTTTACATGTGGTGAGGGTTGCTGCCTCTACCACCTTTCCAGGCAGTGAGTTCCAGACCCCCACAACCCTCTGCGTGAAGAAGCTTCCCCTCAAAACCTCTAAAGCTCTTACCCTCTTACCCTGGCCCCCGAGCTTCCCCTCGCACTGGGCGTTTCTGCAGGCCACTGGGGCCAGGAACCTCAGCTTCATGCTACTCCGGGAAGACCGCACTTCTGTCGCTTTGTGCTTACAGTTGATGAGCCAGAAGAGCGACAGTCCCACCATTGCCATTCTGGCTTTGCACCTGCCTCTTCCACCGAGGTGGTCTCCCCACTCGCTCGCAATGAGAACGTGTTGCTCTGTATCGCCTCACTGCTCTCCACCTCAGAGATGATTCACTCGGCTGATTCCGGAGATGAGGGGGTTACCTTATGATGATAGATTGAGTAGACTGGGTCTTTACTCGTTGGAGTTCAGAAGGATGAGGGGTGATCTTAAAGAAACATTTAAAATAATGAAAGGGATAGACAAGATAGAGGCAGAGTGGTTGTTTCCATTGGTCGGGGAGACTAGAACTAGGGGGCACAGCCTCAAAATACGGGGGAGACAATTTAAAACCGAGTTGAGAAGGAATTTCTTCTCTCAGAGGGTTGTGAATCTGTGGAATTCTCTGCCCAAGGATGCAGTTGAGGCTAGCTCATTGAATGTATTCAAATCACAGATAGATTTTTAACCAATAAGGGAATTAAGGGTTACGGGGAGCGGGCGGGTAAGTGGAGCTGAGTCCACAGCCAGAACAGCCATGATCTTTTTGAATGGCGGAGCAGGCTCGAGGGGCTAGATGGCCTACTCCTGTTCCTAATTCTTATGTTCTTATGTTCTTATGTTCCTCCACATCTCGCCCGCCATCTGCAGACCACCGCTAACGGGCAGGCCGCCGCTCTTCTGGCTCATCATCTGTAAGCACCAAGCAACAGAAGTGCGGGTATCAGCTGGAGAGGGGGCAGTAAGGCAAGAAGGGCGGGGGGGGGCATCGTTATTTTGGTTGCAACATGTAAGGCATGTATGTGGCCTCAAGGCTAAGGGGACTCATGCAAAACGCCCATCTCATTCCCACATCGTCACTGTCGAGCTGGGACTCTGCCTGTCTGCCCTCCACTGCCTCGACTGCAGCGCCTATGGGGGCGGACACTTTCCCCTCCACCTCGGTGAGGTCCTGGAGGTAGGGCTCACCTCCGCCCTGACGATGCAGCTCATGCAGGTTGTGTGCGGGTTTGACCTTCAGTGACAAAAACAAAACATTGTTAGTGGCTGTGTGGTTGCTGGTGAGCAACAGGTGTGTGCAGCAGGGTACTCCCGAGTAATATAAGCAAGTGTGCGTATCTGCATTTCATCCTGCATGGCATTGCACAGTGGACGTGTGAACGGTGGGTCTGGGGCACAAGCAACTACCAATAAGGATGAGGCTCAGGACTGGGACCGCATATGAAAAGCTGAAAGGTGCTGCTAGGTGGACTCAGGCTGAGCAAGGAGCTAGAAGGTGAGAGAGGCTTGGACGGGCAGGGCATGTCTGGTGAGGTAATAGCGAGGTCTCAGGCTGGCTTCAGCAATGAGGAGCATGGCCTGGTAGACATAGAGAAGGGGTAGGCACTGCAAAGTCTTTACATTGTGTGAGACAGTGAGGTTCACATGGAGGCATTAGAAGGTGAATGGAACGGGTACTCACGCTGATTACCGTCATAAGGCCATTGAATTTATCGCGACATTGGGTCGATGTTGTGCCCACGGTGTACTGGGCTGTAAGGTGCTGTGCCACCTCCCTACACAGCCTCGTCAAATCCCCAGGTGGTGGCCTTCGTCGCCAAGGCATCAAGGGCGGTGGGCGAGAACGGGGTGAGAGCTGGTATCCTCCTCGCCCCTCCATTTTCGTGCTCCAAAAACCATGTGGAGCCGGAGCTGCTCATGCGCTTCCTTACCTTTAAGGCTCGGATTTTCCCGGGATTTGAATCAGAGTTCGGCGCATGCGCAATGGGTTCGTAAAATTTATCGCCCCCACCCCCCCTGCCCCACCACCCCCAGTTCTGGTGTGCAACAGCTGATTTAGCGTCCCTGTCAACTCTTCGACCGATTCTGACGAATTTTTGGGCGGGTAGCACGAACTATCTCAAGGCCATTGAATTTATTGCGACATTGGGTCAATGTTGTGGCCACTCTGCCTGCATTAATGCCGCAATGGAGGCACGACCGAATTTCTCCGCCAGTGTTTCCCAACATTACAACAGTGACTACACATCAAAAGTGCTTAATCAAATGTAAAGCGCATTGGGATGTCCTGAGGTTCTTTTATTGTGCTAGATTGTCGACCTGCCACTTAAGTGTAAAACTGCCGAAGATAGGACTGTCTGATTTTTTTCTCCCGAGCATAAGGGGACGGAAGCCTGTTGTAGCGCCCCCTATTGTTGCTCCCATTGTGAACAGCTAACTCAGCACAGACCAGCGATCCAATGGGAAACCTTCTTTTGAACTGCTTGTAACTCCGTTTCTACCCTTCAACACCGCCCCCCGAATCAAAAAAATCATAATGATTACATTTCAAATTGTGCTTTATTGAATTGACAAAATTAAAACACTGAATGATACTACGTAACTTGCATTTTTGTGGCACCTATAACGCGGTAAAAAGTCCGAAGGTGCGTCACAAAATTTGACACCGAGCCACGTAAGGAGATATTAGGATAGGTGATCACAAGCTTGGTCAAAGAGGTAGGTTTTAAGGAGTGTCTTAAAGGAGGAGAGAGAGGTGGAGAGGTTTAGGGAGGGAATTCCAGAGCTTGGGGCCCAGGCAGCTGAAGGCACGGCCACCAATGGTGGAGCGATTAAAATCGTGGATGCTCAAGAGGCCAGAATTGGAGGAGCGCAGAGATCTCAGAGTTGTGGGGCTGGAGGAGGTTTCCAGAGGGGCCGCCCATTTAAAATAGAGATGAGGAGAAATTTCTTCTCTCAGAGGGTTGTAAGTCTGTGGAATTCGCTGCCTCAGAGAGCTGTGGAAGCTGGGTCATTGAATAAATTTAAGACAGAAATAGACAGTTTCTTAAACAATAAGGAAATAAGGGGTTATGGGGAACGGACGGGGAAGTGGAGCAGAGTCCATGATCAGATCTGCCATAATCTTATTGAATGGCGGAGCAGGCTCGAGGGGCCGAATGGTCGACTCCTGCTCCTATTCCTTATGTTGTTATGTTCTTATGAGAGCCAGGAGCAACATCTTGCTTCTGGCTCGAAGCACATTTCCACCTCGGGACTGTCCTCTCCTGTAACCGTCCAAGCAGCGGTTCAGCCATCACCCCGACCCCCGCGCCGCCCCCCCCATGGAGCAGCGCCTGAGGAGCTCCTCGGCCAGGCGGCTTGGAGTCAGGAGGGGAAGGGGAAGGGGTCGAGGTGGGGATCAGAAGCGGGGGGTGGAAGGGTTGGTTTTTACAGGAATACTTATGATTTCAGACAAATGCTCGGTTTAAATGTTTTTATTTAACAAAACTTTGTTGGGCATTGGCTCAGATAACTACACCGTTACACACTGGTGATTCCTTAACATCAAAGGGTATAATTACACTTAACTTGAATCAACTTAAACTTTAACTGTCGCTAAGGTGATGCCCACCATTGATATATGACCTGCACACCCAGCAGTGTGTCAGTTTTGTAAATAACACCAACGTTCTTTCAGGCAAAGCGTTCATTTATGAGCTCCTGACGTAAGAGTCTTGCAGCTATCATGCCACCACGGGCCCTTTCATGCAGTCTACAGGGAGCGGGAGTGGGGGGCCTTGGTTTCAGCGTCAGCCTGATTGTCTGGCCTGATGTCAGCGTCCACCTCCTCATCCTCCTCTTCCTCTCTCTGGTGAGGTGGATTGTCAGACTCTTCTGGCAATTCTTGTCCCCTCCTGATAGCCAAGTTGTGCAGCATGGAGCACACCACCACGAATTGAGCTACCTGCTCAGGGTGGTATTGGATCTCGCCTCCTGAGTGGTCCAGGCATCTAAAGCGCTGCTTAAGCACTCCAGTGGTTTTTTCCACAATATTGCGAGTGGCTCTGTGGCTCTTGTTGTATCGCTTCTCGGCTTTGGTGTGGGTGTCACGCAGGAGAGTCATCAGCCAGGTGGCGAGGCCACATCCTTTGTCACCAAGCATCCAGCATTGACCTTGTGGCTGATTGTTAAACAAGTCAGATACAGTGCTCTCACGCAGGATGTGAGCATCATGGATGCTGCCCGGCAATTTAGCATTCACTGCCAGTATAATTTGCTGGTGGTCGACAACTATTTACACATTCAGGGAGTGGAATCCCTTGCGGTTCCTGAAAACCTCTGCATCCTGAAAAGGTGCCCACATCGCGATGTGCGTACAGTCTATTGTTCCCTGCACCTTGGGGACGTTAGCAATTCGGTAGAATCCTAGAGCCCTCTCAGTCTGAGTCTCCCTGGTCATAGGGAAGCCGATAAAGTCCATCCTGCCTGCCTACAGGGCTTCAGTGACCTGTCGAATGCAGCAATGTGTGGCATGTTGAGATATAGCGCAAATGTTGCCAGCTGAGGCCTAAAAGACATATGATTTAGAACATGGCGTCCATACCGCTGTGACTAGTTCCGGTTAGTTCCACTTTTTCCCGCCGGTTTTTTGGGCGAGCGATATTGTGGCCGAGATGTGTGCGAGGTGGTGAAAGTGAAGCTGGGCGATCTCCTGGGCGTTAGTTTCAGCAAATGTAATCTTTACGACAAAATAAAGTGGGCGGTCAGTATTATTGAATCTCAGCGTTAATTACGTGTGGAATGTAACGCTGGCCGATATTATGGGCATTGGTTTCGCCCATTCTGATGATTCTGCCCCAAACAAGTGGACAGGAGGTATTATTTTTTCCTGGCGTTACGCACATGGGGAAAGTAACGCTCGCCGATAAGTGTCCGAAAAATGGGCATCAGTTTCCATTTTGTGGCTACATTGGTGATATCTGGGCGTTAGACATCATTTCAGCGGTAAACTGGATGTTAAGTGGGCGCTATGCATGCAAAAAATGTGTAAAATCTAGCCCCAAGTTCTTCTGCTTTTGTGGAGAACAACTCAGATATTGGTTGGTTAATCTTGTCTCATCTCCAATTCCTGTTAACCTCTCCGGTGGTTGAACAAAGGCCCTTGGCCATTGCCATGGCTTGTCACTCCAAATCCTCTGGATATAGCACCACCTTGTGGGCATATTGAGCATCGAGACTGGATCGGCACATCAACCCGGCTCACATCGGCAACTGGCCCAAGCCAGCAATGCTGTCAATGAGTGTGACCCCGCATTATTTGCACCAGACCAGGGGTTAGCTCCTGTACTGATGGGTCCTGTTTAACATCAAAACTGGCAAATTTGGTGAAAAAATAAATATTTGCCTTGGAGATTTATGCCAAAAGAAACTTTGCAATCTTGCAACTAAAAAGTGTCAGCTGTGGCTCAGTGGGTAACACTCTCGCCTGTGCAGCTGAAGGTTGTGGTTTAAAGTCCCACTCCTGAGATTTGAGCACAAAAATCTAGGCTGACACTCCCAGTGCAGTGCTGAGGGAGTGCTGTACTGTCAGAGGTGCCGTCTTTCGGATGAGATGTTAAACCAAGGCCCCGTCTGCTCGCTCAGATGGACGTAAAGGATCCCCAGGCACTATTTCGAAGAAGAGTAGGGCAGTTATTCCTGGTGATCTGGTTAATATTTATCCCACAATCAAAATCACTAAAAAAAAATTATCTGGTTATTATCACATTGCTGTTTGTGGAAGCTTGCTGTGCACAAATTGACTGCTGGGTTTCCCATATTACAACAGTGACTACACTCTAAAAAGTTTGGGCTGCTGGCCCGGCTGCACGCTGCCCTAGTGGCCCAGTGAAGGCCATCAGAGGTCGTGCAGAGGGCGTAGCGGCCCTCCCCTGTAATCGAGGGGGAGGGGCATTGAAGCGTGGTAGAGCTACGTGGAACATCCACGTGGCACTTCCTTCAGGGCCCCAGTTACCGATCCGGTTACCGCCTCCCAAAGGAAGTGGAGCGAGGAAGATTGTGTCCGCTTCCTTTGAAAGGCGGTAAGGGCAATTCCACGGAAGGGGCGGGGCTTCTGCACCGGGTGCTAAAAGTCCCGGCCCCCAATCGGGTCGCAGGGCAATTTCGCTCCCAGTTTTTTCATCTCCCTAGAAAATTTAAGGAAATCCTTTTTACTCCAGGTACTTTCCAGACAAGTAGGAGATAGCGATCGGTCAGAGGGATGATTGCAGTGAAAGCTCCTGGATGTCCCATACGATGTCCTGTCAGCCTTGTTGCAGGCAGCAAGCCCGCATTATGGGGTCAACCCGGAAATGCCTGCAGGAGTCAGTTCCATACCCGTGGACAGTGCACTTCTACTGAGACAGAGAGGTAAATACTGCAGTGAGACTTACCGGTATGATCACTCTATGTAATATAATACCATCGGTGCACCGTGGCTGCAGTGCGTACCATTCACCAGATGCATTGCAGCAACTCGCCCAAGGCTTCTTTGGCAGCACCTCCCAAACCAACAACCTCCACCAGCTAGAAGGACAAGGGCAGCAGGCAAATGGGAGCACCACCATCTCCAAGTCAAACACCATCCTGACCTTGGAACCATATCGGCCATTCCTTCATTGTTGCTGGGTCAGAATCATATGGCTCCGAAATTGTCCCCCGACCGAAACGGTGCATAAGCACCCTGGTTTTAGTGTTTTTCTTCTTCTTCACCATCATAGTCAGTCTCTCGTATTGAGGATGACTTGCTTCCACGCCAAAAAGGATGAGTTCACAGGTGTTTCGATGAAGGACCTAATATTCCAGGTCCTGAACTACATGCTGAAGGGGGTAAGATGCCTGTGCGCGGATTTTTTTAACGTGTGGTGGCCGTTGCACACCAGCCACCACACGGGCTTGACAGAGCTAGGTCTTGGTCCAGTGGCAAGGGTTAACCAGAACGACTGGAGACCAGCTCTGCTGCACGGACCTAATGCGCACACATATCGCAGTGTGGGCTGGCCCGTGCTGCCCCTGGGCCCTCGCCTCACCTGGGCCCCGATCTCTCACCGCTCCTCTGCCCCGGTCATTCGCCACACCTCCGCATGATCTCTCGCCACACCTCCGCCCCATTTATTTGCCACACCTCTGTTGTACCTGGGCCCCGCCGAAGTTCCTACCCACGCTCCAATCGGTGTTTTTAACCGCTGCGGTGGATGAGGTGGCCTCTTGAGTGAAATTCCACTCTTTATCTTTTTGTCAGGCGGACCGCAAGTTGCCCATAATGGAGGCGGATATGCGGCGGTGAGCGCACTAGAGGGGCAGAAGTTGTGGGGGGTGAGTGTAGCGACCGGCGGGATGATGTCATCACAGCACCGCGTCACCACAGCTCTCCCCTTCGCTTAAAGGGGGGAGCCTTCGCGATGTTAAAACTTCGGTCAACTGGGCCCCCAGGGAAGGTTTCGGTCTCGCCAGCGGTTGGGCTGACATGGCTGTGGGCTGACAAAAAAAACATGGCGGCAGCGGCAGTGTGCCCTCCGCTTTAAGCAAAGCCACACCGTCACTGCAGAAAGCCACAGTCTCACTGGAGCCACTGCGAAAAAGCTTGTTTTGGCACTGCCGCGCGGGCAGAAGATTGTCACAGCGGAATTTCGCCGTCGGGGGGGGGGGTGGGGGAAGATCGGTGGTACGCACTGTGATGACACACTGAGCACAGATCGACAGTAGCAGAGTGGTAGGGGGGGGAGTGGATCACCGCCGGGATACTACAGGAGCGGAATTCTGATAATGGCGGCCATTACACGAAAAGTCGGCGGCCATTGCACTCCGCAGCGTGGCCACCGGCGGTAACAGGCCTTAAGGGAAGGGGCAATTTCGGCCACGATAACTTCCTCCCTAACAGCGCTGTGGGAGCACCTTCACCACACGGACTGCAGCGGTTCAAGAATGCGGCTCACCACCACCTTCTCAAGGGGCAATTAGGGACGGGCAAAAAATGCTGCCCCTGCCAGAGACGCCCACATCCCATGAATGAATTAAAAAAAAATGGTATCTCTGCACAAAGAAACTATTAAGAAAGACCCAAGAGAAGGCAATGTGTGAGAATAACAGGCTATTGTCTGGAGTCTTAGTGGTATTTTTCTCTCATAGTTTAAATTCTGAAAATGTTTACATTAATTGACATATCCATGCCTTTGTTACCTCTAGACTTGACTATTCCAATGCACTCCTGGTGGGCCTCCCACATTCTATCCTACGTTAACTTGAGGTGATCCATAACTCAGCTGCCCCGTGTCCTAACTCGCACCAAGTCCCGCTCACGCGTCACCCCTGTGCTCGCTGACCTTCATTGGCTTCGCCTCGATTTCAAAATTTTCACCCTTATTTTCAAATCCCTCCATGGCACTCGCCCCTCCCTATCTCTGTATTTTCCTCCAGCCCCACAACCCCCCCCCCCGAATTCTGCCGTCTTGAGCATCCCTGATTATAATCGCTCAAACCATCGGTAGCCGTGCCTTCTGTTGCCGAGGCCCCAAGCTCTGGGACTCCCTGCCTAAACCTCTCTACCTCTCTACCTCGCTTTCCGCCTTCAAGACGCTCCTTAACACATATCTCTTTGACCAAGCTTTTGGTCACCTGCGCTACATTCTACTTATGCGGATAGGTGTCAAATTTTTATCACATAATACTCCTGTGAAGCACCTCGGGACGTTTCACTACATTAAAGGCGCTATATAAATACAAGTTGTCGTTGTTGTTATTATTAACTTACAGCCGATAAATATCTTGGAAGTATGAACATTCAGCACTACCACCATCGGCCATGAGATGGACACAGACCACAATAAATCGGAATTTATTTTCTCTGCTCAAATGTCTGGAGTGAGACTTGGGCCCACAGCCTTGTGACTCAGAGGTGAGACTGCTACCCACTGAGCCACGGCTGACTGAGATTGTTCAGAAGAGATGATGTTATTAATTCGTGTGGATGCTCCAAGTATGGCAGCCTATTTCATTTTATTCATTCCTGGGATGTGGCAGGGGGATGGGAACCAATGCAGGGAGACAGAGGGAAACAAAAAGGAGACAAAAGCAAAAGACAGAAAGGAGATGAGTAAAAGTGGTGGGCAGAGAAACCCAAGGCAAAAAACAAAAAGGGCCACTGAATATAAAGGGGCTGCAGGAGGGGTCAAAACTAAAAATCATGGTTTAAAAACTAGTATTAAAACACTCTACCTAAACGCACGCAGCATTCGAAATAAAGTAAATGAGTTGACGGCACAAATCATTACAAATGGGTATGATTTGGTGGCTATTACAGAAACGTGGTTGCAGGGGTGCCAATACTGGGAATTAAACATACAGGGGTATCTGACGATTCAAAAAGATAGACAAGAAGGGAAAGGAGGTGGGGTAGCTCTGTTAATAAAGGATGATATCAGGGCAGTTGTGAGAGACGACATTGGCTCGAATGAACAAAATGTTGAATCATTGTGGGTGGAGATTAGAGATAGTAAGGGGAAAAAGTCACTGGTGGGCGTAGTTTATAGGCCCCCAAATATTAACTTCACGGTGGGGCGGGCAATAATCAAGGGAATAATGGAGGCATGTGAAAAAGGAACGGCAGTAATCATGGGGGATTTTAACCTACATATCGATTGGTCAAATCAAATTGCACGGGGTAGCCTGGAGGAGGAATTCATAGAATGCATACGGGATTGTTTCTGAGAACAGTATGTTACAGAACCTACAAGGGAGCAAGCTATCTTAGATCTGGTCCTGTGTAATGAGACAGGAATAATAAACGATCTCCTAGTAAAAGATCCTCTCGGAATGAGTGATCACAGTACGGTTGAATTTGTACTACAGATTAAGGGTGAGGAAGTAGTGTCTCAAACGAGCGTACTATGCTTAAACAAAGGGGACTACAGTGGGATGAGGGCAGAGTTGGCTAAAGTAGACTGGAAACAGAGACTAAACGGTGGCACAATTGAGGAACAGTGGAGGACTTTCAAGGAGCTCTTTCATAGTGCTCAACAAAAATATATTCCAGTGAAAAAGAAGGGCGGTAAGAGAAGGGATATCCAGCCGTGGATAACCAATGAAATAAAGGAGAGTATCAAATTAAAAACCAATGCGTATTAGGTGGCCAAGGTTAGTGGGAAAATAGAAGATTGGGAAAATTTTAAACGACAGCAAAGAATGACTAAGAAAGCAATAAAGAAAGGAAAGATAGATTACGAAGGTAAACTAATGCAAAACATAAAAATGGATAGTAAAAGCTTTTACAGATATATAAAACGGAAAAGAGGGACTAAAGTAAATGTTGGTCCCTTAGAAGATGAGAGGGGATTTAATAATGGGAAATGTGGAAATGGCTGAGACCTTAAACAATTATTTTCCTTCGGTCTTCACAGTGGAAGGCACAGAAACCATGCCAGAAATTGCTGATCACAGGAATGTGGGAAGGGAGGACCTTGAGACAATCATTATCATTAGGGGGGTAGTGCTGGACAGGCTAATGGGACTCAAGGTAGACAAGTCCCCTGGTCCTGATGAAATGCATCCCAGGGTATTAAAAGGGATGGCGGAAGTTATAGCAGATGCATTCGTTATAATCTACAAAAATTCTCTGGATGCTGGGGAGGTACCAGCGGATTGGAAAGCAGCTAATGTAACGCCTCTGTTTAAAAAAGGGGGCAGACAAAAGGCAGGTAACTATAGGCCGGTTAGTTTAACATCTGTAGTGGGGAAAATGCTTGAAACTATCATTGAGGAAGAAATAGCGGGACATCTAGATAGGAATAGTGCAATCAAGCAGACGCAGCATGGATTCATGAAGGGGAAATCATGTTTAACTAATTTACTGGAATTCTTTGAGGATATAACGAGCATGGTGGATAGAGGTGTACCGATGGATGTGGTGTATTTAGATTTTCAAAAGGCAGTCGATAAGGTGCCACACAAAAGGTTACTGCAGAAGATCAAGGTACGTGGAGTCAGTGGAAATGTATTAGCATGGATAGAGAATTGGCTGGCTAACTGGAAGCAGAGAGTCAGGATAAATGGGTCCTTTTCGGGTTGGAAATCGGTGGTTAGTGGTGTGCCACAGAGATCAGTGCTGGGACCACAACTGTTTACAATATACACAGATGACCTGGAAGAGGGGAAAGAGTGTAGTGTAACAAAATTTGCAGATGACACAAAGATTAGTGCGAAAGCAAGTTGTGTAGAGGACACAGAGAGGCTGCAAAGAGATTTAGATAGGTTAAGCGAATGGGCTAAGGTTTGGCAGATGGAATACAATGTCAGAAAGTGTGAGGTCATCCACCTTGGGAAAAAAACAGTTAAAGGGAATATTATTTGAATGGGGAGAAATTACAATATGCTGTGGTGCAGAGGGACCTGGGGGTCCTTGTGCATGAATCTCAAAAAGTTAGTTTGCAGGTGCAGCAGGTAATCAGGAAGGCGAATGGAATGTTGGCCTTCATTGCGAGAGGGATGGAGTACAAAAGCAGGGAGGTCCTTCTGCAAAAATATAGGGTATTGGTGAGGCCGCACCTGGAGTACTGCGTGCAGTTTTGATCACCTTACTTAAGGAAGGATATACTAGCTTTGGAGGGGGTACAGAGACGATTCACTAGGCTGATTCCGGAGATGAGGGGGTTACCTTATGATGATAGATTGAGTAGACTGGGTCTTTAATTGTTGGAGTTCAGAAGGATGAGGGGTGATCTTATAGAAACATTTAAAATAATGAAAGGGATAGACAAGATAGAGGCAGAGAGGTTGTTTCCATTGGTCAGGGAGACTAGAACTAGGGGGCACAGCCTCAAAATACGGGGGAGACAATTTAAAACTGAGTTGAGAAGGAATTTCTTCTCCCAGAGGGTTGTGAATCTGTGGAATTCTCTGCCCAAGTAAGCAGATGAGGCTAGCTCATTGAATGTATTCAAGTCACAGATAGATAGATTTTTAACCAATAAGGGAATTAAGGGTTATGGGGAGCGGGCGGGTAAGTGGAGCTGAGTCCACGGCCAGATCAGCCATGATCTTGTTGAATGGCGGAGCAGGCTCGAGGGGCTAGATGGCCTACTCCTGTTCCTAATTGTTATGTTCTTATGTTCTTATGTAGGCGTCGCTGGCAAGGGAGCATTTATGACCCGTCCCTAGTTGCCCTTGAGAAGTCCGTGTGGTGAAGGTGATCCCACAGTGCTGTTAAAAGCATAGAAACATAGAAAATACTAGAAGGACAAGGGCAGCAGGAGAACACCACCACCTACAAGTCACACACCATCCAGACTTGAACATATATCGGCTGTTCTTTCATCAACGTTGGGTCAAAATCCTGGAACTCCCTCCCTAACAGCACTTTGGGAGCACCTTCACCACACGGACTGCAGCGGTTCAAGCAGGAGGCTTAGCACCAACTTCTCAAGTGTAGTTAGGGATGGGCAATAAATGCCGGCCCTGCCAGTGATACCCACATCTCATGAATGATGAAATAAAAATAAAAATTCCTTTCAAATCCTGAAAACCACAATGGGAACAATGACTATCTTATCTTACTTTATCTTCTGCTTTCACTTTGGTTTCCTCATCCGTCCAGCTGAGTTCGTGCAGATTCTGCACGAAACCTTCACGAATCTGCTCGATCAATTCTTCAACCTGGAGGAGGGGGTGGAAAACAAGATTAAATATAATCGTGTTCTTTCTTAAAGAAACTCTGTGTTTTCCAAAAAAAACATGTGTTTGGCTGCCATGGTGTTACTTCAAAGGATAATTCTTCCCTTCCAAATAGAATAGACAGGTGACTTTCTCTCTGAATCCTTGAAATCCTTGAAGTCAATCATTTACTCAAGTGTCTCCATACATTTTGGAACCAGCTCCCTTCCGATTTCTCTTCCAAGTACTGGAATCTCTCAAATCGTAATCCTGGGTTACGCTGGGATCATACCCGACTGTGCCCTCCAGCACTGATCCTGCCAGAGTTTGCAGCCGAGGTGGGGGCTTTGGGCAGGCACTCCACCGGCATGGTCCCACTGCGAGCACAGCTCTGGCACCAGCCTATGCTTCCCACCCAATGGTCCTGCCAATATATAAAGAATTATTCGGGATCCAGGCAATTTGCTGGCCGAGACCCTCACTGGTGGGGCCCACACGTGCCCTTGGAGAGGCGCGTATCCTCATTTCATGATGTATGCACGTTCCGATAATTGTGTGTGAAGTGCTTTGAGAAATCTGTGAGACGTGCGCTGAGGTAAACTCAAGTCTTTCTTTAAGCAACACAACATAGAGTAATATAAACAATTAATCTGTGGGCTCGGAATGTGCTGTGGGCGATAAAAACATTCAACACTTCTGCACAAAATTCCTAATGGGTGAAGGCCTTTCTTAAAATAATAAAGGAACTCCTAAGTGGGTTAAGCAATGCCTCGATTTCAACATTTTCACCCTTATTTTCAAATCCCTCCATGGCACTCGCCCCTAACTATCGCTGCAATCTCCTCCAGCCCAACAACCCCGCCGAATACTGCCCTCTTGAGCATCCCTGATTATAATCGCTGAAACCATCGGTGGCTGTGCCTTCTGTTGCCGAGGCCCCAAGCTCTGGAACTCCCTGCCTAAACCTCTCCGCCTCTCTACCTCTCTTTCCTCCTTCAAGATGCTCCTTAAAACATATCTCTTTGAGGAAGCTTTTGGTCACCTGCGCTACATTCTACTTATGCGGATCGGTGTCAAATTTTTATCATATAATACGCCTGTGAAGCACCTTGGGACGTTTCACTACGTTAAAGGCGTTATATAAATACGAGTTGTTGTTGTCGTTATTAACTTACAGCGGATAAATACCTTGGAAGTATGAACATTCAGCACTACCACCATCGGCCATGAGATGGACACAGACCACAATAAATCGGAATTTATTTTCTCTGCTCGTTTAAAACAATTTCAGTCAACCTGCCCCAGATCTACAGTCAGCCACGGATTATGATCATAGCCAGTCCCTCGAAATCGAGGAAGACTTGATTCCACTCTAAAAGTGAGTTCTCAGGTGACTGAACAGTCCAATACAGGAATTACAGTCTCTGTCACAGGTGGGACAGACAGTCGTTGAAGGAAGGGACTTGACTATTCCAATGCACTCCTGGCTGGCGTCCCACATTCTATCCTACATAAACTTGAGGTGATCCATAACTCAGCTGCCCGTGTCGGATTGGTTTGCCGCACGTTCCTTCCGCTGCCTGCGCTTGTTTTCTGCATGCTCTCGGTGACGAGACTCGGGGTGCTCAGTGTCCTCCCAGATGCTCTTCCTCCACTTACGGCGATCTTTGGCCAGGGACTCCCAGGTGCCAGTGGGGATGTTGCATTTTATCAAGGAGGCTTTGAGGGTGTCCTTGAAACGTTTCCTCTGCCCAGCTGGGGCATGCTTGCTGTGTAGGAGTTCCGAGTAGAGCGCTTGCTTTGGGAGTCTCGTGTCAGGCATGCAGACGACTTGGCCGGCCCGCTGGAGCTGGTCGAGTGTGGTCAGTGCTGGGGATGTTGGCCTAGTCGAGAACACTGACATTGGTGCGTCTGTCTTCCCAGGGGATTTGCAGGATCTTGCGGAGACATCGTTGGTGGTATTTCTCCAGCGATTTGTGGTGTCTACTGTACATTGTCCACGTCTCTGAGCCATACAAGAGGGCGGGTATCACTACAGCCCTGTAAACCATTATTAAGGTCATTATTTGGCCCATTGTTGTAGAAGCGCTGCTCCCTTTGCTGCACACAGATCATGTTGTGCATCTGTCCTGATTCTCCAAAGATCACCCTTCGGTCAAGCTGTTGACTGGAACGGGGCTGCTTTACAATTCAAAGCGTGAGCGGCTGGAGAGAGAGTGGGAAAAGCGCAGCAGAGCCAGCGCATGGGGAGCAGTGTGTGGGAGCTGGAGGCGGGGGGCTCCGGGTACAGTGTCAATATTCAATGTACAATTCCGCAAGTTGTTTCAAGATTAACGTGCTCACCTGCGATCTCTGAAAACCAGTGAGAGAGGACCTGAGGGTGATAGGGAGGGGTTCAGTAGGAACATGAATGTGTTTGTGTGTGTGTGTGTGTATGTTTGTGTGTGTTATGGCCCCGACCTGCGAGGGAACATCAGCGGCAGGTCGGGACCATAAAAGGAGCAGTGAGCGGCGGCCATGGGCAGAGTGGAGGCCACTTCAAGGTACAGCGCGAGGTGTTGCAGGAGGGCGATGGCTGTGAAGAGTGACGTCATCAAGATCCAGGTCGGTGATTGGACCATGGGCAGATACAGCAGGAGCAGTAAGGTCAAGGCGAAGGAGCGGCGAGAGAATGTGGAGAGACACGATCGAGGCCCAGGGGAGGTGCGTGTTCGGGGCCAGGGGCCCAGGGGCAGTACAGACCAGACCACACTGCGATATGTGTGCGCACTAGGTCCGTGCAGCAGAGCTGTTCTCCAGTTGTCTTGGTAATACTTGTCACTGGACCAAGACCTAGCTCTGTCAAGCCTTTGTGGTGGCTGGTGTTCAACGGCCACCCACGTTAAAAAAATCCATGCTCATGCGTCTGCCACCTTTGAGGATGTAGTTTGGGTTCTTCATTGAAACACGTGTGAACTCATCTTTTTTTTGGCATGGAAGCAAGTCATCCTCGTTTTGTGGGACCGACTATGATGATGATGATGATGATAATGATGATGAGGCCTATGCAGCAGAGCCTGGTCTCCAATCACCTTGGATCCCCTTGCCACTGGACCAAGACCTTGCTCCGTCAAGCCCATGTGGTGGCTGGTGTGCAACGGCCACTCCACGTGAAAAGAATTCACACGCGGGCATCTTCCACCCTTTAAAATGAAGTTCGCGACCTGGCCCGTATAGATCTCATCAGTCACCCGAGAACTCGTTTTAGTGTGGAAGCAAGTCATCCTAGACTCCGGGGGACTGGCAAAGATAAGAAGACACGGTTAAAATGGAAACAACTTACATTTATACAGTGGCTTTCATGAACTCAGGAAGCCCCAAAGCGCTTTACAGACAAAGAAGTATTCTTTGAAGTGCAGTCACTGTTGTAATGTAGCAAACGAGTCAGCCAATTTGCGCACAGCAAGCTCCCAGAAATGGCATTGTGATAATGACCAGATAAACTGTTTTCTTAGTGATGTTGGTTGAGGGATAAATATTTGCCAGATCTCCCCTACTCCTCCAGATAGCACCATGGGATCTTTTCTTGAGAGAGTAGACGGGGCCTCGGTTTAACGTTTCATCCGAAAGATGGCACCTCTGACAGTGCAGGACTCCCTTAGCCCTGCACTGGGAGTGTCAGCACAGGTTTTGTGCTCAAATCTCTGGAGTGAGACTTGGACCCACAGCCTTGTGACTCAGAGGTGAGAGTGCTACCCACTGAGCCACGGCTGACTGAGATTGTTCAGCAGAGATGGTGTTATTAATTCGTGTGGATGCTCCAAGCATGGCAGCCTAATTCATTTTATTCGTTCCTGGGATGTAGGCTTCGCTGGCAAGGCCAGCATTTATGGCCCGTCTCTAGTTGCGTTTGAGAAGTCCGTGTGGTGAAGGTGCTCCCAAAGTGCTGTTAGAAGCATAGAAACAGAGCAAAAACTAGAAGGACAAGGGCAGCAGGAGAACACCACCACCTCCAAGTCACACACCATCCAGACTTGAACATATATCGGCTGTTCCTTCATCAACTTTGGGTAAAAATCCTGGAACTCCCTCCCTAACAGCACTGTGGGAGCACTTGCACCACACGGACTGCAGCGGTTCAAGCAGGAAGCTTACCACCAACTTCTCAAGTGTAGTTAGGGATGGGCAATAAATGCCAGCCCTGCCAGTTACGCCCACATCTCATGAATGAATAAATAAAAATAAAAATAAAAATTCCTTTCAAATCCTGAAAATCACAATGGAAACAATGACTATCTTATCTTAATTTATCTTCTGCTTTCACTTTGGTTTCCTCATCCGTCCAGCTGAGTTCGTGCAGATTCTGCACGAAAACCTCACGAATCTGCTCGATCAGTTCTTCAACTTGGAGGAGCGGGTGGAAAAAAAAAGATTAAATATAATCGTGTTCTTTCTTAAATAAACTCTGTGTTTTCCAAAAAAAACATGTGTTTGGCTGCCATGGTGTTGCTTCAAAGGATAATTCTTCTCTTCCAAATAAAATAGACACGTGACTTTCTCTCTGAATACTTGAAATCCTTGAAGTCAATCATTTGCTCAAGTGTCTCCATACATTTTGGAACCAGCTCTCTTCCCATTCCTCTTCGCAGTGCTGGAATCTCTCAAATCATAATCCTGGGTTACGCTGGGATCACACCCGACTGTGCCCTCCAGCACTGATCCTGCCAGAGTTTGCAGCCGAGGCGGGGGCATTGGGCAGGCACTCCACCGGCATGGTCCCACTGCGAGAACAGCTCTGGCACCAGCCTAGGCTTCCCACCCAATGGTCCTGCCAATATATAAAGAATTATTCGGGATCCAGGCAAGTTGCTGGCCTGGACCCTCACTGGTGGGGCCCACACATGCCCTTGGAGAGGCGCGTATCCTCATTTCATGATGTATGCACGTTCCGATAATTGTGTGTGAAGTGCTTTGAGAAATCTGTGAGAGGTGTGCTGAGGTAAACTCAAGTCTTTCTTTAAGCAACACAACATAGAGTAATATAAACAATTAATCTGTGGGCTCGGAGTGTGCTGTGGGCGATAAAAACATTCAACACTTCTGCACAAAATTCCTAATGGGTGAAGGCCTTCATTAAGATAATAAAGGAACTCCTACAAGTGGGTTAAGCAATGCCTCGATTTCAAAATTTTCACCCTTATTTTCACATCCCTCCATGGCACTCGCCCCTAACTATCTCTGTAATGGCCTCCAGCCCAACAACCCCCCGAATTCTGCCCTCTTGAGCATCCCTGATTATAATCGCTGAAACTATCGGTGGCTGTGTCTTCTGTTGCCGAGGCCCCAAGCTCTGGAACTCCCTGCCTAAACCTCTCTTCCTCTCTACCTCGCTTTCCTCCTTCAAGACGCTCCTTAAAACATATCTCTGTGACCCTTTTGGTCACCTGCGCTACATTCTACTTATGCGGCTCGGTGTCAAATTTTTATCACATAATACTCCTGTGAAGCACCTTGGGACGTTTCACTACGGTAAAGGCGCTATATAAATACAAGTTGTTGTTGTTATTATTAACTTACAGCAGATGAATACCTTGGAAGTGTGAACATTCAGCACTACCACCATCGGCCATGAGATGGACACAGACCACAATAAATCGGAATTTATTTTCTCTGCTCGTTTAAAACAGTTTCAATCGACCTGCTCCTGATCTACAGTCAGCCACGGATTATCATCATAGGCAGTCCCTCGAAATCAAGGAAGACTTGATTCCACTCGAAAAGTGAGTTCTCAGGTGACTGAACAGTCCAATACGGGAATTACAGTCTCTGTCACAGGTGGGACAGACAGTCGTTGAAGGAAGGGACTTGACTATTCTAATGCACTCCTGGCTGGCGTCCCACATTCTATCCTACATAAACTTGAGGTGATCCATAACTCAGCTGCCTGTGTCGGATTGGTTTGCCGCACGCTCCCTCCTCTGCCTGCGCTTGTTTTCTGCGTGCTCTTGGCGACGAGACTCGAGGTGCTCAGCATCCTCCCGGATGGTCTTGCTCCACTTAGGGTGGTCTTTGGCCAGGGACTCACAGGTGCCAGTGAGGATGTTGCATTTTATCAAGAAGGCTTTGAGGGTGTCCTTGAAACGTTTCCTCTGCCCACCTGGGGCTTGCTTGCTGTGTAGGAGTTCCGAGTAGAGCTCTTGCTTTGGGAGTCTCGTGTCAGGCATGCAGACGACTTGGCCGGCCCGCTGGAGCTGGTCGAGTGTGGTCAGTACTGGGGATGTTAGCCTCGTCGAGAACACTGACACTGGTGCGTCTGACTTCCCACGGGACTTGCAGGATCTTGTGGAGACATCGTTGGTGGTATTTCTCCAGCGACTTGAGGTGTCTACTGTACATGGTCCACGTCTCTGAGCCATACAGGAGGGCGGGTATCACTACAGCCCTGTAGACCATTACTAAGATTGTATTTGGGCCCATTGCTGTAGAAGCGCTGCTCCCTTTGCTGCACACAGATCATGCTGTGTGTCTGTCCTCACTCTCCAAAGATCACACTTCAGTCAGGCTGCTGACTGGAACGGGGCTGCTTTACAATTCCAAGCGTGCGGCAAAAGTGCAGCAGAGCCAGCGCATGGGGAGCAGTGTGTGGGAGCTGGAGTCGGGGGGCTCCGGGTACAGTGTCAATATTCAATGGACAATTGCGCAAGTTGTTTCAAGATTAACGTGCTCACCTGTGATCTCTGAAAACCAGCGAGAGAGGACCTGAGGGTTGGAGGGAAGAGTTCAGTAGGAACATGTGTGTGTGTGTGTGTGTGTGTGTGTGTGTTATGGCCCCGACCTGCGAGGGAACATCAGTGGCAGGTCGCGGCCATAAAAGAAGCGGCAAGCGGCAGCCATGGGCAGAGTGGAGGCCACTTCAAAGTACAGCACGAGGTGGTGCAGGAGGGCGATGGCTGTTAAGAGTGACGTCGTCAAGGTCCAGTTTGGTGATTGGAGCATGGGCAGATCCAGCAGGAGCAGCGAGGTCGGGGCGAAGGAGCGGCAAGAGAATGTGGAGAGATGTGATCGAGGCCCAGGGGAGGCGCGAGTTCGGGGACAGGAGCCCAGGGCCAGCACGGACCAGACCACACTGCGATACGTGTGCGCACTCGGTCCGTGCAGCAGAGCTGGTCTCCAGTTGTCTTGGTAACTGCAACAAGACCTAGCTCTGTCAAGCCGATGTGGTGGCTGGTGTGCAACGGCCACCCCAGGTTAAAAAAATCCACGCACAGGCATCTTCCACCCTTGAGGATGTAGTTCAGGTTCTTCATTGAAACACCTGTGAACTCATCCTTTTTTTGGCGTGGAAGCAAGTCATCCTCATTTTGTGGGACCGGCTATGATGATGATGATGATGATGATGATGATGAGGCCTATGCAGCAGAGCCTGGTCTCCAATCACCTTGACCCCCTTGCCACTGGACCAAGACATTGTTCCGTCAAGCCCATGTGGTGGCTGGTGTGCAACGGCCACTCCACGTTAAAAGAATTCACACGTGGGCATCTTCCTCCCTTTAAAATGAATTTCGCGACCTGGCCCGTATTGGTCTCATCAGTCACCTGAGAACTCGTTTTAGTGTGGAAGCAAGTCATCCTAGACTCCGGGGGACTGCCGAAGAAGAAGAAGACACCGTTAAAATGGAAAGAACTTACATTTATACAGCGACTTTCATGAACTCAGGATGCCCCAAAGCGCTTTACAGACAAAGAAGTATTTTTTGAAGTGCAGTCACTGTTGTAATGTAGCAAACGGGTCAGCCAATTTGCGCACAGCAAGCTCCCACAAACAGCATTGTGATAATGACCAGGTAAACTGTTTTCTTAGTGATGTTGGTTGAGGGGTAAATATTTGCCAGAACTCCCCTACTCCTTCAGATAGCACCATGGGATCTTTTCTTGAGAGAATAGACGGGGCCTCGGTTTAACGTTTCATCTGAAAGATGGCACCTCTGACAGTGCAGAACTCCCTCAGCCCTGCACTGGGAGTGTCAGCACAGGTTTTGTGCTCAAATCTCTGGAGTGAGACTTGGACCCACAGCCTTGTGACTCAGAGGTGAGAGTGCTACCCACTGAGCCTCAGCTGACTGAGATTGTTCAGCAGAGATGGTGTTATTAATTCGTGTGGATGCTCCAAGCATGGCAGCCTAATTCATTTTATTCGTTCCTGGGATGTGGGTGTCACTGGCAAGGCCAGCATTTATGGCCCGTCCTTAGTTGCCCTTGAGAAGTCTGTGTGGTGAAGGTACTCCCACAGTGCTGTTAGAAGCACAGAAACAGAGCAAACACTAGAAGGACAAGGGCAGCAGGAGAACACCACCACCTCCAAGTCACACACCATCCAGACTTGAACATATATCGGCTGTTCCTTCATCAACGTTGGGTCAAAATCCTGGAACTCCCTCCCTAACAGCACTGTGGGAGCACCTTCACCACACGGACTGCAGCGGTTCAAGCAGGAGGCTTACCACCAACTTCTCAAGGGTAGTTAGGGATGGGCAATAAAGGCCGGCCCTGCCAGTGACACCCACATCTCATGAATGAATAAATAAAAATAAAAATAAAAATTTATTTCCAAATCCTGAAAATCACAATGGAATCAATGACTATCTTATCTTACTTTATCTTCCGCTTTCACTTTAGTTTCCTCATCCGTCCAGCTGAGTTTGTGCAAATTCTGCACGAAAACTTCACGAATCTGCTCGATCACTTCTTCAACCTGGAGGAGGAGGTGGAAAAAAAAGATTAAATATAATTGTGTTCTTTCTTAAAGAAACTCTGTGTTTTCCAAAAAAAACATGTGTTTGGCCGCCATGGTGTTGCTTCAAAGGATAATTCTTCCTTTCCAAATAAAATAGGCACGTGACTTTCTCTCTGAATCCTTGAAATCCTTGAAGTCAATCATTTACTCAAGTGTCTCCATACATTTTGGAACCAGCTCCCTTCCCATTTCTCTTCGCAGTGCTGGAATCTCTCAAATCGTAATCCTGGGTTACGCTGGGATCACACCCGACTGTGCCCTCCAGCACTGATCCTGCCAGAGTTTGCAGCCGAGGTGGGGGCATTGGGCAGGCACCCCAGCGGCATGGTCCCACTGCGAGCACAGCTCTGGCACCAGCTTAGGCTTCCCACCCAATGGTCCTGCCAATATATAAAGAATTATTCGGGATCCAGGCAAGTTGCTGGCCTGGACCCTCACTGGTGGGGCCCACACGTGACCTTGGAGAGGCGCGTATCCTCATTTCATGATGTATGCACATTCTGATAATTGTGTGTGAAGTGCCTTGAGAAATCTGAGAGAGGTGTGCTGAGGTAAACTCAAGTCTTTCTTTAAGCAACACAACATAGAGTAATATAAACAATTAATCTGTGGGCTCGGAATATGTTGTGGGCGATAAAAACATTCAACTCTTCTGCACAAAATTCCTAATGGGTGAAAGCCTTTCTTAAGATAATAAATGAACTCCTACAAGTGGGTTAAGCAATGCCTCGATTTCAAAATTTTCACCCTTATTTTCAAATCCCTCCATGGCACTCGCCCCTAACTATCTCTGTAATCTCCTCCAACCCTACAACCCCCCCTAATTCTGCCTTCTTGAGCATCCCTGATTATAATCGCTGAAACCATCGGTGGCTGTGCCTTCTGTTGCCGAGGCCCCAAGCTCTGGAACTCCCTGCCTAAACCTCTCCGCCTCTCTACCTCTCTTTCCGACTTCAAGATGCTCCTTAAAACATATCTCTGTGACCCTTTTGGTCACCTGCGCTACATTCTACTTATGCGGATCGGTGTCAAATTTTTATCAAATAATACTCCTGTGAAGCACCTTGGGACGTTTCACTACGGTAAAGGTGCTATATAAATACAAGTTGTTGTTGTTATTATTAACTTACAGCAGATAAATACCTTGGAAGTGTGAACATTCAGCACTACCACCATCGGGCATGAGATGGACACAGACCACAATAAATCGGAATTTATTTTCTCTGCTCATTTAAAACAGTTTCAATCGACCTGCTCCTGATCTGCAGTCAGCCACGGATTATCATCATAGGCAGTCCCTCGAAATCGAGGAAGACTTGATTCCACTCGAAAAGTGAGTTCTCAGGTGACTGAACAGTCCAATACGGGAATTACAGTCTCTGTCACAGGTGGGACACACAGTCGTTGAAGGAAGGGACTTGACTCTTCCAATGCACTCCTGGCTGGCGTCCCACATTCTATCCTACATAAACTTGAGGTGATCCATAACTCAACTGCCTGTGTCGGATTGGTTTGCCGCACGCTCCCTCCTCTGCCTGCGCTTGTTTTCTGCGTGCTCTTGGCGACGAGACTCGAGGTGCTCAGCATCCTCCCGAATGGTCTTGCTCCACTTAGGGTGGTCTTTGGCCAGGGACTCCCAAGTGCCGGTGGGGATGTTGCATTTTATCAAGAAGGCTTTGAGGGTGTCCTTGAAACGTTTCCTCTGCCCACCTGGGGCTTGCTTGCTGTGTAGGAGTTCCGAGTAGAGCGCTTGCTTTGGGAGTCTCGTGTCAGGCATGCAGACGACTTGGCCGGCCCGCTGGAGCTGGTCGAGTGTGGTCAGTGCTGGGGATGTTAGCCTAGTCAAGAACACTGACATTGGTGCGTCTGTCTTCCCACGGGATTTGCAGGATCTTGTGGAGACATCGTTGGTGGTATTTCTCCAGCGACTTGAGGTGTCTACTGTACATGGCCCATGTCTCTGAGCCATACAGGGGGGCAGGTATCACTACAGCCCTGTAGACCATTATTAAGATTGTTATTGGGCCCATTGCTGTAGAAGCGCTGCTCCCTTTGCTGCACACAGATCATGCTGTGTGTCTGTCCTCACTCTCCAAAGATCACACTTCGGTCAGGCTGCTGACTGGAACGGGGCTGCTTTACAATTCAAAGCATGCGGCAAAAACGCAGCAGACCCAGTGCATGGGGAGCAGTGTGTGGGAGCTGGAGTCGGGGGGCTACGGGTAGAGTGTCAATATTCAATGGACAATTCCGCAAGTTGTTTCAAGATTAACGTGCTCACCTGTGATCTCTGAAAACCAGCGAGAGAGGAACTGAGGGTTGGAGGGAGGAGTTCAGTAGGAGCATGTGTGTGTGTGTGTGTGTGTGTGTGTTATGGCCCCGACCTGCGAGGGAACATCAGTTTCAGGTCGCGGCCATAAAAGAAGCGGCAAGTGGCGGCCATGGGCAGCGTGGAGGCCACTTCACGGTACAGCGCGAGGTGGTGCAGGAGGGCGATGGCTGTTAAGAGTGACGTCATCAAGGTCCAGTTTGGTGATTGGACCATGGGCAGATACAGCAGCAGCAGTGAGGTCGGGGCGAAGGAGTGGCAAGAGAATGTGGAGAGATGTGATCGAGGCCCAGGGGAGGTGCGAGTTCGGGGCAAGGAGCCCAGGGGCAGCACGGACCAGACCACACTGCGATACGTGTGCACACTAGGTCCGTGCAGCAGAGCTGGTCTCCAGTTGTCTTGGTAACTGGACCAAGACCTAGCTCTGTCAAGCCGATGTGGTGGCTGGTGTACAACGGCCACCCCAGGTTAAAAAAATTCACGCACAGGCATCTTCCACCCTTGAGGATGTAGTTCAGATTCTTCATTGAAACACCTGTGAACTCATCCTTTTTTTGGCGTGGAAGCAAGTCATCCTCGTTTTGTGGGACCGGCTATGATGATGATGATGATGATGATGATGAGGCCTATGCAGCAGAGCCTGGTCTCCAATCACCTTGGAACCCCTTGCCACTGGACCAAGACATTGTTCCGTCAAGCCCATGTGGTGGCTGGTGTGCAACGGCCACTCCACGTTAAAATAATTCACACGTGGGCATCTTCCTCCCTTTAAAATGAATTTCGCGACCTGGCCCGTATTGGTCTCATCAGTCACCTGAGAACTCGTTTTAGTGTGGAAGCAAGTCATCCTAGACTCCGGGGGACTGCCGAAGAAGAAGAAGACACCGTTAAAATGGAAAGAACTTACATTTATACAGCGACTTTCATGAACTCAGGATGCCCCAAAGCGCTTTACAGACAAAGAAGTATTTTTTGAAGTGCAGTCACTGTTGTAATGTAGCAAACAGGTCAGCCAATTTGCGCACAGCAAGCTCCCAGAAATGGCATTGTGATAATGACCAGATAAACTGTTTTCTTAGTGATGTTGGTTGAGGGGTAAATATTTGCCAGAACTCCCCTACTCCTCCAGATAGTACCATGGGATCTTTTCCTGAGAGGGTAGACGGGGCCTCGGTTTAATGTTTCATCCGAAAGATGGCATCTCTGACAGTGCAGGACTCCCTCAGCCCTGCACTGGGAGTGTCAGCACAGGTTTTGTGCTCATATCTCTGGAGTGAGACTTGGACCCACAGCCTTGTGACTCAGAGGTGAGAGTGCTACCCACTGAGCCACGGCTGACTGAGATTGTTCAGCAGAGATGGTGTTATTAATTCGTGTGGATGCTCCAAGCATGGCAGCCTAATTCATTTTATTCGTTCCTGGGATGTGGGCATCGCTGGCAAGGCCAGCATTTATGGCCTGTCCCTAGTTGCCCTTGAGAAGTCCGTGTGGTGAAGGTGCTCCCACAGTGCTGTTAGAAGCATAGAAAACACTAGAAAGACAAGGGCAGCAGGAGAACACCACCACCTCCAAGTCACACACCATCCAGAATTGAACATATATCGGCTGTTCCTTCATCAACGTTGGGTCAAAATTCTGGAACTCCCTCCCTAACAGCACTGTGAGAGCACCTTCATCACACGGACTGCAGCGGTTCAAGCAGGAGGCTTACCGCCAACTTCTCAAGGGTAGTTAGGGATGGGCAATAAATGCCAGCCCTGCCAGTGACACCCACATCTCATGAATGAATAAATAAAAAGAAAAAGAAAAATTCCTTTCCAAATCTTGAAAACCACAATGGAAGCATAGAAACATAGAAACATAGAAAATAGTTGCGGAGTAGGCCATTCGGCCCTTCGAGCCTTCACCACCATTCAATAAGATCATGGCTGATCATTCACCTCAGTACCCCTTTCCTGCTTTCTCTCCATACCCTCTGATCCCTTTAGCCGTAAGGGCCATATCTAACTCCCTGTTGAATATATCCAATGAACTGGCATCAACAACTCTCTGTGGTAGGGAATTTCAGTTTAACAACTCTCTGAGTGAAGAAGTTTGTCCTCATCTCAGTCCTAAATGGCCTACCCCTTATCCTAAGACTGTGTCCCCTGGTTCTGGACTTCCCCAACATCGGGAACATTTTTCCCGCATTTAACCTGTCCCGTCCTGTCAGAATCTTATATGTTTCTATGAGATCCCCTCTCACCCTTCGAAACTCGAGTGTATAAAGTCCCAGTTGATCCAGAATCCCCTCATATGTCAGTCCAGCCATCCCTGGAATCAGTCTGGTGAACCTTCGCTGCACTCCCTCAAAAGCAAGAATGTCTTTCCTCAGATTAGGAGACCCAAACTGAACACAATATTCCAGTTGAGACCTCACCAATGCCTTGTACAACTGCAGTAAGACCTCCCTGCTCCGATACTGAAATCCCTTAGCTATGAAGGCCAACATGCCATTTGCCTTCTTCACCGCCTGCTGTACCTGCATGCCAAATTTCATTGACTGATGAACCATGATACCCAGGTCCCATTGCACCTCCCCTTTTCCTAATCTACCGCCATTCAGATAATATTCTGCCTTTGTGTTTTTGCCACCAAAGTGGATAACCTCACATTTATCCATGTTATACTGCATCTGCCATGCATTTGCCCACTCACCTAACCTGTCCAAATCACCCTGCAATCTCTTAGCATCCTCCTCACAGCTAACACCGCCACCCAGTTTAGTGTCATCTGAAAACTTGGAGATATTACACTCAATCCTTTCATCCAAGTCATCAATGTATATTGTAAAGAGCTGGGTTTCCAGCACTGAGCCCTGCAGCACTCCACTAGTCACTGGCTCCCATTCCAAAAAGGACCCGTTCATCCCGACTCTCTGCTTCCTGTGTGCCAACCAATTCTCTATCCATGCCAGTACATTACCCCCAATACCATGTGCTTTGATTTGCACACCAATCTCTTATGTGGGACCTTGTCAAAGGCCTTTTGAAAGTCCACATACACCACATCCACTGGTTCCCCCTTGTCCACTCTACTAGTTACATTCTCAAAAAATTCCAGAAGATTTGTCAAGCTTGATTCCCTTTGATAAATCCGCGCTGACTTGGACTGATCCTGTCACTGCTTTCCAAATGCGCTGCTATTTCATCTTTAATAATTGATTCCAACATTTTCCCCACTACTGATGTCAGGCTAACCGGTCTACAATTACCCATTTTCTCTCTCCCACCTTTTTTAAACAGTGGTTTTACATTAGCTACCCTCCAGTCCACAAATATCGATCCAGAATTGATAGACTGTTGGAAAATGATCACCAATGCATCCACTATTTCCAGGGCCACTTCCTTAAGTACTCTGGGATGCAGACAATCAGGCCCCGGGGATTTATCGGCCTTCAATCCCATCAACTTCCCCAACACAATTTCCCGCCTAATAAGGATATCCTTCAGTTCCTCCTTCTCACTAGACCCTCGGTCCCCTAGTACATCAGGAAGGTTGTTTGTGTCTTCCTTCGTGAAGACAGAACCAAAGTATTTGTTCAATTGGTCTTCCATTTCTTTGTTCCCCATTATAAATTCACCTGAGTCCGACTGCAAGGGACCTACGTTTGTCTTCACTAATCTTTTTCTCTTCACATATCTATAGAAGCTTTTGCAGTCAGTTTTTATGTTCTCGGCAAGCTTCCTCTTGTACTCTATTTTCCCCCTCTTAAGTAAACCCTTTGTCATCCTCTGCTGAATTCTAAATTTCTCCCAGTCCTCAGGTTTGTTGCTTTTTCTAGCCAATTTAGATGCCTCTTCCTTGGATCTAACATGATCCTTAATTTCCCTTGTTAGCCACGGTTGAGCCATCATCCCTGTTTTATTTTTACTCCAGACAGAGATGTACAACAGTTGAAGTTCACCCATGTGATCTATAAATGTTTGCCATTTCCTATCCACCATCACCCTTTAAGTATCATTTGCCAATCTATTCTAGCCAATTCACGCCTCATGCCGTCGAAGTTAGCTTTCCTTAAGTTCAGGACCTTAGTTTCTGAATTAACTGTGTCACTCTCCATCTTAATAAAGAATTCTACCATATTATGGTCACTCTTCCACAAGGGGCCTCGCACAACAAGATTGCTAATTAGTCCCTTCTCATTACACATTATCCAGTCTAGGATGGCCAGCTCTCTAGTTGGTTCCTCGACATATTGATCAAGAAAACCATCCCTAATACACTCCAGCAAATCTTCCTCCAGCGCATTGCTACCAGTTTGGTGAGCCCAATCTATATGTAAATTAAAGTTGCCCATGATACTGCTGTACCTTTATTGCACACATCCCTTATTTCTTGTTTTATGCTGTCCCCAACCTCACTACAACTGTTTGGTGGCCTGTAAATAAATCCCACCAGCGTTTTCTGCCCTTTGGTATTCCGTAGCTCCACCTATACCGATTCCACATCATCCAAGTCAATGTCCTTCCTTACAATTGAATTAATTTCCTCTTTAACCAGCAATGCCACCCCGCCTCCTTTTCCTTTCTGTCTATCCTTTCTAAATGTTGAATATCCCTGGATGTTGAGTTCCTAGCCTTGGTCACCCGAGAGCCATGTCTCTGTGATGTCAATTACATCATATCCATTAACTGCAATCTGCATAGTTAATTCGTCCACCTTATTCCAAATCCTCCTCGCATTGAGGCACAGAGCCTTCAGGCTTGTCTTTTTAACACACTTTGCCCCTTTAGAATTTTGCTTTAATGTGGCCCTATTTGATTTTCAACCTTGGGTTTCTCTGCCCTCCAATTTTACTATTTTCCTTTATATCTTTTGCCTCTGTCTCCCTTTTATTTCCCTCTGTCTCCCTGCATAGGTTCCCATCCCCTTGCCATGTTAGTTTAACTCCTCCCCAACAGCACTAGCAAACACTCCCTCTTGGACATTGGTTCCGGTCCTGCCCCGGTGCAGATCGTCCGGTTTCTACTGGTCCCACCTCCCCCAGAACCGGTTCCAATGCCCCAGCAATTTGAATCCCTCCCTTCTGCACCACTCCTCAAGCCACGTATTCATCGGAGCTATCCTGCGATTCCTACTCTGACTAGCACGTGGCACTGGTAGCAATCCTGAGATTACTACATTTGAGGTCCTACTTTTTAATTTAGCTCCTAGCTCCCTAAATTCGTCTCGTAGGACCTCATCCCGTTTTTTTTAACTATATCGTTGGTACCTATATGCACCACGACAACTGGCTGTTCATCTTCCCTTTTCAGAATCCTGCACCCGCTCCGAGACATCCTTGACCCTTGCACGAGGGAGGCAACATACCATCCTGGAGTCTCGGTTGCGGCCGCAGAAATGCCTGTCTATTCCCCTTACAATTGAATCCCCTATCACTATCGCTCTCCCGCTCTTTTTCTTGCCCACCTGTGCAGCAGAGCCACCCACGGTGCCATGAATTTGGCTGCTGCTGCCTCCCCTGATCAGTCATTCCCCTCAACAAAACCCAAAACCATGTATTTGTTTTGCAGGGGGATGACCGCAGGGGACCCCTGCACTACCATCCTTGCACTGCTCTTCCTGTTGATCACCTGTTCCCTATCTGGCTGTGTACCCTTGACCTGCGGTGTGACCAACTCGCTAAACGTGCTATTCACGTCATTCTCAGCATCGTGGATGCTCCAGCGTTCATCCACCTGCAGCTCCAGTGCCGTAATGCGGTCTGTCAGGATCTGCAGGCAGATGCACTTCCCACACACGTAGTGGTCAGGGACACCGGAATTGTCCCTGAGTTCCCACATAGTACAGGAGGAGCATAACACGTGTCCGAGCTCTCCTGCCATGACATAACCCTTGGATTAACTTAATTGGGCAACAACAATGTTAAAAGGTTACTTACTGATAGAGCAAGAAAAAGCAAAACTACTTATCAATCACCAGCCAATCATTTATCACGATCTTATCTTACTTTATCTTCTGTTTTCACTTTGGTTTCCTCATCCGTCCAGCTGAGTTCGTGCAGATTCTGCACGAAAACTTCACGGATCTGCTCGATCAGTTCTTCAACTTGGAGGAGCGGGTGGAAAAAAAAGATTAAATATAATCGTGTTCTTTCTTAAATAAACTCTGTGTTTTCCAAAAAAAACATGTGTTTGGCTGCCATGGTGTTGCTTCAAAGGATAATTCTTCCCTTCCAAATAAAATAGACAGGTGACTTTCTTTCCGAATCCTTGAAATCCTTGAAGTCAATCATTTACTCAAGTGTCTCCATACATTTTGGAACCAGCTCCCTTCCCATTTCTCTTCGCAGTGCTGGAATCTCTCAAATCGTAATCCTGGGTTACGCTGGGATCATATCCGACTGTGCCCTCCAGCACTGATCCTGCCAGAGTTTGCAGCCGAGGTGGGGGCATTGGGCAGGCACCCCAGCGGCATGGTCCCACTGCGAGCACAGCTCTGGCACCAGCCTAGGCTTCCCACCCAATGGTCCTGCCAATATATAAAGAATTATTCGGGATCCAGGCAAGTTGCTGGCCTGGACCCTCACTGGTGGGGCCCACACGTGCCCTTGGAGAGGCGCATATCCTCATTTCATGATGTATGCACGTTCTGATAATTGTGTGTGAAGTGCTTTGAGAAATCTGTGAGACGTGCGCTGAGGTAAACTCAAGTCTTTCTTTAAGCAACACAACATAGAGTAATATAAACAATTAAACTGTGGGCTCGGAATGTGCTGTGGGCGATAAAAACATTCAACACTTCTGCACAAAATTCCTAATGGGTGAAGGCCTTTCTTAAGAAAATAAAGGAACTCCTACAAGTGGGTGAACGTATCGATGACAGAGTATTATAACGCTGGAATGCACTGCTTGACAGGTTGGTGGAAACCAATTCATAGTAACTTTCAAAAGGGAATTAGATATGTACTTGAAAAGGAAAAATGTTCAGGGCTTCAGGGAAAGAGGGGGGGGAGTGGGAGTAATTGGATTGCTCTGTCAAAGATCCAGCACAGGCACCATGGGCTGAATGGCTTCCTTCTGTGTTGTGTGATTCTCTGATCAGACAATGAGCAGAGCAGGAGAGAAAATTCTGATAACATAGGGATAGATTTTACAAAGTAGTGCTCCAGGCACAAGCGGAACTTAGCAGATGGAAAGTCATGTAGGGCGAGCTGACTTTGTGTTGAATTGCCAGTGAATGCTTCTGTCGTCTCAATCTCTGCACTAGGAGTGCTAATTGTAAAGCTCGAGTCCATTTTCTCTGCAGGAGCTGATGCATCTGAGATCATTGAAAATGGAGGCTGCACTCTTCCCATTAATTAAATCACTGGAATGTGTTACAAAAGACACATAGGGTAGATACAGAGAAAGCATTTCCTGTGGTGGAGGGCCGGGCGGGGGGGCGGGGGGGGGGGGGGGCATCCAGAACTGTGATATATTCACAGAGCAAAAGCACATCCAGCTCCTAACATGGCAGGCAGCTCTCTCGGAAGCCTCCGGAAATCTGCCTGGTTCTGTTTAATTATTAACTGTGCAATTGCAGTACACAATACGTCCACATCTATAGCGTGGAGCTACAAACATTACAAGCTTACAGACATTATACTTTCCCTCCTTAATGAAGAAGTTATTATAACAAACATCATACATAACTTTCATGTTTATACATAACACAGGATATAAACTAATTTTTTTTTCCATATTTACAAATTTAACTTTACCACTTGTTTTCTGTTTCGAAGAGGATACCTTCGCTCTCGAACAGAACCTTCCAAACATGGTGTCGAATCTAAACTCATTCGAGGCTCATCCTGAGAAATGTTTTCCTCCATGGAATTTCCTTGGTTTTCATTTGAACTCACTCTAACTTCAGGCTCTTTGTTTTCCTGACTCGGACTCAGACTTTCATTCTGATTCTCTCTGGATTTGTTTCCAGTCCATTGGATTTAGGATTTGCTACTGGTGTATCAAAACTATCTGATGAGTCAGAAATAATTGAATCATTCCCACCTTCAACTCCTTCCATGTCTGTAGGTAAAATATGATCAATATGAACAAACCTAACCTGTCCATTATCAAACATCTTTACCAAATATGTGTGAGGACCACATATCTTCTCCACTCTTCCTGGTAACCACTTTAACCATTTATGGTGATGGTCTTTGCTCTCATCTTCTGGTTTAATTTCACACTTCCCTCTTTTACTCTACCTCTATCATGATTCTATTTCTGTCCTAATTGTGTCTCTTCTATGGACTGTGCCAAATTTGGCTTTAACAACGAGAATCTGGTTCGTGGCTGTCGTTTGAGAAACAACTCTGCTGGTGTTCTACCTGTAGTTGTATGAGGAGTATGTCGATATGTAATCAAAAAATTAGCCATTTTGTGATCCAATGGCAACTGTCATTTCCTTGGATTAGGATCTAACATTTGTTTTATGAGGGCACGTTTTACAATTTGTACAGTGCGCTCTGCTGCACCATTCGAAGCAGGATGGTATGGTGGAACCTTGGTATGTTTCACACCATTTTTGCTCGTGAATTGTGCAAATTCTTCTGAACTAAATTGTGGTCCATTATCCGAAACAATTTCTTCAGGGAGGCCAAATGCAGAAAATAATTTTCGTAAAATGTCCAACTTGTTATTTTCCACGTTGGAAATACCTCAACCCACTTCGAATGGCTATTAATCACAATGAACAATTGTTGTCCTTCTAACTCAGCAAAATCAATATGTAGTCTTTGCCACATCCTAGGAGGCCATTTCCATGGCTGTAATGGTACTGGTGGTGGTTACTTGCTTACCGATTGACATGTCGTACCCTGACTCATGATGTACTCTATATCTTTATCAAGACCTGGCCACCATAAATAACTGCGTGCAGAGCTCTTGGTCAAGCACATTCCCAGGTGCTGGTCATGGAGGTCTCCTAATAACTTGGACCTGAATTTATTTGGTATAACCACTCTTGCACCCCACATGATACGATCTTTATCGACTGATAATTCATTCCTACGTATCTTTGTCTGTTACCTGGTTTGGCCATCCATTTGCAATATACTCATACACCTTTGACATCACTGGGTCATGCTTGGTTGCTCTACCAATCTCTTCAGCTGTGACTGGCAGTTCATCAATGTATGAAAAATAAAACACTTCTTCCCTATCGGGTATAACTTGTGATGGGGAAGGCAATCTAGACATTGCATCAGCATTACTGTGATCAGCTGATCATCTGTATTCAATATCATATGTATATGCTGACAAAATCAAAGCCCATCCCTGCATTTGGGCTGCAGCTAATGTTGGAACTAGGGACTTTGGATGGAGGATTGCTGTGAGGGGCTTATGGTCCGTAAGGATGGTAAACTTATGACCATGCAAGTATTTGTGAAACTTCTTGACCCTAAAAATTAATGCGAAAGCTTCCCTTTCAATTTGTGCATAATTAATCTCACTGGCACTGAGAGTGCGTGAAGCAAAAGCAATTGGTCTCTCCTCCTCACTACTGATACATGAGAGATCACTGCACCAACTCCATACGGAGAGGCATCACATGTTAGCTTAATCTCCTTAGATATGTCGTAGTGAACTAATATGGTGCTCTCTACCAATTTGCTTTTACACTCCTTGAATGCTGTATTACATTCTTTTGACCACTTCCGATGGACCTGTTTTTTCAAAATTTCATTCTGTGGATATAATACTGTAGCCAAATTTGGTAGTTACTTCCCATAATAGTTCAAAAGACCCAAGAATGAACAAAGTTCAGTGACATTCCTGGGAGTGGGTGCATTTCTAATTGCATCCAATTTTTCCATGGTTGGATGTAAACCATCTTTGTCTACTCTGTACCCTAAGTACTCCACTGAGTTTTTAAATAACTCACACTTACGAACAGACACTCGTACTCTGTGCTTCTCTAGCCATTTGAGGACTTCATTCAATATGTTATTATGAATTTGTATATTTGGTGCTGAAATTAGTATGTCATCCAAATAACATACTACCCCTTCAATACCTTGCAAAATCTGGTTCATCACCCATTGGAATATGGCAGGGGCGGAAGACACTCCAAACGGTAGCTTATTAAATTGATATAGGCCAAAATGAGTATTTATCGTCAAACATGACTTGGACTCCTCAGCTAGTTCAAGCTGTAAGTAGGCATTCGTAAGATCCAGTTTTGAGAAGATCTGACCACCTGTCAGTGTTGTGAACAAATCTTCTATATTCGGCAATGTATTGGGGACATTACCCTCTAGAATCTGGTTTACAGTTACTTTATAATCACCAAACAAACTTACCTTACCATCGGACTTAGGTACAACAACAATGGGTGTACATTGATCTATCTTACAAATAATGTTCTCAGTCTCTAGTCTTTTGAGTTCTTGCTCAACTTTCCCCTTGAGTGCATATGGTACGGAACGTGGCTTGTAGTAAACCGATCTAGTGTCCTTCTGTACCCTGACACTCGCCTTGAAGCCTTGGATCGGACTGCCCGTTTCGCAGAACACCTTCGGATACTGCTTGATAACCTCATCCGTTGATGGAAATCTCGCTTCCACACAGAAAATCTTACTCCAATCCAGCTTCAGTGAGCCCAACCAATCTATTCCTCATAAAGCAGACTTATCTCCTTTCACTACTATTAGAAGCAAGTTCTGAAATTGATCTTTATATTTCACTGGTACGGTGATACGACCTACCACAGGAATTTTCTCTCCCGAGTAGCCTCGCAGCTCTATCTTGGATTTCTCCAGTTGGAAATCACGCAATTTGTTGCGGTCTGGTGACTCCGGTACTACACTCACGACTGCACCCTTGTCAATTTCCATTGGTATCTTGAATCCCGCAATATCTATGTGGATTTTGATGCTTCCAGAATCGGTGTTCGTTACCCTTGTGCTCCTGATGATGTGTAACGCTAACATCTCCTCATCCTGTTGTTGTTCTTCCATGCTATTTAGTCTCTTGGGATTTCTACTCATAGCTTTGAATGCTGGACTCACAGCTTTAAAAACTGGTTTACCCTTCAGTCGGCATGCCTTCGCAAGATGCTCAGTCTTTCTGCAGAAGAAACACTCTGCCTCCACGTATGGACAACTTTGAGCAATGTGTTGTCCCAGGCACCTATAGCATGACTTCAACGCTCTGTTAGAATTTCCAGTTTCTGAGAATTGGGCCCCCACCATCTTTTACTTTGAACCTGCAGGTGATTTACCTCGGTTGACTGACAACCGTAATTATTATTTAATTCTCGGGAATATTGTTCGGCCATGCCCATCGACCTCGCTGCCTGACAAGCAATCTCAAAAGTTAAGTCATCCGTCGTCAATAACTTCCTTCTGCTCACATCATTTTTCACCCCACAAACAAAATGATCCCGTAATGCTCGGTTTTGAAAGTTTCCAAAATTACAGTGCATCGATAGCGTTTTTAATGCTACGATGTAATCACTGATACTTTCATCAGCCTTTTGATTCAGAATCCCGAAAAGATAGCTTTCAGCAATTTCTACTGGTTTGGGATTATAGTGCTGTTCCAGCTTTGTTAAAATCTCTTTAAGCATTGTGTCCTTTGACTCGTCAGGCACAAGTAGATTTACAAGGGTTTCGTATAATGCCGGACCTGCCTCCAATAAGAAGATCACTTTCTTATGTTCCAACACAGCCCAGTTCTAGACTGCATTGTCTGGAACTTCGATTATGTTATTTGCAGTGAAATACATTTCTAGTTGATCCACATATGCTTTAAAACATTCCTGGCCGTGTCTATATTCCCCCAAATGTCCGATTACACCTGCCATTTTAATCTCTAGCTGTTCACACCGTGTGCTGTATTTTACCTCGGATTTTGTAGCATTTTCCAAAGACAGAAACTTCCAATTTCTCTCTGTCGGCTGGCTGAATCCTTCACCAACAAAATTTAAGCTTTAAATCATCCGAAAAATCCCATCTCGCCGCCAAATATGATATATTCACAGAGCACAAGCACACACGGCTCCTAACATGGCAGGCAGTTCTCTCGGAAGACACCGGAAATCTGCCTGGTTCTGTTAAATTATTAACTGTGCAGTACACAATACGTCCACATCAATAGTGTGGAGCTACAAACATTACAAGCTTATAGACATTACAAGAACAAGGAGGCATAACCTTCAAATTGGAACTAGGCCACTCCAGGATGAGGTCAGGAAGCACTTTGTCACATAAAGGGCAGTGAGAATCTGAAACTCTCTCCCCCAGCCTGCTGTTCAGACTCAGGGGCGGATTAACCATGGGTCAGATGGGGCTGCAGCTCCAGGCCTACAAAAGAACATAGGCCCACTAAATAAATGTAGCTAAAAAACATAAGGCCTCCCAAATAGATTGAATAGAATCGACAATAAGAGAGGAAAAACAAGACCGAGGAAATTATTGCCTATTGGCCCAACATGTACATATATATTTTTGCAGAGACAAGGGGCCTGAAATTCAGTACCGCTGGAAAGCTGGTGCTCCCCCCCACCTTTTTGTGACCATTAGCACCAAAAGGTTTTTGTGGCTGGGCCACCCCATATTCAGCTCCAAAAGTGAACAAATGGATTCCAGCGCTAATGAACCCTTCCAAAGTGGATTTTTCAATGGTGTGGCTGTCTTCATTTGAGTTTATCACCACTGAGAAATTCAGCATGCAGGTAAGGGTTTCTAATGAGTCAGCTGCTCCCTGACCTTTTTAAAGGCCTGCGTTTGCAGCAAGGCCCTGAGGGGGAAGGAGATTGGAAGGATGGCTGGTGTAAGAGGTGCAAGGAGAGCCAACAGGTTCCTCCTCCTCCTCCTTCTGCACCTCCTCCTCCTCCTGTATCTCCTTCTCCTCCTCCTCCTGTATCTCCTTCTCCTCCTCCTCCTGCACCTCCTCCTCCTCCTCCTCCTGCACCTCCTTCTCCTTCTCAGGTGATACTGCTGGCTCGAACTCCAGCGGCTGTCCCCTCATGATGGCCAGGTTGTGCAGCATGCAGCAGATCACAATGATGATGGAGACCCATTGAGGAGAGTACTGCAAGGTGCCACCAGAGTAATCCAGGCACCGGAACCTCTGCTTAAGGATGCCTATGCACTGCTCGATGATGCACCTGGTGGCACAATGAGTGGCACTGTATGCATGCTCTGGCACTGTCCTGGGTTCCGCAGTGGAGTGAGCAGCCAAGTGGACAGGGGATATCCCTTGTCCCCAAGTAGCCAACCGCAATCCTGATTTAGGCCGGTGAAGATGGCGGGCACACTGGTCTGGCTCAGAATGAACGAATCATGGCTGCTGCCTCCCTTGCCCGCTGCCTGTCTGCATGGTGCTGATGGCGACGCCTTCTCCTGCGTGCCGCCCTGCTTCTGACCAGGTGTATGTGGTGTCACCCTCCCAACACTCCTCCCTTCCTCAGGGTGAACCCTGCCAAGAGGGTCTCTGCAGCCCACAGGACTCCACTAAAGAGTCAGACCTGAAAGCTGTATGTGAAAACCTCAAAGCAGTACTCAGCATATTCAATGGAGCCAAAACAATTAATAAAATTATTAAAAGATAAATACAATGGATACTGTAATCTCAAATAAAAGCACTAAAATTAATCAAAACAATTTCCCTACCAAAGGGCCCCGATCGCGGCAACACTCCACGCTGTCCCGTTCGAGCACCGACTCGAATACTTCGCGGGGGCACTGCTGGATAAAGTCTTACTTTTTTGCAGCTGAAAATCACTGTCCTTGCCGCTCTCCAGCAGCCTGCACACTGCAGAGCTCTTCGCTGGAAAGTCTCCTTTACAGGAGCTTCACCGCGCCGTTTCCGGCGGAAGTGCACACCGCTCAAATGCCCCCCGCCACTCCCTCCGCCCCCTGCCCCCTGAGCTGAATATGGCTCAGGGAGGGAAAATCACCTGACCGCGGCGGCCCATCGATTTTATCGGTCGCCCGCCCAAACTCCACGGTAGCCGTCCCTTCGGCGACGGTGAATTTCGGCCCCAAGATCTTTACTATTTGTATATATGTATAGGAATTTAGCATTGCAATGTTTACCAGAACCAGAATATATACCAACTTGATACAGAATATATGTTTTCATTGTTGAATATACTGGCCTATTTTTTCACACTCAGAATCAGAATCATACACATAATGTAATGATCATGAACAAACATAATTATAGGCCCATTTGGATCAGTTTGCCCCAGGCCCATGATGCCCTTAATCCGGCCCTGGTTGAAGCTGGGGGTCAATTGAAAAATTCAAAGCCGAGATTGATAGATTTTTATTAGGCAAGGGTATGTAGTGTTAGGGAACCAATGCGGGTAAATGGAGTTAAGATACAGATCAGCCATGATCTAATTGAATGGCGGAACAGGCTCGAGGGGCTGAATGGCCTCCTCTCATAGAAACATAGAAAATAGGTGCAGGAGTAGGCCATTCGGCCCTTCGAGCCTGCACCACCATTCAATATGATCATGGCTGATCATGCAATTTTAGAACTGCATTCCTCCTTTCTCTCCATACCCCTTTAGGAGTAAGGGCCACATCTAACTCTCTTTTGAATATATCTAACGAACTGGCCTCAACAACTTTCTGTGGTAGAGAATTCCACAGGTTCACAATTCTCTGAGTGAAGAAGTTTCTCCTCATCTTGGTCCTAAATGGCTTACCCCTTATCCTTAGACTGTGACCCCTGGTTCTGGACTTCCCCAATATCGGAAACATTCTTCCTGCATCTAACCTGTCCAATATCGTCAGAATTTTATATGTTTTATGAGATCCCCTCTCATTCTTCTAAATTCCAGTGAAAATAAGCCTAGTCGATCCAATCTTTAATCATATGCCAGTCCTGCCATCCCGGGAATCAGTCTGGTGAACCTTCGCTGCACTCCCTCAATAGCAAGAACGTCTTTCCTCAGATTAGGAGATCAAAACTGTGCACAATATTCAAGGTGTGGCCTCACCAAGGCCCTGTACAAGTGCAGTAGGACGTCCCTGCTTCTATACTCAAATCCTCTCGCTATGAAGGCCAACATGCTATTTGCCTTCTTCACCGCCTGCTGTACTTGCATGCCAACTTTCAATGACTGATGTACCATGACACCCAGGTCTTGTTGCACCTCCCCTTTTCCTAATCTGTCACCATTCAGATAATATTCTGCCTTCGTGTTTTTGCCACCAAAGTGGATAACCTCACATTTATCTACATTATACTGCATCTGCCATGCATTTGCCCACTCACCTAACCTGTCCAAGTCAACCTGCAACCTCTTAGCATCCTCCTCACAGCTCACACTGCCACCCAGCTTAGTGTCATCTGCAAACTTAGAGATATTACATTCAATTCCTTTACCTAAATCATTAATGTATATTGTAAATAGCTGGGGTTCCAGCACTGAAGCTTGTGCTAAACCACTGGTCACTGCCTGCCATTCTGAAAAGGACCCGTTTATTCCTACTCTTTGCTTCCTGTCTGCCAACTAGTTCTCTATCCATGTCAATACATTATCCCCAATACCATGTGCTTTAATTTTGCACACTAATCTCTTGTGTGGGACCTTGTCAAAAGCCTTTGGAAAGTCCAAATACACTATATCCACTGGTTTTCCATTGTCCACTCTACTAGTTACATCCTCAAAAAATTCTAGAAGATTTGTCAAGCATGATTTCCCTTTCATAAATCCATGCTGACTTGGTTCGATCCTGTCACTGCTTTTCAAATACGCTGCTATTTCATCTTTAATAATTGATTCCAACATTTTCCACTACTGATGTCAGGCTAACTGGTCTATAATTCCCCGTTTTCTCTCTCCCTCGTTTTTTAAAAATAGGTGTTACATTAGCTACCCTCCAATCCATAGGAACTGATCCAGAGTTGTCCACTCCTTATAGCTAGGTTATGAAGCATGCAACATACCACAATAAATTCAGTGACCTGGTCAGGATGGTACTGCAGGCTGCCACCAGAATGGTCCAGGCATCTGAAGCAGTGCTTTAGGACTCCAATTATCCTTTCGACAATGTTTCATGTCGCTATGTGGTTTTCATTGTAACGTTTCTCTGCTTCAATGATGGGATTACGCAGTGGGGTCATCAGCCAATTGGCAAGGCTATATCGAAGGGCCTTGGTGAGGCCTCACCTGGAATATTGTGTTCAGTTTTGGTCTCCTAATCTGAGGAAGGAAGTTCCTGCTATTGAGGGAGTGCAGCGAAGGTTCACCAGACTGATTCCCAGGATGGCAGGACTGACATATGAGGAGAGACTGGATCGCCTGGGCCTGTATTCACTAGAATTTAGAAGAATGAGAGGGGATCTCATAGAAACATATAAAATTCTGAAGGGACTGGACAGGTTAGATGCAAGAAGAATGTTCCCGATGCTGGAGAAGTCCAGAACCAGGGGTCACAGTCTAAGGATAAGGGGTAAGCCATTTAGGACTGAGATGAGGAGAAACTTCTTCACTCAGAGAGTTGTTAACCTGTGGAATTCTCTACCGCAGAGTGTTGTTGATGCCAGTTCATTGGATATATTCAAGAAGGAGTTAGATATGGCCCTAACGGCTAAAGAGAAAGCAAGAAAGATGTACTGAGGTGAATGATCAACAATGATCTTATTGAATGGTGGTGCAGATTCGAAGGGCTGAATGGTCTACTCCTGCACCTATTTTCTATGTTTCTATGTTTCTAATGCCAGATGAGGCTGCAGGTCCACCTCCAGAAGGAGGAGAGGCGGAAGAGCCAGCCGGCGAGGAGGAAGAGGGGAAGAGGAGGAAGAGGCGGCTGGTGAGTACCTGGGGGAGGCCAATCAGCCTGGCGATCTAGCCATGATCCTCCCCATCCCCCGCACCCCCCCACCGTCCCCGAAGACCAGTACCCAGTGGTGATTACGCGGCTGCTAAGCTGATGTGTTAGCAGTTCATTTCTGAACCCTTTGCATGAAGTTATATTGGAGATAGTCACATTGACAGTTACAATTACGGTTAAACAAAAGTTCCATTTGCGTAGGGTTACGTTGAGTTTTTGCCTTGCCTGCACTGGCCTGGCATTTGCAGTAATGCTTAACATAAGTAAACTTATGTTTCACAGGAGAAAGCACAACAACTGCAGAACAATTGCTTAAATGTTAAGCTTAACCGAACTGTAAGAGAATGCAATCAGTAAATATTTATTTATAAACAACGATTTAAAAAATTAACACCCCTCAACTACACCCCCCCACCCCCACTTCCCCCCACCCCAACCCCACCCACTCCACCCACCCCCCCCACCCCAACACCCGCCCACCCCCCACCCGATCCCACCCCAACAACCCACCCCCACTCCCCCAACCCCCCCACACCAACAACCCCCCCACTCCCCCCAACCCCCCCACCCCAACACCCCCCCACTCCCCCCAACCCCCTCACCCCAACAACCCCTCCCACTCCACCCCAACAACCTCCCACTCCCCCCAACAACCCCCCCACTCCCCCCAACCCCCCCCCACCCCAACAACCCCCCACTCCCCCCAACCCACCCCACCCCAACAACCCCCCCACTCCCCCCAACCCCACTCCACCCCAACAACCCCCCCACTCCCCCCAACCCCCCCCACCCCAACAACCCCCCCACTCCACCCCAACAACCTCCCACTCCCCCCAACTCCCCCCACCCCAACAATTCCCCCCACCCCAGCAACCCTCCCCCACTCACCCCAACTCCCCCCACCCCAACAACCCCCACTCCCCCCAGCCCCACCCCAACAACCCCCCACTCCCCCCAACCCCACTCCACCCCAACAACCTCCCACTCCCCCAACTCCCCCCACCCCAACAATTCCCCCCACCCTAACAACCCTCCCCCACTTCCCCCAACTCCCCCCACCCCAACAACCCCCACTCCCCCCAGCCCCACCCCACCCCAACAACACCCCCACTCCCCCGAAACCCACCCCACCCCAACAACCCCCCCACTCCCCCAACTGCCCCCACACCAACAACCCCCCACTCCCCCAACCCCACCCCACCCAACAACCCCCCCCACTCCCCCCAATCCACCCCAACAACCCCTCACTCTCCCCAACCCCCCCACCCCAACAACCCCTCCACTCCCCCCAACTCCACCCCACCCCAACTACCCCCCATTCCCCCCAACCCCCCCACCCCAACAACCCTCCCCCCCACTCCCCCCAACCCCACTCCACCCCAACAATCCCCCACTCCCCCCAACTCCCCCCACCCCAACAGCCTCCCCACTCCCCCAACCCCACCCCACCCAACAACCACCCCCACTCCCCCCAATCCACCCCATCCCAACAACCCCTCACTCTCCCCAACCCCCCCTACTCCAACAACCCCTCCACTCCCCCCAACTCCACCCCACCCCAACAACCCCCCCGCACTCCCTCCAACCCACCCCCACCCCAACTACCTCCCACTCCCCCCAACCCCCCCCACCCCAACAACCCTCCCGCCCAGTCCCCCAACCCCACCCCACCCCAACAACCCCCCCACTCCTCCAATCAACCCCACCCCAACAACCCCCCCACTCCTCCAATCCATCCCACCCCAACAACCCCCCACTCTCCCCAAACTCCCCCATCTCAACAACCCCCCCCACTCCCCCCAATCCCCCCCACCCCAACAACCCCCCCACTCCCCCCAACCCCCCCCAACCCAAAACCCTCCACCCCTACTCCCCACAACCGTCCCCCCGCAAACAACAATGAATGTACTAACAATGTTAAATTTTAGATTGAAAAAACAACCTCCCTCACTACCTGCAGCCACTTTACCCTCCTGGTCCTTTACCACCCTGTGTTTTAACACCACCCGCCCGTTTTGTTGCCCACAGACCGAGACAAAGCTGGCGTGCAGCAGGCAACGGCAAACTTCCTGCCATGGTGGAGGTGACGGAGTTGAAGAAGATACAGAGGATACAGTTCCTCTTGACTCGGAAGAAGCATAGTTTACGTAATACATTTATGAATGACAAACTTAAATTTAATGCAGGAGATTCATTGTTCTAATAAAAATTTGCATGCGTTAGTAAAATCTAAAATCTAAAATCTAAAATATAAAATACAACTTAATCATGCTGCGGCGACTAAGCTATTCCAGCATTTTAGGCACTGGTCTGCCCCCCTCGCCTCATGGGAGGCAGATGAGACGACATCTGCAATCTCTCGCCAAATTTTTCGGTATACATGGGGTGGAGGTTTCCCACCTTGTTAAGTCGGCCCACCTTGAATGCACCTCGTTAACAAGGGCCTCATTGGCTTCTTCACTGAAGGGCTTTGCCCTTTTCCTCTCCGATTCTCCATCTAATGACATTTTTGCAATTATTTTTAACAAGAATTCCCTCTGCTCTCTTTGCTCTCTGGCTTTCTCTTCTCTCTCTATCTCCTCTCTCTCTCCATTTCTGCCCCTCCCTGTGCATTCTGCGCATGAGTGGATGACCCCTGACCTCCCGAAATGCGGGAAAGCCAGTCGGCCGGAAAAAAAATCCTACACATGCGCAGAAGCCCGTTACTGGGGAAGCTTTCGACTTCCACATTCGATGGGCGAACGTGACATCGCTGAACTTTAATATCGCCCATTCCACATCGCTGGCCTTTGGCTGAGTGGCAAATTGCCCCCCCAAAAATGGGCCATGTTCCAGTGATCACTAAGGCTAAGACATCAAACATCACTGGAACAAGGCCCATTTTTTGGGGCGATGGCCACCTAGTGGTAAGTCTAGCTCCATGTATTCCAGGAGTGTATGTGCATCCTGGGATCACATGGGCCGGACCAACCAATGGACATGGCATATCCCCATTCACAGTAATAGTGAGTTCCGTTTGTATGGTGTCTCCATTACTGTGAATGGGGATACCCCCAAAAACACACAAACATTATAAATAAATACATTTGAAAGGCACTTCACATATTTAAAATTAATTGAATGTTTTAGACAAAAAATTATTTTTTTGAAATTTAAAAAAATATATATTTTAATAGGTTTAAAAATAAACTTACATTATTGGACAGGGTTTTTAATTAAAAAAATATTGATAAAATTTAATTTTTCTATGTTTTAAAACTCTTCCAGTGTTGGGCAAATAACCCAAATCTCCGCCCACAAGTGTCCTTTGCCCGGAGATGCATTGGAACTGTCAAAAAAAATGTTGACAGTTCGCAAGTGCCAGATTTTGACGCATGCGCTTTGAGCAAAAGAACATAAGAAATAGGAGCAGGAGTAGGCCATTTGGCCCCTCGAGTCTGCTCCGCCATTCAATAAGATCATGGCTGATCTGATCCTGGCCTCAACTCCACTTCCCTGCCTGCTCCCCATAACCCTTGACTCCCTTATCTTTCAAAAATCTGTCTATCTCCACCTTAAATATATTCAAAGACCCAGCCTCCACAGCTCTCTGGGGTAGAGAATTCCAAAGTTTCATGACACTCTGAGGGAAGAAATTCTTCCTCATCTCTGTTTTAAATGGGCGATCACTTATTCTGAAATTATGCCCCTCGTTCTAGATTCCCCCACGAAGGGAAACATCCTCTCTGCATCTACCCTGACAAGCCCACTCAGAATCTTATACATTTCAATAAGATCACCTCTAAGTCTTCTAAATTCCAACGAGTATAGGCCCAACCTGCTTAACCTTTCTTCATATGACAACCCCTTCATCTCAGGAATCAACCTTGTGAACCTTCTCTGAACTGCCTCCAATGCAAGTACAGGCAACTCTCGATTATCCGGGTCCCTCGGGGATTGGGCTATGCCGGGTAAATGATTTCTCCGTTAGAGCGAGTAGATAGACATTATAAAATAAAACTTCAATGAATAAATATTGTGCAATCAGCTACAAACAGTAACAAGGCAGTTAAGTATGGACATTACCAGCATGCATGCAGGTGGTCTCGAGGAGGAGATTGTTTAGCTCCGGGATTCCAGAGCATGCTGCCTTCCCAGGCAGAAAGGACTCCGACATCAGTGGCCCGATGCTTTCCCGAGCTGAATGGACTCTGAACGCACAGGCCTGCTGCCTTCCTAGGCCGTGAGAGACAGCGGCTGCAGCAGCGCGCACTCAGGGAATTTTAAATGCCGTTACAACGGTTTCCCGTTGCATCCGTGTGCGGTTAATCGAGAGTTGCCTGTATATCCTTTCTTAAATAAGGAGGCCAAAACTGTACGCTGTACTCCAGGTGTGGTCTTACCAACACCCTACAGGACTTCCCTATTTTTATACTCCATTCCCCTTGCATTAAAGGCCATCATTCCATTTGCCTTCCTAATTACTTGCTCTACCTACATACTAACTTTTTGTGTTTCATGTCGAAGGACGCCCAGATCCTAAACCCGGAACTTGTGGGGCCTCATTGGGTGCGTGTGCATATCTTTCACACCCGGAGAGGCTGCAATTGAGACAGATCGCATAATGGGTCGAAGATATGTTACAGCCCAAAAGGCTATGGATGCTGAGGGGTCAATTGAAATGTTAAAGACTGAGATCGATAGATTTTTGTTGGGCAAGGGTATCAAAGGGTATAAATCAAAGGCGGGTAAATGGAATTGAGGTAAAAAGGGCCATGATCTAATTGAATGACGGAACAGGCGTGAAGCGCTGAATGGCCTCCTCCTGTTCCTATGAGAGAAGTGATTGATGGATAAGGTGAGACCCATGGGATTGAGGTAAATCAGCAAGGGGCAGTTCAGTTAAGTGTAATCGTCCTTTCCTCTACCTAAAACTTTTCATGGTCTTATTCTAAACATAACAGTATCCAAATCCCTTGATTGGCTTCTCGTGTGTAACTCATTCCCATTTATCGATTATTCGATATATAAACCACCCGAACCCCTCGATATATAAACCACCTGAACCCCTCGATATATAAACCACTCAAACCCCTTGATAGATAAACCACCCGAACCCCTTGATAGAAAACCACTCAAACTCTTTGATATATATACCACCCGAACCTCTCAATATATAAACCCCCCGAACCCCTCGATATATAAAACACCTGAACCCCTCGATATATAAACCACCCGAACCCCTTGATATATAAACCACCCGAACCTCTCAATATATAAACCCCCCGAACCCCTCGATATATAAACCACCTGAACCCCTCGATATATATACCACCTGAACCCCTCGATATATAAAGCACCCGAACCTCTCGATATATAAACCCTCCGAACCCCTCGATATATAAATCACCTGAACCCCTCGATATATAAACCATCTGAACCCCTCGATATATAAACCACCTGAACCCCTCGATATATAAACCACCCAAACCCCTCGATATATAAACCCTCCGAACCCCTCGATATATAAACCACCCGAACCCCTCAATATATAAACCACCTGAACCCCTCAATATATAAATCACCCGAACCTCTCGATATATAAACCACCCGAACCCCTCGATATATAAACCCCCTGAACCCCTCGATATATAAACCACCCAAACCCCTCAATATATAAATCACCCGAACCCCTCGATATATAAACCACCCGAACCCCTCGATATATAAACCCCCCGAACCCCTCGATATATAAACCACCCGAATCCCTCGATATATAAACCACCCAAGCCCCTCGATAGATAAACCACCCGAACATCTCGATTAGATTCCAGCCTGTAACCCACTCCCATTTATCCATTATTCCATATATAAACCCCTCAAACCCCTTGATAGATAAACCACCCGAACCCCTTGATAGAAAACCACTCAAACTCTTTGATATATATACCACCCGAACCTCTCAATATATAAACCCCCCGAACCCCTCGATATATAAACCACCTGAACCCCTCGATATATAAACCACCCGAACCCCTCGATATATAAACCACCTGAACCTCTCGATATATAAACCACCCGAACCTCTCAATATATAACCCCCCCGAACCCCTCGATATATAAACCACCTGAACCCCTCGATATATATACCACCTGAACCCCTCGATATATAAAGCACCCGAACCTCTCGATATATAGACCCCCCGAACCCCTCGATATATAAATCACCTGAACCCCTCGATATATAAACCATCTGAATCCCTCGATATATAAACCACCTGAACCCCTCGATATATAAACCACCCGAACCCCTCGATATATAAACCCCCCGAACCCCTCGATATATAAATCACCCGAACCCCTCAATATACCCCCCGAACCCCTCGATATATAAATCACCCGAACCCCTCAATATATACATCACCGAACCCCTCTATATATAAACCACCCGAACCCCTCGATATATAAACCCCCCCGAACCCCTCGATATATAAACCACCCGAATCCCTCGATATATAAACCACCCGAACCCCTTGATATATAAACCCCCCAAACCCCTCGATATATAAACCACCCGAACCCCTCGATATATAAACCACCTGAACCCCTCGATATATAAACCACCCAAACCCCTCGATATATAAACCCCCCGAACCCCTCGATATATAAACCACCCGAATCCCTCGATATATAAACCACCCGAACCCCTTGATATATAAACCCCCCAAACCCCTCGATATATAAACCACCCGAACCCCTCGATATATAAACCACCCAAACCCCTCGATATATAAACCACCCGAACCCCTCGATATATAAACCACCCAAGCCCCTCGATAGATAAACCACCCGAACACCTCGATTAGATTCCAGCCTGTAACCCACTCCCATTTATCCATTATTCCATATATAAACCCCTCAAACCCCTCGATTAGATTACAGTCTGTAACTCACTCCCGGGTATCCATTATTCTATACAGAAACCACCCGAACACCTCGATTAGATTCCAGCCTGTAACCCACTCCCATTTATCCATTATTCTATATATAAACGATCTGAACACCTCGATTAGATTCTAACCTTGTAACTCGCTCCCATTTATCCATTATTCTATATATAAACCACCCAAATCCCTTGATTAGATTCCAGCCTGTAACTCACTCCCGTGTATCCATTATTTTACATATAAATCATTTGAACCCATCGATTAGTTTCAAACCTGTAAGTCACACCTGGGTATCCATTATTCTATATATAAACCACCCAAACCGCTCGATTAGATTCCAGCCTGGAACCCACTCCCAGGTATCTGTTATTCTATATACAAACCATTGATTAGATTCCAGCCGGTAATCTACTCCCATTCCATTATTCTATATGTATACACCATCCAAACCCCTTGATTAGATTACAGACTGTTACTCACTCATAGAATCATAGAAATTTACAGCACGGAAGGAGGCCATTTTGGCCCATCATGTCTGCGCCGGCTGACAAAGAGCTATCCAGCCTAATCCCACTTTCCAGCTCTTGGTCTGTAGCCCTGTAGGTTACAGCACTTCCAGTGCACATCCAAGTATTTTTAAATGTGGTGAGGGTTTCTGCTTCTACCACCCTTTCAGGCAGTGAGTTTCAGACCCCCACCACCCTCTGGGTGAAATGATTTCCCCTCAAATCCACTCTAAACCTCCTACCAATTATTTTAAATCTATACCCACTGGTTGTTGACCCTTCTGCTAAGGGAAGTAGGTCCTTCCTATCCACTATATCCAGGCCCTTCATCATTTTATACACCTTAATAAGGTCTACCCTCAGCTTCCTCTGTTCCAAAGAAAACAACAAGCCTATCCAATCTTTCCTCATAACTAAAATTCTCCAGTCCTGGCAACATCCTCGTAAATCTGCTCTGTACCCTCTCAAGTGCAATCACATCTTTCCTGTAATGTGGTGACCAGAACTGCACGCAGTACTCTCACTGTGGCCTAACCAGTGTTTTATACACTTCAAGCATAACCTCCCTGCTCTTTTAGTCTATGCCTTGACAAATAAAGGCAAGTATTCTGTATGCTTTCTTAACCACCTTATCTACCTGGCCTACTACCTTCAAGGATCTGTGGACAGGCACTCCAAGTTCCCTTTGTTCTTCTACACTTATCAGTGTCCTATCAATTAATGTGCCTTGTTGCCCCCCGCCCCCCAAATGCATTACCTCACACTTCTCCGGATTGAATTCCATTTGCCACTGTTCTGCCCACCTGACCAGTTCATTGATATCTTCCTGCAGTCTACAGCTTTCTTCTTCGTTATCAACCACACAGCCAATTTTCGTATTATCTTCAAACTTCTTAATCATATGGCCTACATTCAAGTTTAAATCATTGATATATACCATAGAAAGCAAGGGACCTAGTATTGAGCCCTGCGGAGCTTCACTGGAAACAACGTTCCAGTCAGAAAAACACCCATCGACCATTACTCTTTGCATCCTGCTTCTGAGCCAATTTTGGATCCAACTTGCCACTTTGCCCTGGATCCCATGGGCTTTTACTTTCATGATCAGTCTGCCAAGTGGGACCTTATCAAAAGCCTTGCTAAAATCCATATACACTGCTTCAAATGCACTGCCCTCATCGACCCTCCTGGTTACCTCCTCAAAAATTCAATAAAGTTAGTCAGTCATGACCTTCCCATAACAAATCCATGCTGTCTGTCCTTGTTTAATCCGTGGCTTTTTAAATTAAGATTTAGCCTGTCCCTCTGAATTTGTTCCAATAATTTTCCCACCACCGAGGTTAGATTGACTGGCCTGTAATTACTTGGTTTATCCCTTTCTCCCTTTTTAAACAAAGGTACAATCCTGGCGAACCATTATTCTATATATAAACCATCTGAACCCACCAATAGATTCCAGCCTGTAATGCACTCTAAGGTATCCTATATTCTATATCTAAACCACCTAATCCCCTAGATTAGATTCCAGCCTGTAATTCACTCCAAGCTATCCGTTATTCTATATATAAATCATCTGAGAAATTAGTAAAGGAAAGTACATTTTGGAAAATAAAGATAGGACCGTGGGTGTTCAATAAAAACAGAAAATGTTATGTTCCCAACAGATGAGACTGCACACAGGGAGGTTAAAGTAACAGTGACCTCAGTCTTTAATAAGACACTCCAGAATGAGGAACAGGCCTTAGGGGCCGGCTTATATATACAATGCTCCCAAGGGATGCTGGGATCCCTTGGGACTTCAGGGGATGCACTCACTCATGGCGGAACATGGGAGTGCATGCTTTACAGCTTCACTCCCCCACAAAGTCAAAGTGAAAACTATTTACAAGGTGAGGCGGTCGGGAGCCTTTCTTTCCCTGGTGGACCGCCTCGGTACAAATGTCTGTCCTGGTGTGTTGGCTGTGCCCTCGCTGGGCTGGTGTGTTGTTGGACCTGCAGGGCTGCTGGGTGAACCTGGCCTTGCTGGGCTGTTGGGCATGATGGGTTCAATTTCCTGGTCTGGGGTGGTGTCTTTGATCATTTGGCTGTGTGTTGTGGGCTCGAAAAAGGTGGTGTCTGCTGTGGGTTGTTCAGGGCAGTCTGTGAACTGCAGCCTCGTTTGGTCCAGGTGCTTTCTGCAAATTTGTCCATTGTCTAGTTTGACTACAAACACCCTACACCGTTCTTTAGCTATCACCGTGCCCGCGATCCACCTGGGACCATGTCCATAGTTTAGCACATACACAGGGTCATTCAGATCAATTTCCCGTGACACAGTGGCGCGACCATCATTTACATTTTGTTGCTGCCGCCTGCTCTCCACCTGATCATGCAGGTTGGGGTGAACCAGCGAGAGTCTGGTTTTAAGTGTCCTTTTCATGTGTAGCTCAGCCAGGGGCACCTATGTGAGTGAGTGGGGTCTCGTGCAGTAGCTGAGCAGTACTTGGGACAGGCGGGTTTGGAGTGAGCCTTCTGTGACTCGTTTAAGGCTCTGTTTGATTGTTTGTATTGCCCACTCTGCCTGCCCATTGGAGGCTGGTTTAAACGGGGCCGAGGTGACGTGTTTGATCCCATTGCGGGTCATGAATTCTTTAAATTCGGCACTGGTGAAACATGGCCCGTTGTCACTGACCAGTATGTCAGGCAGGCCGTGTGTGGCAAACATGGCCCTCGGGCTTTCAATGGTGGCGGTGGCGGTGCTTCCCGACATTATTTCACATTCAATCCATTTTGAAAAAGCATCCACCACCACCACGAACATTTTACCGAGAAACGGGCTCGCATAGTCGACATGGATCCTTGACCATGGTCTGGAGGGCCAGGACCACAAACTTAGTGGTGCCTCTCTGGGTGCGTTGCTCAACTGAGCACACACGCTGTATTGCCGTACACAGGACTCTAAGTCAGAGTCGATACCGGGCCACCACACGTGGGATCTGGCTATCACTTTCATCATTACTATACCCAGGTGTGTGCTGTGGAGATCCGAGATGAATGTCTCCCTGAACTTTTTGGGTTGCACTACGCGGTTACCCCACAACAGGCAGTCTGGCTGAATGGACAGCTCATCTTTTCGCCGCTGGAACGGCTTGATTAGCTCTTGCATTTCAACAGGAATGCTGGCCCAGCTCCCAACCAGTACACAGTTTTTTTACTAGGGACAGCAAAGGATCTTGGCTGGTCCAAGTCCTAATCTGGCGGGCCATGACAGGAGATTTATCATTTTCAAATTCTTCCATGACCATCAACAAGTCTGCGGGCTGCGCCACAATCAACAAGTTTGCAGGCTGTGTCATTTCCACCCCTGTGGTGGGCAATGGTAGCTGACTGAGAGCATCCGCACAGTTCTCAGTGCCTAGCCTGTGGCGAATGGTATAGTTATACGCTGATAGCGCGAGTGCCCACCTTGGTATGCAGGCTGAGGCATTAGTATTTATCCCCTTGTTTTCAGCGAACAGGAATATGAGGGACTTGTGATCGGTTTCCAGCTCAAATTGAGGCCAAACAGATACTGATGCATTTTCTGTAACCCGAACACACACGCTAATGCCTCTTTCTCAATCATGCTGTAGGCCCTCTCGGCCTTAGACAAGCTCCTGGAGGCATGGGCGGCAGGTTGCAACTTCCCTGAAATGTTAGCTTGTTGTAATACACACCCGACTCCGTATGACGACGCATCACATGCTAGCACAAGTCTTTTACACGGGTTATACAATACAAGCAGCTTGTTGGAGCATAAAATGTTTCTGGCATTCTCAAAAGCAATTACTTGTTTTTTTCCCGTATCCAGTTCTCACCTGTACACAATAACACATGTAGGGACTCTAAGAGGGTGCTTAACCCCGGTCGGAAGTTACCAAAATAGTGGAGGAGTTCCAGGAACGACCGCAGCTTCGTGACTTTCTGTGGCCTGGGCGCATTCCTAATAGCCTCTGTCTTGGCGTCTGTGGGCCAAATGCTGTCCACCGCGATCTTTCTCCCCAAAAACTCCACTTCTGTTGCCATGAAGACGCATTTCGACCTCTTCAGCCGCAGCCCTACACGATCCAGTCGCTGGAGGACCTCCTCCAGATTTTGTAGGTGCTCGACGGTGTCCCGACCCGTGATCAATATGTCGTCCTGAAAAACCTCCGTGCGTGGTACTGACTTGAGTAGGCTCTCCATGTTTCTCTGGAAGATCGCTGCAGCTGACCGAATTCCAAACATTCATCTGTTGTAGATGAACAATCCCTTGTGCTTGTTGATGCAGATGAGGCCCTTCGAAGACTCCTCCAGCTCCTGCGTCATGTAGGCCGAAGTCAGGTCGAGCTTGGTGAACATCTCGCCTCCTGCCAGCATCGCAAATAGGTCGTCTGCCTTAGGTAGCGGGTATTGATCCTGTAGCGAGAAACGATTAATAGTTACTTTATAATCACCGCAAATCCTGACCGTGCCATCACTTTTGAGAACAAGAACAATCAGGCTGGCCCACCCGCTGAATTCCACTGGGGAGATGATGCCCTCGCATTGCAGCCTGTCCAGCTCAATTTCCACTCTCTCCCTCAGCATGTGAGGTACCGCTTGCGCCTTGTGGTGAATGGGTCGTGCCTCTGGGACCAAGTGGATCCGTACCTTTGCTCCAGAAAAGTTTCCAATGCCTGGCTCAAAAAGGCAAGGAAGTTTGTTAAGAACCTGGGTACATGAGGCCTCATTGACATGTGATAGCGCTCGGATGTCATCCCAGTTCCAGCGGATCTTGCCCAGCCAGCTCCTTCCAAGCAGTGTAGGGCCATCGCCCGGGACAATCCAGAGTGGCAGTTCGTGCACCATGCCGTCGTAGGTGACCTTGACCATGGTGCTGCTCAGGACAGTGATAAGCTCTTTGGTGTACATTCTCAGTTTCGTGTGGATGGGGCTCAGGGCTGGTCTGAGTGCCTTGTTGCACCACAGTCTCTCAAACATCTTTTTACTCATGATGGATTGGCTCGTGCCAGTGTCCAGTTCCATGGCTATAGGTAAGTCATTCAATTTTACATTTAGCATTATAGGTGGACATTTCATCGAAAATGTGTGCACCCCATGTACTTCAGCATCTGCCTCCTCTCTCTGAGGCTCGAAATTGCTTTGATCCACCATGGACCGATCTTCCTCTACCATGTGGTGGTTAGCAGGTTTTACAGAGCTTGCAGCTTCTCGTTGGAGTTGCCCCATTGTTCCACAGCTCTTGCAAACATAACCTTTGAAGCGGCATGAATAGGCTGAATGGAAGCCTCCACAATGCTAACAAGGTGTGAATTGCGTTGCATTCATCCTTTGTTGAGGACTCTAAGTCATCTGGGTCACCTGAGACCTGCTGGCAGTTGCAGACTTGTGGTTTCTGCCCTGTACATTTCTGCTCACAAACACAGTTCCAGTTAATTTATGAACATTGCTCGCACTTGTGTGCTGAGAGATTTGTTTGGTGTTATCACTGGTGGACATAAACGCCTGTGCTATCGCAATGGCCTTACTGAGGGTCGGTACAAAAGTTTTCGTAGAATGGTCTCGGGGCCAATGCCCAGTACAAAAAAGTCTCTGAGCATTTGCTCCAGGTAACCATCAAACTCACATTGTCCTGCAAGTCGCCTTAGCTCGGCGACGTAGCTCGCCACTTCCTGACCTTCAGATCACTGACACGTGTAGAACCGATACCTTGCCATCAGCACGCTCTCCCTTGGGTTAAGATGCTCCCGAACCAGTGTACACAGCTCCTCATACAACTTATCTGTGGGTTTCACCGGAGCCAGAAGATTCTTCATGAGGCTGTAGGTCGGTGCCCCGCAGACCGTGAGGAGGGCCGTTCTCCTTTTTGCAGCGCTCCCTTCTCCGCCCAGCTCGTTGGCTATAAAATACCGGTCTGGCCGTTCGACATAGGCTTCCCAGTCCTCACCCTCCAAGAACTTCTCCAGGATGTCCACAGTTTGCTGCATCTTTGCATTGGATTTGTATACTCGTCGCCAGTTGTTATGTTCCTAACACAGCTAGCCCTTTCAGTCAGGAAAATACAGAAGCGGCATGCTAACAAGGCCTGGCCTTGAAAACTGGCCTAGCCTCCCTTCTGCCACTCTCACCCTGCCGTTCACTTGGCCGCATTCAACTCCACAAATTCAGCACAGACTGGGTCTGCATGGACTGCAGGGGTACTGAAGTTCCATGATCAGCCATGATCACATTGAATAGCCAAATGGCCTTCTCCTGCACCTATTTTCTATGTTTCTATGTTTCTATAAGGCAATCCATTTACCAACTGACCCTTGGAGAGGGCACTCCACGTGTTGAAAAATCTTTTATGCCCACCTGAGGGGGCAGACGGGATCTCGGTTAACTTCTTCCTCATTACTCAAAAACAAAAAAATTTTAAACGCGGTTTGTATTTTTTATCCCAAGTAATTTCTCTCCCGAAGAATCCAGTACAACAATTCCTGTAAATGGAGTCAAGCTGGTAACATCTGGATTCATTTTAAATTAATATTTTCTTTCTGCTGTCAGACTGAGACTGAGCCTACAACCCTGACAGCTATAGCCTCAGATCTCAATTATTTTCTTTTAAATATTCCTTCATCTCAAAGGAAGCTAGCTGCCCTTCCATTAATACCGGGCGCTGGAGTCCAGCGAGAATGATCCCCGGTATGGGGTAAGTGATTGTTCGGGAAGGGGAACCCTGGTAAGGATGGGGGAGGAGGCCCAACACACTTTCTGCACTCCAGTCACACCAGAGTGGCACTGCCAATAGTTACATGAACATACCCCAGGAAACTTGCCTGTAACTCTCTCTGCTGATGAATGATGTAACTTTCTGGCTCAACAACAGTGCAAATGATACTGAGGAAATACAGGACCACTGTTTATTTCAGCTGTTTATATTGTTCTGTCTTGTTCAGCGAGTTGAGTGATGTGGGAACTGGGGAATGGAACCGCTTCCGTCTCGGGCAGCGCCCAGTTTCAATACTTTCAGGTGAGCTAAACGACAGTTAGATCCGACATAAAGCTCCCTCTGCTCCTCCCCAAAAACATGCCTCAGTTCAACCTTGGAAGTGCCACACAGGGTGGCCATTCAGCCCATTATATCTGTGCTGGGTCTATTCTAGATTAATCCAAAATGAATCCCACTGCTCCACTCCCTTCCCGTTTAAAAGACCGGGAGCCGGAGCAACAGTTTAAAAGGGGGGAGGATGAAAAATCAAATCAAAGAGTAACATCACAGGAAAGCAGGTAGATGATTGCTTGGTGAGTATTACAGCTTTTATTTGTTTTCTAAGTTAGGGAAGGGGGTTAAATTAAGAGCTGAGAAACTGCAATTGATAGTACTTATTAAATTAATAACTTAGAATCGAAAAATAATTTAAAAAAGCTAAAATAGCGATTGAATAAAAGCTTTAATGAATGAATTAATAAATAAAACAAGGTTAGAGATGGCAGGGCAGGTGGTGTGCTGTAACTGCAGCATGTGGGAGTTGGTGGAGAGCATCGCAATCCCAAGCAACCACATTTGTAGTAAGCGACTGCAGCTTGAGGAACTTTGGCTCAGAGTTGAGCTGGAGTTCGAGCTGCAGACATTGCGATACATCAGGGAGGGGGAGACTTACCTGGACACTTTCATCCAGGAAGCAGTCGCACCCCTTATGTTAGGTAGTGTTACAGGTCGGGGACAGGTTAGTGGTCGGGGACAGGTGGGTGTGACTGCGACTCAGGCAGTTAAGGGGAGCCCAGGTGCAGTGCTGGAGGAGCCTCGGCCTTTGACCTGATCCAACAGGTATGAGGTTTTTGCTATCTGTGTGGATGAGGGAAAAGCCTGCAGGATGGATGAGCAATCTGACCATGGCACCATGGTGCAGGAGGCCATTCAGATGTGGGGAGTGAAAGGGAATGCGGTTGTGGTAGGGGACAGTATAGTCAGGGGGTTAGATACTGTTCTCTGCAGCCGCGACCAGGAGTTCCGAAGGTTGTGTTGCCTGCCCAATGCCGGGGTTAAAGATATCTCCTCACAGTGGTGCGGGTGGCAGAATATGACTGACCTCTTGCAGCGAATTGAATTTTAACCCACATTAACCTTAGCTCTGATCTCACCCTCAGCAATGTCTGGAGTCTGCATGAGGTATCAAAATTAAATGTTTGTCAATCACACTCCGCTCGCTTTATCAAAACCTCGTGCAGTTCAATAAGGAGTTTATTGAATAAAGATAAACAGCTGTCATGGAGCAGATTAACCTCATAATCACCCGTAGTCCCCCAGAGCAAAGCTCGGTGATAAACACAACAAGCTGGTGAGGGCCTGCATTGTACAGAGATGACATAAAATGGATTAGCGTTTGCCTTAAAATAACACTGGTGCAATTTGGTGGAAGTGCCTTAAGTGTGGCCAGTGGTACATTTCCCGTTTAGTCCTCCTCTCCTTGGCCCCCAGTGTTGGACCCCTTTTTGTTACCTTCTCATTAGTCAGCCATGACTCAATTTGTAGCACATTCTCCTCTGAGCCCCATAATCCAGGCTGACGGAGTGCTGCACTGTTGGAGGGGCTGTCTTTTGGATCAGAAGTTGAACCAAGGAACTGCCTTTCGTCTCAAGTGGTTGTAAAAGATTCCAGGGCTCTATTTCGCAGAAGAACAAGGGAGTTCTCCCAGGTGTCCTGGCCAATATTGATCTGTCAACCAACATCACTAAAAATAGATTATCTGCCCACTATTACATTGCTGTTTGTGGGACTTTGCAGTGTGCAAATTGACTGCTGCATTTCCTACATTACAACAGTGACCACACTTCAAACGTAATTCATTGGCTGTAAAGCATTTTGGGATGTCTTGAGGTCATGAAAGGTGCTATATAAATGCAGGTATTTCTTACCTCCCTTTCATGGATTCCCCATTCATTGTGCTTCCCAGTTTTCTGTATGAAGCTGCTCACTCTCCCAGTAGGCTTTACTTCTCTCAATTAGTTGTCTCTCCATTTCACTGTAGATGATGGCTCTGCAAGATCCTGCAAATTCATTGGCAGGATAGGTACACCAACATCAGCGTTCTCTCTCAGGCCAAGATCCCCAGCATCGAAGCACTGACCACGCTCGATCAGCTCCGACGGACGGGCCACATTGTCCGCATGCCCGATACTAGACTTCTGAAACAAGCGCTCTACTCCGAGCTCCATTATGGCAGGCGAGGCCCAGGAGGGCTGAGGAAACAATTCTAGGACACCCTCAAAGCCTCCTTGAAAAAAATGCAACATCCCTACCGACTCTTGGGAATCCCTGGCCCAAGACCGCTCAAAGTGAAGGCGAAGCATCCGGGAAGGCGCCAAACACCTCGAGTCTCTTCGCTGGCAGCACGCGGAAGCAGCATATGACAAATCAAGCACCCCACCCACCCGTCCCTCCAACCACCGCCTACCCCACCTGTGACAGAGATTGTGAAGTGTCATACCTAGAAGCTCAATTTATTAAATCTACGTTAGTGCCATCTCCTGAGCCAAGTGTTCATGTACTAACCCTGCCCTCAAACGATAATATTGCCCCTCTAAGGATCAAACCCGCAGATCAATTCATTGCTGCGGAGTAATAGGATTGAGTAACTTGGCAGTGTTTTTTTAGGGGAAGAATTTTTAGTTCTTCTGACGTACCTCGAGGCACTCATCCCATAAAGGGGTAAAAGCTATAGCAGGTATTGTCTCAGCTCTGGTAAAGCGGTCGCACATGTGGACAGGCACTTTACGTGGAACATCATCTCCCTCAGTGTTAACCCTGGAGCGCAGGGAAATTCTAATTTGGGTCGATGGGCTTTGCAGTGCTTGAGAGGGAGATGGTCTCCTTCACACACGCTAGTGATTCATGTGCCTGAATTTGCAGTTAAATCAACAATTTGGATGTCTTGTGTCAATGGTCTGCATGGACGTGCCGTCTGTTGCAAAACAAATTAATTATTATCCCAGGAATTGCTGAAAAAGTAATGGCGAATTAACTGCGCTCGCCATTATTAGTTCGTAAAGAATCCAGCAATTTGTGGTGAGGAAGAAGTATCCCACGAGATCCGATTCTCCACAAGTTGCAGGACGATTTGTGCCTCTCCGCCATTAGCCTTGCAACAATCGGATACCTAGACATCTACTTGCAGGGCGAGACTGCATTGTGGAGGGGTTAGAGACTGTCCCAGGCTCCAGGAAGCTGTGGTAGAGCTTAGCGAGTGGGAGCGGAAAATTCACGAGAGGCTCACTGGGGGCACAAACCAGTAGCGCCCGGCCGCCGACAATCAATCCGATCCTGACGTATTCCCGGTGCAACGCGCATGCTTGCGCCCCAGTCGGTAAATTCGTCGCGTGCGCCTCGCTGAGCGGCCGCCAATAACAACGTCTGGGAAAACAGTCGGTACAGGCTTGCAGAGTCGTTGGGGCCAAAATTCAGCTCCCTAAAAAGGCCCGTTACTGCCAGTAAGCGGCGGCCAGGCAGCGGAGTCGAGCGGCCACCGACTTCCGGTCCAACGGCCGGCGCCATCGAAATTCACCTCGGGGATTTTTCTGGCGGTTCCCACTTCCACCCCGCTGCTGCCGACCGTCCTAATTGCATCATCAAAGCGCACACCGCTGATCTCCCGCACCTCCATCGCACCTGCCGTGAAATTTAGCTGCAAAAATCTTTAATCCGCCGCGCGGTGCCCCCGACAGCTTTTTGTATTGGTGCAACTTACTTTCACTGCGTGAGCCGCGACAGTGCGGCGCTCATTAAAGGCGAGAGTGCACTGCCGCGGCCGCCATGTTTTTTTTTGTCGGCCGACTGCCAGGTCGGGCCGACAATTATGCCCCCGGGTTTGGCCGGGCTGCCAACAGGCAGCCTGGCAGCCCCTTTTGTGTGCCAGTCCACTGGCCTGGCCGAAACCATCGCTGGTGCCCAGTGGATCGAACTTGCCAAATGCTGAACGCTCTCCCCTTTAAGCAAAAGGGAGAGATGAGGTGACGCACACGCGTCGTGACATCATCATCATCGCTCCGCTGCTGACTGACAGCGGTGCAGACTTTGTCCCTCTGCAGTACTTACCGCCAAACTTCCGCCCCTATCATTACCGACTTCTGGTCTGCTGAAAAAAAACGACAATAGGTTGAATTTCCCAAAAGAGAGGACCTCATTTGACATGACGGAACGAACACATTGAAAACTGTAGGTGCGCCAGGTTTCTGGCGGGCCTGAATTTCTACCCCAATAATTGGTGGCTCCTTAAAGGGATGAGGAAGCGCTTCCCTCGGAGGTCACAGTCAGTGCATTGTTTACACACAGCACGGTGCGTGAGCCTCCGGGTTTGCAGCCGGAGAGAGACATCGCCGTACAGGTTGAAAACAAGTGATTTTGAAAACTTTAATGGGTGCATTACGATGCCGTGCCTTTAAGGCTCGGCTTTTCACGGGATCTGAATCAGAGTTCCGCGCATGCGCAATGGGGCCGCAAAATGTACCGACCAAACTTTCGTTCTCGTCTCCCTCCGGCTCTGGTGTGCTTCGACTGATTTAGTGTCAGCTCTTCAAACGATTCTGACCAATTTCAGGGCAGGAGGTGCAAACTTTTTCAAGGAGCTAAAAGTACTGCTCTGCCTGGGTTAACGCCGCAACAGAGGCACGACCCAATTTCTCGCTCCTTATGTCTGTCTTCACGGAAGAAGACACAAAAAACCTCTTGGAAATAATGGAGAACCAAGGGTCTAGTGAGTATGAGGAACAGAAAGAAATTATTATTAGTAAAAATATGGTACTGGAGAAATTAATGGGACTGAAAGCCGATAAATCCCCTGGACCTGATGGCATCCATCCTAGGGTTTTGAAAGAGGTGGTTATAGAGATAGTGGATGCATTGGTTATCATCTTCCAAAATTCCACAGATTCTAGAACAGTTCCCACGGATTGGAAGGTAACTAATGCAATCTCATTATTTAAGAAAGGAGGGAGAAAGAAAACTGAGAACCACAGGTCAGTTAGGCTGACATCAGTAGTACGGAAAATGCTAAAATATATTGGTCCAGAAATTCCCCTCTGAGGGTCTTCCTGTGGGCAATGGCCTCCTCGCTGGAGATTTTGTACGAATGTACCTGGTGGTCTGGAAGGCGACCTGGATTCTGAAGGTGCAGTCACGTGTGACTGCTCAGCCAATCAGGTAAGTATTTCACAGGTTCCCATGAATAGCACTGAGACGCGCATAAATACGAGTTCTCAGTACTGTTAATGGGAACAAAACCAAACACACAAAATAATAAAAAATAAAAAACAGACCACACATATTTAAAATTAATTGAAATTAAATTTATTATGTCTTATAAAAATAAAATGTTTTCCCGATTTTTTAAAATGTTTTTTTAATCATGGTTAAAAATAAACTTACCATAGTGGGAAGGGTTTTTAACAATAAACTATGTGTTTATAATTTAATTTTTATCATGTTTGTATATGTTTTAAAACACTTGCGCCTGTAAAAGTAGGCTATGTGCCTGCTTTTTCAGACGCAAGATTTTTGAGGACATTTGCTGGGCAAGATATGGGTAAATCTCGCAATCTTGCCCGTACACATGTCCTCGCTCCCAATATGTCTATGATCTGTCAAGCTCCAGCTTGACAGATCGGAAAATCTGGTTTTCAGCACTGAAAACCAGCTTTTACGATGCCTTCCCGGGTCTGTAGAAACTTCGTATGGGCCCAGGACGTTGGAATTTCTACCCCATTATTATGGACGTGGTAACAGGGCACTTAGAAAAGAATAATAGGATTGAGCAGAGTCAACGCTGATTTACGAAAGGGAAATCATTTTTGACAAATCTGTTAAGGGTTTTTTAAGGTTGTAACTAGCAGTATTGACAAGGGAGAACCAGTGGATATGGTGTATTTGGATTTTCAGAAGACATTCGATAAGGTGCCACACAAGAGGTTATTAAACAAAATTAGGGCTCATGGGGCAGGGGGTAATATACTAGCATGGATTGATGATTAATTAACGACAGAAAACAGAGTAGGAATAAATGGGTCATTTTCAGGTTGGCAGGCTGTATCTAGTGTGGTGCTGCAAGGATGAGTGCTTGGGCCTCAGCTATTCACAATCTATATCAATGATTTGAATGAGGGGACTAAATCTAATATATCCAAGTTTGCTGATGATACAAAGCTAGATGGAAATGTAAGTTGTGAAGAGGTTGCAAAGAGACTTCAAGGGGATATAGACAGGCTAAGTGGGCAAGAACATGGAAAATGGAATATAATGTGGAGAAATGTGAAGTTATCCACTTTGGTAAGAAAAGCAGAGAACTTTTTAAATGGTGAGAGATTGGGAAATGTTGGTGTTCAGAGGGACCTGGGCATCCTTGTACACAAATCACTGACAGTTAACATGCAGGTACAGCAAGCAATTAAGAAAGCAAATGTTATTTATTACAAGAGGATTTCAGTATAAGAGCAAAGACATCTTATTGCAATTATATAGGGCCCTGGTGAGACCGTGGTCACTGCTTTCAGGGGCCAGAGGGCTTATCGGGAGGGGCAATTTCGGCCCCAAGAAGACTGAAAGGTGATCTCATTGAAACATATAAAATTCTTACAGGGCTTGACAGGGTAGATGCAGGGAGGATGTTTCCTCTGGCTGGGGAGTCTCGAACCAGGGGGTCACAGTCTCAGAATAAGGGGTTGGCCATTTAGAACTGAGATGAGGAGAAATGTCTTCACTTGGAGGGTGGTGAATCTTTGGAATTCTCTACCCCAGAGGGCCGTGGAAGCTCGGTCCTTGAGTATATTCAAGACAGAGAGCAATAGATTTTTGGATATTAAGGGAATCAAGGGATATGGGGACTGTAAGGGGGGGGTTGGTGTTTGAGGTTTGTTGTGGTCTCTATGACGGGGTCAGGTTCCCTTCTGACCAACTTGAACGGTTTTAAATCGCTCCCCCTCCCTTGGGTTCTGTACTCTGGATTTATTTGGGGGGGGGGGGGGGTTGTGACAAACGTGCAGATGACACTGGTTTGATGCAAAGAACTTTGGTTTTATTACAGTCAAAGTAATACAGGTTTATTACTCTAGTAAGAAAATACACTCTAGTAAGAAACTTACAATCACTCTAATAAAGAACAAGACAAGGAAAGGTACAAGGTCAAACTTATAATCACTCTAATAAAGTACCATACACTACACATTCAAAGGGGGTTGCAGTAAAATTATACCTCCCACCTCCCAGTACCTAATTCTAGCTAGGTTAGACTCCAGGGCAGGGACTTATGCTTACCAATCCTTTTGACAGTTAATGATAGATGGTGATGTTCTTCCTTCCTTCAGGACTTCAAGACTTCGAGGCTGGAGAAGTTAGTTTTACCACTGTCACGTTGGTTTCTTTCCTTGTCTTGATGAGGTCGTAGCGACCACCTCTCTCCCCCACTCTCTCTCCTCTCTCTCTAACTTCATCTAACCTCTGTTGAAAACAGTGGCCAGTTATACGATTTCAGTGTTCTAATCTTGCCGCCCAATCTGTTCACAATCCTTTGTATAATTTTGGCGGGCTTGGTTCTTCTTTGTAATATTTTATCGGGCTCGTTAAAGTTGATATGTCTTGGGTGGGTTGATCTTTGAAAAACTGTTTCCTGATGGAAAAATTAGTTTGGTAATTGCAATGTCCTTTTGTGCTTAGTCTTTCGCATACAGGCTGGATTGGGCCTCTTTGTGATGTATATGCTGAAAATGGTTTGTCCAGACCCATTTTGATGGGGAGCTATCTCTGGATGATACTGTGATGGTAATGTCTCTTGTGGAGGAAGATTTCCAAATACTCATTCTTCCAGACAGGTTACCTCACCCAGACAGATCCAATAATCAAGTGGGCTTCCTTTGTTCCCTAGGTCCGCCCACAGGCTTGAATTTGTCTTGTAAAAGTTCATAACTCTATTAAAGTTCATAGTTTCTTCCATAAGCTCTTTAGAGTTCCAAACTTTTAGGTAGATAGTCCCAAATTAAATTTCCTTTCGAATGAGCCCAAACACGGTGGGGTTAGGCGGGGGGGGGGGAGGGGGCTCCGGTGAATTTTGCTCTCTGCAGGACAGTGCAGGAAAGTGGAGTTGAGGTAGAAGTTCAGCCATGGTCTATTGAATGGCAGAGCAGGCTCGAGGGGCCGAATAGCCTACTCCTGCTCCTAATTCTTATGTTTTTATGACTCTCCTGAACGTGAATGAGACGACACACCTGAACATGTCTGTCACGATCTCCGCAGGATTGAGGGCCACACAACCCCATCATAGGTGTCTCTCTCTGCCAGTACCCGAGCTGTAAAATAAACATTCACTGGGGTGCTGGGTGGCATGCAATCTGAAAGATTGCCCATCCCTGTTCTCTCTCTGAAAACCTGTTTGATTGTGATGTGGCCTGTAAAGCAGCAGTACCAGTGCCAGCCAGCAGGTGGCAATGCTGAATTGCCAGCTTGTGTCAGAGATGGTCTGATTCTGGTTCTTGTATGAATTAACTTAAATAATTGCCGCATGAAATTACAGTGCACTGGCTGTTTCACGTACCGTGTGCTATGATTGCAGAACCGCTCATGGCCTTTATATTTGTTCTTGGGATGCGGAAAATGCTGGCAAAACAGCAAAACAACAAAATAGTTCCTGCCTTTATATGTCTTCCTCAAAAGCTACCTTTTTGACCCTGCTTTCAGTCATCTTTCCGATGGAAATTATGCCGCTATTCTCTCATAGAAGTATTCGGAACAGGAGAAGGCCATTCAGCCCCTTGAGTCTGCTCCACCATTCAGTTACATCATGGCCTGGTCAGCACAGGAGACTAGGGAGGGGTAAGGCCGAGGAAGGATTTAAATGCAACAGTGCAAGTTTTGAACCTGAGGCATTGAGAGAACAGGAGCTGAGGACGAGGTCAGTGAGGACGAGGGTGATGGGTGGGCAGGATGTGGGGTGGGGGCTAGGATTCGGGCAGCAGAGTTTTGGATCAGCTGATCATAGAATCGTAGAATCATACAAATTTACAGCACGGAAGAAGGCCATTCAGCTCATCGTGTCCACGCCGATCGACAAGGAGCTACCCAGCCTAATCCCACTTTCCAGCTCTTGGATCCGTAGCCCTGTAGGTTACAGCTCTCTAAGTGCACATCCAAGCATCTTTTAAATATGGTGAGGGTTTCTGCCTCTACCACTCTTTCAGGCAGTGAGTTCCAGACCCCCACCACCCTCTGGGTGAAGAAATTTCCCCTCAAATCCCCTCTAAACCTCCCCTCAATTACTTTAAATCTATGCCCCCTGGTTGTTGACCCCTCTGCCAAGGGAAACAGGTCCTTCCTATCCACTCATAATTTTATACACTTCAATCAGGTCTCCCCCCCCCACCCCCCTCCCCAGCTTCCTCTGTTCCAAAGAAAGCAGATCCAGCATCTTCAATCTTTCCTCATAGCCAAAATTCTCCAGTCCCGGCAAGATTCTTGTAAATCTCCTCTGCGCCCTTTCCAGTACAATCACATCTTTCCTGTAATATGTTGAGCTGATGTTCCTGCAGGGTGGAGGATGGGAGTCGGAGCTAGGGCAGCATTGGAATAGTCGAGTCTGAAGGTGACAGGCATGGATGAGGGTCTGCAGCCACAGCTGGGCTGAGGCAAGGGAAGAGATGGGTCATGCTCCAGAGGCAGAAGTAGGTCTTTGTGACGGAGGGCATTTGGGGGTCGGAAGGTGAGCTAGGGATCGAGCAGGACGCTGAGGATGTGCATAGTTTGAGGCGACTAGCATAGCTGCACTTAAGGGGAAGCTAGATAAACACATGAAGGAGAAAGGAATAGAGGGTTATGTTGATGGGATTAGATGAAGAAGGTTGGGAAGATGCTCATGAGGAGCCTCCTCCCATTGACATGGACCTATTGGGCCAAATGAATCATAGAAACATAGAAAATAGGTGCAGGAGCAGGCCATTTGCCCTTCGAGCCTGCACCACCATTCAATATGATCATGGCTGAATCATAGAATAGTACAGCGCAGAAGGAGGCCATTCGGCCCATCGAGTCTGCCGGCTCTTTAGAAGAGCAACCCAGTCAGTCCCACTCCCCCGCTCTTTCCCCATAAACCTACAACTTTTTCTCCTAGTATATATCCAATTCCCTTTTGAAAGCTATTACTGAATCCGTTGTCACCACCCGCTCAGGCAGCGCATTCCAAATCCTAACCACTCGTTGCAAAACAATTTTTCTCTCATGTTGCCTCTGGTTCTTTTACCAACCACCTTAAATCCGTGCCCTCTGGTTATCGACCCTTCAACCCTTGGAAACAGTTTCTCTTTATTTACTCTATCTAAACCCTTCGTGATTTTAAACATATGGCCTTTTTCTGTGCTGTAAATACTTTGTACAATCATATAATGAGATGTTTGTAGACATTTCTGAGAGTTGTGACAATGCAGCGAATAAAAACAAGTCTTTTTTCTTTAAATCTCATGAAAATGTCCTCATAATATAAATCACTTTCAGTTAGAAATCTGTGTCTGGTCTTTTGTTTTGCTTCCCCTTGAGCCCCCCACCCCGCCCCCCCCAACCCCGATTCCCCTGCGCGCCCTGGGCCAAATATGTCCCCTGGCCAAGAAACCAGACCGGGCAGTCGATCAGTTCCCTGGCTTCCACGAACGTCGCTCTCAGCCAGCTCCTGTGAGGTACCTCTTGTTATTGTGTTCTTTCACCCACAAGTGTCGGCCTCTGACCTTGAGATATTCACTGTTAAGCGATCTTGTGACAAGCAGTGGTGAGTGCTTGAAAACAATCGGGTAAAGTAATTTCTCTGTGTTAGGTGAGGACAGGCGGGGAGGGAATGGTAGATTTCTTCCACTCTCTTCTCCGAGTCACAGGCTCGTGGGGTCAAGTCCCATTCCAGAGACTTGAGCACATGTTCTCAGCTGACACTCCAGTGCAGCACTGAGGGAGCGCTGCACTGTCAGAGGTGCCGTCTTTCAGATAAGATGTTAAACCTCTCTCTTAACGGGACATAAAATAACAACAACAACTTTTATTTATATAGCACATTCTATTTATATATAGTAAAACGTCCCAAGGTGCTTCACAGCAGTGTTATAAGACAAAACATATAGTTGACACCGAGCCACATAAGAAGAAATTACGGCAGATGACCAAAAGCTTGGTTAAAGAGGTAGGTTTTAAGGAGCGTCTTAAAGGAGGAAAGAGAGATTGAGAGGCGGAGAGATTTAGGGAGGGAGTTCCAGAGTTTAGGGCCCAGGCAGCTGAAAGCACTGCCACTAATGGTTGACCAGTTATAATCAGGGATGCTCAAGAGGGCAGAATTTGAGGAGCGCAGATATCTCATGAGGTTGTGAGGCTTAAAGAAATTACAGAGATTGGTAGGGGTGAGGGGTTTGTAAACAAGGATGAGAATTTTGAAATCGAGGCATTGCTTAACCGGTAGGTCAGCGAGCACAGGGGTGATGGGTGAGTGGGACTTGGTACGAGTTAGGACACGTGCTGCAGAGTTTTGGATGACCTGAAGTTTATGTCGTGTAGGATGTGGGAGTCCGGCCAGAAGTGTATTGGAATAGTCAGGTCTAGAGGTAACAAAGGCATGGATGAGGGTTTCAGCAGCAGAAGAGCTGAGGCAAGGGCGGAGGCGGGCAATGTAATGGAGGTGGGAATAGGCGGTTTTAGTTATGCTGCGGACATGTGGCCGGGAGCTCATTTCAGGGTCAAATATACTGCCGAGGTTGCGAATAGTCTGGTTTAGCCTTAAATAGATGCTAGGGAGAGGGATGGAGCCAGTGCCCAGGGAATGCAGTTTGTAGCAGGGACCAAAAACAATGGTTTCTTTCTTCTCAATATTTAAATGGAGAAAATTTCGCCTCATCCAGTACTGGATGCCAGCAAAGCAACCTGACAATTTAGAGACTGTGGAGGGGTCGAGAGAATTTGTGGTGAAGTAAAGCTGGATATCGTCAGCGTACATGTGGAAACTGACTCCGTGATTTTGGATTATATCGCCAAGGGGAAGCATATAAATAAGAAATAGGAGGAGGCCAAGGATAGATTCTTGAGAGCACCAGAGGTAACGATGCAGGAGCGGGAAGAGATTTTCTGGCTACGATTAGAGAGATAAGAATGGAACCAGGCGAGTGCCGTCCCACCTAGCTTGAAGATGGTGGGGAGGGGTTGAAGGAGGATGGAGAGCAGGATAATTGGCGCCTGAGGCAAACTGTTCACCTGGCACCCGGCCAATCCCCTCCACCTCAACTCAATTATCCAAGATGTACTGGTCTTCGTCAATGGTTTTCTCGGAGGCGGACAAGCAATCATCATCATCATCATCATAGGCAGTCCCTCGGAATCAAGGAGGACTTGCTTCCACTCTTAAAGTGAGTCCTTAGGTGGCTGAACATTCCGATACAAGAACCACAGTCTCTGTCACAGGTGGGACAGATAGTCATTGAGGGAAAGGGAGGGTGGGACAGGTTTGCCGCACGCTCTTTCCGCTGCCTGCGCTTGATTTCTGCATGTTCTCGGCGATGAGACTCGAGGTGCTCAGTGCCCTCCCGGATGCACTTTCTCCACTTAGGGCGGTCTTTGGCCAGGGATTCCCAGGTGTCAGTGGGGATGTTGCACTTTCTCAGGGAGGCTTTGAGGGTGTCCTTGTAACGTTTCCTCTGCCTAGCTTTGGCTCGTTTGCCGTGAAGGAGTTCCGAGTAGAGCGCTTGCTTTGGGAGTCTCATGTATGGCACGCGAACAATGTGGCCTGCCCAGCGGAGCTGGTCGGGTGTGGTCAGTGCTTCGATGCTGGGGATGTTGGCCTGGTCGAGGACGCTAATGTTGGTGCGTCTGTCCTCCCAGGGGATTTGTCGGATCTTGCGGAGACATCGTTGGTGGTATTTCTCCAGCAAAGCAAACTGCTCGATCGCCGGGACCAGGATCCCTGCAAACGAACTCTGTGCAAGACCTGACCAACCCAAGTGGTCCCAGTGCGCAGGGCCATCAAAACAGCACCTTCTCGGTGGGGGGAATTGCTTTTTGCTCAGCGATCTGTTCACAAAGGGTGCGATCGGGTGCCCAAAAGCAGTAGAGTCCGTGTCAAAGCCCGCTGGTGACAGTGGAGTGACGCTGACGGGGGATGGATCGAGTGTGCTTGGTGGATTCCTGATGGATCTGGGTGGGATGCCCACCGATTTGGACTGGATGTGATTGCTGGAGAGCGCTGCCTCCCCACAGGTCCCTTTTCCTCTCTAATCACACCCAGTGGGATCCCAACCACTGCCACATCAGGGGACCTGTTTATTGATTTATTTTAAGGGCAGATGTTTTCTGATGGCTTTTTATAAGGTGGAGCCTCTGCTAGATGACTGGCTGAGCTCATCTCCATATTTGAACTATAATGTGCAAAAGGCGCGAATTGAATAATCTGATAAAGGGGGATTACGTCGGGTGAATCCGAAGGAAAGAGGGGACAAGCCGAGTGAAAGACCATCAACGGGAACTTTCTTACAGAAATGTCAAATTGTGTTGTGCACAAACTTCTACATCCATCCCTTCCCCCCACTCAACATAAACCCCCATTCCCAAACTCACAAGGGCGCCTGGGTTAGGTACTTTTTGGCCAAATTCATCAGGGTACCTTGACATTTGACATTTGAATAATGGATCGCAATAAGTATGTTTTCTTTCCGTTTTATTTTTGTGTATATGTTTCAATGTGCGCTCACTGTTGTATCTCTTTTAATGGCTTACTTTTGAGTTTGGGGCTATACGTGTTTTCCTCAAAAGTTCCTCTATAAAAGTATAGACAACGAGTACAAGCAGCTCATTACACTGAGCACCCTGATTACTAGGCACATGGTGTCCCTTTCCTCACAAGACTGGTGCTATTAGACCATTTGGAATTCAAGTACATGAGTACCGATGTGATGCACTGCAGCGTCACCAATCTATCACATGATTCCTCCAAACATGTGATGTTTTATTGCCTATCATGTCATTCCGACTGAAAGAAAGGCAAATATTTCTAATGTTCTTATGTATGTTCTATGTATGAAATGGTGAACTTGAGTCCCAGAAGCGACGCGATATCAACGATTAGCCTTTAACTAGAGTAACAGCAGGGAATGGAAACAGCCCAGCTCTGGATTGCATATAAACACCTGCCCGAATAACCCAGTAAAGTTAGTGCTCAGAAGCCATAGAGAAAAACCCAGCAAGTTAAACAACAGAATCACCTTGAGGTGCTGGAGACATTCGAGAATGGTCCCCAAGATACTGTACATAATTATTTATAATTTGACTTCAGAATACTGTCAACCCATTGCCCCTGTCTCAATGAGTTCCTTGTCCCAAGTTGCTTGCTCCATTTAAATGCACAGGGAAAGGATTGTAGTCAACTTAACCTAAAACAACAAGTATTTGAAAAGTGTGATAGGTTTTGTGTGAGAAAATAATCTCCTAAAGATCCTGTTACATAATGGATAATTCAGTCAAGATTTGGGGCTAGAACCTCTACTTTAGTGTTTATCACCCCAAAATGGGCCATATTTCTGATGTGGGTGGTAAAAAAGGGTTTTCAGATCGCTGGCTTCTCGCTCATTCTCAAATCACCTAGTCTCCACTTTTGAAAATGGGCGTTATCATGAGCAATATAAAAGAGGCGGTAGCGTTAAATTTTTTTGACCATCTGCTGTAAAGTGTGGCCGGCCTTAGCAACGGCATGCAATGCTCGATTCCCAAGATTCCGGAGGTCAAGGGTCACCATGGCATGCGCGGAAGAGGAGACTGAGAGAGCGGGAGCTCAGAGGGATTGAAGGTGTGGCTGCTTTGGGAGGAAGGAGGGAGACTTTAGAGCTTCACAGCAAACAAGAAGTAGCCACAAATTTGACCAAATTTGGTCTATAATGGAGAGAGAGGAGGAGGCATCACAGCAAGCTGTAGAGACTGACGCTGGAGATAGCAGTGAGGTGGGAGAGGAGCATATTGAGGCCACAAAAGAGCCAGGAGGTTCTCGGACGAGACAAATGCTTCCCTCCTGCAGGAGGTCGAGTTACGCTGGGGTGATTTGACACAGGGAGGGCATGGGAAGCCCACCCCAAAGGCATACGAGAGGATATGGACCGAGATAGCAGAGGTGGTCTCGTCGGCGACCAACGAGGTGCGTGAGGGCAACCAATGCCGCAAATGATGAAACGACCTTGTGGGATCCGCAAGAGTAAGTATTACATTGATTTACATGTACTTATGTATTTATATAATTTGATTTGTAACAGTCATGAGTGACTATCAGCAGATGTGAGGTCTTGCACTTTTACCAGGAATGTTTTACTCAAAGCCTGCGGTCACGTTGCACGTCTTTAGGTAAAGAATGATAATAATCATAATAATCATGATTATATCTGTCGGTTATCTGTTGTATCAGTGTCTGTGACAGTACCTAGCAATGATATCATGCAATGATCTCATGCCATGTTGTCCTGTCACCTTTTACAGAAGAAGCTATCGACGATGAGGTCCATGCAGAGGCGAACGGGTGGGAGGGCCACCAGTCCCCAGCGACATCACAGAGATGGAGGAGCGAGTGCTCACACTCGTGGGGAAGCACCCCTGGACAGCCACGGACGCATCTGCAGACCCTGAAGTGCTGCCACGTGAGTAAAGCTTACACCATTGCGTCATGTAAAGTCTATAGATACCACACCCACTCATATCCGAACAATCGTATATGATAGATGATTTCTAAAAGTGTCGTAGAAATAATGCTGGCCTAATGAAAATCATTGCAATGCACAATATGTTGATGGCCCAGAAATGTGATGTCTGTGATGATCTTGATAGCGGTGGTGCTTTTGTCGTGCATATGCTGTGTGTAGAGCTGGACTCACCTTGTCACTATAGCACCCCCTTCTCCTCTAATAACCTCATTTGTGTTTGTAGCTCAGCCAGCAGCACAGCCCTAGGCAAGACCACAGAGGCCAGAAGGTGGGGGCGTGGGGCAGGACTCGGCAGACGATTCTACTACATCTGGTGCTGAGGAGCTCCGACTCTCGCCCGTCAATCCATTGGGTCTGTTCTCCACAGATGAGAGCGCGGACTTCGAAGAACCTGCATCGCCACGCTCCAGAAGCCATTCCACCCCGAGGCCATCTAGTGGTCCTCCGGTCATTCCCAACTCCACTCTGGAGATACCGGCCCCAAGCCTTCTCTACAGTGCACCCCATTTGTCCCCAGGACAGCGCCGACCCCGCAGAGGTCTCGTGGACGCGGCAGGTCTTTTCCACGATCGCGACATGACAGCGGAGAGATGGTACAGTTGTCCAGGAGGACTATAGACATTGGTGACCAGCTCATTGAAGCATTGGGGGACATATCCCGACAGCTGGCCACCATGACCAAGTACATTCCGCGCATAGCGGAGTCCCTGGATGCGATAGCCAGGAACACTGCTGCCACAGGCCTCCCAGTGGTCCCCGAGCGCGGCACTCCACCCCTAGGTTCCGCACCACCACTGTGAATGACAGATGAGAGCAAGGACCCTGCTTCTGCATCACAAAATGTTGCCCCCTCAGTACCCCTCGGTCCAGTACCCATCCAACGACCGCATCAGCCTTCATCCCCCCCCCAATGAGGCACTGCCTGAGGTGCTCCTTGGCCAGGCATGGTGGAGCAAGGAGGGGAAGGGGTAGAGATGGGGAGAAGACGGAGAGGGGGGAAGGAAAGTGAGGTGCATTTGCGCAAATGATGGCTGTGTTATATCTCCATCTGGGTGCATGCAATTTGTTGCAATGTATGGGGGCTGGGGACCATTTTCCTGCTTTGCCTTTGTATTCTGCATTGCTGGACTAGTTGAACATGTGATTTAGTGGAAAAAGTGGGGTGTGGGCGGGGGGGTTGGATGTTATTTGCTGTGATACTTATGATTTCAGACCAATGTTGGGAATAAATTTTTGTTATTGAACATAACCTTGTTACGTATTGTCTCAGATCGTTGAACCGTTACACACTGGTGATGCCTTACCATGAAAGGGTTAAATACAACTTAACATCAATCAACGTAAACTTTAACTGACACCAAGATGATGGGCACCATTGATGTCTGAGCTTCACACACACAGCAGTGTGTCAGCGTTGTCACTCACATCAGCGCTCTTTCAGGCAAATCTTTCAGAGTGGGATTTAACAAATGCTAACTGCACTGCTGGCATTCATTCAGAACAGTTCCACTTTTTCTGGCCGTTTTTTTGGGCGAGCGATATTGTGGGCAATATTGTGTGCGAGGTGGTTAAATTGCTGCTGGGCGATCTCATGGCCACCAGTTTCGATAAATATGCTCTTTACGACAAAAAAAGTGGGTTAATATTGAATCTTGGCGTTAAATCCGTGCGGAAAGTAAAGCTGGGCGATATTATGCGTGTTGAATTCACACATTCTGCTGATTATACCACAAAAAAGTGGGCGGGAGGTAATATTTTTTCTCGGCTTTAAGCACATGGGGAAAGTAACGCCTTGCGATAAGTTTCCGAAAATTGCCCGCCAGTTTCCATTTAGCCAAAATGGGTGATATATGGGCGTTATATGTCATTTCAGTGGTAAAATGGGCACTAAGTTAGCGTTAAGTAGGCAAAAAAAAAAAATGGAGGTTCTAGCCCTTGGAAGTTATCCATGTTATTTGCCATGCAAATCCGGATTCAACTGTAATATTGGTTCAATCATAACATTCTTGGGCGATTTAATGATTCCCTTATTAAGATTAAACAGTGGTGTCTCTCGAGAATTTGGAGAAATGCATCTGATGCAAATAGGGATCTGTTTTTCGTTTGATTGTACATTAAAGGAGTCATGATACTTGCACGATCAAAGCATGGTACCAAAATGGCATTGGTCATGTGGGACTGTCATTGTGAAAAGGTAATTGGTCTAATAATAAAAATCAGTAACAATATCATATGAGAAGAAGCCATGTTGTGTTTTTGTTGTTTCTAAACTGTCGGTGGTCCTGAAAGGCAGCAGCAGGCACCAACTCCGGGACGGGCTTTTCCTTCCTTGTGTCGTCCGCAGGAGAAGAAACTGACATTGTGGGGGAGTTACATGTAAATCAAGAGATGCAGGAGGAGGGATGTGAGATAGTCTGTCCGAGTCAGCCTTCTCTCTGTTGATTCAGCAGCTGGACAATCTCATCAACCTGTGAAACTTTAGCCAGGCTTAAACAGCTTCTCTGGGATGAGAAGCATTTAGGATGTGCACTGTAGATTAAAAAGGTGCCGTCTCCACCGACCAAGACATTCAATTAAAATAAACTATCTCATTAATAGTCATTGAAGGTTGGCATGCAGGTACAGCGGCGGTTAAGAAAGCAAATGGCATGTTGACCTTCATAGCGAGGGGATTTGAGTACAGGGGCAGGGAGGTGTTGCTACAGTTGTACAGGGCATTGGTGAGGCCACACCTGGAGTATTGTGTACAGTTTTGGTCTCCTAACCTGAGGAAGGACATTCTTGCTATTGAGGGAGTGCAGCGAAGGTTCACCAGACTGATTCCCGGGATGGTGGGACTGGCCTATCAAGAAAGACTGGATCAACTGGGCTTGTATTCACTGGAATTCAGAAGAATGAGAGGGGACCTCATAGAAACGTTTAAAATTCTGATGGGTTCAGACAGGTTAGATGCAGGAAGAATGTTCCCAATGTTGGGGAAGTCCAGAACCAGGGGTCACAGTCGAAGGATAAGGGGTAAGCCATTTAGGACCGAGATGAGGAGATACTTCTTCACCAAGAGAGTGGTGAACCTGTGGAATTCTCTACCACAGAAAGTTGTTGAGGCCAATTCAATAAATATATTCAAAAAGGAGTTAGATGAAGTCCTTACTACTAGGGGGATCAAGGGGTATGGCGAGAAATCAGGAATGGGGCACTGAAGTTGCATGTTCAGCCATGAACTCATTGAATGGCAGTGCAGGCTAGAAGGGCCGAATGGCCTACTTCTGCACCTATTTTCTATGTTTCTATGTTTCTATGTAATATGGCCAACCATTCAAAACTCAATGTCTGTATGTTATTTTTAAAGTGTAACTTGTGTTGGAAGCAACCGTTAAGGATCGGTCCAAGTTAGCATGGATTTATGAAAGGGAAATCATGCTTGACAAATCTTCTAGAATTTTTTGAGGATGTAACTAGTTGAGTAGACAAGGGAGAGCCAGTGGATGTGGTGTATTTGGACTTTCAAAAGGCTTTTGACAAGGTCCCACACAAGAGATTAGTGTGCAAAATCAAAGCACATGGTATTGGGGGTAATGTATTAATGTGAATAGAGATCTGGTTGGCAGACAGGAAGCAAAGAGTAGGAATAAATGGGTCCTTTTCAGAATGGCAGGCAGTGGGAACCCAGCTATTTACAATATACATTAATGATTTAGACAAAGGAATTGAATGTAATATCTCCATGTTTGCAGATGACACTAAGCTGGGTGCAGTGTGAGCTGTGAAGAGGATGCTAAGAGGCTGCAGAGTGACTTTGGACAGGTTAGGTGAGTGGGCAAATGCATGGCAGATGCAGTATAATGTAGATAAATGTGAGGTTATCCACTTTGGTGGCAAAAACAGGAAGGCAGAATATTATCTGAATGGTGACAGATTAGGAAAAGGGGAGGTGCAACGAGACCTGGGTGTCATGGTACATCAGTCATTGAAAGTTGGCATGCAGGTGCAGCAGTGAAGAAGTCAAATGGCATGTTGGCCTTCATAGTGAGAGGATTTGAGTATAGGAGCAAGGAGATCTTACTGCAGTTGTTCAGGGCCTTGGTGAGGCCACACCTTGAATATTGTGTACAGTTTTGGTCTCCTAATCTGAGGAAGGACATTCTTGCTATTGAGGGAGTGCAGCGAAGGTTCACCAGACGGATTCCTGAGATGGCCGGACTGACATATGAAGAGAGACTGGATCAACTGGGCCTTTATACATTGGAGTTTAGAAGGATGAGAGGGGATCTCATAGAAACATACAAGATTCTGACGGGACAGGACAGGTTAGATGCGGGTAGATTGTTCCCAATGTTGGGGAAGTCCAGAACCAGGGGACACAGTCTTAGGATAAGTGGTAGGCTATTTATGACTGAGATGAGGAGAAATTTCTTCATACAGAGAGTTGTTAACCTGTGAAATTCCCTGCCGCAGAGAGTTGTTAATGCCAGTTCATTGGATATATTCAAGAGGGAGTTAGATATGGCCCTTACGGCTAAAGGGATCAAGGGGTATGTAGAGAAAGCAGGAAAGGAGTACTGATGGAATGATCAGCCATGATCTTATCGAATGGTGGTGCAGGCTTGAAGAGCCGAATGGCCTACTCCTGCACCTATTTTCTATGTTTCTATGTTTCTAAAGAGTGGATCGACTAGGCTTATATTCACTGGAATCTAGAAGAATGAGAGGGGATCTCATAGAAACATGTAAAATTCTGATGGGATTGGACAGGTTAGATGCAGGAAGAATGTTCCCGATGTTAGGGAAGTCCAGAACCAGGGGTCAAAGTCTAAGGATAAGGGTTAAGCCATTTAGGACCGAGATGAGGAGAAACTTCTTCACTCAGAGAATTGTGAACCTGTGGAATTCTCTGCCACAGAAAGTTGTTGAGGCCCTTTTATTAGATATATTGAAAAGGGAGTTAGATGTGGCCCTTACAGCTAAAGGGATCAAGGGGTATGGAGAGAAAGCAGGAATGGGGTACTAAAATTGCATGATCAGCCATGAACTCATTGAATGGTGGTGCAGGCTAGAAGGGCTGAATGGCCTACTCCTGCACCTATTTTCTATGTTTCTATGTTTCTATGATCATATTGAATGGTGGTGCAGGCTCGAAGGGTCGAAGGGCCTGCTCCTGCACCTATTTTCTATGTTTCTATGTTTCAGATGAGTTGTTCCCCTGAGTTTGTTCGGTGCAACAACCCATGAAGCTACAAAGTAAACTGTTCCGCAAGAACTGATCCACGCCATTTTTTGGCGCCCTCCCAAACTTTGGTGTCTTAGGCGAGTGCCTAGTTAGCCTAATGGTTGTGCCGGCCCTGATGTAGAGGTCAACCGTGTCAAAGGCTGCAGACAAGTCCAGGAGGATGAGGAGGAATAGTTTGCCTTTGTCACAGTCACAAAGAATGTCATTTGATGAGAGTCGTTTCAGTACTGTGGCAGGGGCAGAAACTAGATTGAAGGGATTCAAACATGGAGTTCTGGGAAAGATGGTCACAGATTTGAGAGGTGACAACACGTTTAGGAACTTTGGAGAGGAAAGGGAGGCTGGAGATGGGCTGGTAGCTTGCAAGCACGGTGGGGTCAAGGATTGTTTTTTGAGGAGAGGGGTGATGACGGCAGATTTGAGAGAGAGGGGGACAGTACCTGAGGAGAGAGAACCGTTAACAATGTCGGCGTACATGGGAGCCAAAAAAGGAAGTTGAGTGGTCAGCAGTTTAGTGGGAATTGGGTCGAGGGAGCAGGAAGTGGGTCTCCTGAACAAGATGAGCATGGAGTGATCAAGTGGGAAGATCAAAGAGAAACTAGAGAAAGATGTGAATTTAGTGGGAGCCTCGGAGGAAGTTTTTCACGGTGGGCAAGGGTTAGGAAGGGAATTCGCAGAGGCAGCTGATAGGATGGTCTCAATCTTTGAGACAAAGAAGTCGATGAGCTCCTCACACTTGTTATTGGAGCTGATTGTGGTGGAGACAGGGGAGAGGAGTTTAAGAAGATGGTTCACAGTGGAGAATAGTAGCCGGGTGTTAGCTTTGCATTCCAGAATGATCCTGGAATAATGAGCAGTTTTGCAGACAGGAGCAGGGGAATTCTCCTTTGTGTCTAGGCGAATGCTTATCGCTCAGCCAACATCACTAAAGCCGTTTGTCTGCTCATTATCACATTGCAGTCTGTGCACAAATTGGCTGCCGCATTTCCTGCATTCCAACGGTAACTGCACTTCAAAAGTATTTTATTGGCTATGAAATGCCTTGGGGCATCCTGAGGTGAAGAAAGGCACGTCTTTCTTTCATTCCCTGTGCTAGTGTTGCACAATCCTAAATCTTGTTATTAGAGGATCTGGTCTCCCATTACTTGGTGCACAGAGAAACACGGTCACAGGGCTGGGGTCAAGATCTAATGCAAACATTATCAGCGAACACTCAGCGGACAAGACCCCACACTCGAAGAATAGCCAACGTAGTAGAGAGTGGGCCGGACCTGGGGAACAGTGCCCAGCTTGAGGCCTGCAGGAGGAAAAAGAAAGAAGAAAAGACTTGCATTCAGAGAGCTCCTCTCACGACCCCGGGACGTCCTAAAGCACTTTGCGGCCAATGAGGTATTTACGAAGTGCGGTAAATGTCGGAGATGCGGCAGCTAATCTGCGCACAGCAAGGCACCACCAACAGCAACTTAAACACAACCAGATCATTTGTTCTTTTTTAGTAATGTTGGATGAGGGAGAAATATTGGGAGGGGAATTTGGACGAGGGAGCAAATCCTAAAATAACTTTGTGGTTGCATCATAGACTGCGGTTGAAACACACATCTGCAGTCTGCTCATCTTTGGCAAGTCCAAAATGTCTTGAAGGGGTAAGAAGACATGAAAACTTATGTCATAATGATTAATTTTAAAAGCAATGGTGTTTGGAGATTTCTTGTCTGCAGTAATGCTGCTGCCTGATTGCCTGTTTATAGTGAAAGAGTGAAGGTCCAAGATCTTGCATGTAATTAGCATGAATTGTATTTCCATTGGCTGTCTAGACATGTCTACAATTCATTACCACACAGATGAAAACACTGATTAAACTAATTATTAAGGACCTGACTGAACGAAGCAAACCTGTAATTTGATGAGGTTTGTGTGCTAAAGATGTGTGCATTTCAAGCAGAGTTTAACAGTGCGATACAAAGGCAAAATACCGAGCATGCCGGAAATCTGAAACTGAAGCAGAATATGCTCGAAAACACACAACATCTGTGGAGAGAGAGAAACATAATTTTGCAAAGTCATCGGCCTGAAACGTTAACTCTGCGTCTTCAATACTGTGATGTTTAGTCACCTCTGCTGTGCGCGTTCTGCTACAGATGAAAGTACTCTGACAACCGGGATTGATCATAGGATGATATTACACAGAAAGAGGCCATTCGGCCCATCGTGCCTGTGCCCGGTCTTTGAAGGAGCAATCCAAAAGGTCCTACTCCCCGCGCACTTTCCACGCAGCCCTGCAAATTTTTCCTTTTCATGTTTATATCCAATTCCCTTTGGGAAGTTACTGTTGAAGCTGCTTCCACCGCCTTTTCAGGCAGCGCATTCCAGATTGCAACAACTCGCTGAGTAAAATAAATTCACCTCATCCCACTTCTCTGGTTCTTTTGCCAATTTTCTTCAATTTGTGTCCTCTGGTTACCAACCCTCCTGCCAGTTTCTCATTATTTACTCTATCAAAACTGTTTAAGGGACCGAAATTGTCCGCTGCCGGAAACGAGGCGTACCTACTGGTTTCGATGTGTTCTGGCCGCCACATGCGTTGGGGCCTAACTATTCAGCACTTTGGGGATTTTTTTCGAGCAGGGTGGAAATAGCCTCACCATGGGGGCGGAAATGGAGGTGGGGTGGGGTGGCTGACAATAGCGGGGTGGAAGTGGGGGCGGGGCGGAATAGCTGAGGCTGATGACATCATCGCGCTGGTGCGTCACACCGTCTCTCCCCTTCAGTTAAAGGGGAGGGCCGCTGCGAACTCTGCAGCCACTTTAGTGGCAAACGCTGGGCCCCCAGGGAGGGTTTTGGCTGGGCCAGCGGCCTGGCGTCTAAGAGGGGATGACAGGCTGACTGCTGGCGGCCCGGCCGAACCCGCGGCCAGAATTGTTGGCTCGGCCTGGCTGTCGGCCAACCAAAAAATTAACATGGCGGCTGCGACAGTGCGCCCTCCCCTTTACGGGTGGCCAGGCCGCCATGCCACAGCGAGTGTATGGACAGCAAAAGCTGTTGGGGGCACCAATCGATGGCAGTGCCGCTCCCGCGGGGCAATACCGGGAAAGGTGCATATTTGCCAAAGAGCAGTTTTGTGAGGGGGTTCCCGCCAGTCGGTAAGGGGTCGGCGCGTGCATGCCGCAATGGGAAAACGGGTAGAATGGTCCTGGACACCACTCCAAAACTCCCGAAATGGCGCCCCCTCCGCGGCGAGTCGGCGGCCACTCCGTGCCATCCCATGGCTGCCGCTTTCGGCGGCCAGAAGCCTTATCGGAAGGTACAATTTCGGCCCCTTTATAATTTTACCCACCTCTATTAAATCTCCCATTAACCTTTTATGCTGTAAGGACAACAAGCACTGCCTCTCTAGTCTCTCCAGATAATTGAAGCCCCTCATCCCTGGTAATACCAGTAGAGTACGGTAACATAGTGGCAATGTTGCTGGATTAGGACCAGAGTAATGATCCAGAGACATGATTTCAAAATCTCACCACTGGTGTCTGGGGAATTAAAATTCAATTAATTAAATAAATGTGGAATAAAAAGCTAGTGTCATTAATGGTGACCATGCAACTACCAGATTGTTGTCAAAACCCATCTGGTTCACAAATAGAAACATAGAAACCATATAAAATTTACAGAGCAGAAGGAGGCCATTTCGGCCCATCGTGTCAGCACCGGCCGACAAAGAGCCGCACGGCCCTTGGTCAGCGGCCCTAATGGTTACATATAAACCTATGGTCAATGACGGAAAGGCAAAGAGCACCCAGCCCAACCAGTCTGCCTCACACCGCTGCGACACCTCTTATACTGAAACATTCTATTTGAGGGAAGGAAATCTGCCGTCCTTGCCCTGGTCTGGCTCTGGACCAACAGCAATATGACCGCTGACCTGCTCTCTGAATCCACTCAGTTGCATTCAAGAAAGCGGCTCATTGCTACCTTCTTGAGGGCAGTGAGCATTAAATGTTGGCCTTGCCGGCACCATCCACATTTACCCGTGAATGAATGAACGAAAAACCTGAAGATCAAAAGTACGGTTATGAACCATCTGGCATGTTCAATTGAAAAATAGTGACTGGCTGGATTTCAGAGAAAACATGAGAATTCCAGAAAGATTCCTTACAAACGTGACAAAGTTTCACACTGTCGGAGTTCAGGTTCTCAAGGAGAAAACCTCTTGAGTGACACAAACTCCTGGTCAGAAAAATAAGTAGCGTTTTTTTACTTATCTTAAAAAAAATGTGAATAATAGTCAGCACAAACTTGAAGATTCGATGCGTCATTGACCTCAGGCTTCAGATTTTTCGAATTAAAGGACACAAACAACCTTCCGGATATAAAAGGGGGTCAGAGGGTCTAGTAAAAAGGAGGAACTGAGGGAAATCCTTATTAGTCGGGAAATTGTGTTGGGGAAATTGATGGGATTGAAGGCCGATAAATCCCCAGGGCCTGATGGACTGCATCCCAGAGTACTTAAGGTGGCCTTGGAAATAGTGGATGCATTGACAGTCATTTTCCAACATTCCATAGACTCTGGATCAGTTCCTATGGAGTGGAGGGTAGCCAATGTAACCCCACTTTTTAAAAAAGGAGGGAGAGAGAAAACAGGGAATTATAGACCGGTCAGCCTGACATCGGTAGTGGGTAAAATGATGGAATCAATTATTAAGGATGTCATAGCAGCGCATTTGGAAAGAGGTGACATGATAGGTCCAAGTCAGCATGAATTTGTGAAAGGGAAATCATGCTTGACAAATCTTCTGGAATTTTTTGAGGATGTTTCCAGTAGAGTGGACAAGGGAGAACCAGTTGATGTGGTGTATTTGGACTTTCAGAAGGCTTTCGACAAGGTCCCACACAAGAGATTAATGTGCAAAGTTAAAGCACATGGGATTGGGGGTAGTGTGCTGACATGGATTGAGACTGGTTGGCAGACAGGAAGCAAAGAGTAGGAGTAAATGGGTACTTTTCAGAATGGCAGGCAGTGACTAGTGGGGTACCGCAAGGTTCTGTGCTGGGGCCCCAGCTGTTTACACTGTACATTAATGATTTCGACGAGGGGATTAAACGTAGTATCTCCAAATTTGCAGATGACACTAAGTTGGGTGGCAGTGTGAGCTGCGAGGAGGATGCTATGAGGCTGCAGAGTGACTTGGATAGGTTAGGTGAGTGGGCAAATGCATGGCAGATGAAGTATAATGTGGATAAATGTGAGGTTATCCACTTTGGTTGTAAAAACAGAGAGGCAGACTATTATCTGAATGGTGACAGATTAGGAAATGGGGAGGTGCAACGAGACCTGGGTGTCATGGTACATCAGTCATTGAAGGTTGGCATACAGGTACAGCAGGCGGTTAAGAAAGCAAATGGAATGTTGGCCTTCATAGCAAGGGGATTTGAGTACAGGGGCAGGGAGGTGTTACTACAGGGCCTTTGTGAGGCCACATCTGGAGTATTGTATACAGTTTTGGTTTCCTAACTTGAGGAAGGACATTCTTGCTATTGAGGGAGTGCAGCGAAGGTTCACCAGACTGATTCCCAGGATGGCGGGACTGACATATCAAGAAAGACTGGATCAACTGGGCTTGTATTCACTGGAGTTCAGAAGAATGAGAGGGATCTCATAGAATCGTTTAAAATTCTGACGGGTTTAGACAGGATAGATGCAGGAAGAATGTTCCCAATGTTGGGGAAGTCCAGAACCAGGGGTCACAGTCAAAGGATAAGGGGTAAGCCATTTAGGACCGAGATGAGGAGAAACTTCTTCACCCAGAGAGTGGTGAACCTGTGGAATTCTCTACCACAGAAAGTAGTTGAGGCCAATTCACAAAATATATTCAAAAAGGAGTTAGATGAAGTCCTTACTATTAGGGGGATCAAGGGGTATGGCGAGAAAGCAGGAATGGGGTACTGAAGTTGCATGTTCAGCCATGAACTCATTGAATGGCGGTGCAGGCTAGAAGGGCTGAATGGCCTACTCCTGCACCTATTTTCTATGTTTCTATGTTTCTATGTTAACCCACAGAAAAGTGGCTGATTCAGAACCTTTAACAGAAGTGATTTGCCTTTATGGAATGCATAAACAACTTATCCAGCAGAAATAGAGAAAGATGCCAAGGTAAATGTCTATCAGGTATGGGATTCTAGGAATATGAGGGAAAAGAAAAAACTCCGCAGTCTTTCACGAGAAAGCACTGTCGGGTCTTTTTGCGAGATGCTCATGAACTATTCACATGTAAAAGAAAGAATGACTTGGAATTATATAGCGCCTTTCACGACTACTGGATGTCTCAATGCGCTTTACAGCCAATGAAGTACTTTTGGCGTGTAGTCACTGCTGTAATGTGGGAAACGCAGCAGCCAATTTGCGCACAGCAAGCTCCCACAAACAGCAGTGTGATAATGACCAGATTGTTGTGTTCCTAACAAAGATGAGACTGCACACAAGGAGGTTAAAATAACAGTGACCTCAGTCTTTATTAAGACACTCCAGAGTGAGGTACAGGCCTTCGGGGTCAGCTTATCTACAGTGCTCTCAAGGGATGCTGGGATCCCTTGGGATTCAGGGGATGCGCTCCCTGGTGGCGGAACATGGGAGTGAATGCTTTACAGAGACACAACATCACTCGCCCCCAAAGTCAAAGTGAAAACTATTTACAAGGTGAGGCGGTCGGGAGCCTTTCTTTCCCTGGTGGACCGCCTCGGTACAAATGTCTGTTCTGGTGTGTTGGCTGTGCCCTCGCTGGGCTGGCGTGTTGTTGGGCAGGGCTGCTGAGTGAGCCTGGCCTTGTTGGGCTGTTGGGCGTGATGGGTTCGATTTCCTGGTCCGGGGTGGTGTAATTGATCCTTTGGGTGTGTGTTGTGAGCATGAAAAAGGTGGTGTCTGCTGTGGGTTGTTCAGGGCAGTCTGTGAACCGCAGCCTCGTTTGATCCAGGTACTTTTTGCAAATTTGTCCATTGTCTAGTTTGACTACAAACATTCTACTCCCTTCTTTAGCTATCACCGTGCCCGCGATCCACTTGGGACCATGTCCATAGTTTAACACATACACAGGGTCGTTCAGATCAATTTTCCGTGACACAGTGGCGCGACCATCGTTTACATTTTGTTGCTGACGCCTGCTCTCTACCTGATCATGCAGGTTGGGGTGAAACAGCGAGAGTCTGGTTTTAAGTGTACTTTTCATGAGTAGCTCAGCCGGGGGTACCCCTGTGAGCGAGTGGGGTCTCGTGCAGTAGCTCAGCAGTACTCAGGACAGGCGGGTTTGCAGTGAGCCTTCTGTGACTCGTTTGAGGCTCTGTTTGATGATTTGTACTGCCCGTTCTGCCTGCCCATTGGAGGCTGGTTTAAGTGGGGCTGAGGTGACATGCTTGATCCCATTGCAGGTCATAAATTCTTTAAATTCGGCACTGGTGAAACATGGCCTGTTGTCACTGACCAGTATGTCAGGCAGGCCGTGGGTGGCAAATATGGCCCTCAGGCTTTCAATGGTGGCGGTGGCGGTGCTTCCCGACATTATTTCACATTCAATCCATTTTGAAAAAGCATCCACCACCACCAGGAACATTTTACTGAGAAACGGGCCTGCGTAGTCGGCATGCATCCTTGACCATGGTCTGGAGGGCCAGGACCACAAACTTAGTGGTGCCTCTCTGTGCGCGTTGCTCAACTGAGCACACATGCTGCATTGCCGTAAAAAGGACTCCAAGTCAGAATCGATACTGGGCCACCACACGTGGGATCTGGCTATCACTTTCATCATTACTATACCCAGGTGTGTGCTGTGGAGATCCGAGATGAACGTCCCCCTGCCCTTTTTCGGGAGCACTACGCGGTTGCCCCACAACAGGCAGTCTGCCTGAATGGACAGCTCGTCCTTTCGCCGCTGGAACGGCTTGATTAGCTCTTGCATTTCAACAGGGATGCTGGCCCAGCTCCCATGCAGTACACAGTTTTTTTATTAGGGACAGCAGAGGATCTTGGCTGGTCCAAGTCCTAATCTGGCAGACCGTGACAGGTGATTTATCATTTTCAAAGGCTTCCATGACCATCAACAAGCCTGCGGGCTGCACCACCATCAACAAGTTTGCAGGCTGCGCCATTTCCACCAACGTGGTGGGCAATGGTAGCCGACTGAGAGCATCCGCACTGTTCTCGCTGTCTGGCCTGTGGCGGATGGTATAGTTATTTGCTGATAGCGCGAGTGCCCACCTTTGTATGTGAGCTGAGGCATTAGTATTTATCCCTTTGTTTTCAGCGAACAGGGATATGAAGCCCTTCGAAGACTCCAGCTCAAATTTGAGGCCAAACAGGTACTGAAGCATTTTCTTTACCCCAAACACACACACGCTAATGCCTCTTTCTCAATCATGCTGTAGGCCCTCTCGGCCTTAGACAAGCTCCTGGAAGCATAGGCGACAGGTTGCAACTTCCCCGCAACGTTAGCTTGTTGTAATACACACCCGATTCCGTACGACGACGCATCACATGCTAGCACGAGTCTTTTACACAGGTTATACAATATAAACAGCTTGTTGGAGCATAAAATGTTTCGAGCTTTCTCAAAAACAATTAATTGTTTTTTTTTCCAATACCCAGTTCTCACCTTTACACAATAACACATGTAGGGGCTCTAAGAGGGTGCTTAACCGCGCTAGGAAGTTACCAAAATAGTTGAGGAGTCCCAGGAACGACCGCAGCTCCATGATGTTCTATGGCCTGGGCGTGTTCCTGATAGCCTCTGTCTGGGTGTCTGTGAACCGAATTCCGTCCGCCGCGATCTTTCTCCCCAAAAACTCCACTTCTGTTGCCATGAAGATGCATTTCGACCTCTTCAGCCGCAGCCCTACGCGATCCAGTCGCTGGAGGACCTCCTCCAGGTTTTGTAGGTGCTCGGCGGTGTCCCGACCCGTGAACAATATGTCGTCCTGAAAAACCACCATGTGTGGTACCAACTTAAGTAGGCTCTCCATGTTTCTCTGGAAGATTGCTGCAGCCGACCGAATTCCAAACGTGCATCTGTTGTAGTCCCTTTTGCGTGTTGATGCAGGTGAGGCCCTTCGAAGACTCCTCCAGCTCCTGCATCATGTAGGCTGAAGTCAGGTCGAGCTTGGTGAATGTCTTGCCTCCTGCCAGCGTCGCAAATAGGTCGTCTGCCTTAGGTAGCGGGTATCGGTCCTGTAGCGAGAAATGATTAATAGTTACTTTATAATCGCCACAAATCCTGACCGTGCCATCACTTTTGAGTACTGGAACAATCGGGCTGTCCCACTTGCTGAATTCCATTGGGGAGATGATGCCCTCATGTTGCAGCCTGTCCAGCTCGATTTCCACTCTGTCTCTCATCATGTGAGGTACCGCTCGCGCCTTGTGATGAATGGGTCGTGCCTCTGGGACCAAGTAGATCCGCACCTTTGCCCCCGAATAGTTTCCAATGCCTGGCTCAAAAAGGAAGGACATTTCTTAAGAACCTGGGTACATGAGGCCACATCGATATGTGATAGCGCTCGGATGTCATCCCAGTTCCAGCGGATTTTACCCAGCCATCCCCTTCCAAGCAGTGTGGGGCCTTCACCCGGGACAATCCAGAGTGGCAGTTCATGCACCGTGCTCTCATAGGTGACCTTGACTATGGCGCTGCCCAGGACAGTGATAAGCTCTTTGGTGTATGTGCTCAGTTTCGTGTGGATGGGGCTCAGGGCTGGTCTGAGTGCCTTGTTGCACTACAGTCTCACAAACATCTTTTTACTCATGATGGATTGGCTAGCACCAGTGTCCAGTTCCATGGCTATGGGTAAGTCATTCAATTTTACGTTTAGCATTATAGGTGGACATTTCGTCGAAAATGTGTGCACCCCATGTACTTCAGCATCTGCCTACTCTCTCTGAGGCTTGAAATTGCTTTGATCCACCATGGACCAATCTTCCTCTGCCATGTGGTGGTTAGCAGGTTTTGCAGAGCTTGCAGCTCGTCTGCAAGCTCGTTGGAGGTGCCCCATTGTTCCACAGCTCTTGCAAACATGCCCTTTGAAGTGGCATGAATAGGCTGAATGGAAGTCTCCACAACCCCAACAAGGTGTGAATTGCCCTGCATTCATCCTTTGTTGCAGACTCTGAGTCATCTTTATCACCTGAGGCCTGCTGGCAGTTGCAGACTCGTGGTTTTTGCCCTGTACATCTCTGCTCGCAAACACAGTTCCAGTTAATTTATAATCATTGCTAGCACTTGTGTGCTGAGAGATTTGTTTGCTTTTATCACTGGTGGACCAAAACGCCTGTGCTATCGCAATGGCCTTACTGAGAATCGGTGTCTCTACAGTCAAAAGTTTTCGTAGGATGGTCTCTTTGCCAATGCCCAGTATAAAAAAGTCTCTGAGCATCTGCTCCAGGTAGCCATCAAACTCACATTGTCCTGCAAGTCGCCTTAGCTCAGCGACATAGCTCGCCACTTCCTGACCTTCAGATCGCTAGTATGTATAGAACCGATACCTCGCCATCAGCACACTCTCCCTCGGGTTAAGATGCTCCCAAACCAGTGTACACAGCTCCTCATATATCTTATCTGTGGGTTTCACTGGAACCAGAAGATTCTTCATGAGGTTGTAGATCGGTGCCCCGCAGACCATGAGGAGGACCGCTCTCCTTTTTGCAGCGCTTCCTTCTCCATCCAACTCGTTGGCTACAAAGTAATGGACTAACTGTTCGACATAAGCTTCCCAGTTCACACCCTCCGAGAACTTCTCCAGGATGCCCACAGTTTGCTGCATTTTTGCGTTGGATTCGTGTACTCGTCGCCAGTTGTTGTGTTCCTAACACAGATGAGACTGCACACAGGTAGGTTAAAGTAACAGTGACCTCAGTCTTTATTAAGACACTCCAGAGTAAGTAACAGACCTTAGTGGCCGGCTTATATGCAGTGCTCCCAAGGGATGCTGGGATCCCTTGGGACTTCAGGGGATACACCCCTGGTGGCGGAACATGGGAGTGCATGTTTACAGATACACAACACAGATAATCTGGGTTTTTTTGTTATGTTGATGGAGGGATAAATATTGTCCAGGACACCAGGGATAACTCTCTTGCTCTTCTTCTAAATAGTGCCATGGGATATTTTACATCCACTTGAGAGAGCAGACAGGGCCTCGGTTTAACATCTCATCCAAAAAAATTTTTTTTGTGCTCCAGTTCCTGGAGTGGGACTTGAACCCATGACCTTCTGGCACAAAAGCAAGTGTGCTACCCACTAATCCACAGCCAGATTATCGGCCTGCTGGGCCTGGGGCAAACTGATCCAAATGAACCGATAGTTATGTTTGTTCATGTTCATTACATTACGTATATGATTCTGATTCTGAGTATGAAAACATAGGCCAGTATATTCTACAATGAAAGCATACATTCTGTATCAAGTAGGTATATATTCTGGTTCTGGTAACATTGCAATACTAGATTCCGATACATATATACAAATTTCTCTCAATAACATGTGAAATAAAACAGGCTAGTCCAAATTCTGTTCTGTATATAGGTATAAACAAGTGAATTTGGCCTGTATAATCAAGTATATATCCTGTCGATACTTTGCAAGATAAAATTGCGAGATTTCCTGTATGCAAATTTCTCAATGGTGTCTCCCGTTTCAATAGTAGCCAACAAGCCATGTTCAACACACAGAAGTGAAAGGGCATTCAGTCGGATTTGGCCCATCATTGACCAAATTTGATTTTTCACTCTCTTGAGCATAGAAAACAATCGTTCTCCACTACAGTTTGTAATCATTAGGTACAGGTACATCCAAAATGTTAAGTCCTGTCCCTGCAGTACAGATTCACACGAGGCACATACTAAAGTCAAGGTCACTCAGGACCTGCACCTTCATTACACAGCTCTCGAATGCCACACTTGCCTGAGACCTGTCCTTATATACCTGTCTGGGACAGGTATCCAGTGTCTCCTGCAAGTGCACCCCTGGTGGTAAGGTAAGCTTGTGGTTACAGGTCATCTCTGGTTACAGTCATGTATAGCATGATAAGATACAGTTATGTACAGTAGTGTGAGATACATGACATCACCCTCCCCCAAGGTCTTATTGTCTTTATAGGTTCAGTCTCTCAGGTGGTCTACGCTCTCGCGTGGAGCGTCTTAGTTGTGGTTCAGTTGTTTGCCTTGGTACCTGTTGTTCTTTCGGGGTGATTGCTGGTATCTCGCCTGGGCTGTCTGTTTTGTTCAGTATGATTGTTGGTGTCTCGCCTGGGCTGTCTGTTGGGATGGCCCTTTCCTCAGGTTGTTCCCTCTGTCTGTCCACCAAGTGTGGTGTGAGTTCCACATTGTAGTCTGCCTCTGGTTCCGCAGTGTTGTTGGTAAATCTGCTTTTGACTTGGTCTACATGCCTCCGGCAGGTTTTGCCATTGTCCATTTGTACTACCAGTAGCCTGTTTCCTTTCTTGCCTGTTACTGTCCCTGAAAGCCATTTGGGACCCCTGCCATAGTTTAGCACAAACACTTTGTCCCCTATCTCATTCCACCTCCCCCTCGAATTTCAGTCATGGTACTTGGTTAGCTTACGGCGCTTTGCCTCAACAATTTCAAGCATGTCTGGGAGGATTAATGAGAGCCTTGTCTTTAAGGTCCGTTTCATTAATAGTTGCGCGGGGGGAATTCCAGTCAATGAATGCGGATGAGATCTGTATGCCAGCAGCAGTCGCGACAGGCGGCCCTGAAGCATGGGACCTTGGATTTTGAGCATGTCTTGTTTAATGATCTGCACTGCTCGCTCCGCCTGGCCATTGGAGGCCGGCTTGAATGGTGCCGTCTTAATGTGATTTATGCTGTAGTCACTTATAAAATCTTGGAATTCTGCGCTGATGAAGCACAGACCAATATCACTGACCAATATGTCAGGAAAATCGTGCATTGAGAATATGGTTCCAAAGCTCTCCACAGTGGTGGAGATGGTGCTCGAGTTTAAAATGGTGCATTTGATCCACTTTGAAAATGCATCTACAACTACGAGGAACATTTTGCCCATGAATGGGCCCACATAGTCTATGCCTACCCCCGACCACGGTTTGGTGGGCGAGGGCCAGGGGCTCAGGGGGGCCTCCCTGGGGGCATTACTGAGTTGGGCACAAATGGTGCACCGTTGGACGCAGAGCTCCAAGTCCGCATCAATGCCAGGCCTCCAGAGGTGGGATCTGGCTATGGCTTTCATGAGAACGATCCCCGGGTGCTGGCGGTGGAGCTCCCGGACAAATGCCTCTCTGCCTCGTAGAGGCATAACTTCTCAGCTGCCCCACATCAGGCAGTCTGCTTGAAGTGACAGCTCATGCATGCGCCTATGGAAAGGTTTGATCTCCTCGGGGCAGGCATCGCGAGCCTCTGCCCAGTTACCGGTTAGGACACATCTTTTTACTCGGGATAACGTGGGGTCGCTGGTCGTCCAGGCTCTGATTTGGCGAGTCGTCATGGGCGAACCTGTGGATTCAAAGGCATTGATTGCCATGACTATCTCACAGTCCTGTTCATCAGACCCTTCCGTTGGCACAGTTGTTTGTGCCTGGTCTGTGCCTTATGGTGTAATCGTAAGACGCCAGTATGAGTGCCCACCGTTGAATGTGCGCCGAGGCGTTGGCGTTTATTGCCTTGCTTTCGGATAGTAGGGACGTGAGGAGCTTGTGGTCGGTTTCTAACGCGAACTTGGACCAGAAAAGATATTGGTGCTTCTTTTTGACACCATACTCGCACGCGAGCACCTCCTTCTCCATCATTCCGTATCCGCGTTCTGCCCGCGAAAGTGACCTGGAGGCATAAGCTATGGGTTGTAATTTACCCGCACTATTGACATGTTGTAAAACGCACCTGACCTCGTACGCTGACGCATCACATGTAAGAACTAGCTTTTTACACTGTTGGAACACAGAAGGTTGCGTGCCTTATTGAAGGCACGTTCCTGGGCGTCCCCCCAAAACCAATCGCACTCCTTTCTGAGTAGCACGTGGAGAGGCTCCAGCAGCGTGCTTAAGTTCTGCATAAAGTTCCCAAAGTAATTGAGCAGTCTGAGAAAGGCACGCAGTTCTGAGACATTCCGGGGCCTGGGTGCCAGGCGAATTGCTTCGGTTTTGGACTCTGTTGGGCGGATTCCATCAGCGGCAATCCTTCTGCCCAAAAATTCAACCTCGGGCGCGAGAAACAGGCACTTGGATTTCTTAACTCTTAGGCCGACCCGATTCAACCGCTTTAGTACTTCCTCCAAATTACGGAGATGGGAGTCGGTGTCCCTTCCCATGATAAGTATGTTGTCTTGAAATACAACCGTCCCCGGGATGGACTTGAGCAGACTCTCCATGTTGCGCTGGAATATGGCAGCTGCCGACCTGATGCCGAATGGGCATCGATTGTACATGAAAAGGCCTCGATGTGTGTTGATGGTGGTGAGTAGCTTGGACTCATCGGTCAATTCTTGCGTCATATACACAGATGTGAGATTCAGTTTTGAGAAAAGTTTTCCTCCAGCCAATGTGGCAAATAAGTCCTCCGCTCTGGGCAGCGGGTATTGGTCCTGTCGGGAGACTCTGTATATGGTAGATTTGCAATCCCCACAGATTCGTACGGATCCATCAGGCTTCATGACTGGGACGATTGGACTTGCCCAGTCGCTAAATTCCACGGGTGAGATAATGCCTTCCCGCAGAAGCCTGTCCAGTTCATGTTCAATCTTTTCCCTCATCACATAGGGCACAGCTCTAGCCTTGTGATGGACCGGTCTCGCATCCTGTGTGATGTAGATTTTGACTTTAGCCCCTTTGAAGGTACCCACACCTGGCTGAAAGAGATGTTCAAATCGACTTAGAACTGTTGAGCAGGAGGTCCGTTCCTCTGACGACATGGCATGAACATCATCCCATTTCCAGTTTAGTTTTGCCAGCCAGCTTCTTCCGAGCAGTGCTGGGAGATCTCCGGGGACAATCCACAGGGGAAGTCGGTTCACTGCCCCTTTGTGTATGACTGAGAGCATGGCGCTGCCGAGGACTGGGACAATTTCTTTGGTATAGGTCCTTAGTTTGGTGTCGACCCTTGTGAGTTTTGATCTGTCTCTTTTGTGCGGCCACAGCTGTTCAAATTATTGAGCGCTCATGAGAGATTGATTCGCTCCTGTATCCAGCTCCATGTTGACGGATATTCCATTGAGTAGGACCTTCATCATTATTGGAGGCGTCTTGTTGTAGGAGCAGTGGCCATTGATCGTGTTGACCCGCTGTACATCGGTGTCCTGGGTACTGTTCCCACCGTCTTCTGGTTCGCTTTCCGACCCTTCCGCTTCGTATACCAGCCGAGCTGCCGTTTTTCTGCATATGTGGGCCAGATGCCCTGTATAGTCGCAGTTTCTGCAAACAGCATGCTTAAATCGACACCCCCTTGATGAGTGCCTTCCCCCACACCTCCAGCATAGACTGCTTCCATTGTTTCCAAAGAATGAACTGCGTCTGGCTGATCTCTCTTGAGCTTCTCTCAGTCTGTAGTTGATTGCTCGCATTGTAGATTGATGAGGTGTGAACGGCCGTTCAGTGGCCCTTGATGGCTTCTGGTGCCACTGCCTGCTGTTGAGGGCCTGCTCTCCTGCCTTTGTCTGTGTGTGGGGGTAGCAGCTTGTTTCATGCTGTGAACCCCTTGTCCCGATGTTTCGTTAGTTGTCGTACCCGCAGTGTAGATCAACCTCGTTTCTTCTTCTCCTGCCAAGAATGTATTTTGCAACCAGTGCTGCTGCCTTATTCACATAAGCTAGCCAGCCTCTGAAGTTCCGCCACGAAGTCGGGTATGCTTTGGCCCACACAGTGTCTGTAGTTGTAGAACCTGTGTCTGGCCATGTGTAGGCTGCTCGCTGGCTTCAGGTGGTCTCTTACCAGTGTGATCAACTCTTCAAACGACTTGCTTGCTGGTTTCTCGGGTGCCAGCAGGTCTTTCATTAAAGCGTATGTTTTCGAGCCACAGCTGGTCAAGAGATGGGCTCTTCTCTTGTTTGCCTTGTCTTCTCCTAACCAGTCTTTGGTTACAAAGCTTTGCTGGAGCCTTTCTATAAAGACCTCCCAATTGTCTCCAGCATTGTATTTTTCATCTGAGCTGTTGTTCGCTATTCTGTGGATTCTGTAATCCCGTAACTCGTCGCCACTGTAAAGTCCTGTCCCTGCAGTACAGATTCACACGAGGCACATACTGAAGTCAAGGTCACTCAGGACCTGCACCTTCATTACACAGCTCTCGAATGCCACACTTGCCTGAGACCTGTCCTTAGATACCTGTCTGGGACAGGTATCCAGTGTCTCCTGCAAGTGTACCCCTGGTGGTAAGGTAAGCTTAAGGTTACAGGTCATCTCTGGTTACAGTCATGTATAGCATGGTAAGATACAGTTATATACAGTATTGTGAGATACATGACACGAAGAACAATTGAAGCATTAGGAAATGTTACACATAGTCCATTGACACTGCTAAGTCTGTGCATTTGAAGTTCCCTGCTTTCTCTGGCATTATTTTCTTTCCTACATTTATTTGGTGGACCTGGCGCTGCAGCCCCATCTGCCCCGTGGTTAATCCGCCCCCCCCCCCCCGCTCCCCCCACGAGCCACAGCTAATGGTTATATATGCGCGTTGAGGACCCTAACCAGTACTTGTGGGATTGCTTAGTCTGCACCATTTCATTGGAAAATGTAGGCTAGACCTGACTGGAAAGGACAATATTGGAGCTGGAACATTATACTGCCAGCCAGCCAGGAGTGAGTCACTTCCCAGACATGAATAACACCCTAGAACAAAGCGACCTGCCAAGTTAGGAGTCACATCGATGTTCCTCAGTCCGTCGCTCATTCGGTAGGTCTCGCATGTTTGCCAACATTACAACAGTGACTGCACTTCAAAAGTGATCTATCGGCTGTAAAGTGCTTTGGGATGTCCTGAGATCATGAAAGATGCTGTAGAAATGTTAGTGTAGCCACAGTTGCAGTGTGAGCAATGCAGGGCAGCCATTTTGTACACAGTGGGGCCCCACAAACAGCATCATGATAATGACTGGATAATCTGTTGGCTGGGGGATAAATATTGGCCAGGACACCGGGGAGAACTCCCCTACTCTTCTTCGAAATAGTGCCATGGGATCTTTTACATCCAACTGAGAGGGCAGATGGGGCCTCGTTTTAACAATGTAACTATTTGTACTGCATTTTTTTTAACAGATTTGTGTCTGTCAAGCCTCACCCCCTGTCAAGCTCCGCCCTACCTCCCGGCCCCAAATCATTCCCATCACGCTGAGAAGTAAGACCTAAACTCCGAGTCTCCGCTCAGGGCCCAGCCCCGACTCTCTCCCCCCGACTCTCTCTCCCCCAGACTCTCTCTCCCCCCGACTCTCTCCCACCCCGACTCTCTCCCCCCGACTCTCTCCCGCCCCCGACTCTCTCCCCCCGACTCTCTCCCCTCGACTCTCTCCCCCAACTCTCTCCCCCCCCCGACTCTCTCTCCCCCCGACTCTCTCCTCCCCCCGCCTCTCTCTCCCCCCGGCTCTCTCCTCCCCCGACTCTTTCCCACCCCCGACTCTCTCCCCCCCGACTCTCTCTCTCCCCGACTCTCTCCCCCCCCGACTCTCTCTCCCCCCCCGACTCTCTCCTCCCGCCGACTCTCTCTCCGCCCGACTCTTTCCCACCCCGACTCTCTCTCTCCCTTCCGACTCTCTCCCCCCCCGACTCTCTCTCCCCCCCCCGACTCTCTCCCCCCTTCCGACTCTCTCTCCCCCCGACTCTTTCCGATACCCCGACTCTCGCCCCCCCCGACTCTTTCCGACATCCCGACTCTCCCCCCCCGACTCTCTCTCCCCAACTCTCCCCACCCGACTCTCTCTCCCCCGACTCTCTCTCCCTCCCGACTCTCTCTCCCCCCAACTCTCTTCCCCCCCCCCGACTCTCTCTCCCCCCAACTCTCTTCCCCCCCAACTCTCTCTCCCCACGACTCTCTCCCCCCCCCGACTCTCTCTCTCCCCCGACTCTCTCTTTCCCCCCCGACTCTCTCTCTCCCCGCCGACTCTCTCTCTCCCCGACTCTTTCCCACCCCCAGCTCTCTCTCTACCCCCTGACTCTCTCTCTCCCTGACTCTTTCCCACCCCGACTCTCTCTCTCCCCGACTCTTTCCCACCCCGACTCTCTCTCTCCCCCCCGACTCTCTCTCTCCCCGCCGACTCTCTCTCTCCCCGACTCTTTCCCACCCCCAGCTCTCTCTCTCCCCCTCGACTCTCTCCCCCCCGACTCTTTCCCACCCCCGACTCTCTCTCCGCCCGACTCTCTCTCCCCCCTGACTCTCTCTCTACCCCCGACTCTTTCCCATACCCCGACTCACTTTCCCCGACTCTCTCTCCCCCTGACTATCTCTCCCCCACCGACTCTCCCCCCCCCCGACTCCCTCCCCTCCCAACTCTCCTCTGCTCCGACCCTTCTCGGGGGGCTGAGAGCGGTGGCCATGGGTTCAAGAGCAGTGTCGGGGAACCGAGAGTGGCGGCCATGGTGCTGAGAGGGAGAGGGAGACTGGGAGAGAGAGAGACTGGGGGGGTCGGTGGGGGGGAGAATCACGGTTCGGGAGTGGGGGAGTGACACAGGTGGGGGGGGGGAGGTGTTGGAGGGGAGAGAGGGAACTCAGGGAAGATGGATCATATTTTTCCAACCCCCGACAAGGGACATCGTTGGAGTGGATGATATCCAGAAGTCACGACACTGTCACTATTTACCATACCCAATAAACCTGTTAACAATCCATACACAATGCCTGCCCCATTTATGGTGAGGTGGGGGGTAGGGGGGAGGCAAGTACTTGGACTCGGGTAAGGCACTTTGGCTAGAGGAGGCATGCACAGATTGGAGTAAAGCACTTTGGCCGGTGAAGGCATGCACTTGGACTGGGGTAAGGTACTTTGGCTGGCCCTTGCTGTCTTCTGGGAGCTCTGTCTTCTGTCACTTCAGGAAGTCGAAGTGGATCGAGTTACAATTTGCAAAGTCAGTGAGACTTTGGAATAGGCGGTTCCAGTGACACATTGCAGTGAAACTTCAATGTGTGGCTTATCCTGCAAGGCGACCAATCAGAGACAAAGGGTGGAGCATGGTGGCCATTTTTGCAGTACAAATAAGCTCATCCTTGGTTTAATGTCTCATCCAAAAGATGACAACTCCAACAGGGCAGCACTCCCTCAGTTCTGCTATGGAGTGTCAGTATAGATTATGTGCTCAAGTCTCTGGAGTGGGATTTCAACCCGCAAATAAGAGTGCTACCCACTGAGCCATGGCTGACACTTAATAATAGCACATGAGTTTGGTACTCAGAGCTTGAATACACCATGTTGATAATATTTTCATCCCTCAAGTGGATTGCCTTGTTCATTATTTGATGGAAAAATAAAGTTATAAAAGCTCTACTTTGCTAGAGCCAAGTAGTTAGTAATGTTTATTTATTTTTTTCATTCATGGGATGTAGGCATCGCTGGCAAGGCTGGCACTAGTTGCCCTTGAGAAGGTGGTGGTGAGCCACCTTCTTGAACCGCTGCAGTCCGTGTGGTGAAGGTGCTCCCACAGTGCTGTTATGGAGGAAATTCCAGGATTTTGATGATGCAGGAATGGAGATAAACTTCCAAGTCAGGGTGGTGTGTGACTTGAAGGGAATCTTGGAGGTGATGGTGTTCCCATGCGCCTGCTGCCCTTGTCCTTCTAGGTGGCAGACATCGCAGGTTTGGGACGTGCTGCCGAAGAAGCCTTGGTGAGTTGGTGCAGTGTATCTTGTAGATGGTACACACTGCAGCCATGGTGGTGGAGGGAGTGAACGTTTAAGGTGGTGGATGGGGTGCCAATCAAGTGGGCTGCTTTGTCCTGGATGGTGTCGAGCTTCTTGAGTGTTGCTGGAGCTGCACTCATCCAGGCAAGTGGAGAGTATTCCATCACACTCCTGACTTGCGCCTTGAAGGTGGTGGAAAGGCTTTGGGGAGTCAGGAGGTGAGTCACTCATCGCAGAATACCCAGCCTCTGACCCGCACTTATAGCCACAATCTTTATGTGGCTGGTCCAGTTAAATTCTATGTTTGGATAAGTATCAGTAGTACATTATTTTTTCATTAGTGGAAGAATGAGAGTTAGATGCAGAATTCCTTTGGTGATTTAAAGGGCGAGCTTGTCCTTTCTAAGAACTTTATTGTTGCTCAGAATCTTTAAAAAAACAGTGGGATCGTTGAAAAGACCCTTGAGCCTCAGCTGTTCTATAACAATCTGTTTAAAAATGTAACTAGTTGAGATGCCCCTAGTGTCCCATTGAATTTACCCACTGAGGGACCACCCACATGGACCAGGAAAGGTCCCAATCTGGGAAAGAATCATAGAATGATACAACACAGGAGGAAGCCATTCAGCCCATCTTGTCTGTGCCGGCTCTTTGAAAAAGCAAATTAATTTGTCCCACTCCCCTGCTCTTTCCCCATAGCCCTGAAAATGTTTCATTTTCAAATATATATCCAATTCCTTTTTTGAAAGTTACTATTGAATCTGCTTCCACCGCCCTTTCAAACAGCGCGTTCCAGATCATAACAAATTGCCGCGTAATCTTTCTTTTTCTCATGTCGCCTCTGTTGTGTGTCTTGACATGCTTACTGCCTGTACTATTACATATGATGTGCCACAAGAGGACACTACTATGGGAAACTTGTACACCAGCTGTATGGTCACTAAGGTGTGCCACCAGAGGGCATTGCGGTGGGAGACTTGTAGGTTGCCTGTACAGGTGTGCCAGGCCTAGTATAAAAGGCAGGCCACCATGTGTGATCATCACTCTGGAGTTATATTAAATGGACTAAGGTCACTACAGTTCAAGTGCAATATTTTGCCTCGTGGAGACATTATCAGAGCATCTAAACACATAACAACCTCTGGTTCTTTTGCCAATTACCTTAAATTAGTATCCTCTCGTTATTGACCATTCTGCCACTGGAACCAGTTTCTCATTATTTCCCCTTCAAGGTTTGAACAACTCTATTGAGTCTTCCCTTAACCTTAATACAAAATACAGCAGTTGCTGGAAATCTGAAATAAAAACAGAAAATGCTGGAAATACTCAGCAGTTCAGGCAGCATCTGTGGAGCGACCAACAGAGTTAATGTTTCAGATCGATGAGCTTTCACCAGAAACGGAAAAAGTTAGAGATGTTTCAGGTTTTAAGCAAGTACAGAGGCAGAGAAAGGGGGAAGAGGAGGTATGAACAGGAGAGAAGTTATGTGATAGGGTGGAAGGAAGGAGAGATTAAATGACAACAGGGATGATGGTACAAGGCGAAAGGAGATGGTAGTGGGACGAGTAAAGAAACAGAAGATGCGTGTAGAGGAACCTTAATCTTCTCTGCTGTAAGGAGAACAAGCCCACTTTCTCTCGCCTCTCCAAGTAATTGAAATCTTTCAGCCCTGGTAGCTAGTAAATCTCTTCTGCACCCTCTCTAAGGCCTTGACATCCTTCCTAAAGTGAGTACCCAGAATTGGTCGCAATAATCCAGCTGGGGTTAAGGAATGTTTTAGCGGTTAGCCGATTTCAGCCGGAGGAGAAGTTGGTTACAATAGGCTATACTGCTACAGAGTTAGGAAGGGTTCCTGTTCCAGTTCACTCTCCATCTGCAGCACCTGCAGGTGTGGTCAGCGGCTGAGGATATGACTGTGAATAGGAGATGGATTGGACGACATAGCCACACTCTCCTCCCCCAATTCCATTGCCTAAAGGCCCGCCAACACTTACCATGTAAGCTGACCCGTGTTTGTTGGCTGCTTGGATGACGTGCTGGTGAGTGAGTGTTGAGGCATACCCCAGCAAGAATTTCTCCTTATTTACTGTAAATTTAAGGCTGAGATCGATAGGTTTTTGGACCCTACGGGAATCAAGGAATATGGCGATCGGGTGCGAAGGTGGAGTTGAGGTCAATGATCAGCCGTGATCTTATTGAATGGCGGAGCAGGCTCGAGCGACCGTATGGCCTATTCCTGCTCGTAATTTTTAATGCACCAAAACTCGGCAGCCCATGTCCTAACTCGCACCAAGTCCCACTCACCCATCACCCCTGTGCTCGCCGACCTACTTTGGCTCCCGGTTAAGCAACAGCTCGATTTCAAAATTTTGATCCTTGTTTTCAAATCCCTCCATGGCCTCGTCCCTCTTTATCTCTGTTATCTCCTTCAGCCTCACAATCCCCTGAGATATCTGTGCTCCTCAAATGCTGACCTTTTGAGCATCCCCGATTATAATTGCTCAACCATTGGTGGCCAGGCCTTCAGCTGCCTAGGCCACTAAACCTCTTCACCTCTCAAACTCTCTTTCCTCCTTTAAGACGCTCCTTAAAACCTACCTCTTTGACCAAGCTTTTGTTCACTTGCTTAATTTCTTCTTATGTGGCTCAATGTCAAATTTATTTGTTTTGTCTTAAAACACTCCTGCCTTTGAGACTTTTTACTATGTTAAAGGCGCTATAGAAATACAAGTTGTTGTTGTTCTATCCAAAATTTTCCTAATTTTGAACACCTCGACTAAATTTTCCCTTAATCTTCTCTGCTCTAAGGAGAATAACCCCAGCTTCTCCAATCTCTCCACCTAACTGAAGTCCCTCACCCCTGGTACCATCCTGGTAAATTATTGTGAAGGGATGCCATTTTCACAGTGGTAAGTGTACAGCTATTTCGGAGAATTTATTTTGAATGACACACTCTTTACTTACACGTATGTTTATGTAAAACAGCACTGTAATAACAGTTAATGACGCATGTACTTTGACTTCCCATTCTTTTCTTAATCTCTGCTGTTGTCAAGTTTATGATAAAGGGTTTCGAATTAAGCCCCAGTTGGAAGTAAGGATTGAAACACTCCCCGAAGAGATGTACTCTCCAGACATATTAATTTCATTAAACAACAAAAAAAAGAGATCAAATTTAAAAGAGAAAACTTCCTGATTGCCCGCGAGCAGCTGGTTCAACTCCCAGTATCTTGGATTGTTTATGTCAGATTCGGGAAGGGGCAAATTGAATTCTTTAACTGAGGGAGCGCCGCACTGTTGGAGGTTTCATGTATTCAACTGTCATTGTAACCCATGTATAAGCTGACCTAAGTTGTACACCTTGAGAACACTGACCACAGGGGGCGAACTTGTGGGAGACACTCCTAACCTGGACTTTTCCGGCATAAAAGGGGAAGCTCCAACCACCGCCTTGAGTTCTTGGTAATAAAGGTAGCTGGTCACAGAGTGACTTTCTCTCAAGTATGGGCCTCGTGTGCAGTTATACTGTATAGCAAGGACATATCATTGGCGACGAGAAACTGGGATTTAAATCACGCGAGCATGGCCACTAGCAGCACAGAAGAGAGGTACTGTGTTGGTGATGATTGGGACAACTTTATTGAGAGACTGCAGCAAAGTTTTGTCTCTAAGGAATGGTTGGGACAGGATTCGGCTGACAAATGCAGGGCTCATCTCCTGATGGTTTGTGGATCCAGAACGTATTCCCTGATGAAGGACCTTCCAGCGCCAGAGAAGCCGGCGGACAAGACGTTCGAAGAGCTCAGTAAGTGATCGGGGAACACCTTAAACTGGTGAGCAGCATGCACATGGCGAGACTCCGGTTTTACACGTACCGGCGGCGAGAAGGGCAAAGCGTTCCAGACTTCGTGGTAGATCTCCGGTGACTGGCGAGCCGATGTAGTTCCCAGATGCATGCAGAGCGGAGATGCTGCAAGACTTTTTTATTGAGGGCATCGGGCACGCTGGGGTTTTCAGGAAACTGCTTGAGACCAAAGACTTGACCTTGGAAGCTGCGGCTATGATAGCCCAGACAATTATCTCAGGGGAGGAAGAGACCAGAATGATGTATGACAAAAATCTTGGCTCAAATGCGGCAAACGACCAGGGAGTCAACATTGTAAACGCAGCAGACAGTACTCTAGGCAGAAAAGGGCAATCGGACATGCCCGAGCATGCAGTCGAACCCAAAAGAGGAATTCAACAGAGACAATCGCTAGCTGAATGGCGATTCATGCCAGCGCAATGGACAATCCGGCCAGTAATGGGGCCATCAACACCTGTTAATGTTGTGCTTAAGGACAGTTACAGAGAGAGTCAGAGATGATCGACTGGTAATGGACCTTTTGTTTCCAACAATGGGGCCTTCAGTTCATGCTGGAGGTGTGGAGGCAAACACCCAGCCAGAGCTTGCAGATATCAGCAATATACCTGCAGAAACTGCAACGTCAGCGGTCACTTGGTACGTATGTACAGGAAGCCTGCAGCCAGGTTGATGTACGAGGAGGACGGGCCCGATGTACGCCATACGACGCCAAATGAATACTGGGGGAAATCGCTGGAAGCTGAAGTTCAGCGAGTTCATATGGAGCACATATACAGCTCATATACCAGGACGCCACCGATAATGATGAAAGTGCTCCTCAATGGCATCCCAGTATTAATGGAGCTAGACACGGGGGCCAGCCAGTCCCTGATGAGTATCAAACAGTTCGAAAGGTTGTGGGTGTCCAAGGCCAGGAAGCCAAAATTATTGCCGATTGACGCACTGCTACGGACATATACAAAGGAGATCATTCCGGTGCTAGGCAGCGCCACGGTAGTCGTAACCCACAAAGATTCGGAGAACAGGTTGCCACTCTGGATTGTCCCGGGGGACGGTCCCGCACTACTGGGGGGGAGTTGGCTTGCTGTCATGAACTGGAAATGGGACGATGTCAATGCAATTTCTTCTGTGGTGCGAGTATCATGCACAAATTTGACAAATTTGACTTATTATTTCAACCCGGCATCGGCACTTTCATGGGGACCATAGTAGTGATTCACATAAACCCGGACGCCAGGCCAGTACACCACAACGCCAGAGTGGTGCCGTACGTGATGCGGGAAAAGATAGAATGTGAATTGGACCGCCTGCTGAGGGAAGGCATCATCTCGCCAGTCGAATTCAGTGACTGGGCAATCCTGATCGTTCCGGTGCTCAAGGCGGATGGGTCGGTCAGGATATGTGGCGATTACAAGGCCATCATCAATCGGGTGTCACTCCAAGACCAGTACCCGCTACCGAGAGCGGAGGACCTCTTTGCGACGCTATCCGGTGGCAAACCTTTTTCAAAATTGGACCTGACCTCAGCTTACATGACCGAGGAGCTGGTGAGTGAGTCAAAGAAGCTGACCACCATCACAACACACAAGGGGTTGTTTGAGTATAACAGATGTCCGTTCGGGATTCGTTCGGCCGCCGCGATCTTTCAGTGAAATATGGAAAGCCTCCTCAAGTCGATTCCAAGGACGGTGGTTTTTCAAGACGACATCCTCATCACGGGTCGCGATACTGAAAAACACCTCCACAACCTGGAGGAGGTGCTACGCAGACTGGACCGGGTAGGACTGCGACTGAAAAAGGCGAAGTGCGTCTTCTTAGCTCCAGAGGTAGAATTCCTGGGGAGGAGGGTAGCAGCAGACGGGATCAGACCTACTGCGTCCAAAACGGAAGTGTTCCAGAGAGAACCCAGACCCTGTAACACAATGGATCTGCGTTCGTTCCTGGGGCTCCTGAACTATTTTGGCAACTTTCTTCCCAAATTGAGCACGTTGTTAGAGCTGCTACATGTGCTGCTACGCAAAGGTCGCGATTGGGTCTGGGGCGGGACAGCCAGGAAAGGGCTTTTGATAGAGCACGCAATTTGTTATGCTCCAACAAACTGTTAACGTTATATGACCCGTGTAAGAAACTAGTTTTAACGTGTGATGCCTCGTCCTATGGGATCAGGTGTGTGTTGCAGCATGTGAAGGCCAATGGTCAGTTACAGCCGATAGCTTATGCCTCCAGAAGTCTGTCCCAGGCAGAAAGGAGCTACGTGATGGTAGAAAAGGAAGTGCTAGCATGTGTATATGCAGTAAAAAAAATGCACCAGTACCTGTTTGGCAGGAAATTTGAGCTGGAGACGGATCACAAACTCCTAACGTCCCTTTTGGCCAACAACAAGGCCATAAATGCGAATGCATCGGCCCGCATACAGAGGTGGGCACTTACGTTAGCTGCCTATGACTGCACAATTCGGCACAGACCGGGCACTGAAAACTGTGCCGATGCACTCAGCAGGTTATCACTAGCCACCACTGAGGGGGGTAGCTGAGCATCATGCTGAGATGGTCATGGCTGTTGAAGCTTTCGTAAGCGAAGGCTCACCTGTGACAGCCCGTCAGGTTAAAGTCTGGACAAATAAAGACCCGCTACTGTCTTTAGTTAAGAAATGTGTCCTGAATGAGGACTGGGCAGCCACGTACGGGGCATGCCCTGTGGAGTTTAAACTGTTTCATAGGCGCAAGGATGAACTCTCGATTCAGGCCGATTGCCTACTGTGGGGAAACTGAGTAGTCATGCCCCAGAAGGGCAGAGAGGTGTTTATCAGAGAACTTCACAATGAGCACCCGGGCATTGTTTAGATGAAGGCAATTGCCAGGTCACACGTTTGGTGGCCAGGGATAGATGCAGACCTAGAACTTTGTGTTCGCAGGTGCAACACGTGTGCTCAGCTGGGCAACGCACCCAGGGAAGCCCCCCTTAGCCCCTGGTCCTGGCCTGCCAAGCCATGGTCACACATCCATGTGGACTACGCAGGTCCTTTCATGGGAAAAATGTTTTTGGTTGTTGTAGATGCCTATTCCAAATGGATTGAGTGTGCCATTTTAAATTCAAGCACATCTTCTGCCATGGTAGAAAGTCTACGGGCAATGTTTGCCGCCCATGGTCTACCGGACGTCTTGGTCAGTGACAATGGCCCGTGCTTCACAAGCACTGAATTCCAGGACTTCATGGCAAGCAATGGAATCAACCATGTCAGAACGGCACCGTTCAAGCCGGCCTCAAACGGCCAGGCAGAATGAGCAGTGCAGATAATCAAACAAGGGATGCTCTGAATCCAAGGGGATTCCCTACAAAGCCGCTTATCACACCTCCTGTTGGCCAATAGATCCCGACCACACTCGCTCACAGAGGTTCCACCCGCAGAGCTGCTAATGAAAAGGATGCTCAAAACCAGGTTATCCATTATACACCCTACTACGAAAGAAATTGTTGAGAGCAGGCATCAGTCACAATGTGACTACCATGACAGGAATGTAAGGGCGCGATGTATTGATGTCAGTAAACCTGTTTTGTCCTTAATTACGCTTGCAGGCACTGTGATTGCCAAAGCGGGGAATAGGGTTTTGGTAGTTAAACTTACCAATGGACAAATCTGTCGCAAACACGTGGATCAAACTAAAAGGAGGTTCAGCAACCCCATAGAAGAAGCAGAGGAAAAACACGATGTAGAGTTTACTCCACCACAGATGACCGAACACCGGAACCAAGTGGAGGAGAGCCCAGTCACTGTGGGCAGTCCGGACAGGCCTGAGGCACCGCAAACAGCAGACACTCAGGCCAGAGCCCAACAACTGGAGCCCCAACTCAGGCGCTCTACAAGGGAGCGTAAAACACCAGAGAGACTTAATCTGTGATCCCAATAAGACTTTGCGGGGGAGGTAATGTCATGTATTCAACTGTCATTGTTACCCATGTATAAGCTGACCTAAGTTGTACATTGACTACATGGGGCGAACTTGTGGGAGACACTCCTAACCTGAACTTTTCCGGTATAAAAGGGGAAGCTCCACCCACCGTCTGTCTCTTGAGATCTTGGTAATAAAGGTAACTGGTCACAGAGTGACTTTCTCTCAAGTATGGGCCTCGTGTGCATTGATACTGTATAGCAAGGACATATCAGGAGGGACTGTCTTTCAGGTGAGACGCTGAACCGAGATCCCGTCTGCCCTCCCAGGTGGATGTAAAAGATCCCGCACACTATTTCAAAGAAGAGCAGTGGAATTATCCTCAGTGACTTGGCCTATATTTATCATTATAATAGACGACCTGGTAATTACATAGAATTACATAGAATATACAGCACCAGAAACAGACCATTTGACGCTGCAAGTCCAGGCCCTTATTTATGCTCCACTCGAGCTTCCTCCTATCCTTCCAAATCTCACTCTATCAGCATACTGTCTATTACCTTCTCTATCATTTGCTTATCTACCCTCCCCTTATAAACTATTCACCTCAACTACTCCCTGTGGTAGCGAGTTCCACATTCGCTCTGTCTCTGGAATTCTTCTGAATTCCCTGTTTGATTACTTGGTGACTATCATATTGATGGTCTCTAGTTTTGCTCTTTCCCACAAGTGGACACACAAAACTCTCTCTTTATCCACTTCTAGCAAAACCTTTCATCATTTTAAAGACCTCTATTAGGTCACCCCTCAGCCTTCTCATTTCAGTCGTTCCTGATGGGTATAACATTGCATTTCTGATATCATATTTGTAAATCTTCTCTGCACCCTCTCTCGTGCCTCCACATTTTTCACAGAACTGTACACATTATTCCATGTGTGGTCCAACCAAGTTTGTCACATTGCTATTCGTGGGACCTTGCTATGTGCAAATTGTCTACTGCGTTTTCCTACATTTCCTACGTTACAAAAATGACTGTACTGCAAAGTACTTAATTGGCCGTAAAGTGCTTTAGTACAACCTGCAGTCATCAAATACACTATAGAAATGCAAGTTCTTTCTTTCTTAATATAAATACATCTTTTGCTGCAACTTCTGGACACCATTGAAGGTGATTCTTTTCGGTGAAGATTTGGATTCTGATGACGAGCACTGGGACATTTGTCTGATGCTCTAGTGCTGGTGTGTACTGCTACAATGAACCTTACAGTTCTATTTTTGTGATGATTCCAATGCTCTCCTGGCTGGTCTCCCACCTTCCATCCTCCGTGAACTTCATCTTATCCAAACCACTGCTGCCCGTGTCCTAATTCGCTCACCATAACCCCCTGTGCTCGTTGACCTACATTGTCTCCTGATTCAGCAATGCCTCAATTTTAAAATTCTCATCCTTGTGTTCAAATCTCTTCATGGACTCACCCCTCCCAATCTCTGGAACCTCCTCCACCTCTACAACCCTCCGAGATCTCCGAGATTCTGGCCTCTTGCACATCCCCAATATTCTTCACGTTAACTTTGGCTGGCCGTGCCTTCAGCTGCCTATGCCCAAGCTCTGGAACTCCCTCCCTAAACCTCTCTGCCTCTCTACCTCCCTTTCATCCATGAAGATGCCCCTTAAAACCTACTTCTTTTACGAGTCTTTCGGTCATCTGGCCTAATATCTCCCTTTATGGCTCAATGTCAAACTTTGTTTGATAAGACTCCTTTGAAGAACCTTAAATGCAAGTTATAGTTGATGCAATGTGGTTATGGGTGTGCATCAACATGGAAACTGGTGGTCCAATTCATGCCCATCACACTGCAACCAATACAAACTCTCCAAAGATCATTGCACACCTCCTTGCATTTATACCTCTGCACAGTATATGCATTCACAGCCACATTTAAAAAGCACCGTTTGTTCTTCCCCCCCCCCCCCCCCGCCACGGGTCCCCCTCTCCCAAGGAACATTAAAAACATCATGTAGAATCATGTAGACTCTTGAGTCTCAGGACAAAGTGAGCACTCTTCAAGGGGGCTGGAATACAAAGGGATGGAAGTTATGCTACAGTTGTATAATGCTGTGGTTAGACACCATCTGGAAATTGCATTCAGTTCTGAGCACTACACCTCAGGAAGGTTATATCGACCTTGGAGTGGGTGCAGCACAGATATACCAGAATAATACCTGGGCTTAGAGGGCATTATTATGACGACAGGTTGCATAAACTTGGTGAGCTGATTGAGGTGTTTGAAATGACTAAAGGTTTTGATAGGATGATATGAATGTAACTATATAATACTTGCCACCAGTGGGCGCGACTGTTGGAGTCCTAATGGTTACCGGCACACCCTTGCAGGGCCAGCATAAAAGGTTGGCTGCCATGTTGTTTAGGCATTCTGGAGTTGTAATAAAGAAGACTAAGGTCACACTAAGTTTAGCTCACAGTACTCAGCCTCGTGTAGTTCTTCTATACACAACAATTGGCGACGAGTAACAGAATACAGACCTTCACGCAATCATGGCTGCCTTTGCAATATCAGAGAGGGTGATGATTGGGAAGCCTTCGTCGAGCATCTCGACCAGTACTTTGTGGCTAACAATCTGGAAGGAGTCACTAACGCGGCCAAGCACAGCGAGGTTCTCCTCACCATCTGTGGGCCTAAAATATACGGCCTCATCGAGAAGCTTCTCGCACTGACAACACCAACGGAGAAGGAATATACAGAGTTGTGCACGCTGGTTCGGGACCACCTCAAGCCGAAGGAGAGTATCCTCACGGCCAGGTATCGTTTTTACATGCACCATCACTCCGGGGGCCAGGACTTGGCGGATTATGTCGCTGACCTGAGAAGACTCGCAGGATCTTGCGATTTTGGAGCTGCGTTGGGGCAAATGTTGTGGGACTTTTTCATGCTGAGCATCAGCCACGAGGTCATTCTTTGAAAGCTGCTGGCTGCCGAAACCCTAGACCTGAACAGGGCCATCACAATCGCCCAGGCATGCATGGCCACGGAAACAGATATGTTCTCAACATCGAAGCTCACCGGCAAGTACTGTGCATAAAATGACATCGCTAGCAGGCTGAACTGCATATGGCACAGCCTAAATGTCTGCGGCTGCAAGACCTGTGATGACTCAGAGTCCACCATCGGGGGTGAATATGAATCCATTAGCACTGTGGTGTCACTGCCGGGGTAATCATCGGGCCCATCAATGTCGATTCAAGCACTACGTGTGCAAAGGCTGCGCAACGATGGGGCACCTCCAGTGAATGTGCAAACGTATTGTGACATACCACGTGGCAGAGGATGATCGATCCGGCGCGGATCACGCAGCACAGACATCTCAACCCGAGGAAGATGTGTATGGGGTACATACCTTCACCAACAAGAGCCCTCCGATAATGCTGAAAGTCAAATTAAATGGCGTTCCAGCATCTATGGAGTTGGACAAGGGTGCAAGTCAGTCAATAATGAGCCAGAAGGCTTTCGAGAAACTGTGGGGCAATAAGGCACAAAGGCCCAAACTGAGCTCGATTAATGCAAAGCTGCGTACCTACACCAAAGAGCTCATACCAGTCATTGGAAGTGCGGCAGTGAAGGTATCGTATGATGGAGCTGTGCATGACCTATCATTGTGGATTGTTCCAGGCAATGGCCCAATGCTGTTCGGCAGAAGCTGGCTAGAAAAGATTAGATGGAATTGGAACGACATCAAAGCACTATCTTCAGTGGATGACGCCTCGTGTGCTCAAGTGCTGACCAAGTTTCCCTCGCTATTTGAACCAGGCATTAGCAACTTCACAGGCGCCAAGGTACAGATCCATCTAGGCCCCGATGCATGGCTCATCCATCACAAGGCTCGGGCGGTTCCATACATGATGAGGGAGAAAGTCGAGATTGAACTGAACAGACTCCAACACGAAGGAATCATATCGTCAGTCGAGTTCAATGAGTGGGCCAGTCCAATTGTTCCGGTGTTGGAAAGCGATGGCATGGAATCTGCAGAGACTACAAGGTAATGATTAACCGAGTCTCACGACAGGACTAGTAACTGCTGCCCAAGGCAGATGACCTGTTCGCAACGTTAACGGGGGGGGGGGGGGGCGGGGGAAGTCATTCACCAAGTGAACCAAACCTCCACCTACATGAAACAGGAGCTGGCTGAATCTTCGAAAAGACTGACGTGCATCAACACACACAAAGGGCTGTTTATATACCACAGGTGCCCTTTTGGGATTCGCTCGGCTGTAACCATTTTCCAGAGAACCATGGAGAATTTGCTGAAATCTGTTTCGCGCACCGTTGTGTTTCAAGACGACATCCTGATCATTGGTCGTGACACCATCGAACATCTACACAACCTGGAAGAGGTTCGAAGTCGACTAGACAGTGTGGGACTCAGGCTGAAATGCTCCAAGTGTGTTTTCCTGGCACCAGAAGTCGAATTTTTGGGGATAAAGATTGCAGCAAATGGCATCAGGCCCACGGACTCAAAGACAGAGATCATCAAGAATGCACCCAGACCACAGAATGTGATGCAGCTGTGTTCTTTCCTGAGACTTCTCAACTATTTCGGTAACTTTCTACCCGGGTTGAGCACATTGTTAGAGCCTGTGCACATGTTGCTACTTAAAGGTGACGACTGGGTTTGGGGCAAATCTCAAGACACAGCCGTTGAGAAGGCCAGGTACCTGCTATGTTCAAATGAGTTACTTGTACACTATGACCTATATAAACGTTTAGTGCTAGCTTGTGATGCCTGATCGTATGGGGTCGGCTGTGTGTTACAGCAAGCCAATGTATCGGGCAACCTCCAACCGGTTGCATACGCGTCTAGAAGTCTGTCTAAAGCTGAGAGAGCCTATAGTATGGTTGAGAAAGAGGTGTTTGCATGTATATATGGGGTTAAGGAAATGCACCAATATCTATTTGGACTTCGATTTGAGCTTGAAACTGACCACAAGCAGCTCATTTCGCTGTTTTCAGAGAGCAAAGGTATAAATACCAATGCTTCGTCCTGCATCCAAAGATGGGCACTAACATTATCCGCTTATGACTAAGTTATCCGCCACAGACCAGGCACTGAAAACTGTGCCGATGCTCTCAGCCGGCTACCATTACCCACCACTGGGGTTGAACTGGCGCAGCCCACAGACTTGTTACTGGTCATGATGCTTTTGAGAGCAAGGGGTCACCCGTCACAGCTCGCCAGATCAGGACCTGGACCAGCCAGGATCCTGTGCTATCATTAGTAAAGAGTTGCGTCCTAAATGGGAACTGGTCGACCGTTCCTTAGGAAATGCAAGATGAAATTAAGCTGTTTCACCGACGCAAAGATGAAATGTCGGATTGTCTCTTATGGGGTAATCGTGTGGTTTTGCCAAAAAAAGGCAAGGAAATGTTTATACGCAACCTTCACAGTACCCACCCAGGCATTGTCATGATGAAAGCAATTGCCAAGTCGTATGTTTGGTGGCCCGACATCGACTCGGACTTCGAGTCATGCGTGCATCAGTGCAACACTTGCTCGCAACTGAGCAATACACCAAGGGAGGCTCCACTGAGTCTGCGGTCATGGCCCTCAAACCGTTGTCCAGGATCCACGTAGATTTTGCCAGCCCCTTTCTAGGAAAGATGTTTTTAGTAGTTGTGGACGCTTACTCCAAATGGATTGAATGCGTAATCATGTCATCCAGAACGTCCACAGCCACCATTGAAAGCCTCCGGGCCATGTTCGCCACTGATGGCTTGCCCGTGGTCCTTGTCAGCGACAATGGACCGTGTTTCACTAGCTCGGAATTCAACAAGTTTATGACCCGCAATGGCATCAACCAAGTCAGGCCTGCTCCATTTAAGCCCGCGTCCAATGGTCAAGCGGAGCGGGCAGTCCAAACAATCAAGCAGAGCATGAAACGCGTGACGGACGGCTCCCTGCAGACCCGCTTGTCTCGCATTCTGCTCAGTTACCAGACCCGACCCTACTCGCACACCGGGTTCCCCTGGCAGAATTGTTAATGAAAAGAGCCCTCAAGCCAGGCTCTCCCTAGTCCACCTGGATCTCAATGATCAGGTGGAAACCCGGCGACACGGGCAGAACATGTACCACGATCGCGCGGCTGTTTCATGTGACATTGATGTTAACGACCCTGTGTTTATCCTGAATGACAGTCATGGTCCCAAGTAGGTTGCTGGCACTGTTTTTGCCAAGGAAGAGAATAGGGTGATTATAATCAAACTGTTAAATGGCCAAATGTGCAGAAAAGATCAGACCAAATTGCGATTTACTGACAACCAGGAATAAATGAAGAGGACATCACCATCGACGATCCACCAACACACACCCAACCAGCAAGCGATCTCGCTGTCAATCACATGGATGAACCCACTGTTCCTGACATTCTGGTCAGACCAGCTGCGGTGCAGTGCAGCAATCGTCCGACCAACTCACACACGCCAGGGTTTGAACTTAAAGGATTAACCAGGGAGCGAAGGGATCCGGATCGCCTCAACTTTGTAAATAACTTGTACCGAAGACTTTAGGGGGGGTGATATTATATATGTAACTATGTAATACTTGCCACCAGAGGGCGTGACTGTTGGAGTCCTAATGGTCACCTGCACAGACGTGCAGGGCCAGTATAAAAGGTTGGCTACCATGTTGTTTAGGCACTCTGGAGTTGTAATAAAGAAGACTAAGGTCACACTAAGTTTAGCTCACAGTACTCAGCCTCGTGGAGTTCTTCTATACACAACATAGGGTGGATAGAGAGATACTATTTCCTCTGGTGGGTTGAGTCCAGAACAAGGGGGCATCATCTTAAAATTAGAGCCAGGCCATGCAGGGGTGATGTCAGGAAGCACTTCTTCACACAAAGGTAGCAGTGGAAATCTGGGACTTTCTCCCCCAAAAAGCTGTCGAAGCTGGGGGTCAGTTGAAGATGTCAAAACTGAGGTTGATAAGTTTTTGTTAGGCAAGGGTATTAAGGGATATGGATCCAAGGCGAATAGATGGAGTTAAGATATATAGAAACATAGAAACATAGAAACATAGAAATTAGGTGCAGGAGCAGGCCATTCGGCCCTTCGAGCCTGCACCGCCATTCAATAAGATCATGGCTGATCATTCAACCTCAGTATCCCGTTCCTGCTTTCTCTCCATAACCCTTGATCCATTTGGCCGTAAGGGCCATATCTAACTCCCTTTTGAATATATCCAACGACCTGGCCTCAACAACTTTCTGCGGTAGAGAATTCCACAGGTTAACCACTCTTTGAGTGAAGAAGTTTCTCCTCAACTCGGCCCTAAATGGCTTACCCCTTATTCTTAGATCGTGACCCCTGGTTCTGGAACTCCCCAGCAACGGGAACATTCTTCCTATCTCTAACGTGTCCAATCCCTTCAGAATTTTATATGTTTCTATGAGATCCCCTCTCATTCTTCTAAACTCCAGTGGATACAAGTCCAGTTGATCCTGTCTCTCCTCATATGTCAGTCCTGCCATCCCGGGAATCAACCTGGTGAACCTTCGCTGTACTCCCTCAATAGCAAGGACGTCATATATTTTTCAATACAGATCAGCCATGAACTAATAGAGTGTTGGAACATGCTCCAGAGGTTGAATGGCTACTCTTGTTCATATTTTCCTAAGATGAGTAGACATAATATAACTCCTGCCAAACTGCCTTGCATGAGGCTGAGTTCAAGACCAACCATTCTCTGTAGAGGAAGAACACTTTATTTATTAAATGATATTAATCTGGAATGATTTATTCTGAGGACTGCTTCAGGAAGGGTTCCTCTGGGTTGTTGGAAGCTTTGGCTTTTTAAAATCCGCGTGGATTGATATCTCATCAAAAGATAGCAAGACACTCATTTTATTCATTTAAAAAAATATATGTTTTTTTATGGAGGAGAAAGAACTCTCAAAGTATATTGGGCAAGTGGGAAACTAATAAACATTCTTTCCGCGGCAGGATGCGTTATGACACAATCTGATTAGAAGGCCAACCATCAGTAAGTGAATTTTGAAGAATAATTTTTCCTGGAATTGAAAGATTTCATGATTAGAGCCTTTGTCTGTGCTATGCCTTTATTTCATCACTAACGTAGATTTATGCGAGGACATGGCTCCAAAAAGTACCAATACCATTCCAACCTTTAATGCCCATTGATTGACCCCCTAATTTCCGTCCTTCAGATAGATTGAATTCCTTTCAAAAAAACGCCTCACTGATTGAGTAAATGCCTCAAACACTGCAGGGAGCTGATGAGACTGTGCTGAGTTGCGACTGCAAACTCTTGCTTTTGGAGTCAGCTATGGCTCAGTGGGTAGCGCACTTGCCTCTGGGTCGGAAGGTTGTGGGTTGAAGTCCCACTCCAGGGACCTGAGCACAAAACTCCAGGTCGAGACTCCAGTGCAGTGCTGAGGGAGCGTTGCACTGTCGGAGGTGACGTCTTTCGGATGAGACGTTAAACCGAGGCCCCATCTGCTCTCTCAGGTGGACATAAAAGATCCCATGGCACTATTTCGAAGAAGAGCAGGGGAGTTATCCCCGGTGTCCTGGCCAATATTTATCTCTCAATCGACATAACAAAAATGGTTTATCTGGTCATTATCAGGTTGCTGTTTGTGGGAGCTTGCTGTGCGCAAATTGGCTGCCGCGTTTCTCACATTACAACAGTGACTACACTCCAAAAGTATTTCATTGGCTGTAAAGTGCTTTGAGACATCTGGTGGTCATGAAAGGCGCTATATAAATGTATATCTTTCTTTTTTGAAAGAAAGAAAGACTTGCATTTATATGGCGCCTTTCATGACCACCGGATGTCTCAAAGCGAATGAAGTACTTTTGAATTGAAGTCATTATTGTAATGTGGGGAAACGCTGCAGCCAGTGTGCGCACAGCAAAATCACAAAAAGCTGTGAGGAGATAAATGACCAGATGATCTGTTTTCGTGATGTTGGTTGAGGCATAAATATTGGACCAGGACATCATGGAGAACTCTCCTGGTTTTCTTTCAAATGGCACCATCGGATCTTTTATATTCACCTGAGAGAGCTGACAGGGTCTCGAGTTAACATCTCATCGAAAGACGGCACATCCGACAGTGCAGCACTCCCTCAGCACCGCACTGGAGTCTTGGCCTGGATTTTGTGCTCAAAGTCTCTGGAGTGGGACTTGAACCCACACCCTTCTGATTCAAGTGAGTGTGCTACCCACTGAACCACGGCTGAAATTACATTCTTGCCAGTTTTCACTCTTCTAGGTCTCCATATGACATGTGCCCAATTTGACAAAGAAGACCCGCCAGTCAACCTACTCTCAGGCCTCTGTAGATGGTTGGTTTGTGAAATCAGGCTGCAATGGCTGCACCCCTTCTTCATGGTTTAAATGCGCGAAGGCTTGAGCCTTACAGCAGGTGTGCCCAAGGTTTTGGTCTTTGTGGGCTACTTACAAACCATGGAGCCTCGCGGGTCACAGCTGAAGTTTAAATATATGTCCCCATTAATTTGTACAATTCTTCATCTGTGAACATGACTAGATCTTGCTTTTGCAACTGAGGGATTGTCTGTCAAAGGACTTTAAGAACAGCCCTTTCCCAAATGCTAGGCCCTCTCCCCCTCAAAAGAAACTGCATTTTTACAGCATATTTCTTGCTCTTAGAACATCCCAAAGCACTTTACAGCCAATGCAGTACTTTTCTTTGAAGTGTAGTCACTGTTGTAATGTAGGAAAAGCGACACCCAATTTGTGCACAGCAAGCTCCCACGAACAGCAATGCAATAGTGACCAGATAATGTTGGTTGAGGAATAAATATTGGCCCAATATAATGTGGCGGTTGCGGAGGGCGGGGTGGTGGGGGTCAGAGAGGGGAAGCTTCCCTGCTCTTCCCCAATAACTGTGAACACAGTGCGAGCAGTTGATTGAAGCAGCCTGGAGATGCGACTTTGCCTGAAATTTGCGGCGCTTCCAAATCGGTAAATACTGAAGAAACAAAATAGTTGGTGTGCTTATTACACTTTGTGCTCAAAGTCTCTGGAGTGGGACTTGAAGTTTCTATAGGAAGGGGGTACTGAAGTTTCATGTTCAGCCATGAACTCATTGAATGGCGGTGCAGGCTAGAAGGGCTGAATGGCCTGCTCCTGCACCTATTTTCTATGTTTCTATGTTGAACCCACACCCTTCTGATTCAAGTGAGTGTGCTACCCACTGAACCACGGCTGAAATTACATTCTTGCCAGTTTTCACTCTTCTAGGTCTCCATATGACATGTGCCCAATTTGGCGTGCTTATTACACTTGTAATTGGCTCCTCCGGTGATGGCACATGGTTAGTGCCCTTTGCGCGATATAGGCACCTGTGCATGATAAGTGTAGATGGTGTAAGGGGTGGGAACTAGGCCAAATAATAAATGGTACAGAAAAATTGGGCCTATTTCATAAATCGCCATGGAGAAGAAATTGGCGACCCGCGAAAGTGGGCGCGGGAATCACGGTACACGATTAACCCGTACCTCTTCATTGCAATGCAGGCAACAGTTTAAATCCGAACTACCTGCTGTTTTAAATGATTGTAGAGTCCAGTCTGTGCTACTTGTGCTGATCATTGGCTACACGCATCAACAGTGGGGCCTAATATTGCGAGTACCTAGTACTACTTAAAGGCAGCCTTAATCTCTTAAAGGGGAGGCTGGAATAGGTTGTGGGATTCCTTTCTGAGCTAAATCAATGCCGTCAGAGATTGAAGAATGGCTGAACATGGCAGAGAGCGTACACAAAGGTTTTCTGATAATATGCTGGAGGCCTTGCTGGAAGAGCTGGAATGGAGGAGAGATGTACAGGGTTGCAGGGGGCCTTCCACTTATATGCTCAGGAGGCAGTGGGTAATGAATGGCTGAGGACAACGCCAGGTGTTTCATCTCGAATATGGATGCAGTACAGGAAGAAGTTTAATAATCTCACACGAGTTGTCAAGGTGAGTGTCAGTCAGTCATAGGCGGTCCCTTGAAACAAGGATGACTTGCTTCCACACCAAAAAAGGATGAGTTCACAGGTGTTTCAATGAAGGACCCGAACTATAACCTCAAGGGTGGAAGATGCCCGGGTGGGGATTTTTTTAACGTGTGGTGGCCGTTGCACACCAGCCACCATCAAGGTGAGTGACATCATCGTCAAATGGCATTTCCTAGTAACTGCAGCACAATCCTCATCAATTGCTCAATTCACTACATCCCCATCACTCACCCACCAACAATTTCTATCAGTCAGGACTCAACCCTAGCATTCATATGCTTTACCTCAGCCTTACACACTTGGCACTGTTGCAAGCCTGACTACCACAACTCACAGCTTGCACACATTGGGAGCTAATTCATCCATGACAGCCAAACCACCCAAACATATTGCACAACACTCACTGATACACCTCCCTCTTTCTTGCAGGAGAAGGTGATGCATAACAGCAGGCAGCAGGAAATAACTGGAGGAGGACAATGCACCTATATGTTTTAACCCCCATGGATAAGAGAGTGTTGGCCATCATGGGAAGAGGCATTGCTGAGGCCATGGCTACGGGAGGCACTGAAGTGAGTGATGTAGTAGAAAATATCTGTCTCAACTTGAAGGCAAAGCCACTAAAACTGACAGCGCTGTGCATTTTAGCAAGTGGTGTGTGACCGTCTTCACCCAATGACATGGTCAACAAAAAATGAGGATAATCTGTCAACACATCGAATATGTAAGCTTAACAACAACTACTAATAACGTTGTACCATTGTTTAAAAAGGGAGAAAGAGATAGACTGAGTAAATACAGGCCAGTCAGCCTAACTTTGTGATGGGAAAATTATTGGAAAAAATTCTGAGGGACAGTATGAATCGTCATTTAGAAAGACATGGATTAATCAAGGACAGTCGGCATGGATTTGTTAAAGGAAGCTCGTGTCTCACTAACTTGATGGCATTTTTTGAGGAGGTAACAAGGAGGGTTGACGACAGTAGTGCATTTGATGTAGTCTACATGGATTTTAGCTAGGTCCCAAATGGCAGACTCGTCAGAAAAGGAAAAGCTCATGGGATCCAAGCGAAAGGGGCAAGTTGGATCCAAAGTTGGCTCAGTGGCAGGAAGCAAATGATAATGGTCGATGGGTATTTTTGCGACTGGAAGGTTGTTTCCAGTGGGGTTCCGCAGGGCTCAGTACTAAGTCCCTTGCTTTTTGTGGTATATATCAATGATTTAGACTTGAATGTAGTGGGAATGATTAAGGAGTTTGCACCTGATCAGTGTATGGATATCTTCCTGCAGTCTACCTCTTTCTTCTTCATTATCAACCACATGGCCAATTTTTGTATCATCTGCAAACTTCTTAATCAAACTTCTTATTCTTAAAACTGAGATGAGGAGAAATTTCTTCTCTCAGAGGGTTGTAAATCTAGGAATTCAGTGCCCCAGAGAGCTGTGGAGGCTGGGTCATGGAATATATTTAAGGTGGAGGTAGACAGATTTTTGAGCGCTAAGGGAGTAAAGGGTTATGGGGAGCTGGCAGGGAAGTGGAACTGAGTCCATGATCAGATCAGCCATTATCTTATTGAATGGCGGAGCAGGCTCGAGGGGGTCATATGGCCTATTCCTGTTCCTATTTCTTATGTTCTTATTTCATATATACTACATCAAATGCACTACCCTCATCGACCCTCTTTGTTACGTCCTCAAAAAATTCAATCAAGTTAGTCAGACAGGAAGTTCCCTAAACAAATCCATGCTGACTGTCCTTGATTAATCCATGTCTTTCTAAATGAAGATTTACCCTGTCCCTCAGAATTTTTTCCACCGAGGTTAAGCTGACTGGCCTGTAATTAATCACTCTATCCCTTTCTCCCTTTTTAAACAACAGTACAATGTTAGCAGTCCTCCAGTCCTCCAGCACCACACCTGTAGCCAGAAAGGACTGGAAAATGATGATTAGAGCCTCTGCTATTTCCTCTTTTGCTTCACTCAATAGCCTGGGATACATTTCATCTGGGCCTGGGCATTTATCCACTTTCAAAGCTGCTAAACCCCTTAATACTTCCTCTCACACTATGTTTAATTTGTCTAATATTTCACACTCCTCCTCCCTGATAGCAATGTCTGCATCATCCCTCTCTATTGTGGAAACAGATGCACACCTTCACACTGCACTGGAGCGTCAGCCTGGATTTTTTTGTGCTCAAGTTCCTGGAGTGGGACTTGAACCCACACCTTCTGTCTCAGAGGCAAGAGTGCTACCCAATGAGCTGCAGCTGACATTATATAGGTTCTACTCTTTCGTTAGTTATCTTCTTGCTCTTAATCTACTTATAAAACTTCTTTGGGTGTTCCTTGATTTTACATGCCATTTTTATTTATGCTCTTTCTTTGCTTTCCCAATTTCCTTTTTAATTTCACCCCTGCACTTTCTATAGGGTTTCAGCAGTATTGAGCCCTTGGTGTCTGTCATAAGCCTCCCTTTTTTCTTTATTCTACCCTGTATGCTCATTGACATCCAGGGGGCTCTAGATATGTTAGTCCCACCCTTTTTCTTTAAGGGAACATACGTGCTCTGAACCTTCACTATCTCCTCTTTGAATACCTCCCACTGCTCTGACACCGATTTACTTTCCAGTAGCTGTTTTTAGTCCACTTTGGCTAAATCACATCTCAGCTTCATAAAATTAGCTTTCCCCCAATTGGTGGTCAGGTTGGCAGAACAGTGGCAAATTAAATTCAAGTTGGATAAGTGTGAGGTATTTGGGGAGGACTAACAAGGCAAGGAAATATAAAATAAATGGTAGGATACTGAGAAGTATAGAGGAACAGAGGGACCTTGGAGTGTATGTCCATGTTCACAGATCCCTGAAGATAACAGGACAAGTAGATAAGGTGGTTAAGAAGACATACATAGAAACATAGAAACATAGAAAATAGGTGCAGGAGTAGGTCATTCGGCCCTTCAATGAGTTCATGGCTGAATATGCAACTTCAGTACCCCATTCCTGCTTTCTCGCGATACCCCTTGATCCCCCTAGTAGTAAGGACTACATCTAACTCCTTTTTGAATATATTTAGTGAATTGGCCTCAACAACTTTCTGTGGTAGAGAATTCCACAAGTTCACCACTCTCTGGGTGAAGAAGTTTCTCCTCATCTCGGTCCTAAATGGCTTACCCCTTATCCTTAGACTGTGACCCCTGGTTCTGGATTTCCCAACATTAATAAGAACATAAGAACATAAGAACATAAGAATTAGGAACAGGAGTAGGCCATTTAGCCCCTCGTGCCTGCTCCGCCACCCAACAAGATCATGGCTGATCTGGCCGTGGACTCAGCTCCACTTACCCGCCCGCTCCCCATAACCCTTAATTCCCTTATTGGTTAAAAATCTATCTATCTGTGATTTGAATATATTCAATGAGCTAGCCTCAACTGCTTCCTTGGGCAGAGAATTACACAGAGTCACAACCCTCTGGGAGAAGAAATTCCTTCTCAACTCGGTTTTAAATTGGCTTCCCCGTATTTTGAGGCTGTGCCCCCTAGTTCTAGTCTCCCCGACCAGTGGAAACAAACTCTCTGCCTCTATCTTGTCTATCCCCTTCATTATTTTAAATGTTTCTATGAGATCACTCCTCATCCTTCTGAACTCCAATGAGTAAAGACCCAGTCTACTCAATCTATCATCATAAGGTAACCCCCTCATCTCCGGAATCAGCCTAGTGAATCCAAAGCTAGTATATCCTTCCTTAAGTAAGGTGACCAAAACTGCATGCAGTACTCCAGGTGCGGCCTCACCAATACCCTGTACAGTTGCAGCAGGACCTCCCTGCTTTTGTACTCCATCCCTCTCGCAATGAAGGCCAACATTCCATTCGCCTTCCTGATTACCTGCTGCACCTGCAAACTAACTTTTTGGGATTCATGCACAAGGAACCCCAGGCCCCTCTGCACTGCAGTATGTTGTAATTTCTCCCCATTCAAATAATATTTACTTTTAATGTTTTTTTTCCCAAGGTAGATGACCTCACATTTTCCGACATTGTATTCCATCTGCCAAACCTTAGTCCATTTGCTGAACCTATCTAAATCTCTTTGCAGCCTCTCTGTGTCCTCTACACAACCCGCTTTCCCACTAATCTTTGTGTCATCTGCAAATTTTGTTACACTACACTCTGTCCCCTCTTCCAGGTCATCTATGTATATTGTAAACAGTTGTGGTTCCAGCACTGATCCCTGTGGCACACCACTAACCACCGATTTCCAACCCGAAAAGGACCCATTTATCCTGACTCTCTGATTTCTGTTAGCCAGCCAATTCTCAATCCATGCTAATACATTTCCTCTGACTCCGCGTACCTTTATCTTCTGCAGTAACCTTTTGTGTGGCACCTTATCGAATGCCTTTGGAAAATCTAAATACACCACATCCATCGGTACACCTCTATCCACCATGCTCATTATATCCTCAAAGAATTCCAGTAAATTAGTTAAACATGATTTCCCCTTCATGAATCCATGTTGCGTCTGCTTGATTGCACTATTCCTATCTAGATGTCCCGCTATTTCTTCCTTAATGATAGCTTCAAGCATTTTTCCCACTACAGATGTTAAACTAACTGGCCTATCGTTACCTGCCTTTTGCCTGCCCCCTTTTTTAAACAGAGGCATTACATTAGCTGCTTTCCAATCCGATGGCACCTCCCCAGAGTCCAGAGAATTTTGGTAGATTATAACGAATGCATCTGCTATAACTTCCGCCATCTCTTTTAATACCCTGGGATGCATTTCTTCAGGACCAGGGGACTTGTCTACCTTGAGTCCCATTAGCCTGTCCAGCACTACCCCCCTAGCGATAGTGATTATCTCAAGGTCCTCCCTTCCCACATTCCCGTGACCAGCAATTTTTGGCATGGTTTTTGTGATTAGTCGAGTTATAAAGTACAAGAGCAGGGAGATAATGCTGGAACTGTATAAAACACTATTTAGACCACAGCTGGAGTACTGCATACAGTTCTGGTCACCATATTATAGGAAAATATGAGGTACAGAGGAGATTTACGAGGATATTGCCAGGACTGGAGAATTTTAAATATGAGCAAAGATTGGATACACTGGGGTTGTTTTCTTTGAAATAGAGGAGGCTGAGGGGAGACTTACTTGAGGTGTATAAAATTATGAGGGGCCTAGAGTGGATAGGAAGGACCTATTTCCTTTAGCAGAGGGTCAATTAACAGGGGGCATAGATTTAAAGTCATTGGTAGGAGGAGTTGAGGAGAATTGTTTTCACCCCGAGGGTGGTGGCCATCTGGAACTCACTGCAGTAAGCCTCACCACATTTAAAAAGTACTTGGATGTGCCTTAACATACAGGGCTATGGACCAAGAGCTGGAAAGTGGGATGAGGCTGTATAACTCTATGTCGGCTGACACGGACACAAGACTCCAAATGGCCTCCTTCTGTGTTGTAAATTTCTATAATTCTATGATTTTGTAAGCTTGCACTTATATGCCTTTAACAAAGTAAAAACATCGCAAGGCGCTTCACAGGAGTGATTATACAAGAACATTTGACACCGAGCCACATAAAGAGATATTAGGGCAGATGCTTGGTCAAAGATGCAGGTTTTAAAGAGCGTCTTAAAGGAGGAAAGAGACGTAGAGAGGAGGAGAGGTTTAGGGAGGGAATTCCAAAGCTTAGGGCCTTGGCAGTTGGAGGCACGGTCGCCAATGGTGGAGGGATTAAATCAGGAATGCTCAAGAGGAGAGAAATGGGGAGCACAGATATCTTGGAGGGTTGTGGGGGTGGAGGAGATAGGGAGGGGCAAGACCATGGAGGGATTCGAAAACAAGGGATGAGAATTTTTAAATCGAGGAGTGGTCCAATTGAGGTGTTTATGGTGATTAAAGGATTTGATAGGGTAGATAGAAAGCAATAACGTTCTCTCTAATTTTTGGGGGGGATGAGCGGCCCCACTCAAACTGATGCTCATGCACTTTTTTTCCATTGAGCCACCGACAGGCAGAAGCTTCAGACAGCTGCTCAGCTAAACGGGAGCATTGGAGAGAATCTATTTCCAATGATGGGAAGTCCAGAACAAGTCGGAATAATCTTAATATTAGAGCTCAGCCATCAGAGGCTTGTGGGTTGAAGTCCCACTGCAGTCCCACTGTCGGAGGTGCTGTCTTTCGGCTGAAACTTTAAACCAAGGCCCCGTCTGCTCTCTCGGGTGGATGTAAAATATCCCACGGCACTATTTCAAAGAAGAGCTGGGGAGTTATCCTCAGTATCCTGGCCAATATTTATCCCTCAATCAACATCACTAAAAACAGATTATCTGGTCATTTATCTCATTGCTGTTTCTGGGAGCTCTGTGCTCAAAGTTTCTGCCGCGTTTGCTACATTACAACAGCGACTACACTTTGAAAGTGGCCGGAAAGCACTTTCGGACATCCTGAGGTCGTGAAAGGCGCTCCATAAATGCAAGTCTATGCTACTATTTTATAAACACAGCATCTGGCCTGAGGTGCAAAAGTCTAATTGTTTATGGGTGAACCTTTCATCAGGACTCGGTGGCGGGGTGAGGGTGGGGGGCGCGGGGATGGCGGGTGGGGGAATTCAACTGGGGAGGCAGCACTAAATCAGTGGTAGCAGATGCGCTGCCTGAGATACTGTTGTCCCCAAACCCTCGCCCCCCCCGCCCCCCACCTCCCCACCTCCCCCACCCCGTCCGTGTTTGAATTCATCAGAAAGGAAAATTGGGTGGGAAGGGGGAGGGAAAATGGCCTCCCGATCTGCTACCGCCCGTTTTGCACCGCCAATTTGAATTTCACCCCCGCTGATTGTAAAGAATGGTATAGGCCTGAAGCACGAACCAGTCCGTTCTCTCCACCCGATGCTCACAATCCTGCTGGGTTTTTCTGCCTTTACTTCTGACTTTCACCCTGTGCAGTTAGGTTTTAGTTTTCTTCTTCTTAATCAATGCACAATTCTGTCCTGCTGCTCCATGGTAGGATTGGAGAACCCATTCCAGGAAAAAATACTTGCACTTGCGTGTCAGCACGTGCTCGAGCCCCGCGACCACTGGACAGATCCTTTCAAACTGAGCCAAGCTGAAACACAACCAGAAATATCTATTTTTGCTAAAAAGCACCACTTTTTCTGTCTTTCCATTAACTGTTCTATATCCACAGGAAGGAACAGCTATTCTGCACACAAACAAGATAGTCTTGCAAAATAACAGCAGAATAGCTCTTCAAGGATTGATTCGAATCCAAGTACATGCATACTGATTTTCAAAAGGAGTAGGCTGATTCTTACTGAAGTGCAGTGGCCTTTAAAGAGGTGAGCCAAACTCAAATGCCCTGTAGTCAAATAGTTCTTAAGTTAGTGTCAGGGCACTCTCGCTTCTGAGCTGGAAGGTTGTGGGTTCACATCCCACTCCAGGGAATTGAGCACAAAAAATCTCGACTGACATTTCAGTGCAGTGCTGAGGGAGTGCTGCACTGTCAGAGGTGCCGTCTTTCGGACGAGATGTTAATTGAGGCTCTGTCTGCTCTCAAGTGGATGTAAAAGATCCCATGGAGTTAACCCAGTGTCCTGGCCAATATTTATCTCTCAATCAACACAACAAATAAACACAGATTATCTGGTCATCATCACATTGCTGTTTGTGGGAGCTTGCTGTCTGCAAATTGACTGCTGTGTTTCCCACATTACAACAGTGACTAAATTCCAAAAGTACTTCATGGCTCGAAAGTGATTTGGGATGTCCAGTGGTTGTGAAAGGTACTACATGCAGGGACCAAAGGATTGAAAAGTCTGAATATATCCCTCATTCTAATCCTTAGGGAGTTAAATATATATGTCCCCTTGTCTGATCATACAAAAGGTCTGCAGCCACCGCTGGAGAGAGAAATAATCAAAGAAAAGAACCAGTCCTACTTTTGTATAACTTCCTGCAAGCCCCGCTGTGTGCTCTGTGATTCACAATGTGAAAGTATTTTTTTGCAAAACCTAACGAGGACATAATCAGGTACTACATGCAGAGACCAAAGGAATTCACCACACCGCCCACAGATATTCACTATCTACTTCTAACTTTTCTGCGAAGTTGGAGTGTTGTTATTGAATTCCTGCAGCCCAGGTTGAAATTGGCTGTGCCATCGCTCCCCATTCAAAGATTGATTAGCCCTTGAGCTCCCTGCACAAAAGTAAGTGCTCAGGAATTCAATTTGCCTCACTCGATAAGTGTAATAGACAGCTGCATCATTGTGCAAAGCGAGAGGGTTGACAAAGAGCAGTACCATATATAGCTTTTTACACAAAATCAGTTATTTCCAGCATAGAGGCAGCAAACTCACTGAGGGGCAGTGGAAAATCTTCAAAAATACGAGCCTACAAAAAAAAGAATTTGCATTTATATAATGCCGTTCACCTCAGGATGTCCCAAAGTGCTTTACAGCCAATAACGTACTTTTGGAAGTGTAATCACTGTTGTAATGTAGGAAACGCAGTAGCCCATTTGCGCACAGCAAGCTCCCACAAATAGCAATAAAATAAATGGCAAGATCATCTATTTTAGATGTTGGTTGAGGGATAAATATTGTTCAGGACACTGGGAGAACTTCCCTGCTCTTCTTCAAAATAGTGCCCTGGGATCTTATGCATCCAGCTGAGAGGGCAGACGGGATCTTGGTTTTACACCTCATCCGAAAGGCAGCACCTCCGAGAGTGCAGCACTCCCTCAATGCTGCACAGGGAGTGCCAGCCTGGATTACGCGCTCAAGTCTCTGGACTGAAAACGTGAACCCATGACGTTCTGACTCAGAGATGAGAGTGCTACCCACCGAGCCGCAGCTGACACAACATCATTCACAATAGCTCTGGACTTCTTCTTGAAGCATTCAGATAATGAAGGTAGGGAAAATTGGACTAGAACATCTTGCCCGAATGAAATCTCACACCTCCTTGGATCCAGCTGAAGAGATTTAGGCCCCAAGTTTTGGCCCGCGCCGAAAATGGTGCACCCCCGAGCTGGACGCCTGTTCTTCGCGCCTAAAAGTGCGCGAGAAAAAAACTTCGATATTCTCCGGCTCCTCGGAGCTCGATCTCAGCTTGGCGCGGCGCGCTCTTCACAGCAGGGGGCGGAGCCAAATACTCGCCGATTCTGTAAGGAGTGGGGGGGGGGGCGGGTCCAATTTAAATGAGCCAATGTGGTGCCGGCAACCCTGCGCGTGTGCGTTGGAGCGTGCGCGCACGCGCAGTGTCAAAGAAACATTGGCACTCGGCCATTTTTAAAAGGACTCGGCTGCCGTCGAGCCACTGACTCCGCCCCTTAAGCGTGGCCGAATGGCCTCAACCCCCTTGAAAAGCTGCGTGCGTCCGGTGTTGATCCTTCGGCTGCCGGCCAGCCACTGACGCCGCTCCTATCCCATGGCCGAATGGCCTCAGCCCCCTTGAAAAGCTGCGTGCGGCCGGTGTTGATCCTTCGGCTGCCGGCCAGCCACTGACGCCGCTCCTATCCCATGGCCGAATGGCCTCACGTCTGTCCGGTGTTGATCCTTCGGCTGCTGGCCAGCCACTAACAGAATGAAGGCCTGCCTGCAGCACAGCAGCTCAGCTCGAAGGCTGCTTGCTGCCGCTGTTGGGGCTGCCGTCGAGACACTGACGCCACACCTCTGCCTGTCTCCAACATGAAAGGCCTGCCTGAAGCACAGCAGCTCGAAGGCTGCTGCTGTTTCATACAGGTAGAAACATGGTTTATTTAATCTTTTTTTTGCTTATAAATTTTTATTCAGGTTGGATTTATTTGTATAATATTTGTATAAGTATAACTAAGGATTGATTGTAGAATTTAATGACTTCCCTTCCCCCCCCCACCCCCCCCCCCCCCGCCACCTCATTCCCTACGCCTAATTTGTAACCTACGCCTGATTTTCTAAAGTGTAGACAAGGTTTTTTCGAGCATACAAAAATCTTCACTTACTCCATTCTAAGTTAGTTTGGAGTAAGTTTTCACTGCCAAAACTTTGAAAACAGGAGTAAGTGGCCGGACAAAAAGAATTCTGTTCCAAAGTGAAACTGTTCTAACTGACTAGAACTGGAGCAAACTAAATGCCGAGAATTTGAATTTCTAAGATACTCCGTTCTACACCAGTTGCTCCAAAAAATCAGGAGCAACTGAGGCCGAAACTTGGGCCCTTAGAAACAGGGCACCCATTAACCCAAGAATGACCAAGTAGGATCCTAACTGAGTATGTGGCTCCTCCTGCATTGTTGTCTGGTCATAAGCTTTCTTGACACCTGGTCTCATAGACCTTGCCCATGTCAACATAAGCATTCGAAAACAACGCATTTACCTTTCAGATCTGTTATGTTTAGAATAATTCCACAAGACTGAGTACTGTAAGCTTAAACTGATGTGACCTTAGTCTCTTTAATAAAACTCCAGAGTGCCTAAGCAGCATGGCAGACAACCCTTTATACTTGCTTGCATGAGTTGTGCTGGTGACCCTTGGGTATCCAACAGGTGCGCCCTCTGGTGACAAGTCTTACACAGTTATAATGTTTGCATACATAACATCACTCCCCCCAAAGTCTTTGATACAAGTTATTTACAAGTTGAGGTGGTCCGGGGCCCTTCGCTCCCTGGTTGAACACCTGAGTTTGAACCCTGGCATGGGTGAGTTGGTCGGGCCATTGCTGCACTGCCCTGGCATGGTGGGTTCATCCATTGATTGATGGCAAGGTCGATTGCTGGTTGGTGTGTGTTGGTGGATCAATGATGGTGATGTCCTCTTCAAGTTGCTCCTGGTTGTCAGTGAATCGCAGTTTGGTCTGATCCAAATGCTTTCTGCACATTTGTCGATTACATAGTTTGACAATAAACACTCGATTCCCCTCCTTGGCCAAGACAGTGCCAGCAGCCCATTTGGGACCATGACCATAATTAAGGACAAACACAAGGTTGTTTATATCAATGTCACGCGATACAGCCATGCGATCGTGGTACATGTTTGCTGGTGACGCCGGGTTTTCACATGATCATTAAGATCCAGACGGACTAAGGAGAGCCTGGTTTTGAGTGCTATCTTCATTAACAATTCCGCCAGGGGAACCCCGGTAAGCGAGTGGGGTCGCGTCCGGTAGCTGAGCAGAACCCGAGATAAACAAGTCTTCAGGGAGCCGTCCGTCATGCGTTTCAAGCTCTGCTTAATAGTTTGGACTGCCCGTTTCACTTGACCGTTGGATGCGGGCTTAAACCGAGCAGACCTGACATGTTTAATGCCATTGTGGGTCATAAACTCTTTGAATTCCGAGCTGGTGAAACACAGTCCATTGTCACTGACAAGGACGTCGGGCAAGCCATGGATGGCGAACATGGCCCGGAGGCTTTCAATGGTGGCAGTGGAAGTGCAAGATAACATGATTACACATTCCATCCATTTAGAGTAAGCGGCCACTACTAATAAAAATATCTTTCCTAGAAAGGAGCCAGCGAAATCTACATGGATCCTGGACCATGGTTTGGAGGGTCATGACCACAGACTCAGTGGCGCCTCCCTTGGTGCATTGCTCAACTGTGAGCAAGTGGTACATTGGTGTACGCATGACTCTAAATCCGAGTCAATGCCGGGTCACCAAACGTGCAACCTGGCGATAGCCTTCATCATGACTATGCCTGGGTGGGTACTGTGTAGGTCGCGTATAAACGTTTCCCTGCCTTTACGTCGGTGAAACGGCATAATTTCATCTTGCATTTCCCTGGGAACAGCCGACCAGCATCCATTGAGGTCGCAACTTTTTACTAGTGATAACACAGGGTCTAGACTAGTCCTGGTCCTGATCTGGTGAGCCTTGGCGGGTGACCCCTCGCTCTCAAAAACATCCATGACCAGAAGCAAGTCTGCGGGTTGCGCCATTTCCGCCACCCCAGTAGTGGGCAATGGTAGCTGACTGAGGGCATCAGCACAGTTCTCCATGCCTGGTTTGTGGCAGATAACATAGTCATAAGCGGACAATGTTAGTGCCCATCTTTGGATGCGAGATGAAGCATTGGTGTTTATACCTTTGCTTTCTGAAAACAGCGAAATGAGCGGTTTGTGGTCAGTGTCAAGCATGAACCGGGGTCCAAATAGGTATTGGTGCATTTTCTTAACCCCGTATACGCATGCTAACGTCTCTTTCTCGACCATACTGTAGGCTCTTTCAGCCTTAGATAGACTTCTAGACGCATATGCAACCAGTTGCAGTTTGCCTGATACATTGGTTTGCTGTAACACACCTCCGACCCCGTCCGCACCACAAGCTAGCACTAAATGTTTACATGGGTCATACAATACAAGTAACTTGTTAGAACATAGCAGGTTTCTGGCCTTCTCAAAGGCTGTCTCTTGAGATTTACCCCAAACCCTTTCATTATCCTTGCATAGCAACATGTGCAATGGTTCCAGCATAGTGCTCAATCTGGGTAGAAAGTTACCAAAATAGTTGAGGAGTCCCAAGAACGAACGCAGCTCCGTCACATTCTGTGGTCTGAGTGCGTTCTTGATGGCCTCCGTCTTTGAGTCCGTGGGTCTGATGCCGTTTGCCGCAATCTTTCTCCCCAAAAATTCAACCTCTGGCGCCAGGAAAACATACTTGAAGTATTTCAGCCTGAGTCCCACTCTGTCTAGTCGACTTAGAACTTCTTCTAGGTTGTGCAAGTATTCGGTGGTGTCACGACCAGTGATCAGGATGTTGTCTTGAAACACAACGGTGCATGGAATCGATTTCAGCAGACTCTCCACATTCCTCTGGAAATGGCAGCAGCCGATTGAATCCCAAAAGGGCATCTGTGGTATATAAACAGTCCTTTGTGTGTGTTGATGAACGTCAATCTTTTCAAAGATTCAGCCAGCTCCTGTTTCATGTAAGCGGAGGTTAGATTCAATTTGGTGAACGACTTCCTCCCTGCTAACATTGCGAACAAGTCATCCGTCCTGGGTAGTGGATACTGGTCCTGTAATGAGACTTGTTGGATCGTTACCTTGTAGTCTCTGCAGATTCTGACCGTGCCGTCGCTTTTCAACACCGGAACAATTGGGCTGGCCCACTCGTTGAACTTAATTGCCGATATGTTTCCCTCTTGTTGAAATCTGTCCAGTTCGATCTCGACTTTCTCCCTCATCATATATGGAACCGCTTGAGCATTGTGATGAATAGGCTGTGTATCAGGGATTAGATGGATCTGCACCTTGGCGCCTGTGAAGTTGCCGATGCCTGGTTCAAATAGTGACAGAAATTTGCTCAGCACTTGAGCGCACGAGGTGTCATCCACTGAAGATAGTGCTTTGATGTCATCCCAGTTCTATCGAATCGTTCCTAGCCAGCTTCTGCCGAACAGCGTTGGGCCATCGCCTGGTACAATCCACAGTGATAAGTCATGCACAGCTTCATCGTACGATACCTTCACTGCCGCTCTGCCAATGACTGGTATGAGCTCTTTGGTGTAAGTGCACAGCTTTGTATAAATCGGGCTTAGTTTGGGCCTTTGTGTCTTGTTGTCCCACAGTTTCTCAAAAACCTTCTGGCTCATAATTGACTGACTCGCCCCCGTGTCCAACTCCATGGAAACTGGAATGCCATTTAATTTGACTTTTAGCATTATAGGAGGGCTCTTGTTGGTGAAGGTGTGTACCCCATATACTTCTTCCTCGGCCTTGGGTTGAGTTGCCTCTCTTACTTGTTCCGCGTGATCCACTTCGGATCGACCATCTTCTGCCGACTCTGCCACCTGGTGACTCGCAGCACGTTTGCACATTCGCTGAAGGTGCTCCATTGCTTTGCAGCCTTTGCAGACCTAGTGCTTGAATCGACATTGATGGTCTCGATGATTACCCCTGCAGCGCCAAAATGGTGTTAATGGATTCGCATTCACGCCCCACAGCTGACTCTGAGTCATTCTAGGTCTTGCAGCTGCAGACGTGTAGGCCCTGCCATGTACAGTTCTGCCTGCTAATGGCGTTATTTTATGCACATTACTTGCTTCAATGCTGAGAAGATATCTGTTTAGTATTATCATTCGTGGACATGAAAGCCTGAGCTATCGTGATAGCCTTGTTCAGGTCTGGGGATTCGGCAGACAGCAGCTTGCAAAGAATGACCGATTCCAAGCAGCATTTCCCCCAAATATCCAGCAAAATCGCAAGGTCCCGTAAGGCGTCTTAGGTCGGCGACATAACTCACCATGTCCTGGCCCTCGGAGTGATGGTGCGTATAGAAGCGATACCTGGCCATTAAGATGCTCTCCTTCGGCTTGAGGTGGTCCCGAACCAACGCACACTACTCTGCATATGGCTCTTCCATTGGTTTTGTCAGTGCTAACAGATGTTTGATGAGGCCGTATGTTGTAGATCCACAAACGGTGAGGAGAATCGCCCTGTGCTTGATCGCTTTAGCGTCCGCATCCAGCTCGTTGGCCACGAAGTACTAGTCGAGACATTCAACGAAGGCTTCACAATCATCACCCTCTACAAATCGCTCAAGAATACCAATGGCAGCCATAACCGCGTGAAAGTTCGTGATCTGTTACTCGTCGCCAATTGTTATGTTTAGAATAACTCTGCAAGACTGAGTACTGTAAGCTTAAACTGAGGTGACCTTTTTTCTCTAATAAAACTCCAGAGTGCCTAAGCAGCATGGTAGATAATCTTTTATACTTGCTTGCATGAGGTGTGCAGGTGACCGTTGGATCTCCAACATGTGCACCCTCTGGTGGCAAGTCTTACACAGTTATAATGTTTACAAACATAACAAGATCGAAATACCAAGCAGACTAAATCTTCCTGTTAGGGTTCCAAGGTCAGGAAAGCTGGGAAACCAAACAAAATCTTCTACACTTTACCGCAACTGCATCCTGGGTTACCTGACTTGTGCTTTTCCTTTTCTCCCTGATGGTACGGTTCATCCAAGCCAGTCCCATCTCTTCCTCCCTTGTTCTGCCTCCTCCCACTCCCACCTCTTCTCTTTCAGTCCTGCCTATTCGCTCAGTTCCACCTCCTCCTCCAGACCTGCCTCTCCCTTCCTGTCCAGTCTCTTGCCCCCAGTCCCACATCTTTCCCTAGTCCTGACTATGCCCCAGTCCCGCCTCCTCCCTCAGTCTGGCTTCTTCCTCCTAGTCCTGCCACTTTTGCTCTTGGAGTTGAGGTCAGCAGCAACAACAACTTTTGTTTGTCCCACGTCTTTAATGTAGCAAAATGTCCGAAGGTGCTTCGCAGGAGCAACTATCATACAAAGAACTGACACCAACCAAGGAAGGGGATATTAGGGCAGAAGACCAAAAAACTTGATCAAAAACTATGTTTTAAGGAGGACCTTAAAGGAGGAGAAAGAGAGACAAAGAGGTTTAGGGAGGGAATTCCAGAGCTTAGGGCCTAAGACATGGTCACCTGCACTCACTGGGAAAATCAAATGCTCATCCTTCGACCTTTTGACTCACAGCCACTTCTCTTCCAGGAATTCCACTCGGCAGTTCTGATGAAGGACTTGCATCCAAAAGATTAATGTGTCTCACTTTTCTTTACAGTTGGTGTTGGATCTACTTCCAGCATTGTCAGGTTAGGTCAGCACAGTTAGTAGAGTTAGATTCTCATCTTCGTGTTCAAAATCGACCATGGCCTCATCCCCTCCCTATCTCTGTAACTTCCTCCAGCCCTACAACACTCCGAGATCTCTGTGCTCCTCCAATTCTGGCCTCTTGTCCATCCCTCAATTTACTTCGGTCTACCATTGGTGGCCTTGTCTTCAGCTGTCGATGTCCGATGCACTGGAATTCCCTCCCTAAACCTCTCTACCTCTCCCTCCTCCTTTAAGACAGTTGTGGCTCAGTGGGTAGCACACTCGCCTCTGAGTCAGAAGGTTGTGAGTTCATGTCCCACTCCAGGGACCTGAGCACATAAAAATACGTTGACAGTGCAGTGCTGAGGCAGTGCTGCACTGTTGGAGGTGCTGTCTTTCGGATGAGATGTTAAACTGAGGCCCTGTCTGCTCGCTCAGGTCATCGTAAATGATCCCATGGCACTATATCGAAGAAGATCAGGGGAGTTCCCTGATACCCTAGCCAATATTTATCCCTCCATCAAAGTAACGTAAACAGTTTATCAGGTCATTGTCACATTGCTGTTTGTGGGAGCTTGCTGTACGCAAATTAGCCGCCACGTTTCCTGTTGTGTATCTGTAAAGCATGCACTCCCATGTTCTGCCACCAGGGAGCTCATCCCCTGAAGTCCCAATGGATCCCAGCATCCCTTGGGAGCACTGTATATAAGCCAGCCCATAGGGCTGTTCCTCACTCTGAAGTGTCTTCTTAAAGACTGAGGTCACTGTTACTTTAACCTCCCTGTGTGCAGTCTCATCTGTGTTAGGAACACAATAACTGGCGATGAGTATATAAGTCCAATGCAAAGATGCAGTAAACTGTGGGCATCCTGGAGAAGTTCTCGGAGGGTGAGGACTGAGAAGCCTATGTCGAACGGCTAGACCAGTACTTTGTAGCAAACGAGCTGGACGGAGAAGGAAGCGCTGCAAAAAGGAGAGCGGCCCACCCCGTAATCTGCGGGGCATCGACCTACAGCCTCATGAAGAATCTTCTAGCTCCGGTGAAACCCACAGATAAGTCGTAAAAGGAGCTGAGTACACTGGTTCGAGAGCATCTTAACCCGAGGGAGAGCGTGCTGATGGCGAGATATCGGTTCTACACGTGCCAGCGATCTGAAGGTCATGAAGTGGCGAGCTACGTCGCCGAGCTAAGGCGACTTGCAGGACAATGTGAGTTTGATGGCTGCTTGGAGCAAATGCTCAGTGACTTTTTTGTACTGGGCATTGGTCACGAGACCATCCTACGAAAACTTTTGACTGTAGAGACATCAACCCTCAGTAAGGCCATTGCGATAGCACAGGCGTTTATGTCCACCAGTGATAACACCAAACAAATCTCTCAGCACACAAGTTCTAGCAATGTTCGTAAAGTAACTGGAACTGTGTTTGCGAGCAGAAATGTACAGGGCAGAACCCATGAGTCTGCAACTGCCAGCAGGCCTCAGGTGACCCAGATGACTCAGACTCCGCAACAAAGGATGAATGCAAGGCAATTCACACCTTGTTGGCGTTGTGGAGGCTTCCATTCAGCCTTTTCATGCTGCTTCAAAGGGTAGATTTGCAAGAGCTGTGGAACAATGGGGCACTTCCAATGAGCTTGCAAATGAGCTGCAAGCTCTGCAAAACCTGCTAACCACCACATGGCAGAGAAAGATCGGTCCATGGTGGATCAAAGCAATTTCAAGCCTCAGAGAGAGGAGGCAGATGCTGAAGTATATGGGGTGCACACATTTGCAACAAAATGTTCACTTATAATGCTAAACGTAAAATTAAATGGCTTACCCGTAGTCATGGAACTGGACATTGGCGCTAGCCAATCCATCATGAGTAAAAAGATGTTTGAGAGACTGTGGTGCAACAAGGCATTCAGACCAGCCCTGAGCCTCATCCACACGAAACTGAGAATGTACGCCAAAGAGCTTATCACTGTCCTGTGCAGCGCCATGGTCAAGGTCACCTACGAGGGCACGGTGCACGAACCGCCACTCTGGATTGTCCCAGGCGATGGCCCCACACTGCTTGGAAGGAGCTAGCTGGGCAAAATCCGCTGGAACTGGGATGACATCCGAGCGCTATCACATGTCGATGAGGCCTCGTGTACCCAGGTTCTCAACAAATTTCCTTCCCTTATTGAGCCAGGCATTGGAAACTTTTCCAGGGCGAAGGTACAGATCCACTTGGTCCCAGAGGCACAACACATTCACCACAAGGCACGAGCGGTAGCTCACAAGATGAGGGAGAGAGTGGAAATCGAGCTGGACAGGCTGCAACACGAGGACATCGTCTCCCCAGTGGAATTCAGCAAGTGGGCCAGCCCGATTGTTCCAGTACTCAAAAGTGATGGCACGGTCAGGATTTGCGGCAATTATTAAGTAACTATTAATCGTTTCTCGCTACAGGACCAATACCCGCTACCTAAGGCAGACGACCTATTTGCAACGCTGGCAGGAGGCAAGACATTCACCAAGCTCGACCTGACTTCGGCCTACATGACACAGGAGCTGGAGCAGTCTCCGAAGGGTCTCACTTGCATCAACATACACAAGGGACTGTTCATCTACAACAGATGCCCATTTGGAATTCGGTCGGCTGCAGCGATCTTCCAGAGAAACATGGAGAGCCTACTCAAGTCGGTACCACACACAGTGGTATTTCAGGACAACATATTGGTCACGGGTCGGGACACCGCCGAGCACCTACAAAACCTGGAGGAGGTCCTCCAGCGACTGGATCGCGTCGGGCTGCGGCTGAAGAGGTCGAAATGCGTCTTCATGGCAACAGAAGTGGAGTTTTTGGGGAGAAAGATCACGGCGGACGGCATTCGGCCCACAGATGCCCAGACAGAGGCTATCAGGAACGCGCCCAGGGCACAGAACGTCATGGAGCTGCGGTCGTTCGTGGGACTCCTCAACTATTTTGGTAACTTCCTACCGGGGTTAAGCACCCTTTTTGAGCCCCTACATGTGTTATTGCGCAAAGGTGAAAAAAAAGGGAAAAAAAAGCAATTGCTTTTGAGAAAGCCAGAAACATTTTATGCTCCAACAAACTGCTTGTATTGTATAACCCGTGTAAAAGATTTGTGCTAGCATGTGACGCGTCGTCGTACGGAGTCGGTGTGTATTACAACAAGCTAACGTTGCAGGGAAGTTGCAACTTGTCGCCTATGCTTCCAGGTGCTTGTCTAAGGCTGAGAGGGCATACAGCATGATTGAGAAAGAGGCATTACCGTGCGTGTTCGTGGTAAAGAAAATGCATCAGTACCTGACTGGCCTCAAATTTGAGCAGGACACCGATCACAAGCCCCTCACATCCCTGTTCACTGAAAACAAGGGGATAAAAACTAATGCCTCAGTCCGCATACAAAGGTGGGCACTCGCGCTATCAGCGTATAACTATACCATCTGCCACAGGCCAGGCACCAAGAACTGTGCGGATGGTCTCAGTCGGCTACCATTGCCCACCACGGGGGTGGAAATTGCGCAGCCTGCAAACTTGTTGATGGTGGTGCAGCCTGCAGACTTGTTAATGGTCATGGAAGCATTTGAAAATGATAAATCACCCGTCACGGCCCGCCAGATTAGGATTTGGACCAGCCAAGATTCTCTGCTGTCCCTAGTAAAAACTGTGTACTGCATGGGAGCTGGGCCAGCATCCCCGTTGAAATGCAAGAGCCAATCAAGCCATTCCAGCGGTGAAAGGACAAGCTGTCCATTCAAGCAGACTGCCTGTTGTGGGGTAACCGCATAGTGCTACCAAAGAAGGGCAGGGAGACATTCATCTCGGATCTCCACAGCACACACCCGGGTATAGTAATGATGAAAGCGATAGCCAGATCCCACGTGTGGTGGCCCGGTATTGACTCTGACTTAGAGTCCTGTGTATGGCAATGCAGCGTATGTGCTCAGTTGAACAACGCGCCCAGAGAGTCACCACTAAGTTTGTGGTCCTGGCCCTCCAGACCATGGTCAAGGATCCTTGTCGACTATGCGGGCCCGTTTCTCGGTAAAATGTTCCTGGTGGTGGTGGATGCTTTTTCAAAATGGATTTAGCGTGAAATAATGTCGGGAAGCACCGCCACTGCCACCATTGAAAGCCTGAGGGCCATGTTTGCCACACACGGCCTGTGTGACATACTGGTCAGTGACAACGGACCATGTTTCACCAGTGCCGAATTTAAAGAATTCATGACCCACAATGGGATCAAACATGTCACCTCGGCCCTGTTTAAACCAGCCTCCAATGGGCAGGCAGAGCGGGCAGTACAAACCATTAAACAGAGCCTCCAACGAGTCACAGAAGGCCCACTCCAAACCCGCCTGTCCCGAGTACTGCTCAGCTACCGCACGAGACCCCACTCGCTCACAGGGATGCTCCCGGCTGAGCTACTCATGAAAAGGACACTTAAAACCAGACTCTTGCTGGTTCACCCCAACCTGCATGATCAGATAGAGAACAGGTGGCAGCAGCAAAATGTAAATGATGGTCGCGCCACTGTGGCACGGGAAATTGATCTGAATGACCCTGTGTATGTGCTAAACTATGGACATGGTCCCAAGTGGATCGCGGGCACAGTGATAGCTAAAGAAGGGAATAGGGTGTTTGTAGTCAAACTAGACAATGGACAAATTTGTAGAAAGCATCTGGACCAAACGAGGCTGCGGTTCACAGACTGCCCTGAACAACCCACAGCAGATATCACCTTTTTCGAGCCCACAACACACACCCAAAGGAGCAACGACACCACACCAGACCAGGATCTCGTACCCATCATGCACAACAGCCCAGCAAGGCCAGGCTCACCTAGCAGCCCTGCAGGGCCAACAACATGCCAGCCCAGCGAGGGCACAGCCAACACACCAGAACAGCCATTTGTACCGAGGCGGTCCACCAGGGAAAGAAAGGCTCCCGACCGCCTCACCTTGTAAATAGTTTTCACTTTGACTTTGCAGGGGGAGTGATGTTGTTTATCTGTAAAGCATGCACTCCCATGTTCCGCCACCAGGGAGCTCATCCCCTGAAGTCGCAAGGGATCCCAGCATCCCTTGAGAGCACTGTATATAAGCCGGCCCCTAAGGCCTGTTCCTCACTCTCGAGTATCTTATTAAAGACTGAGGTCACTGTTACTTTAACCTCCCTGTGGAGGTTAACAGCCACATCTGTGATAGGAACACAATTTTTCCCACATTAAATGAGTGACTATGCTCCAAAAGTAATTCTTTGGCTGTAAAGCATTTTCAGATGTCCGGTGGTCATGAAAGGCACTATATAAATGTAAGTCTTTCTTTTCTTTTACCACTTTGGTCACCTGTCTAATATCTCCTTATGTGGCTCGGTATCAGTTTTCTGTCTGATAACGCTCCTGTGAGGTGCCTTGGGATGATTACTACATTAAAGGCGCTATGTAAATACTGTTATTTCAGATCCCTGGTGAATCTCCTGCACACTGGTGGCTTAGCCTCATGCCCTGTGGCCTCTCTACATGTGACTGTCAATTTATTGCCGACTGAGGCGTGAATCAGGCTGACGAGGCCTTGGACAACATGGACCATTTTCCATACTTCGGGACCCTACTGTCAACAAGGGCAGAAGTCGATGACGAAGTCCAACACCACCTTTGGCTGCCTGAGGAAGAGAGTGTTTGAAGACCAGGACCTCAAACCTGGCACCAAGCTCATAGTCTACAGAGCAGTAGTGATATCCGCCCTCCTATATGCTTCAGAGACATGGACTATGCACAGCAGGCACCTTGAAGTACTGAAGAAGTTACCACCAACCCTGCCCCCGCAAGATCCTGCAAATCCATTGGCAGGATAGGCGCACCAACGTCAGTGTTCTCGCTCAGGCCAACATCCCCAGCATCGAAGCACTGACCACGCTCGACCAACTCTGTTGGGTGGGCCACATCGTTCGCATGCCCGATAATTGACTCCCAAACCAAGTGCTCTACTTGGAGCTCCGACACGGCAAGTGAGCCCCAGGTGGGCAGAGGAAACGCTTCAAGGACACCCTCAAAGCCTCCTTGAAAATGTGCAACATCTCCACCGACACCTGGGAATCCCAGGCCCAAAACTGCTCAAAGTGGAGGAGAAGCATCCGAGAGGTCGCTGAACACCTCGAGTCTCTTCACCGGTAGCAAGCGGAAGCCAAGTGCAAACAGTGGATGGAACGCACGACAACCCAAGCTCCCCACCTACCCGTCCCTCCAACCACCATCTGCCCCACCTGTGACATAGATTGTAGGTCCTGCATTGGACTCACCAGTCACCTGAGAACTCATTTAAGTGTGGAGGCAAGTCATCCTCGACTCCGAGGGACTGCCTAAGAAGAAGAGAAGTGTTATGTATGTAAACATTGTAACTTTGTAAGACTTGCCACCAGAGGATGCAACTGTTGGAGGCCCAAGGGTCACCTGCAAGGGGGTATAAAAGGTTGTCTGCCATGCTGCTTAGGCACTCTGGAGTTGTATTAAAGAGACTAAGGTCACATCAGTTTTAGCTCACAGTACTCAGTGTTGTGGAGTTCTTCCATACTTAACAAGAAGAATCAGGCGCTATTTTTGCTGTGAGCCCTCGGGAATTAGGGACTGGATTGAGACTTGCCAAATACAGACGACTCCACAAGCAGTGATATTTTCATCCCCATCGGTCTGCCCCGCATTTGAACCCGGCTTCCAGAGCTAAGAGGCCAGCCTCTAGCCTGCTTTGGTTTCAAAAGTCAACTCTTGAAAGTTGATGTGAGGCTGCAAATTTTGACATCCAATCAATGCCCTTTATGGGTAGTGCTCTATTTCTTTATTCAGTTGCAGGAATTTTATTGAGAGCGTAACTGGTTCCAACTGACCCTGAATGTCAGACATACAGGAAACCGCAGAGAGGCCAAGGAAACAGCTTACATTCACACCCACAATATGGACACATATTTGTTCCAGTAATCCTTTTTCCCTTTCCTAGAGGAATTCTCAGCAGCCCTGTTATTCTTGGTAATGAATTCTGTGTTTGGAATGATAAACTTGAGGTCTGCTGCCCTCTCTGCCCACGTGAAGTCAATATTGAGTGTAACTTGAGTAAAGCAAACACAAGATTTTCACGATGCAACAAAGCAAAAGGACAGAGAAGACTTTATTTTCCCCGGGCATGCAGTCAAGATAAAGTCATGTTAAAATAATTATCTTATTTCGATGGTAAATCATCTATTGCATAGAATGTACAGTACAGAGAACAGTCCAATCAGCTCAACCGGTTATTGCTCCACACGAGCCTCCTCCCACCTTACTTCATCGAACTCGATCAGCATATCCTTCTACAAAAGCAAAATACTGCGGATGCTGGAATCTAGAATAACTTCCATTCCTTTCTCCCTCATGGGCTTATCTAGCTTCCCTTAAATGCGTCTGTTCTATTCGCCTCAAGCTACGCCAAGTGTAGCGGGTCCAATGTTGTCTCCACAATTCTAACCACAAAGTTCTATGAAACAAAAAAATAAAAATTCACCCAAATCATCTCTGTTGAAATGCATGGTATTCAGGCCCCTTAACCTACCCGGGAAAGTAGGGCATAAGAACATAAGAACATAAGAATTAGGAATAGGAGTAGGCCATCTAGCTTCTCGAGCCTGCTCCGCCATTCAACAAGATCATGGCTGATATGGCCGTGGACTCAGCTCCACTTACCCGCCCGCATCCCGTAACCCTTAATTCCCTTATTAGTTAAAAATCTATCTATCTGTGACTTGAATACATTCAATGAGCTAGCCTCAACTGCTTCCTTGGGCAGAGAATTCCACAGATTCACAACCCTCTGGGAGAAGAAATTCCTTCTCAACTCTGTTTTAAATTGGCTCCCCCGTATTTTGAGGCTGTGTCCCCTAGTTCTAGTCTTCACGACCAGTGGAAACAACCTCTCTGCCTCTATCTTGTCTATCCCTTTCATTATTTTAAATGTTTCTATATGATCACCCCTCATCCTTCTGAACACCAACGAGTAAAGACCCAGTCTACTCAATCTATCATCATAAGGTAACCCCCTCATCTCCGGAATCAGCCTAGTGAATTGTCTCTGTACCCCTTCCAAAGCTAGTATATCCTTCCTTAAGTAAGGTGACCAAAACTGCACGCAGTACTCCAGGTGCGGCCTCACCAATACCCTATACAGTTGCAGAAGGACCTCCCTGCTTTTGTACTCCATCCCTCTCGCAATGAAGGCCAACATTCCATTCACCTTCCTGATTACCTGCTGCACCTGCAAACTAACTTTTTGGGATTCATGCGCAAGGACCCCCAGGTCCCTCTGCACCACAGCATGTTGTAATTTCTCCCCATTCAAATAATATTCCCCTTTAATGTTTTTTTTCCCAAGGTGGATGACCTCACATTTTCCGACATTGTATTCCATCTGCCAAACCTTAGCTCATTCGCTTAACCTATCTAAATCTCTTTGCAGCCTCTCTGTGTCCTCTACACAACCCGCTTTCCCACTAATCTTTGTGTCATCTGCAAATTTTATTACACTACACTCTGTCCCCTCTTCCAAGTCATCTATGTATATTGTAAACAGTTGTGGTCCCAGCACCGATCCCTGTGGCACACCACTAACCACCGATTTCCAACCCGAAAAGGACACATTTATCCCGACTCTCTGCTTTCTGTGAGCCAGCCAATTCTCGATCCATGCTAATACATTTCCTCTGCCTCCGTGTACCTTTATCTTCTGCAGTGACCTTTTGTGTGGGACCTTATCGAATGCCTTTTGAAAATCTAAATACACCACATCCATCGGTACACCTCTATCCACCATGCTCGTTATATCCTCAAAAAATTCCAGTAAATTAGTTAACCATGATTTCCCCTTCATGAATCCATGCTGCGTCTGCTTGATTGCACTATTCCTATCCAGATGTCCCGCTATTTCTTCCTTAATGATAGTTTCAAGCATTTTCCCCACTACAGATGTTAAACTAACTGGCCTATAGTTACCTGCCTTTTTTCTGCCCCCTTTTTTAAACAGAGGCGTTACATTAGCTGCTTTCCAATCCGCTGGTACCTCCCCAGAGTCCAGAGAATTTTGGTAGATTATAACGAATGTATCTGCTATAACTTCCGCCATCTCTTTTAATACCCTGGGATGCATTTCATCAGGACCAGGGGACTTGTCTACCTTGAGTCCCATTAGCCTGTTCTGCACTACCCCCCTAGTGATAGTGATTGTCTCAAGGTCCTCCCTTCCCACATTCCTGTGACCAGCAATTTTTGGCATGGTTTTTGTGTCTTCCACTGTGAAGACCGAAGCAAAATAATTATTTAAGGTCTCAGCCATTTCCACATTTCCCATTATTAAATCCCCCTTCTCATCTTCTAAGGGACCAACATTTACTTTAGTCACTCTTTTCCGTTTTATATATCTGTAAAAGCTTTTACTATCCGTTTTTATGTTTTGCGCAAGTTTACCTTTGTAATCTATCTTTCCTTTCTTTATTGCTTTCTTCGTCATTCTTTACTGTCATTTAAAATTTTCCCAATCTTTTATTTTCCCACTAACCTTGGCCACCTTATACGCATTGGTTTTTAATTTGATATTCTCCTTTATTTCCTTGGTTATCCCTTCTCTTACCACCCTTCTTTTTCACTGGAATATATTTTTGTTGAGCACTATGAAAGAGCTCCTTAAAAGTCCTCCACTGTTCCTCAATTGTGTCACCATTTAGTCTGTGTTTCCAGTCCACTTTAGCCAACTCTGCCCTCATCCCACTATAGTCCCCTTTGTTTAAGCATAGTACACTCGTTTGAGACACTACTTCCTCACCCTCAATCTGTATTACAAATTCAACCAAACTGTGATCACTAATTCTGAGAGGATCTTTTACTAGGAGATCGTTTATTATTCCTGTCTCATTACACAGGATCAGATCTAAGATAGCTTGCTCCCTTGTAGGTTCTGTAACATACTGTCCTAAGAAACAATCCCGTATGCATTCTATGAATTCCTCCTCCAGGCTACCCCGTGCGATTTGATTTCACCAATCGATATGTAGGTTAAAATCCCCCATGATTACTGCCGTTCCTTTTTCACATGCCTCCATTATTCCCTAGATTACTGCCCTCCCCACCGTGAAGTTATTATTTGGGGGCCTATAAACTACACCCACCAGTGACTTTTTCCCCTTACTATCTCTAATCTCCACCCACAATGATTCAACATTTTGTTCATTAGAGCCAATGTCGTCTCTCATAACTGCCCTGATATCATCCTTTATTAACAGAGCTACCCCACCTCCTTTCCCTTCACGTCTATCTTTCCGAATCGTCAGATACCCCTGCATGTTTAATTCCCAGTCTTGGCCACCCTGCAACCACGTTTCTGTAATGGCCACCAAATCATACCCATTTGTAATGATTTGTGCCGTCAACTCATTTATTTTGTTTTGAATGCTGCGTGCGTTTAGGTAGAGTGTTTTAATACTAGTTTTTAAACCATGCTTTTTAGTTTTGACCCCTCCTGCAGCCCCTTTATATTCAGTGGCCCTTTTTGTTTTTTGCCTTGGGTTTCTCTGCCCTCCACTTTTACTCATCTCCTTTCTGTCTTTTGCTTTTGTCTCCTTTTTGTTTCCCTCTGTCTCCCTGCATTGGTTCCCATCCCCTTGCCATATTAGTTTAACTCCTCCCCAACAGCACTAGCAAACACTCCCCCTAGGACATAGGTTCCAGTCCTGCCCAGATGCAGACCGTCCGGTTTGTAATGGTCCCACCTCCCCCAGAATCTGTTCCAATGCCCCAGGAATTTGAATCCCTCCCTGCTGCACCACTGCTCAAGCCACGTATGCATCTGAGCTATCCTGTGATTCCGACTCTGACTAGCATGTGGCACTGGTAGCAATCCTGAGATTACTACTTTTGAGGTCCTACATTTTAATTTAGCTCCTAGCTCCTTAAATTCGTCTCGTAGGACCTCATCCCTTTTTTTATATGTATCGTTGGTACCAATGTGCACCACGAAAACTGGCTGTTCACCCTCCCTTTTCAGAATGTCCTGCACCCGCTCCGAGGCATCCTTGACCCTTGCACCAGGGAGGCAACATACCATCATGGAGTCTCGGTTGTGGCCGCAGAAACGCCTATCTATTCCCCTGACAATCAAATCCCCTATCACTATCGCTCTCCCACTCTTTTTCCCTAAACTGTGCAATTCCCTCCCTAAATCACTACACCTCTCTCCCTCTCGAGGGGCATCTTGTTGTAAGTTCGGAGATTCACAACCTGGATGTTTAGCTCTGGTCCCACCAAAATCGTGAGGGTTTGTGGGGAGATTATTTTATTTCCTAGTTACCCAGAAACTCGTGTGTGTGGGGTGGGGGGGGGGGGTGCGGGCGGGGGGGAGGGGGGGGGCGGTGGTAGGTAGGGATGGGGAGGTGAGAGGGTAATTTCAGGACCACCACCACCCCATCATAACCATGTTTAGTCGTTCCCATGGTCCCCTTGGGTGCGTTTTAGAAAAGTTATAATGCAACAATAATAACAACAACTTGCATTTATATAACGCCTTTGATGCAGTAAAACGTCCCATGGGACTGCACGGAAGCGTAATCAGACATTTGACACCGAGCCACTTAAGGAGATATCAGGATTGGTGATCAAAAGCTTGGTCAAAGAGGTAGGTGTTATGTATTGGATAAAGAGTCAGACTAGAAACTGCAAGCTCAAAGTAAGTGTGACCGTAGTCCTTTATTGCAGACCTCAGAGTCTCTCCAGCCTGTGAGGCCTCCTTATATACAGGTGCTCCCAAGGGATTGTGGGATCCCTTGGAACTTCAGGGGATAAGCCCTCTGGTGGTTAGACATGGTAATTACATACATAACAACAGGTTTTAAGGAGAAACTTAAAGGAGGACAGAGAGAAATAGAGAGGTGTAGTGATTTAAGGAGGGAATTACACAGTTTAGGGCCGAGACGGCTGAAGACAAGGCCGGCAATGGTGGAGCGAAGGAAATCGGGGATACACAAGAGACCAGAATTGATGGAGCACAGAGATCTCGAAGGGTGTAGGGCTGGATGAGTTTACAGAGATAAGGAGGGGCAAGGCATAACTGCATCTTTGCTATTCGCCACTTCTTGTGGCAGCGAGTTCCATATGCTCACCACTATCTGGGGAAAGAAGTTTCTCCTGAATTCCCTGTTGGATTTATTAGTGACCCATCTTATATTTATGGTCACTAGTTTTGGTCTACCCCAGAAGTGGAAACATCTTCTCTAAATCTTCCACTTGGACAGCACTCCTGGTCAGGAGTATGGAAGATTCCAAACTTTGGACATCTCCACGGATAGCTTGAAGACAATTCTTTGGTTGACCACAAGGCTGCACATTGATGAGGGGGCGTATTTACTTGCTCTCTTCCTAGTGGGCCAGACAATGGATGATCAATCTCTGGGAATTCTAAGCCATTATCATCATCGGCAGTCCCTCGGTATCGAGGTAGACTTGCTTCCACTCTAAAAATGAGTCCTCAGGTGGCTGAACAGTCCAATACGAGAACCACAGTCCCTGTCACAGGTGGGACAGATAGTCATTGAGGGACGGGGTGGGTGGGATTGGTTTTCCGCACACTCTTTCAGCTGCCTGCACTTGGTTTCTGCATGCTCTTGGCGATGAGACTCAAGTGCTCAGCGCCTTCCCGGATGCACTTCCTCCACTTCGGACAGGGACTCCCAGGTTTTGGTGGGGATGTTGCACTTTGTCAGAATGTGAGTGAAGACAGTCCAGTTTTCATCCCTGGTTCTAAGGTTAGCTGGGCTCAGCTGAGGTGGCCGTGCGATACTGCGACCCACTTCAGTGGGTCCCTGCTCATCAATAACCCTTTGTAAAAGTACAAATGTTAAATGAGGACAGGTGCGAAGCTCCCATGATCAATTACCCTGCCAAAAATTGCTATTTTACAGAAATATTGGGCCGAAAATTCCGGCCTAGTCGGGAGCGTACTGATGATGTCTTGAATAGCACGTTTAGTGAGTTGGATACACTGCAGCTGAAGATTACACAGGCAGATAGGGAATGGGTGATTAGCAGGAAGAGCAGTGGAAGGAAGGTAGTGCTGGGGTCCTGTGCGGTCATCCCCCTCCAAACAGATACACCTTTTTGGGTACGGTTGGGGGGGGTGACTAGTCAGGGGAGGGCAGCAGCAGCCAAATTCATGGTACAATGGGTGGCTCTGCTGCACAGGAGAGCAGGAAAAAGATTGGAGAGCTACAGTGGTAGGGGATTCTATTGTAAGGGGAATAGATAGACATTTCTGCGGCTGCAATCGAGACTCCAGGATGCTATGTTGCCTCCTTGGTGCAAGGGTCAAGGGTGTCTCAGAGCATCTGCAGGACGTTTTGGAGGAGGAGGGTGAACAGCCAGCTGTTGCGGTGCATATATATACCAACGATATAGATAAAAAATGGGATGAGGTCCTACAAGCTGAATTTAGGGAGCTAGGAGTTAAATTAAAAAGTAGGACCTCAAAGATAGTAATCTCAGGATTGCTACCAGTGCCACATGCTAGTCAGAATAGGAATTACAGGATAGCTAAGATGAATGCGTGGCTTGAGGAGTGGTGCAGAAGGGAGGGATTCAAATTCCTGGGACATTGGAACCAGTTCTAGTGGAGGTGGGACCAGAACAACCCGGACGGTCTGCACCTGGGCAGGACCGGAATCAATGTCCTAGGGAGCGTGTTTGCTCGTGCTGTTGGGGAGGGGTTAAACTAATATGGCAGGGGGATGGGAACCTATGCAGGGAGACAGAGGGAAGTAGAATGGGGGCAGAAGCAAAAGATAGAAAGAAGAAAGTAAAAGTGGAGAGCAGAGAAACCCAAGGCAAAAATCAAAAAGGACCACATTGCAGCAAAATTCTAAAGGGGAAAAGTGTAGTAAAAAGACAAGCCTGAAGGCTCTCTGCCTCAATGCGAGCAGTATTCATAATAAGGTAGACGAATTAACTGCACAGGCAGCAATACGGTGGAGGAGGATTTCCTGGAGTGTATTAGGGATAGTTTTCTAGACCAATATGTCGAGGAACCAACGAGAGGGCTGGCCATCCTAGACTGGGTGATGTGTAATGAGAAAGGACTAATTAGCAACCTTGTCGGGCGAGACCCCTTGGGGAAGAGTGACCATAATATGGTAGAATTCTTTATTAAGATGGAGAGTGACACAGTTAATTCAGAGACTAGGGTCCTGAACTTAACGAAAGGTAACTTCGATGGTATGAGATGTGAATTGGCTAGAATAGACTGGCGAATGATACTTAAAGGGTTGACGGTGGCAAACATGTAAAGATCATGTGGATGAACTTCAACAATTGTACATCCCTGTCTGGAGTAAAAAAAAAAACGGGAAAGGTGGCTCAACCGTGGCTAACAAGGAAAATTAAGGATAGTGTTAAATCCAAGGAAGAGGCAAATAAATTGGCCAGAAAAAGCAGAAAACCTGAAGACTGGGAAAAGGTTAAAATTAGCAGAGGAGGACAAAGGAGGGGGAAAATAGAGTATGAGAGGAAGCTTGCTGGGAACATAAAAACTGACTGCAAAAGCTTCTATAGATATGTGAAGATAAAAGCATTAGTGAAGACAAACATAGATCCCTTGCAGTCAGAATCAGGTGAAATTATAATGGGGAACAAAGAAATGGCAGACCAGTTGAACAAATACTTTGGTTCTGTCTTCATGAAGGAAGACACAAATAACCTTCTGGAAATACAAGGGGACCGAGAGTCTAGTGAGAAGGAGGAACTGAAGGAAATCTTTATTAGGCGGGAAAGTGTGTTAGGGAAATTGATGGGATTGAAGGTCGATAATTCCCCAGGGCCTGATAGTTTGCATCTCAGAGTACTTAAGGAAGTGACCCTAGAAATAGTGAATGCATTGGTGATCATTTTCTAACAGTCTATCAACTCTGGATCAGTTACTATGGACAGGAGGGTAGCAAATGTAACACCACTTTTTAAAAAAGGAGGGAGAGAGACAATGGGTAATTATAGACTGGTTAGCCTGACATCAGTAGAGGGGAAAATGTTGGAATCAATTATTAAAAATGAAATAGTAGCGCATTTGGAAAGCAGTGACAGGATCAGTCCAAGTCGGCATGGATTTATGAAAGGGAAATCATGCTTGACAAATCTTGTGGAATTTTTTGAGGATGTAACTAGTAGAGTGAACAAGGGAGAACCAGTGGCTGTGGTGCATTTGGACTTTCAAGAGGCTTTTGACAAAGTCCCACATAAGAGATTAGTGTGCACATGGTGTTAGGGGTAATGTACTGACATGGATAGAGAACTGGTTGGCAGACAGGAAGCAGATAGTCGGGATAAAGGGGTCCTTTTCAGAATGGCAGGCAGTGACTAATGGGGTGCCGCAGGACTCAGTGCTCGGACCCCAGCTATTTATAATATACGTCAATAATTTAGATGAAGGAATTGAGTGTAATATCTCCAAATTTGCAGATAAGCTGGGTGGCAGTGTGAGCTATAAGGAGGATACTAAGAGGCTGCAGGGTGATTTGGACAGGTTAGGTGAATGGGCAAATGCATGGCAGATGCAGTATAATGTGGAAAAATGTCAGGTTATCCACTTTGGTGGAAAAACACGAAGGCAGAATATTATCTGAATGGCGGCAGATTTGGAAAAGGGGAGGTGCAACGAGGCCTGGGTGTCATGGTACATCAGTCATTGAAAGTTGACATGCAGGTACAGCAGGTGGTGAAGAAGGCAAATGGTATGTTGGCCTTCATAGCTAGGGTATTGAGCATAGGTGCAGGGATGTCTTACTGCAGTTGTACAGGGCCTTGGTGAGGCCTCACCTAGAATATTGTGTTCAGTTTTAGAAACATAGAAACATAGAAACATAGAAAATAGGTGCAGGAGTCGGCCATTCGGCCCTTCTAGCCTGCACCGCCATTCAATGAGTTCATGGCTGAACATTCAACTTCAGTACCCCATTCCTGCTTTCTCGCCATACCCCTTGAACCCCCTAGTAGTAAGGACCTCATCTAACTCCTTTTTGAATATATTTAGTGAATTGGCCTCAACAACTTTCTGTGGTAGAGAATTCCACAGGTTCACCACTCTCTGGGTGAAGAAGTTCCTCCGCATCTCGGTCCTAAATGGCTTACCCCTTATCCTTAGACTGTGACCTCCTAATCTGAGGAAGGACGTTCTTGCTATTGAGGGAGTGCAGCGAAGGTTCACTAGACTGAATCCTGGAATGGCAGGACTGACATATGAGGAGAGACTGGATCGACTGGGCCTGTATTCACTGGAGTTTAGAAGGATGAGAGGGGACCTCATAGAAACATATAAAATTCTGACAGGACTGGACAGGTTAGATGCAGGAAGAATGTTCCGGATGTTGGGGAAGAACCAGGGGACACAGTCTAAAGATAAGGGGTAAGCCATTTAGGACTGAGATGAGGAGAACCTTCTTCACTCAGAGAGTTGTTAACCTGTGGATTTCTCTACCCCAGAGAGTTGTTGATTCCAGTTCGTTGGATATATTCAAGAGGGAGTTAGATATGGCCCTTACGGCTAAAGGAGTATGGAGAGAAAGCAGGAAAGGGGTACTGAGGTGAATGATCAGCCATGATCTTATTGAATGGTGGTGCAGGCTCGAAGGGCCGAATGGCCTACTCCTGCACCTATTTTCTGTTTTCTGTTTCTATGTTTCTAAGTGCACATGGACCTGGCGAGGCCTCACAGAAACCGGTTTTTGGGGCGTGATGTGCATGCGCCGAAAACTAGCTTTTCCGATCTATCACGATTTCGAAAAACAGGTCCTCCGCATCCCCGGGAGAAGGTCATCCACGCGGGAGAGATTGGGCTATTTGCACAACTCATGCCCAGCGAATGTCCCTCAAACTTTTACGTCTGATAAAAGCAGGCGCATAGCTTACTTTTACCAGAGTAACACTTTTAAAACATATAAAAATTACATTTAAACACTCATTTTTATATTAAAAGCCCTGACCACTAAGGTAAGTTTATTTTTAACCTCATTAAAACACATTAAAAAAAAATTCCAAAACATATTTCTTTTTTCTAAAACATTTAATTATATTTAATTTCAATTAATTTTAAATATGTGAGGTGTTTTATTTATTTATTGTGCTGCGTTTCGGTGTTTTAAGAGTTTTTCTCACTGATAGTAATGGGAACTCGTACAAACGGCGTTCCCATTTTTATCAATGAGAATACTTCATCGTAATTGGTGATCCAAGCCTATCTGACTCCAGCATGTACGTATGTACCTGAAAGACATCTCCCCATGCGCTGCGCAGTGAATCTCGGTCTCCGACTGGGATCATACGTTCCTCCGGGACCACCAGGTACTTTCATGGACTTTACTCGGGTTGTAGTGGTGCGTATGAAGGAAGCCACCGACTGCAATTTTCCCCCATTAAGAAAGTAGTGGAGGGTTGGCAGTGCATATGGAGCCATGGCCCATATAAAGCATCACCCTCAGGAGAAGAGACAGTAGCCTAGTTGTTATAGCACTGGACTAGTAATCCAGTGATTGTGAGTTCAAATCCCACCATGACAAGTTGGAAAATTGATTAATCAAAGTCTGATGATTTGTGGGTGTTGTTGTGTATGGAGAAAGAGTCAGACTAAACACTGTGAGCTCAAAGTAAAGTGTGACGTTAGTCTTTTATTGCAGGTTTCCAGAGTGCCTCTCCAACCTGTGAAGCCTCCTTAAATACCTGTGCTCCCAGAGATTATGGGATCCCTGGGGATGCCAGAGGATGAGCCCTCTGGTGGCTGTACAGAGTAAATACAAGTTTACATATGTAACAACACTCTCCCGCAAAGTCAATGCGTAACTATTTACAATGTGAGTCGATCTGGGGCCCTACTTGCCCTGGTTGATCGTCTCGGTCTGCAAGCTGGTATTGTTGAATCATTTGCTGGGCCCTCGCTGGGCTTCTGTTCAGCTGGCCTTGCTGGGCTGCCTGGTGTGTTGGGCCCTGCTGGGCTGCTGTGGATGATGGGTTCTGCTTCGTGGCCAACCATGGTGCCGGTTGCCACTGGTGTGTATGTTGGGGGATCTAAAAAGGTAGGGTTCAAGGTGGGTTGCTCAGGATAGTCTGTGAATCTGAGTTTGATTTGGTCCAAGTGTTTCTGGTGAATGAGTCCACTCTTTGGCCATGACAGTGCCGGGAAGCCACTTAGGACCTTGTCCATAATTCAATACAAATACAGGATCATTGATTTCAATCTCGCGTGACACATTTGCGCTATTATGGTATGCACTTTGCTGAAGCCACCTGCTCTCGACCTGTTCATGTAGATCAGGGTGACCTAACGAGAGCCTTGTCTTAAGTGCTCATTTCATGAGCAGTTCAGCAGGTGGGATTCCAGTGAGTGAGTGAGGTCTCGTGCGGTAGCTAAGCAGGACTCGGGATAGGCGAGTCTGCAGTGAGTCTTCAGTTACCCTCTTCAAGCCTTGCTTGATGGTTTGCACTGCTCTCTCTGCCTGACCATTGGATGCTGGTTTAAACGGGGCAGATGTGACATGTTTGATCCCATTATAGGTCATGAATTCTCTGAACTCAGCACTGGTAAAACATGGCCCGTTGTCGCTCACCAGCACATCAGGTAGGCCGTGTGTGGCAGACATGGCCCGCAGGTTTTCAGTAGGAGCAGTGGACATGCTAATCAACATTATCTCACATTCAATCCACTTGGAGTACGCGTCTACAGCCACGAGGAACATTTTACCCAAGAACGGTCCTGCATAATGTTCCCCAGAACACGGTTTGGAAAGGCAAGACCATAAACATAACGGCGCCTTCCTGGGTACATTCCTTACCTGTGAGCATATATTCCATCTGTGAACACAGGACTCTAAGTCCGCATTGATACCGGGCCACCGCACGTGGGATCTGGCTATCGCTTTCATCATTACGATGCCTGGGTAGGTACTGTGGAGGTCATTGATGAAGGTATCTCTGCTCCTCTTGGGAACCACTACTCGATTGGCCCACAAAATGCAGTCTTCCTGTATAGACATTTCATCTTTGCGCCACCGGAATGGCTTTATCTCTTCCTGCATTTCCACTGGGACATTGGATCAGCTCCCGTGAAGCACACAGCTTTTGACTAGAGATAATAAGGGGTCCTGGCTTGTCCAGGTTTTGCTCTGCCGGGCGGTGACGGGTGATTTCTCACTCTCAAATGCTTCCATAACCATGGCTAGATCTGCGGGCTGCTCCATTTCCACCCCCATGGTGGGCAATGGCAGCCTACTGAGAGCATCGACGCAGTTTTCTTTGCCTGGCCTGTAATGGATGGTATAGTTGTATGCGGACAACATGAGCACCCATCTCTGGATGCAGGCCGATGCGTTGGTATTTATTCCTTTACTCTCAGAGAACAGGGCTATAGGTGGCTTATGGTCAGTTTCCAATTCGAATTTTAGCCCAAACAGGTATTGATGCATTTTCTTTACCCCATAAACACACGCTAACGCTTCTTTCTCAATCATGCTTTAGGCTCTCTCAGCCTTAGACATATTCCTGGATGCATAGGCGACGGTTGCATTTTCCAGAAATCATTACCTTGTTGCAATACACACCCGACGCCATATGACGACGCATCACATGCTAGTACCAAACCCTTACATGGATCATACACCACAAGCAATTTGTTTGATCATAACAATTTTCTCACATTTACAAAGGCATTTTCTTGGCTTTTGCCCCAAACCCATTCATCCCCTTTTCGTAGTAAGACATGCAGTGGTTCTAACAGTGTGCTGAGACCCGGTAAGAAGTTACCAAAATAGTTCAGGAGTCTCAGAAACGACCACAGCTCCGTCACGTTCTGTGGCCTCGGTGCGTTCTTGATTGCCTCCATCTTCACGTTGGTGGGCCTGATGCCGTCTGCTGCAATCCTCCTTCCAAGGAACTCCACTTCAGGTGCCAGGAAAATGCACTTCGAGCGTTTTAACCTGAGCCCCACGCGGTTGAGTCAACTAAAAACCTCCTCCAGGTTCTGCAGATGCTTGACTGTGTCCCAGCCTGTGACCAAGATGTCGTCCTGGAAGACCACGGTGTGTGGGACCGACTCCAGTAAACTTTCCATGTTTCTCTGGAATATCGCCGCTGCTGATCTGATTCCAAGCAGGCATCTGTTATAAATGAAAAGACCTTTGTGCATGTTGATGCAGGTGAGGGCCTTCGATGATTCCTCCAGTTCCTGCGATATGTAGGCTGAAGTCAGATCCAGCTTCGTGAACGACTTTCCTCCCGCCAGCGTTACAAAGAGGTCATCGGCCTTTGGTAATGGTATTGGTCCTGCAGGGAGAAACGATTGATAGTTACTTTGTAATCGCCACAGATTCTGAAGGTGCCGTCTCCCTTAAGGACTGGGACAATAGGACTGGCCCACTTGCTGAACTCGATTGGTGAAATTATGCCCTTTTGTTGCAGCCGGTCTAGCGCGATCTCTACCCTTTCTCTCATCATGTACGGTGTTGCTCTCGCCTTGTGATGGATGGGTCGCGCTCCCGGAATTAGGTGGATCTGCACTTTTGCTCCTTGGAATTTCCCGATGCCTGGTTCGAACAGCAAAGGAAATTTGTTTAAGACCTGGGGACACGAAGTGTCATCAGTGGGCGATTGCGCTCGGATGTCGTCCCAGTTGCAGCCTATCTTTCCCAGCCAACTCCTGCTGAGCAGCGTGGGACCATCACCCGGTACCACCCAGAGTGGTAGCTTGTGCACCGCTCCATCGTAGGAGACCTTTACTGTAGCACTGCCAATTACAGATATACGTTCTTTCGTGTAAGTTCTTAGTTTCATGCGAACTGGATTAAGACTGGCCTTGAGGCCTTGTTGCACCAGAACCTTTCGAAAGTCTTTTTGCCCATGATGGACTGGCTCGCGCCTGTGTCCAGCTCCATTGACACCGGGAGCCCATTTAGTTCAACATTCAGCATTATCGGGGATACTTTGGGGTGAATGTGTGCACCCCATGTACCTCTGCCTCCTCGATCTGAGGCTCTGGTTCATCGTGATCCTCCGTGGATCTGTCCTCCTTTGCAACGTGGTGGTTTGCAGGTTTAACAGGCTTAGCAGCTTGCCTGCACACTCATTGGAAGTGTCCCGTTGTTTCACAGCCCTTGCAAACGTACTCTTTGAAACAGCATGAATGGAGACGATGATCACCCCCGCAGCGCCAACAAGGTGTTAATGGCCTTGCATTCATCACCCTTGATGGTGGACTCTGAGACATCTGCGAACGTGTAGCTGCAGGTATGTGTGACCTGCCCTGTATGTTACAATTCGAAAACAACATCACTTTGTTCACAGTACTTGTAGCAGCACTTGTTTGCTGAGAGATTTGCTTCATATTGTCACTGGTGGCAATGAACGCCTGGGCTATCGCTTTGGCCTTACTCAAGATTGGGGTTTCTACAGTCAAAAGTTTGCGAAGTATGGTTTCGTGGCCAATGCCAGTATGAAAAAGTCTCTGAGCATGTGCTCCAAATGTCCTTCAAATTCGCAATGTCCTGCAAGGCGTCTTAGCTCGGCGACATAACTCGCCACTTCCTGGCCTTCAGACCTTTTGTAGGTGTGGAACCGGTACCTCGCTATCAGAATGCTTTCCTTTGGGTTCAAATGCTCTCGGACCAGTGTGCACAAATTGTCGTATGATTTCTCCGTGCGTTTCGCTGGAAAGAGCAGATTCTTCATGAGGCCATACATTGGTGCCCCACAGATGGTGAGGAGGATCGCCCTTCATTTGGCAGTGCTTCCCCTTCTAGCTCATTGGCCATGAAGTATTGGTCGAGTCGCTCCACAAAAGTTTCCCAATCATCTCCCTCTGAGAATTTCACCAAGATGCCCACTGTTCTCTGTATCTTTGGGTTCGCTATCTGTATCTTGTCGTCGGTTGTTGTGTATGGAGAAAGAGTCAGACTGATCACTGTGAGTTCAAAGTAAAGTGTGACGTTAGTCTTTTATTGCAAGTCTCCAGAGTGCCTCTCCAACCTGTGAAGCCTCCTTAAATACCTGTGCTCCCAAGGGATTATGGGATCCCTTGGGACTCCAAGGGATGAGCCCTCTGGTGGCTGTACAGAGTAAATACAATTTTACATATATAACAGGTGGCCCCATTAAATAAATTCCATTTTGTCATTAAAACCCTAATTGGTTCATTGATGTCCCTCAGAAAAGCAAACTTATTCCCCCATGCCTAGTCTGGCCTACATGTGATACCAGTCCCTATGCTAGATACCCTCAGGGCAACCAGGAATGGGCATTAATGCAGTGTTGCCTACTTGCCAGCAACAAACATCTCAAGAAAAGAAAAGGGAATGAACTAGCAAAGCAACAGAGCCAATGATATCTACTTTTTGGAAACCTTACTTGCAGGGTAGCCTGTATTTGGTTATGCTAAGAATACAGATTGCCTGGAGCCCCTTTAAGAGGATGTCAGCACTTCTTTAAATACTCAGCAGCTCATTCAAAGAGAATAATGGAACTTGTTTACAAATTCCTCCATGGCTTTGCCCCTCCCTGTTTCTTTAATCTTTTTCAGCCTCACAAGACGTCCGTGCTCCTCAAATTCTGCCCTCTTGAAAATCCCTCATTACAACTGCTTAACCATCAGTGGCCATGCCTTCAACTGCCTGGGCCTTCAGCTCTGGAACTCCCTCCCTAAACCTCTCCGCCTCGCTACCTCTCTACCTCTCTTTCCTCCTTTAAGACGCTCCTTAGAACCTACCTCTTTAACCATCTGCCGCAACTTCTTCTTTTGTAACTCGGTGTCAAACGTATCTGTTTTTTCTTGTAACACTGCTGTGAAGCACCTTGGGATGTTATACTATGTTAAAGCTGGGCAGAGGAAATGTTTCAAGGACACCCTCAAAGCCTCCTTGATAAAGTGCAACATCCCCACCGACACCTGGGAGTCCCTGGCCAAAGACTGCATTAATTGAAGGAAGAGCATCTGGGAGGGCGCTGAGCACCCTGAGTCTCGTTGCCGAGAGCATGCAGAAAACAAGCGCACGCAGCAGAAGGAGCGTACCCACCCACCCTTTCCTTCAACCACTGTCTGCCCCACCTGTGACTCAGATTGTAATTCCCATATTAGAGTGTTCAGTCACCTGAGAACTCACTTTTGGAGTGGAAGCAAGTCTTCCTCAATTTCGACCAACTGCCTATGAGGATGAAAGGTGCTATATAATAAAAGTTATTATTTTTTATTATTATATTCTTCCTTGCAAAGATAAGCGCTCATGTGGTTATTGCAGCTCCTTCATCGTCCTTACATTTACAGTAACTTTGTCTCATTTTTAGGGCACGGTGGAGGGATGCGATCCCAATAGTACAGTTTCATCTTTCATCGAGCTGAAAAGCTAACTGTTTTTCTCGCTCCACAGACCTGACCTGAGTATTTCCAGCATTAGGGACTGGATTTTCAGCTTCACTGATTTCGGGGCGGTAATGGCGATGGGGCGGTTCCGATACCGCCCGGAAAAATGTCTGTGCCCTTGTCTGCAAGTTTCGGCAAAGAATGAGGTTCCATGATCGGGGACGCTAAATCAGGCATTACAGCGCGAACTTTGAGCACCCAAGCCGAAAATAAAGGTGACCACTTTGCACATGCGCAGACGTGTTTCAGTTTTCCCGGGCGCAGTCGGGACTTTAGGGCGCGATGGTTTCCTGCGCACATGCGTAGATGACCCAGTCCACTTCTGAGACTTTGGGAGAGGTGGCGCAGCAAGAGGGCAGGCAGCATGCCAGAAGATTCTCTGAGAGGCTGCTGAGGCCTGAGTACGGACCGTTGAAACGAGGTGGTTTGCTCTCCATCTGTCTGGGGGAGGGAGGCCGTTGCCCAACATTTTCAAGCCGTTCATGGCATGAAATCGTGCAGGAGATGTCAGCGGCAGACACGGTGGCCGGGACTGGCACACAATGCCACAAGAAGTTCAACGACATCACGAGGGTCATCAGGGTGAGTGCCCTTCACATTTATGTAGGGCTGCGATCCTTCCAAGATCAATGGGACACACAATGTGGAACTGTCCCTTCTCAATGTGTTGAAGGCAATGGTGTAGGTCGCAGAATGCTGCCGAAAGCTGAGGGCTCACTTCCCCAGCCTTTGCCTCTGCATTCAGGATGTGCCTACCCTCTTGTGGCGAAATCATTGTCGAGCCTCCTTGCACTCCACTCCCACTGCTGATATGCATTTCCTAAACATCACTCTGAGCTGCTATGCTACCTGCCTCTCACCTCATCCCAATCTTTGGCAAACCTCAGTCAACAGCCACATCGATTGAAGTGAATACATTTGCACACCCACAAAGTGCCAGCTATTGAACTATGGAAGGCATATATGGCACAACAGGAGGTAGACCCTTACTGAATCCTCCTCATTGTTCTTATTGCAGACCAAGCTCTCCCACAGCAGATAGGAGCAGCAACGTACAGGCGGGGGGCAGCCAGAGCTGCTGGACCTAACGGATGTTCAACAATGAGTCTCGGCCTCATGGGCACCCCAGTTCGGACAGTGGCCTAGGGACGATGCCGAGCCCCCTTCGGGTACTGAGGCTATGCAAATGGAACACGCGACTCATGCGACTTCATTGACGCCTAGGTGCCGAAATTGCCCACCGCCCAAAATGAGGCTCACCTACTGGTTTCGTTGTGTTCTGGCCTGACTGTTTAAATTCAGCACTGCACTGGATTTTTTTGGAGCGGGGCGGAAGTGCCCTCATCATGGGGCGGAAGTGGGAGCGGAGCGGAGCAGCTGAAGTTGTCAGTTATCAGCGCTGCGTCCCAACGTCCCTCCCCAACAGTTAAAGGGGAGGGCCACTGCAAACCCAGCAGCCACTTTAGTGGCAAACACTGGGCCACCAGGGAGGGATTTGGCTGGGCCAGTGGCCATAATTGTCAGACCGACCTGGCAGTTGGTAAAATCCTGGAACTCCCTCCCGAACAGCACTGTGGGAGCGCCTTCACCACACGGACTGCAGCGGTTCAAGAAGGCAGCTCACCACCACCTTCTCAAGGGCAAATAGGGATGGGCAATAAATGCTGGCCCTGCTAGTGATGTCCACACCCCAGGAACACAGTCTTTTAAATATCCACAATCCTCTGGTGCAAAGCCAGGAGACAACAACCAATCCAACAAACAACTCCAATGGTTAAAAAAAGCTGCGACTTTTATTTTCAGCGAATGGATTATTAATCAAAATGTCGAAAGACAAAGATGAGCGAGGGGTGGAAGAGAATATAGCTTTTTGATTGTGGGATAGCCTTGAATCTGTTTGTAATAGGATATAAAATAAGCAGATACAAACATCAGTGGCTGTGCTTACATTCATCACAGCTAAATGCTTCTGAGATATGTGTTGTGACAGCTTTAATCTTCCAGAGAATATTTAGCAAAACTGGCAAGTTGGTGGGTGTCAGAACTCATCCTTGCACTTGCACAGTGATTAGGTCTGTAAAGAACAGACTATTCCAGACTTTGCTGAAGCACTTCACGCAGCATTCCCCAATTATATTGAAAGAAAATAGGCAGCTGTGCCTCTGTTATTAGAAATGCCAACGCAATGTCGGTTGTCAGACATCAAAGGGAAACGCCATTTTTGGATTTTACATTTTTTTTAGTTATTCATTCACAGAATGTGGGCATCGCTGTCTAGACTGGCACATATTGCCCAATCCCAATCGCCCGAGAGAAGGTGGTGGTGAGCCTTGTTCTTGAACCGCTGCAGTCCTGTGTGGTGAAGGTACTCCCACAGCGCTGTTAGTGAGGGATTTTGACCCAGCGACAATGAAGGAACGGCGATGTATGTCCAACTCAGGATGGTGGGGGACTTGGAGGGGATTTTGTGCATGATGATTTTGGATGAGGATGGAACCTTCCCCCACACCCCGAAGTTCCTGGACAAACCTTGGGGAAAGGGTGTAACTGGGGGCGGAGCAGAACTTCTGGCCTACTGGCTGATGATGCCCTTGATGACACTTGCTGGAGGTTAGAAGAACAAAAGAGCATAAGAAATAGGAGCAGAAGTAGGCCATACGGCCCCTTGAGCCTGCTCTGCCATTTGATATGATCATGGCTGATTCGATCATGGATTCAGATCCACTTCCCTGTCCAATCACCATAACCCCTTATTCCCTTATCAGTTAAGAAACTGTCATAGAAACATAGAAACATAGAAAATAGGTGCAGGAGGGGGCCATTTGGCCCTTCGAGCCTGCACCACCATTCAATATGATCATGGCTGATCATTCACCTCAGTAGCCCTTTCCCGCTTTCTCTCCATACCCCTTGATCCCTTTAGCTGTACGGGCCATATCTAATTCCCTCTTGAAAATATCCAATGAACTGGCATAACGACTCTCTGCAGCAGGGAATTCCACAGGTTAACAACTCTCAGAGTGAAGAAGTTCCTCCTCATCTCAGTCCTAAATGGCCTATCCCTTATCCTAAGACTGTGTCCCCTGGTTCTGGACTTCCCCAACATCGGGAACATTCTTCCCACATCTAAACTGTCCCGTCCCATCAGAATCTTATATGTTTCTATGAGATCCCCTCTCATCCTTCTAAACTCCAGTGTATAAAGGCCCAGTTGATCCAGTCTCTCCTCATATGTCGGTCCTGCCATCCCTGGAGTCAGTCTGGTGAACCTTCGCTGCACTCCCTCAATAGCAAGAACGTCCTTCCTCAGATTAGGAGACCAAAACTGAACACAATATTCCAGGTGAGGCCTCACCAAGGCCCTGTACAATTGCAGTAAGACCTCCCTGCTCCTATACTCAAATCCCCTAGCTATGAAGGCCAACTTGCCATTTGCCTTCTTCACCGCCTGCTGTACTTGCATGCCAACTTTCAATGACTGATGAACCATGACACCCATGTCTCGTTGCACCTCCCCTTTTCCTAATCTGCCACCATTCAGATAATATTCTGCCTTTGTGTTTTTGCCACCAAAGTGGATAACCTGACATTTATCCACATTATACTACATCTGCCATGCATTTGCTCACTCACCTAACCTGTCCAAATCACCCTGCAGCCTCTTAGCATTCTCCTCACAGCTCACACCACCTCCCAGCTTAGTGTCACCTGCAAACTTGGAGATACTACACTCAATGTCTTCCAAATGATTAATGTATAATGTAAAGAGCTGGGGTCCCAGCACTGAGCCCTGCGGCACTCCACTAGTCACTGGCTCCCATTCCGAAAAGGACTCGTTTATCCCGACTCTCTGCTTCCTGTCTGCCAACCAATTCTCTATCCCCGCCAGTACATTACCCCAAAACCATGTGCTTTGATTTTTCACACCAATCTCTTATGTGGGACCTTGTCAAAGGCCTTTTGAAAGTCCAAATACACCACATCCACTGGTTCTCCCTTGTCCACTCTACTAGTTACATCCTCAAAGAATTCCAGAAGATTTGTCAAGCATGATTTCCCTTTCATAAATCCATGCTGACAAGGACCGATCCTGTCACTGCTTTCCAAATGCGCTGCTATTTCATCCTTAATAATTGATTCCAACATTTTCCTCACTACTGATGTCAGACTAACCTGTCGATAATTACCCGTTTTCTCTCTCCCTCCTTTTTTAAAAAGTGGTGTTACATTTGCTACCCTCCAGTCCGTAGGAACTGATCCAGAGGCGACAGACTGTTGGAAAATGATCATTAATGCATCCACTATTTCTAGGGCCACCTCCTTAAGTACTCTGGGATGCAGACAATCAGGCCCTGGGGATTTATCGGCCTTCAATCCCATCAATTTCCCCAACACAATTTCCCGCCTAATAAGGATATCCTTCAGTTCTTCCTTCTCACTCGACCCTCGGTCCCCTAGTACATGCGGAAGGTCATTTGTGTCTTCCTTCGTGAAGACAGAACCAAAGTATTTGTTCAACTGGTCTGTCATTTCTTTGTTCCCTATTATTAATTCACCTGAGTCCGACTGCAAGGACCTACATTTGTCTTCACGAACCTTTTTCTCTTCACATATCTATAGAAGCTTTTACAGTCAGTTTTATGTTCCCGGCAAGCTTCCTCTCATACTCTAATTTCCCCCTCCTAATTAAACCCTTTATCCTCCTCTGCTGAATTCTAAATTTCTCCCAGTCCTCGGGTTTGCTGCTTTTTCTGGCCAATTGATATGCCTCTTCCTTGGATCTAACACGATCCTTAATTTCCCTTGTTAGCCACGGTTGAGCCATCTTCCCTGTTTTATTTTTACTCCAGACAGGAATGTACAACTGTTGAAGTTCATCCATGTGATCTATAAATGTTTGCCATTGCCTATCCACAGTTAACCCTTTAAGTATCATTTGCCAATCTCTTCTAGCCAATTCGCGACTCATGCCATCGAAGTTAGCTTAAATTTATTCAATGACCCAGCTTCCACAGCTCACTGAGGCAGTGAATTCCACAGATTTACCATCCTCTGAGAGAAGGAATTCCTCCTCATCTCAGTTTTAAATGGGCGGCACCCTAGTTCTAGTCTCCTCCATCAGTGGAAACATCCTCTCTGCATCCACCTTGTCAAGCCTCCTCATAATCTTATACATCTCGATAAGATCACCTCTCATTCTTCTGAATTCCAATGAGTAGAAGCCCAACCTTCTCAACCTTTTCTCATAAGTCAACCCCCTCATCTCCGGAATCAACCTTTGGGCATGGGGCTATTGTTTGTAAATGTTTGCGGCAGGGGAGGAGGTGACCTCGCTTGCTTGTTGCTAGACTGGGGTGACTGACAAGCAAGGTTCCTTCTCAATGGTGTCAGTGGGCCTGGGGTCTGGGTAACGATCATCACAATTGTTTTGCACTGCACGTTTTTTTCTGACGGTTTTGGTTCTGCATTGGCGAAACCGACCTTTAAATTTTCAGACCGCCCCATCTTCCAAACGCTCCAGCAACACTGGTTTCTAGGGACTCACAGGCAGCCCTAGTGTCCAACAGAAGGGCAGAGTTGAGCAAAAATATTTTGAATCAAGGATTTCCTTCAATTAATCAACTTGCATTTATATATCATCTTTAACGTAGCAAAACATCCCAAGGCACTAAAATAGGATTATCGTGCCACCTAACCCTTTGTGAGCAGGCTGCACCCATTTCTGAAACTGCCAGGATTTCTGATGTTAACTGAAGCAAGGAAGGAAGTCTTGCATTTCTATAGCACCTTTCATGACCTCAGGACATTTGATAGCGCTTTACAGCCAATGAAGTCCTTTTGAAGTGTAGTCACTGCTGTAATGTAGGAAATATAGAAGCCAAGTTTGCACTCAGCTAGGTCCCACAAACAACCATCATCATCATAGGCAGTCCCTCGAAATCGAGGAAGAATGGCTTTCACTCTAAAAGTGCTCAGCAAGGTCCCACAAACAGCCCCTGTGATAATGACCAGATAATCTGTTTTTCGTGATGTTGATTGAGGGATAAATATTGACCAGGACACTGGGGATATCTCCCCTGCTCTTCTTCAAAATAGTGCCATGGGATCTTTTACATTCATCTGAGAGGGCAGAAGGGGTCTCGAATTATGGTCTCATCTGAAAAATGGCATCTCAGACAATACAGCGCTCCCTCAGTACTGCATTGGAGTGCCAGTCTAGATAAGGCGCACAAGTCTCTGGAGCGGGATTTGTTTGTACCCACAACCTTCTTACTCAGAGGCGAGAGTGCTATCCACTGAGCCATGGCTGACACTTGTTAATAGTTGTAACACCCTGACTGAACCATGTTTCAACTTCCTGCCCCCATAATGCCATAGAGCTGCCCTCCACAGCCCCAAGAATTTCGGGATCAAGATTGTCAATTTATGAAATGCAGATTCTTGGAATCCAAAGATTCATGACGTGTCTGTATGAAATAAGATGCTAATAAGCTAGAATGCATGTAAATGCCTTAAAGCAGGGAAGGAGTGCAAAATATACCTCTCATATCACATTCCTTGCTGTCACAATATTGTCACAAAAGGAAGAATTCCATTACAACTTCCATCATCCCTTCTCTCAATCAGTGCTCCCATTTCCAAGGGCGTCCCCACTTCCAGAAATTGTTTTAATTTTCATATGATTTCCTGTAAGGAATGTGAATCGAGGAACATAGGGACAGGAGTAGGCCATTCAGCATTTCAAGTCTGTTCCGCTATATAATCAGATCATGGCTGATTTGTACCTCCACTCCTTTGACCCGACTTTCAACCATATGTTGATACCCTTACCGAACAAAAATTTGTCGATCTCAGTCTTGAAAATTTCAATTGACCTAAATATGGGCAAAGAATTTCCTGCAGTCCATCATCGGATTTCCAGAGCCAACTGAATCTATGAAAGTGATGGTTTATTTCCTTGGATGAAATTAATGATATTAGGGAAGGGGGAGTTTAAGATCTTAGCATCCTTTCTCTCCCAGCCTACAACCTTAGCTCCCAACACTCTGTGGGCTCAAGTTTCGGCCTGAGTTGCTCCTATCTTTTTGGAGCAACTAGTTTAGAATGGAGCATCTTAGAAATTGCAATTATTGGCATTTAGTTTGCTACAGTTCTAGTGAGTTACAATAGTTTCATTGTAGAACAGATTTTTTTTTCAAAAGGGGCCGTGTCCAGCCACTTACGCCTGTTTTGCAAGTTTAGGCAGCGAAAACTTACTCCAAACTAACTTAGAATGGAGTAAGTGTAGATTTTTGTACGCTCAGAAAAACATTGCGTACACTTTATAAATTAGTGCAATAAAGGTGCAGCAGTTATCATGGGTGACTTTAATATGCATAAGATTAGGCTAACCAAACTGGAAGCAATACGGTGGAGGAGGATTTCCTGGAGTGCATAAGGGATGGTTTTCTAGACCAATATGTCGAGGAACCAACTAGAGGGGAGGCCATCTTAGACTGGGTGTTGTGTAATGAGAGAGGATTAATTAGCAATCTCATTGTGCGAGGCCCATTGGGGAGGAGTGACCACAATATGGTGGAATTCTACATTAGGATGGAGAATGAAACAGTTAATTCAGAGACCATGGTCCAGAACTTAAAGAAGGGTAACTTTGAAGGTATGAGGCGTGAATTGGCTAGGATAGATTGGCGAATGATACTTAAGGGGTTGACTGTGGATGGGCAATGGCAGACATTTAGAGACCGCATGAATGAACTACAACAATTGTACATCTCTGTCTGGCGTAAAAATAAAAAAGGGAAGGTGGCTCAACCGTGGCTATCAAGGGAAATCAGGGCTAGTATTAAAGCCAAGGAAGTGGCATACAAATTGGCCAGAAATAGCAGCGAACCTGGGGACTGGGAGAAATTTAAAACTCAGCAGAGGAGGACAAAGGGTTTGATTAGGGCAGGGAAAATAGAGTACGAGAGGAAGCTTGCAGGGAACATTAAATGGACTGCAAAAGTTTCTTTAGATATGTAAAGAGAAAAGGTTAGTAAAGACAAATGTAGGTCCCCTGCAGTCAGAATCAGGGGAAGTCATAACGGGGAACAAAGAAATGGCAGACCAATTGAACAAGTACTTTGGTTCGGTATTCACTAAGGAGGACACAAACAACCTTCCGGATATAAAAGGAGTCAGAGGGTCTCGTAAGAAGGAGGAACTGAGGGAAATCCTTATTAGTCAGAAAATTGTGTTGGGGAAATTGATGGGATTGAAGACCGATAAATCCCCAGGTCCTGATGGACTGCATCCCAGAGTACTTAAGGAGGTGGCCTCGGAAATAGCGGATGCATTGACAGTCATTTTCCAACATTCCATAGACTCTGGATCAGTTCCTAGCGAGTGGAGGGTAGCCAATGTAACCCCACTTTTTAAAAAAGGAGGGAGAGAGAAAACAGGGAATTATAGACCGGTCAGCCTGACATCAGTAGTGGGTAAAATGATGGAATCAATTATTAAGGATGTCATAGCAGCGCACTTGGTAAGAGGTGACATGATAGGTCCAAGTCAGCATGGATTTGTGAAAGGGAAATCATGCTTGACAAATCTTCTGGAATTTTTTGAGGATGTTTCCAGTAGAGTGGACAAGGGAGAACCAGTTGATGTGGTATATTTGGACTTTCAGAAGGCTTTCGACAAATTCCCACACAAGAGATTAACGTGCAAAGTTAAAGCACATGGGATTGGAGGTAGTGTGCTGACATGGACTGAGAACTGGTTGTCAGACAGGAAGCAAATAGTAGGAGTAAATGGGGACTTTTCAGAATGGCAGGCAGTGACTAGTGGGGTACCGCAAGGTTCTGTGCTGGGGCCCCAGCTGTTTACATTGTACATTAATGATTTAGACGAGGAGATTAAATGTAGTATCTCCAAATTTGAGGATGACACTAAGTTGGGTGGCAGTGTGAGCTGCGAGGAGGATGCTATGAAGCTGCAGAGTGACTTGGATAGGTTAGGTGAATGGGCAAATGCATGGCAGATGAAGTATAATGTGGATAAATGTGAGGTTATCCACTTTGGTGGTAAAAACAGAGAGACAGACTATTATCTGAATGGTGACAGATTAGGAAAAGGGGAGGTGCAACGAGACCTGGGTGTCATGGTACATCAGTCATTGAAGGTTGGCATGCAGGTACAGCAAGCGGTTAAGAAAGCAAATGGCGTGTTGGCCTTCATAGCAAGGGGATTTGAGTACAGAGGCAGGGAGGTGTTGCTACAGTTGTATAGGGCTTTGGTGAGGCCACACCTGGAATATTGTGTACAGTTTTGGTCTCCTATTAAGGGAGTACAGCGAAGGTTCACCAGACTGATTCCTGGGATGGCGGGACTGACATATCAAGAAAGACTGGATCAACTGGGCTTGTATTCACTGGAGTTCAGATGAATGAGAGGGGATCTCATGGAAACATTTAAAATTCTGACGGGTTTAGACAGGTTAGATACAGGAAGAATGTTCCCAATGTTGGGGAAGTCCAGAACCAGGGGTCATAGTCTAAGGATAAGGGGTAAGCCATTTAGGACCGAGATGCGGAGGAACTTCTTCACCCAGAGAGTGGTGAACCTGTGGAATTCTCTACCACAGAAAGTTGTTGAGGCCAATTCACTAACTATATTCAAAAAGGAGTTGGATGTAGTCCTTGCTACTAGGGGGATCAAGGGATATGGCGAGAAAGCAGGAATGGGGTACTGAAGTTGCATGTTCAGCCATGAACTCATTGAATGGCGGTGCAGGCTCGAAGGGCCGAATGGCCTACTCCTGCACCTATTTTCTATGTTTCTATGTTTCTATGTTTCTAATTAGGCATAGGGAATGAGAGATGGCGGGGGGAGGGGAAGAGAAGTTATGGAATTTTACAAGCATTTAACACTTTCACTTCTACAAATAAAGAGCCATCCTAAATAATAACTGATAAATAATGCAAATAAAAAACACATTGAATTTTCCTACCTGTCTGAAGCAGCAGCAGCAGCAGCCTTCGAGCTGCGAAGATTTAGGCCGTTCTGCCAGTGGACAGGGGTGGTATCAGGGCACCCACAGCGACAGCAGCAGCATGTTTGTATCACCTGCGCATGCTCCAATGCGCATGCGCAGGGCTTCCGGCACGAAATCTGCTGCTTTGAGGTAACCCCGCCCCTCTATCGGCAGATCTTTGGCGCCATCCTTTGGCCCCACCCCCCACAGATGCTGTATTCCGTGTCGAGCTGGAATGGGCCCGATTTGGAGCGCAGAATGCCGAGGTAGGCATTAGGCGCACTTTTTATTCCACGAAACAGGTGTGCCTCTCGGAAGTGCGCCATTCTGAAGGAGACCTGAAACTTGCTCCCTGTATTGCTGTCTGTTCCCCACTTCTTCCAACTCACCAGTGAAGAATGAATTGGTTATCATAGATTGGGAAGATTCATTAAAAGGCATGACGGTGGATAAGCAATGGCTTACATTTAAGGAACGAATGCATGAATTGCAACATTTATACATTCCTTTCTGGCGCAAAAACGCAAAAGGAAAAGTGGCCCAAACATGGTTAACAAAATAATTTAAGGATAGTATTAGATCCAAAGAAGAATCATACAAAGTTGCCAGAAAAAGTAGCAAACCTGAGGATTGGGAGCAGTTTAGAATTTAGCAAAAAGGACCAAGAGATTGACTAAGAGGGGAAAAATAGAGTATGAGAGTAATTTTGCATGGAACATAAAAACTGACTGCAAAAATTTCTACAAATACGTAAAAAGAAAAAGATTAGTGAAGAAAAATTTAGGTTCTTTACAGTCAGAAATGGGAGAATTTATAATGGGGAACAAGGAAATGGCAGAACAATTAAATAAATACTTTGGTTCTGTCTTCACGGAAGAGGACACAAATAACGTTTCAGAAATGCTAGGGAACCAAGGGTCTACTGAGCAAGAGGAATTAAAGGAAATGATTATTAGTATGAAAATAGTGCTGGAGAAACTAATGAGACTAAAAGCTGATAAATCCCCAGGTCCTGATAATCTGCATCCCAGAGTACTAAAAGAGGTAGCCATGGAAATAGTGGATGCTTTGCTTGTCATCTTCCAAAATTCTATCGATTATGGAACAGTTCCTGCAGATTGGAGGGTGGCAAATGTAACCCCACTATTTAAAAAAGGAGGGAGAAAGAAAACCGGGAACTACAGACCGGATAGCCTGACATCAGTAGTAGGGGAAATGCTAGAGTCTATTATAAAGGATGTGATAACGGGACACTTAGATAATATCAACAGGATTCGACAAAGTCAACATGGATTTATGAAAGGAAGATCGTGTTTGACAAACCTACTGGAGTTTTTTGAAGAATTAACTGATAGAATAGATAAGGGAGAACCAGTGGATGTAGTGTATTTGGATTCTAAGAAGGCCTTTGATGAAGTCCCACATAAGAGGTTAGTGTGCAAAATTAAAGCACATAGGATTGGGGGTAATGTATTTGCATGGATTGAAAATTAGTTAACTGACAGGAAACAGAGAGTAGGAATAAACGAGTCTTTTTCGGGGTAGCGTGCAGTGACTAGTGTGCACCACAGGAATCAGTGCTTGGGCCCCAGCTATTCACAATATATATAAATGATTTGGATGAGGGAACCAAATGTAATATTTGCAAGCTTGCTGATGACACAAAACTAAGTAGGATTGTGAGTTGTGAGGAGGACACAAAGACGCTGCAAGGCGATTTAGATAGGTTGAGTGAGTGGGCAAACACATGGCAGATGCAGTATAACATGGATAAATGTGAAGTTATCCACTTTGGTAGGAAAAACATAAAGACAAAGTATTATTTAAATGGTGATAGCTTGGGAAATGTCGATGTGCAAAGGGACCTGGATGTCCTTGTACACCAGTCATTGAAAACAAACATGCAGGTGCAGCAAGCAGTTAGGAAGGCAAGTGGTATGTTGGCCTTCATTGCAAGAGGATTTGAGTACAGGAGCAAGGATGTCTTACTACAGTTATACAGGGCCTAGGTGAGACCACACCTGGAGTATTGTATGCAGTTTTGGTCTCCTTACCTAAGAAAGGATATAGTTGCCATAGAGGGATTGCAGCGAAGATTCACAGACTGATTCCTGGGATTGCAGGACTGTCATATGAGGAGAGATTGGGTCGACTAGGCCTGTATTCACTCGAGTTTAGAAGAGGGAGAGTGGATCTCATTGAAATTTATAAAATTCTGACGGGGTTGGACAGACTGGATGCGGGGAGGATGTTTCTCCTGGCTGGGAAGTCTAGAACAAGGGGTCACAGTCTCAGGATACGCGGTAGGAAATTTAAGGACCAAGATGAGGAGAAATTACTTCACTCAGGGTGGTGAACCTGTGGAATTCTCTACGACAGAAGGCTGTGGTGGCCAAGTCACTGAATATATTTAAGAAGGAGTTAGATTTCTAGACATAAAAGGCATCAAGGGGTCTGGAGAGAAAGCAGAAATATGGTGTTGAGATAAAGGATCAGCCATGATCATATTGAATGGTGGTGCAGGCTCGAAGGGCCAAATGGCCTAGTACTGCACCTATTTTATATGTTTCTATAAGATATATCTTCCATTCGCTGTGCTTCTGATCTTTGGTAATCTGTCAAAAACTATTTCACTTTGCTAAGTCCATGAAATAGTTAAGGATGAAACTGAGAGACCTATGAGTCATAATACACCTAATACCCAATGTGTCCAACCAATGCAGAACAGCCATCAACAATGTTGTGTATGCAATAACTCAAAAGACTGAATACTGTAAACTCCGAACAGGTACAAACCTGGCTCTACTTTATTAGGGCCCAAAGTGATCACATTACAAGATGGCTGGCCTTTTATACCTGGGCCACACATACGTGCGCACAGCCAAATGACCTCCGACAGTGGTGCCATCTGGTGGCTAGTAAAACCAAGCATACATACATGACAAACAAAGACAGTCAAATGTTTGAAGTACCCTGTGTTCGCTGGTCTATATTTTAAAAATTCTCATCCTCATTTTCAAATGCCTCTATGGCCTCGTCCCACCCTTTCTCTGCAACCTCCTCCAGCCCTACAACCCTCCGAGATCTCTGCGCTTCTCCAATTCTGCCTTCTTGCGCATCCCTGATTTTCATCGCTCCACTATTGATGGCTGTGCCTTCAGCTGCCGGGGTCCTAAGCTCTGGCATTTCCTCCCTAAACCTCTCTGCCTCTCCGTCTCTCTCTCCTTCTTTAAGATGCTCCTTAAAATCTACCGCTATGACCAAGCTTTTAGTTACCGGTCCTAATATCTCCATATGTGGCTTGGTGTCAATTCTTGTCAGATGATGTTCCTGTGCAGCGTCTCGGGACGTTTTACTATGTTAAAGGCGTTATATAAATACAAATTGTTGTTACGACACCATTTACAAATTACTTTACAATAATCACTATTAAATTCCATGTATCATTGACAAGACACTCTTGGTAACAGGATAAACTATTAAAAGGTTTATTCACAAATAGAATTATTTGCAGAAGCATGGAACATAGGTAAGATATTGAACATCACAACACAATAACAGGGGATAGACTTTGACTATGTACAATAGTGTAAAATGACAAGTCAGCAGCTTTTGAAGTCAATGGAAACACAAATTGAGAGTGATGAATCAGCGGTGAGATGAGGCGAATATTTTTAGGTAGCGATTGCTGTGTTCTGGAATTCACTGGCTGAAAGGGCGGTGGAAGCAGATTCAATAGTATCTTATGAGGAAAGAGCAGGGGTTGTGGGATGAATTGGATAGAAAGCAAAAAGAAAGATTTGCATTTATATAGCGCCTTTCACAATCACCGGACGTCTCAAAGCACTTTACAGCCAATTAAATACTTTTGGAGTGTAGTCACTGTTGTAATGTAGGAAACGCAGTAGCCAATTTGTGCACAGCAAGCTCCCACAAACAGCAATAGGATAATGACCAGATAATTTGTTTTTGTTATGTTGATTGAGGGATAAATATTGGCCAGGACACCAGGGATAACTCCCCTGCTCTTCTTCGAAATAGTGCCATGGAATCTTTTACGTCCACCTGAGAGGGCAGACAGGGCCTCAGTTTAAGGTCTCATCTGAAAGATGGCACCTCTGACAGTGCACCCTTAGCACTGAATTGGATGGTCAACCTAGATTTTGTGTGCTTGTGTTGCTGAAGTGTGACTTGAACCCACAAGCTCTGACTCAAAGGCAAGTGTGCTACCCACTGAGCCACAGATGACACTTTAAGCTCTTTCAAAGAGCCGGCATAGACATGAGGAGCTGAGTGGCCTCCTTCTGCACTGTATCATTCTACGATTCCACGTGACACAGACTGCCGACGCGCGATCACCCATTTTACACTATCGCACAAAACCGCAATCTACCCCCAAGAGACTGGAAACAGATTGCAAGGAGTTAATTAGAATAGGGCAGTGAGTCAAGCCTTCGAATTCTTCCTGCAAGATTGGAGATAAAGTAGCACTCATAAAAGATTTACAATGTCACTACTGGGCAAAAGCAGAATCTAGTCTCAGAATTTATTGCATGTTCTCAAAATTACAGGCTTAATGTGAGACTGCACCACTAACACACGCACACCCGCAGGGCGAGATTGCCTGCCATTGCAATAGTGTTTGCACCTGAAATTAAAACAGAAAATGCTGAAAATAACTCAGCAGGTCCGGCAGCGTCTGTGCAGAGGGGAAGGCGGTGTTAACATTTCAGATCGATAATCTCTCACCAGGGCTCAGACGGAATGTCATCGATCTGAAACGTGAACCCTACCGTTCCCTCTCTGCTGACGTTGCCTGGACTGCTGAGTTGTTTCCAGCATTTTCTGTTTCAATTACAGATTTCCTGCATCCGCAGTATTTTGCTTCAGGGGCATATGAAGAAAGACTGGATCGACTAGGCTTATATTCACTGGAACTTAGAAGAATGAGAGGGGATCTCATAGAAACATATAAAATTCTGACAGGATTGGACAGGTTAGATGCAGGAAGAATGTTCCCGATGTTGGGGACATCCAGAACCAGGGGTCACAGTGTAAGGATAAGGGGTAAGCCATTTAGGACCGAGTTGAGGAGAAACTTCTTCATTCAGAGAACTGTGAACTCTACCACAGAAAGTTGTTGAGGTCAGTTTGTTAGATATATTCAAAAGGGAGTTAGATGTGGCCCTTAGGGCTAAAGGGATCAAGGGGTATGGAGAGAAAGCAGGAATGGGGTACTGAAGTTGCATGATCAGCCATGATCATATTGAATGGTGGTGCAGGCTCGAAGGGTCGAATGGCCTACTCCTGCACCTATTTTCTATGTCTAGGTTTCCATGTATCTAAATAGCTATTGGCGGGTCTTAGGCAAGCCCCAAATGAAAGTCTTCTTGTGTTTTTCTTAGGTTAGATCTTAGACACACTCCAGGTCGAGATTAGAAGTAGATTTGTCTAGATTGGAGTTGGAAGTACGTGTGGGAGTTAATTTTGAATTTTGTAAGGGGTTGTCCCAGGGGTCAGGTTCACCTCTGACGTACTTGAGCGGTTTGAATCGCTCCCACTCCCTTGGGTTCTAGACTCTGGATTTATTTGGGGGGTTTGATAAAGTGCAAAGGACAACTGGTTTGATGCAAATGAACTTTGATTTTATTACAGACAAGAAAATACAATGTCAAACTTATAACCACACTAATAAAGAACAATACATTACATATTCAAAGGGGGTTACAGTAAAAATTACACCACCCACCTCCCAATACCTAATCCTAGCTAAGTTAGACTCCAGGGCAGGCAGGAACTAAGCTTACCAATCCTTTCTGGTCAGTTCACGGTAGTTCGCGATTTTGGGGTTTGTTGAGTTCTGTAGGTTCTGCTTGCCATACCCCGAACGTCGGAGAAGACTTCTTACTGCACAATCTTCAGTTGGGTTGAGTCCGCTGATGCGGTAAGGCGTGTTTTGGAGCTATGGGCTAAGTACCCAGTTTCCTTTGTTAGAAATAGGTTCAAAGTTTCTTTAGGTAATGTTTTCACCTGTTGGTAGTCAGGACTTAGATTGTAGAGTGGAAACTTTCGATTCTTCGGTTTCTTTCTGTTGGAGTTTTGTTTCGAGTTTGGTCGATCGAGGTGGTTTTTCGGTGGTACCACGTTGGCTGTGGTCGGTTGCTGCCGCGTTGGTGATGTTCTTCCTTCCTTTTGGACTTCTGGACTTTGAGGCTGGACAAGTTAGTTTACAACTGTCGTGTTGGTTTCTCTCCCTTCTGATGACATAGGCACTGTATGGCACACGCGTAGTATGGCATCTGGCGTAGTATGGCATTCCCTCTGTTAAAACAGGGGGCCAGTTATACGGTTTGAGTTGTACTAATTTTTGCGCCAAATCAGTCCAGAACTCTTTGTTTAAATTTGGCGGGCTTGACATTTCTTTGTAATGGGCTCATTAAAAGTTACTATGTCTTGGGTGGGTTGCTCTTCTAAATCTGTTTCCTGATGGAAATATTAGCTTGGTAATCGCAATATCCTTTTGTGCTTGGTTTTTGCATATAGGCTGTAGCAGGCCCTTTGTTCTTATTCATGTTGAAGATGGCTTTTCTCGGTTCAGTTCGATGGCTGGCCATCTCTGAGTTATTGTTGTAATGTTAATGTCTCTTGTGAGGAAGGGTTTTCGAGTATCCACTCCTGCAGACAATTTACCTTAGTCCCAATACCCACACAGTTCCAATAATCAAGTTGGCTTCTTTAGTTCCTTAGGCCCGCCCACAGACTTGAATTTGTCTTGTAAAAGTCCAAAATTCGATTAAAGTTCGTAGTTTCTTCCATAAGCACTTTAGGATTTCAAACTTTCCAGTAGATAGTCCCAAATTAAATTTCCTTTCCAATGAGCCCAAACACTGGGGGGGGGGGGTTCCCGCAAATTTTGGCCTTTCAGTCCCCGCTGTGACACTCTACATACTTGAGTGTCAAGCAAGGTAAGCAAAATTCCTGATCCCGAGAGTCAACCTTCCCCGCATTTATACCAGCTAAACATTAACGTGCATCCCCCTTTAAAATGCAATGCAATTCAAAGGCAAATACAATCACTACAATTCGGTGACAGCAGAGAGGGGGTACGATGCCCCTCCTTTACTCGGTTTTCAACGTAAAATAACGGTATGCAGTCAAACACAACTTTCAGTTCAGTAAAAATAAAGGTACATAGTCAAACACATTTTAAGTAACACTCTTACAACACTCGATATTTTGCGGTTTACAGCAGCTAAAATCAAACACAAATGAAACATGGTAGTATGGTGTCCCCCCTCCCTGCGTGATTCCCAAGTTCGGCCAAGAAACGTACAGCACCCTTTGGTGCCGAATTGACGGCCTCTGCGTTTCACTCGGCAACTGAGACACCATAAGTAAAGAATAATCACGAGTTGACAGATAACTAAAGTGTGGGAAGTGATTCGAATCCAGACTGGGACTTCTATATTTCTGAAAAGGTCCCACCAAGGCAGAATTGTGATCTCGAGAATCTTTCTCCCTATTTCAATTGTTTTCTGTTCTAGAGTGTAGAAGTGTTTTTGTGAGATAATTACAGTTTTTAGCAGAGCGCTAAGATGTTCGGGTAGAGGGGGAATTGCATAGCCAAAATGTACAACATAATCCTGCAGGTTTGTAATGTTTTCCTTCACAGTGAGGTGGACAGTGGAGGGTTCAGGATTGGGGACAATCCGTTCCTGGGCCACTTGAACTGATGCCTCAGGTTTAAAGCAAAAACTGCTGTCAATCACTGGACATCAGAAGTGTCCATGTTGGTACTGGGGCGCACTGGTGGTGACACAATATCTCCCACCCCCTATGTATGCTACCTGTGGAGGGACTTGGTATGTGCCATAACCGCCATGGTGCAGTTAGGCTATGCGGCAGCAGCTTTAAACCCACACTGTGACTTTGAATGGGCACTCAAGAACTGGGGACACAGTATTATGTGTGCACCCCAGCTCCGGCACCCGGAGACGTCAGTACCCGTTACAGCGTGCGCCCACTTTATGACATAGGGTGGGACCACCACGAAATGAATGTGTGCCTTCCTGAATAACTCCAATGTTCACCCAGTATACCGGTGAGGGTCGGGCTGTCCCACCCATGACCGGCATCCTTAGTACGATTCTCATAATGGTGTGGCTCGATTTCCCACAGTCTACTGAGACAGGGTAGGCTTCAGAGGCTAGGCGGAGCTGGCATGGGCTTCGTGAATTACTGTCCTGGTGGAGGGCTGCGAGGTGCTTGTTCTTGATCCAAGAGGGGACTAAACCATTTTTTAGATCCTCCAGGTTGTTGCGGCCCTCGCCCAACAACCATGCCCCATACAGTACGCACACCTCCTTCTGTGCAGCCTGGTCCGAAGCGTTTCTATACTCCCATATGAGTGCATTCACTGTCTGTGCATGTTTTTCCAGCTCAGCCACAATTTCTTTTAAATGGACAGTCATAGTCTGGTCCTCGTGTAGTTCTGAACCTACTACAGTGTTCTCCTGTTTCAGGATTTTCCTCAATTGGGTCTTTAAACCGTTTATCTATGATGGCAGTTCTATGCCATCTAGGCTATTTATTGCAGAGGATCCTGTATTGTAGTCAGTGAAAACATCATTCATGATTCCCCTTCTTCGTCTCCCCGAGTCCATGGTGTTCCTAGCATTTAGGCTGTCTAGGTCTGCATTGTCTACATTTCCAAAGTCTAACTCATAAAATTTCTTGAACATTTCGCTAAGTAGGGCCTGGTATAGCCGTTCTGTTTCCTTCGGGCATCATGCAGGTAGGTGTACCTCGGTAAGGTTTAAATTACTGAAGCTACTGCATAATGTACCGCCTGGTATAACACCTTTTTGGACGGTACCAATACTAATCTGTTCCCAGGACCCTTGGTGGTGGTAGGACACCTTTCTATTATTGTGCGTATTGGTGGGGTTGTGGGCAGGGGTTTCTTAGTTCCGTGGTGTTAATTGGGAGTGGGGAGTGTGAGACCGTGCACCCGTGTAAGCTGGAATCCCATCCCATCCCTTCCCCTTCATCTTGCCATTGCCTGGCGAAGGTGATCGATATGCCTGCGGGACAAATATTCTCTGATCCCCACATGCAAACGTAAATTCCTTGTTCGGATTCCCACCATTTGTCCCAACACACTTTTACTCCTCCCTGTGTCCCCGTGATGGTGCGGTACGTATCATTACCAAATCTTTCCCAGTCCGATTCCTGGTCCCATGTGTCCTTGCTGAATTTTCTGAGCCACCACCATCTTCCCAGGGGAATCTTTCCTTTGCAAGTCAAACACACACGCTTTCCCCCTGTAACACTGACTCGGGCAGTGACGATCCGTATCCGGGGGCATGGAACTGAGGCCTCCCCGTAGGTAAAACCTTCCTGGCTAGAGTAGCGGGTAGAATTAGATCCCAGCCACCCTGGCCATCTTCCCTCGTGAGCGTAAAGGGCGAGTTCTTCCACGCTTGGGGTGCCACTCCCTGCAGTCACGATCGGTGCGCCCTCTCCTGAACACCCATAAATGAGGGATTCTTCCACATCTCCTCGGTCGCCGCTGCTCATCCTTATCAGTCGAGCAGGAACAGAACCCTTCTCATGTTGTTCTTTTTCCTGTAGGGGCACATAAAACAGATTGTCTGGCCCTGAGAAAGCTCTCTGGCTTGACAAAGATGACCGACTTCCAATTTGGGCTCTCTTCCTTCCAGACATAGTATAGCCTTTAATCGACTGGCTGTCTTATTCAGTTCCTTGTGGACTGATGACTGCTTCTAACTTTTATCTCACAGCTGTTTTGCATGTTATCTCACCTTAATAGTTAAACCGGTAGATTCTTCTTACTCCCAGGTGTTACCCAGCCTGTGCCTCTTTTATTAGCTGCACAGGTAGATTGTTTTCCTTACCCCAGTAACTAATACATATATCACTATCATTACATAGACGAATCTTACACTACTCTAAATTATTCACTAGACATACTTAAATTCATAATGTACTATATATGTAAATCTGCCATCCGTCTCCGGGTGGCCAGGTTAATTCCTGCCTATGGGTGTCCAGTGGGGCCGATAGTAAGTTGGCCTGTTCCGCAGGACCCGGAGTGTCCTGACCGAACGTGGGTCTGAATCCCACACTATCGGGGGAACGTCCCCTCCGGTGCTGCAGCACACCCCTCCTTTGGGGGTGGCTGCCTGGTTCATTCTGTCCCCTGGGGGTTCTGCCTGGTCGAGGGCTACGGGCTGGGGTCTCCTACTTGGTGGCTGGTCCACTGCTATCTCTTCCGAGGCTACCGGCTGGGTGTCCCTGCTCGAGGGCTGGTCTCTGACCTTAGTTACCCTTTCGCGGCTGGTCCCTTTCCCGGGGCTGAACCATTCAAATTGGAGCGCTGGTGACCACGGTGTCTTTGGCCGTGGTGTGCAGGGAGTCCTTCTTAAGGCTCTGGCTGCTGGGGGCGCATCTGAGTCCCAAATGATTTGGGGGACAGCTCCTCCAGTAACACAGTCCACCGTCCCTCTAGGTGCATTCTGTGGGTCTGCCACGACCCCTGTGGGAATTCCACAATCGGGGGCTGCTGGCTGGGGGTCCCTGTCTTTAGTACGGTTTACAGTTTTTGGCTGTCCCTTACGTTTAGCTGCTGCCCCTGGGTTGAAAAGTTTGCACTGATTTATGTGGAACCACTTTGTTCGGTGGTGCAATTTTATGGTATAGACCATGGGGCTGGCCTTGATTGACAATGTGGTATGGTCCCATGTACAGTGCCTCAAAAACCCCTACTCTAGTGTAGTTCCTCACCATAACCTGGTCCCCTATCTCCCACTCATAGTGTTTGCAGGGCTCGAGCAGCAGTCGATTGCTCCGATGCTGATTTTCCATGTTGTTAGCAGTCTGCCAGTGAATCTGTTTGAGGTGTTCAAACAGATTCCTGACAAAGCTGTCCCAGTTCGCTTCCCTAAGCTGACCTTCCATGAGTCCCGGGGCTAACACATGGGTGGAGTTTCGCATGGCTCTGCCTGTCATGAGCTCGTACAGGGAGTACCCCGTGCTCTTTGACTGGCTGGCCCGGATCCCCATGAGGACCAGTGGTAGGATCTCAATCCACCCCTTGGGTGAATCCCCTGTCTTTTTGCGCAGCCTTTCTCTGATGGTGTGGTTTAAACACTCCACAGGCCCGGATGACTGCGGGTTGTAGACGACATGCCATTTCCCTTTGATGCCGAGCACCTTAAGGGTCTCCTGCATCACCTGCCCGGTGAAGTGACTCACTTGGTTGGACTCCACGTAGTGTGGTAGTCCCCATCGGGAGAACACTTCTCTGACCAGGATCCTGGCTGTTCCCAGCGCATGGGAAGGCTTCCACCCATTTGGTGAATACGTCCACCAATACTAGGCAGTACTTGTAGCCTCCCTGGGCAGTGGGTAGGGGCCCGACGTAATCGATCTGGATCGACTGCCAGGGTCCCTTTATCCTCCTTATATGTCCCATCGACACCTTTCTTTTCTGGGGGTCGGGGTTGTTGGTCGCGCACACCAGACAGCTAGCACAGAACTCGCAGACATCTTCCCTGAGTCCTGGCCACCACCCTGCCTGTTCCACTCATTGCCAAGTGGTCTCAGGTCCGGGGTGTCCTGCTCCTGGACCTTCGTGGGCCAGCAGGAGGAATTCTCTCCGGTGTTGTTACGGTACTACCCATTGCTCTCCCCTGAACAGCACGCCTTCTTTAATGGCAATTGCTGCGGTGCCGTACGGGCCGTCTACCCTTTCCCCTTTAGCTAGCGTGTTCAGGACTGTTTTGAGGACAGGGTCGTGGGTCTGAACCGTTTTTAGGTCCGGGGCAAAGCTATCCCTGCCTTCCCTGCTGTCCCCATCCTGCACCTGACTGCTGCGATGGGTCCTGGGTTGTACGGATCCCAGAGCTTGCACATGCGGGCACCTTGCTTAGCCAACACATCAGCCTGCTGGTTTCCCTCGCTACGGGGTTCAGTGGTGGAATGTGCCTTCACCTTATGCATATAGATATTCCCTTCCTCCCCTATGGCTTTCATGATCTTTTCCAGTAGGGGCTTAATTGCCAGGGGTCTTCCGTCTGCGGATGTGCACTCGCGATGTGACCAGATAGCCAGGTACTCCATACACGAATTGCATGTGAACATATTTCCGAGCAAATCGTGTATGGGGCAGGGAATTCTTCGGGGTGTGTGACTACATACACCACCGCAGACAGTTCAGTGTGCTGGGCGCTCATAGTACTGGGGAGTTTAATCGCCAGGGCAATGCCTGCCTCGGGGTCATAAACTCCGCAGCCTGTGAGTTGTTCACCCGCAGATACTGTGCTTGAACCGTCCACATAGATCTCTCGGCCTGTCGGGTGTAACCCAGCCCTAAAACCTATGTTAATTTCCCATACCCCCTCTATGGAACACCAGTGGGCTGTCCCTGGATAAATCATGTTGGCTGCGAGTCTTGGCTCACAGAGACCCTTTACCCTTAGGTCCATTTGAGAGAGGAGCAGGGTCCAGTGAGCAATGCGGGCACTGCTCACTGTCCTGTCCTTGATTCTCCCATCCAGGAGCATTTGGGTGGGCGTATGGTGGATAAGGAGTGTGATAGGGGATGCCCCTGTGAAGATCAGTGATCTTTTCACAGCCCAGTGAGTGGCTAGGAGGTGCCGCTCACAGTTGGAGTATCCCTTCTCCACGTCCATGAATATCCTGGAGGAGTCGACCACTGGTCTCAGCCGGCCGTGCCGCTCTTGGAGCAGTACTGCGCTCAGGCTGTCCCCACTGGCTGCTACCTCCAGGAAAAACTCTTTACCCCCATTGATGGCCCCTAGAGCTGGCGCGGTCTGCAGGTCTTTCTTGAGTTGGATAAATGCTGCCTCTCAACCTTTGTCCCATTCCCACTCCATTCCCTTGTGTAGGAGTCGGAGCAGAGGGGCTGTGGTGGCTGCATAATCCTCATTGAAATCTCTGCAGTACCCGGTTAGCCCTAGAAAAGATCTTACTCCTGTTACTGTGTTGGGGGGCAGGTAACTTCTGCACTGCTTCCCTTCTAGCTTGGTCAATGGCTCTTTCCCCAGCGCGCACAGCCAGTCCCAGGAATTTTACTTCCTTCAGGCCGATCTGTGCCTTCTTGGGGTTTACTTTAAATCCCTCTTCTTTCAGCAGCTCCAGCAGCTCAGCCAGCAGTGGGCCATGCTCCTCCCCCTCATCGGTGAACAGGAGCAGGTCATCCACATACTGTACTAGCTGCTGGGGTCTGCTGAAGCTTTTTAAACAGTTGGCCATACACTGATGGAAAATACTAGGGCTGTTGTGGAAGCCCTGAGGGAGGCAGTTCCAAGTGTATTGCTGTCCTTTAAAGGTAAAAGCAAACTTGTACTGATTTTCCCTTATTAAAGGCATGGACCAAAACCCATTGGAAATATCCAGCACCGTGAAGGTGGTCACGGAGGCTGGGATACTTCCAATGAGGTTGACGACAGCAGCAACAGTGGGTGCACAGGCGGGGATGTTACGGTTGAGTACTCGAAAGTCCACCGTGGCTCTCCAGGTGTTGTCCGGTTTCTTAACCGGCCACAATGGAGTGTTCACAAAAGTAGCTATTGGTCTCAATACCCCCTGTTTAACCAGTGAACCCAAGGCTGTTTCCATGTCTGCCTCCGCCACCCTGGGGAAGTTGTACTGTTTCTGTGGTCGTGTCATGGGATCCCCATCTATGCTAACCTCGATCCTGTTTATTCTCCCACAGTTGTGTTTGTGAGTGACAAAAGCTGCAAGGTTTTTCCTCACATATTCTTGGTATTCTATCGGAGTGTTACCCATCAATAATTCAAGGTCGTAACCCTCCTTTGGTTTCATGGTGCACACCGTCCCTTTGCCCCGTTTTTCTGGGATAACCATCACCTCACTCTTCTGTCCCGTACAGACTGACTCCCGAAGACAGTGGTTTCTTAAATCCACTAGGATCCCATGGCCAAGGATGAAGTCAGCACTCAGGATCCCTCTCCCTTCCTGTTCCCACTTCATCAGGACACAAGTCCACTTAGTGTGGAGTGCACCTAAATGAATGGAGAGCGGAATGGAGAATGAGCCAGTCTGTTCAGTGCCTGTGAAATCCACCAAGCTGTAGGGGAGCCCGCTAGACAGAGGTGAGGTGGCGGGGTTAGCTGCATAGACAAGGGTGCTTGAGGCACCGGTGTCCAGCAGGTAAGTCCCTTTCACCTTTTCCACTTCCATCTTAACGGTCGATCTCCCCAACGCATCATACTCGAGGGCATACAGGTGGACAGGCTGTGCCTGTCCTAGTCATGGTTTTGGTTGGGATGGGGCAGATGGGATTTCATTACCAGTGGCAGTGGCTACCCTCCCAGGGCCATCTAACATGGTTCCGAGTGCGGTTAGGAAGGTATCGAACGAGTGGGGAGGGACTGGCTTATCGGTCTCGGCCCTTTTCGCCGGGGCTGGAGAACTCTTTCCTGCGCTATTCTTTCAAGGATTTCTACAATCCTTTCTCCAGTGCCCAGTTTTTCCGCACCTGAAGCAGGTACGTTTTGTATCGGAGGGTTTGCCCCCACCTCGTGGCGCCATTCCCTCTTATCTTGGTTAGGTCGGATTTCGTGGACCCTTCCCTTTTGTGGGTACTCTTCCGTCCCTCTGCCGCTCCGGTAAGCTCGGGTCAGTTGCCTAAGCACTCCCTGTTCGGTGGCTTGGGAATCTCTTGGGTCGAACCAGGCCTCAGCCTTGGCTCTTATTCAGAGTAAACTGTTAGTTACTAGGCTTCGGAGCCAGTGTGCTGACTCGTCCGGGCTTAAGTGATTTCGGTCGAGGTCCCCACCACAGGTGCTCTGGTACACAGGCCACAGTCGGTCTGCGAAAGCCTGTGGGGTTTCCCCTGTGAGCTGCACCGTTTTCTCTACTCTGGAGAAGGGACTCCCGTCATTGCAGCCCATAGCTTCTAAAATGTCTTTCTGGATGGTGGCAAATGTTCTCAGTCCCCTTTTGCTCTTAGTAGAGAGGGACTGGTACAGCTTGCTGTCCAGGGATAAGAGGAGCATAAGAAAAGACATAAGACAAATGGCATCTTTGCCATTTCTGCATTATCACACCCATTAATATTCCCTGCCTGTTCCACCTCCATAAAGTGGACCGAGGGGTCTCCCTTTGGAGTTAGCTTTCCCAGGTGGCTTACCATAGCTCTAAGCTGTTGGAGAGTGTGGAGGACCACAAACTGACTTTCCAGGGGCCCTTGACCCCCGGCACTGGTGGGCAGGCCAAACTTCTGATGCCGGACCGGGCACATTGGCCCTGGTTTTGACTCTCCCTATTCTGGCTCACCTATCCTTCCTCCTTGTTGCCAGGCCGAGCTGAAACTCAGTGCCACATGGTGTGATGGTTCACTATCCCTGTCTGCCTCGCAACTCGTTCGCCCCTCCTGCTGCTGCACCAGTGTAGTCACCGGTGCCACAGGTGGTGGTTGAACAGTTTTCTCCTTCTCTTCCAGGTTTACCTGGGGTGTACCTGGGCTTATTAGGCATACCATGTCTTTTGCCTTGGATAGACCAAGGTTTAAACTTTTGATTTGTTGCTGGCAGGGACTATGGTCTCCCGATTCAAACCCATTAGTGCTAGCTACTTTATACGCTGCCTGCACATCTTTTAATTTTTCCTGGAGCTCTTTTACTTGTAGGGTGAGGCGAATGCATCCTCCCGCAGTAACATTTCATTATTTTTGGCCTCGGTAACCTGACATTGAAAATAGTCCTGACTGTTTTTAAACCTTTCCATCAGCTGGATCTTTTCCTGTTTTAGTTTAGGGAGTTCTCCTCATAACCTTTCTTCTGTCATAGCCTTTTCTTGGTGGCCCTCTGTGCATTTCCATAGTTCTGCTTGTAGTGACTCAATGGTTTTATCTCGGAGTTGGACCTGTCGCTGTAGACAGACCAACCAAATTGCCTTCTCTACTGCTACTTTGTTATCCTTGCTTGCTGTCCACTGGGCTGCAGCGTCCGCTGGACACTCAGCGCACAATAGACCAAGCACCCATTCTTTAGTGACATTGACCTTCTTATACATATAGGAGAAAATCCCCTCTTCCATCTTGGTTCTTTCCCCCAAACAAGCACACTCCGCATCACACCCCTTGTACCAGAGTCCTGCCGTGGTCGCCATTTTGTAAAGGGTGGTCCCGGGGTCAGGTTCACCTCTGAACTACTTGAGCGGTTTGAAGCACTCCCACTCCCTTGGGTTCTAGACTCTGGATTTATTTGGGGGGGTTGTGATGAAGTGCAAAGGACAACTGATTTGATGCAAAATAACTTTGATTTTATTACACACAAGAAAATACAATGTCAAACTTATAATCACTCTAATAAAGAACAATTTACAGTAAGAATTGCACCTTCCACCTCCCAATACCTAATCCTAGCTAGGTTAGACTCCAGGGCGGGCAGGGACTATGCTTACCAATCCTTTCTGGTCAGTTAGCAATAGTTCACGATTTCCGGGTTCGTTGAATTCTATAGATTCTGCTTGCCGTACCCCAAACATCGGAGAAGACTTCTTGCTGCGCAATCTTCAGTTGGGTTGAGTCCGCTGATGCGGTAAGGCACGTTTAGGATCTATGGGCTAAGTACCCGCTTTTCTTCGTTAGAAATAGGTTCAAAGTTTCTTTAGGTAATGTTTTCACCTGTTGGTAGTCAGGACTTAGATTGTAGAGTGGAAACTTTCGATTCCTCGGTTTCTTTCTGTTGGAGTTTTGTTTCGAGTTTGGTCGAACGTAGTGGTTTTTCGGTGGTACCACATTGGCTGTGGTCAGTTGCTGCCGCGATGGTGATGTTCTTTCTTCCTTTTGGACTTCTGGACTTTGAGGCTGGAGAAGTTAGTTTACAACTGTAGCTTTGGTTTCTCTCCCTTCTGATGACATAGGCACAGTATGGCACACGCGTAGTATGGCATCTGGCGTAGTATGGCATTCCCTCTATTAAAACAGGGGGCCAGTTATATGGTTTGAGTTGTCCTAATTTTTGGGCCAAATCAGTCCAGAATTCTTTGTATAAATTTGGCAGGCTTGACATTTCTTTGTAATATTTTGGCGGCTCGTTAAAAGTTACTATGCCTTGGGTATGTTACTCTTCTAAATCTGTTTCCTGATGGAAATATTAGCTTGGTAATCGCAATGTCCTTTTGTGCTTGGTTTTTGTATACAGGCTGTAGTGGGCCCTTTGTTCTTATTCATGTTGAAGATGGCTTTTCTCGGTTCAGTTCGATGGCTGGCCATCTCTGAGTTATTGTTGTAATATTCATGTCTCTGGTGGAGAAGGGTTTTCGAATATCCATTTTGCCAGACAATTTACCTTAGTCTCAACACCCAGATAGTTCCAATAATCAAGTTGGCTTCTTAAGTTTCTTTGGCCCGCCCACAGACTTGAATTTGTCTTGTAAAAGTCCAAAATTCGATTAAAGTTCGTAGTTTCTTCCATAAGCACTTTAGGATTTCAAACTTTCCGGGAGATAGTCCCAAATTAAATTTCCTTTCCAATCAGCCCAAACACTGGGGGGAGGGGGGTTTGCCGTGAATTTTGACCTTTCAATTTGTATCGTATAAAACCTGTGATATCGGATGAGCTGCCCAGAGTACATCTCTCCCGATCTTCATTTCCATTGACGTCAATGATAATAGAAATTGGGAAATCGGGCATCTGATCTGATATCGCCTATTTTGCACTAGCCTCAAAAGTCAAAATTACTCCCGTTCTCTGCTCCTCCAGCATTCCTTCAGAAAGAAAGAAAGGCTTGAATTTATACAGAGAACTGTGGAAGCTGGGTCATTGAATACATTTTAGACAGTTTCTTAACCGACGAGCGAGTAGGGATTGGACCTGAGTCCATGATCAGATCAGCCATGATCGTATTGAATGGTGGAGCAGGCTCGCGGGGCCATATGGCCTATTACTGCTCCTATTTCTTATGTTCTTCTGTACTACCTCTTTCATGACCTCAGGATGTCCCAATGTGTTTTACAGCCAATGAAATACTTTTGAAATGAAGTCATTGCTGTAATGTAGGAAACACGGCAACAAATTTGTACACAGCAAGGTCCCACCAATAGTAATGTGATAATGCCCAGATAATCTTTTTTTAGCAAAACTCTGCTGCCCGGATCCTAACTCGCACCAAGTCCAGCTCACCTGTGCTCACTGACCTACATCGGCTCCCAGTCCAGCAAGGCCTCAATTTCTAAATTCTCATCCTTGTTTGGAAATCCCTCCAAGGCCTCACCCACTTTCTATCTCTGTAACCTCCTCCAGCTCTACAACCCTCCGGGATTTCTGCGCTCCTCCAATTCTGTCCTCTTGTGCAGCCAGATTTTAATCGCTCCGCCATTGGCGGTGTGCCTTCAACTGCCTGGACCCTAAGTTCTGGAATTCCCTCCCTAAACCTCTCCGCCTCTCTCCCTCTCTCTCCTCCTTTAAGATGCTCCTGAAATCCTACCTTTCTGACCAAACATTTTTGTGCACAGCAAAGTCTCACAAACAGTAATGAGATAATGAACAGATAATCTTTTTGCGTGACGATGTTAGAGGGATAAATATTGGCCAGGGCACTGGAGACAGTTCCCCAGTTCTTCTTCAAAGTTGTGCCATGTGACCATGGCAACGGGGCCTTGTTTAAATCCCTCATCTGAAAGACAGTGGTGTGAGCAGAAAGTTGTATGTAAGTTAAATTTAATGGGGTCGGCTCAATTAAAGTGGAGCATCAGAATAGAGGGATACAAATTCCGTCAGCCTTTGGAGATCCTCAAAGTGCATCTTAGCAGCAGAAGATGTAAGAGGCTAAACGGCAGGCAAACATGAAGGAAAAGGAGAGCCAAGTTGCAGGCAATACTCTGTAGGCAGTGACAGACTAGTTCAGCACTCAACTCAGTCAATGCTTCATGAAGTGGAGGTGGTGCTACATGAGATGGTTGTCAGTCTCTGTTCCTGCAATGTATCTGCTTCATGGGTTTTATTGTGTATGCAAGCACTCTCTAGTGATGACTCCACGATGTAAGGTTGGAGCATTTGAACTGTAGTGACCTTAGTCCTTTAGTCCTAGAGTGTGGACAATAAGAGGTGAGCTCCCTTTTATACTTGGTCACCTGCAGTGTGCAGGTGACCCTTAGGTCTCCAGCAGCAGCACCCTCTGGTGTACAGGTATGGTGTATACAGGGTGAAGGTACATTCAGTGGTCTAGTGTTACAGTACATCATTAACATGCATACATATCAGGTTCTTTGCTTAAAGAATTCATAGCAACACATTGCTATTAAATAACAACAGAAAAAGCTGGAAATCTCAGCGGGTCAAGCAGCAACTGCGAATAGAAACAGAGTTAGCGTCATCAAACACAAGAAGAGAAACAGAAAGCAATGAAGGTGAAGAACTAATTGGTTTATTAACAAAGGTTTAACCATCGCACTACACGTTGCCAGTTCATCCACTAGGCTCATAACTGCATACCTCATCGTGGATCCCCTGAACCCAACAGGCTGGGGTTTTATTGAATCTTGTGAACATCATGTGATTGGCTAAGCCACTCACAATGCAACAGCTCTACAACTATTTTGATAGAACTTTAAAAACAAGTATACCATTTAAGTAAGGACACTAGAACCCACAAATTTCCAAATTAACTGGGAACTTCACCAAATTAAATTCAAATTCTGTTCTCAGGGGTGATGATGCACTCCAGTCCCTCTGGCGCTCACCTCTCGCGGAAGGCCACGAGCGTACCGGTGGACACCACGTGCTCCATCTCCAGGGACATCCTGGCGCAAACATAGCCGCGGAAGAGAGGCAAGCAGTCGGGCTGAATGACCCCCTCGACCACCCTCTGCCTGGACTTGTTAATGGCCACCTTGGCCAGGCCCAGGAGCAGTCCCATGAGGAGGCCTTCTGACCTGCCCGCTCCCCTCCGCATTGGATGCAGCCAAATGTCGAGGAGCAGTCCCTTCAAATAATGTAAGAGAGGCTGCAACCTCACACATTTTATATAAACTTGGAACATGGACTCTTCCAGACCGCAGAAATTGCAGACCGCCTGGGAGCCCGTGAACCGACTTAAAAACTTATTGCACGGGACCGCCCTGTGCAACACCCTCCAGGCCAAGTCCCCAATAAATAGAGGGAGGACTGCAACAGTTCTACAAACCTGTGAGCATACGTATAGGTGCATGCGTTACAGTTCCCATCAATGAGCACTGAGGCATGCCTGACTGTCTGCTGACCCGGAACTCCGTATGAAGCCAGCCATTGAGAGGTGGGTGTGCGATGGCCTGCAGAAATGGAGGGTCCACTGGATGTTGATCAAACTGGCAGTCTTCTTTTATGCATTGGCACTGAAAGCACGGCACATTGTGACTGGGGTACTTTCTGAGGAGCGTCACATCCCCAAGCATTCACATGCCACAATCATAGAATCTTACAGCACAGAAGGAGGCCATTCGTTCCATTGAGGCTGTGCCGGCTCTTTGAAAGAGCTATCCAGTTCATCCCATTCCCCCTGCCCTATTCCCGTAGCCTTGTCGATTTTTCCTTTTCAAGTACAGGTTGAAGCTTCCTTATCCGGTATCTTTGGGACCTGGCCTATGCCGAATAAGGGATTTTGCCAGATAAAGGGAGGTCAGCATGGGGGGCGTGGGGGGGGTGGGGGGAGGCGGTGGCAAACTGAGGTCGGGGAAAGGAGGAGGAGGTCGGTGCCCCATGCGGGCTGAGTGTCGGCGGACCCCCGGCGGGCTGAGTTTTGGCGGGCCCCTGGCAGACTGAGTGTCGGCGGGCCCCCGGCGGGCTGAGTGTCAGTGGGCTGAGTGTCGGCGGACCCCCGGTGGGCTGAGTGTCGGCGGGCCCCCGGCGGGCTGAGTGTCAGTGGGCTGAGTGTCGGCGGACCCCCGGTGGGCTGAGTGTCGGCGGGCCCCCGGCGGGCTGAGTGTCGGTGGGCTGAGTGTCGGCGGACCCCCGGTGGGCTGAGTGTCGGCGGGCCCCCGGCGGGCTGAGTGTCGGTGGGCTGAGTGTCGGCGGACCTCCGGCGGGCTGAATGTCGGCGGGCTGAGTTTTGGCGGCCCCCGGCAGGCTGAGTCTCGCAGCGGCCCCAAAGTTGGGGTGGAGGTCGGCCACGTTCTGCACATGCGCCCCCGGCCACCAGAATCATGCCGGACGAGAGGTGGTGCCGGATAAGGGAGTCCCGGATAAGGGAGGCCCAACCTGTGTATATCCAATTCTCTTTTGAAAGTGATTATTGAATCTGCTTCCACCGCTTTCCAGGCAGTGCAGTCTAGCTCCTAACCAGTCACTGCATAAAAACATTTCTCCTCATCTCCCCTCTGATTCTTTTGACAAATGAAGATTAAAAAATCAGTAGAAAATAGCAGAGGTAGTTTAGTAGAATGATTACTGATAAATGACAGATCTAATTTCTGTATCAGTCTCACCACCAACTGTGATTACTTCCTTCAAAATAATGTTCACATCTAATTTATTGGATGTTGCGATTGGACGTTCACAGCCTTTAAATTTGCTCTAAGGAGCTAACTGGAACATTTCCAAAACTGTGCTATACGAAAGGGTTTCTGTCTTGTCGAAAATTAGTTGGCAAACCTTCAAAGACACAAGATAGAATGACATAAACTGCCTCCAAAGCTATTATCAAACCACAGCCGCAAATCTCCTCGACAGGAATGGTGAACAGATCTGCTGGACCTCCACCTTTCCGCCAGGAAGGAAAAAACAAAGAAAGAAAAAAAGAAAGGAAGAAACAAACAATAAAAATATTTAGATTTATATAGCGCCTTTTTATGATCTTAGGACATCCGAAATTGCTTTACAGCCAATAAAGTACTTTTGGAGTGTAGTCACTGTTGTAAAGTAGGAAACATAGCAGCCAATTTGCACACAGCAAGCTTCCACAAACAGCAATGAGATAATGACCAGGTAATCTGTTTTAGTCATGTAGGTTGAAAGATAATTATTGGTCAGGACACCGGGGAGAACTCGCCTGCTCTTATTCGAAATAGTGTCGTAGGATCATGGAAACGGGGCCTCGGTTTAACGTCTCGTCTGAAAGACACCCTCAGTACCGCACAGGAGTGTCAGCCTGGATTATGTGCTCAATTCCCTGGAGTGGGATTTGAACCCACAGCCATATGCCTCATAAATTAGAGTGCTATCAACTGAGCCATGGCTTATCAGTGGGGTTATTACTCAATATAGCTGTCACCCACCTCACCTTGCCATATTTTTAATACCAGAAGCCAATGTAGGACAGCAAGCCCAGGGATGATGAATGAACAGGAAAGCACTGAAATAGATTTAGGGGTTTACATAAGAACATAAGAAATAGGAGCAGGCGGAGGCCATTTAGCCTCTCGAGCCTGCTCCACCATTCAATAAGATCTCAGCAGATTTGATGGCGAATATGTCCAACCAGTGAAAAGACTATGCTAACCCAAAATACTGCGGATGCTGGAATCTGGAACAAAAACAGAAAATGCTGGAAATCTCAGCAGGTCATGCAGCAAGTGTGGAGAGAAAGCATAGATAAAGTTTCAGCTCAATGACCCTTCGTCCGGACCATGGTAACCTATTGGTTATCCTTCTTCTTAGGCTGTCCCCCGGAGTCGAGGATGACTTGCTTCCACACTAAAATGAGTTCTAAGGTGATTGATGAGACCAATGCGGGCCAGGTCCTGAACTTCATTTTAAAGGATGGAAGATGCCCGTGCGAGGAATTTTTAACGTAGGGTGGCCATTGCACACCAGCTACCACACGGGCTTGGCAGAGCAGGGTCTTGGTCCAGTGGCAATGGGGTTCCAATATGATTGGAGACTAGGCTCTGCTGCATGGGCCTAACACACACATATTTCTACTGACCCCCTCCCTCTCTCCCTCAGGTCCTCCCTCCCTGTTTTTCAGCTTGGTGTATTTGTCCATAGAATACTGACAGCGTACCCCGGGCACCCCCCCTGGCTCCAGCTCCAGCTCGCTGCTCTCAATGCTCAGGCTCTGCTGCACTTTTCCGCACTCTCTCCAGCCACTGGTGCTTTGGTGGTTGGTTACCACATGTATACTGGCCTCGTGTTTCAAACTTGTTGTTAGCCTCGGGTCTCAACCTCGCTGCTGGCCTCTCAGCACAATTACTGCTATCCTGACTCGTGATCAGCGAACTCAACATAGTTACTCCACTACACTCCGTTGATTTTAATTACACTTCTGAAAACCCGAAGATCTTTGTGGGAAGCTTACTTCGGGGCTGGTGGCGAATGCCTTCGCCTCGCTGCTGACTGCAAATTCCAGGCCAATATCTCAGTCCTTCCAACGAGCTGCTGATTGTGGAAGTGGTGATTTTGTAGTCTCAGATGTTTCCCTCCGCAGAACTTGTTATCAATGAATTAAAGCACGGGAGTGTCTTTTAATTAGGTTTATTGTCTAAACTGACCATTGCGTTAATTTTGGGGAGAGGCACCAGTAAATGGGGAGATAGGGGAGGGCACCAGTAAATGGGGGGGGGGGGGGGATAAGGTAGGGGCTCCAGTAAATGTGGGGCAATGGTACCAACTTGCAATGATGTTTGTGAGTGAAAGAAGGTCAGAATGTTTTCATGGGTTAAAAATAGAAATAAAGAGCTTTCCCGATGGCTACGTTGGTAGATGCTGGACCACGTAGACCAGAAAGGTTGGAGGTACAATACCTGGTCTGTGTTAAGTTCGCTATTGGTTATAGTACTGAACTAGTAACCCAGAGTCAAGGGCTAGAAATTGCCCTTTGACCCGATTGGAGGTGGTAACTTTCCGGGGTCGGGAAATCCTGCATCCTGCCTGGAAGTTCCATCCCTGATACGGAATTGGGTAATACACCCCTCAAAGAAAGCGGAGCGATGTCTCCCAGAATAGAATGCCGGTCTGCATGATGGCAGCGAGGGCTGCCATTGTTGGGCTGACCTAAGAGTCAGCCGTCGAATAAATATGGCAGCTCGGGGTGCTAAAAGACTTGCCTTTAAGAACGCCCGGTGGGCGTTGTCCGCCAGCCTCGTGACCCGCGGGGCGATTGCCCTCGCGGGTTGTTAAAGGGTCGGCGCGCACGGTGCTGACCGGACAGAACCCGTCAAACCTCCGGGGCAATTTCCCGGGAGGCCCACACCCCCCAGGTGAAAGCGCTATTGTGCCCCATTAGCGCCCCCCCCCCCCAGAGGCGCTATTGGGACTATAGAAAGGGTCAATTTCGCCCCCCCCCATTAGTTCAAATCACACCATAACATTTGTGAAATTGAATTCATTGATTCATGGGCAGATATCAGAAAATGAGCATGAAAGCTGCTGATTTGTTGTAAAAATGCAACTGAATCAATCATCGCATCATAGTTAGCCTACTTGTGTAACCAGTCCCATTCTATGTGGTAGAATTTTAGGCACTGAAATTCAACATCTGCGCGGCCGCCAATGGAAAGGAAAATCAGGCAGGGTGTATAAGGAGCAAGGAGTACAAAAGGTGGGGTGTATAATGGACAGGGTGTGTCATGGGCGGGGTATACAATGGTCGCGTGAATATTGGGTGCATGTATATCGGGTGTGTGTACAACGGGCAGGTGTATATGAGGCTGGATGTATAACAGGCGAGTGTATAACTGGCGGCAGTATAACGGGCGGGGTGTATAATGGGTGGGCGTATAATGGGCAGGTGTATAACGGGCAGGGTGTATAACAGGCAGGGTGTATAATGGGCGGGTGTATAACAGGTGAGGTGTATAACGGGCTGGTGTAAAATAGGCGGCATGTATAATGGATGGGGTGTATAACGAGCAGGTGTATAATAAGCGGGGGTGTATATCGGGCGGAGTGTATAACGGGCAGGATGTATCACAGGCAGGTGTATAACGGGCGGGTGTATAACAGATGGGGTGCATAACGGGCTGGTGTAAAATAGGCGGGGTGTATAATGGGTGGGGTGTATAATTGGCGGGTGTGTAATGGGCGGGTGTGTAATGGGCGGGTGTATAACGGGTGGGTGTATAACGGGTGGGTGTATAATGAGCGGGTGTATAACGGGCACGTGTATAATGGGCGGGTGTATAACGATTGGGTGCATATCGGCGGGGTTTATAACGGGGGGACGATCTACTACTGACTGTTTAGCACCCTGGGCAAAGTTGAATTTCACCCCTTTAATGCCCTCGGGACCTGTAGCGTGATCTAGCTTGTCACCCATCTCCCAAGGTCAGCCTAACATCTGTGGTTGGGAAAATGTTGGAGTCCACTATTAAAGAAGCAGTAGCAAGACATTTGGAAAAGCAAAATTCCGTCAGGCAGAGTCAGCATGGATTTAGGAAGGGAAATCATGTTTGACAAATCTGCTGGATTTCTTTGAGGATGTAACGGACAGGGTGGATAAAGGGGAACGAGTGGATGTGGTGTATTTGGACTTCCAGAGGCATTTGACAAGGTGCTTCATAAAAGATTACTGCACAAGATAAAAGTTCACGAGTTTCGGGGTAATATATTAGCATGGATAGAGTATTGGCTAACTAACAGAAAACAGAGAGTCAGGATAAATGGTTCATTCTCTGGTTGCAACCAGTAACTAGTGGGGTGTCACAGAGATCAGTGCTGGGACCCCAACTATTTACAATCTATATTAACGACTTGGAAGTAGGGACCGACTGTAACGTAGCTAAGTTTGCTGACGATACAAAGATGGGAGGAAAAGCAATGTGCGAGGAGGACACAAAAAATCTGCAAAAGGACATAGACAGACTAAGTGAGTGGGCAAACATTTGGCAGATGGAGTATAATGTTGAAAAGTGTGAGGTCATGCACTTTGGCAGAAAAAAGTCAAAGACCAAGTTATTACTTAAATGGAGAAAGATTGCAAAATGCCGCAGTACAGTGGGACCTGGGGGTACTTGTGCATGAAACACAAAAGTATAGTATGCAGGCACAGAAAATGATCAGGATGGCCAATGGTATCTTGGCCTTTATTGCAAAAGGGATGTAATATAAAAGCAGGGAAGTCTTGCTACAGCTATATAAGGTATTGGTGAGGCCACACCTGGAATACTGCGGGCAGTTTTGGTTTCCATATTTCCAAAAGTATACACTTGCTTTGGAGGCAGTTCAGAGAAGGTTCACTTGGTTGATTCCGGGGATGAGGGGATTGACTTATGAGGAAAGGTTGAGTAGGTTGGGCCTCTACTCATTGGAATTTAGAAGAATGAGAGGTGATCTTATCGAAACGTATAAGATTATGAGGGGGCTTGACAGGGTGGATGCAGAGAGGATGTTTCTACTGATGGGGGAGACTAGAACTAGAGGGCACGATCTTAGAATAAGGGGTCGCCCATTTAAAACAAAGATGAGAAGGTTTCTTCTCCCAGAGGGTTGTAAATCTGTGGAATTCGCTGCCTCAGAGAGCTGTGGAAGCTGGGATATTGAATAAATTTAAGGCAGAAATAGACAGTTTATTAAACCATAAGGGGATAAGGGGTTATGGGGAACGGGCGAGGAAGTGGAGCTGAGTCCATGATTAGATCAGCCATGATCTTATTGAATGGCGGAGCAGGCTCGAGGGGCCGTATGGCCTACTCCTGTTCCTATTTCTTACGTTCTTATGTTCTTAAATGGAACAAAAATGAAATATATAACCGAAAAATTAGAGTACAAGTCAGAAGACATTCTGGTCACCTTTACTTCTGTGTCCAGTTCTCTTGTGTCCAGTTTTGGTCAGACCGCATCTTCGGTACTCAGTCCAGTTCTGGTCAGCAAGACATTCAAGCATTGGCAGGCAGTGCAGCGAAGAACCACTGGACTGATCCCTAGTCTTAGAGGACTGAGTTGCGAAACACTCGAGAAACTTTTCAGCCTCAAAAGAAGTCATCATGAGTGTTGGGCCGGGTGAGGATGGGGGAGGCGGTGGGGGTTAGTGCGGGGGGGGGGGGGGGGCGTAATGAGATGGGGTAATTAGCCTTACCTTTGTCGGCCTCTTCTGGGTGTGATCCATTCCGGCCTGGTTCAACCTGGCTCAGACTAGGAACCAGTTGTCATGACCCATCATCAGGACCCGACATGTAGTGAAGGACTCCATCGACTTTGGGCGAGCATCCTTTCTGCCTGCTCGGGCGTACAGGTTAAAATTGCGGTGAGGTAAACTGGGTGATTTTAGCTCCTCTCCTGCCACGTGAGCAGGCTTAACATCACCCTCACAGTGACAAACAGCATAGGAAATCTGCTGGGAATAAATTAAAGATAAATTCACCTCCAATCAGTATTTCACTGAGTAGAAATGAACAATTTTGTGGAGCTCATTGCAAAACTACTCACCGGCCCAGCAAATTTGTGAGTGGAACTTCCATCATTACGAGCACTGAAATGTTGCACTTAAATAATCAGGCTTGATTTCTCATTGTACTCTGCAAATGCTCTCGCTGCTTCAAGCGAAAGTTAAGAGTCAAATTGCAGATCTTAATCTTGGCACATAAAGCATTGGTCCTAGTTGAGGACTGTCATGTATGTAACTACAATGTAACACCACTGTATTGCTATATATACTCAACCTAGATGCACACCGTAACCATAAGGGGTGTACTTGTGTGAGACACTCCTTACCTGATCACACAGGTATAAAAGGGGAGGTCCCACGCAGGGTCACTGTCTTGGGAGTCCTGTGAATAAAGAGTTCCGGTCACAGAGTGACCTTGTCCCAGAATGTGCCTCATGTGGTTTCATATTGTAGAGTAAGGACTTTACATTGGCGACGAGAAACGGGAATTCACGACCCACGAGAATGACCACCGGTAGCACAGAGGAACGTTACTGTGGGGAAGACGGGGACGATTTTGGCGAGAGGCTTCAGCAAAGCTTCGTTACGAAAGAATGGCTGGGGGATGCAGCGGCCGACAAGCGAAGGGCTCATCTCCTGACCAGCTGCAGGCCAAAGACTTACGCGCTCATGAAGGACTTACTAGCACCTGAGAAGCCGGCGGATAAAACCTTTGAAGAACTTAGCAAATTGATCGGGGAGCACCTCAAACCGGCGATTAGCATACATATGGCCCGACACAGATTCTACACCTACCGAAGTCATGAAGGACAGAGCATACCGGACTTCGTAGCGGACCGCCGGCGTTTGCTAGCCTCTACGTTCACAGACACCTGCAGAGGGGAGATGCTAAGGGACTTCTTTATCGTGGGCATCGGTCATGCGGAAATTTTCTGCAAATTAATTGAGACCAAGGATTTGACCTTGGAAACGGCAGTGTTCATTGTTCAAATTTTCATGGCGGGGGAGGAAGAGACGAAAATAATATACGCGCGCAATTCTGCCTCTAATGCGGCGATGGATCAGGGAATCAACATCATCAATGCGACTCAGAGCCCCACAGGCAGGCAGGGGCTGTCTGAAGCAATAGACCCCAGAGCAGGACTTCAACAGAGACAATGGCAGGCTGAACGGACATTCACGCCATCACAGTGGACAATGCGGCCCGGGATGGGGCCATTGACACCCACTAATAGGGTACTTAAGAGCAGTCAAAGGGACAGTCAGCGTGGAATGCCTGGCCATAGTCCCTTTGTTCCCAACAATGGAAACTTTAACTCATGCTGGAGGTGTGGGGGAAAACACTCGGCTAGATCTTGCAGATTTCAACAGTTTGTCTGAAGGAATGCAATCTCAGTGGCCACTTAGCTCGAATGTGCATGAAGTCTGCAACCAGACTAATATATGAGACGGATGGACCAGAAGAGGGTTCTTTGAGGCAAGATGACCTTTGGGGCAAATCGATGGCCGCTGAGGTTCAGCGGGTCCATGCGGTCAATACTCACAGTTCATACACTAAAACGCCACCAATGATGATGAGGGTTTTATTAAACGGTATCCCAGTACACATGGAGCTGGACACTGGGGCCAGCCAGTCACTCATGGGCAATTTGAGAAGCTATGGCCACTTAAAGCAGCAGACCCAAATTAGCACGTGTTGACACACAATTACGGACTTACACAAAATAAATTATTCCGGTGCTGGGCAGTGCAATGTTGGTTGTCACACACAATGGGTTAGTGAATCGGCTACTGCTTTGGATTGTCCCGGGCAATGGTCCCGCACTTTTGGGGAGGAGCTGGTTAGCCGAGATGAACTGGAAATGGGGGGATGTTCACGCAATGGCATTTGTGGAGCGAAGTTCGTGCTCACAAGTCCTACAACAATTCGATTCACGATTCCAATCTGGCGTCGGGACTTTCAAAGGCACTAAAGTAGTGATACACATCACCCCGGATGCCAGGCCAGTGCACCACAACGCCAGAGCGGTGCCGTATGTGATGCAGGAAAAGATCGAGAGCGAACTGGACCAGCTGTTGAGAGAGGGCATCATCTCGCCTGTTTAATTCAGCGACTGGGCGAGCCCCATCGTTCTCGTCCTAAAAGCGGATGGCTCTGTCAGGATCTGTGGCGACTACAAGGCCACCATTAATCGGGTGTCCCTACAAGATCAATACCCGCTCCCGAGATCGGAGGACCTTTTTGCCACGTTGGCAGGCGGCAAGCTGTTCACCAATTTGGACCTCACTTCAGCCTATATGGCCCAGGAACTAACCGACGAATCTAAACTACTGACCACCATCACCACGCAAAAGGGACTGTTCGTTTATAACAGGTGCCCGTTTGGCATTCGATCAGCATCCGCGATTTTTCAACAAAACATGGAAAGCCTGCTTAAATCCATTCCTGCGTCCTCATCATGGGTCGAGACACCGAGGAACACCTCCACAACCTGGAAGAGGTGCTACACTGACTGGACCGGGTAGGCCTGTGACTCAAGAAGTCTAAATGTTTGTTCTTAGCTCCTGAGGTTGAGTTTCTGGGCAGGAGGGTTGCTGCAGATGGGATTCGGCCCACCAAATCCAAAACAGAGGCGATTTGACAAGCACCTTGGCCCTGCAACACATCAGAGCTGCGTTCATTCCTGGGACTGTTGAACTATTTCGGGAACTTTCTGCCGAACTTGAGCACATTGCTGGAGCCGCTGCACGTGCTCCTGCGTAAGGGCTGCGATTGGTTTTGGGGGGACTGTGAGGAAGGGGCTTTGGATCGGGCACGAAACCTACTTTGTTCAAACAAGTTGTTGGCCCTGTACGACCCCTGTAAGAAATTGGTTCTGACTTGTGATGCATCGTCCTATTGGGTTGGGTGCGTGTTGCAGCAGGGCAATGCTGAGGGTCAACTACAACATGTGGCTTATGCCTCCAGGTCGCTCTCTCAAGCAGAACGGGGATATGGGATGGTCGAGAAGGAAGCGCTTGCATGTGTCTACGGTGTAAAAAAAATGCATCAGTACCTCTTTGGTAGGAAGTTTGAAGAAGAGACAGACCACAAGCCATTAATATCCTTGTTGTCAGACAGCAAGACTGTCAATGCCAACACATCAGCTCGCATACAGCGATGGGCTCTCACGCTGGCTGTTTATGACTACTCCATCCGGCACTGACCCGGCACTGAAAATTGCGCTGACGCGCTCAGCAGGCTTCCACTGGCCACCACTGAGGGGGCAGCGGAGCAAAGCGCCGAGATGGTCATGGCTGTCGATGCCTTTGACAGTGCAGACTCCCCCATCACAGACCGCCAGATCAAAATCTGGACAAACAGAGATCCCCTCCTATCCCTGATTAAGAAATGTGTCCTGACTGGGGATTGGGCGCCCGCACAAGGATCATGCCCTGAGGAGGTCAGACCGCTCCACAGATGGATGGATGAGCTCTCTATCCAAGCTGACTGCCTAATATGGGGCAGCCAGGTAGTTATGCCCCAGAAGGGCAGGGAGGCATTCATCAGGGAACTCCAAAGCAAGCACCCAGGCATTGTGCTGATGAAAGCCTTTGCCCGGTCACACGTTTGGTGGCCTGGAATTAATTCAGACCTGGAACACTGTGTTCGCAGGTGCACGACATGTGCCCAGCTGGATAATGTCCCCAGGGAGGCCCCGCTCAGCCCGTGGCCCTGGCCCACCAAGCCATGGTCACGCATTCATCTTGACTACATGGGCCCGTTCATGGGAAAGATGTTCCTTATTATGGTAGAAACGTACTCGAAATGGATCGAGTGCATCATTCTGAATTCATGCATGTCATCCACCACCGTGGAAAGCCCACGTGCAATTTTTGCAACCCATGGCTTGCCGGACATCCTGGTTAGTGATAATGGCCCATGTTTCACAAGCTACGAATTCCGAGAGTTTATGTCAGGCAATGGCATCAACCACGTCAGGACTGCGCCATTCAAGCCAGCATCCCATAGCCAGGTGGAACGTGCAGTCCAAGGTATTAAGCAAGGTATGCTCAGGATTCAAGGGCCCTCCCTACAATGCCACCTATCGCGCCTCCTGCTGGCCTATAGATCCTGACCGCACTCGCTCACGGGGGTCCCACCTGCTAACCTACTAATGAAACGGACACTCAAAAGTCGGTTGTCCCTCATTCACCCAGTCCTGACCGACATAGTTGAGGGCAAGCGCAAATCACGAAACAAGTACCATGACAGTAAACCGAGGGGGAGATGTATAGAAATAAATGATCCTGTATTCATCCTCAATCACTCCATGGGGCCCAAATGGCTTGAGGGCACTGTAATTGACAAAGAGGGGAATAGGGTCATCGTGGTAAAACTCAACATTGGTCAGATATGCCATAAGCATCTGGACCAAGTAAAAAAAAAGGTTCAGCATCGACACGGAGGAATCTGAAGAAGACCATGAGATGAAGCTCACCACACCGCCAGTGAATGAGCAACAAGAGCAATCAGAAGAATGCACAGTCCCTGCGGTCAGCCCAGACAGGCCGGAATCACCACAGGTGACAGACACTCACGTCAGTGTCCAACAACCAGAGCCCCAACTGTGGTGCTCCACGAGGGAGCATAGACCACCTGAAAGACTAAACCTATGATCCCAATAAGACTTTGTGGGGGGAAGTGATGTCATGTCTGTAACCACAATGTAACACCACTGTATTACTGTATACACTCAACCTAGATGCACATCGTGACTACAAGGGGTGAACTTGTGGGAGACACTCCTTACCTGATCACTCAGGTATAAAAAGGGAGGTCCCACACAGGCTCACTGTCTTGGGAGTCCTGTGAATAAAGAGTTCAGGTCACAGAGTGACCCTGTCCCAGAATGTGCCTCGTGTGGTTTCATATTATAGAGTAAGGACTTTACAAGGACTTTGCCAGGGTACACGAGTAGCAAATTGCACTGGTCTGTGAAAATATATGCAATCTCCTGTTTCTTTTCAGTCTAACCCTCTGCCGTCCAGGCAACACCTTTGAAAACAGCTTTTGTGGGAGCTTGCTGCGTGTGAATTGGCAGCCGTGCTTCTCTTACATGCCAATAGTTACATGCTGGGATCTGTCTTTGGGCTGGCCTGAGGACATGGGAGGGCCAAAATAAAGATAAGTTCTTTCTCTTTCTTGCTGTTACTGCATATCCTCATAAGTTCAGTAAAACATGTTCCTATCACAACCAAGTCTGGAGATTAAAGGCATTAAGGTTATGTTGCTCTGTCAGGTGGCTGTAAAAGATCCCACGGCACGATTTCAAAGAAGAGCAGGGAGTTTTCCCCGGTGTCCTGGGCCAATATTTATGCGTCAACCAACATCATTAAAACAGGTTCATGTGGTCATTATCTCATTATTTTTTGTGGGTGCTTGCTGTGTCAAATTGGCTGTCGCGTTTCCCAACATTACAACAGTGACTACATTTAGTGTGATAGAGTCATTACAGCACAGAAGGAGGCCATTTGGCCCGTCGAGTCAATGCTGGCTCTCTTTGGAGCAATCCAGTCAGTCCCATTTCCCCGCTCTATCCCTGTAGCCCTTCAAGTTTATTTCCCTCAACAGCCGATCCAATTTCTTTTTGAAATCATTGACCGTCTCCGCTTCCACCATCTTCATAGGCAGCGAGTTCCAGGTCATTAACACTCGCTGCATGAAAAAGTTCTTCCTCACATCCTCTCTGTACCTCTTGCCGAAAACCTTAAGGAAATTGCCCTCAGCAGGAGATTGGGGTGTGCACTTTGAATTAACCGGAAATTTACTGCCCGGCAGTGGTCAAACGGAAGAGCTGGGAAATTGAGTTCTTTAATGCTGCCAGCATTTTGGAGCGTTGTTTGAGGTGGTGTAGGGGTAGGTTTGTGCGGAGCAGTGATGATGTGCCGCGTCGCACTGACGTGTGGCAATGGCGCTCTCCTTCACTCGCTCAACAGGGAGGGGCCTGGTCGGGCTGTCGGTGGCCTGTCTGATCCAGCAACCGGCATTGTTGGGCCAACTCAGGAGTCAGTCGACAATTAAAATTAAATGGCGGATGTGGCGGTGTGCCTGCCCCTTTAAGGGCGGCTGCACCGCCCAGCCACTGGCAGCAAACCGCCGTGCAAAGCTGTCGAGGGCACCGACCGCCGTTAAGGGATAGGCTAGCCAGGCGGTAAGGGGTTGGCAGGGGCGAAACACGGGATGCGGCGGAAACCCTTTCCTGCTGCCCCCGGCTTGGGGGTAACAGTGCTTGGGTCAGCCAACCCGCCTGTCCCCACGCCCCCCCCCTCCCCGTTGGAAAGACGTTCCAGCCCCATTAGATGCGGTAACGGGCATTAAAGAAGGGGGCAAATTCCTCCCCCCCAAATCTGTGTCCCCTCGTCCTTGTACCATCACCTAATGGGAACAGCTTTTCTTTTTCTACCTTATCTGAACTTGCTCCATGTTGCAGCGTGGAGCGAGGACCCAAATCCGCTGGCACACCGAACTGGCTCAGAGTGTTAATGGGCCAAAAAGAGTGGGGGTGGGGCGGAGTCACCTTAAATATGAGTCTGGCCAAGCCATTTAGCAGTTGGGCCCTTTATATGCCCATTGATCTGCACATCTGGCCTGGGCACCATCTATGAAAGGAAAAGAGCCTTTCGTAACATCAGTGTAAATTTCAATCTCCCATTGATGGAATTGGGAATATGTGTGACACTGTCTGTCTATGAACATTGTATAGGGTGAGATGAGGAGAGGTGGGAGAAGTTATGTGAGTAGCATCACCACCGGCACGGACCTGTTTCTGTGCTGTACTTTCTATGTAATCGCACTGCTGTAAAACTCTTCATTAGATTTTAAAAAGAAAGAAAGACTTAGATTTATATTGCGCCTTTCACAACCACCGGACGTCTCAAAGCACTTTCCAGCCAATGAAGTACATTTGAAGCGTAGTCACTGTTGTAATATGGGAAACGCGGCAGGCAATTTGTGCACAGCAAGCTCCCAGAAATAGCAACGTGATACACTCACAATAAAGGATGAAACTGAGTACTGTGTGCAATGAGCAAGTGTGACCTTAGCTCCTTTAATAAGACTCCAGAGTGCGGGTACCTCGTGGGTGGGTTGCTTATATACCGTGCTCCCCAGTGATGCTGGGATCCCTTGGGACTCCAACGGGTGGGCCCTCTGGTGGTCAGGTGTCATGCAGGTTAAAAGGGGTTAAATTCTTAACAATACTGACCAGAAAATCTGTTTTATTTATGTTGATTGAGGGAAAGTATTGTCCAGGGCACCGAGGATAATGCCCCTGCTCTTCTTTGAAACAGTGCCATGGGATCTTTTATGTCCACCAGAGAGCAGATGGGGCCGCGGTTTAACGTCTCATCTGAAAGACGACACCTCCGACTGTACGGCACTCTCTCAGTACTCGGGCTTGGCAGAGTAGGGTCTTGGTCCAGTGGCAAGGGGGTCCAATACGATTGGAAACTCGGCTCTGCTGCATGGGCCTAACACACACATATTTCTAATGACCCCCCTCCCTCTCTCCCTCAGGTCCTCCCTCCCTGTTTTTCAGCTTGGTGTATTTGTCCATAGAATACTGACAGCGTACCCCGGGCACCCCCCCCCGGCTCCAGCTCCAGCTCGCTGCTCTCAATGCTCAGGCTCTGCTGCACTTTTCCGGTCTCTCTCCAGCCACTGGTGCTTTGGTGGTTGGTTACCACATGTATACTGGCCTCGTGTCTCGAACTTGTTGCTGGCCTCGGGTCTCAACCTCGCTGCTGGCCTCTCAGCACAATTACTGCTATCCTGACTCGCGATCAGCGAACTCAACATAGTTACTCCACTACGCTCCGTTGATTTTAATTACACGTCGGAAAACCCGAAGATCTTTGTGGGAAGCTTACTTCGGGGCTGGTGGCGAATGCCTTCGCCTCGCTGCTGACTGCAAATTCCAGGCCAATATCTCAGCCCTTCCAACGAGCTGCTTATTGTGGAAGTGGTGATTTTGTAGTCTCAGATGTTTCCCTCCGCAGAACTTGTTATCAATGAATTAAAGCACGGGAGTGTCTTTTAATTAGGTTTATTGTCTAAACTGACCATTGCTTTAATTTTGGGCAGAGGCACCAGTAAATGGGGAGATAGGGGAGGGCACCAGTAAATGGGGGGGGATAAGGTAGGGGCTCCAGTAAACGTGGGGCAATGGCACCAACTTGCAATGATGTTTGTGAGTGAAAGAAGGTCAGAATGTTTTCATGGGTTAAAAATAGAAATAAAGAGCTTTCCCGATGGCTACGTTGGTAGATGCTGGACCACGTAGACCAGAAAGGTCGGATGTACAATACCTGGTCTGTGTTAAGTTCGCTATTGGTTATAGCACTGAACTAGTAACCCAGAGTCAAGGGCTAGAAATTGCCCTTTGACCCGATTGAAGGTGGTAACCTTCCGGGGCCGGGAAATCCTGCATCCGGCCTGGAAGTTCCGTCCCTGATACGGAATTGGGTAATACACCCCTCAAAGAAAGCGGAGCGATGTCTCCCAAAATGGAGTGCCGGGCTGCATGATGGCAGCTTGGGTTGATGCGCGGACTGCCATTGTTAGGCCGACCCAAGAGTCAGCCGTCGAATAAGGATGGCAGCCCGGGGTGCTCAAAGCCTCCCCTTTAAAAACGCCCGGTGGGCGTTGTCCGCCAGCCTTGCAACCCGCGGGGCAATTTCCCTCGCGGGTTGTTGAAGGGTCGGCTCGCACGGCGCTGACAGGACAGAACCCCGCATACCTCCGGGGCAATTTCCCGGGAGGCCCATCCCCCCCCACGTGAAAGCACCATTGTGTCCCGTTAGCGCCCGCCCGGAGGCACTATTGGGACGATAGAAAGGGTCAATTTCGCCCCCACCATTAGTTCAAATCACAGCATAATATTTGTGAAGTTCAATTCATTGATTATGGGCAGATATCAGAAAATGAGCATGAAAGCTGCTGATTTGTTGTAAAAATGCAACTGAATCAATCATCGCGACATAGTTAGCCTACTTATGTAACCAGTCCCACACTATGTGGTAGAATCTTAGGTGCTGAAATTCAACATCTGTGTGGCCGCCAATGGAAAGGAAAATCAGGGAGGATGTATAAGGAGCAGGGAATACAATAGACAGGGTGTGTCATGGGCGGGGTGTATAATGGTTGCATGAATATTGGGTGTGTGTATATCGGGTGTGCGTATAACGGGCGGGTGTATAATGGGCGGGGTGTATAATGAGTGGGTGTATAACGGACGGGTGTATAATGAGCGGTCTATAATGGGCAGATGTATAATGGACAGGTTGTATAACGGGCAGGTGTATACCAGGTGGGGTGGATAATGGGCAGGTGTAAAATGGGCGGGTTGTATAATGGGTGGGGTGTATATCAGGCGCAGGCGGGTATATAATGGGTGGGTGCATAACCGGTAGAGGTGTATAACGAGCAGGTGTATAATGAGCGGGAGTGTATATCAGGTAGAGTGTATAATGGGCAGGCTGTATAACGGGCAGGGTGTATAATGGGCGGGTGTATAACAGGTGGGGTGTATAACGGGCTGGTGTAAAATAGGCGAGGTGTATAATGGGTGTGGTGTATAACGAGCAGGTGTATAATGAACGGGGGTGTATATCGGGCGGAGTATATAATGGGCAGGATTTATCATGGGCAGGTGTATAATGGGCGGGTGTTTAACAGGTGGGGTGTATATCGGGCTGGTGTAAAATAGGCGGGGTGTATAATGGGTGGGGTGTATAACGAGCAGGTGTATAATGAGCGGGAGTGTATATCAGGTAGAGTGTATAACGGGCAGGGTGTATAACGGGCAGGGTGTATAATGGGCGGGCGTATAACAGGTGGGGTGTATAAGGGGCTGATGTAAAATAGGCGGGGTGTATAATGGGTGGAGTGTATAATGGGTGGAGTGTGTAATGGGCGGGTGCATAACGATTCAGTTTATATCGGTGGGGTTTATAACGGGGGGACGATCTACTACCGACTATTTTGCACCCTGGGCAAAGTTGAATTTCACCCCTTTAATGCCCTCAGGGCCTGTAGCGTGACTTAGCTTGTCACCCATCTCCCAAGGTCAGCCTAACATCTGTGGTTGGGAAAATGTTGGAGTCCATTATTAAAGAAGCAGTAGCAGGACTTTTGTAAAAGCAAAATTCAGTCAGGCAGAGTCAGCATGGATTTAGGAAGGGAAATCATGTTTGACAAATTTGCTGGAGTTCTTTGAGGATGTAACGGACAGGGTGGATAAAGGGGAACGAGTGGATGTGGTGTATTTTGACTTCCAGAGACATGTGACAAGGTGCCACACAAAAGGTTACTCCACAAGATAAAGGTTCACAGGGTTGGGAGTAATATATTCGCATGGATGGAGGATTGGCTAACTAACAGAAAACAGAGAGTCGGGATAAATGGTTCATTCTCTGGTTGGCAATCAGTAACTAGTGGGGTGTCGCAGGGATCAGTGCTGGGACCCCAACTATTTACAATCTATATTAACGTCTTGGTTGTAGGGACCGAGTGTAACGTAGCCAAGTTTGCTGACGATACAAAGATGGGAGGAAAAGCAATGTGTGAGGAGGACACAAAAAATCTGCAAAAGGACATAGACAGTCTAAGTGAGTGGGCAAACATTTGGCAAATGGAGTATAATGTTGAAAAGTGTGAGGTCATGCACTTTGGCAGAAAAAAAAAATCAAAGACCAAGTTATTACTTAAATGGAGAAAGATTGCAAAGTGCCGCAGTACAGCGGGACCTGGGGGTACTTGTGCATGAAACACAAAAGTATAGTATGCAGGCACAGCAAATGATCAGGAAGGCCAATGGTATCTTGGCATTTATTGCAAAGAGGATGGAATATAAAAGCAGGGAAGTCTTGCTACAGCTATACAGGGTATTGGTGAGGCCATACCTGGAATACTGCGTGCAATTTTGGTTTCCATATTTACGAAAGTATATACTTGCTTTGGAGGCAGTTCAGAGAAGGTTCACTAGGTTCCGGGGATGAGGGGATTGACTTATGAGGAGAGGTTGAGTAGGTTGGGCCTCTACTGATTGGAATTTAGAAGAATGAGAGGTGATCTTATCGAAACATATCAGATTATGAGGGGGCTTGACAGGGTGGATGCAGAGAGGATGTTTCCACTGATATGGGAGACTAGAACTCGAGGACACGAGCTTAGAATAAGTGGCCGCCCATTTAAAACAGAGATGAGAAGAAGTTTCTTCTCTCAGAGGGTTGTAAATCTGTGGAATTCGCTGCCTCAGAGAGCTGTGGAAGCTGGGACATTGAATAACTTTAAGGCAGAAATAGACAGTTTCTTAAACATTAAGGGGATAAGGGGTTATGGGGAGCGGGCGGGGAAGTGGAGCTGAGTCCATGATTAGATCAGCCATGATCTTATTGAATGGCGGAGCAGGCTCGAGGGGCCGTATGGCCTACTCCTGCTCCTATTTCTTATGTTCTTATGTTCTTAAATGGAACAAAAATGAAATATATAACCAAAAAATTAGAGTACAAGTCAGAGGAAGTTCTGGTCACCTTTACTTCTGTGTCCAGTTCTCTTGTGTCCAGTTTTGGTCAGACCGCATCTTCGGCACTCAGTCCAGTTCTGGTCAGCAAGACATTCAAGCATTGGCAGGCAGTGCAGCGAAGAACCACTGGACTGATCCCTAGTCTTGGAGGATTGAGTTGCGAAACACTCGAGAAACTTTTCAACCTCAAAAGAAGTCATCATGAGTGTGGGGCCGGATGGGGATGGGGGGGGGGGGGGGGCGGTGGGGGTTAGTGGGGGGAGCATAATGAGATGGGGTAATTAGCCTTACCTTTATCAGCCTCTTCTGGATCTGATCCATTCCGGCCTGGTTCAACCTGGCTCAGACTAGGAACCAGTTATCATGACCCATCATCAGGACCTGACATGTAGTGAAGGACCCCATCGACTTCGGGCAAGCGTCCTTTCTGCCTGATCGGGCGTACAGGTTAAAATTGCGATTGTTGTGTCTTTTAGGCGGTGAGGTAAACTGGGTGATTTTAGCTGCTCTCCTGCCACGTGAGCAGGCTTAACATCACCCTCACAGTGACTAACAGCATTGGAAATCTGCTGGTAATAAATTAAAGATAAATTCACCTCCAATCACGATTTCGCTGAGTAGAAATGAACAATTTCGATGAGCTCGTTGCAAAACCACTCACCGGCCCAGCAAATTTGCGAGTGGAACTTCCAACGTTACGAGCACTGAAATGTTGCACTTAAATAATTAGGCTTGATTTCTCATTGTACTCTGCAAATGCTCTCGCTGCTCCAAGGTAAAGTTAAGAGTCAAATTGCAGATCTTAATCTTGGCACACAAAGCATTAGTCCTAGTTGAGGACATTGCCAGGGTACACGAGTAGCAAATTGCACTGGTCTGTGAAAATATATGCATTCTCCTGTTTCTTTTCAGTTTAACCCGGTGCTGTCCAGGCAACATCTTTGAAAACATCTTTTGTGGGAGCTTGCTGCGTGTGAATTGGCAGCCGTGCTTCCCCTACATGCCAATAGTTACATGCTAGGAACTGTCTTTGGGCTAGCCTGAGGACATGGGAGGGCCAAAATAAAGACAAGTTCTTTCTCTTTCTTGCTGTCACTGCATATCCTCATAAATTCAGAGAAAGCCTGTACCTGTCACGACAAAGTCTGGAGATTAAAGGCATTAAGGTTATGTTGCTCTGTCAGGTGGCTGTAAAAGATCCCACGGCACGATTTCAAAGAAGAGCAGGGAGTTCTCCCCGGTGAGCTGGGCCAATATTTATGCGTCAACCAACATCACTAAAACAGGTTCATGTGGTCATTATCTCATTATTGTTTGTGGGTGCTTGCTGTCTCAAATTGGCTGCCGCGTTTCCCTACATTACAACAGTGACTACATTTAGAGTTTTAGAGTCATTACGGCACAGAAGGAGGCCATTTGGCCCGTCGAGTCAATGCTGGCTCTCTTTGGAGCAATCCAGTCAGTCCCATTCCCCTGCTCTACCCCGTGGCCCTTCAAGTTTATTTCCCTCAACAGCCGATCCAATTTCTTTTTGAAATCATTGATCGTCTCCGCTTCCACCATCTTCATAGGCAGCGAGTTCCAGGTCATTAACACTCGCTGCATGAAAAAGTTCTTCCTCACATCCCCTCTGTACCTCTTGCCGAAAACCTTAAAGGGCCGAAATTGCCCTCAGCAGGAAATTGGGGTCTGCACTTTGAATTAACCGGAAATTTACTGCCCGGCAGTGGTCAGACGGAAGAGCTGGGAAATTGAGCTCTTTAATGCTGCCAGCATTTTGGAGCGTTGTTTGAGGCGGTTTGTGTGGGGCAGTGATGACGTGCCGTGCCGTGCCGTGTCGCACTGATGTGTTGCAGTGGCGCTCTCCTTCACTTAAAGAGGAGGAACGCTGTGAGGTCGACCTGGAGGGGTCTGGCCGGGCTGCCGGTGGCCCGTCTGAACCAGCGAACGACATTGTTGGGCCCACTCAGGAGTCAGCCGACAATTAAAACTAAATGGCGGATGTGGCGGTGCGCCCGCCCCTTTAAGGGCGGCTGCACCGCCCAGCCACTGGCAGCAACCCGCCGCGCAAAGCTGTCGAGGGCCGTTAAAGCGTCAGCTAGCCAGGCGGTAAGGGGTTGGCGGGGTCGAAACACGGGATGCGGTGGAAACTTTTTCCTGCTGCCCCCAGCTTGGGGGTAACAGTGCTTGGGTCGGCCAACCCGCCTGTTCCCACGCCCCCCCGTCACCCCGCCGCCGGTGGAAAGACCTTCCAGCCCCATTAGATGTGGTAACGGGCATTAAAGAATGGGGCAAATTCCTCCCCCCCCAAATCTGTGTCCCCTCGTCCTTGTACCATCAGCTAATGGGAACAGCTTTTCTTTTTCTACCTTATCCGAACTTGCTCCATGTTGCAGCGTGGAGCGAGGACCCAAATCCGCTGGCACACCGAACTGGCTCAGAGTGTTTAATGGGCCAAAAAAGAGCGTGGGTTGGGCTGAGTCACCTTAAATATGAGTCTGGCCAAGCCATTTAGCAGTTGGGCCCTTTATATGCCCATTGATGGTAGATCTGCACATCTGGCCTGGGCACCATCTATGAAAGGAAAAGAGCCTTTCGTAACATCAGTGTAAATTTCAATCTCCCATTGATGGAATTGGGAATATGTGTGACACTGTCTGTCTATGAACATTGTATAGGGTGAGATGAGGAGAGGTGGGAGAAGTTATGTGAGTAGCATCACCACGGCACGGACCCGTTTCTGTGCTGTACTTTCTATGTAATCGCACTGCTGTAAAACTCTTCATTAGATTTTAAAAAGGAAGAAAGACTTAGATTTATATAGCGCCTTTCACAACCACCGGATGTTTCAAAACACTTTGCTGCCAATGAAGTACTTTTGAAGCTTAGTCACTGTTGTAATATGGGAAACGCGGCAGGCAATTTGTGCACAGCAAGCTCCCAGAAATAGTAATGTGATAATTGGTACACTCACAATAAAGGATGAAACTGAGTACTGTGTGCAATGAGCAAGTGTGACCTTAGCTCCTTTAATAAGACTCCAGAGTGCGGGTACCTCGTGGGTGGCCTGCTTATAAGCTGTGCTCCCAAAGGATGCTGGGATCCCTTGGGACTCCAACAGGTGGGCCCTCTGGTGGTCAGGTGTCATGCATGGTTAAAAGGGGTTAAATACATAACAATAATGATCAGAAAATCTGTTTTATTTATGTTGATTGAGGGAAATTATTGTTCAGCACACCGAGGATAACTCCCCTGCTCTTCTTTGAATTAGTGCCATGGGATCTTTTATGTCCACCAGAGAGCAGATGGGGCCTGGGTTTAATGACTCATCTGAGAGACGACACCTCCGACCATGCGGCACTCCCTCAGTACTGCACTGGGAGTGTCGGCCTAGATTTATGTGCTCAAGTCTCTGGAGTGGGACTTGAACCCATAACCTTGCAACTCAGAGGTGAGAGTGCTACCCACTGAGGCACAGCAGACACCATCCAAAAATGGATTTTTTTTACCAAATCTCATAATTAACTGGTTGGTAGGAACCAAACTATCAATGCCAAGAGGCCTGAATTAGCCTGCGGCAGCCCAAGTCATTCAGAACCAGGTCTGGTTCACTTCACATGGTCTAGTACTCTTAATGTGCAATAAAAAGAAGTACAACACATTCACAGAAGGACGTAATGTTCTACCTGATAAACACAATGATAACTTTGCACATGTCACTGACAGTTACCAGTCCCTGGACTGAGTGATACGGGCTAACCAGGAGCAATCTGTGTAAATTTGCATAGGGTCCTCAACTAGGTGGGCAGCTAAATCCGAGGTGATTGGCTGAAAGCTGGGTGAAACGATGTACCTGGGTGAAACGATGACACATGGCATTTAATATGTAAACAAATGCACGCCACAAGAAACTCGGTGTGGATAAATGTCAAGCCCTGCCCCTCACAAGAGACAATGGGTGGCATAACGCATGCTGTGAACGGTCTCTGACACAGCTAAGGGTGAAGCTAACTGAGATTATTAGTCGATTTAGCGCTCATTGTGAATAATCACAATGCGACATTAATTAAGAAAAGAAATTTAATGCTAAATGAGCCAAAACAGTCAAGTCCAAGAGGGCATGCCTACAATGTGCGTTGCGCTGCCCAAGTCATATCCAGAGTAGATTCTCCAGTTCTGGTCACAGAAACGCAGGGGAGGCTTTGGAAGTGGTGCGGAGAAGAGCATGAATCTGCTCAAAGGAGTGAGTTACGATGAAGGACTGCAGAAACTTCGGCTTTGCAGCTTTGAAAGGCAATGACTGAGAAGTTACCTTACAGAGGTATATAATATAGCAAATAGTATAAAGACAGCAGGTGGTGGAACAAGAAACATAATTGGGGGAAAATTGCGGTCGGAGGCTTCCCTCGGACGAACGCCTCCAACCCAAAAAAGGTTATGACAATACCTGGTGCTCCTGGAGGTGCCTTCGATAGCGCTCGGAGGCCTTCATTCGATGCGCAGCGTACGGGAAGATGACTTGCTTGTACGTACGGAAATGCTGGAGTCACATGGGCCTGGGCCACCAATCACTATGCAGTATTCTCATTGCTAAAAATGAGATCTCCATTTGTACGGACTCCCATTACTTACAATGAGAAAACCCTCCTAAAACAAGAAACACAGCACAATAAATAGAAAAAACACCTCACATATTTAATATTAATTGAAATTAAATGTAATTAAATGTTTTAGAAAAAAAATATATTTTTGGATTTTTTTAAATGTGTTTTAATAGAGTTAAAAATATACTTATCTTAATGGACAGGGTTTTAACATAAAAACTGAATGATTACATTTAATTTTTATGTGTTTTAAAACTCTTACACTGCAAATGTAAGCTACATGCCTACTTTTACCAGGCATAAATGCTTGAAGGACATTCCAAGAAGGGACCCAGACAGGTTCTTGTCAAGCAGTGGATTGAGAGGAGATTTGATAGAGGTGTTCAAAATCATGAGGGGTCTGGAGAGAGTAGAGAGTAGAGTAATTGTTCCCATTGGCAGAAAGGTCGAGAACCAGAGGACACAGATTTATAGTGATTGGCAAAAGAACCAAAAGCGATGTAAGAAAAAACTTTTTACGCAGCCAGTGGTTGGGATCTGGAAGGCACTGCCTGAAAGGGTGGTGGAGGCAGACTCAATTTTATCTTTGAAAAGGAAGTTGGATAAGTATCTGAAGGAAAGAAAATTGCAGGGCTATGGGGAAAGGGCAGGGGAAGTGGAACTAACTGAGAGTCGTCATGGGCTCGGCGGGCCAAAAGGCCTGTTCCATGCAGTAACCATCCTGTGAGTTCCATGATTGTAAGTGGGATTCCAGGTTATTGGAAATGAATGGTGTGAATACTGTGGGTAGGTGGAGGTGCCGTGGGTGGACTGAAGATCTGCTGCTGTCTCAAACTGTTATCATAGAGAGAATTTTAACCGGGAGTGGGATATGGGTAGGTGGGGGCGGGAACTGACAAACTTGCCCGACATCGGCAGTGTGACGTTCAGGCAATTTTAACGTCTGGGCTTCATTTTGAATACTATTGGCGGGTAGTGACATGATCGGCGTGATTTCCAGCGGGCTGTCCGAGGTTCTATTTAAAGCAAGAATGCAGCTCCTAACAGGAGACTGCATGTCCTGATGCAAGATTTACTTGTTGCACCACTGGAAGAAGGATCATTAGCAGATTTAACTCACAGGCTGCTCCCCAGGTCCTAATGGAGGAGGCCAAGGCACAAAGGGAAAGACTTTTTAGCAGCACTTGCAGAAAGATACGTCGAACCAATATTCAGTAGGCCTGGAATGAGGTGGCTACGAGAGTCAGTGCCAAGACCATCAACTCCAGGACCTGCAGGAAGAGGTTCAATGACCTTACAATAAGGGTGAGTACAGCGCTTCATCTCTCCATTTCTCTCAATAACACCTGCCAACAGTCCTTTCTTTCCCTCAGCACTCTGAACAATTCCCTCCCCTACATCACATCCTACACCACCGGGCCGCAAGAGCACATGGAAGCACCTCTCATTGTCTTTCCAAACACACTCACCTTTACTTTTAGTGTCGGCCTTAACTCATTGGGCAGCACTCTCGCCTCTGAGTCAGAAGGTTGTGGGTTCAAGTTCAGTGCAATGCTGAGGGAGCGCTGCACTGTCGGAGGGGCCATCTTTTGGATGAGAGGTTAAACCGAGGTCCCATCTGCCCTCTCAAGTGGACGTAGAATTTAATCATAGAATGGTTACAGCACAGAAGGAGGCCATTCGACTCGTCGAGCCCGTGCCGGCTCGTTGTAAGAGCATTTCAGCTAGTCCCACTCCCCCGTAATCGATCCTACGGCACTATTTCGAAGAAGAGCAGGGGAGTTCTCATTGGTGTCCTGGCAAATATTTAGCCCACATCCATATCAGTAAAACAGATTATCTGGTCATTATCACATTGCTGTTTGTGGGATCTTGCTGTGTGCAAATTGGCTGCTGCTATTCCTACACTACAACAGTGGCTACACTTCGAAAAGAGCTTTGTTGGTTGTAAAGCTTTTTGGGATGTCCTGAGGCCATGAAAAACGCTGTATAAATACAAGTATTTCTTTCTTTCACGCCAGACACTGACAGCATTCTCCTCCGACATGGTAGCAACGACTGAACCAGCAATTCCTCCCAGCACTCCACCCTCACTTCACATTCCAGACACTTGGCTTTCTGTTGATCACCTCCCTATCCCCATCCCATCGTGCTTCTTCTCCAACATGCACACGCGCTACGTATCTCCACTTTCCTTTCCAATAGCCACCCACTAACTCTCGCCCTCTCTTTCTGCGGGACAGAACGGCACACAGTGATAGGGAGACGAGCAAGGCCGGGGTAGGAACAGCCTAGCTCAAGGCCCTCTCCTAAATGGAACAGGAAGCCCTAGAGGTTAGTGACCGGCAAGAGTGATGAGCCTTGGGGAGGGCGAGGTTGGTGGCTTACCTGAGCATGGTGTCTGCTTATTACTCGGGGCCCATTCGTTCCCTTACAGGAGTCACACTTTCTGACAGTTTGACTGTGTCAGGCTGCTTTCTGAAGAGTGTCAGCTGCTAATGTCCAGCCTCCCAGTGCTATGCTAACTCGGGTCCCTTCTCTCTTTCCTCTATGCCCTCGCAACAGCCCTGGACCCTGAAGATGCACCATCATGCACTCCATCCCCCCTCCCCAAGCACCAGCACAGAGATTGTCACTCCGAGTGGGTCAGAGAGTGCATGATGCAAGTCTGCACATGGAGAAGCACCCAGCACCAGCAGACAGTGATGCCGGGGGGTTAGCCCAGGAGATGGCAGGGCAGAGACGCAGACTTCAGGGGTCCAGCCTTAAAATGAAGGCATGTTGAGGCACGCAAGCAATTGAATGAGGCACTGGAAGGCCTGCCAAGGTGTCGTCACATCATGGCTGAAAGTATGGAGGAGACCGCTTCCAGGTTGTGTGTTGTCATATCGCATGGCATCACCACTCTGCAGTCTACCGTGGAGCCGGTGGCCACCTCCAGGAGGCTGGAGCTGGGCCTCGTGTCAAAAGGTCTGTGTTACCAGCCTTTTCCACTACTGCAAATCATCCTTATGTTCAATTCCCTCCATGGCCCCCTCCCTATTTCTGTAATCTCTTCCAGCCTGACAACTCTCTTAGAAAACTCTGTTTCTCCAATTCTGGCCTCTTGTGCGTCCTCTATTTCTTTCGTCCCACCACTGGTGGCTATGCCTACAGCTGCCAAAACTCAGGAATTTTCTCCCTAAACCTCTCCAACTCTCCACCTCTCACCATCCTTTCAGACAATCCTTAAAAAACCTATCTCTTTTAACATGATTTTGGTCACCTGTCCGAATAGCTCCTTGAGTGGCTCGGTGTCAAATTGTGTCAGATAACGCTCCTGTGAAGCCTCTTGGAATGTTTTACTACATTAAAGGTGCTACATAAATGCAGGTTGTTGTTTTTGAAAAAGTGCACCGAGCTGCATTCCTCAACACTTCATGTTGGTGGTTCCTTTAAATATGTCCCACTTGGGAGCGATTGTGCTTAAAGCCGTATATTTTACGCTTGTTTGGTTCAGGTCATTCTGCCCCGTTAGCAATGTTCCCTCTAAATTTTTTTTTGTGCCTGGTCCTGTTTACTGGCTGCGCGGCCCATTCTAATTTTTCCACATGCGCGGTCTCTTACGTGTAAAATGCGGTGAGCAGCCTGTGAGTGACCTCGCAACCATTGCGTGGGAACGTTGTTGGCGAGATGACCAGATTAAAGATTTGATCAAAGTGAGGCAGCAGGGATTAGTGATGGGTAAGTTGTGTCTGACGAACCGAGATGAATTTTTTGGAGGAGCTTACTAACATGAAGGGTGGTGGTGAGTCTATGGGTGTTGTTTATGTGGACTTTCAGAAGACACTTGATAAGGCCCTGCACGTGTGCGCCAACCCCTTACCGCCCCGCAGCGAATATTGCCCCCGGCGCCCATGAAGCTGTCGCGAGTGGGTGTCAGCGTCAGCCTCGCGGTTCGCAAAGCGGGCCGACATCCGCTCGCTGGGTGGAAGTTAAAGGGGAGGTTGCGAGTGCCCTGGGCCGCCACCTTGGCGGTTTTGCCGACGCGCTGGTCGGCCCGAATCTTTGCCCCCTTGCGTGGTCCGGGCCACCGTTGTGCAGCCCAGCACTCTATAGTGGGTGACGGGCTGTAGTCCCGCGGGGTACCATGCTGCCCTCGTGACCGAGTGGAGGCCATCGGAGGCCGTGGAGAGTAAACAGCGGCCCTCCCCTTTAAGCGAAGCAAAGGGGCGTTGAAACGCGTCAGCACCATGCGGAGCATCTGGGTAGCGCTGCCGATCGTGCCCCAGTCACATCGCTGGACCCGCCCCAAGAGGATGTGGAGTGCGCGAGACTGCGCGCCACCTCTTCTGAGGGGCGGTAAGGTCAATTCTGTGGCCGATGCGGGATGTCCGTGCCAGGCGCGGGAAGTACCACCTCGAGCAGGTTACCGCTCGAGGCGCTGGGGAATTGGTCCTTAGCTTTATTAATGCAGGATTAGAGTAGTAAAGCAATGAAGTTATGCTCAACCTTTATGAAACACTGCTTCGGCCTCAGCTGGAGTATTTCGTTCAGTTCTTGCCACCACACTTTAGGAAGGATGCCAAGGCCTTCGAGAGGGTGCAGAAGAGATTTATCAGAATGGTACCAGGGATGAGGGACTTTAGTTATGTGTAGAGAGTTAGAGGAGAGAAGATTAAGAAGAGATTTGATTGAGGTGTTCAAACTCATGAATGGTTCTGATAGAGTAAATAAGGAGAACCTGTTTCAAGTGACAGAGGTACCAAGGCGAGATGGGGAAACATTTTTTTACACTGCGACTTATGATCTGGAATACTCTGCCTGAAAGGGCGGTGGAAGCAGATTCAATAGTAACATTCACTATTCATATAGTAACATTCAACAGTAACACTCTGCCTTTGACTCGAGTGTTCTCGACTCCATCCCACCACCACCTCAGTAAAACCCCAACACTGCACGAGGTAGAAAAAGCCATAAAATAGCTTAAGGACAACAAGGCTACGGGAGCGGATAGAATTCCCGCTGAGGCACTGAAGTATGGCGGAGAGGCACTGCTGGCACAAATACACGACCTCATCTCTCTCATCTGGAGGGAGGAGAGCATGCCGGGAGATCTCAGAGATGCAGTGATCGTGACCATCTTTAAAAAGGGGGACAAGTCCGACTGCGGCAACTACAGCGGAATCTCCCAGTTAGCTATCCAGCCTAATCCCACTTTCCAGCTCTTGGTCCGTAGCCCGATAGATTACGGCACTTCAGGTGCACATCCGAGTACTTTTTAAATGTGGTGTGGGTTTCTGCCTCTACCACGTCCTGAGAAGAAGTCCAGAGTGATTAGCCAATGGCTTACCTCTCCCAGCCTGCCTTCCTCCCACGATCTACAGACTCTGAACATCTAAATTAAACGGGGATAGGTTTTCAACTTGCCGTCCGGGTGTGTAACTGACATTATGGATCGGCCGCCCGTTTTAGAATCCGCTCGCCCTTCGATTCCATTAGTTTAAATGGAAGGGGAAAGCAGGCAGTTTCTGCAAACAGTGGCCGATGCACAATGCATTTTACTCCCAGGTGGCAAGTCGAAAATCTACCTTCGTTGCCTGTCTAAGCTGCTAATTCTGGATTGATCCTTCCTCCTTTCCTGCCCTTTAAAACCTTGGTGTTGTCTAGTGCTGTGAATCTTGACATTTCACAGAAACAAAGGAACAGGAGGAGGCCATTCAACCCCTCGAGCCTGTTCCTCCATTCAGTTAGATCATGGCTGTTCTGTGACCTAACTCCATCAACCCACCGAGCTCCATATTCCTTAATACTCTTCCCGAACAAAAATCCATCAATCTAATTTCTGAAATTAACAATTGACCCCCAATCGTAACAACTTTTTGGGGGAGAGAGTTCCAAATTTCGACTACCCTCTGTGTGAAGAAGTGCTTCCTGACATCACGCCTAAATGGCATTAACTTTAAGGTTATGCTGCCTTGTTCTGGAGTCCCCACCGATAGGAAATAGTTTCTCTCAATCTAACCTATTAACTCCATTAGTCATCGTAAACACAATTAATTCACCCCTTAATCTTCTATATACAAGGGAATACAAGCCTAGTCTATGCAACCCGTCCTCATACTTCAACCTTTTTAGTCTCTTAATAAAACTGAAGTTTTATAACTCTCTTGTAATTCAGGTCGGAGCTCCTGTAAAAGTATTTTGTAGCTTATTACACTCAAGAGGTATTCAAGGAATAAATCTTACATTTGTCTGTTCTTGGTTATTGCTTTCTGAGACCACACCACTTTAGCCTAGCACTAATCAAAGAAAACACATTTCACTGGGCAGCTGTATACCATAGCGAAGGTTAGATTAGGAGTTAATGGTTTAAGACTAATTAATTTCTTCATATAATTGCTACCCAACTTTGTATCTTGCGTGCTGCAGTCATATAATTAAAATCTCTCTGTAATTTTTATTTACAGCGATTGATTCTCACTTCCCAAGTTAACCCAATGGGCCCGAAATTAGTCAAAGCTAAGGCCCGCCCAAGTGCCGCCCAAAGGACCTCTGAGAGACCTGGCGGCACTTTGCCAGAAAGATTCCTCTGAAAGATATGCCAATACCTCCCAGCGCCAAAAAAATTACTTACGCCGTGAATCTGGGCGGCAGCAGGCGGGAAGTCCCAATCTCGGCGACAAAATGCAATCCTCGCCAAACTGCCGCCGAGGATTGAGTCGGGCCCAGGGAGGGGAGGAACAACTAAAAATAAAATCTTACACACCAAAAAAAAACACTGCAGCACCTTTAGGGGACCCCATCCACATAAATCGCTGAAAAAAAAAATAAAAGAAGTTCACTAACCTTTTTTTGCAGGTTTTCTTACTTACAATTGGGACTAGACCTGCCTTCACGCAACGGTCCTTCCCCCTGCTGCCGCCGCGTTCCACCCGTACCAAGATGGCAGCTCGGCGGGCGGGAGGTCACTTATGCGCCTTGCGCGCTAGCGGTCGTCAGCGGGCGGTTCCCAGCGTTCCTCCCCTCCCGCCGGCGGGAGGCCTAAAGGAAACTGGCACCGAGGGGAGGCTGCCCAAAAAAACTCGCCGGCAGTGGGCGGTGAGGCCACCAAGTTTGGGCCCACAGTTCTTTTATTCCTAACTGACTTTGAATCTTGTAAACCATAAATGAAAATTAATTGGTGTGTAAATTAAGATTAGATGGTTAATTGGAAGCAACAGTATCTACCGTTAACTAAAAACAGAAAATGGTGGAAACATTCAGCAGGTCAGCCAGTATCTGTGGAGAGAGCAGAGGAGTCAAGGTTTTGGTGTGAACCCTGCATCAAAACTTCAGGACGTTATAGATGAACAGCATTTGAAACAGAAGGGAACAAAGAGAAAGGAGAGAGAAAACGCACACAGATACGCGAAAGTGAAGAAATAGAATGATCCACAAATTGGAAAAGAGGAGACGGCTAAATGGTGGAAGTGATATTTGCACAAGATAATAGGAGGACATACAGAAAGAACATAAGAACATAAGAAATAGGAGCAGGAGTAGGCCACTTGGCCCCTCGAGCCTGCTCTACCATTCAATAAGATCATGGCTCATCTGATCATGGGCTCAGCTCCACTTCCCTGCCCGTTCCCCGTAACCCTTTATTCCCTTATCGCTCAAAAATCTATCTCCGCCTTAAATATATTCAATGACCCAACCTCCACAGCTCTCCGAGGCAGAGATTTCCACAGATTTACGACCCTCTGAGAGAAGAAATTTCTCCTCATCTCAGTTTTAAATGGGCAGCAACTTATTCTAAGACTATGTCCCTGAGTTTTAGTTTCCCCTATGAGTGGAAATATCCTCTCTGCATCCACCTTGTCGAGCCCCCTCATTATCTTATAAGTTCCAAGCCATTTATGACACACAGAAAACATGTGAATAGCTGAAGGAGATGGCGGATGAGGCAGGTAGAAATGGAAGCCTGAAAGACTGGCAAAGCGAAGAAGGCTCCACAGGCTCAAGTGATCAGGTCAACACCAGCGTGAACTTCCAATGGATGAGCCCCACCTCAAGCAATAACGCATTCCCTCCCTCCCCCCAGAAACGCCAGCAAATCCATCCCACACTTCCAGCCAAAGAGAAAGATCTCAAGATCAATTCGGAATTTATCAGGTGGCTGCACATTGCCTCATCTTGCAATCGTTCTAATGGAGAAATCGTTTACCCGGCATAGCCCAATCCCCGAGGAACCCGGATAATCGAGCGTTGCCTGTACATGGGTAATTTTCAGGCTTCCCACTCCCACCGGCTATAAGGGTGGCCAACTCTGGTTGGATGTACTCCTGGAGGGGTCATCACATGACCTCCAACTATCCCGCCCCAATAGTCCCACCAATGGTCGCTGATCATGTCTATATGTGCAGCGCACTGCCTTCCCAGCCAATTGGATAGCGAAGATATTCTTTATTGCCCAATTGGATGATTGACAGTCAGTCACACAGCTTTTTCCCCATGGCCCATATTGATATTACTAATAAAGAAGATGTAAAAAACAAACACACTACTTTTAACCACTGAATGATTTTTCTCCCGGGTTTTGCTCAGGGACTCCTGGAGATTCCAGGGTGATCCTCATGTATCAACTGTGGCTCAGTGGGTAGCACACTTGCCTCTGAATCAGAAGGTTGTTGGTTTAAGTCCCACTCCAAGAACATAAGCACATAAAAAATCTAGGCTGACACTCCAATTCAGTGCTGAGGGAGCGCTTGACTGTCAGAAGTGCTGTCTTTTGGATGAGACTTTAAATCGAGGCCCTGTCTGCTCTCTCAGGTGGATGTAAAAAATCCCATGGCACTATTTCGAAGAAGAGCAGGGGAGTTATCTCCGGTGTCCTGGCCAATATTCATCCCTCACTCAACATAACAAACACAAAAGATCATCATCATCATAGGCAGTCCCTCCGAATCGAGGAAGACTTGCTTCCACTCTTAGCATGAGTTCTTAGGTGGCTGTACAGTCCAATACGAGAGCCACAGGTGGGACAGACAGTGGACAAAACAGATTATCTGGTCATTATTATTTTGCTGTTTAAGGGAGCTTGCTGTGCACATCTTGGTTGCCTCATTTCCTACATTACAGCAGTGACTACACTCCAAAAGTACTTCATTGGCTGTAAAGTGCTTTGAGTTGTCTGGTGATCGTGAAAAGCGCTATATAAATGCAAGTATTTCTAAAGTGTTGGCAACTGTACTGGGGAACCTGTGCTGCCTACAGCATGTCACAGAAGCTGTGTGGTGCATGATTTTCCAACCATTAATGGTTGGGCACTCAATCGCAGAGTGACTGACTGATATCGATGTCAACACACACTGTCAGAAAAACGATTCCTGCAGACTTTGTTATTGTTGGCTGCTCTTGAAGAAAGAGACGAGTTCTCATGGGTGGGAGTTGCCTTTTTGGCACCTGTTCCTGGCAGCCCATTCTGGCTCGTTGTGCTCATTATACCCGTGTATTCCAGGCTGAGATATCATCTTTCTATCTTCTGCACTGTTGAGGGCTGAAACTCAACTCAAAAATAAGTCAAAAGAAAAATCTTATCTTCAAAATTATTTTTAAAGTTTAATGATCGAACTAATGATAGCAATCACTTCTTGTGTCTTCATTTTATTAATGTAATGTCATTAGATTATTGAAAAAGGACTAAGGTCTTACTGAGCCCAAAATTGTTAAGTTTGTTGCATTGGGATGGTTTCCCCATTCACTATTAGTTTACCCTATGTACACCGTGATTCCACGAGAAGCTCCTCGGCCACAGGGAGAAGACGGTTGAGGAGAACTCTAGCGTCAACCTTCCCAGTGGCTGAAAGCAGGTAGATTCCCCTGTAGTTGCCGCAGTCAGACTTGTCCCCTTTTTAAAAAAGGGTCACCGCAAAGAACGTGAAGAAGTTAAGCGCAGACAGCGGAAGGAACGTGCGGCAAAGCAGCCCCACCCACCCTTTCCCTCGACGAAGGTTTGTCCCACCTGTAACAGGTTCTGTGGCTCTCGTATTGGACTGTTCAGCCACCAAAGAACTCACTTTGGGAGTGGAAGCAAGTCTTCCTCGATTCCGAGGGACTGCCTATGATGACCCTATGTTCACCTCCATCCATTTTGCTCTTTGTTTATCTTTAGGGTAACGTTACAACTCCCTACTTCACTATTTGCCTCCTTTCTTTTGCTGTCTCTCTCGCTTTGATTTTTATCTGTAATTTTGTCTCCACCTTTTTTCTCTGACCTGCTAATTTGCAGTCAGGGCACCACTGCACAACATCTATGCGGAGAGTTAGACACAGCGTGCTTACGGATGGGTTCTGTCAGATCCTAGTACTTTCTCTCTCCCCTAAGCCCCCTGAGGTTACAGTCCAGGACTAGGTCCTGCTTAAATTCTGATATCTTCTTTCCACGGGCTTTGGATTCCAGGATGTCCTGGGCCTTTCTTGCGCTGATACTTTACAAGTCAACTGATGTCACCAACTCTGGCTCTACCAACAAGCAGGGTGGCACAGAGCACCACTCAAAGGGGCAACAGGGCAGCTGTAGCAACGTAACCAGTTGGTGCACGTGGCACAAGCACTGCCCACCGACGTTTGTCTGGCTGCAGGCAGGTTTTGTGCAGAGGCTCAGGGCTTGTGCGCCAAGACACATTCATGTTTCAGGGACAAATCGAGATTGGAGCCAGCACGCCAGATTTACTCTTCCCCCAGATGTTTTCCCATGGGCATTCGCTGGCACAAAAAAAAAGGAAGTCTTGCATTTGTATAGCGCCTTTCATGACCTCAGCATGTCCCAAAGCGCTTTGCAACCATTGAAGTACTTTTTGAAGTGTAGTCACTGTCGTAATGTAGAAAATACAGCAGGCGATTCATGCATAGCAAGCTCTCACAAACAACAATGTGATCATGCCCAGTTAATCTGTTTTTTTAGTGGTTGTTGATTGAAGGCTAAATATTGGCCCAGGACAACAAGGATAACTCCCCTGCTCTTCTTCGAAATAGTGCCGTGGGATCTTTTAAGTGCACCTGAGAGATCGGACGAGGACTTGATTTAATGCCTCATCCGAAAATTGGCACCTCCGACAGTGCAGCATTCCCTCAGTTATGCCCTGGAATGTCAGCCTGGATTTTTGTGCTCAAGTCTCTGGCTCGGCCTGCTCCATAAGGCAAATCTCATTGCTGCAGTCATTTAGAGGCTTGCTGGGAGTAGGTCCGAGCTGTCATGTGATTGCCACTGTGTTGCCCCACCGACGGGAGACCAATGCTGTGTGCCTTTAAAAGTTGTTGTTGTTGTTGTTGATAGGTACTGCAATAAAATGCAGTTACTTTAAATGGCCGGTTGTTAATCGTTTAGCTTGAACACCGTACATTTCACTCATTAGCATCTTTGAACACACTGACATCTACTCCAGCTGTCCAGTTACTTTACATTGGGTGCCATCATAATCATCATAGGCACTCCCTCGGAATCGAGGAAGACTTGCTTCCACTCTTAACATGAGTTCTTAGGTGGCTGATCAGTCCAATGCAAGAACCACAGTCTCTGTCACAGGTGGGACAGATAGTCGTTGAGGGAAGAGATGGGTGGGACTGGTTTGCCGCACGCTCTTTCCGCTGTCCGCGCTTGATTTCTGCCTTGTCTCGGTGATGAGACTCGAGTTGCTCAGCGCACTCTCGGATGCACTTCCTCCACTTAGGGCGGTCTTTGGCCAGGAACTCCCAGGTGTCAGTGGGGATGTTGCACTTTATCAGGGAGGCTTTGAGAGTGTCCTTGTAACGGTTCGTTTGGCTCATTTGCCGTGAAGGCGTTCCGAGTAGAGCGCTTGCTTTGGGAGTCTCGTGTCTGGCATGCGGACAATGTGGGTGTAGACTGTGAGCATCAGCCCCATCCTGTCTTCACCCAAAGTCCACACACATGGACTTTTCCCCATGAACCATTGGCTATCAATCCACAGCAGGCCCCATTGTTAATTTATATGCCTGTCTGAAGTTATGCTAAACCTTTATAAATCACCCATTCGGAGTCAGCTGGAGTATTGTGTCCAGTTCTAGGTACCACACTTTAGGAAGGATGTCAAGGTCGCGGCAAGGGTGCGGAGGAGCTTTACCAGAATGGCACCAGGGATGAGGGACTTCAGTTATGTGGAGAGACTGGAGAAGCTGAGTTTGTTCTCCTTTAGTGCGGAGATGGTTAAGGGGAGATTATATAGAGGTGTTCAAAATGATGAAGGGTTCTGACCGAGTAGATTGGGAGAAACTGTTTACAGTGGCAGGAGGGCCGGTAGGCAGAGGACACAGATTAAAGATATTTTGGGTTCCCCTTGTAGTCACCTTCCATGCCACAAGTCTCCACATTCAACGGACCATCCTCTGCCATTTACGACACCTCGAGCGTGATCCCAACACCAAACACTCCTTCCCCTACCCTCCCCGTTCAGCATTCTGAAGGGACCGTTCCCTCCGCGACACCCTGGTCCACTCCTTGATCACCCCCAGCACCCATTCCTCTTTTCATGGCACCTTCCCGTGCAAGTGCAGGTGATGCAACACCTATCCCTTTTCACGTGCTCCCTTCCAGGGCCCAAAATGCACATTTCAGGTAAAACAGTGATTTACTTGTACTTCTTTCAATTTAGTGTACTGTATTTGATGCTCAGGATGCTGTCTCCTTTACAGTGGGGAGACCAAACTCAGATTGAAACATCTCTGTTCAATCCACGAGCATGATCCCGAGCTTTTGGTTGCCTGTCACTTTAATTCTCCGCTCCACTCCCATTCTGACCTCTCTGTCCTCAGCCTCTTACACTGTTTCAATGAAAGCTCGAGGAATAGGCCCTCATCTTTTGATTAGGCACTTTAAATTCAACTTTGCGTTCAACAATTTCAGAATGTAACCTCTGCCCCATTTTTTCACCATGACCTTTCCTGTTCATCCGACGTTTGAACGTGTGGAGTTTGTTGAGAAATTGAAAGCACTCGTCTGTGAAGGATACGTTTGAATTCGAGAATAACAGGTCGTTTCTCTCAACACCTCCCCCACCCCGCCCCGCCCCCTGCTCCCTCCACCTCTGCGTATCCAAAAACAGCATGTAAAATGCTGCTTGTAACAAAGAACTCCTTGTTAGAAGCCTTTCAATAATAATGTAGTGCTGATTACAACATAATGGTGCATATTCGTATGGTATCTTCAAAATGACTCATCCTTGTTTTTTTAATCTGTAGTTGTGTATGAGTCTTGAGTGAGGTGGTTTGTTCCCTTGTATAAATGGGACTCACTTTGGTGTATGGCAGACATGAGAAACCTAATGTACTGGTTCATTGAAAGTGATAATCATTTCAAGAAATAAAGAGAATTAGGAGTGAACATTACCAAGATAGCACTTAATGATTCTTGATGAATCCTTGCCATCCACAGACGCATAAAAGTCTGCCTGTCTTCAGACCTGCCATGTACGACTATTCATTAACGGGCTGTTAATGGTGTACAGCTTGTGATTACTGCAAAGCAGCCTCAGCTGAAATTGAAGTTAAATCACTGCCCTTACACTCTTTGCACAGTGTGGGCAATGTGTCACATCTGACCATCAGCGGCAAATGAGATCATGAACTGTTCAGCTTGCTGACGTCCAAATTTGAGAAAAAATGATTTCGCAACTTGGGTTTGTCAAAAAGCATAAAACAAAATGTTTCTTTTGAATTCATTCTTGGCTTGTGGGTGTCGCTGGCAAATCTGGCATGTATTGCACATCCCCAGTGAGTGACTTGCCTGGCCACTTCAGAGGGTAGTTGAGAGTTATTTGTTGTGGGATGGGAGTCACTGGAGCCTGACTGGGTAAAGATCTTAATGAACCAGCTTCATCACTTTTACTGGGACCAGCTTTTTATTTCCAGTTAAAAGAAAAATTTAAACTGAATTCAAATTGTCAAAACTGCAATGGCAGTTTGAACTCATATCCTCTGGATTATTACTACAAGCCTCTGTCTTACTCATCATCATCATAGGCAGTCCCTCGGAATCGAGAAAAACTTGCTTCCACTCTTAGCATGAGTCCTTAAGTGGCTGTAGAGTCCAATACAAGAACCACAGTCTCTGTCACAGGTGGGACAGACAGTGGTTGAGGGGAAGGGTGGACGGGGATCCTGGTTTGCCGCACGCTCTTTCCGCTGCCTGCGCTTGATTTCTGCATGCTCTCAGCGATGATACTCGAGGAGCTCAGCACCCTCCCGGATGCACTTCCTCCACTTAGGGTGGTCTTTGGCCAGGGACTCCCAGGTGTCAGTGGGGATGTCACACTTTATCAGGGAGGCTTGGAGGGTATCCTTGTAATGTTTCCTCTACCCACCTTTGGCTCGTTTGCTGTGGACGAGTTCCGAGTAGAGCGCTTGCTTTGGGAGTCTCATGTCTGGCATGCGAACTATGTGGCCTGCCCAACGGAGCTGATCAAGTGTGATCAGTGCTTCAATGCTGGGGATGTTGGCCTCGATGAGAACGCTAATGTTGGTGCATCTGTCCTCCCAGGGGATTTGTAGGATCTTGCGGAGACATCGTTGGTGGTATTTCTCTTGAGGTGTCCACTGTACATGGTCCATGTCTCTGAGCCATACAGGAGGGCGGGTATTACTACAGCCCTGTAGATCATGAGCTTCATGACAGTTTTGAGGGCCTGGTCTTCAAACACTCTTTTCCTCAGGCAGCCGAAGGCTGCACTGGCGCACTGGAGGTGGTGTTGGATCTCGTCGTCAATACCTGCTCTTGTTGATAGGAGGCTCCCGAGATAATGAAAGTGGTCCACGTTGTCCAGGGCCGCGCCGTGGATTTTGATGTCTGGGGGCAGTGCTGTGCGGCGAGGACAGGCTGGTGGAGGACCTTTGTCTTACTGATGTTTAGCGTAAGACCCATGCCTCGATAAATACGTTGACTATGTCCTGGAGTTCAGCCTCTGTGTGTGCTAAGAGACTGCAGAGTGAATTGGACAGGTTAGGTGAGTGGGCAAATGCATGGCAGATGCAGTATAATGTGGATAAATGTAAGATTATCCACTTTGGTGACAAAAATAGGAAGACAGAATATTATCTGAATGGTGACAGATTAGGAAAAGGGGAGGTGCAATGAGACCTGGGTGTCATTGTACAGCAGTCATTGAAGTTTGACATGCAGGTACAGCAGGCGGTGAAGAAGGCAAATGGCATGTTGGCCTTCATAGTTAGAGAATTTGAGTATAGGAGCAGGGAGGTTTTACTGCAGTTGTACAGAGCCTTGGTGAGGCCACACCTGAAATATTGTGTTCAGTTTTGGTCCCCTAATCTGAGGAAGGAAGTTCTTGCAATTGAGGGAGTACAGCAAAGGTTCACCAGATTGATTCCCGGGATGGCAGGACTGACTTATGAGGAGAGACTGGATCAACTGAGCTTGTATCCACTGGAGCTTAGAAGAATGAGAGGGGATCTCATCGTAACATATAACATTCTGATGGGATTGGACAGGTTAGAGGCAGGAAGAATGTTCCTGTTGCTGGGGAGTTCCAGAACCAGGGGTCACTGTCTAAGAATAAGGGGTAAGCTATTTAGGACTGAGATGAGGAGAAACTTCTTCACTCAGAGAATTGTTAACCTGTGGAATTCTCTACCACAGAAAGTTGTTGAGGCCAGTTCATTAGATATATTCAAAAGGGAGTTAGATATGGCCCTTAAGGCCAAAGGGATCAAGGGGTATGGAGAGAAAGCAGGAAAGGGGTACTAAGGTTGAATGATCAGCCATGATCTTATTGAATGGTGGTGCAGGCTCGAAGGGCCGAATGGCCTTCTCCTGCACCTAATTTCTATGTTTCTATGTTTCTATGTGCACAGACGCAGGTGTCGTCCGCGTACTGTGGCTCAACAACAAAGATTGGCATGGTCTTGGACCTGGCCTGGAGACGGTGAAGGTTGAACAGCTTCCCACTGGTTCTGTAGTCTAGTTCTCTAGTCGAGCAATATAATCACTAAGCCCCTGAACAACTTTGTGCCAGTTATCGTTCCTAATGGAGTCACTTGTCGTTCTCAAAGTGAAACATTCAAAACATGAATATCTCTCCACTAGTAACCTTTAAGAAAGACTTGAATTTATATGGCCCCTTTCACGATATTCCAAAGCACTTTACAGCCAATGAAGTATTTTTGAAGTGGTGTCACTGTTGTAATGGCAGCAAGGACCCACAAACAACAAAGTCATAATGACCATATAATCTGTTTTAAGTCGTGTTGGTTGACGCATAAATATAGGCCAAGACAATGGGGAAAATTCCCCAGCTCTTCTTCAAAATACTGCCATGGGATCTTCTATGTCCATCTGAGAGGGTAGATGGGCCCTTGATATAGTAACTCATACAAAAGATGACGCCTTCGGCAGTGCAACACTCCTTCATGTAACGCATTGAAATGCAAGCCTAGATTTTGTGTTCAACTCTCTGGAGTGCGATTTTGAAACCACATAATAAATTTATTAGAGTTCTTTGAGGATGTAAAGAACAGGATGGATAAAGGGCAACCAGTAGATGTAGTGTATTTGGATTTCCAAAAGGCATTCGATAAGGTGCCACATAAAAGGTCACATGGTTCGCATGCCAGACGCGAGACTCCCAAAGCAAGTGCTCTACTCAACAAATGAGCCAAAGGTGGGCAGCGGAAACATTACAAGGACACCCTCAAAACCTCCCTGATAAAATGCGACATCCCCGCTGATACCTGGGAGTTCCTGGCCCAAGACTCCCCTAAGTGGAGGAAGTGCATCCGAGAGGGTGCTGAGCAACTTGAGTCTCAACGTCGAGAGCATGCAGAAATCAAGCGCAGGCAGCGGAAAGAGCGTGCGGCAAACCAGTCCCACCTACCCTTTCCCTCAACGACTATCTGTCCCACATGTGACAGGGACTGTGGTTCTCGAATTGGACTGTTCAGCCACCAAAGAACTCACTTCAGGAGTGGAAGCAAGTCTTCCTCGATCCCGAGGGACTGCCTATGATGATAACATAAAAGGTTACTGCACAAGAGAAGGGGCTCAATTTTCGCCATCATTCTGCGCACTTTTTTTGGCGTCCACTGTTTTTTTTTGGACCAAACTAAAATCTGCAAATTCCGCCAAAGTTTCTGCGCCATCATAAACTGCTTATAGAGTGCCCACAGCGCCTGGTCGGCCTCAAGGCCACCATAACCAGTGCCGGCGAAGAGACGCTCGGTCATTCAACCAGGAAATACCAAGACTGGTTTGACGAGAATGGCCAGGAGATCTAGGAGCTAATAAGCCACAAGTGCAGTGCATTTCTGAATTTAAAGCAGCAGCCCAATTCGGGAGCAGCAAAGCAGTTCTACAGGCGGTTGAAGACCGAGGTCCAGCAAAAAAACCATGACCTAAAGAATAGATGGTGGGTGGAGAAAGCACAGGAGATCCAGCAGCTGACCGACAGCCATGACGTGTGAGGATTCTTCACCGCAGTTAAGTCCACCTACAGCCCAAGCACCCAAGGCCCCACCACACTGCTGGCCAAGAAAAGGGAGAGACTCATTAAGGACACCGAGGCAGTCAGGGCCTGCTGGAAGGAGTCTCACTTAATTGAGACTCTGCCTTCAACACGAGTGTCCTCGACTCTATCCCGCAGCGTGCTACCCGCCACCATCTCAGCAAAACCCCAGCCCAGAACGAGGTAGAAAAGGCCATCCATCAGCTCAAGAACTTTAAGGCATCAGGAGCAGATGGAATCCCGGCTGAGGCACTAAAGTATGGCAGAGAGGCACTATTGGCACGAATGCATGACCTCATCTCTCTTATGTGGAAGGAGGAGAGCATGCCGGGACATCTCAGTGATGCCGTAATCAGGACCATCTTCAAAAAAGGGGACAAGTCCGACTACTACAACTACAGAGGAATCTCCCTGCTGTTGGCCACTTGGAAAAGTCAGAACAAGAATCCTCCTCAACTGTCTTCTCCCTGTGGCTGAAGAGCTCCTCCCAGAGTCAGAGTGCGGATTCCATCCACTATATTGTACAACGGATATAATCTTCACCGCGCGACAACTACAAGAGAAATGCAGGGAACAGCACCAACCCTTGTTCATGGCCTTCTTTGACCTTACAAAGGCTTTTGACACCTGTGAGGGACTATGGAGCGTCCTCCTCCATTTCGGCTGCCCCTTAAAGTTTATCACCATCCTCTGCCTGCTCCACGATCACATGCAAGCTGTGATGCTCACCAGCGGAGCCACCACAGACCCAATCAACGTCTGAACTGGAGTCAAGCAGGGCTGCATCATCGTGCCAACACTCTTTTCAATCTTCCTTGCTGCAATACTCCATCTCACTCACAGCAAGCTTCCCGCTGGAGTGGAACTAAACTATAGAACCAATGGGAAAAAGTTCAAACTTCGTTGCCTCCAAGCTAGATCCAAGGTCGTCCCATCCTCTGTCATCTAACTACTACGCGGATAACACTTGCGTCTGCGCACACTCAGAGGCTGAACTCCAAGCCATCGTTAACGTTTTCCCTGAGGTGCACAAAAGCATGGGCATCACACTAAACATCCGTAAGATAAAGGTCCTCCACCAACCTGACCTAGCCACACAGCAAAGTCCATGGCGTGGCCTTGGACAACGTGGACCATTTTCCATGCCTCGGGTCTATTATCAGCAAGGGCAGACATCGACAATGAGGTCCAACACTGCCTCCAGTGTGTCAGCGCAGCCTTTGGTCGTCTGAGGAAGAGAGTGTTTAAAGACCAGGACCTCAAATCTGGCACCAAGCTAATGGTCAACAGGGCAGTAATGATACCTGCTCAGAGACATGGACCATATAGAGTAGTGTAAGGGGTTCTCAGGGAGTGTTGTTGTGCCTTGGATGTCTCTCTCTGGGCTTCTGCCCTCACAGCTTATGCCTGACCTGTGAGGTACCCTGAGTGCTGCAAGAGCACCCCTGGAGAGACTGTGTCCACAGTTTATGAAGGGGGTTTTGAGACTCGTGCGTCCCCACAGCTTATGCCTAGCCTGTGAGGCACCTGTGAGTGTCAAACACTCCTAACCCCTTCTTCCCTAGCCTGTGACACACAGTTGAGCGTTTTCGAGGCGCTCCTAGTTTCCCTTATACTGTTCTGACATAAGACTCACGATCAGGAGATGTAATACAATAGAACGGAGACAAGAGGAACTTAGGCTTCCAATTTATTTGACAAGGTGCATCTCAACAAACAGCAATACACCAACAAAACAATCCCCCTAAATCCCACTAAACGGACACAACGAAAATCTTTACACAAGTTTAGCAGTACAATGCCCAACCTCCCACCTTTCCTGGCCTAACTGAGTTGGGAGTTCCGGGGACCAGAGGTTATACTCACTACTGTGCCTTCTGCAGTCTGGTGGTTTGTTTCTTCAATCTTCGGTGTCTTCGGACACTGGTTTTCCTTCCGTGTCAAGAGGCTGGCTGGTTGTTGGATCACGATGGCAGGGAGCCACCCACACTATGTCAGAAACCCCTTTTTATAGCCAGATTATCCAGTCCGCCTCTCCTGCTGAAATCGATTCTTCCCATTGGTGGGCTTTGTGATTTTGAAAAATGCAGCAGTTTTAGATTATTGCGGGTTTTTTCCACTGATGTTAACCTACTCAAGGTTTGAGTGCGTGTTGATTGCGTTGGCCTCCTGTAGCCATTGTGTAGGCCCTTGGTTTGTTTTTGGTTCCCTAGTTTTCTGAAGGTCTGCATAATTTCCTTACATATTGTAAACATGGGGAAGACAATAGCCCGATAATGGCTATGAGTCAGTCCCACAGTTTTCGAGCAAGTGCTCTCCCATTGGCTTGAAAGCCCCATGCTTCGGGCTGACTCTGTCCCACCATTGGCCCTCCGGTGTCCTCCCCCGTCCAATCACTGCTTTGCCAAGGTCAAACCGTCTCGGTTTCAATTCACAGCACAGACCGATCCCACAGCCCTTTTCCTTCTGGTTAAAATTAGGGGGTTTTCGTCCTCCCCTACATAATCCCCCATCTGACACAGTCAGACACCACTCGAGTGTGTCAAAGTTCAGGGTGGTGAGAAAACCCTAGGTCTCCCAAATTGCCCAACTTTCCCCAGTTTAACTCTAAACTGATCCCGTTGATATATATCATAATTCCTTTTAACGTGGTACAAAACACAGAATCCAACAGGTTACAATATACGACAGCAATATACCTATATGTACTTAAGGTTGCAGCAGCATTTGTACATTGAGTCTCATTTCAGTCTTAACCGTAAAACAAAGAAACCTGCCCTGCAAACTCCCCAGGGGCCATGTATGAAAACGCAGTCATCCCTGGGAATAATAAAACCGCCTAAGTGTCGCAGTCAAGCTTTGTTATTATGCCTTTAGTGTTTAGCAACGGCTCTCCTGTCTGTGTAGTAGCCTGAGGAACTGCTTTCTTTTTCTTTTTCTCCTGAGCTTACAGCTTGTAACTAGCAGATAGGCTACAATCAGGAGTTGGCCAATTACTAAGGCATGCGATCCCACCCAGGTCCATGCAGGTATGTCTGCCTGTATCCCCAAATCCCACCATGCTGGGGGTTTAATCTGGGCAATCTCCCCTGCTAGAATTTCAGTTTTCTGCTCCATGGTGTAAAAATGTTTTTGAGACAAATCCACTGCCTGGAGGAGGGCTGTAAGTTTCTCAGATAGTGGGGCAATGGGATAGCCAAAATGGGCGACATATTGTTGTAGGTGGCTGAGGTTGTTTTGTACCGTGAGGTGAATCGTGGAAGGTTCAGGGATGGGTGTGATTCTGGTGTGTGCCACTTGAACCTCTGCCCTGGGTTTAAAGCAAAAGCTGCTGTACGGTATTGGACACCACCTTCCCGGTTTGTGTTCATACCTTTGGGCACTTGTGGTGACACAATATGTCCCACCGCCTACATATGCTACCTGTGGAGGCATGTGGTTAGGGGCCATTACCTCCATTGTGCAATTGATAGGCTCTGCCCCAGCAGTGCTGAACCCGCATTGTGGCCTTGCAAAAGCGTTCAAGTGCTGGGGGCACAGGATTACCTGTGCTCCCCTGCTCTGACAACCCGAGAGGTCTGTACCCACAATGTGGGAGTACACTGTGACATAAGGTGGGATCTCTTGGAATCGAACATGCATCCCTCCACGAATGACTCCCACATTCTCCACTCGGTACAGGGGTGCTGGTCATGGGGATGCCCCCATCACGAGCATCCTGACCACCACACCCATGATGGTATGGTTTGACTTTCCACAGTCCACCGGTACCGGGTAGCTTTCCGACGCTACACGAAGTTGGCAAGGACTCAAAACATTATCATAAGGGTGCAGTGCTACTAAGTGCTGGTTGCTGATCCAGGAGGGGACCTGTCCCTGTCTCAGATCCTCGAGGTTACTCCGTCCCTCTCCCAGCAACCAGGCCCCATAGAGCATGCACACCTCATTTTGGGCAGCTTGATCGGAGACGTTTCTATCCTCCCGAATCAAGGCGTTTACAGCCCTGGCCTGTGCCTCCAATTGAGAGATAATCTCCTTTAAGTGAACTGTCATTGCCACCTCTTCGTGGAGCGCGGATCCCACTACGGTATTCTCGTCCCCCAGGATTTTGCGCAGCTGATTCTTTAACCCATTTATCTGGAGGGCCAGCTGCATGTTATCCAAACTGTTTATGGCGGACGCCCCGGTGTTAAACCCCGTGAAAATGTCATTTAAAGTGCCACGCCTCTGCCTGCTCGGTTCGGCCCTATCCCACTGTTTATACAAGTATGTCACTTTGACATCCCCGAATTCCAGTTCATAGAGCTTCCGGAACATCTCCCACAGCAGTATAAAAGCTCGGTTTCCTGGGGACACCACGTAGATAGGCAGACTTCTGTCAGATTTAGCACCACTGATGCCACCGCGTAGTGTACCCCTTGATAAGGTAGTTTCTCGATAGGGACCAACACTAAACCATTCCTCGGCCCCCTGGTTGTTGTTGGGCACCCGTGTGGGACGGTGGGCTTGGCCGTGGGTGGGGGTTTTCTTTCCTGAACTACAAGTTTGGTGACGTTTACTGGTACCCGGGGATTGGGGGTCACACACGCCTCCCCGCTGCGATCCCATACCACCCCATCCCCGACATCCTGCCACCACCTATAGAAAGCAATGGAGACCCCCTCTGAACACACGCGAGTGGATCCCCACATACACAAATAAATTCCTTGGTCGTACGCCCACCATTTCTCCCAGCACACCGTGACCCCGCCAGATGACCCCATAATGGTTCGGTAGGTATCATTATCCAGACGTTCCCAGTCCGAGTGTCGGTCTCCCACATCCCTCTTGAGCTTTCTGAGCCACCACCACCGTCCCAGAGGTATGTCCCCTTGGCAAGTTAGGCATACCTTCCTGCCTTCTGTCACTCTCACTCTGGAAGTGGCCACAGTGATCTCCAGGCAGGGGATGGAGGCCTCTCCGTAGGTAAAGTCCTTATGGTTGGAGTACTTGGTGGAATTCGATCCCAACCATCCAGGCCATCTCCCCTCGTGGGAGTAGGTGACCCGGCTATCCGCCACCGGAGTCCCTTCTCCTGTGGTCACTGTCGGCGCTCGGCCCCCGGAACATCCGAAAACCAGGGAGTCCTCGGTGTCCCCTCGGTGCCCGGTGCAGATCCTTAGCGATACCAGCATCACTAACGTCCAGTAGGGAGGTGTTGACATCTGAAAGGCAAGAAGAACATGGCCTTGCCTTGAGCGACCTCTCCAGGCCCGGCCCACTTAACATGTTCCGAACATAAAATGCTGTACCCAACCGTCACTGCCTTACCTAAACACATCTGCACACAACAGAAAGTAATAAAACAGGAAGGGAAAATATATACACCGCCACCCGTCCCCGGGTGGCCAGGCTACATCCTGTCACTGTACAGGCGTCGTCGACCACTCGGCTGACCGTACCCTGGGGACCAGGATGCCCTCCGCTGAGGGGCTCGTATAATCCCCCTTAATGAGTCTTGTGCTGCCCTCCAAGGCCCTTCCGAGCCCCGGATAATCGGTGGGAGACCCTTGGTAGCGCAACAGAGCACCCTCCCTGTTGTCTTTTGCCTTCCTAGTCTGGGGCGGGGAGCTAAGTAAACAGGGGACCACGGCGCCCTGGGCTGTGGCACTCTGTTACTCCTCCTTACTGTCGGTGCAGAGTCCCACGTTATGGGCTGCAATGCTATCTCCTCCACCTCTTGGGCTAGCCGCAGCTGATCTACCATGGGAGGTTCAGCTTCCCCTTAGACTTTGCTAATGGTAGAGCCTTTCTCCCTACTTCTGTTAGTGGGCTGGGAACCTCTACCCAGTGGTGGGATAGCCTTACTGGAGCAGTGAACCGTCCTCAGCTGTAGAGCTTCGGGGCCTGATGCCTCCTCCGGAGCCTCCAAATCCACCGGGGCCAGTTCTTCCCCCAGTGCCTGATTCCCTTCCCTTGCTCGTCCCCTCTATTTTTTACCTCTTTTGGGGTCAAACAATTCACACTGATTAATGTGATACCACTTCACCCGGCGAGGCAATTGAACCGCATAGACCATAGGGCTAGCCTTGTCGACTATGCTGTATGGTCCCATATACAGTGGTTCAAATACCCCGACTGGGGCAAAGCTTCTCACCATCACCTGGTCGCCCACCTCCCAATCATGGTGACTACGGGGTTCCAGTAGCAGCCGATTGGCACGGTGCTGTTTACCCATGTTGTTGGCCACCTGCCAGTGAATCTGTTGAAGCTGTTCAAACAGATTCCTGACGAAGTGGTCCCGGTTCACTCTCGAAGCTGCCCTTTGGTGAGAATCGGCGCCAACACATGCACTGGGGTTCTCATGATCCGGCCAGTCATCAGCTCATGGGGTGAGTACCCTGTGCTCTTTGACTGACTGGCCCGGATTCCCATGAGGACCAATGGTAAGACCTCCACCCACTTGTTCGGTGAGTCTCCCGTCTCCTTGCACAGCCTTTCCTTTAGGGTCTGGTTCAGGCGTTCTACGGGGCCTGAGGACTGAGGGTTGTAGGCGACATGCCATTTGGCTCTTATCCCCAGCACCTTTAGGGTGGCCTGTATCACCTGGCCAGTGAAGTGGCTTCCCCGGTCGGACTCCACGATTTGAGGTAGACCCCACCGAGAGAACACCTCCCTCACCAGGATTTTTGCAGTCCCCACCGCGGTAGCTGTTCGACAAGGGAAGGCTTCCACCCACTTGTAAAACACATCCACCAGGATGAGGCAGTATTTATAACCTCCCTGGGCGGCCGGTAGGGGTCCAATGTAGTCGATCTGGATCGACTGCCACAGTCCCTCTACCCGCCTGACGTGTCCCATAGACACCTTCCTTTTCTGAGGGTCTGGGTTGTTTGCAGCACAAACCAGACAGCCCGCACAGAAGTCGCGGACGTCTTCCCGGAGGCCTGGCCACCACCCTACCTTTTCTACCCGTTGCCATGTAGATTCCGGCCCAGGGTGTCCCGCACCTGGACCCTCATGGGCCAGCTGAAGGAATTCCCTCCGGTGTTGTGGCGGCACTACCCATTTATCCCCTTTAAACAACATGCCTTCCCGCACAGCCATATCTGCAGCACTGTATGGGCCCTCCGCCCTTTCCCCCTTTTTGATAGCAGCCAAGGCAGCCTTCAGGACCGGATCCTGCAACTGGACTACTTTAAGGTCCGGGGCCGCAGCCGCCCCTACGCTCCCTTGTGTCCCTGGCTTGCTTCTTGCTGCTGCTATCCTGCCTGCCTCGTATGGGTCCCATGGGCAACCTATACGAGCACCTTCCCTTGCCAGCAGGTCTGCCTGCTGGTTACCTTCCCCCCGTGGCTCAGTTTTGGAGTGGGCCTTTAACTTATGGATATATACATCCCCGGTTTCTCCCACTGCAGCCACGATCTTTTCTAGCAGGGGTTTGGTCACAAGGGGCTTCCGCAGAGGCGGACCCCCGGTGTGACCAAATCGCCAGATACTCTGCACACGAATTGCAAGTGAACATGCTGTCTGAGCAAATCATGTATGGGGTAGGGAATTCCTCGTGGTGTGACCACATACATCACCGCCGAGAGTTCCGCCTGCTGGGCGCTCAGGGTGCATGGGAGTTTAAGAGCCAAGGCAATCCCTGCCTTGGGATCCCAAACTCCGCAGCCCATGAGTCTTGTACCCGCGGACACAGAACTGGAGCCATCAACGTAGATCTCGCGGCCTGTGGAGTGTATCCCTGCCGAAAATCCAAAATTGATGTCCCATACCCCCTCCACAGAGCATCTATGCGGCTGCCCTGGATAGATTAAATTTGCTGCGAGCCTGGGCTCACAGAGGCCCTTGACATTTAAAGTCATTTGGGAGAGGAGGAGGGTCCAGCGAGTGATTCTAGCACTGCTCACTGTCCCGTCCTTAATACTCCCGTCCAACAGCATCTGCGTCGGGGTATGATGGGTGAGGAGTGTAATTGGGGATATTCCAGTAGAAACACAGAAACATAGAAAATAGGTGCAGGAGTAGGCCATTCGGCCCTTCGAGCCTGCTCCGCCATTCAATGAGTTCATGGCTGAACATGCAACTTCAGTACCCCATTCCTGCTTTCTCGCCATACCCCTTGACCCCCCTAGTAGTAAGGACTTCATCTAACTCCTTTTTGAATATATTTAGTGATTTGGCCTCAACAACTTTCTGTGGTAGAGAATTCCACAGGTTCACCACTCTCTGGGTGAAGAGGTTTCTCCTCATCTCGGTCCTAAATGGCTTACCCCTTATCCTTAGACTGTGACTCCTGGTTCTGGACTTCCCCAACATTGGGATCTGAGCTCTCTTTACTGCCCAGTGGGTGGCAAGCAAGTGCCTCTCACAATTGGAGTGTCCCTTTTCTACCTCCGTGAGGACCCTGGTGGAGTACACCACTGGTCTCAGCTGACCATTTCGCTCCTGGAGCAACACTGCACTTAAGCTGCCGCCACTGGCTGCCACCTCCAGGAAGAATTCCTCCCCCCCATCAATTGCCCCTAGGGCTGGTGCTACCTGCAGGTCTCTCTTAAGACGGACAAATGCTGCCTCACAGCCCTTGACCCATTCCCACTCGACCCCCTTATGTAGGAGTCTGAGCAGAGGGGCGGCGGTGGCTGCATAGTCCTCGATGAAGTCCCTACAGTAGCCAATGATTCCCAGGAAAGACATTACCCCTGACACATCCCTAGGGACAGGGAGTTCCTGCACTGCCTTTCTTCTAGCCTCATCAATGGCCCTTTCTCCTGCACTTATCGTGAGGCCCAGGAATTTTACTTCTCCTAGACCTATCTGGGCTTTCTTGGGGTTAACTTTAAAACCCCCTTCCTTCAGTAAGACCAGCAGTACGGCCAGCAGTGGACCGTGTTCCTCACTGCTGTCTGTGAACAACAACAGGTCATCCACATACTGAACCAGCTGGTGAGGTTGGCTGAAGCCTTTTAAGCAGTTCGCCATGCATTGGTGAAAGATGCTGGGACTATTATGAAAGCCCGGTGGGAGGCAGCTCCATGTATACTGCTGTTCCCGGAAGGTGAAGGAAAACTTGTACTGGTCTTCCCTCCGTACAGGGATAGACCAGAACCCGTTGGATATGTCCAACACTGTGAACGTGGTTGCGGATGCAGGGATTTCCCCTATCAGATCCGCAACCGCCGCTACTGTGGGAGCACAAGCTGGGATGTTTTTATTGAGCACCCTATAATCCATCGTAGCCCTCCAAGAATTGTTCGGTTTCCTAACCGGCCAAAGCGGGGAGTTGACATGGGTGGCTATGGGTCTCAAAACACCCTGCTCGACAAGCGAGCTTAAAGCTGTCTCCAAGTCCGCTTCTGCCTCTCGGGGAAAGCCATACTGCTTTTGCGGGCGGGACATTTCTAACCTCCACTCCTGTGACTCTCCCACAATCGTGTTTATGGGTGGCAAATGCTGCAAGATTTGCTTGCACATAGGCCCGGTACTCGGCCGGGGTGTTACCGACCAGAACCTCCAGGTCGTAACCCCCTTTTGGCTTCATTGTACACAGAGTCCCTTTTCCCTGTTTCTTATCAATAACCATGACTTCTCCCTCTGCTCCCGTGCCCTCTGTGCCCCATAGACAGTGATTCCTCAAGTCTACTAGGATCTGGCGAGTGATGATGAAATCAGCCCCCAAGATCCCTTTTCCCACCTGCTCCCAGTTCATCAGGACGCACTTCCATTGTGTTTGGAGTGCTTCTAAACGAACTGCGAGCGGGACTGAGAAAATCCCAGCCTTCTCATTTCCTGTGAACCCAACTAGTTGATACGGCACCCCGTTTGATCGAGGTGAGGTTGCGGGGTCCTCCGAATGGACTATCGTGCTGCAAGCAACATTGTCCAAAAGGTAAGTACCCAATACACCCTCAACCTCCATCTTGACCCAGGGTCATCCCCAGGGGTCGTATTCTAGTGGGCACAGGCATGCAGGCTGGGTCTGGGCTAGTCACGGCCTCTGTACTGGCAGGGTTGCTGGTGCTTCCCTGCCTGTTGCCGTGGCTACCTTCCCAGTCCCCTCCAGTGCTGTCCTCACTGCAGCTACTATCTCGTCAAGGGATGGTGAGGAGCTCCCTCCACTTCCCCCGCTCTGGGCGACTTCTGAAGGACTTCTCCCCCCATATCTCTTTACTGGGCTCCTGCAATCCCTTTTAAAATGCCCAGCTTTCCCGCACCCGTAGCACACTCCCTCCTTATCAGACGAGCGGCCACCCTCCTGGTGCCATTCCCATTTGGGAATCGAGTTGGGTTTTACTTCATTTAACCGACCTTTGGAGGTTTTCTCCTTCTCCCCTCCTCCATTCCATTGGACCAGTGCCAGTTGCCTGACCACTGCTTCCTTGGTGAGGTTGGGGTCCCGGGAATCGAACCACAGTTCTGCCCTGGCCTTAAGCCGGGGCAAGCAGTTTGCCATCAGCATCCTCAGCCAGCGGCCAGTCTGTACTGCGGAAAGATTCGCCCGGTCGAGGAGCTCCCCACAGGCTGCGTGGTATACCACCCACAGCCTGTCCGCAAACGCCTGCGGGGTTTCCCCTGAGAGCTGCCTTGTCCTTTCGACCCGTTCGAAAGGACTGCCGTCATCGAAGCCCATAGCCTCAAGGACGGCCCTCTGGACCTCAGTAAATGTGCGTTGCCCCCTCTGGCATTCTGCCGGTAGGGCCTGGTACAATTTGCTGTCCAGAGAGAAGAGCAGCAGCTTGGCTGTCTCTTCCTCGTCGCACCCATTAATTTCCCCTGCCTGCATCACCTCCATGAAGTGGATAGACGGGTCCCCGTTGCGAGTGAGTTTGGCCAAATGGGCCACCGTGGCCCTGAGTGATTGAACTCCATGGGGAATAATAAAGTCGCTCTCCAGCGCTCTCTGACCTTGGCCACTTCCCTGTGGAGGAGCGTACTTGCGCTGCCTGACTGGGCCACATCCGCCCTGGTTCAGGATCTTTCTGCGCTGGTCCCTCTACCTCTGGCTGTCCCACCATACCCGGTGCAGCAGACAGTGCCTGGTCGCCTGATCCAGCCCTTAACTGACCCTCGGCGGGAGCCTCACATCCCTGCTGCCGAGCGGAACACATTGGTCCTACCCCAAGCCCTGGGTATGCTCCTACCTGCGTGCCCCGCTCCTCCTGGTACCCCACCGGACAAACCACCGGTGCCTCAGGAGTTGGTCGGGCGTCTCTTGCCTTTGGATTCTCCTCTACCCCCCAATACTCTCCTTTGTCCCCTGTGGACCCTCCAGGTCCCATCAGGGCGACCATCCCCTTTGCCTGGGATAGAGCGTTGGTGAGAGTTTAATCCTCTCCTGGCAGGGACTGTGATCTGCAAACTCACTGCTACTGGCCACTTTATAGGCTGCCTGTGCATCTTTTAATTTATTCTCTAGTTCCCAAATTTTCTGGGTGTACTGAGAGTTCTGTTCCCAGAGGGACCCCTCACTACCCTTGGCCTCAGTGACCTGACATTGAAGATAGTCCCGGCTATTTCGGAAGATCTCCTCCAACTGCCGGTTCCCTTGCTGCTCCTCAGCTAATTCGGCCAGCAGGTTGTCTCCAACCGCAGCCCGGATAGCAGAGAGCTCCTCTGATTTCTGAAGACTCTGTTCCAAGTCCTTCACCCGCTAGTCGAGCTTTCGGACTTGGCGGGTGAAGCAGATAAGCCAGATGGCCTTTTCCACCCTGAGGTTGTAGTCCTTCCCTGCTGTCCAGTGGGCAGCAGCATCCACTGGGCGCTCTGCCCGTGTGAGGGCTTGCACCCTTGGTTTGGTGAGGTTCACCTTGCCAAAAATGTATGAGGAAATTCTCTCCTCAATTTTAGTTTCCTCTCTTATCACCTCATCTGTTATATTAACATCTCCTGTTTGCTTATGTCCTGCCACGGTCACCATGTTCTGTAAGGGGTTTTCTCAGGGAGTGTTGTTGTGCTTTGGGTGTCTCTCTCTGGGCTTCTGCCCTCACAGCTTATGCCTGCAAGAGCACCCCTGGAGAGACTGTGTCCACAGCTTATGAAGGGGGTTTTGAGACTCGTGCGTCCCCACAGCTTATGCCTAGCCTGTGAGGCACCTGTGAGTGTCAAACACTCCTAACCCCTTCTTCCCTAGCCTGTGACACACAGTTGAGCATTTTCGAGGTGCTCCTAGCTTCCCTTACACTGTTCTGACATAAGACTCACGATCAGGAGATGTAATACAATAGAACGGAGACAAGGTGATTCCAAGAGGAACTTAGGCTTCCAATTTATTTGACAAGGTGCATCTCAACAAACAGCAATACACCAACAAAACAATCCCCCTAAATCCCACTAAACGGACACAACGAAAATCTTTACACAAGTTTAGCAGTACAATGCCCAACCTCCCACCTTTCCTGGTCTAACTGAGTTGGGAGTTCCGGGGACCAGAGGTTATACTCACTACTGTGCCTTCTGCAGTCTGATGGTTTGTTTCTTCTATCTTCGGTGTCTTCGGACACTGGTTTTCCTTCCGTGTCAAGAGGCTTGCTGGTTGTTGGATCACGAGGGCAGGGAACCACCCACACTACGTCAGAAACCCCTTTTTATAGCCAGATTATCCAGGCCGCCTCTCCTGCTGAAATCGATTCTTCCCATTGGTGGGCTTTGTGATTTTGAAAAATGCAGCAGTTTTAGATTATTGCGGCTTTTTTCCACTGATGTTAACCTACTCAAGGTTTGAGTGGGTGTTGATTCGGTTGGCCTCCTGTAGCCATTGTGTAGGCCCTTGGTTTGTTTTGGGTTCCCTAGTTTTCTGAAGGTCTGCATAATTTCCTTCCATAGTGTAAACATGGGGAAGACAATAGCCCGATAATGGCTATGAGTCAGTCCCACAGTTTTCGAGCAAGTGCTCTCCCATTGGCTTGAAAGCCCCATGCTTCGGGCTGACTCTGTCCCACCATTGGCCCTCCAGTGTCCTCCCCCATCCAATCACTGCCCTGCCAAGGTCAAACCGTCTCGGTTTCAATTCACAGCACAGACCGATCCCACAGCCCTTTTCCTTCTGGATAAAATGAGGGGGTTTTCGTCCTCCCCTACAGTCGACACTTCAAAGTGCTGGAGAAGTACCACCAGTGCTGCTTCTGCAAGATCCTGCAAATCTACTGGGAGGATAGACGCATCAACATCCATGTTCTTTCTCAGGCCAACATCCCCAGCATCGAAGCACTGACCACACTCGACGTTTGGCGGGCCACATCATCCGCATACCGACACGAGACTCCCAAATCAAGCGCTCTACTCGTAACTCCTACACAGCAAGTGAGCCCCGGGTGGGCAGTGGAAATGTTTCAAGGACACCCTCAAAACCTCCTTAATAAAGTGCGACATCCCCACTGGCACCTGGGAATCCTTGGCCAAAGACCGCCCCAAGTGGAGGAAGAGCATCCAGGAAAGCGCTGAACTCCTGGAGTCTCGTCGCCGAGAGCATGCAGAAACCAAGCACAGGCAGCGGAAGGAGCGTGCGGCAAACCAGATTCCCCACCCACTCTTTCCTTCAACCACTGTCTGCCCCACCTGTGACAGGAACTGTAATTCCTGTATTGGCTGTACAGTCACCTGAGAACTCACTCTTTAAGTGGAACCAAGTCTTCCTCGATTTCGAGGGACCGTTGATGATGATGATGGCTGATTTTTGCCGTTCCCAATTGTTTGCTGTCACTGAGGGTGCCGGCTGCCGGGAGCGCCATTTCTGGCCATTTAAGCAAGTTTGGCCAACTAGGATTTTTTCAAAAACGGAGCAGTGCACCGTTCTGAAAAGCCTTACGTGAACTTAAGAAAATCGGCGCAGAAGATCGAGTTCCATGGCCCGGGATAGCAGTAGCAGGGGGAAAGGGGAGAGGAGGGGGATCTTTTGGGCCAGTATAGGAGCAGCACCGGCACGGGGGTGGGGGGGGCGTGGGGCGCCTTTCGGCCTGGGATAGGAGTGGCACTGGGGCTCTACAATTGTTTATGTCTTGTATATATTTCACTTTGCAGTCTCGGCCCTTCAGTGTGTCTTTCGTTACCCTGGCAATTTCAGTTTTTCGGTGCAGACCTTAAGCTCTAGCCACAGAGCTCAAGGTCTATGTGCGCTGCACCAAAATGAAAGTTTATTACGGTGAAACTTGCAACTTTTATTTTGGCGCAGTCGACCATTAAAAAATTGGATGTATCTCTCCAGCTGTGCAAAAATTGGCAATGTGGAAAATTGGCCCCTGAAGCTCATGGTGTGGGGGGTAATATATTAGCATGGATAAAGAATTAACAGAAAACTATCTAACAGAAAATAGAGAGTTGGAATAAATGAATAATTTTCAGCTTGGCAAACAGTAACTAGTGGGCTGCCACAGGGATCAGTGCTGGGGCTTCAACTATTTAAAATCTATATTAGTGACTTAGGTGAAGGGACCAGGTGCATTGTAGCCAAATTTGTTGATGATACACAGATAGGTGGGAAAGAAAGAAAGTTGTGAGGAGGACACAAGAGGCTGAAATTCACCGTCCCCGAAGGGACAGCTACAGTGGGGTTTGTGCAGCCGATCGAGAAAATCAATGGGTCACCGCGGTCGGGTACTTTTCCCTCCCTGAGCCATAATCAGCCTGGGGGTGGGGGTTTTCAGCGGAGCTCACTTCCGCCGGAAACGGCGCGGTGAAGCCGCTGTAAAGGCAGCAGCCGCTCACTGGAAAACGGACACCAGTTGGATTTTCAGCTGTTTCAGGCAGTGCCCCTGCGAGGTATTCGAGTCGGGGCTCGAATGCAACATCGCTGGAGCTCTGCCGCGATCGGGGCACTTTGGCAAGAAAATAGTTTCATAAAGTTTTGATTCGAATTTAAAGTGAAATAAGTAGTGCAGGTGCAGCGTCCAAAATCCGGAATGTTCCGGAATCCGGATGCGCCAATCCTGCCGAGCTCGAGGCCACGCCACTGCCTGACCTCGGGCCTCGCCTCACCGCTCCTCGCCTCGCCACCACTTGCCGCCTCTGCCCTTACCTCGGGGCCTCCTCGCCGGCCGGCCCGACCGACTCCTCCTCGCTGGCCCGCCCGAACAGATCCTCCTCGGCGGCGGGGCTCCGCCCAAACACCTCCTCAGCGGCAGGGCCGACCGCCCGAACAGCTCCTTGGCGAGCACCGCTCCCCCCACTTTCTGACGTTCCGAATTCCAGAAACACCCGAACCTGGACTCAGGTGTTTCTGGATTTGTGACGTCAGAAAGACGTTCCAAAGTCCGAATAAATGCAGAATCCGGAACAACTTCGGTCCCGATTCTGGACGCTATAACTGTAGTAATTGTTTTGGCTTCATTAAACCTGCTGAATGCTGCTCAGAGGTTTTGACAGATTTTTGTAGAACTTTCACTTCTGATTGTTTAGTGGAGGCCTGCACGCCACATTGTGGGCTGCAGAGCCCTGCTTGGCAGGGTTCACCCTGAGGATGGGAGGAGTGCTGGGAGGGCGACACCTGGTACACCTGCTCAGAAGCAGGGCGGCACGCAGGAGAAGGGGTCGCCGTCAGCACCGTGCAGACAGACAGCGGGCAAGGGAGGCAGCAGCCATGGCTGTACAACCGAGAGATGGGCATGCAAATGTGCGCAGACCTGCAGCTCGAGAGGGTGGCCAGGAGGGAGATGGCATCAGGAGGAGGGTGAGGGATGCTACACCCCTCCTCCAAATAATGGGAGAGGAGCCTTTCCAGCAAGATCCTCCACAGGAGCCCGAGAATGAGGAGGACCAGAGAGGTGGCCAACAGACAGCTGCCAGGTGAGGTGGCCAATGCAGACGTGGGGGAAGGAGGCCCTACTCACAAAGGGTCGACAGACCTCAGTTCTCCTTCCTCCAGCTCACTGATGAGCAATGCCTGCCAAGGCTACAATTTCGGATGGAAGTACTGAGAGAGCACTGCACTATCCTAAGAGATGATCTGCAGCCTCAAACCTGCCTTAGGACCGCCCTCACCATGGAGACCAAGGTAACTATTGCCTTGAATGTTTACACGACGGAGTCTTTCCGGTCTGGCACTGCAGACATTGGCAACATCTCCCAATTCTTGGCACATCAGTGCATCCGGCAGGAGAAGGGTCCAGTACATCTCCTTCCCAAAGACAAGGGACAAACAGGTGGAGCAACAGACTGGATTTGCCTGAATGGCATGCTTCCCGAGGGTGCAGGGTGCCATTGACTACACACACGTTGGGCTGAAGGCGCCACATCATCACCCTGAGATCTTTGTGAACCACAAAGGCTTCCACTCTCTTAACGTGCAGATCGTATGTGACCACCAACATCGGATCCTGGCAGTTGATGCGAGGTATCCAGGCAGCAGCCATTATGCGTTCATTCTGCGCCAGACCAGTGTGCCCGCCGTCTTCACCGGCCTGACACAGGATTGCGGTTGGCTGCTTGGGGACAAGTGATATCCCCTGTTCACTTGGCTGTTCATTCCATGGTGGAACCCCAGGACAGCACCAGAGCATGCATACAATGACGCTCATTGTGCAACCAGGTGCATCATCAAGCAGTGCATAGGCATCCTTAAGCAGAGGTTCCGGTGCCTGGACGACTCTGGTGGCACCTTGCAGTACTCTCCTCAACGGCTCTCCATAATCGTCGTGGTCTGATGCATGCTGCACAATCTGGCCATCATGAGGGGGCAAGCGCTGGAAGTCGAGATAGCAGTCCCACCTGAGGAGGAGGAGGATCCCCATCGCCCCAGAGCTAGGAAGAGTTGACCCCATCGCAACCCTGGAAGGGAGGTGCAGCTGCATCTCATAGCTGCTCGCTTCAGATAATCCCTTCCACACATGACCCTTCAACTCCCACTTTCAATGGCCATGGTAATGTACCTTAACGCAGAATTGCCCACTCCCAGATGAAACATCTAGCCCGATATATGTGCCAAAAATAAAGATTTATCCAATTATCCAATTATCCAAAAACAGACCATAAAGAACAATATAATAATACTGTTATCATTTTTTACCGCTGTGCATCTCACTATAACACTTATTACACGTGACTACCCTAACACTACATCTCAGTGTCATCCCTGTGGCTGCATCATGGGTCAGGGAAGGCTGCTGTGGTTGCCGTCTGGGACCTACAGCTGTCCTTCTAGGACACCCTGGAACACCTCTGGGCCTGGAAGGGCCGGGTGTAGACTGGCCAGCACCCTCCTGGGAGGGTGCGTCCTCACACATATGGAGGTACCTGACACCTCCCCTGCAATCTCCCTCCATGCATTATGTACTGCCTGTCTGCCAGGTCGCCCCACATCAGGAAACAGTATTCTTCTTCTGTCCTCCACACCGTCCATCAGTGTCTCCAGCTCTATATCAGTGAACCTGTTGGCTCTCCTTGCATCTCTTACACCAGCCAACCTTCCAATCTCCTTCCAAACTTCTTCCAAACTCCTTCCAAGACTCCTTCCAGACTCCTTCTCCCCTCAGGGCCTTGCTGTAAACCCTGGCCTTTAAGACAGAGATGAGGAGGAATTTCTTCTCTCACAGAGTCTTGAAACTTTGGAATTGTCTACCCAGAGAGCTGTGGAGGCTGAGTCATTGAATATATTCAAGATGGAAATAGACAAATTCTTGAACTATATGGGAGTCAAGGGCTATGGGGAACAGGCAGGAAAGTGGAGTTGAGGCCAAGATCAGATCAGCCATGATCTTATTGAATAGCAGAGCAGGCTCGAGGGGCCATATGGCCTAGTTCTGCTCCTACTTCTTATGTTCTTATCTTCACCCGCTGATCCAGAGACTAAAGTGCTACCCGCTTAGCCGCAGCTAACAGCTAGTGTGGTGCAGATTTTCCTGTTTCTGAGGCTGTTGAATATATATGGGAGCAGCATATCAAGGAAAATCAGCTGGGGAGGACTCCATGTTACTCCAGAAGGCATCAGTCTCAACCCCATGCGAAGTGATGGCCATGGCTCATTTGAGCACTTTTGCCTCCAAGTCGTGAAGGTCATGGGTCCAAATCCCACTCCAGAGACTTGAAAATTTAAATCGAATCTGACACTCCCAGTGCAGAACTGAGGGTGTCCTGCACTGTCGCAGGTGCTGTCAGCTTGAATGAGACGTTATTCCGCCTGCCCTCTTGGATGGATGTAAAAGATCCCATAGTGCTATTTCAACAAAGAGCAGTGGAGTTCTTTCTGGTGTCCTGCTCAACAATTACTCCTTCAAACAACACTGAAAATAGATTATCTGGTCATTTGCCTCATTGCTGTTTGTGAGACCCCGCTGTGTGCAAATTGGCTGCCACATTTTCTAAATTAGAACGGTTGCCTCTCATTTTAATTCTCCGCCCCACTCCCACTCTGACCTCTCTGTCCTCAGCCTCTTACACTGTTCCAATGTAAGCTTAAAGAAACATTCCAGTCGTAACGCTGTACATCGGTGACATTCTGTAATGATTATTTGCCGTGTTTCGTCGAAGCATTGTCTATCAGTGAAACATTGCGACACATTTAGGACTAACCTCTTAGTCAGAGTATAAGCACTTTTCCCCTGTGATTGGAACAACAGCAACAATAATTGGCATTTATATACCTGGAACCAATGTTTCCTCTAATTTTATTTTGTCATGCACGGTCCCTTTAACTGGCTACGCGGCTCATTCAAATGTTCGCGCGTGTGCGGTTTTCTTCCGCACAGAAGTCAGTGCGCGGCCTGCACGGGACCCCCAGACCACTGCACAGCTTAGCGGGAACCTTACTTGGGACATAATAAAGCATTCCATGGCGCTTCACATAAGAACATAAGAACATAACAATTAGGAACAGGAGTAGGCCATCTAGCCCCTCGAGCCTGCTCAGCCATTCAATAAGATCATGGCTGATCTGGCCGTGGACTCAGCTCCACTTACCCGCCCTCTCCCCGTAACCCTTAATTCCCTCACAAGAGGTGTTACCAAACAAAATTCAGCACCGAGCCATACAAGGAGATATTACGACAGGTGAGGTAGGTTTTAAGGAGTGTCTATAAGGAGGAGATGGAGGGGAAAGGTTTAGGGAAGGAATTCCAGAGCTTGGCAGCAATGGTCTGATCCTGCATAGAATAGTAGAGCACAGATGGAGACCATTACGCCCATCAAGCCTGCATCCAGGTTTCAGGAAACAGACCGTGACTAACAATAATCATTCATTACGCTCCCCGATGGTTCAACTGCATTGTCCACTGTGGAACCGAGCCACATAGATTAGGAAGGTCTGAAGCATAATGCTCAGTCTGGGTTGAGTTAGCTAGGTTTAGTCAGGATGTCTGAAGTTACACAACAGTTATTATCCTAGCTTCTTCTTCTTAGGCTGTCCCCCGGAGTCGAGGATGACTTGCTTCCACACTAAAACTGAGTTCTCAGGTGACTGATGAATCCAATGCGGGACCTACAGTCTCTGTCACAGATGGGGCAGACTGTGGTTGAGGGGATGTGTGGGTGGGATGCTTGGGTTGTCGTGCGCTCCTTCCGCTGTTTACGCTTGGCTTCAGCTTGCTCCCGGCGAAGAGACTCAAGGTATTCGGCGCCTTCCTCCACTTCGGTGTTTTTCCTCCACTTTGACAAGTATGGGATAGGAAAAATTTAGGCCACGTTCCTGCTCCTGACCACAGTCAGTAACCCCTGTTAGAAAATGTACATTGATGACCACTGGGAGATGTCAGGGTCATGATTGGCTGCCTACACTAGGTTTCCGCATGAAGAAAGCCCGAATGGGTAAGCAACAAGAGGTCTCTGATGACTGTGGATCCTATTTGACCCTGAGATGAGCTTCCGACTGCCTATCTGTCACCATGACCGCCTTCTTCCATCTCCGTTACATCATCTGTCTCCACCTTTGCCACACCTCATCTATTGCTCAAACACTTATCGCTGCCTTTGTTAGCTCGAGATTTCACTATTTGATTGCTCTTCTGGACAGCCTCCCATCGTTCACCCTCCATTAACTTGAACTTATCCAAAACTCTGCTGCCCATATCCTAACTCACACCAAGTCCCATTCACCCATCATTGGTGTGCTCGCTGATCTAAATCGGCCGACAAAAAAAAAATTCACATGGCCCTCCACTTTAAAGGCGGCTGAAACGTCACGGCACAGAGAGTGCACCATCAGCAAAAGCTGTCGGGGGTACCGACCTGCGGTAGGGCCACTTCCACGGGACAATTTCCTGAGGGGCAATTTCCCCAGGGGGTCCCCGCCGGTCGGAAAGGGGTCGGCCCATGTATGCAGCGGCGGGAAAACCGGCGGCCCCTCCGCGAAGACTCGGCAGCCATTCCGCCCCGCCCCATGGCCGCCACTTTCTGGCAGCCAGAGGCCTTATCGGAAGGGGTAATTTCAGCCCCTAAATATTAGCTGTCATAACAGAAATCATCTCTCTTCACAGATATAGAAAATAAACTAGACTGTCAACCTGTTTTCTCTCTCCCTCCTTTTTTAAAAAGTGGTGTTACATTAGCTACCCTTCAGTCCATAGAAACCGATCCAGTGTCGATAGAATTTTGGAAAATGATCACCAATGCATCCACTATTTCTAGGGCCACTTCCTTAAGTACTCTGGGATGCAGACTATCAGGCCCTGGGGATTTATTGGCCTTCAATCCCATCAATTTCCCAAACATAATTTCCTGACTGATAAGGATTTTCTTCAATTCCTCCTTCTTGCGAGATCCTCGGTCCCCTAGTATTTCCGGATGGTTATTTGTGTCTTCCTTAGTGAAGACAGAACCAAAATATTTGTTCAATTGGTCTGCCATTTCTTGTTCCCCATTATAAATTCACCTGATTCTGACTGCAAGGGACCTACATTTGTCTTCATTAATCTTTTTCTCTTCACATATCTATAGAAGCTTTTGCAGTCAGTTTTTATGTTTCCTGCAAGCTTACTCTCATATTCTATTTCCCCCCTCTGAATTCAAACCTTTGTCCTCCTCTGCTGAATTCTAAATTTCTCCCAGTCCTCAGGTTTGCTGCATTTTCTGGAAAATTTATATGCCTCTTCCTTGCATTTAACATTATCCCTAATTTCCCTTGTTAGCCACAGTTGAGCCACCTTCCCTGTTTTATTTTTGCACCAAACAGCGATGTACAATTATTGAAGTTCATCCACGTGATCTTCAAATGTCTGCCATTGCCTATCCACTGTCAAGCCTGTAAGTATCATTCTCCAGTCTAGTCTAGCCAATTCACGTCTCATACCATCGAAGTTACCTTTCTTTAAGTTCAGGACCTTAGTCCCTGAATTAACTGTGTCACTCTCCATCTTAATGAAGAATTCTACCATATTATGGTCACTCTTCCCCAAAGGGCCTCGCACACCAAGATTGCTAATTAATCCTCTCTCATTACACAACACCCAGTCTAGGATGGCCAGCTCTCTAGCTGGTTCCTCGACGTATTGGTCTAGAAAACCATCCCTTATACACTCCAGGAAATCCTCCTGATTAAAGTCACCCATGATAACTGCTGTACCTTTAATGCATTCATCCCTAATTTCCTGTTTGATTACACCTCCAACCTCACTACGACTGTTTGGTGGTCTATACACAATTCCCACTTGCGTTTTCTGCCCTTTGGTGTTCCACAGCTCTACCCATACAGATTCCACATCATCCAAGCTAATATCCTTCCTTACTATTGCGGTAATCATAGAGTTAATCATAGGCATAAATTAATAATCATAAATGTGATTGCTGAACAAGAAGATATCATAACAATTCTTGGAATAATAATCTAAGTTTCAAGCATATAATATGGTGCCATTAACAAATTGACTCAGAATTATTATTGAGTGATGCTTATCCATGCAGTGCATATTAATCCAGTTTAGAACATAAGAACATAAGAAATAGGAACAGGAGTGGGCCATACGGCCCCTTGAGCCTGCTCCGCCATTTTACACGATCTTGGCTGATCCGATCATAGACTCAAGTCCACTTCCCTGCCCGTTCCCCATAACCCCTTATTCCCTTATCGGTTAAGAAACTGTCTATCTCTGTCTTAAATTTATTCAATGTCCCAGCTTCCACAGCTCTCTGAGGCAGTGAATTCCACAGATTTACAACCATCGGAGAAAAGAAATTTCTCCTCATCTCAGTTTTAAATTCTAAGATTATGCCCTCTAGTTCTTGTCTCCCCCATCAGTGGAAACATTCTCTCTGCGTCCACTATGTCAAGCCCCCTCATAACCTTATACGTTTCGATAACATCATCTTTCAATCTTTTGAATTCCAGTAAGTCGAGGCCCAACCTCCTCAACCTTTCCTTATAGGTCAACCCCCTCATCTCCGGAATCAACCTAGTGAACCTTCTCTGAACTGCCTCCAAAGCAAGTATATCCTTTTGTAAATATGGAAATCAAAACTGCATGCAGTATTCTAGGTGTGGCTCACCAATACCCTGTATAACTGTAGCAAGACTTCCCTGCTTTTATACTCCATCCCTTTGCAATAAAGGCCAAGATTCCATTGGCATTCCTGATCACTTGCTGTACCTGCATGCTAACCATTTGTGTTTCATGCACAAGTACTCCAAGTCCCGTCGTACTGCAGCACTTTCTCCATTTATATAATAACTTGCACTTTGATTTTTTTCTGCCAAAGTGCATGACCTCACATTTTCCAACATTATACTCCATTTGCCAAATTTTTGCCCACTCACTTAGCCTGTCTATGTCCTTTTGCAGACTTTGTGTGTCCTCCTCACACATTGCTTTTCCTCCCATCTTTGTATCGTCAGCAAAATTGGCTACGTTACACTCGGTCCCTACTTCCAAGTCATTAATATAGATTGTAAATAGTTGGGGTCCCAGCACTGATCCCTGCAGTACTGCACTGGTTACTGATTGCCAACCCAAGAATGATCCATTTATCCCGACTCTCTGTCTTCTGTTCTTTAGTCAATCCTCTATCCGTGCTTATATATTATCTCCACCCCCATGAACTTTTATCTTGTGCAGTAACCTTTTATGTGGCAACTTGTCAAATGCCTTCTGGAAGTCCAAATACACCACTTTATCCACCCTGTTCATTACAGCCTCAAAGAATTCCAGCAAATTTGTCAAACGTGACTACCTTTTCATAAATCCATGCTGACTCTGCCTGACCAATTTATGCTTTTCCAAATGTCCTGCTACTACTTCTTTAATAATGGACTCCAACATTTTCCCAACCACAGATGTTACGTTAACTGGTCTATAGTTTCCTACTTTTTATCTGCCTTCTTTTTTAAATAGGGACATTACATTTGCAGATTTCCAATCTGCTGGTACCTCCCCAGAGTCCAGAGAATTTTGGTACATTACAACCAGTGCATCCACTATCCCTGCCGTTACTTCTCTTAAGACCCTAGGTTGCAAGCCATCAGGTCAAGGGGATTTATCTGCCTTTAGTCTGCCTGAGTACCACCTCCTTATTAACTGTGAGTGTGTTAAGTTCCTCTCTCCCTATAGCCCCTTGACTACCCACTGTTGGAATATTGTTAGTGCCCTCTACTGTAAAGACTGATACAAAATATTTGTTCAGAGTTTCTGCCATCTCCATGTTCCCCATTACTAGTTCCCTGGTCTTGTCCTCTAAGGGGCCAACATTTCCTTTAGCCACTCTTTTCCTTTTTATATACCTATAGAAACTCTTGCTATCTGTTTTCATAGTTTGTGCAAGTTTATTTTCATAGTCTATCTTCCCTTTTTGAATCATTCTTTTAGTCGTTCTTTGCTGGCTTTTAAAAGCTTCCCAATCTCCTTCCCTCCCACTAGTTTTGGCCACTTTGTATGCCCTTGTTTTTAATTGGATACCGTCCTTTATTTCTTTAGTTAGCCATGGATGGCTATCATTTCTCTTACACCCTTTCCTCCTCACTGGAATATATTTTTCTTGAGAATTGTGAAATATCTCCTAAAATGTACACTGTTATACATGCAAACTTGTATATACTCTGTACAGCCATCAGAGGGCTCATCCCCTCGAGTCCCAATGAATCCCATAATCCCTTGGGAGCACAGGTATTTAAGGCGGCCTCACAGGTTGGAGAGGCACTCTGGAGACCTGCAATAAAAGACTAAGGTCACACTTTACTTTGAGCTCACAGTGTTCAGTCTAACTCTTTCTCCATACTTAACAACTGGCGACGAGATATAGATAACGAACCCAAAGATGCAGGGAACAGTAGGCATCCTGGAGAAATTCTCAGCGGGAGATGATTGGGAAACCTTTATGGAGTGACTCGACCAATACTTCGTAGCCAACGAGCTGGATGGAGATGAGAACGCTGCCAAACGAAGGGCGATCCTCCTCACCGTCTGTGGCGCATCAACGTATGGCCTCATGAAAAATCTGCTTACTCCAGTGAAACCAACGGAGAAATCTTACTGATTTGTGTACACTGGTCCGGGAGCATTTGAACCCAAAGGAAAGCGTTCTGATGACGAGGTACTGGTTCTACACCTACAAGAGGTCTGAAGTCCAGGAAGTGGCGAGTTATGTCGCCGAGCTAAGACGCCTTGCAGGACATTGCGAATTTGAAGGACATTTGGAGCACATGCTCAGAGACTTTTTCGTACTTGGCATTGGCCACGAAAGCATACTTGGCAAACTTTTGGCTGTTGAGACACCAACCTTGTGTAAAGCCATAGCAATAGTCCATGCGTTCATTGCCACCAGTGATAATACGAAACAAATTTCTCAGCATGCAACTGCTGCTACCAGTACTGTGAACAAAATTATGTTGTTTTCAAATCATAACTTACAGGGCAGGTCACACATGCCTGCAGCTGCACGACGGCAGATGTCTTACAGTCCACCATCAAGGGTGATGAATGCAAGGCCATTAACACTTGTTGGCGCTGCAGGGGTAATCATCGTTTTCATTCATGCCGTTTCAAAGGGTACATTTACAAGGGCTGTGGAACAATGGGACACCTCCAATGTATGTGCGGGCGAGCTGCAAATCCTGTTAAACCTGCAAACCACCATGTTGCAGAGGAGGACAGATCCACGGAGGGTCACAACGAACCAGAGCCTCAGATCGAGGAGGCAGAGGTACATGGGGTGCACACATTCACCACGAATTTTCCCCCGATAATGCTGAATGTTGAACTAAATGGACTCCCGGTGTCAATGGAGCTGGACACGGGCACGAGCCAGTTCATCATGAGCAAAAAGGCTTTCGAGAAATTGTGATGCAGCAAGGCCTCAAGGCCAGTCTTAACTCCCATTCGCACGAAACTAAGAACCTACACAAAAGAACTGATTCCCGTAATCGGCAGTGCTACTGTAAAGGTCTCCTACGATGGAGCAGTGCACATGCTACCACTCTGGGTGATACCGGGCGATGGTCCCATGCTGCTCGGCAGGAGCTGGCTGGGAAAGATACGCTGGAACTGGGACGATGTCCGAGCACTATCGCACACTGGCGACACTTAGTGTGCCCAGGTCTTAAACAAGTTCCCTTTGCTGTTCGAATCAGGCATCGGGAAATTCCAAGGAGCAAAAGTGCAGATCCACCTAATTCTGGGGGCGCGACCCATCCATCACAAGTTGAGAGCAGTACTGTACATGATGAGAAAGGGTCGAGATCGAGCTAGACCGGTTGCAAAGAGAGGGCACCATTTTACCGATCGAGTTCAACGAGTGGGCCAGTCCGATCATTCCTGTCCTCAAGCGAGATGACACTGTCAGAATCTGTGGTGATTAAAAAGTAACTATCAATCGTTTCTCTCTGGAGGATCAATACCCACTACCAAAGGCCAACGACCTCTTTGCAATGCTGGCGGGAGGAAAGACATTCACGAAGCTGGATTTGACTTCAACCTACTTGACGCAGGAACTGGAGGAATCATCGAAGGGCCTCATCTGCATCAACACGCACAAATGTATTTTCATTTAGAACAGGTGCCCGTTTGGAATTTGATCAGCGGCGGCGATATTCCAGAGATACATGGAAAGCTTACTGAAGTCAGTCCTGTGCACCGTGGTCTTCCAGGACGACATCTTGATCACAGGTCAGGACACAGTCGAGCATCTTCAGAACCTGGAAGAGGTCCTTAGTCAACGCAACCGCGTGAGGCTCAGGTTAAAACGCTTGAAGTGCGTTTTCCTAGTGCCTGAAGTGGAGTTCTTGGGGAGGAGGATCGCGGCGGACGGCATCAGGCCCATTATTCGACTACGGAGGCAATCGAGAATGCACCGAGGCCACAGAACGTGACAGAGCTGCGGTCGTTTCTAGGACTCCTGAACTATTTTGGTAACTTTTTACCGGGTCTCAGCACACTGTTAGAACCACTACATGTCTTACTGCGTAAAGGGGATGAATAGGCATGGGGCAAAAGCCAAGAAAATGCCTTTGTAAAAGGCAAAAAATTGTTATTCTCAAACAAATTGCTTGTGTTGTATGATTTATATAAGCGTTTGGTATTAGCATGTGATGTGTCATCATATGGCATCGGGTATGTATTGCAACAAGCTAATGATTTTGAGAAATTGCAACCAGTTGCTTATGCATCCAGGGGTCTATCTAAGGCTGAGAGAGCCTACAGCATGATTGAAAAAGAAGTGTTAGTGTGTGTCTATGGGGTAAAGAAAATGCATCAATATCTGGGCTCAAATTTGAATTGGAAACTGAACATAAGCCACTTATATCCCTGTTTTCCGAGAGTAAGGTGAAAATACTAATGCATCGGCCTGCATCCAGAGATGGGCGCTCACGTTGTCCACATACAACTATGCCATCCACCACAGGCCAGGCACAGAAAACTGCGACGATGCTCTCAGTAGGCTACCATTGCCCACCACGAGGGTGGAAATGGCACAGCCCGCATATTTAGCCATGGTTATGGAAGCATTTGAGAGTGTGCAAATAGATGTTAACAAATATGATGTGATTGGGATTACAGAGACGTGGCTCCAGGATGATCAGGGCTGGGAACTCAACATCCAGAGGTATTCAACATTCAGGAAGGATAGAATAAAAGGAAAAGGAGGTGGGGTAGCATTGCTGGTTAAGGAGGAGATTAATGCAATAGTTAGGAAGGACATTAGCTTGGATGATGTGGAATCTATATGGATAGAGCTGCAGAACACCAAAGGGCAAAAAACGTTAGTGGGAGTTGTGTGCAGATCTCCAAACAGTAGCAGTGATGTTGGGGAGGGCAACAAACAGGAAATTAGGGGTGCATGCAATAAAGGTGCAGCAGTTATAATGGCTAACTTAAATATGCATATAGACGGGAAGCAATACGGTGGAGGAGGATTTTCTGGAGTGCATAAGGGATGGTTTTCTAGACCAATATGTCGAGGAACCAACTAGGGAGGCCATCTTAGACTGGGTGTTGTGTAATGAGAGAGGATTAATTAGCAATCTCGTTGTGCGAGGCCCCTTGGGGAAGAGTGACCATAATATGGTGGAATTCTGCATTAGGATGGAGAATGAAACAGTTAATTCAGAGACCATGGTCCAGAACTTAAAGAAGGGTAACTTTGAAGGTATGAGGTGTGAATTGGCTAGGATAGATTGGCGAATGATACTCAAGGGGTTGACTGTGGATGGGCAATGGCAGACATTTAGAGACCGCATGGATGAACTACAACAATTGTACATTCCTGTCTGGCGTAAAAATAAAAAAGGGAAGGTGGCTCAACTGTGGCTATCAAGGGAAATCAGGGATAGTATTAAAGCCAAGGAAGTGGTATACAAATTGGCCAGAAATAGCAGCGAACCCGGGGACTGGGAGAAATTTAGAACTCAGCAGAGGAGGACAAAGGGTTTGATTAGGGCAGGGAAAATGGAGTACGAGAAGAAGCTTGCAGGGAACATTAAGACAGATTGCAAAACTTTCTATAGATATGTAAAAGGTTAGTAAAGACAAACGTAGATCCCCTGCAGTCAGAATCAGGGGAAGTCATAACGGGGAACAAAGAAATGGCGGACCAATTGAACAAGTACTTTGGTTCGGTATTCACTAAGGAGGACACAAACAACCTTCTGGATATAAAAGGGGTCAGAGGGTCTAGTAAGGAGGAGGAACTGAGGGAAATCCTTATTAGTTGGGAAATTGTGTTAGGGAAATTGATGGGATTGAAGGCCGATAAATCCCCAGGGCCTGATGGACTGCATCCCAGAGTACTTAAGGAGGTGGCCTTGGAAATAGCGGATGCATTGACAGTCATTTTCCAACATTCCATTGACTCTGGATCAGTTCCTATCGAGTGGAGGGTAGCCAATGTAACCCCACTTTTTAAAAAAGGAGGGAGAGAGAAAACGGGAATTATAGACCGGTCAGCCTGACATCAGTAGTGGGTAAAATGATGGAATCAATTATTAAGGATGTCATAGCAGCGCATTTGGAAAGAGGTGACATGATAGGTCCAAGTCAGCATGGATTTGTGAAAGGGAAATCATGCTTGATAAATCTTCTGGAATTTTTTGAGGTTGTTTCCAATAGAGTGGACAAGGGAGAATCAGTTGATGTGGTATATTTGGACTTTCAGAAGGCTTTCGACAAGGTCCCACACAAGAGATTAATGTGCAAAGTTAAAGCACATGGGATTGGGGGTAGTGTGCTGATGTGGATTGAAAACTGGTTGTCAGACAGGAAGCAAAGAGTAGGAGTAAATGAGTACTTTTCAGAATGGCAGGCAGTGACTAGTGGAGCACCGCAAGGTTCTCTGCTGGGGCCCCAGCTGTTTACACTGTACATTAATGATTTAGACGAGGGGATCAAATGTAGTATCTCCAAATTTGCGGATGACACTAAGTTGGGTGACAGTGTGAGCTGCGAGGAGGATGCTATGAGGCTGCAGAGTGTCTTGGATAGGTTAGGTGAGTGGGAAAATGCATGGCAGATGAAGGATAATGTGGATAAATGTGAGGTTATCCACTTTGATGGTACAAACAGAGAGACAGACTATTATCTGAATGGTGACAGATTAGGAAAAGGGGAGGAGCAACGAGACCTGGGTGTCATGGTACATCAGTCATTGAAAGTTGGCATGCAGGTACAGCAGGCGGTTAAGAAAGCAAATGGCATGTTGGTCTTCATAGCGAGGGGATTTGAGTACAGGGGCAGGGAGGTGTTACTACAGTTGTACAGGGCCTTGGTGAGGCCACACCTGGAGTATTGTGTTCAGTTTTGTCTCCTAACCTGAGGAAGGACATTCTTGCTATTGAGGGAGTGCAGCGAAGGTTCACCAGACTGATTCCCGGGATGGCGGGACTGACCTATCAAGAAAGACTGGATCAACTGGGCTTGTATTCACTGGAGTTCAGAAGAATGAGAGGGGACCTCATAGAAACGTTTAAAATTCTGACGGGTTTAGACAGGTTAGATGCAGGAAGAATGTTCCCAATGTTGGGGAAGTCCAGAACCAGTGGTCACAGTCTAAGGATAAGGGGTAAGCCATTTAGGACCGATGAGGAGGAACTTCTTCACCCAGAGAGTGGTGAACCTGTGGAATTCTCTACCACAGAAAGTTGTTGAGGCCAATTCACTAAATGTATTCAAAAAGGAGTTAGATGAAGTCCTTACTACTAGGGGGATCAAGGGGTATGGCGAGAAAGCAGGAATGGGGTACTAAAGTTGCATGTTCAGCCATGAACTCATTGAATGGCGGTGCAGACTCGAAAGGCCGAATGGCCTACTCCTGCACCTATTTTCTATGTTTCTATGTTTCTAATCACCCGTCACTGCCTGGCATATCAAAATCTGGACGAGCCAGGACCCCTTGTTGTTCCTACTCAAAAACTGTGTACTTCACGGGAGCTGGTCCAATGTCCCAGTGGAAATACAGGAAGAGATAAAGCCATTCCAGCGATGCAAAGATGATGTGTCTATACAGACACACTGCCTTCTGTGGGGAAATCGTGTAGTGGTTCCCAAGTAGGGCAGAGACACCTTCATCAGTGACCTCCACCCAGCATTGTAATGCTGAAAGCCATAGCCAGATCCCATGTGAGGTGGCCCGGTATCGATGTGGACTTTGAGTTCTGCATGCACAGATGTAATGCAGTTAAGCAATGTACCCAGGGAGGCGCCGCTAAGTTTATGGTCTTGGTCCTCCAAACCGTGGTCTAGAGTACATGTCGACAATGCAGGCCCGTTCTTGGGTAAAATGTTCCTTGTGGTTGTAGATGCATACTCCAAATGGATTGAATGTGATATAATGCTGGCTAGCACATCCACTGCCACTACTGAAAGCCTACAGGCCATGTTTGCCACTCATGGCCTACCCGATGTCCTGGTGAGCGACAGCGGGCCATGCTTTACCAGTGCTGAGTTCAAAGAATTCATGACCCGCAACGGGATCAAACATGTCACATCTGCCCCATTTAAATCAGTGTCCTATGGTCAGGCAGAGAGAGCAGTGCAAACCATCAAGCAGGGCTTGAAGAGGGTAACGTAAGGCTCACTGCAGACTCGCTTATCCCGAGTCCTGCTTAGCTACCGCATGAGACCCCATTCGCTCACGGGGATTCCACCCGCTGAACTGCTCATGAAAAGGCTCTCATTAGTTCACCCTGACCTACATGAACAGGTAGAGAGCAAGTGGCTTCAACAAAGTATATATCATGATAGTGCAAATGTGTCACGCGAGATTGAAATCAGTATTTGTATTGAATTATGGACAAGGTCCCATGTGGCTTCCCAGCACTGTCATGGCCAAAGAGGGGAGCAGGGTGTTTCGGGTGAAACTTTCAAATGGACTCATTCACCGGAAACACTTGGACCAAATCAAACTCAGATTCATGGACTATCCTGAGCAACCCACTTTGGACCCTACCTTCTTTGACCCCCCAACATACACACCAGTGGCAACCGGCACCACGGTTAGCCACGAAGCAGAACCCATCATCCACAGCAGCCCAGCAGGACCCAGCACAGCAGGCAGTCCAGCAAGGCCAGCTGCACAGCAGCCCAGTGAGGGCCCAACAATTGACTCACCAATACCAGCTTTCATACAGAGATGATCAACCAGGGCAAGAAGGGCCCCAGATCGCCTCACATTGTAAATAGTTACACTATTGACTTTGCGGGTGAGTGTTGTTTTATATGCAAACTTGTATATACTCTGTACAGCTACCAGAGGGCTCATTCCTGGAGTCCCAAGGGATCCCATAACCCCTTGCGAGCACAGGTATTTAAGGAAGCCTCACAGGTTGGAGAGGCACTCTGGAGACCTGCAATAAAAGACTAAGGCGACACTTTACTTTGTGCTCACCGTGTTCAGTCTGATTCTTTCTCCATACATAACATACACCACTGTTCATCATCCTATAATTTAATCTATATTCCCAGTCCACTTTAGCCAACTCTGCCCTCATACCTTCATAGTCTCCTTTATTTAAGCTTAGTACATTGGTTAGAGATCCAACTTTCTCACCCTCCATCTGAATTTGAAATACAATCATGCTATGATCACTCATTCCAAGGGGATCCTTTACTAGGACATTGTTTATTAATCCTGTCTCATTACACAGGACCAGATCCAAGATAGCCTGCTCCCTGGTTGGTTCCGTTACATACTGCTCAAGAAACCCATTCCTTATGCACTCTCTGAACTCTTCCTCAAGACTACCCTGACCAATTGGATTTGTCCAATCAATATGGAGGATAAAATCACCCATGATTATTGCTGTTCCCTTTTTAAAGCCCCCAATATTTCCTGGTTTATGCTCTGACCAACAGGGTTGCTACTGTTAGGGGGCCTATAGACTACGCCCACCAGCGACTTTTTCCCCTTATTATTGCTTATCTCCACCCAACTGTTTCAACATCCTGATCATTTGAGCCAATATCATTTCTCACTACTACAGTGCTTCCATTCTTTATCAATAGAGCTACCCCACCTCCTTTTCCTTTCTGTCTGTCCTTCCGGATTGTCTAATACCCCTGAATATTTAATTCCCAGTCCTTGTCACCTTGCAACCACATCTCTGGATTGGCTATCAGATCATTTGTCTCCATTTGTGCTGTCAGCTCATCTATTTTGTTACAAATGCTATGTGCATTTCGACAAAGTGCCTTTAAGTTTATTTTTTTTACCCTTTTTCCTTCTTGTTTCCTCACTTTCTTTATTTTTGCTTTCTAATTCCAGCTTTATTCCCCTCCCTACTGAACCTATTTTCAGGTTCCCATCCCCCTGGCAAGCTAGCTTAAACCCTCCCCAACAGCACTAGCAAACCCCCCCACGAGAATATTGGTCCCAGCCCGTCCGGCTTGGTTTTCCAAAATCTGCTGGGCCCCGTCTCAGTTTTAAGCCAAATCGTCCAAAGTAGCCTCAAAAAGAATGTAAATTTATACCATGGGGTTACTACAATTATTTATCAAGTGGTGTTCCAATGCTTTGATCTCAAATTAATGTGATTATTTTTGAAGTACAGTTTGATTCCTTCACTTGTTTAGGATTGACTGTCCAAAATAGTCTGTTCGAAGTCTTCTCAAAGCCCATTAAAACTAATGCTGAACCAGTGTTGGAGCTGGACTCAATCAAAATTGTCACCTGGCTTTTATTATTACTAACAGACGGAGAAAAGTGGGACTGTATTCTGCAATTCATGATTGGAATGAATTATCTTCCAAAATACAAGAATGTCCACATTTTCATTTATTCATAAAGCATTGTCCAGATATCTCTAAGGGACAAAGTTCATTATGACTGTTTAAGTTTAGGTTGGAATCCCGCATTTGGCTCATAAGGACATAGGAATAGGAACAACAACAACAACAATAAAAACTTGCATTTATATGGCTGGTAAAACTTCCCAAGGGTCTTCACAGGAGTAATGTCAAACAAAATTTGCCATTGAGCCACATAAGAAGATATTAGGACAGGTGACCAAAAGCTTGTTCAAAGAGGTAGGTTTTAAGGAACGTCTTGAAGGAAGAGAGAGAGGCAGAGAGGCAGAAAGGTTCAGGGAAGAAATTCCAGAGTTGAGGGCCCAGGCAGCTGAAGGCTGCAATGGTGGAGCGATGAAAATCAGGAATGCGCAAGAGGCCAGAATTGGAGGCGCGCAGCGATCTGAGGGTTTTAGGGCTGGAGGCGGTTACAGAGCTTGGGAAGGGTGAGACCATGGAGGGAAAAAAGGTATCAAGGGGTATACGGAAAAAGCGGGAATATGGTGTTGAGATCGAGGATCAACCATGATCATATTAAATGGCGGAGCAGGCTCAAAGGGCCGAACGGCCTAATCCTGCTGCTATTTTCTATGTTTCTATGTTTCTATTTGAAAACAAGGATGAGAATTTTAACAGGAGGAAGCCAATCAGTCCATTGAGCCTGTTTTACCATTCAATCAGATCTCGGCCGATCTGTATCTTACCTTCATTTACTCGTTTTGTTTCCATAGCCTTAGCCTTACCCAACAAAAATCCACCAATCTCTGCTTTACAACTTTCCACTGACCCCAGCCTCACCAGCTTTGTTAAGAGAGATTTTTCCACATCTCCACTACCCTTTTTGTGAAGAAGTGTTTTCTGACATTATCCAGGAACAGCCTAGCTCTAATTTTACCTTATGCCCCCTTGTTCTGGACTGCCCCCACCAGAGAAAAAAAGTTTCTCTCTATCTACCCTATCAAATCCTTTAATTATCTTAAACATTTCAATCAGATCACCAGTTAATCTTCTATACTCGAGGGAATACAAGACTAACTTTTGCAACTTGTTCCTCAAGATTTAACCCTTTTAGCCCAGGGCGCGGCATCCCTTCCAAGGCCAACATATTCTTCCTGAAGTGCGCTGCCCAGTCTGGTCCTCTGTTGATAGCTGACCCAAAGTGATCAAAAGAGCTTTAGATCCATCCGTGACTGTTGTTGTCGAGGCATCTGTTGGAATACTGCATTTGGCCACTGTCACCTGTCAATCTAAACCTTCAGCATCAGTCTTCCATCTTAAGAGAGAAAATCGGAGGCTTTTTAAAAAAAGCATTGTGGAATGGTATGAACTGGACCTTTACTGACTAAGTACAGATGCTTATTCCATAGTTCTATGTATAATTGCACAAGTAATGAATTGTATCCTGTCTAAGTACTTTAATAAACTAAACCAAAAAGAGCAAAAGAAACAAATGCAATATTCATTACCAAAACCTATGTGCAAGCTCTGAGGTCCGCCTCTGAAAATGTGACTCGTGAGTCCACAGCTCTCATTTGTGCCAACATCAGGGCAGCTTTCTCTTCATTGAAGATATTTCAAGGAAGTGTGAGGCAATGGCTGGAGTGCAACGGCCTGGTATCACCATCTCTCAGGGCAGCAGCATGTACAAGGCCTCTGTTATAGAGGGGATATGGATCCTGACACTGTAATACAACGGATAGGCCCCCTGACACTGTAATAAAAGGTATTGTCCCCCTGACACTGTAATAAAAGGGATTGGTCCCTGACACTGTAATAAAAGTGATTGGGACCGTGACATTGTAATAAAAGGGATTGGCGCCCTGACATTGTAATAAAAGGGATTGGGACCGTGACATTATAATAAAAGGGATTGGGACCGTGACAAGGTTATGAAAGATATTGGGACCATGACACTCTCTGAAAGGGTGGTGGAAGCAAATACAATCGTAACTTTCAAACGGAAATTGGAGAAATACCTGAAACGGAACCAATTGCATGTCTTTGGGTAAAGAGCAGGGGAGTGGGACTAATTGGATCGCTCTTTCAAAGAGCTGGCACAGGCACAATGGGCCTAATCGCCTCCTTCTGTGCTGTTTGATGATTCTATGATTGCACCATGCCATTAGAATGTGGGAGGTAATACCAGGCTACCTTGGAACGAGCTCCAGAGATGGAGCAGCAACTCTCTGCCGGGAGCAAGCTTCCATGAGAGGAGCACCATCTGAGTCCCTTGACCCTTTGTAGAGCATGAGGAGCCAATCACCTCTCATGATACTGGCCCGCAGGTTGTAGATAGATCAAGCACTAGAATAAAGGCAGGTGTAGCTATTCAGGGGAAGATGGTGTCAGGAAGGAGTAGGCTTGCTCGTGTTTAGTTAAGACTTTGTTGCAATAACACAGAATGAGCACTGACGTTGCACTTTGTTCTCCATGGTGATTAGAGTCATACATAGAAACATAGAAAATAGGTGCAGGAGTAGGCCATTCGGCCCTTCTAGCCTGCACCGCCATTCAATGAGTTCATGGCTGAACATGCAACTTCAGTACCCCTTCCTGCTTTCTCACCATACCCCTTGATTCCCCTAGTAGTAAGGACTTCATCTAACTCCCTTTTGAATATATACGTGAAAGGATGTACTTATTTGGTACCAACTGATTCAATTGTGTGATGATTATTGGGACAGCCATGTAGGGGCAAAGAGGGCTGAAGTGTTGGCGTGTTGTAGGGTCGGTTGTGGATTGAAGCAACATCCCTTTAGAAAGGGATAAGGCTATGATGTCAAAATTAGATTGTTGTACAGAAGAGAAAACACCAGAGGTGACATGTTCCCTGATTGCCCCTTGCAGCAGTCACTGAGGAGTCCACTAATGGCAAGTCACCACAATGCTCTCCTCCATGAGATTCTGGTTGCAATTGAGGCAAAACCTCTTCACCAGCAATGTGAAAAGCCTGCCGTTTTGGTACGATGAAGTTGCGATGGGCTCGGCAGGCCACAACTTTGCGGGACGCATGATCTGGGGCACACAACAGAGCACCTGCCAACCTGCGCAGGCAGCAAAAATGTCCCTTTAAGACCCCGATGGTCTCATGGTGACCAATATTGTAGAGGGTTGTGGGGCTTATTTGCTGTTGAGGTAGTTGAAAGGATGTTCTGTGGGAGAGCAACATGAGTGCCACTGAGTGCAAGTTGGACTTGCGGAAGTCAGCAACACCATAAAATTGTATGGCTTTATCTCGCTGCTGCCTTGCTGTGATGCCAAAGGTGGTGCATTTTCCAGCTGTCCAGTAAAGTGATGTGACGAAATCACACCCACCCTAGCTGATATTACAACAATCATCCGTGGCTGCCTGAAATGTGCCAGCGCCATAAAAGTTGAGACTGGTGGTCACACTCACAGCCACAGAGAAAGCAATGCTGGAAGTGAACATGACTGCATATTCTCATGTAAAAGGCGGTCGAGCTGTGGTATTGCCTCATTGGTGAGTTGTACTCTTCTTGATGTCAGCTGAGGGGGATTGACAGGGTAGATGCTGAGAGGTTGTTGCCCCTGGCTGAAGAGAATAGAACTAGGGAGCATAGTCTCAGGGGAAGGGGTCGGCCATTTAAGACTGGGATGAGAAGGAATTTCTTCACTCAGAGAGTTGTAAATTGTTGAATCTCTCGAGCCCACAGAAGAATAGAGAGCTGTGGATGCTCAGCCATTTGATTATATTCAAGGCTGAGATAGATAGATGTTTGGACTCTAGGCTTATCAAGGGATGTGGAGATCAGGCAGGACATTGGAGTTGAGGTGGAAGATCAGCCATGATCTTATTGAATGGCGGAGCAGGCTCGAAGGGCTGTTTGGCCTACTCCTGCTCCGAATTCTTATGCTCTAAGCTGTGGCTCAGTGGGTAGCACTCTTGTCTCTGAGTCATAAATTTTTGGCTTCAGGTCCCACTCCAGAGACTTGAGCACAAAATCCATGCTGACACTCCAGTGCAATACTGGGCAGTGCTGCACTGAGCGCCAGCCTAGATTATGTGTGTTCAAGTCCCGGGAGTGGGATTGGAACCTACAATCTTCTGATTCAGTGGCGGAAAAGCTTCCACAGCTGACACCTACACATGAATGATTTAGTAGCCCATTTCAGGATCAAAGGGGCATCTCATAGAGGAGTTCTAAGGGGCATTGAAATGGATCTAAACTAACAAAAATTCCAATAAGCATTTCATTATTCTCACATTAGCATCCTGGATCTAGAAGTAGTGGAGGAGGCAAAGCAGCCCCTGTATCATAATTCAATGCAAACATCTTAGCTTAAAAAGGGATTTATTGGGAAAAAAGTGCCCAAAACAAATGATACATTTACTGCAGCACATAAAATATTTTAGCCTGAAAATTATTGTGTGCAATAATATGATATCTGGCAAGGTTCGTATCTAATCCTTCTGTTAATGTGTTTGCTTGGAATGGGTCAGAAACTCTATTAAAATAGTAGGGCAAAGAATTTGATAAAAACCTATTAAGTGCTCGTATATTAATATCACACACAGAGCTTTCTAGACTCGTGAATTTTATATCAATTGCTTATTCTGTATCTCCCTTTCTTCAACTGAAGGCAAAAATAAGCAAAACAACTGGTAATGAGAGACACAGAGTGAAATACTTCCAGCGAGTGCTTAGAGATTAGTTTGAACAGTTAATCTCCAGCGACTGCATTTATTATGTGAATAATAACCTTCTCATCACTCAGCATTTCATTTTTAGCAACAGGGATAAAAGCAATTTCTTACACAATTGCTATTTGTTCAAACCATCCCGCCTTCACTTTCTGTGGTATTTCTTCTTTAAAAATAAACCCACAAATAGATCTCAAACCATTTCCATTCATCCAGCTCTGTGTGCGATATTATTATATGAGCAATTAAAAGGTTCCTATCAAATTACATAGGATTACATTGGATTACATAGGATATATGGCACAGAAACAGGCTATTTGGTTCAATCAGTCCATGCTGCCGTTTATGCTCCACTCGAGCCTCCTCCCATTTTTCCTCATCTAAATATATCAGCGTAACCCTCCATTCCCTTCTCCCTCATATGCTTGTCCAGTCTCCCCTTAAATGCATCTACACTATTCATTTCAACCACTCCCTGAGGTAGCACGTTCCACATTCACACCGATGCAAGGTGGCCAAGGTTATTTGCATTGAATTATGATATGGGGGCCTGCTTTGTCTCCTCCACTACTTTGAAACTAACCCTTTGGTCCAGGATACTAATGTGAGAAGAATTAAATGGTTATTGTGATTTTGGTTAGTTTAGATCCATTTCAATACCTCTTAGAACTCATCTATGAGATCCTCCTTTTTCCTGAAATGTGCTACTAAATCACTCATGTGTAGGTGTCAGCTGTGGTTCAGTGGTAGTCCTCTAACATCTGAATCAGAAGATTGTAGGTTCAAATCCCATTCCTCGGACTTTCAGCATGTAATCTAGGCTGACGTTCCAATGCAGTACTAAAGAATCGCTCCCTCAGTATTGCAGTTTACTTGCTGATCTACATTGGCACCTGGTCTGCCAATACCTCAAATTTAAAATTATCATCCTCATATTCACGTCCCCCATTGACCTATCTCTGCAAGCTCCTCCAGCCCTACAACCCTCGGAGAGCTCTGTATTTCTCATAAATCTGGCCTCTTGCACATCTCCGACTTCCTTTGCCCCACCATTGATGGCCATGCCTTCAGCCATCTAGGCCATAAGTTCCAGCATGCGCTGCCTCTCTCTCCTATCTTTCCTCCTTTAAGACACTCCTTAAAATCTACCTCTTTTACCAGCTGTCCTAATATCACCTTCCTTTGGGAGTCTCTACTGGAACTCCTACATGGCAAGCGAGCTCCAGGTGGGCAGAGGAAACATTTCAAGGACACCCTCAAAGCCTCCCTGATAAAATGCAACATACCCACTGACACCTGGGAGTCCCTGGCCAAAGGCCGGCCAAAGTGGAGGAAGAGCATCCGGGAGGACGCTGAGCACCTCGAGTCTCGTCGCCGAGAGCATGCAGAAAGCAAGCGCAGGCAGCAGAAGAAGCGTGCGGCAAACCAGACTCCCCACCCACCCTTTCCTTCAACCACTGTCTGTCCCACCTGTGACACAGACTGTAATTCCCATAATGGACTGTTCAGTCACCTAAGAACTCACTTTGGGAGTGGAAGCAAATCTTCCTCGATTTCGAGGGACTGCCTATGATGATGATAATATCACCTTATGCGGCTTGTTTTATATGTTAAAGGCGCTTATATAAATAAAAGTTGTTCCTGTTGTTGTCAACCATAGAACTGTAAAATCATAGAAGCATACAGCACATAAGGAGACCATTTGGTTCATTGTGTCTGTGCTCATTGTCCCACACACTCCCCATAGCCCTGTTTCTTTCTTTGCTTCAAATATTTATGTACTCTCCCTTAAAAGATGCACTATATTCTGCACCAACTGCTCCCTGTGGCGAAACAGCTTTCTATCTAAAGTTGAAAATTTCACCTCCAAAGGCCTGGGATGCAGGGGAACAACTGAAGCTTTTAAGTTTGAGAGCGATAGAATTATGTTGGGTAAGGGTATCAAGCGATATGGAGCATAGGTCGGTAAACGGAGTTGCGGTGCGGATCAGCCACGAGCTAATTGAATGGCGGAGCAGGCCCAAGGGGTTGAATGGCCTCCTCCTGCCCTACCTCCCAGATGCCCAGACATTATGGAGGATGTTTCAGATCCATCATAGAATCATTGAACCATGGAATGATACAGCACAGAAGGAGGCCACTCGGTCCATCATGCCTGTGCCGGCTCTTTGAAAGTGTGATGCAAATAGTCCCACTCCCCCACTCTTTCTCCAAACCCCTGCAAATTTTTCAACTTCAAATATTTATCCAATTCTCTTTTGAAAGTTATTATTGGATCTGGTTCTACCGCCCTTTTGAGGCAGTGAATTCCAGATCGTAACAACTCATCGCGTAAAACGTTTTCCCCTATTTTTCCGCTGGTTCTTTTGCCAATTACTTTAAATCCGTGTCCTCTGGTTACTAACCCCTAAGCCACTGGAAACAGTTTCTCCTTATTTACTCTTTCAAAATCCTTTGTGATTTTCAGCACCTCTATCAAATCCACCCTTAACCTCATCTGCTCTAAGGAGAGAAACTGCAGTTTCTCTAGTCATCAAAAAGTTTTCCACATATTCTTAGCTTGTTCACAATCAGTTCTTGGCTGATAGTTCTCAAACACTGCCTGGTGACATTATTGGTTTTGGCCTCATTCCACAAAGTATGACTGAAGTGCATCACAATATTAAAGCAATGAAGTCTAAGGGTTGGATGAATCATATGTGATTTTCCTGACATTCTTCTAATGTATGCACCTGCGAGTATGCTCACAGGTTTGTAGAGCTGTTGCCCTGAAATTTCTATGGTCTGGAAGAGTCTGTGTTCCATGTTTTTATTGAATGTGTGAGGTTGCAGCCCCTCTTCCAATATTGGAAGGGGCTGCTCCTCAAATTCTGGTTGCACTTCAGTCCCATACTCCTGATCTTTAGGCACCCTGTGTGGAGGGAAGCGGGCAGGTCGGAAGGCCTCCTCGTAGGACTGCTGCTGGGCACGGCCAAGGGGGCCATCAGCCGATCCAGGCAGCGGGCGGTCGAGGGGATCGTTCAGCCCGACTGCCTGCCTCTCTTCTGCGATTACATCCGAGCCAGAGTGTCCCTGGAGATGAAGCACATGGTGTCCACCGGTATGCTCACCTTCCGCGAGAGGTGGGCGCCGGAGGGATTGGAGTGCATCATCACCCATGACAGGAGTTGGGGAGAGGGATGGAGTTTGGCTGGGAAACGGAGTTTGTGGCAGGGACCGAAAACAATGGCTTCGATCTTACCAATACTCAATTGGAGAAAATTTCTGCTCATCCAGAACTGGATGTCAGACAAGCAGTCTGACAATTTAGAGGGTGTGGAGTGTCGAGAGATGTAGTAGCGAGGTTGAGCTGGGTGTCATCAGCGTACACGTGGAAACTGATGCTGTGTTTCTGGATGATGTCGCCAAGGGGCAACATGGAGATGAGAAATAGGAGGGGACCAAGGATAGATCATTGCGGGACACCGGAGGTAATGATGTGGAAGTGGGAAGGGAAGCCATTGCAGATGATTCTCTGGCTACGATTAGATAGATAAGAATGGAACTAGGCGAGTGTAGTCCCACCAAACTGACCAACAGTGGAGAGGCAATGGAAAAAGATAGAGTGGTCAACCATGTCAAAGGCTGCAGACAAGTTAAGAAGGATGAGGAGCGATAGTTTGCCTTTGTAACTTTGGCATATATAGGCACCTTTAGTAATGAGAGGGGATCTCATAGAAACATAGAAAATTCTGACGGGACTGGACAGGTTAGATGCAGGAAGAATGTTCCCGATGTTGGGGAAGTCCAGGACCAGGGGACATAGTCTAAGGATAAGGGGTAAGCCATTTAGGACTGAGATGAGGAGAAACTTCTTCACTCAGAGCGTTGTTAACCTGTGGAATTCCCTACCGCAGAGAGTTGTTGATGCCAGTTCATTGGATATATTCAAGAGGGAGTTAGATATGGCCCTTACGGCTAAAGGGATCAAGGGGTATGGAGAGAAAGCAGGAAAGGGGTACTGAGGTGAATGATCAGCCATGATCTTATTGAATTGCAGATTAGTTTGCAGCTACAGCAGGTAATCAGGAAGGCGAATGGAATGTTGGCCTTAATTGCAAGAGGGATGGAGTACAAAAGCAGGGAGGTCCTGCTGCAACTGTACAGGGTATTGGTGAGGCTGCACCTGGAGTACTGCATGCAGTTTTGGTCACCTTACTTAAGGAAGGATATACTAGCTTTTGAGGGGGTACAGAGACGATTCACTAGGCTGATTCCGGAGATGAGGGGGTTACCTTATGATGATAGATTGAGTAGACTGGGTCTTTACTCGTTGGAGTTCAGAAGGATGAGGGGTGATCTTATAGAAACATTTAAAATAATGAAAGGGATAGACAAGATAGAGACAGAGAGGTTGTTTCCACTAGTTGGGGAGACTGGAACTAGGGGGCACAGCCTCAAAATACGGGGGAGCCAATTTAAAACCGAGTTGAGAAGGAATTTCTTCTCCCAGAGGGTTGTGAATCTGTGGAATTCGCTGCCCAAGGAAGCAGTTGAGGCTAGTTCATTGAATGTATTCAAATCACAGATAGATACATTTTTAACCAATAAGGGAATTAAGGGGTATGGGGAGCGGGCGGGTAAGTGGAGCTGAGTCCACGGCCAGATCAGCCATGATCTTTTTGAATGGCGGAGCAGGCTCGAGGGGCTAGATGGCCTACTCCTGTTCCTAATTCTTATGTTCTTATGTGAATGGTGGTGCAGGCTCGAAGGGCCGAATGGCCTACTCCTGCACCTATTTTCTATGTTTCTATGTTTTTAGAAGGGGCCTCTGTTTAACATCTCATCTGAAAGACGGCACGTCTGAGATTGCAGTTCCTGCTCAGTACTCTACTGGGATCGTCAACTTGAATTACATGCTCAAGACTGTGGAGTGGGACTCACTCCCTCAATCTTCTGCCTCAAAGGCATGTGTGCTACCCACTGAGCCAAGGCTGACACCATCACAAATGTAACACCCCTATTTAAAAAGGGAGTCAGACAAAAATCAGGAAAAAATAGACCAGTTAGATTAACATCTGTCATTGGGAAAATGCTGGAGTCCGTTATTAAGGAAGCAGTAATGGGACAGTTGGAAAAGCATAATTCCATCAAGCAGAGTCAGCATGGTTTTATGAAAGGGAAATCGTGTTTGACAAATTTGCTGGAGTTCTTTGAGGATGTAACGAGCAGGGTGGATAAGGGGGAACCAGTGTATGTGGTGTATTTGGATCTCCAGAAGGCATTCGATAAGGTGCCACATAAAAGGTTACTGCATAAGAGAAAAGTTCACGGGGTTGGGGGTAATATATTAGCATGGATAGAGGATTGGCTAACGAACAGAAAACAGAGAGTCGGGATAAATGGTTCATTCCCTGTTTGGCAAACAGTGACTAGTAGGGTGCCGCAGAGGTCCTCAACTATTTACAATCTATATTACTGACTTGGAAGAAGGGACCAAGTATAATGTAGCCAAGTTTGCTGATGATACAAAGATGGGTCGGAAAGCAAATTGTGAGGGGGACACACAAAATCTGCAAAGGGATACAGCAGGCTACTGAGTGGGCAAAGATTTGGCAGATGGAGTATAATGTGACAAAATGTGAGGTTAGCTACTTTGGCAGAAACAATAGAAAATCAAATTATAATTTAAATAGAGAAAAATTGCAAAATGCTGCAGTACAGAGGGACCTGAGGGTCCTGTGCATGAAATACAGAAAGTTAGTTTGCACGTACAGAAATTAATCAGGAAGGCAAATGGAATGTTAGCCTTTATTGGAAGAGGGATAGAGTATAAAAGCAGAGACGTCCTGCTACATTTCTACAGGGTATTGGTAAGGCCACACCTGGAGTACTGTGTACAGTTTTGGTCTCCATATTAAAGGAAGGATATCATTGTTTTGGAGGCTGTTCAGAAAAGGTTCACGAGGTTGATTTCGGAGATGAGGAGGTTAAAACATACATAAGAACATAACAAATAGGAGCAGGAGTAGGCCATACGGCCCCTCGAGCCTGATCCGCCATTTAATACGATCATGGCTGATCCGATCATGGACTCAGTTCCACTTCCCTGCCCACTGTCCATAACCCCTTATTCCCTTATCGTTTAAGAAACTGTCTATTTCTGTTTTAAATGTATTCAATGTCCCTCTGAGGCAGCGAATTCCACAGATCCACAACCCTCTGAGAGAAGAAATTTCTCCTCATCTTAGTTTTAAATGGGCGGACCCTTATTCTAAGATTATGCCCTCTTGTTCTAGTCTCCCCCGTCAGTGGAAACATCCTCTCTCTGCATCCACCTAGTCAAGCCCCCTCATAATCTTATACGTTTCGATAAGATCACCTCTCAGTCTTCTGAATTCCAATGCGTAGAGGCCCAACCTACTCACCCTTTCCTCATAAGTCAACCCCCTCATCTCCGGAATCAATCTTGTGAACCTTCTCAGAACTAGCTCCAAAGCGAGTATATCCTTTTGTAAATATGGAAACCAAAACTGCACGCAGTATTCCAGGTGTGGCCTCACCAATACCCTATATAACTGCAGCAAGGCTTCCCTGCTTTACACTCCATTCCCTTTGCAATAAAGGCCAAGATTCCATTGGCCTTCCTGATCACTTGCTGTATCTGAATACTAACCTTTGACTTATGAAGATAGGTTGAGTAGGCTGGGCTTATACTGTTTGGAGTTCAGAAGAATGAGAGGTGATCTTAACGAAACATATAAGATAATGAGTGGGCTCGACAAGGTGGATGCAGAGAGGATATAGAAACATAGAAACATAGAAAATAGGTGCAGGAGTAGGCCATCCGGCCCTTCGAGCCTGCACCACCATTCAATAAGATCATGGCTGATCATTCCTTCATACCCCGTTCCTGCTTTCTCTCCATACCACTTGATCCCTTTAACCGTAAGGGCCACATCTAACTCCCTCTTGAATATATCCAATGGACTGGCATCAACACCTCTCTGCGGTAGGGAATTCCATAGGTTAACAACTCTCTGAGTGAAGAAGTTCCTCCTCATCTCAGTCCTAAATGGCTTACCCCTTATCCTAAGACTATGTCCCCTTATTCTGGACTTCCTGCATCTAACCTGTCCAGTCCCGTCAGAATTTTATATATTTCTATGAGATCCCCTCTCATCCTTCTAAACTCCAGTGAATACAGGCTGAGTCGATCCAGTCTCTCCTCATATGTCAGTCCTGCCACCACAGGAATCTCAGGAATCACTCATCGGGGAAACTAAAACTAGAGGACATAGTCTCAGAATAAGGGGTTGCACATTTAAAACTGAGATGAGGAGAAATTTCTTCTCTCAGAGGGTTGTAAATCTATGGAATTCTCTGCCCCAGAGAGATGTGAAGGCTGAGTCATTGAATATATTTAAGGCGGAGATATTCAGATTTTTGAGCAATAAGGGAGTGAAGGGTTATGGGGAGCGGGTGGGGAAGTGGAGCTGAGCCCATGATCAGATCAGCCATGATATTATTAAATGGCGAATCACAAGGGACAGGTGGCCTGTTCCTGCTCCTATTTCTTATGTTCTTATGCTTGTTAAAATAGCAGGGAGATCAGTTTCAGATGAACATTTCATTCGCATGCCAGTATCCCTGCCCAATTTCAGGTTCTTGGCTAAGACAATAATTTATGTTTCGAACAATGAAATGAAGTCTGCAGAATGGTACTGGATGGGGAAGCAACTGAAATTTGGATTCCTAGGAATGCAAATTAATTTAACAAAAGTCAAAACACATGGAGAATGTTTGGGCAGAGCGTTTCACTAATCATAGTGTTTATTTTGTTTTAACTTGCCTATTTTCTTTCTTGCGACTCCAAATCCGCACAGAGCGCACAAGACAAAGTTAGTTCATGTGTGTCCGAGAGTAAACAAGTGACTTTGATTAATCTGAGCCATGAAGTCATCTGGCACGATGCGAACGGTGTTATATAATGTTCAGTCAGAGACTGTATCGCTGACCAATGTTTGAACTGATTATGGTTCGCAGTGAGGACCGGGTGCACACAGCAGGAGATCCGAGCACTGAGGCAGCGATGGCCTTATGCAGTGTCAATCGCTACAAAATCTGTTTACCGCATAGCTTTATTTCTGAAACAGTTTACAATGCGGATATGATGCAACGTTTCAAATGTAATTTAATCTGTCGCAGCACAAATTCAGTTCAACTGGTAGCACTCTGAAAGGTGCGTTCTGATACGTCCTTACTATACAGTATAAATGCACACGAGGACCATGCTTGAGAGAAGGTCAGTCTGTGACCTGTCCTTTATTCCTAAGCACTCAAGTTATGAAGGTCGGCGGAGCTTCCCCTTTTATACCTGAAGGTCCAGGTTAGGAGTGTCTCCCACCTAGCGGTCATTGTTCTCACAGTGTACAACTTAGGTTAGATTATACATGGGTTACAATGCTGGTTGAATACATGACATCACCTCCCCCCCAAAGTCTAATTGGGATCACAGGTTGAGTCTCTCTGGTGGTTTACGCTCTCTTGTAGAGCGCACGAGTTGGGGCTCCGGTTGTTGGGCGCTGGCCTGAGTGTCTGCTGTTTGCGGTGCCTCAGGCCTATCCAGACTGCCCACAGTGATTGGGCTCTCCTCCCTTTGGTTCCGGTATGCGGTCACCTGTGGTGGAGTGAACTCTACATCGTGTTCTTCCTCTGCTTCTTCTACGGGGTTGCTGAACCTCCTTTTTGTTTGATCCACGTGTTTGCGGCAGATTTGTCCATTGGTAAGTTTAACTACCAGAATCCTATTTCCCTCTTTGGCAATTACAGTGCCTGCGAGCCATTTGGGCCCTGCAGTGTAGTTGAGGACAAAAACAGGATCATTTACATCAATACATCGCGCCCTCGCATTCCTGTTATGGTAGTCATATTGTGGCTGGCGCCTGCTCTCGACAATTTCTTTCATGGTGGGATGTATAAGGGATAACCTGGTTTTGAGCGTCCTTTTCATTAGCAACTCTGCAGTTGGAACGCCTGTGAGTGAGTGTGGTCGGGATCTATAGGCCAACAGGAGGCGTGATAAGCACGTTTGTAGGGAACCCCCTTGGAGTCTGAGCATCCCCTGTTTGATTATCTGCACTGCTCGTTCTGCCTGGCCATTTGAGGCCGGCTTAAACGGTGCCGTTCTAACATGGTTAATTCCATTGGCTGCCATAAAGTCCTGGAATTCGGTGCTTGTGAAGCACGGGCCATTGTCGCTGACCAAGACGTCTGGTAGACCGTGGACGGCGAACATTGCCCGTAGACTTTCTACCGTGGCAGAGGATGTGCTTGAATTTAAAATGTTACACTCGATCCATTTGGAGTAGGCGTCTACTACAACCAAAAACATTTTTCCCATGAAAGGACCTGCATAGTCCACATGGATGTGTGACCAAGGCTTGGCGGGCCATGGCCAGGAGCTAAGGGGGGCTTCCCTGGGCGCATTGCCCAGCTGGGCACACGTGTTGCACCTGCGAGCACAAAGTTCCAGATCTGCGTCTCTCTCTGGCCACCAAACGTGTGACCTGGCAATTGCCTTCATCATGACAATGCCCGGGTGCGCATTGTGGAGTTCTCTGATGAACACCTCTCTGCCCATCTGAGGCATGACTACGCGGTTTCCCCACAGTAGGCAATCGACCTGAATCGAGTGTTCATCCCTGCGTCTGTGAAATGGTTTAAATTTCTTAGGGCATGCCCTGTACGTGGCTGCCCAGTCCCCATTCAGGACACATTTCTTGACTAGAGACAATAAAGTCTATTTGTCCAGACTTTAATCTGACGGGCTGTCACGGGTGAGCCTTCGCTTCCGAAAGCTTCAACAGCCATGACCATCTCAGCAGCATGCTCGGTAGCCCCCTCAGTGGTGGCTAGTGGGAGCCTGCTGAGTGCATCGGCGCAGTTTTCAGTGCCCGGTCTGTGCCAAATTGTATAGTAATAGACGGCTAACGTGAGTGCCCACCTCTGTATGTGGGCCGATGCGTTTGCATTTATGGCCTTGTTGTCGGCCAAAAGGGACGTTAGGGGTTTGTGATCTGTCTCCAGCTCAAATTTTCTGCCAAACAGGTACTGGTGCATTTTCTTTACAGCATATACACATGCGAGCACCTCCTTTCTACCATCCCGTAAGCGCTTTCTGCCTGGACAGACTTCTGGAGGCATAAGCTACCGGCTGTAACTGACCCTTGTCATTGACATGCTGCAACACACACCCGACACCATAGGACGATGCATCGTACGTTAACACAAGTTTCTTACATGTGTCGTATAATGTTAACAGAGTGTTGGAACATAACAAATTGCGTGCTCTATTAAAAGCCCTTTCCTGGCTGTCCCCCCAGACCCATTCACGACCTTTGCGTAGGAGCACGTGTAGCGGCTCTAGCAGCGTGCTCAATTTGGGAAGAAAATGACCAAAATAGTTCAGGAGCCCCAGGAACGAACGCAGCTCCATCGTGTTACGGGGTCTGGGTGCTCTCTGGATCGTTTCCGTCTTAGACGCAGTAGGGCTGATCCCGTCTGCTGCTACCCTCATCCCCAGGAATTCTACCTCTGGAGCGAGGAAGACACACTTCGCCTTTTTCAGTCACAGCCCTACCCGGTCCAGTCTGCGTAGCACCTCCTCCAGGTTGTGGAGGTGTTCTTCAGTGTCGTAACCCATGATAAGGATGTCGTCCTGAAAAACCACCATCCCAGGAATCGACTTGAGGAGGCTTTCCATATTTTGTTGGGAGATCGCGGCGGCCGAGCGAATCCCGAACGGACATCTGTTGTACTCAAACAACCCATTGTGTGTCGTGATGGTGGTCAGCTTCTTCGACTCACTCGTCAGCTCCTGAGTCATGTAAGCTGAGGTCAGGTCCAATTTTGAGAAAAGTTTGCCACCGGATAGCGTCGCAAAGAGGTCCTCCGCTCTCGGTAGAGGGTACTGGTCTTGGAGTGACACCCGATTGATGGTGGCCTTGTAATCACCACATATCCTGACCAACCCATCCGCCTTGAGCACCGGCACAATCGGGCTCGCCCAGTCACTGAATTCGACTGGCGAGATGATGCCTTCCCTCAGCAGGCGGTCCAATTCGCCTTCCATCTTTTCCCGCATCATGTACGGCACCGCTCTGGCCTTGTGGTGTACTGGCCTGGCGTCCGGGTTTATGTGAATCACTACCTTGGCCCCCATGAAAGTGCCGATGCCGGGTTGAAATAATGAGTTAAATTTGTCCAGGATCTGTGAGCATGATACTCGCTCCACAGAAGAAATTGCATTGACATCGCCCCATTTCCAGTTCATGACAGCAAGCCAACTCCTCCCCAGTAGTGAGGGACCGTCCCCTGGGACAATCCAGAGTGGCAACCTGTTCTCCGAATCTTTGTGGGTCACGACTACCGTGGCGCTGCCTAGCACCGGAATGATCTGCTTTGTGCAAGTCCGTAGCTGTGCGTCAATCGGCGATAATTTTGGCCTCCTGGCCTTGGACGGCCACAACTTTTTGAACTGTTTGATACCCATCAGGGACTGACTGGCCCCCGTGTTTAGCTCCATTGATACTGGGATGCCATTGATGAGCACTTTCATCATTATCAGTGGCGTCCTGGTGTATGAACTGTATACGTGCTCCACATGAACTCACTGAACTTCAGCTTCCAGCGATTTCCCCAGCATTAATTTCTGCAATTTCTGCAGGTATTTTGCTCATCTCTGCAACCTCCGGCTGAGTGTGTGCCTCCACGCCTCCAACATGAGCTGCTGTTGGAAACAAAAGGTCCCTTGCCAGTCAATCGTCCCTGACTGCCCCTGTGACTGCCCTTGAGTGCGCCATTAACAGATGTTGATGGCCCTATTACTGGCCGCATTGTTCCTTGCAATGGCGTGAATCGCCATTCAACTTGCCATTGTCTCTGTCGAACTCCCCCTCTGGGTTTGACTACATGTTGGAGCATACCCGACTGCACTTGTCTGCCTGGAGAACTGTGTGCTGCTTTAACAATGTTGAATCTCTGTCCCAACCATTCCTTAACACAGTACCTCTCATCTGTTCTGCTAGTGGCCATGCTCACATGCTTTAAATCCCAGTTTCTCATCGCCATTGATACATCCTTACTATACAGTATAAATGCACATGAGGCCCATGCTTGAGAGAAGGTCAGTCTGTGACCTGTCCCTCACTCAAGTGATGAAGGTGGGTGGAGCTTCCCCTTTTATACCTGAAGGTCCAGGTTAGGAGTGTCATTGTTCTCACAGTGTACAACTTAGGTCAGATTATACATGGGTTACAATGCTGGTTGAATACATGACACGTTCAATCCCCACTCCGGGCTGGAGCACAGAATCTGGGCTGTCATTTCAGTGCAGTAGCGAGGGAGTGTTGAACTGATGGATGCACTGGGTGCAAAATTGTTCTTGGGCTGGGAGGCAATACGACGATAGTAAATTGTCCGCCTCCCTCCCTGCCCACAATTTGAATTGTCAATGGAAAAGAGAATCAGGCGGGTGTGTGCAGCAGTCTGACGATTCCGTTACCACTCATTTCGCACTACCATCCAAAATCAATTTCACTTCCATTTTGTTTCACATGAGGTATTAAACCGTTTGCCTGTTCAGGAGGATGTAAAAAACAATCTTATGGTAGCATTTGGAGACAGGCGGGGAATTCTTCTCGTGTCCTGGTCAAAAAAAATTTCTCAGTCAACACTTGGTGAAAACAGGACAACCATTCATTCATTTTCTGTTAATGGGAGTTGCTTTGTACCGGGGAAGATTATCAATTGCAGTCTGGGTGTAAAACTGGCACCATGGATTGGTCAAAGCTTAAACATAATTGTTTCGAAGAAGAGCAGAATAGATCTCCCCGCTGTCCTGGCCTCTCTATTTATCGATTCTATGTGGTAGCACTCCCACCTCTGAGCCGCAAGATCATTGGTTCAGGTCCCATTCCAGAGACATGAGTACAAAATCCAAGCCGACACGCCAAGTACAGTACTGAGCGAGTGTTGCATTGTCGCAGGTGCCATCTTTTGGATGAGACATTAAACCAAGTGGAGGTAAATGATCCCATAGCACTATTTAAACTCGAGTAGGGGAGTTCTGCCCAGAGTCCTGGCCATTATCTATCCCTCAACCAACATCACTCAAACAGATCTTTTCTTTATTTGTTCACAGGTGTCTTTGGCAAGGCCAGCATTTATTGCCCATCCCTAATTGCCCTTGAGAGGTGGTGGTGAGCTGCCTTCTTGAACCGCTAAGGTACATGTGATGAAGGTACTCCCACAGTACGGTTACGGAGGGAGTTCTGCGATTTTGGCCCAGCGATGATGAAGGAACAGCGATATATTTCCGGGTCAGGATGGTGTGTGACTTGGAGGGGAATATGGAGGCAATGGTGTTCCCATGCGCCTGCTGCCCTTGTCCTTCTAGGTGGTGGAGGTCATGGGTTTGGGAGGTGCTGCCGAAGAAGTCTTGGCGAGTTGCTGCAGTGCATCTTGTAGATGGTACACACTGCAGCCACGGTGTGCCGGTGGTAGAGGGAGTTAATGTTTGAGGTGGTGGATCGGGTGCCAATCAAGCGGGCTGCTTTGTCCTGGATGGTGTCGAGCTTCTTGAGTGTTGTTGGAACTGCACTCATCCAGGCAAGTGGAGAGTATTCCATCACACTCCTGACTTGTGCCTTGTAAATGGTGGAAAGGCTTTGGGGAGTCAGGAGGTGAGACACTCCCTGCAGAATACCCAGCCTCTGACTCACTCTTGTTGCCACAGTATTTGTGTGGCTGGTCCAGTTAAGTTTCTGGTAAATGTTGACCTCCAGGATGTTGATGGTGGAGGTTTGTTAATGGTAATGCCATTGAATGTCAAGCAGCAATGATTAGACTCTCGCTTGTTGAAGATAGTCATTGCCTGGCACTTGTATTGCACGATTGTTATTTGCCACTTATCAGCCCAAACCCGAATATCATCCAGGTCTTGCTACATGCGGGCATGGACTGTCACATTATCTGAGGAGTTGTGAATGGAATTGAACACTGTGCAATCATCAGCGGACATTCCCACTTCTGATTTTATGATGGAGGGAAGGTCATTCATGAAGCAGCTGAAGATGGTTGGGCCTAGGACACTGCCCTGAGGAACTCCTGCAGTGATATCCTGGGGCTGAGATGATTGACCTCCATCAACTACAACCATCTTCTTTTCTGCTAGGCATGACTCCCACCAGTGGAGAGTTTTCCCCGTGATTCCCATTGACTTCAGTTTTACTAGGGCTCCTTGGTGCACACTCGGTCAAATGCTGCCTTGATGTCAAGGGCAGTCACTCTTAGCTCACTTCTGTAACCAGCTCTTTTTTTCCATGTTTGGACCAAGGCAGTAATGAGGTCTGAAGCCAAATGGTCGTGGTGGAACCCAAACTGAGCATCAGTGAGCAGGTTATTAGTGAGTAAGTGCCGCTTGATAGCACCGTCGATGACACCTTCCATCACTTTACTGATGATTGAGAGTAGACTGATAGGGCAGTAATTGGCCGGCTTGGATTTTTCCGGCTTTTTGTGGACACGACATACATTGTTGGATAGATGTTCCAGTGTTGTAACTGTACTGGAATAGCTTGGCTAGATGCATGGCTAGTTCTGGAGCACAAGCCTTCAGCACAACAGCTGTGATATTGTCGGGACCCATAGCCTTTGCTGTATCCAGTGCGCTCAGCTGTTTCTTGATATCACGTGGAGTGAATTGAATTGGCTGAAGACTGGCTTCAGTGATGGTAGGAATCTCAGGAGGAGGCCGAGAAGGATCATCCACTCAACACTTCTGGCAGAAGGGTTGCAAACGCTTCAGCATTGTCTTTTGTACTCACATGCTGGGCTCCGCCATCATTGTGCATGGAAATGTTCATGGAGCCTCCTGCTCCCATTAGTTGTTTAATTATCCACCACCATTCATGACTAGATGTGGCAGGACTACAGAGCTTTGATCTGATCTGTTGATTGTGGGATTGCTTAGCTCTATCTATAGCATGCTGCCGCCACTGCTTAGCATGCATGTAGTCTTGTGTTACAGCTTCCCCAGGTTGGTACCTCATTTTTAGGTAAGCCTGGTGCTGCTCCTGGCATGCTATTCTGCACTCATCATGGAACCAGGGTTGGTCCCCTGGCTTGAAGTTAATGGTAGAGTGAGGGATATGCCGGGCCAATCAGATTGTGGTGGAGTACAATTCTGCTGCTGCTGATGACCCACAGTACCTCATGGATGTCCAGTTTTGAGCTGCTAGATCTGTTCTGAATCTAACCCATTAGCTCATCATTATCACATTGCTGTTCTTGGGAGCTTGCTCTGCACAGAATGGCTGTTCCACGTTTCCTACATTATAACAGTGACTGCACCTCAAAAGTACTTCATTGACTGTTACGCACCGTGTGGCATCCTGAGGTTGTGAAATGCGCTGTAAAAATGCAAATTCTTTCTTTCTGTAATGGACCAGCTCAGGCACGAGCTCGCAGAGAACATTAGTGATTTTGAAAGAGAAGCATAGAACAAGTCATCACATCATAGCAAGAATGGGCTGAGAAATAGATAGAGGTGGAGTCTGAAATCTTTTTTTTAGGCGCACTTTGTGGCGCGAAAAACGGGGGTCCAGGTCGGGGCTGAGCGGTTCTAGGCGCGGCCCGAAACTTGGGCCCCAGGTCACTACCTCCTCCAGTATCTTCTTTAACTGGTCCCTTAAGGTATTCACTTGGACTTGCAACTGCGCATTGTCCACACTACTTACCAGTGATGTCCCAGTATTAAATGCTGCAGCTACATCACTCATGAGCCCCCTTTTACGTCTCGGTTTGTATGCTTCCCCTGAATCTCGTCCCTGTAATTCTTTTGATAGAATTGTTTAAACATTTCCCTCCACAGTTTTTCATTTAACTTTTCCATTTCTGGTGGGCACCACCGGGGTAATTGTAACTCCGTTAAATTTAGAATAACCGATGCTACTTCATAATATACAGAATGATACAACATTTTCCCTGTTGGGATTAACACCAGCCCATTGTTAGGCCCGGGTTTTAGGACAGGACATGAAATTTCTTGGTTTGAAATCTCCAGCATTTTAGGAAGAGGTTTTAATTTGCTCATGATCAACTCGGTTGCATTGACTGTTTTTGCAGGGTTGAAGGTCACACAGGAATCAAAACCCTACGTCCAATTCATTACTGACCCACAATCCTGCCATTGCCTTTTAAAGACAATCTTCACACCTCCCCTGCACTTGTGGCTAGATCCAACCACACAGACATAAATCCCTTGTTCCTCCTTCCACCACTTTTCCCAACACAATTTAGCCCCTTTAGTTCCTGTGGTTTGCCTGTTCGAACTATTACCCAATTTCTCCCACTCTGTGGATGCATTAGTTTTTCCTCTGTCTGTTTTCCGTAACCACCACCATCCTCCCATGGGGGTAATCCCTTTACAATCCAGACAAATTCGTCTACCCTCTCTCACCCGTACCTTACTGGTCGTGATGTTTAGCCTGGGACAGGATACTGACACCTCCCCAAGTTTGTTTCCAGTTTGTCTGGAGTACTTGGTCGAATTTGACACTAACCACCCTGGCCAACTCCCAGTGTGCCCTTGTTGCTCCGTATGGCTCCCCTTTGAGCTACAGTGGGGCTGGTTCCTCCCAAGGTTCTGTGCTGGGGCCCCAGCTGTTTACATTGTACATTAATGATTTAGATGAGGGGATTAAATGTAGTATCTCCAAATTTGCGGATGACACTAAGTTGGGTGGCAGTGTGAGCTGTGAGGAGGATGCTATGAGGCTGCAGAGTGACTTGGATAGGTTAGGTGAGTGGGCAAATGCATGGCAGATGAAGTATAATGTGGATAAAAATGAGGTTATCCACTTTAGTTGTAAAAACAGAGAGACAGACTATTATCTGAATGGTGACAGATTAGGAAAAGGCGAGGTGCAACAAGACCTGGGTGTCATGGTACATCAGTCATTGAAGGTTGGCATGCAGACGGTTAAGAAAGCAAATGGCATGTTGGCCTTCATAGCGAGGGGATTTGAGTACAGGGGCAGGGAGGTGTTACTACAGTTGTACAGGGCCTTGGTGAGGCCACACCTGGAGTATTGTATACAGTTTTGGTCTCCTAACTTGAGGAAGGACATTCTTGCTATGGAGGGAGTGCAGCGAAGGTTCACCAGACTGATTCCCTGGATGGCGGGACTGACATATCAAGAAAGACTGGATCAATTGGAATTGTATTCACTGGAGTTCAGAAGAATGAGAGGGCATCTCATAGAAACGTTTAAAATTCTGACGGGTTTAGACAGGTTAGATGCAGGAAGAATGTTCCCAATGTTGGGGAAGTCCAGAACCAGTGGTCACAGTCTAAGGATAAGGGATAAGCCATTTAGGACCGAGATGAGGAGAAACTTCTTCACCCAGAGAGTGGTGAATCTGTGGAATTCTCTACCACAGAAAGTTGTTGAGGCCAATTCACTAAATATATTCAAAAAGGAGTTAGATGTAGTCCTTACTATTAGGGGGATAAAGGGGTATGGCGAGAAAGCAGGAATGGGGTACTGAAGTTGCATGTTCAGCCATGAACTCATTGAATGGCGGTGCAGGCTCGAAGGGCCGAATGGCCTACTCCTGCACCTATTTTCTATGTTTCTATGTTTCAATGAAATAGGTCTGGCCAGTGTTGAGCAGAGGCTCCCCAAGTCAATCGGTTCTGCAGACTTGAACCACGATTGCAAACTGACAGGGCTAATGGTGAGCATAATATCTGCACCTGTGAAGATGCTCACAGGCTGTTGCCTGGATGGAATTCCCGACTCCTGCCTCTCTTTCGCTGGAGATGTAGTACATGGAGTCTACCGGTACTGTCATGTATCTAGACATGTTACTGCCTGTACTATTACATATGATGTGCCACCAGAGGGCACTACTATGGGAAACTTGTGCACCAGCTGTATGGTCACTAAGGTGTGCCACCAGAGGGCACTGCAGTGGGAGACTTGTAGGTTACCTGTACAGGTGTGCCAGGCCTAGTATAATAAGGCAGGCCACCATGTGTGATCCTCATCTGAAGTTATATTAAATGGACTAAGGTCACTACAGTTCAAGTGCAATACATTGCATCGTGGAGTCATTATCAGAGCATCTAAAGACACAATAGGTGTAAAGTCCTGACCCAGCAGTACAGACTTACACGTGGCATATGCTGAAGTCAAGGTCACTCTGGACCTGCACCTTTATTTCACAGCTCTCAAGTGCCACACTTGCCTGAGACCTGCCTTTATATACCTGTGTGGAACAGGTATGCAGTGTCTCCTGCAGGTGCACCCCTGGAGTAAAGTATGCTTGTGGTTACAGGTCATATCTAGTTACAGTCATGTATAGCATGGTAAGATACAGTTATATACAGTAGTGTGAGATACATGACATCACCCTCCCCCAAGGTCTTATTGTCTTTATAGATTCAGTCCCTCATGTGGTCCATGCTCTCGTGTGGAGCGTCTTAGTTGTGGTTCAGTTGTTTGCCTTGGTACCTGTTTTTCTTTCGGTGTGATTGCTGGTATCTCGCCTGGGCTGTCTGTTTCGTTCAGTATGATTGCTGGTATCTCGCCTGGGCTGTCTGTTGAGACTGCCCTTTCCTCAGGTTGTTCCCTCTGTCTGTCCACCAGGTGTGGTGTGAGTTCCACATTGTAGTTTGCCTCTGGTTCTGCAGTGTTGTTGGTGAATCTACGTTTTACTTGGTCTACATGCCTCCGGCAGGTTTGGCCATTGTCCATTTGTACAACCAGTAGTCTGTTTCCTTCCTTGCCTGTTACTGTCCCTGCAAGCCATTTGGGACCCCTGCCATAGTTTAGCACAAACACTTGTCCCCTATCTCATTCCACCTCCCCCTCGAATTTCGGTCATAGCTTCCAGCGCTTTGCCTCAACAATTTCATGTATGTCTGGGAGGATTAACGAGAGCCTAGTCTTTAAGGTCCGTTTCATCAATAGTTGCGCGGAGGGAACCCCAGTTAATGAATGCGGACGAGATCTGTATGCCAGCAGCAGTTGTGACAGGCTGCTCTGCAGCGTAGGACCTTGGATTTTTAGCATGTCTTGTTTAATGATTTGCACTGCTCGCTCCACCTGGCCATTGGAGGCCGGCTTGAACGGTGCCTTCTTAACGTGATTTATGCCGTGGTCAACTATAAAATCTTGATATTCTGCGCTGGTGAAGCACGAACCATTATCACTGACCAATATGGCAGGAATTCCGTGCGTTGCAAACATGGTTCTAAGGCTCTCCACAGTGGTGGAGGTGGTGCTCGAGTTTAAAATGGAGCACTTGATCCATTTTGAAAATGCATCGACGACTATGAGGAATATTTTGCCCATGAATGGGCCCACATAATCTACATGCACCCGCAACCACGGTTTGGTGAGCCAGGGCCAGGGGCTTAGGGGGGCCTTCCTGGGGGCATTACTGAGTTGGGCACAAATGGTGCACCGCCGGACGCAGATTTCCAAGTCCGTGTCAATGACAGGCCACCGGACGTAGGATCCGGCTATAGCCTTCATAAGGACGATCCCCGGGTGCTCGCGGTGGAGCTCCCAGACAAACGCCTCTCTGCCTCGCAAGGGCATAACTACTCGGCTGCCCCACATCAGGCAGTCTGCCTGTAGTGATAGTTCATGCATGCGCCTATGGAAAGGTTTGATCTCCTTGGGGCAGGCATCGCGAGCCTCTGCCCAGTCACCAGTTAAAACACATCTTTTGATTAAGGATAACGTGGGGTCGCTGGTCGTCCAGGATCTGATTTGGCGAGCCGTCATGGGTGAACCTGTGGATTCAACAGCATTGATTGCCATGACCATCTCACAGTCCTGTTCGTCGGACCCTTCCTTGGTCGCCAGGGGAAGCCTGCAAAGCGCGTCGGCACAGTTGTCTGTGCCTGGTCTATGCCTTATTGTGTAGTCGTAAGATGCCAGCATGAGTGCTCACCGCTGAATGCGTGCCGAGGCGTTGGCATTTATTGCCTTCTCTCGGATAGCAGGGACGTGAGGGGTTTGTGGTCGGTTTCTAACGCGAACTTGGCCCCGAAAAGGTATTGGTGCGTCTTTTTGACACTGTACACGCACGCGAATGCCTCCTTCTCAACCATACCGTACCCGCGCTCTGCCCGCGAAAGTGACCTGGAGGCATAAGCAATGGGTTGTAATTTACCCGCATCATTGACATGATATAAAACGCACCCGACCCCGTACGCTGACGCATCACATGTAAGAACTAGCTTTTTACCTGGGTCAAAAAAGGCTAAAACACTGTTGGAACATAGAAGGTTCTGTGCCTTATTGAAGGCGAGTTCTTGGGCATCCCCCCAAAACCAATCGCACCCCTTTCTGAGTAGCATGTGGAGAGGCTCCAGCAGTGAGCTCAAGTTCTGCATAAAGTTCCCAAAATAATTGAGTAGCCCGAGAAAGGCGCGCAGTTCCGAGACATTCCGGAGCCTGGGTGCTAGACGAATTGCTTCGGTTTTGGATTCTGTTGAGTGGATTCCATCAGCGGCAATCCTTCTGCCCAAAAATTCAACCTCGGGCGCGAGAAACAGACACTTGGATTTCTTAACTCTTAGGCCTACCCGATCCAATCGACTTACTACTTCCTCCAAATTGGGGAGATTGAAGTCGGTGTCCCTGCCCGTGATGAGTATGTCATCTTGAAACACAACCGTCCCTGGGATGGACTTGAGCAGACTCTCCATGTTGCGCTGGAATATAGCAGCTGCCGACCTGATGCCGAATGGGCATCGATTGTACACGAAAAGGCCTCGATGTGTGTTGATGGTGGTGAGTAACTTAGACTCTTCGGTCAGTTCTTGCGTCATATACGCAGATGTGAGATCTAGTTTCGAGAAAAGTTCTCCTCCAGCCAATGTGGCAAATAGGTCCTCCGCTCTGGGCAGCGGGTATTGGTCCTGTAGGGAGACTCTGTTTATGGTGGACTTGTAATCCCCACAGATTTATACGGATCCATCAGGCTTCATGACAGGGACGATTGGACTTGCCCAGTCGCTAAATTCCACGGGTGAGATAATGCCTTTCCGCAGAAGCCAATCCAGTTCATGTTCAATCTTTTCCCTCATCACATAAGGCACAGCTCTAGCCTTGTGATGAACCGGTCTGGCATCCTGTGTGATGTAGATTTTAACTTTAGCCCCTTTGAAGGTACCCACACCTGGCTGAAAGAGATGTTCAAAATGACTTAGAACTGTTGAGCAGGAGGTCCGTTCCTCTGACGACGTAGCGTGAACATCATCCCATTTCCAATTTAGTTTTGCCAGCCAGCTTTTCCCCAACAGTGCTGGGTGATCTCCGGGGACAATCCACAGAGGAAGTCGGTTCACCGTCCCTTTGTGTGTGACTGAGAGCATGGCGCTGCCAAGGACTGGAATGATTTCTTTGGTCTCGGTCCTTAGTTTGGTGTCGATTCTTGTGAGTTTTGGTCTGTTGCTTTTGTGCGGCCACAGCTGTTCAAATTGTTGGACGCTCATGAGAGATTGACGAGCTCCCGTGTCCATTTCCATGTTGATGGGTATCCCGTTGAGTAGGACCCTCATCATTATTGGAGGCGTCTTGTTGTAAAAACAGTGGACATTGATCGTGTTGACCCACTGTACCTCGGTGTCCCGTACCCACCGTCTTCTGGTCTGCTTTCCGACCCTCCCGATTCGTATACCAGCCGAGCTGCTGTTTTTCTGCACATGCGAGCCAGGTGCCCTTTTTGGCTGCAGTTTCTGCAAACAGCATGCTGAAATCGACACCCCCTTGTTGAGTGCTTTCCCCCACATCTCCAGCACAGACTGCTTCCATTGTTTCCGAAGGATAAGCTGCATCTGGCTGATCTCTCTTGAGCTTCTCTCAGTCTGTAGTTGATTGCTCGCATTGTGAGTTGATGAGATGTGAACGGCCATTCATGTGGCCCTTGATGGCTTCTGGTGCCACTGCCTGCTGTTGAAAGCCTGTTCTCCTGCCTTTGTCTGTGTGTGGGGGTAGCGGCTTGCTTCACGCTGTGAACCCCTTGTTCTGATCTTTCGTTAGTTGTCGTACCCACAGTATAGATCAACCTCGTTTCTTCTTCTCCTGCCAAGAATGTCTGTGCGACCAGTGCTGCTGCCTCTAGGATCAAGTTCTTGGTCTCTATAAGCTTTCGGAATATGCCTGCGTGGCCTATTCCTTCAATAAAAAAGTCTCTCAGTACTTCTCTCCTTAGTTCATCGGAGAACTCACATAAACTAGCCAGCCTCCGAAGTTCCGTCACAAAGTCGGGTATGCTCTGGCCCACACACCTGTAGTTGTAGAACCTGTGTCTGGTCATGTATAGGCTGCTCGCTGGCTTCAGGTGGTCTCTCACCAGTGTGCTCAACTCCTCAAACGACTTGCTTGCTAGTTTCTCGGGTGCCAGCAGGTCCTTCATTAAAGCGTATGTTTTCGAGCCACAGCTGGTCAAGAGATGGGCTCTTCTCTTGTCTGCCTTATCAGCGCCCAACCAGTCTTTGGTTACAAAGCTTTGCTGGAGCCTTTCTATAAAATCCTCCCAATTGTCTCCAGCATTGTATTTCTCATCTGAGCCGTTGGTAGCCATTATGTGGATTCTGTGATCCCGTAACTCGTCGCCACTGTAAAGTCCTGACCCTGCAGTACAGACTTACATGAGGCACATGCTGAAGTCAAGGTGTCTCTGGACCTGCACCTTTATTTCAAAGCTCTCGAGTGCCACACTTGCCTGAGATCTGCCTTTATATACCTGTGTGGAACAGGTATGCAGTGTCTCCTGCAGGTGCACCCCTGGTGGTAAAGTATGCTTGTGGTTACAGGTCATATCTAGTTACAATCATGTATAGCATGTTAAGATACAGTTATATACAGTAGTGTGAGATACATGACAATAGGTACGCTCACGGCCTTATGCGAGATGTGAGCACCAGAGGGACAGGAGTGCATTATCACCCCTGGCAACCAAATTTTAATTTGATTCATTTAATGTCCAAAGTTTAATTGTTAATTTGTCGGTTTTAGTGTCCCTTTTAAGGGAGGCACTTGATTGAGATTTTACAAAACATAGTTGCAGAGCTGTTGCCGGGACGGAATTTCTCATCGGCGCCAAGCCCTGAAAACTCCCTCGGGAGCCAGCACCTCACAACTTGCGCCTCCTCTGGGAAATCACCTCCGTGCCTTTCAGTTCTGTGTGCAAGGGATTCCTGTACGGGCTGCTCTTGCACACTCACCATTTTGCCATCCTCGAATGCTGTCTGGACATGGCGCATCATCTTGCTGTCCGTAGGAGACGGGGGTAGCCAATGGAATGCTCTCAATGCAGGAGTCCTCCTTTATTTATTGGGGACTTGGCCTGGAGGGTGTTGCACTGGGCAGTCCCATGCAATAAGTTTTTAAGTCGGTTCACGGACTCCCAGGCCGCCTGCAATTTCTGCAGCCTGGAAGAGTCCGTGTTCCAAGTTTTTATAAAATGTGTGAGGTTCCAGCCTCTCTTCCACTTTCTGAAGGAGCTGATTTTTGGCTGCACTTCAGTCCCATGCTCCTGATCTTTGGGCATCCGGTGCGGAGGGGATTGGGCAGGTCAGAGGGCCTCCTCGTAGGACTACTCCCTGGGCCTTGCCAAGGTGGCCATTAACAGATCCAAGCAACAGGCGGTTGAGGGGGTCGTTCAGCATGACTTCCAGCCTCTCTTCTGTGGCTACATTCGCGCCAGGGTGTCCCTGGAGATGGAGCATGCGGTGTCCACCAGTACGCTCGCGGCCAGAATCAGGGCAACCTGCAGAGACATCCCTGGTGTAAGGGGTTGGCTCTCAAGCTGCCTTGGCTGCACCTGCCTTCGAGATAGGCAACAGTAGAATCATAGAGGTTTACAGTGCAGAAGGAGGCCATTTCGGCCCATCGTGTCCATGCTGGCCAACAAGAGGCCATCCAGCCTAATCCCACTTTCCAGGTCTTGATCTGTAGCCCTGCAGGTTACAGCACTTCAGGTGCACATCCAAGTACTTTTTAAATGTGGTGAGGGTTTCTTCCTCTACCACCCTTTCAGGCAGTAGTTCCAAACCTCCACCAACCTTTGGGTGAAGAAATTTTCCCTCAAATCCCCCCTAAACCTTCTACCAATTACTTTCAATTTATGTCCCCTGGTTGTTGACCGCTCTGCTAAGGGAAATAGGCCCTTTCTATCCAGTATATCTAGGCCCCTCATAATTTTATACTCCTCAATAAGGCCTCCCCTCAGCCTCCTCTGTTCCAATGAAAACAAATCCAGCCTATCTAATCAGTCCTCACAGCTTAGATTCTCCACTCCCAGCAACATCCTGGTAAATCTCCTCTGTACCCTCTTCAGTGCAATCATGTCCTTCCTGTAATGCGGTGATCACATGGAGGCACCCATCGCAGGAATGGGCCATGCTATTCCAGGCATGAAGGCTGGACCATCGCGAGCTGTCACAAGTTCAACAGAATCACAAGCAGGTCTTTCAGGAGATGTCAGGCCAGGCCTCCATTCCTCCAAAAAGGTTCTCCCTTAAAAGTACCTTAGGATCTTGCTGTGCACAAAGTGGCTGTCGGGTTTCCTACATTACCACACTGACTACACTTCAAAACAAAAATATTCTTCATTGGCTGTTGCAAATGAAGTGCAAATGAAAAGCGGTCTGTAACCCACCCGTTAGAGTAACGTTCAAACGGCATAGAGAATTGCATCACAAACCATGTTATTTGAATAACTGCTACGATCTCAAATTTGTTATTGCGGGTCACTGCTGTGCAGATATATGATCGCATTTCGCCAAAGCCTTTAATAAGGACCAATTTCAGAAGTGATGTCGTTGCCAGCATCAACATGGTATTGCACAAACTAAACTGGTCTCTCTTTCCTTAAGTCGGGCAAACATCGCTCAGGACAATGCTAACAAACATGCCAACCTCTTTTGTGGCTAAGTCCCAGTGTCTGAGTCAGGAAATACTGTTGAAATACAGGAAATGTGTGTTCTAATATATAATTTTTAAAATTACGCAATAAAAATAAAATGCCTATAAGAACATAAGAAATAGGAGCATGAGTGGGCCATTTGGCTCCTCCAGCCTGCTCTGTCATCCAATAAAATCAAGGCTGATCTGATCTTGGCCTCAATTTCACTTCCCTGCCCGCTCCCCATAACCCTTAACTCCCTTTCATTCAAAAATCTGTCCATGGGTTAGGTGCCAAGTTTAATTCAGGTTGCACAGCTAAATTTCCAGTAAGAGTTAGTACTGGGTTTTTTTGCTCTCCACTTAGGAGGATTAAATGGAAAACATACATTCATAGTTTGCATTTTTCAGCCACAGTCTGCGCAGAAACATGATAAATTTGATCCTCCGGAGGATAAGGGCACTGCGTAGTGAATTACTCCATCATTCAAAACATCAGATTCCTGGCAGCATTCTTCGTCTGCAATTGGTGTGTTGATCACAGCCGTGGCAATAGTTTGGGGTCACTCTTGTTTTGTTTGCTGGAAAGCCCACATTGGTTGCCCACCCCTATTTCCTGGGGAAGATGGTGTTGGGAGTGAGGGTCTTCTAGTTGCACTGCTGTAGTCCTTGTGGTGATGGTGCTCCCACAATGGTGTTAGGTAAGGAAAGCAATTGCAGCAATTGGTCTACGTAGGAGCCATAAATATAAGCTAGACATCCAATAGGAAAATCAGGGGAAACATCTTTATCCAGAGAATGGATAGAATGTGGAGCTCACTACAAAAAGGAGGAGAATAACATGGATACATTTCAGGGGAAGCTAGATAAACATATGAGGGAGAAATGGCATGCTGATAGGGTGAGATAAAACACAGAAACATCGAAACATAGAAAATAGGTGCAGGAGTAGACCATTCGGCCCTTCGAGCCTGCACCGCCATTCAATAAGATAATGGCTGATCACTCCCTCAGTACCCCTTTCCTGCTTTCTCTCCCATATCCCTTGATCCCTTTAGCCGTAAGGGCCATATCTAACTCCCTCCTGAATATATCCAATGAACTGGCATTAACAACTCTCTGCGGTAGGGAATTCCACAGGTTAACAACTCTCTGAGTGAAGGAGTTTCTCCTCATCTCAGTCCTAAATGGCCTACCCCTTATCCTAAGATTGTGTCCCCTGGTTCTGGATTTCCCCAACATCAGGAACACTCTTCCCGCATCAAACCTGTCCAGTCCCGTCAGAGTCTTATAAGCATGAGATCCCCTCTCATCCTTTTAAACTCCAGTGTATAAAGACCCAGTTGATCCAGTCTCTCCTCATATGTCAGTCCCGCCATCCCGGGAATCAGTCTGGTGAACCTTGGCTGCATTCCCTCAATAGCAAGAATGTCTTTCCTCAGATTAGGAGACCAAAACTAAACACAATATTCCAGGTGAGGCCTCACCAAGACTCTGTTCAACTGCAGTAAGACCTCGCTGCTCCTATACTCAAATCCCCTAGCTATGAAGGCCAACATACCATTTGCCTTCTTCACTGCCTACTGTACCTGCATGCCAACTTTCAATCACTGATGAACCATGACACCCAGGTCTTGTTGCACCTCCCCCTTTCCTAATCTGCCGCCATTCAGATAATATTCTGCCTTCATGTTTTTGCCCCCAACCTGGATAACCTCACATTTATCCACATTATACTGCATCTGCCATGAATTTTCCCACTCACCTAACCTGTCCAAGTCACCCTGCAGCCTTTTAGCGTCCTCCATCCAGTTTAGGGTCATTTGCAAACTTGGAGATATAACATTCAATTCCTTCATCTAAATCATTAATGTATATTGTTAAAGAGCTGGGATCCCAGCACTGAGCCCTGCGGCACTCCACTAGTCACTGCCTGCCATTCTGAAAAGGACCCGTTTATCCCGATCCTCTGCTTCCTGTCTGCCAACCAGTTCTCTATCCACGTCAGTACATTACCCCCAATACCATGTGCTTTGATTTTTGCCCACCAATCTCTTGTGTGGAACCTTGTCAAAAGCCTTTTGAACGTTCAAATACACCACATCCACTGGTTCTCCCTTGTCCACTCTATTAGTTACATCCTCAAAAAATTCCAGAAGATTTGTCAAGCATGATCTCCCTTTAATAAATCCATGCTGAATGGACCGATCCTGTCACTGCTTTCCAAATGCGCTGCTATTTCATCCTTAATAATTGATTCCAACATTTTCTCCACTACTGATGTCAGGCTAACTGGTCTATAATTACCTGTTTTCTCTCTCCCTCCTTTTTTTAACAGTGGTGTTACATTAGCTACCCCCCCCCCCACCAGTCCATAGGAACTGATCCAGAGTCGATAGACTGTTGGAAAATGATCACCAATGCATCCACTATTTCTAGGACCACATCCTTAAGTACTCTAGGATGCAGCCTATCAGCCTTCAATCCCATCAATTTCCTTAGCACAATTTCCCGCTTTATAACGATATCCTTCAGTTCCTCCTTCTCACTAGACCCTCGGTCCCCTAGTATTTCCGGAAGGTTATTTGTGTCTTCCTTCGTTAAAACAGAACCAAAGTATTTGTTTAACTGGTCCGCCATTTCTTTGTTCCCCATTATAAATTCATCTGAATCTGACTGCAAGGGACCTACATTTTTTTTTCACTAATCTTTTTCTCTACACATATCAATAGAAGCTTTTGCACTCAGTTTTTATGTTCCCGGCAAGCTTTCTCTCATATTCTATTTTCCCCCTCCTATTTAAACCCTTTGTCCTCCTCTGATGTATTACAAAATTCACCCAGTCCTCCGGTTTGCTGCTTTTTCTGGCCAATTTATATGCCTCTTCCTTGGATTTAACACTATCCTTAATTTTCCTTTTTCGCCACGGTTGAGCCACCTTCCCCATTTTATTTTTACTCCAGAGTAGGTTGGGGTGAGCATAAACGACAGTATAGACCAGTGGGGCAAAATGGCCAACTTCTGTGCTGTAGACTCCATGTAATTCTATGTAGATCTTTTTGGGTGAAGGAAAAATCAGCCGGTTTATCTTCTCGAGATAAAAGGTGACTTCTGCTCTAAGTGGGCATGTGCCAACATTGACTAATAAATGCAAGAACCTATGACAATGAGGAGACCATTCTGTTAAACTTTACATTGTCCATTTGTTTGTCTGACATCTAGTCCTAGATAAGCTGCAATTTCTTCCAATTAAACATGAAGAAAAGCATATCTATTGTCTTTGGCCCTTGCCATGAACTCCATTCCCCAGCCATCAATTCAATCACTGACCTCGGCTGCTGTCTTAGACTGACTGCTCTCGACTGCAGAGTCCCATTTGACCCTCAGCTCAGATTCTGACCCCATAACATAGCCGATCTCCACACCTGCCTCAGCTCATCTGCTGCTGTAATCCTCATCCATGCCTTTGATTCCACCAGACACGACTATGCCAATGATCTCTTGGCCAGGCTCCCATCTGTTTGCCTCAATAAACTTGAGCTCATCAAAAACTCGGATGTCTGTATCCTAACATACTCCCTGTTCACCCATCACCACTGTGCTTGCTGAACTATATTGGCTCCTGGTCTGGCAACATCTCGATTTTGAAATTCTCATCCTCATATTCAAATCCCTCCATGGTCTCGCCCCTCTGTAACCTCCTTCAGCCCTACAACCCTTCACGATCTCTGACCTCTTATGAATCCCCCACTTACTTCACCCCACAACTGGTGGTCGTGCCTTCAGCTGTCGAGGGCCTAAGCTATGGACTTCCTTCTGTAAATCTCTCTGTTTCTCTCCTCCTCCTTAAAGACGCTCTTAAAAACCTACCTCTTTGACCAAGCATTTAGTCACCTGTTAAAATATCTGCTTCTTTGTCTCGGTGCCAATTTTTGTCTGATAATGCTCCTGTGATGTGTCTTAGAACAATTTACTACATTAAAGGAGCTATGTAATTGTAAGCTTTTGTTGTCATGGGACCTTGCTGAATGCAAATTGGCTGCTGCATTACAACCATATAGTGCCTTTTTGTCTGACATGGTGGGTCTTCGACATTCACATATGTATCCCAATAAAAATTTAAAATAGTTTCATGGGAATATTGTAGATTGCATGAGAAAAATGAGCTTGAAATAATACTGGAGAATCTCTTTAGCTAAAAGAATTTTACGCGATCGATTGGAATTCTTGGCAAGTGTGTGTCATGTATGTATGCTTGGGTTTACTAGCCACCAGGTGGCCCCACTGTCGAAGGTCATTGGGCTGTGCACACATGTGTGCGGCCCAGTATAAAAGGCCAGCCATCTTGTAATGTAATCACTTTGGGCCCTAATTATGTAGAGCCAGGTTTGTACCTGTTCGGAGTTTACAGTGTTCCGTTATTGAGTCATTGCTTACACACCATTTGGCGACGAGGTAACAAGAACCTTCACATGCAAAAATGAGCACAATTGGAATTCTGGTGTGCTTCATGGAGGGAGAAGATTGGGCAGACTTTATAGCCCGCTTGAACCAGTACTTCATGGCCAACAAAATGGAGAAAGAAGCAGACGCAGTTTGTCGCCCGGCGGTCCTCCTCATGGTTTGCGATCCGAAAATCGATGGACTCATAAAGAATCTCCTCTCACCCTTAATCCAGTGGACAAGGACTATGAAACATTGTGTGCACTGGTACGTGACCATCTCAAACCAGATGAAGGCATCATCATCTCAAGATATTGAATCTATACGCATGTTTGTTCTGAGGGCCAGGATGTATTGGAATTCGTTACCGACCTAAGACGTCTAGCTGGACTGTGTAAATTCGAAACTGCATTGGCAGACATGCTGCGGGACTTCTTTGTAATCGGCATCAACCACAATCCTGCGTAAGCTACTGGGGCGAAGATGCTGGATTTGAGCAAGGCCATCACGATTGCTCAATCATGCATGACAACGGACAAAAGCTTAAAGCAGATATCCTTGAAAAATCAGAACTCAGCAAGTACTGTATACAAGATAGTATCGTCATTTGGCAGAGCTGCATATGGCAGGGCCTACCCGACTGCGTACACAAAACCTGTGGCTGCTCAAAATCCGCCAATGGGAATGAATCCGATATCACCGTGTTAGCGTTGAGGGGGAAATCATCGGCATCATCAGTGCCGGTTTAAAAAGTATATTTATAAAGGCTGTTCGAGAGTGGGGCATCTCCAGCGCACGTGTCCGCAACTGAGCAAGCGTGCTGCGACACACCATGTGAAGGATGATGACCAGTCGAGCGCAGATCCGGATATGCAATCCGAGATACCAGAGGAGGAAGTGTATGGACTGTATTCGTTCCTAACAAAGAGCCAACCATAAATGATTAATGTAAAACGTAACAATGTGCCAGTATCGATGGAATTGGACACGGGTGTAAGTCAATCAATAATGAGTCAGAGGACATTCGACATGCTGTGGGATACTAAGGCTATGAGCCCTAAGCTGAGTCCAGTCAATGCCAAGTTGCGTACATACACTAAAGAACTCAAAATGGTGATTGGCAGTGCAGTAATCAAGTGTCGTATGATGGTGTGGTTCACGATTTACCATTCCGGATTGTTTCAGGCAATGGTCCAACGCTGTTCGGCAGGAACTGGTTCGAAAAAATCAAATGGAACTGGAACGAGATCAAAGCATTGTCATCGTCGGAGGATACTCCATGTGCTCAAAGTGTTGAGCAACTTCCCCTCGCTGTTTGAACCAGGCATCGGCAATTTCATGGGAGCCAAGGTGCAGATCCACGTGGACTCGGATGCAAGACCCGTCCATCATAAAGCTCGGGTAGTTCCTTACATGATGAGGGAGAAGGTCGGAGTCGAACTGGACAGACTCCAGCGTGCAGTTATACAGGGCCTTGGTGAGGCCTCACCTGGAAAATTGTGTTCCGTTTTGGTCTCCTAATCTTAGGAAGGATGTTCTTGCTATTGAGGTAGTGCAGTGAAGGTTCACCAGACTGATTCCCAGGATGGCAGGACTGACATATGAGGAGAGACTGGATCGACTGGGTCTGTATTCACTGGAGTTTAGAAGGATGAGAGGGGATCTCATCGAAACATAAAATTCTGACGGGACTGGACAGGTTAGATGCAGGAAGAATGTTCCCGATGTTGGGGAAGTCCAGAACCAGAGGACATAGTCTAAGGATAAGGGGTTAGCCATCTAGGACTGAGATTAGGAGAAACTTCTTCACTCAGAGAGTTGTTAACCTGTGGAATTCTCTACCGCAGAGAGTTGTTGATGACAGTTCATTGGATATATTCAAGAGGGAGTTAGATATGCCCTTACGGCGAAAGGGATCAAGCGGTATGGAGAGAAAGCAGGAATGGGGTACTGAGGTGAATGATCAGCCATGATCTTACTGAATGGTGGTGCAGGCTTGAATGGCCAAATGGCCTACTCCTGAACCTAATTTCTATGTTTCTATGTGAAAGGATCATATCACCGGTCGAATTTAATGTATGGGCCAGCCCCATTATTCCCGAATTGAAAAGTGATGGCACTGTCAGGATTTGTGGAGACTACAAGGTTACGATCAATTGAGTTTCAAAACAGGATCAATAACTGTTACCGAAGGCTGATGACCTGTTTGCAATGCTAGCCGGGGGGAAGTCTTTCACCAAACTGAACTTGACGTCGGCCTACATGACACAGGAGCTGGTCGAGACAGCAAAGAAACTTATGTGCATCAACACTCATAAAGGACTGTTTATCTACAACAGGTGCCCCTTTGGAATTCTCTCGGCTGCAGCCATATTTTAGAGGAACATGGAGAGTGTACTGAAGACCGTCCCCAGAACCGTCATGTTCCAAGATGACATACTGGTCACAGTTCGTGACTCCACCGAACATCTCAACAACCTAGAAGAGGTTCGACATCGGGACCAAGTGGGACTCACATTGAAATGCTCAAAGTGCATCTTCATGGCACCGGAAGTCGAATTCCTGGGGAGGAAAATTGCTGCTGACGGTATCAGCCCTATGGACTCGAAAACCAAGGCCATCAAAAATGCACCCAAGCCTCAGAATGTGACGGAGCTGCATTCGTTTCGTGGTCGACTCAACTAGTTTGGTAATTTCTTACCTAGATTGAGCACTTTATTAGTGCCACTGCACATGCTGCCAAGAAAAGGCGACAACTGGGTTTGCGGTGCATCTCAAAATAGAGCTTTTGAGAAAGCTACTAATCTGCTTTGCTCTAAATAGAAACATAGAAACATAGAAAATAGATGCAGGAGTAGGCCAATCGACCCTTTGAGCCTGCACCACCATTCAATAAGATAATGGCTGATCATTTCCCCAGTTCCCCTTTCCTGCTTTCTCTCCATACCCCTTGATCCCCTTAGCCGTAAGGGCCACATCTAACTCCCTCTTGAATATATACAATGAACTGGCATCAACAACTCTATGCGGCAGGGAAGTCCACAGGTTAACAACTCTCTGAGTGAAGAAGTTTCTCCTCATCTCAGTCCTAAATGGCCAACCCCTTATCCAAAGACCAATCCCCTGGTTCTGGACTTCCCCAACATTGGGAACATTCTTCCCGCATCTAACCTGTCCAGTCCCATCAGAATCTTATATATTTCTGTGAGATCCCCTCTCATCCTTCTAAACTCCAGTGTATAAAGGCCCAGTTGAACCAGTCTCTCCTCATATGTCAGTCCCGCCATCCCGAGAATCGGTCTGGTGAACCGTCGTTGCACTCCCTCAATAGCAAGAATGTCCTTCCTCAGATTAGGAGACCAAAACTGAACACAGTATTCCAGGTGAGGCCTCATCAAGGCCCTGTACAAATGCAGTAAGACCTCCCTGCTCCTATACTCAAATTCCCTAGCTATGAAGGCCAATATACTATTTGCCTTCTTCACCACCTGCTGTACCTGCATGCCAACTTTCAATGACTGATGAACCATGACACCCAGATCTCATTGCACTTCCCTTTTCCTAATCTGCCACCATTCAGATAATATTCTGCCTTCGTGTTTTTGCCCCCAAAGTGGATAATCTCATATTTATCTACATTATACTGCATCTGCCATGCATTTGCCCACTCACCTAACCTGTCCAAGTCACCCTGCAGCCTCTTAGTATCCTCCTCACAACTCACACCGCCACCCAGTTTAGTGTCATCTGCAAACTTGGAGATATTACACTCAATTCCTTCATCTAAATCATTAATGTATATTCTAAAGAGCCCGGGTGCCAGCACTGAGCTCTGCGGCACTCCACTAGTCACTGTCTGCCATTCTGAAAAGGATCCGTTTACCCCGACTCTCTATTTCCTGTCTGCCCAACAGTTCTCGATCCACATCAATACTTTACACCAAATACCATGTGCTTTGATTTTGCACACCAATCTCTTGTGTGGGACCTTGTCAAAAGCCTTTTGAAAGTCCAAATACACCACATCCACTGGTTCTCCCTTGTCCATTCCACTAGTTACATCCTCAAAAAATTCTAGAAGATTTGTCAAGCATGATTTCCCTTTCATAAATCCATGCTAACTTGGACCTAACTGTCACTGCTTTCCAAATGCCCTGCTATTTCATCCTTAATAATAGATTCCAACATTTTCCCCACTACTGATGTCAGGCTAACAGGTCTATAAAAACCTGTTTTCTCTCTCCCTCCTTTTTTAAAAAGTGGTGTTACATTAGCTACCCTTCAGTCCATAGAAACCGATCCAGTGTCGATAGAATTTTGGAAAATGATCACCAATGCATCCACTATTTCTAGGGCCACTTCCTTAAGTACTCTGGGATGCAGACTATCAGGCCCTGGGGATTTATCGGCCTTCAATCCCATCAATTTGCCAAACACAATTTCCGCCTAAAAAGGATATCCTTCAGTTCCTCCTTCTCACTAGACCCTCGCTCCCCTAGTACTTCCGGAAAGTTATTTGTGTCTTCCGTCGTGAAGACAGAACCAAAGTATTTGTTCAATTGGTCTGCCATTTCTTTATTCCCCATTATAAATTCTCCTGAATCTGACTGCAAGGGACCTACATTTGAATTCACTAATCTTTTTCTCTTCACATATCTATAGAAGCTTTTGCAGTCAGTTTTTATGTTCCCGGCAAGCTTCCTCTCGTACTCTATTCTCCCCCTCTTAATTAAACCCTTTGTCATCCTCTACTGAATTCTAAGTTTCTCCCAATCCTCAGGTTTGCTGCTTTTTCTAGCCAATTTATATGCCTCTTCCTTGGATTTAACACTATCCTTAATTTCCCTTGTTTGCCACGGTTGAGCCACCTTCCCCATTTTATATTTACTCCAGACAGGGATGTACAATTGTTAAAGTTCATCCATGTGATCTTTAAATGTTTGCCATTGCCTATCCACCATCAACCCTTTAAGTATCATTTACCAGTCAATTCTAGCCAATTTGCACCACATACCATCGAAGTTACTTTTCCTTAATTTCAGGACCCTAGTTTCTGAATTAACTGTGTCACTCTCCATCTTAATAAAGAATTCTACCATATTATGATCACTCTTCCCCAAGGGGCCTCGCACAACAAGATTGCTAATTAGTCCTTTCTCATTACACATCACCCAGTCTAGAATGCCCAGCTCTCCAGTTGGTTCCTTGACGTATTGGTCTAGAAAACCATCCCTAATACACTCCAGGAAATCCTCCTCCACCGCATTGCTACCAGTTTGGTTAGCCTGATATATATGTAGATTAAAGTCACCCATGATAACTGCTGTACCTTTATTGCACGTATCCCATATTTCGTATTTGATGTTGTCCCCAACCTCACTAATACTGTTCGGTGGTCTGTACAAAATTCCCACTAGCGTTTTCCCTTTGGTATTCCGCATCTCCACTCATACCGATTCCCACATCATCCAAACTAATATCCTTCCTTACTATTGCATTAATTTCCTCTTTAACCAGCAACGCCACCCAACATCCTTTTCCTTTCTGTCTATCCTTCCTAAATGTTGAATACCCCTGGATGTTGAGTTCCCAACCTTGGCCACCCTGCTATCTGCGCAGTTAATTCGTCCACTTTATTCCAAATACCCCTCGCATTGAGGCACAGAGCCTTCAGGCTTGTCTTTCTAACACACTATGCCCCTTTAGAATTTTGCTGTAATGTGGCCCTTTTTGCTTTTTGCCTTTGGTTTCTCTGCCCTCCACTTTTACTTTTCTTCTTTCTATCTTTTGCTTCTGCCCCCATTCTACTTCCCTCTGTCTCCCTGCATAGTTTCCCATTCCCCTGCCATATTAGTTTCCCTCCTCCCCAACAGCACCAGCAAACACTCCCCCTCGGACATTGGTTCCAGTCCTGCCCAGGTGCAGACCGTCCAGTTTGTAATGGTCACACCTCCCCCAGAACCGGTTCCAATGGCCCAGGAATTTGAATCCCTCCCTTCTGCACCACTCCTCAAGTCACATATTCATCTGAGCTATCCTGCGATTCCTATTCTGACTAGCACGTGGCACTGGTAGCAATCCTTAGATTACTACTTTTGAGGTCCTACTTTTTAATTTAGCTCCCAGCTCCCTAATTCATCACGTAGGACCTCGTCCCGTTTTTTACCTATATCGTTGGTACCTATATGCACCACGACAACTGGCTGTTCACCCTCCCTTTTCAAAATATCCTGCAACCACTCCGAGACATCCTTGACCCTTGCACCAGGGAGGCAACATACCATCCTGGTGTCTCGATTACACTCGCAGAAATGTCTATATATTCCTCTTACAATAGAATCCCCTACCACTATAACTCTCCCACTATTTTTCCTGCCCTCCTGTGCACCACCCACGGTGCCATGAACTTGGCTGCTGCTGCTCTTCCCTGAAGAGTCATCCCCCCTAACAGTACCCAAAGCGGTGTAACTGTTTTGCAGGGGGATGACCACAGGGGACCATTACACTACCTTCCTTGCACTGCTCTTCCTGTTGGTTATCCATTCCCTATCTGGCTGTGTACCCTTTACCTGCGGTATGGCCAACTCACTAAATGTGCTATTCACATCATTCTCAGCATCGTGGATGCTCCAGAGTAAATCCACCTGCAGCACCAGTGCCGCAATGCGGTCTGTCAGGAGCTGCAGGCAGATATACTTCCCGCACATATAGTCGTCATGGACACTGGAAGCGTCCCTGACTTCCCACATATGCCAGGAGGAGCACAACATGTGTCCGAGCTCTCATGCCATGACTTAACCCTTAGATTAACTTAATTTGGCAACAACAACGCTAAAAGGTTATTTACTGGTAAAGGAAAGAAAAAGAAAACTACTCACCAATCACCAGCCAATCACTTACCCCCTTGGCTGTGACGTCACCTTTCAATTGCTTTCTACTTTTTTTTGCCTTCTCTCCCTGTTGCAGCTGCACTGGCTGGGCCTCTCCGACTGCCTCACGAACTCCCCGCTGGCCTTTATAGGCCTCCCGATGTTGCTCCTCGATCTCCCACCTCTCTGCCTCTAACAAGCTGCTGATACATTATGATCTGTATAAGCGTCTAGTATTGGCCTGTGATGCTTCATCATATGGAGTTGATTGCGTACTCCAACAAGCTAATGAGTCGGGCAAATTACAACCTGTTGCATATGCTTCAAAAAGTTTGTCACAGGTGGAAAGAGCCTATAGCGTGGTAGAGAAAGAAGCACTAGCCTGTGTATATGGAGTAAAAAGATGCATCAGTACCTGTTTGAACTTCAGTTTGAACTGGAAACAGATCACAAGCCACTCATTTCATCGTTTTCGGAAAACAAAGGTATCAATACCAATGCATCGTCCAGACATCTGCCTATGATTACGTCATTCATCATAGACCTGGCACTGAAAATTGTGCCGATGCATTGAGCTGTCTGCCGTTGCTCACACCGGAGGTGGAAACGCCACAACTGGCAGACCTACTGTTCATCATGTATGCTTTTGAAAGTGAACGAACCCCTGTCACAGCCCAACAAGTTAAGACCTGGATCAGCCAGGATCCGATATTTTCGGTTGTGAAACGTTGTATCCTTAATGGTGATTTGTCTGCCATACTCAAGCAAATGTGTGAGGAGACCAAACCTTACATCCGTCGCAAAGATGAATTATCCATTCAATCAGTTTGTATATTGTGGGGTAATCATGTTGTTATGCCCAAGAAAGGCAGAGAGAAATTTCTGGATGATCTACATAGCACACATCCCGGTATTGTCATGATGAAACCATTGCCAGGTCTCATGTATGGTTGCCTGGAATTGACTCTGATCTGGAATCATTTGTGCATTAGTTCAACACTTGCATGCAGCTTAGTAAAGCACCAGCGGAATCGCCGCTGAGTCTGTGGTCGTGGCCATCTAAACCATGGTCCAGGATCCACATGGACTTTGTAGGTCCCTTCCTGGGAAAGATGTTCTTAGTTGTGGTGGATACTTATTCCAAGTGGATAGAGTGTACAATCATGTCATCCAGCACATCCACAGCTACCATTGAGAGCCTTCCTGTCATGTTTGCTACGCTTGGTCTGCCTGACATCTTTGTAAGTGACAATGGATCTTGCTTCATCAGTATGGAGTTTTAAGAGTTCATGAAACTCAATGGTATCAAACATGTGCAGTCAGCACCATTCAAACTCGCATCCAGTGGACAAACAGAGTGTGCGGTCCAAACGATCAAGCAGAGTATGAAACGTGTAACTCAAGGTTCACTGCAAACTCGCTTGTCACGCATATTGCTTAGTGCAGGACAAGATCCCATATGCTTACCGGGGTTTCCCTTGCTGAACTATTGATGAAGAGAGGTCTCAAGACCAGGCTTTCTCTTGTCTACCCCGACTGGAATAATCATATCGAATACAGACGTCAAAGTCAGCAAGGGTATCACGATCGCGCTACTGTGTCACGCGACATTTCTATCAATGATCCTGTGTATGTACTGAATCATGGTCAAGGTCCCAAATGGATCGCCAATACTGTTACGGCTAAGGAGGGTAACAGAGTGTTTATCATTAAGCTCAAGAATGGGCAGACATACAGGAAACATGTCGATCAGATAAAGCTGCAGCACATGGATCAACTGAAACAGTCTGAAGAAGACACAATCAGTGACCAACCAACCTACCCTCAGTCATCAGAGGACTCCGCTGTCATCAATGAATCTGGACTTTCAATCACTGACATGATCAATGAATCTGGACTTTCAATCCCTGACGTGGTCATTGCCACTCCCATCAAATCGGCTATCCAGCCCCCAGTCATAACAGACTCAGAACGCTTGCCCAAAGCTGGAGTTGAACTGAGACGTTCAAATCAGCAGCGGAAAGCCCCGGACCATCTCAATTTGTAACAAAAACCGTTATCTTAAAGGAGGATATTGTCATGTATGTATGCTTGGGTTTTCAAGCCATCAGGTGGCGCCACTGTCGGAGGTCATTGGGCTGTGCGCACGTTTGTGCAGCCCAGGTATAAAAGGCCAGCCATCTTGTAATGTAATGACTTTGGACCCTAATAAAGTAGGGCTAGGTTTGTACCTGTTCGGAGTTTACAGTATTCAGTCTATTGAGTTATTACACACACAACATAGTGCTAGCTAATTACTGTGTGGAACCATAGGTATAATTCATTCATAGAATCATAGTATGGTTACAGCACAAATGAAGGCCATTTGGCCTGTCAAGCCCATGCCAACTCTCAGCTAGTCCCACTTCCCCGCCTTTTTCCCGTAGCCCTGCAATTTTTTTCCTCCAGATACTTACTTAACTCCCTTTTGAAAGATAACAATGAGTCTGCCTCCACCACTCTTTCAGGCAGTGCATTGCACTCGCTACCTAAATATGTTTTTGCTTACGTCTTTGGTACTTTTGCCAATCACCTTAAACCTTCTGGTCTTCTGGTTCTCGACCCCTCTGCCAATGGGAACAATTTCTCGCTATCTACTCTGTCCACACCCCTTATGATTTTGAACACTTCTGTCAAATCTCCTCTCAATCTTCACTGCACCAAGGAGAACAACCCCAGCTTCTCCAGTCTATCCACATAACTGAAGTCCCTCATACCTGGAATCATACTCGTAAATCTTTTCTGCACCTTCTCTAAGGCCTTCATATCCTTCCTAAAGTGCGGTGCCCAGAATTAGACGCGGTACCCCTGTTGGGGCCGAACCAGTGTTTTATACAGGCTCATCATATTTTCTGCACTTTTGTACTCTATGGCGTAACAATTCACCTCTGCGTACCTTCCATTTTTTTCAAATTTTTCTCCGCCGCATGGGTTGTGGCGAGATGCCATCGATATTCTGCACTTGGACTTTTTTTTTGCTCAGGGCAGATGTAGTCGTGGCTGAGGGGCGGCAGTGCTCCGATCACTCATCAGCGCCGCGATAATGATGTCAGTGCATCGCTGATGATGTTAGCACGACTTGAACGTTCCGCATAACGCTGGCGCATCACAATGTCTCTCTCCTTCAGTTAAAGGGGAGGGCTGCTGCGAGCTCTGCCTACTTTTAAGTTAGGTCCACTGTGCCACCAGGGAGGGTTTCGGCTGGACCAGCGGCTTGGCACCCAAGAGCAGGTGCCAGGCTGCCTGTTGACGGCCCGGCCGAACCCAGGGGCATAATTGTTGGGCTGACCTGTCAGTCGGCCGACAATAGAAAATAAAATGGCATCACCGGCAGCGTTTCGTCCCCTTTAAGGGCGGCCGTGCCGCCGACCAACGAGGACCAACAAGGAACGCACCGACACAAAAAGCTGATGGGGCACCGGCCGGCAGCAGCACTGCTCCCACGGGGAAATTCCGTAAAAGGGATAGTTCCCACGGGGCACTTCCGGGAAGCAGTTGCCGCCTGTCGGTAAGGGGTCAGCGCGTGCACGCCGTGGAGGGAAAACGGGCAGAGCGGTCCCTTACACTGCTCCGCCTCTGATGAAGGGCAATTTGCAAAATGGCGGCCCCTCCGCGGAGAGTCGGCGGCAATTCCGCGCCGCCCCATGGCTGCCGCTTTCAGGCGACCAGAGGCCTTATCAGGAGGGGCAATCTTGGCCCCTATACTTCTATTTATGAAGCTCTTTTAACCGCGTTCTCAAACTTCCATGCCATCTTCAACGATTCATGCAGACATACCATTCTCTGTGGGTTATTACTGTTCATAAGATGAAGGCACGCTTCAAAGTTACAAATGTTTCAGCCGAACCATTTTCAAAGACGTGATGGCATCAAGCCATGATGTCATGCTTATCACTTCTGCACTGGGGCAAGAGAATCAAAGAAGATGCAGAAGATATCTCTTTTTTGAGTATTTGATAGATTTGTTCTAAAGCAGGTCAGCATCTAGATGTCCAGCCTAAGATAGCAATATTGGGTCTACATCGCCTACCCTACGTGTTCCTTTCTCCAGCTTATTGATGGTCCCAGAGAGACATACTTTGCACAGCATAACAAGAAAGAAAGATAAAAGGGAAGTTAAAGAAATAAAGTTGCATTTCTATAGGACCTTTCATAGGATATTCTAAAGTGTTTCACAGCCAATGATTAACTTTTGAAGTGCGATCACTGACGCGTAGGAAAATGTGGCAGCCATTTTGCACACAGCAATGTCCCAAAAGGTCAGATCACATAAGTGTCCAGGTAAGCTCTTTGTAGTGGCATTGGTTAAATGATACCTGTTGACCAGGACACCGGGAGAACTCTCTTATTCATCTCAAAAAAATTTGACCTATTTACGTCTAACTGAACAGACAGATAGAGCTTTGGTTTACCAGCTCATCCAAAAGGCTGGACCTCTGACAATGCAGCACTCCCTCAGTACTACAGCCTCGGTAAATATGTGGGATCTTCCCCACTGATCAATTACCAGGATTATCTTTAAACACTCAAACGAAGTAGAGAAACAATCTCAGGATATGAGTTGTAGAGAATTAGAAGCCTCAACAAGCCATTCTGGATAATCCTTTGATTTATTAAAATAAAGTCAGCAGGATCTTCTGTTGACCAAAAGAAACAAAGAAAGGGAAAAAGTGCATTTACATGACACTTTTCTCAGCCTCAGGATATTCCAAAGCGCCTCACAGCTAATTAAATAATTTTGGCGTGTAGTCACTGTTGTAATCTAGGAAACAAAGTCAACTTGTGCACAGCAAGGTCCCACAAACTGCAATGTGATAATGACCAGATCATCTTTTTTTAGTGATGTTGGTTGAGGGGTAAATATTGTCCAGGACCCCGGGGAGGACTCCTCTGCTCTTCTTTGAAATAGTGCCCTGGGATATTTTACTTCCTCCTGAGAGGGCAGATGGGGCATCGGTTTAACATTTCATCTGAAAGATGGCACCTCCGACAGTGCAGCACTCTCTCACTACTGCACTGGGAGTGTCAGCTTACATTTTGTGCTCAAGTCACTGAAGTGGGTCATAGCAGTGTAACATAAAGTGATAAATCTACTTCCTAACATTGATGCATCTTTGGACAGTTAACAGTTCTTGCTCATTTGCAATGCGACATTAGCCAGTCGAGTCTAAAAAATGGGAGTTGCTGAGAGATTGATTAACAGCTTCTTTAATCTAATTGTTCATTGTTATTGTCATGTCTGCTCTTTTGGGATCACTAGTCACTATATGGCATCACTGTTGGAGGCCACTGGGCTGCACGCACGTGTGTGCAGCCCAAGTATAAAAGGCCAGCCATTTTGTATATTAGTTACTTTGGGCATTAATAATGCAGAGCCAAGGTCCTATCTCTTGGAGTTAAACAGTACTCAGTCTAATAGTTATTGCATACACAACATTTGGTGACGAGGCAACAAGAACCTTTGCATGCAAAAATGAGCACAATTGGATCGTTGGAGCGATTCCTGGAAGGAGAAGATTGGGCAGACTTTGTGAGCCATTTGAGCCAGTTCTTCATGGCCAACAAGATGGAGGAGGTCAGCGACGCAGATTGGCGCCGGACGGTGTTCCTCACGGTTTGCGGTCCAAAAATATATGGTCTGATAAAAAATCTACTCCTGCCTGTGAGTCTAACAGAGAAGACCAATGAAGAATTGTGTACACTGGTACAGGACCACGTTAAGCCAAATGAAGTCATCATCGTCTCGAGATACAGATTTCACACACACGTTCACTCAGAGGGCCAGAATGCGGCGGAATTCGTTGCTGACCTGAGATGTCTAGCGGGACCATGTAAGTTCAGGGCTGTGTTGGCAGACATGCTGCGGGACTTCTTTGTAATCTGCATCAACCACGAGGTGATCCTGCATAAATTACTGGCGGTAGAGACGTTGGACTTGAACAGGGCCATCACGATCGCTCAGTCATGCACGATGATGGATAGAAGTATAAAGTTGTTAACCTGTGGAATTCCCTGCTGCAGAGAGTTGTTGATGCCAGTTAATTGGATATATTCAAGAGGGAGTTAGATATGGCCCTTACGGGGATCAAGTGGTATGGAGAGAAAGCTGGAAAAGGGTACTGAGGTGAATGATTAGCCATGATCTTATTGATTGGTGGTGCAGGCTCGAAGGGCCGAATGGCCTACTCCAGCACCTATTTTCTATGTTTCTAAAGCAGATATCAGTGAAAAAATTGAAACTCAGCAAGTACTGTAAATATGATTGATTTGGCTTTTGCCAGAGTGGCATATGGCAGGGCCTCCCTGACTGCATACGCGCAACCTGTGGCTGCCTAATGTCCACCATGTTGGTGTTGTGGGGGAAATCACCGGCACCAGCAGTGCCAATTTAAGCAATATAGTTGCAAAGGCTGTCTGAGAGTGGGACATCTCCAGCGCAAGTGTCCGCAGATGAGCAAGCGTGCTGCAACACACCATGATTGTCAGACTAGTGCGGATCCGGATACGCAATATGAGATACCAGAGGAGAAAGTATATGGACTGTACTTGTTCCTAACTAAGAGCAAACTGATAATGATCAACGTGAAATTTAATGGGGTGCCGGTATCGATGGAACTGGACACGGGGGCAAGTCAATCGATAATGAAGCCAGAGGGCATTTGACAAGCTGTAGAATACTAAGGCTGTGAGGCCCAGGCTGAGTCCAGTCAATGCCAAGTTGTGCACGTACACCAAAGAACTCATAACGGTGATTGGCAGTTCCACAATTAAAGTGTTGTATGATGGTGCGGTTCATGAGTTACCGCTCTGGATTGTCCCAGGCAATGGCCCAACGTTGTTCGGCAGGAACTGGCTTGAAAAAATCAGATGCGATTGGAACGATAACAAGGCATTGTCATCGGAGAAAGATACATGTGCCCAAGTACTGAGCAAGTTTCCCTCGCTGTTCGAACCAGGCATCGGCAACTTCACGGCAGCCAAAGTGCAGATCCACGTGGACTCAGATGCAAGACCCGTCCATCATAAAGCTTGGGCAGTTCCGTATATGATGAAGGAGAAGGTCAAAATCGAACTGGACAGACTCCAGTGTGAAGGGATCATATCACCGGTTGAATTTAATGAATGGGCCAACCCCATTCTTCCTGTGCTGAAAAGTGATGGCACAGTCAGAGCCTGTGGAGACTACAAGGCTACGATCAACAGGGTTTCAAAACAGGATCAGTACCCGTTGCCAAAGGCTGATGACTTGTTTGCAATGCTAGCCGTGGTAAGTCGTTCACCAAATTGAAGTTGACAATGGCCTACATGACACAGGAGCTGGTCGAGATGTCGAAGAGACTTACGTGTATTAACACGCATAAAGAACTGTTTAGTCATCACAGGTACCCTTTTGGAATTCGCTCACTGCAGCAATATTTCAGAGAAACATGGAGAGTCTACTGAAATCTGTTCCTAGGACCGTCGTATTCCAAGATGACATCCTGGTCACAGGTCTCCGAGGAACATCTGAACAACCTGGAAGAGATGCTACATCGTCTGGACAAAGTGGGACTCAGGCTGAAATGCTCAAAATGGGTCTTCATGGCACCAGAGGTTGAATTCCTGGGGAGGAAAATTGCTGCTGATGGCATCAGGCCCATGGACGCGAAAACCAAGACCATCAAGAATGCACCCAAGCTGCAGAATATGATGGAACTGCATTCGTTCCTGGGTCTACTCAACTACTTCCTACCTAGACTGAGCACCTTATTAGAACCACTGCACATGCTGCTAAGAAAAGGTGACAACTGGGTGTGGGGTGCGTCTCAAGACAGAGCTTTTGAGAAAGCCACTAATCTGCTTTGCTCTAACAAGCTGCTGGTACATTGTGACCCATGTAAACATTTAGTATTGGCTTGTGATGCTTCGTCATATGGAGTCTGTGGTCATGGCTGTTAAGTATGGAAGAATTCCACAAGACTGAGTACTGTGAGCTAAAACTGATGTGACCTTAGTCTCTTTAATGCAACTCCAGAGTGCCTAAGTAGCATGTCAGACAACCTTTTATACTCCCTTGCACAATGTGTGCAGGTGAACCTTGGGCCTCCAACAGTTGCGCCCTCTGGTGGCAAGTCTTACACATTTACAATGCTTACATACATAACATCATTCCCCCCCCCCCCCCAAAGTTTTTGATCCAAATTATTTACAAATTGAGATGATGCGAGGCCCTACGCTCCCTGGTTGATCGTCTGAGTTCAAACTCTGGCATGGATGAGTTGGTCGGACCATTGCTGCACTGCGGCGCAGTTGGTCTGACAGGACTGTTGGGAATGGTGGGTTCATCCTCTTGATTGACAGCGAGGTCGATTGCTTGTTGGGTGTGTGCTGGTGGATCGATGGTGGTGATGTCCTCTTCAGGTTGTTCCTGGTTGTCAGGGAACCGCAGTTTGGTTTGATCCAAATGCTTTCTACACGTTTGTCCATTCAATAGTTTGACTATAAACATCTATTCCCTTCCTTGGCCAAGACAGTACCAGTGACCCATTTAGGACCATGACCATAATTAAGGACAAACACAGGGTCGTTAACATCAATTGTCACGCGATACAGCCGCACAATCGTGGTACATGTTTTGCCGGTGACGCTGGGTTTCCACATGATCATTTAAATCCGGGTGGACTAGGGAGAGCCTGGTTTTGAGTGCTCTCTTCATTAACAATTCTGCAGGGTGAACCCGTGAGCAAGTGGGGTCATGTCCGGGATAAGCGGGTCTGCAAGGAGCCTTCCGTCACACATTTCAAGCTCTGCTTGATAGTTTGGACTGCCCTTTCCGCTTGACCGTTGGATGCGGGCTTAAAAGGGACAGACCTGATATGCTTGATGCCATTGTGGGTCATAAACTCGTTGAATTCCGAGCTGGTGAAACACGGTGCATTGTCACTGACAAGGATGTCAGGCAAGCCATGGGTGGCGAACATAGCCCGGAGGCTTTAAATGGTGGCAGTGGATGTGCTGGATGACATGATTACGCATTCAATCCATTTAGAGTAAGCGTCCACGACAACTAAAAACATCTTTCCGAGAAAGGGGCCAGCAAAATCTATGTGGATCCTGGACCACGGTTTGAAGGGCTATGACTACAGACTCAATGGAGCCTTCCTTGGTGCATTACTCAATTGTGAGCATGTGTTGCACTGGTGTACGCATGACTCTAAGTCCGATTCAATGCCGTGCCACCAAACATGCGACCTGGCTATAGCCTTCATCATAACTATGCCTGGGTGGGTATTGTGTAGGTCTGTATAAACGTTTCCTTGCCTTTTTTTGGCGATTACCCCATAAGAGACAATACAACTGGATAGACATTTCATCTTTGCTTCGGTGAAACGGCTTAATTTCATCTTGCATTTACCCGGGAACGGACAAGCAGCTCCCATTGAGGACGCAACTTTTTACAAGTGATAGCACAAGAGCCTGGCTGGTCCAGGTCCTGATCTGGCGAGCAGTGACGGGTGACCCCCTCGCTCTCAAAAGCATCCATGATCAGAAGCAAGTTTGTGGTCTGCGCCATTTCCACCCCAGTAGTGGGCAATGGTAGCCGACTGAGGGCATCAGCACAGTTCTCCGTGCCTGGTCTGTGACGGATAACATAGTCATTGGCGGACAATGTTAGTGCCCCTCTTTGGATGCGGAACGAAGCATTGGTGATCAAACCTTTGCTTTCTGAAAACAGTGAAGTGAGCGGTTTGTGGTCGGTTTCAAGCTCAAACCGAAGTCCAAATAAGTATTGGTACATTTTCTTAGCCCCATATACACATGCTAATGCCTCTTTCTCGACCATACTGTAGGCTCTTTCAGCCTTAGACAGACTTCTAGATGTGTATGCAACTGGTTGAAGTTTGCCTGATACATTGGTTTGCTGTAACACACAGCTGACCCCGTCGGAAAATGCATCACAAGCTAGCACTAATCATTTACACGGGTCATACAGTACAAGTAACTTATTAGAACAAGGTAGATTTCTGGCCTTCTCAAAGGCTGAGTCTTGAGATTTACCCCAAAACCAGTCATCACCCTTACGTAACAACATGTGCAATGGTTCCAGCAAAGTGCTTAACCCGGGTAGAAATTGGCCAAAATATTTGAGGAGTCCCAGGACCGAATGCAGCCCCGTCACATTCTGTCATTCTTGCATGCATTCTTGATGGCCTCTGTCTTTGAGTCTGTGGGTCTGATGTCTTCTGCCACAATCTTTCTCCCCAAAAATTCGACCTCAAAAATAGCATGTCAGGCAACCTTTTATACTCCCTTGCATGAGATGTGCAGGTGACTCTTGGGCCTCCAACAGTTGCGTCCTCTGGTGGCAAGTCTTACACAGTTATAATGTTAACATACATAACAGTGGCCATCCAAACCATGGTCCAGGATCCACATAGACTTTGCAGATCCCTTCCAGGGGAAGATGCTTTTATTTGTGGTGGATGCATAGTCGAAGTGGATAGAGTGTATAAACATGTCATCCAGCACATCCACAGCTACCATTGAGAATCTCAGTGTCATGTTCGCGACACATGGTCTGCCTGACATCGTTGTCAGTGACAACGGATCATGTTTCACCTTTCACGAGTATTAAGAATTCATGAAACTCAATGGTATCAAACATGTAAGGTCAGCACCCTTCAAACCTGCATTCAATGGGCAAGCAGAACATGCTGTCCAAATCATAAAGCAGAGTATGAAGCAAGTAACCCAAGGATCACTGCAGACCCGCCTGTCATGCATACTGCTTATTTACAGGACAAGACCACACATTCTTACCAGGGTCTCGCCTGCTGAACTAATGATGAAGAGAGGTCTTAAGACCAAGCTATCTCTTGTACATCCTGACTTGAATAATCATGTTGAATATAGAAGATAAAGTCAGCAAGGGTATTGCGATCACACAGTTGTGTCACACAATCTTTCTGTAAATGATCCTGTATATGTTCTGAATTATGGTCAGGGTCCCAAGTGGATTGCTGATACTGTCATGGCCGAGGAGCGCAACAGAGTGTTTATTGTCAAGCTCAAAAATGGGCAATCATTCAGGAAACATGTGGATCAGACAAAGCTGCGGCACACAGACGAACCAGAACAGTCGGAGGAAAAGACAATCGGTGACCAACCAACCTATTCCCAGTCATCAGAGGACTCATTGATCATCAGTGAATCGGGACTTTCAATCACTGACATGTTCAATGAAAATGGACTTTCAATCCCTGACATGGCCATTGCCACTCCCACCAGGTCAGATACCCAGCCACCAGTCACAACAGATTCTGAACACTCACCCAAGGCTGGAGTTGAACTGAGATGGTCAACCCGGGAGCGTAAAGCACCAGACTATCTCAATTTGTAAAAGACTGTGTTAATATCTCAAGGGATGAATTGTCATGTGTGTACTTTTGGGATCACTAGCCACTAGATGGCATCACTGTTGGAGGCCATTGGGCTGCACGCACGTGTGTGCAGCCCAAGTATAAAAGGCCAGCCATTTTGTATATTAGTCACTTTGGACCTTAATAAAGCAGAGCCAAGGTCATACCTCTTGGAGTTAAACAGTACTCAGTCTAACAGTTATTACATACACAACAGTTATCCTTTTAAGGCTCTGCAATATATCAAGCCTTTCAAGTGACTCAGAACCAACGGGTGAAAGGTTTTTCTTGGAAAACCTGCTCATCATGGTAGAATAACATCATTGTTTTGACAAAGGATTTTAACTGTTCAGCTCCATGGCTCTTAAATTATTTGGGAAACTTTATTGGACTCAAGTTAAAAGGTTCATCAGTTTTGGCAGTTGTGTCAACATGTTTAGACACATGGTAAGTGATCAAGTAATGGAAAAAAAAATAACAACACAAATGGGTTGTATGAGAGAATGGTGAACACTGGAAACAGCTTCTGAAGCAAAAAAATTTTGTTGATTATGTTCCTATTATGAGTTATGCAAGAAACTGTTCCATCACATTGCAAATCCCCTTCATCAACTAACAAAAAGTGGCTCCTGATTTAAGCTGTGTAGCAATGTTTTAGAACCTTAACAGTGTGGTAGCTTGGGGGGATGATTTGCATTCTCCTGACTTGAGTCCAAACAGTATCTCAGTCACAATAATATTCCGTTACAGGGAATGAAATCAACTCGCTGATCTTAGCAAAGCAGCAACTTAAAAAAAAAATTATTGGAATGTGGAGGTCGCTGGCAAGGCTGTGATTTATTTCCCATCCCTCATTGCCCTGGAGAAGGTGGTGGTGAGCCTTCTTTCTGAACCGTTGTAATCGGTGTGGTGAAGGTACTCCCACAGTGCTGTAAGGGAGGGAATTACAGGATTTTGATCCACCGACAATGAAGAAACGGCGATTTATTTCAAGCCAGGGTTGATGTATGACTTGGAGGGCAATTTGGAGGTGACGGTATTGCTGATGAAGCCTTAGTAAGTTGCTACAGTGCGAACTGTAGATTGTACACACTACAGCCACAGAGCGCCAGTGGAGGAGGTGGACAAGGACTGCTTCATTATCTGAGGAATTGCGAATGAAGATGAACACTATACAGCCATCAGCGAATAGCCCTGAGACCCTTTGATCTTGTGATGGAGGGAAAGTCATTGTTGGAACAGTTGATGAGAATTGGGCCTAGAACGCTGCCCTGAGGGACGACTGCAGTGATGTCTTGAGGCTGAGTTGATTGGCCTCCATTGACCACAACCATCTTCCTTTGTGCTAGCCAACAAAGAATGACTAAAAAAATTATTAAGAAAGGGAAGTTAGACTATGAAAGTAAACTAGAACAAAATATAAAAACAGATAGTAAGAGTTTCTATAGGTATATAAAAAAGAAAAGAATGGCTAGAGTAAATGTTGGTCCCTTAGCGGACGAGACTGGGGAATTAGTAATGGGGAACATGGAGATGGCAGAAATTCCGAACAAATATTTTGTATCAGTTTTTACAGAAGAGGACACTAATAATATTCCAATAGTGGATAATCATGGGGCTAGTTGGGAGCAGCAGCGGGAGCGGGCAGACCTGTAAGGGAAGCGACGGCAGCGGGGTCAAAAGTAAGAAAGAAGTAAAAAGTAATTGAAGTGTGACGTCACAGCCAAGAGGGTAAGTGATTGGTTGGTTGATTAGTGAGTAGTTTTCTTTTTCTTTATCTTTTTTCTTATCAATAGGAAACCTTTGGCATAGTTGTCAAATTATGTAATTTAAGGGTTAAGTCATGGCAGGAGAGCCCAGTCCCATGTCATGCTCCTACTGTGCTATGTGGGAAATCAGGGACGCTTCCAGTGTCCCTGACTACTATGTATGCAGGAAGTGTGTCCAGCTGCAGCTCCTGACAGACCGCATTGCGGCACTGGAGCTGCGCATGGATTCACTCTGGAGCATCCACAATGCTGAGAATGTCATGAATAGCACGTTTAGTGAGTTCATCACACCGCAGGTAAAGGTTACACAGGCAGATAGGGAATGGGTGACCATCAGGAAGAGCAGTGGAAGGAAGATAGTCCAGGGGTCCCCTGCGGTCATCTCCCTCCAAAACAGATATATCACCTTGGGGTACTGTTGGGGGAGATGACTCATCAGGGAAGGCAGCAGCAGCCAAATTCATGGTACCATGGGTGGCTCTGCTGCGCAGGAGGGCAGGAAAAAGAGTGGGAGGATTCTATTGTAAGGGCCGCAAACGAGATTCCAGGACGGTATGTTGCCTCCCTGGTGCAAGGGTCAAGGATGTCTCGGAGTGGCTGCACAACATTCTGGAGGGAGAGGGTGAACAGCCAGTTGTCATAGTGCATATAGGTACCAAAGATATAGGTAAAGAGAGGGATGAGGTCCTACAAGCTGATTTTAGGAAGCTAGGAGTTAAATTAAAAAGTAGGACCTCAACAGTAATAATCTCAGGATTGCTACCAGTGCCACATGCTAGTCAGAGTAGAAATAGCAGAATAGGTAAGATGAATACATGGCTTGAAGAATGGTGCAAGAGGGAGGGATATTGGAACTAGTTCTGGGGGAGGTGGGACCATGACAAAATGGACAGTCTGCACCTGGGCAGGACGAAACTGATGTCCTAGGCTGAGTGTTTGCTAGTGCTGTTGGGGAGGATTTAAACTAATAGCGCAGGGGGATGGGAACCTATGCAGGGTGACAGAGGAAAGTAAAATGGGTGCAGAAGCAAAAGGTATAAAGGAGAAATGCAGAAATGGAGGGCAGAAAAATCAAAGGCAAAAATCAAAGGCCACATTACAACATAATTCTAAAAGGGCAAAGTGTGTTAGAAAAACAAGCCTGAAGGCTCTGTGTCTCAATGCGAGGAGCATGCGTAATAAGGTGGATGAATTAACTGTGCAGATAGCTGTTAATGGATATGATTTAATTGGGATTACGGAGTCATGGCTCCAGGGTGACCAAGGCTGGGAACTCAACATCCAAGGGTGTTCAATATTCAAGAAAGATAGACTGAAAGGAAAAGGAGGTGGGGTAGTGTTGCTGGTTAAAGAGGAGATTAACGCAATAGTAAGGAAGGACATTAGTGCAGATGAGGTGGAATCTGTATGGGTAGAGCTGCGGAACACCAAAGGGCAGAAAACGCTAGTGGGCGTTGTGTACAGACCACAAAACATTCAATCTGAGGATAAATATGGCATCAAACAGGAAATTAGGGATGCGTGCAATAAAGGTGCAGCAGTTATCATGGGTGACTTTAATCTACATATAGATTGGACTAAACAAACTGCTTGCAATATGGTGGAGGAGGGTTTCCTGGAGAGTATAAGGGATGGTTTTCCAGACCAATATGTCGAGGAACCAAACAGAGAGCTGGCCATCCTAGACTGGATGTTGTGTAATGAGAGAGGATTAATTAGTAATCTTGTTGTGCGAGGCCCCCTGAGGAAGAATGACAATAATATGGTAGAATTCTTCATTAAGATGGAGAGTGACACAGTTAATTCAGAGACTAGAGTCCTGAATTTAAAGAAAGGTAACTTCGAAAGTATGAGCCGTGAATTGGCTAGGATAGACTGGCAAATGATACTTAAAGGGTTGACGGTGGATAGGCAATGGCTGACATTTAAAGATCACATGGATGAACTTCAACAATTGTACATTCCTGTCTGGCATAAAAATAAAACGGGGAAGGTGGCTCAACCGTGGCTTACAAGAGAAATTAGAGATAGTGTTAAATCCGAGGAAGAGGCATATAAATTGGCCAAAAAAATCAGCAAACCTGAGGACTGGGAGAAATTTAGAATTCAGCAGAGGAGGACAAAGGGTTTAATTAGGAGGGGGAAAATAGAATATGAGAGTAAGCTTGCAGGGAACATAAAAACTGACTGCAAAAGCTTCTACAGATACGTGGAGAAAATGGTTAGAACATAAGAACATAAGAACATAAGAATTAGGAACAGGAGTAGGCCATCTAGCCCTTCGAGCCTGCTCCGCCATTCAATAAGATCATGGCTGATCTGGTCGTGGACTCAGCTCCACTTACCCGCCCTCTTCCCGTAACCCTTAATTCCCTTATTGCTTAAAAATCTATCTATCTTTGACTTGAAAACATTCAATGAGCCAGCCTCAACTGCTTCCTTGGGCAGAGAATTCCACAGATTCACAACCCTCTGGGAGAAGAAATTCTTTCTCAACTCGGTTTTAAATTGGCTCCTCTGTATTTTGAGGCTGTGCCCCCTAGTTCTAGTCTCCCCCACCAATGGAAACAACCTCTCTGCCTCTATCTTGTCTATCCCTTTCATGATTTTAAATGTTTCTATAAGATCACCCCTCATCCTTTTGAACTCCAAGGAGTAAAGACCCAGTCTACTCAATCTATCATCATAAGGTAACCCCCTCATTTCTCGAATCAGCCTAGTGAATCGTCGCTGTACCCCTTCCAAAGCTAGTATATCCTTCCTTAAGTAAGGTGACCAAAACTGCACGGAGTACTCCAGGTGCGGCCTTACCAATACCTTATACAGTTGCAGCAACATCTCCCTGCTTTTGTACTCCATCCCTTTCGCAATGAAGGCCAACATTCCATTTGCCTTCCTGATTACCTGCTGCACCTGCAAACTAACCTTTTGGGATTCATGCACAAGGACCCCCAGGTCCCTCTGCACCACAGCATGTTGTAATTTCTCCCCATTCAAATAATATTCCCTTTTACTGTTTTTTTTCCCAAGGTGTATGACCTCACACTTTCCGACATTGTATTCCATCTGCCAAACCTTAGCCCATTCGCTTAACCTATCCAAATCTCCTTGCAGCCTCTCTGAGTCCTCTACACAACCCGCTTTCCCACTAATCTTAGTGTCATCTGCAAATTTTGTTGCACTACACTCTGTCCCATCTTCTAGGTCATCTATGTATATTGTAAACAGTTGTGGTCCCAGTACTGATCCCTGTGGCACACCACTAACCACTGATTTCCAACCGGAAAAGGACCCATTTATCCCGACTCTCTGCTTTCTGTTCGCCAGCCAATTCTCTATCCATGCTAATACATTTCCTCTGACTCCGCGTACCTTTATTTTCTGCAGTAACCTTTTGTGTGGCACCTTATCAAATGCCTTTTGGAAATCTAAATACACCACATCCATAGGTACACCTCTATCCACCATGCTCGTTATATCCTCAAAGAATTCCAGTAAGTTAGTTAAACATGATTTCCCTTTCATGAATCCATGCTGTGTCTGCTTGATTGCACTATTCCTATCCAGATGTCCTGCTATTTCTTCCTTAATGATAGTTTCAAGCATTTTCCCCACTACAGATGTTAAACTAACCGGCCTATAGTTACCTGCCTTTTGCCTGCCCCCTTTTTTAAACAGAGGCGTTACATTAGCTGCTCTCCAATCCGCTGGTACCTCCCCAGATTCCAGAGAATTTTGGTAGATTATAACAAATGCATCTGCTATAACTTCCGCCATCTCTTTTAATACCCTGGGATGCATTTCATCAGGACCAGGGGACTTGTCTACCTTCAGTCCCATTAGTCTGTCCAGCACTACCTCCCTAGTGATGGTGATCATCTCAAGGTCCTACCTTCCCACATTCCTATGACCAGCAATTTTTGGCATGGTTTTTGTGTCTTCCACTGTGAAGACGGAAGCAAAATAATTGTTTAAGGTCTCAGCCATTTCCACATTTCCCATTATTAAATCCCCCTTTTCATCTTCTAAGGGACCAACATTTACTTTAGTCACTCTTTTCCGTTTTATATATCTGTAAAAGCTTTTACTATCTGTTTTTATGTTTTGCGCAAGTTTACCTTCGTAATCTATCTTCCCTTTCTTTGTTGCTTTTTTAGTCATTCTTTGCTGTTGCTTAAAATCTTCCCAATCCTCTAGTTTCCCACTAACCCTTTATTTCCTTGGTTATCCACGACTGGTTATCTCTTCTCTTGCCGCCCTTCTTTTTCACTGGAATATATTTTTGTTGCACATTATGAAAGAGCTCCTTAAAAGTCCTCCACTGTTCCTCAATTGTGCCACCGTTTAGTCCTTGTTTCCAGTCTCCTTTAGCCAATTCTGCCCTCATCCCACTGTAGTCCCCTTTGTTTAAGCATAGTACGCTCGTTTCTGACACAACTTCCTCATCCTCAATCTGTATTACAAATTCAACCATATTGTGATCACTCATTCCGAGAGTATCTTTTATGAGGAGATCGTTTATTTTTCCTGTCTCGTTACACAGGACCAGATCCAAAATGGCTTGCTCCCTTGTAGGCTCTGTTACATACTGTTCTAAGAAACAATCCCCTGCGATTTGATTTGACCAATCGATATGTAGGTTAAAATCCCCCATAACTACTGCCGTTCCTTTTTCACATGCCTCCATTATTCCCTTGATTATTGCCCGCCCCACCATGATGTTATTATTTGGGGGCCTATAAACTACGCCGACCAGTGACTTTTTCCCCTTACTATCTCTAATCTCCACCCACAATGATTCAACATTTTGTTCATTGGAGCCAATATCATCCCTCACAACTGCCCTGATATCATCCCTTATTAACAGAGCTACCCCACCTCCCTTCCCTTCCTGCCTATCTTTCCGAATCGTCAGATACCCCTGTACATTTAATTCCCAGTCCTGGCCACCTTGCAACCATGTCTCTGTAATGGCCAATTAGTGAAGACAAATGTGGGTCCCTTATAGTCAGAATCAGGTGAATTTATAATGGAGAACAAATAAATGGCAGGCCAATTGAACAAATACTTTGGTACTGTCTTCACTAAGGAAAACACAAATAACCTTCCGGAAATACTAGGGTCTGGTAAGAAGGAGGAACTAAAGGAAATCCTTATTAGTCCACAAATTGTGTTAAGAAAATTGATGGGATTGAAGGCCGATACATCCCCAGGGCCTGATAGTCTGCATCCCAGAGTACTTAAGGAAGTGGCCCTAGAAATAGTGGATGCATTGGTGGTCATTTTTTAACATTCAATAAACTCTGGATCAGTTCCTATGGACTGGAGGGTAGCTAATGTAACCCCATTTTTAAAAAAAGGAGGAAGAGAGAAAACAGGAAAGTATAGACCGGTCAGCCTGACATCGGTGGTGGGGAAAATGTTGGAATCAATTAGTAAAGATGTAATAGCAGCGCATTTGGAAAGCAGTGACAGGATCGGTCCAAGTCAGCATGGATTTATGAAAGTGAAATCATGCTTGACAAATCTTCTAGAATTTTTTGAGGATGTAACTAGCAGAGTGGACGTGGTATATTTCGAATTTCAAAAGGCTTTTGACGAGGTCCCACACAAGAGATTAGTGTGCAAATGGTATAGGGGGGAATGTACTGTAGTGGATAGGGAACTGGTTGGCAGACAGGATGGAAAGAGTAGGAATAAACAGGTCCGTTTCAGAATGGCAGGCAGTGACTAGTGGGGTACCGCAAGGTTCAGTGCTGGGACCCCTTTTACAATATAAATTAATGATTTAGACATAGGAATTAAATGTAATATCTCCAAATTTGCAGATGACACTAAGCTGGGTGGCGGTGTGAGCTATGAGGAGGATGCTAAGAGGCTGCAGGGTGATTTGGACAGATTAGGTGAGTGGGCAAATATATGGCAGATGCAGTATAATGTAGATAAATGTGAGGTTATCCAAATTGGTGGCAAATACAGGAAGGCAGATTATTATCTGAATGGTGACAGATTAGTAAAAGGGGAGGTGCAATGAGACCTGGTATATCAGTCTTTGAAAGTTGGCATACAGGCACAGCAGGCAATGAAGAAGGCAAATGGCATGTTGGCCTTCATAGCGAGAGGATTTGAGTATAGGAGCAGGAAAGACTTACTACAGTTGTACAGGGCCTTGGTGTGGCCACATCTTGAATATTGTGTACAGTTTTGGTCTCCTAATCTGAGGAAGGACATTCTTGCTATTGAGGGAGTGCAGCGAAGGTTCACCAAACTGATTCCCAGGATGACAGGACTGACACATGAAGAAAGACTGGATCAACTCGGCTTATATTCAATGGAATTTAAAAGAATGAGAGGGGATCTCATAAAAACAAATACAATTCTGACGGGATTGGACAGGTTAGTTGCAGGAAGAATGTTCCCGATGTTGGGGAAGTCCAGAATCAGGGGTCACAGTCCAAGGATAAGGGGTAAGCCATGGGGTTGGGGGTAATATATTAGCATGGATAGAGGATTGGCCAACGAACAGAAAACAGAGAGTAGGGAATAATGGTTCATTCTCGGGTTGGCAATCAGTAACCAGTGGGGTGCCGCAGGGATCAGTGCTGGCACCCCAACTATTTACAATCTATATTAACGAATTGGAGGACGGGACCAAGTGTTATATAGCCAAGTTTGCCGACGATACAAAGATGGGAGGAAAAGCAATTTGTCAGGAGACCAGAAAAATCTGCAAAACAACATAGATAGACTAAGTGAGTGGGCAAAAATTTGCCAGATGGAGTATAATGTTGGAAAGTATCATGTCATGCACTTTGTCAGAAAAAAATCAAAGAGCAAGTTATTATTTAAATGGAGAAAGATTGCAAAGTGCTGCAGTACAGAGGGACCTGGGGGTACTTGTGCATGAAACACAGAAAGTTAGTATGCAGGTGCAGCAATTTGATCAGGAAGGCCAATGGTGTCTTGGCCTTTAGTGCAAAGGGGATGGAGTATAAAAGCAGGGACGTCTTGCTACAGTTGTACAAGGTATTGGTGAGGCCACACCTGGACTATTGCGTGCAGTTTTTGTCACATATGTAAACTTGTATTTACTCTGTACAGCCACCAGAGAACTCATCCCCTGGAATCCCAAGGGATCCCATAATCCCTTGGGAGCACAGGTATGTAAGGAGGCCTCACAGGTTGGAGAGGCACTCTGAAGATGTGCAAAAAAAGACGAAGGTCACACTAAGACAAATGTAGGTCCCTTGCAGTCAGAATCAGGTGAATTTATAATGGGGAACAAAGAAATGGCAGACCAATTGAACAAATACTTTGGTTCTGTTGTCACGAAGGAAGACACAAATAACCTTCTGGAAATATTAGAGGTCAGAGGGTCTAGGGAGAAGGAGGAACTGAAGGAAATCCTTATCAGTCAGGAAATTGTGTTCGGGAAATTGATGGGATTGAAGGCCAATAAATCCCCAGGGCCTGATAGTCTGCATCCCAGAGTACTTAAGGAAGTGGCCCTAGAAATAGTGGATGCATTGGTGATCATTTTCCAACAGTCTAACGATTCTGGATCAGTTCCTATATACTGGAGGGTAGCTAATGTAACACCACTTTTTAAGAAAGGAGGGAGAGAGAAAACGGGGCATTATATCCTGTTAGCCTGACATCGGTGGTGGGGTAAATGTTGGAATCAATTATTAAAGATGAAATAGCAGCGCTTATGGAAAGCAGTGACAGATTCGGTCCAAGTCAGCATGGATTTATGAAAGGGCAATCACACTTGACAAAACTTCTAGAATTTTTTGAGGATGTAATTAGTAGAGTGGACAGGGGAGAACCAGTGGATGTGGTGTATTTGGACTTTCAAAAGGCTTTGACAAGGTCCCACACAAGAGATTGGTGTGCAAAATTAAAGCACATGGTATTGGGGGTAATTTATTGACGTGGATAGAGAACTGGTTAGCAGACAGGAAGCGGAGAGTCGGGATAAACGGGTCCTTTTCAGAATGGCAGGCAGTGACTAGTCGGGTGCTGCAGGGCTCAGTGCTGGGACGCCAGCTATTTACAATATACATTCATGATTTAGATGAAGGAATTGAGTGTAATATCTCCAAGTTTGCAGATGACACTAAGCAGTGTGAGTAGCGAGGAGAATGCTAAAAGGCTGCAGGGTGATGTGGACAGGTTAGATGAGTGGGCAAATGCATGGCAGATGCAGTATAATGTGGATAGATGTGAGGTTATCCACTTTGGGGGCAAAAACACGAAGGCAGAATATTATCTGAATGGTGGCAGATTAGGAAAAGGGGAGATGCAACGAGACCTGGGTGTCTTGGTATATCAGTCATTGAAAGTTGGCATGCAGGTACAGCAGGCGGTGAAGAAGGCAAATGGCATGTTGGCCTTCATAGGTAGGGGATTTAGAGTATAGGAGTAGCGAGGTCTTGCTGCTGCTGTACAGGGCCTTGGTGAGGCTTTACCTGGAATATTGTGTTCAGTTGTGGTCTCCTAATCTGAGGAAGGATGTTCTTGCTATTGAGGGAGTGCAGCGAAGGTTCACCAAACTGATTCCTGGGACAGAAAGACTGACATATGAGGAGAGATCGGGTCAACTGGGCCTCTATTCACTGGAGTTTAGAAGAATGAGAGAGGATCTCATAGAAACTTATAAAATACTGACAAGACTGGACAGGTTACATGCAGGAAGAATGTTCCCGATGTTGGGGAAGTCCAGAACCAGGGGACACAGTCTAAGGATAAGGGGTAAGCCATTTAGGACCGAGGTGAGGAGAAACTTCTTCACACAGAGAGTTGTTACCCTGTGGAATTCTCTACCACAGAGAGTTGTTGATGCCAGTTCATTGGATATATTCATGAGGGAGTTAGGTATGGCCCTTATGGCTAAAGGGATCAAGGGGTATGGAGAGAAAGCAGGAAAGGATTATTGAGGTGAGGATCAACCATGATCTTATTGAATGGAGGTGCAGGCTCGAAGGGCTGAATAGCCTATTCCTGCACCTATTTTCTCTGTTTCTATGTTTCTATGTTTACTTTGAGCTCACAGTGTTCAGTCTGACTCTTTTTCCATATTTAACAACTGGTGACGAGATACACATAGCAAATCCAATGATGCAGATTACAGTAGGTCTCCTGGAGAAATTCTCGGAGTGAGATGATTGGGAAACTTTTGTGGAGTGACTCGACCAATACTTCCTGGCCAACGAGCTAGAAGGGGAAGAGAACACTGCCAAATGGAGGGCGATCCTCCTCACCATCTGTGGGGCACCAACATATGGCCTCATGAAGCATCTGCTCACTCCAGCGAAACCCACGGGGAAATTGTACGATGATTTATGCACACTGGTCCGAGAGCATTTGAACCCGAATGAAAGCGTTCTGATGGCGATGTATCGGTTCTACACCTACAAAAGGTCTAAAGTCCAGGAAGTGCGAGTTATGTCGCCGAGCTAAGACGAAGTGCTGCTACAAGTACTGTGAACAAAGTGATGTTGCTTTCGAATCGTAATGTACAGGGCAGGTCACACATGCCTGCAGCTGCACGACCGCAGATGTTTCAGAGTCAACCATCAAGGGTGATGAATGTAAGGCCATTAACACTTTGTTGGCACTGCAGCGGTGATCATCGATTCCCTTCATGCCGATTCAAAGGGTACATTTGCAAGGGCAGTGGAACAATGGGACACCTCCAACGAGTGTGCAGGCAAGCTGCAAATCCTGCTAAACCACCACGTTGCAGAGGAGGACAGATCCACGGAGAATCACGACGAACCAGAGCCTCAGATACAGGAGGCAGAGGTACATGGGGTGCACACATTCACCATGAATTGTCCCCTGATAATGCTGAATGTTGAACTAAATCGACTCCCGGTGTCAATGGAGCTGGACATGGGCGCGAGCCAGTCCATCATGGGCAAAAAGACTTTCGAATGGTTGTGGTGCAACAAGGCCTCAAGGCCAGTCTTAAGGCCAGTTCGCACGAAACTAAGAATTTATACAAAATAACTGATTCCTGTAATCGGCAGTGCTACCGCAAAGGTCTCCTACGATGGAGCGGTACACAAGCTACCACTCTGGGTGGTACCGGGCGAGAGTCGCATGCCGCTCAGCAGGAGCTGGCTGGGAAAGATACACTGGAACTGGGACGATGTCCGAGCGCTATCGCCCGCTGACGACACTTCGTGTGCACAGGTCTTAAACAAATTTCCTTTGCTGTTCAAACCAGGCATCGGGAAATTCCAAGGAACAAAAGTGCAGATCCACCTAATTCCGGGGGCACGACCCATCCATCACAAGGCGAGAGCAGTACCGTACATGATGAGACAGGGTAGAGATCGAGCTAGACCGGCTGCAAAGAGAGGTTCATAATTTCCCCGATCGAGTTCAATGAGTGGGCCAGTCCTATTGCCCAATCCTCAAGGGAGACGGCACCATCAGATTTTGTGGCAATTACAAAGTAACTATCAATCGTTTCTCCCTGCAGGACAAATATCCACTACCATAGGCCGATGACCTCTTTGCAATGCTGGTGGGAGGAAAGACATTCACGGAGCTGGATCTGACTTCAGCCTACATGACGCAGGAACTGGAGGAATCATCGAAGACCCTCACCTGCATCAGCACGCACAAAGTTCTTTTTATTTAGAAGAGATGCACATTTGGAATTCGATCAGCGGTGGTGATATTCCAGAGAAACATGGAAAGCTTACTGAAGTCGGTCCCATACACCGTGGTCTTCCAGGACGACATCTTGGTCACAGGTCGGAACACAGTTGAGCATCTGCAGAACCTGGAGAAGGTTCTTAGTTGACTCAACCGCATGGGGCTCAGGTTAAAATGCTCGATTTCCAGGCAACTGAAGTGGAGTTCTTGGGGAGGAGTATCGTGGCGGACGGCATCAGGCACTCCGATTCGACGATGGAGACAATCGAGAACGCACTGAGGCTACAGAATGTGACAGAGCTGCAGTCATTTCTGGGACTCCTGAACTATTTTGGTAACTTCTTACCGGGTCTCAGCACACTGTTAGAACCACTGCATGTCTCACTATGAAAAGGGGACGAATGGGTTTGGGGCAAAAGCCAAGAAAATGCCTTTGTAAAAGCGAGAAAATTGTTATGCTCAAACAAATTGCTTGTATTGTATGACCCATGTAAGCGTTTGGTACTAGCATGTGATGCGTCATCATATGGCGTTGGGTGTGTATTGCAACAAGCTAATGATTTCGGGAAACTGCAACCCGTTGCTTATGCATCCAGGAGTCTGTCTAAGACTGAGAGAGCCTACAGCATGATTGAGAAAGATGCGTTAGCGTGTGTCTATGGGGTAAAGAAAATGCATCAATACCTGTTTGGGCTAAAATTCAAATTGGAAACTGACCATAAGCCACTAATATCCCTGTTTTCCGAGAGTAAAGAAATAAATACCAATGCATCGGCCCGCATCCAGAGATGGGCGCTCATGTTGTTCACATACAACTATGCCATCCGCTACAGGCCAGGCGCAGAAAACTGCGCCGATGCTCTCAGTAGGCTGCCATTGCCCACCACGGAGGTGGAAATGGCGCAGCCCGCAGATCTAGCCATGGTTATGGAAACATTTGAGAGTGAGCAATCAACAATCACTGCCCGGCAGATCAAAACCTGGACGAGCCAGGACCCCTTATTATCCCTAGTCAAAAGCTGTGTGCTTCACGGGAGCTGGTCCAGTGTCCCAGTGGAAATGCAGGAAGAGATAAAGCCGTTCCAGCGGCGCAAAGATGAAATGTCTATACAGGCAGACTGCCTTCTGTGGGGCAATCGAGTAGTGGTTCCCAAGAAAAGCAGAGACACCTTCATCAATGTCCTCCACAGTACCCACCCAGGCATCGTAATGATGAAAGTGATAGTCAGACCCCACGTGAGGTGGCCCAGTATCGATGCTGACTTAGAGTCCTGCGTTCACAGATGTAATACATGCTCGCAGTTATGCAATGTACCCAGGGAGGCGCCGCTAAGTTTATGGGCTTGGCCCTCCAAACCATGGTCTAGGGTACACTTCGACTATGCAGGCCCGTTCTTGGGTAAAATGTTCCTATTGGTTGTAGACGCGTACTCCAAGTGGATTAAATGTGAGATAATGTCAGCTAGCACGTCTGCTGCCACTACTGAAAGCCTGCGGGCCATGTTTGCCACACACAGCCTACCTGATGTCCTGGTGAGCGACAACGGGCCATGTTTTACCAGTGCTGAGTTCAAAGAATTCATGACTCATAATGGGATCAAACATGTCACATCTGCCCCGTTTAAACCAGCGTTCAATGGCCAGGCAGAGAGAGCAGTGCAAACCATCAAGCAAGGCTTGAAGAGGGTAACTGAAGGCTCACTGCAGACTCGCCTATCCCGAGTCCTGTTTAGCTACCGCACGAGACCATACTCACTCACTGGGATCCCACCTGCTGAACTGCTCATGAAAAGAGCACTTAAGACAGGGCTCTCGTTAGTTCACCCTGATCTACATGAACAGGTAGAGCAGGCGGCTTCAATAAAGTGCATATCATGATCGCACAAATGTGTCATGCGAGATTGAAATCAATGATCCTGAATTTGTATTAAATTATGGACAAGGTCCCAAGTGACTTCCCGGTACTATCGTGGCCAAAGAGGGGAGCAGGATGTTTCCGGTCAAACTTTCAAATGGACTCATTCATCAGAAACACTTGGACCAAATCAAACTCAGATTTACAGACTATCCTGAGCAACCCACCTTGGAACCTACCTTTTTTGATCCCCCACATACACACCAGTGGCAACCGGCACCACGGTTGACCACGAAGCAGAACCCATCATCCACAGCAGCCCAGCAGGACCCAACACACCAGGCAGCCCAGCAAGGCCAGCTGCACAGAAGCCCAATGAAGGCCCAACAAACGATTCAACAATACCAGCTTTCATACCGAGGCAATCAACAAGGGCAAGAAGGGCCCTAGATCGACTCACATTGTAAATAGTTACACTATTGACTTTGGGTGGCGAGTGTTGTTATAAATTTAAACTTGTATTTACTCTGTACAGCCACCAGAGGGCTCATCCCCTGGAGTCCCAAGGGATCCCATAATCCCTTGCGAGCACAGGTATTTAAGGAGGCCTCACAGGTTGGAGAGGCACTCTGGAGACCTGCAATAAAAGACTAAAGTCACACTTTACTTTGAGCTCACAGTGTTCAGTCTGATCTTTCTCCATACTTAACAGTTTTGGTTTCCATATTTACGAAAGGATATACTTGCTTTGGAGGTAGTTCAGAGAAGGTTCACAAGGTTGATTCCAGAGAAGAGGGGGTTGACTTATGAGGAAAGGTTGAGTAGGTTGCGCCTCTGCTCATTGGAATTCAGAAGAATAAGAGGTGATCTTATTGAAATGTACAAGATTATGAGGGGGCTTGACAAGCTGGATGCAGAGAGAATGTTTCCACTGATAGGGGAGACTAGAACTAGAGGGCATAATCTTAGAATAAGGGGCCGCCCATTTAAAACTGGGATGAGAAGAAATGTCTTCTCTCAGAGGGTTGTGGATCTGTGGAATTCGCTGCCTCAGAGAACTGTGGAAACTGGGACAGTGAATAAATTTAAGATAGAAATAGACAGTTTCTTAAATGATAAGGGAATAAGGGGTTATGGAGAGTGGGCAGGGAAGTGGACTTGAGTCCATGATCGGATCAGCCATGATCGTATTAAATGGCAGAGCTGGCTCGAGGGGCCGTATTGCCTACACCTGCTCCTATTTCTTATGTTCTTCTCTTCTTATTTATGTATGACTCCAGTCAGTTTTTTTCCTGATTCCCATTGACTTCAATTTTACTAGGGCTCCTTGCTGGTACACGCGGTCAAAATGCTGCTTTGATGAAAAAAGCAGTCACTCTCACCTCATGTGAATTCATCTCTTGTGTCCAAGATTGACATGAGCTCTGGAGCCAAGTGGTCCTGACAGACCCCAAACTGCATTGGTGAACATTGGTGTGCTTCTTGATAGTGCTGTTGACGACTCCTTACATCATTTTGCTGATGATTGGAAGTAGCCGAACAGGGTTGGATTGTCTTCCATTTTTGTGGACGTGATATACGTGGGAAATTTCACACATTATCAAGTAGATGCCAGTGTTGTAGCTGTACTGTTGTGCAAATCTATTTCGCCAGATTTTTTTGGTAACAGATCATAGAGTCCTACACAAGAACATAAGAAATAGGAGCAATAGTAGGCCACCTGGCCCCTCGAGCCTGCTCCGCCATTTAATAAGATCACGGCTGATCTGATGTGGGCACAGCTCCACTTCCCTGCCCGTTCCCCATAATCCTTTATTCCCTTATCGCACAAAAATCTGTCTATCTTCGCCTTAAATATATTCAATGACCCAGCCTCCACAGATCTCTGTGGCGGAGAATGCCACAGATTTGCAACCCTCTGAGAGAAGAAATTCCTCCTCATCTCAGTTCCTAATGGGCGACCTCTTATTCTTAAACTATGCCCCCACAAGGGGGAAACACCCTCTCTGCATTTACCTTGTTGCGCCCCCTCAGTATCTTATATGTTTCAATAAGATCACTTCTCATTCTTTGAAACTCTAATTGGTATAGGCCCAAACTGCTCAACCTTTCTTCATAAGTCAACCCCTTCATCTCAGGAATCAACCAAGTGAACCTTAAGGAAAAAAGAGTTATGGGGAGCGGGCAGGGAAGTGGAGCTGAGTCCATGATCAAATCAGCAATGATGTTACTGAATAGTGGAGCAGGCTCGAGGGGCCAAATGTGCTACTCCTGCTCCTATTTCTCATGTTCTTATGTTCTCTGAACTGTCTCCGAAGCAAATATATCCCTCCTCATATGGTTAGAACAATAAAACTCAGAAACGGAACTGAAACATAACTTGATAAACAGCACTGGTGCAGAAATCAGAGCCCAGATGTTACAGGCTCATCATATCCAGATGTGCAGTCCGCAAGAATGGTTAGAGTTAAAGACACAGATATAATCTGATGGTCAAAGGGGGAGCTAACACTTTAAACATGAGACTCATGAGCATCCATTATTGCTAATTTCATTTCCATTCGTTCATGGGATGTGGGCGTCACTGGCAAGGCCGGCATTTATTGCCTATCCCTAACTGCCCTGGAGAAGGTGGTGGTAAGCCGCCTTCTTGAACTGCTGCTGTCCGTGTGATGAAGGTACTCCCACAGTGCTGTTAGTGAGGGCTTTCCAGGTGTTTCACCCAGAGACCATGAGGGAACAGCCGATATATTTCCAATCAGGCTGGTGTGTGACTTGGGGAGGAATTCGAAATTAAACTTGATTAAGACAGCAACAATTTGGAGCCAAACAAGATATCTGGGAGTTCAGCTAGCTACCAAGGATGTCAAAAAAATCTTTAAGTAGATTGGAACTAATTGGGATAAACTTGCAGTTGGAGTCTTCCTTCGGACAAACGCCTTCAACCCAAAATTTTTAAAGAAAATACCTGGTGGTCCGGGAGGCAACATCGATTCCAGTCGGAGGCGTTCATTCCATGCATAGCATACGGGAAGATGACTTCCCCGTATGTACGAAAATGCTGGAGTCACGTGGGTATCTGGACCACCAATCACCTTCCAGTATTATCATTGATAATAATTGGAACTCCGTTTTATCGAGTTCCCATTACAGTCAATAATGCCTAAAACGGGTGGGTGTATAACGGGCAGGTTTATAACAGATGGGTGTATAATGGGTGGGGTGTATAACGGATGGGTGTAGAACGGGCGGGTGTATAAAGGATGGGTGTATAACAGGCGGGGTGTACTAGGGCGGGTGTGTAACGGGCAGGTGTATAACGGATTGGTTATAATGGGCGGGTGTATAATGGATGTGTGTATAACGGGCGGGTACAACGGATGGGTGTATAACGGGCGGGTATATAATGAACAGGGTGTTTAATGGGCGGAGTGTATAACGGGCGGGTGTATAACAGGCGGGGTGTATAACGGACGGGATATGTAACGGGCAGGGTGTATAATGGGTGGGAAGTGTAACGGCGGGTGTATAATGGGCGGGTGTATAACAGTGGGGTGTATAATGGGCGAGGAGTATAATTGCAGGCTGTATATTGGGCGGGGTGTATAACGAGCGGGTGTATAACGGCGGATGTATAATGGGCGGGTGTATAGTGGGCGGGTGTATAACGGGCAGGGTCTATAACAGGAGTTTTTATAACAGGCATATTTATAACGGTCGGATGAGTAATGGGCATGTGTATAATGGCCAGGGTGTGTAACAGGCGGGGTGTTTAACGGGCAGAGATGTATAACGGGGGAGTGTCTAACAGGCATGTGTATAATTGGTCTGGTGTATAACGGACAGTGTGTATAATGGGCGGGTGTATAATGGGCACATTTAGAATTGGCCTGGTGTATAACGGGCGGGTATATAATGGGTGGGTGTACAACGGGAGGGTTATGTAATAGGAAGGCAGAATATTATCTGAATTGTGTCAGATTAGGAAAAGGGGAGGTGCAACGAGACCTGGGTGTCATGGTACATCAGTCATTGAAAGTTGGCATGCAGGTATAGCAGGCGGTGAAGAAGGCAAATGGCATGTTGGCCTTCATAGTATGAGGATTTGAGTATAGGAGCAGGGCGGTCTTACTGCAGTTGTACAGGGCCTTGGTGCGACCGCACCTTGAATATTGTGTACAGTTTTGGTCTCCTAATCTGAGGAAGGATATTCTTGCTATTGAGGGTATGCAGCGAAGGTTCACCAGACTGATTCCCGGGATGGCAGGACTGACATATGAAGAAAGACTGGATCGACTAGGATTATATTCACTGGAATTTGGAAGAATGGGAGGGGATCTCATAGGATCATATAAAATTCTCTCGGGACTGGACAGGTTAGATGCAGGAAGAATGTTCCCGATGTTGGGGATGTCCAGAACCAGGGGTCACAGTCTAAGGATAAGGGATAAGACATTTAGGACTGAAATGAGGAGAAACTTCTTCACTCAGAGAATTGTGAACCTGTGGCATTCTCTACCACAGAAAGTTGTTGAGGCCAGTTCATTAGATATATTAAAAATGGAGTTAGATGTGGCCCTTACAGCTAAAGGGATCAAGGGGTATGGAGAGAAAACAGGAATGGGGTACTGAAGTTGCATAATCAGCCATGATCATATTGAATGGTGGTGCAGGCTCGAAGGGCCGAGTGGCCTACTGCTGCACCTATTTTCTGTGTTTCTATGTTTCTGTATATAACGGCCATGTGTATAACGGGTGGGGTGTATTACAGGCAGGGTGTATAACGGGCGGGTGTATAACGGGCGGGTGTATCATGGGTAGGGTGTATAACGGGAGTGATGTATAACAGGCACGTGTATAATGGGCAGTGTGTATAATGGGCATGTGTATAATGGGCATGAGTAACAGCCGCTGTGTATATGGACAGGGTGTATATCTGACAGAGTTGTATAACAGGCGGGTGTATAATGGGCGAGGTGTATAACGGGCGGGTGTATAATGGGTGTGTGTAACATGTGAGGTGTATAATGGGTGGGGTGTATAGCTGGCGGGGTATATAATGGACAGTTGTATAACAGGCAGGTTATATAATGGGCGTGTGTATAACAGTCTGATGCGTAATGGGCATGTGTATAATGGTCGGGGTGTGTAATGGGCGGGATGTATAATGGGCAGGATCGATAACGAGCGGATGTGTATAACAGGCAAGTGTTTAATGGGCGGGGTGTATAACAGGCAGACGTGTATAACGGGGGAGTGAATAATGGGCGGGTGTGTAACGGGCATGGTGTATAACGAGCGGGTTGTAAAACATGTGGGGTGTATAATGGTCAGGTGTATAGCGGGCAGGATATATAATGGGTGGGTGTGTATACTGGGCAGAGGTGTATAATGGACAGGTTGTATAACGGGCAGAGGTGTGTAACTGGTGAGTGTATAATGGGCAGAGGTGTATAATGGTTAGAGGTGTATAATGGCAGGATGTATAATGGGCGGGTGTATAATGGTCGCATGTGTAACGGGTGCGGTGTATAACAGGCGTGTGTATAACGGGCATGATTATATAATGGGCGGTTGTATAACGGACGGGGTGTAAAACAGGTGGGGTGTAAAACAGGCGGAGGTATATAATGGACGGGATGTGTAACAGACGGGTGTATAACGGCGGGGTGTATAAAGGGCAGGCGTACAACAGTCGGGTGTCTCACAGGCGGGTGTATAACGGATGGGATGTAAAGTGTGCAGAGGTGCATAACAGGTTGATGTTTAACGGGCGGGGTGCCAGACACGAGACTCCCAAAGCAAGTGCTCTACTCGGAACTCGTCCAACCAAAGCATCCCCAAAGATGGGCAGTGGAAACGTTACAAGGACACCCTCAAAGTCTCCCTGATAAAGTGCGGCATCCCCACTGACACTCGGGAGTCCCTGGCCATAGACCGCCCTAAGTGGAGGAAGTTCATCCAGGAGTGCGCTGAGCTCCTCGAGTATCGTCGTCGAGAGCCTGCAGAAATCAAGCGCAGGCAGTGGAAGGAGTGTGCGGCAAACCAGGCTCGCTGCCCACCCTTTCCCTCAATGACTATCTATCCCACCTGTGACTGAGACTGTGGTTGTCGTATTGGACTGTACAGCCACCTAAGAACTCATGCTAAGAGTGGAAGAAAGTCTTCGTCGATTCCGAGGGACTGCCTATGATGATGATGATATGATAACGGGGGAATGTATAATGGACATGTGTATAATTGGCCTAGTGTATAACCGGCAGTGTGTATAATGGGCAGGTGTATAATGGGCGTGGTGTATATAATGGGCAGGCGTATAATGGGTGGGGTGTTTAATGGGCAGGTGTACAATGGGCGGGTGTATAATAGGTGAGGTGTATAACGAGTGGGTGTATAATGGGCAGTGAGTATAATGGGTAAAGGTGTATAACTGGTGGGTGTATAATGGGTAGAGGTATATAATGCGCAAGGTGTATTCCGGGCGGGTGTATACTGGGTGGGTGTATAACGGGCGGGTGCATAACGGGCAGACGTGTATAATGTGTGGGTATGTAACAGACAGGTGATTATATAACAGACAGGTGCATAATAGTCAGATGTGTAATCGGTGTGGTGTATAATGAGTGGGGGTGTATAACGGGCAGGTGTATAACGGGCGGGTGTAAAATGGGCGGGGTGTAACAGGCGGGTCTAAATGGGCGAGTGTATACTGGGCAGGATATATAATTGGCAGAGTGTATAATGAGCGGGTTATATAATGGGCGGGAGTATAATGGGCGGGTTGTATAATGGCGGGTGTATGATGGGCGGGTTATATAACAGGCGGGATCTATATCGGGCGGGGTGTATAATAGACAGAGGTGTATAATGGGTGGGGTCTATAATGGGCGGTGTGTATAACGGGCACGGTGTTTAAGGGGCAGGGTGTATAATGAACAGGGTGTATAAAGGGTGGGGTGTATAACAGGCGGGTGTATAATGGGGGTGTATAACGGTTGTGCATATATCGGGCAAGTATATAATGGTCAGATCTGTAATGGGCAGGTGTATAATGGTCAGGGTATGTAACAGGCGGGGTATGTAACAGGTGGGGTGTATAAAGAGTGGGTGTGTAACAGATGGCTGTATAACAGATGTGTTTATAAGAGGTGGTTATATAATGGGCATTGTATAGCAGGTGGGCTTATAACGGATGGGTATATAATGGGCAGGGTGTATAAAGGGTGGGTGTATAATGGATTAGTGTATAATGGTTAGTGTATAATGGGTGGGTGTGTAACGAGTGGGTTGTATAAGGAGCAGTGTGTATTACGGATGGGTGTATAACGGGTGAGGTTTCAAACCAGTGGGGTGTATAATGGGTATGTGTATGACGAGCGGTGTATGACATGCAGGTATATAACAGACAGAGTTGGTATGACGGGTGGGTGTATAATGGGCGTGAGTATTATGGGTGGGTATGTAACGGGTGGATGTGTAAACTGGGCGGGCTTAGAATCGGTGTGTGTATAACAGGTGGGAGCAAAACAGGCGGGTGTATAATGGTCGGGTGTGTAACGGGCATGTGTATAATGGTCATGTGTATAATGTGCGGGGATATAATGGTCCGTGCATAACGGGTGGGTGTACAAAGGCAGCTTTATAACAGATGGGTGTGTAATAGGCATGTGTATAATGCATGTGTGTATAAAGGGCCTGTGTAAAATGGGCGGGGTGTTTAACGGGCGATATATATGATGAGCGGGGTGTATAACGGATGGGTGTATAATGAGCGGATGTATAATGGGTAGCTGTATAACGGGCTGGTGTATAACGGATGGGTGTATAACAGGTGGGACATATAATGGGTGGCGTATAACTAGCGGAACGTATAATGGCCAGTTATATAACGGGCAGGTTGTATAATAGGCAAGGTGTATAATGGGCGGATGTATAATGGACAGGGTGTATAATGGGTGGGACTATAATGGACGGGTTGCATAAAGGTTGGGATCTATAACGGGTGGACTATATATTGGACAGAGGTGTATAATGGATGGGGTCTATAACGAGTGATGTGTATAACGGGTGGCTGTATAATGGGCGGGGTATTTAATGGCCGGTGTGTATAACAAACAGCGTGTATAACTAGTGGTGGGTGCATAACGGGCGGGTGTATAATGGTCAGGTGTATAATGGGTGGAAGTATAATGGGCGGGTGTATAACAGGTGTGCATATAACGGTCGGTTGTATAATGGGTGGGAGTATAATGGGCGGGTGTATAAAGGGCATGTATATAACGCGCGGATGTATAAGGGATGGGTGTAAAACAGGCGGGTGTATACGGGTAAGTGCATAACGGGTGGGGTGTATAACGGGTGTGTGTGTAACAGGCGGGTATATAATGGGCGGCTGTGTAATGGCCGGGGTGTATAAGGGATGGGTGTATAATGGGCATGTTTATATGTATGGGTGTATAATGGGTGGGTATATAACGGATGGGTGTATAATGGGCATGTTTATAACAGATGGGTGTATAATGGATGGGTGCATAACGGTTGGGTATATAACAGGTGTGTTTATAAGAGGTGGGTGTATAATGGGCATGTGTATAGCAGGCGGGTTTATAATGAATGGGTATATAATGGGCAGGGTGTATAAAGGGTGGGTGTATAATGGATGGATGTATAATGGTTAGGTGTATAATGGGCGGGTGAGTAACGAGCGGGTTGTATAAGCGTATAAGTGGTGCGTTGTATAAGGGAGTGTGTATAACGTGTGGGGTGTATCACAAGCAGTGTATATTATGGGTTGGTGCAAAACGAGTGAGGTTTGTAGCCAGCACGGTGTATAATGGGCATGTGTATGACGAGCGGGTGTATAACAGACAGAGTGTGAATGACAGGCAGGTATAACGGGCGTGTGTATGATGGGTGGGTGTGTAACTGGTGGATGTGTAAATTGGGCGGGCTTAGAATGGGAGGGTGTATAACAGGTGGGAGTAAAACAGGCGGGTGTATAATGGTCGGGTGTGTAACGGGCATGTGTATAACGGTATGTATATAATGTGCGGGGATATAATGGTCCGGTGCATAACAGGTGGGTGTACAAAGGCAGCTTTATAACAGATGGGTGTGCAATAGGCATGTGTATAATGTGTGTGTGTATAAAGGGCCTGTGTATAATGGGTGGTGTGTATGATGGGCAGAGTGTATAATGGGCATGTGTCTAACTGGCAGGTGCATAAAGGGCATGTGTCTAACAGGCAGGTATATAAAGGGCGGTGTTTATAAGATGCAGGGTGTATAACAGGCGGGTGTATAATGGGCGGTTGTATAACAGGCGGGGTTTATAAGATGCGAGGTGTATAATGGGAAGGTGTATAACTGGCGTTTGTACAACAGGCGGGTTTACAAATGGCAAGTTTATAATGGATGTGTGTGTAATAGGCATCAGCATAATGGATGGGTGTATAACAGGCTGGTGTATAATGAACATGTGTATAATGGACATGTGTATAATGAGTGGCTGTATAACAGACGTGTGTATAAAGGGCAAGGTGCATAATGGGCGAGTATATAATGGGCGGACGGTGTATAATATGGAAAGATGTGTACCAGGCGGAGTGTATAATGAGTGGGTGTATAACGGGCGGCGTGTATAATGGGCGGGGTGTATAACAGGCGTGTGTACAACGGGTGGGTGTATAACGGGTGTGTGTGTAACGAGCGGGTTGTATAAGGGTATAAGTGGCGTGTTGTATAAGGGAGTGTGTATAACGTGCAGGGTATATAACGGGCAGTGTGTATAACAGGTGGGTGTATAACAGTTGTATATGATGGGTGGGTGTGTAATAGGTGGATGTGCAGCGGGTGGGTGTATAACGAGCGGGTGTATAAAAGTTGTATGTATAACAGGCATGTGTATAATGGGCAGGTGTATAACGGATGTGTATATAAACGGTGGGTGTCTAATGGGCGGGTGTGTAATGGGTGTGTGTATAATGTGCGGGTATATAACGGTCCGGTGTATAACGGCCAGGTGTACAAATGGCAGGTTTATAACAGATGGGTGTGTAATGGGCATGTGTATAATGGGTGTTTGTATAAAGAGCCAGTTTATAATGGGCGGGGTGTATAACATAGAAACATAGAAACATAGAAAATAGGTGCAGGAGTAGGCCATTCGGCCCTTCTAGCCTGCACCGCCATTGAATGAGTTCATGGCTGAACATGCAACTTCAGTACCCCATTCCTGCTTTCTCGCCATACCCCTTGATTCCCCCTAGTAGTAAGGACTTCATCTAACTCCTTTTTGAATATATTTAGTGAATTGGCCTCAACAACTTTCTGTGGTAGAGAATTCCACAGGTTCACCACTCTCTGGGTGAAGAAGTTTCTCCTCATCTCGGTCCTAAATGGCTTACCCCTTATAACGAGTGAGTGTATAACGGGCGGGCAAGTATATAATGGGGGGTGCATATGATGGGCGGGGTGCATAACGGGCATGTGTTTAATGGGCAGATGTATAAAGGACGGGGTTTATAACAAGCAGGTGCTTATAAGATGCGGGATGTATAACAGATGGGTGTCTAATGGGCAGGCGCATAATGAGTGGGCTTTATAAGATGCGGGTTGTATAACGGGTAGGAGTATAACAGGCGGTTGTACAATGGACGGGTGTACAAATAACAGGTTTATAGGATGGGTGTATACTGGGCATATGCATAATGGGTGGGTGTATAACAGGCATGTGTATAATGAGTGGGTGCATAATGGGTGATTGTATAATGGGCATGTGTATTACGAGTAGGTGTACAACGAGTGGGTGTATAATGGGCGTGTGTATAATGGACGAGGTGCATAATCGGTGAAGTGTATAACGGGCGGGTGAGGTATATAACGGAAAGGTGTATACCGGGTGGAGTGTATTATGGGAGATGTGTATAATGGGTGTTTGTATAACGGGCGAGTTATATAACGGGAGGGTGTGTATAATGGGTGGTGTGTATAAAGGGCGTGTTTATAACGAGCGGGGTGTATAATGGGAAGGTTTATAATGGGCGATCTGTATAACAGAAGAGGTGTATAACGAGCAATTTGAAAAGCAGGCGATGTGTATAACAGGCAGGTGTATAATGGGCGAGGTGATAACGGGCGTCACTTATTACGGGCGAGTGTAATTGAGCATGTGTCTAACGGTGGGAGTATAACAAGCGGATGTATAATCGGTGGGTGTATAATAGGCGTCTGAATAAAGGGTGGGTGTAGAACTGGCAGGGTGTAAAAAGGGCGGGTTGTATAACGGGCTTGTGTATAACGGGCGAGTGTATAAAGGGAGGGTGTATAACAGGCGGGTGTATAATGGGAGGGTGTATAACGGGCAGGTGTATAATGGGAGGGTGTATAACAGGCGTGTGTATAAAGGGAGAGTGTATAACGGGCGGGTGTATAATGGGAGGGTGTATAATAGGAGGATGTATAACGGGCAGGTGTATAATGGGAGGGTGTATAACAGAAGTGTGTATAACGGGCGGGTTTATAATGGGAGGGTGTATATCAGACGTGTGTATAACGGGCGGGTTTATAATGGGAGGGTGTATAACGGGCAATCCTAATACCGGGGAGGGGTGTATTATGCGAGAGCTGTAACCTAGGAGGGGTGTATAACGGGCGGCCGATCCCCTTTCGTCGGTTTTCCGCCTATACTGAAGTTGAATTTTTTCCGCTTCTCATCTTTTTAAAGTGTACATGCTTCCGTTGGAATATCCTGGGTTTTGTGCTGATCGTTCCCCATTCTATTTGAACCTTAAAATCTCTCATAATATGACTGCTCGCCCTGAGGTAGTCACCCAATTTTAACATCACCCTGGGGTCCCGCAATGCTGCTCTCCCTGTCAGCCTGCAGCACTCTGCTTGGAGAAGGTGTCCCGCACACATTCTCGCAAATCCGTTCCCATTTTCGTTTTGATTCATTCCCTGTCCCAATCAATGAGCTGGGTGATTAAAATCTCCTCGAACAAGATGTTTTGTTATTCCTGCTCCGCTCCCTGTTCAGTCTGCAAATTTTCTCTTCCAGTTCGATCTCACAATTCGGGAATCCGTCGAACAACCGCACTCACATAATCCTTTTAATCTTTGATCTCTCACCATATCGATACTGCCTCAACCTTGTTTGTGTGTGTATGTGTGCGTGTGTATCAGTCCTCTCTACAGCAGGAATGCCCTCCCTAACCAATATTCCACAGGATATTAGAACTGGATATGTGTTATTTCCACTTCTGCCCGGTTTGCAGTCAAGTTTATGTTGGTGTTTATAAATCTGTACCTTCATTTGGCATAATTGCTTCTAACTTCCATAATTTGCTGCCCACACTCTCAGCATTGCGATTTTTCTTTTGCTCCAGTTTAAAGCTATCCTTTCTCCTGCAGTTTTTTGTTTGTCCATACTAACACATCGTTCCTATATCTCAGTCTTTTCAACACAGACTGGGAATCAAAGCTTCGGTTGTACGCTGTTTGGAAAGTGAGCTATCATGGCAGCTTAACATGTATTCGCACTGAATGGATAGAGAGATTACTTATCACCAGTAGGGGCCAGAACAGTGCCTAATCTACTTCTAGACATCATTCATTTATTAACAACCCAAGAGATTAGGGGACAGATTCTCCTGCTTTTGTACCGAGGTGTATGGATGGTCTGAGCACAGCAATGAGGAAAATCAGTTGGCCATATAATTTACTGTCTGATAACTTTAATGTATAGCAATTTAAACAATGTAAGCTGAAGGTTACAATTCTGAAAGAGGTGCAGGAACAGAGACCTGTGAGAGAATACATGCACAAATTGTTGAAGGTGGCAGGGCAGGTTGCCTGTGCAATATCCTTCATGTTTCACGAGTGCAAGATGTCCAAGCCCTGATGTAATTGGCATCACGGAGACATGGCTCCAGAGTGACCAAGGCTGGGAACGCAACATCCAGGGATATTCAACATTTAGGAAGGATAGACAAAAAGGAAAAGGAGGTGGGGTGGCGTTGCTGGTTAAAGAGGAAATTAATGCAATATTAAGGAAGGATATTAGCTTGGATGATTTGGAATATGTATGGGTGGAGCTACGGAATACCAAGGGGCAGAAAACGCTAGTGGGAGTTGTGTACAGACCACCAAACAGTAGTAGTGAGGTTGGAGACAGCAGCAAACAAGAAATTAAGAATGCGTGCAATAAAGGTACAGCAGTTATCATGGGCAACTTTAATCTACATATTGATTGGGCTAACCAAACTGGTAGCAATGCGGTGCAGGAAGATTTCCTGCAGTGTATTATGGATGGTTTTCTAGGCCAATATGTCGAGGAACCAACTAGAGGGCTGGCCATCCTAGACTGGGTGATGTGTAATGAGAAAGGACTAATTAACAATCTTGTTGCACGAGGTCCCTTGGGGAGGAGTGACCATAATATGATAGAATTCTTTATTAAGATGGAGAGTGACACAGTTAATTCAAAGACTAAGGTCCTGAACTTAAGGAAAGGTAACTTCGATGGTATGAAACGTGAATTGGCTAGAATAGACTGGCGAGTGATACTTAAAGGGTTAACGGTGGATAGGCAATCGCAAACATTTAAAGATCACATGGATGAACTTCAACAATTGTACATCCCTGTCTGGAGTAAAAATAAAATGGGGAAGGTGGCAAACAAGGGAAATTAAGGATAGTGTTAAATCCGAGGAAGAGGCATATAAATTGGCCAGAAAAAGCAGCGAACCTGAGGACTGGGAGAATTTTGTAATACAGCAGAGGAGGACAAAGGGTTTAATTAGTAGGGTGAAGTAGAGTATGAGAGGAAGCTTGCTGGGAACATAAAAACTGACTGCAAAAGCTTCTATAGATATATGAACAAAAAAATTAGTGAAAACAAACGTAGGTCCCTTGCGGTCAGATTCAGATGACTTTATAATGGGGAACAAAGAAATGGCGGACTTTTTAAACAAATACTTTGGTTCTGTTTTCACGAAGGAAGACACAAATAACCTTCCAGAAATACTAGGGGACTGAGGGTCTAGTGAGAAGGTGGAACTGAAGGAAATCCTTATTAGGCAGGAAATTGTGTTAGGGAAATTGATGGGATTGAAGGCCGATAATTCACTGGGGCCTGATAGTCTGCCTCCCAGAGTACTTAAGGAAGTAACCCTAGAAATAGTGGATGCATTGGTGATCATTTTCCAACAGTTTATCCAGTCTGGATTGGCTCCTATGGAATGGAGGGTAACTAATGTAACACCACTTTTTAAGAAAGGAGGGAGAGAGAAAGCGGGTAATTATAGACTGGTTAGCCTGATGACATCAGTAGTGGGGAAAATGTTGGAATGAATTATTAAAGATGAAATAGCAGCACATTTGGAAAGCAGTGAGGGATCGGTCCAAGTCAGCATGGATTTATGAAAGGGAAATCCTGCTTGACAAACCTAGAATTTTTTGAGGATGTAACTAGTAGAGTGGACAAGGGAGAACCAGTGGATGTGGTGTATTTTGACTTTCAAAAGGCTTTTGACAAGGTCTCACACAAGAGGTTGGTGTGCTAAATTAAAGCACATGGTATTTGGGGTAATGTACTGATGTGGATAGAGAATTGGTTGGCAGACGGGAAACAGAGAGTCAGGTTAAACGGGTCCTTTTCAGAATGGCAGGCAGTGACTAGTGCGGTGCCACAGGGCTCAGTGCTGGGCCCCCAGCTATTTACAATATACATTAATGATTTGGATGAGGGAATTGAGTGTATTATCTTCAAGTTTGGAGATGACAATAAGCTGGGTGGTGGTGTGAGCTGTGAGGAGGACTCTAAAAGGCTGCAGGGTGACTTGGGCAGGTTAGTTGAGTGGGCAAACGCATAGCAGATGCAGTATAATGTGGATAAATGTGAGGTTGTCCACTTTGGTGGCAAAAACACGAAAGCAGAATATTATCTGAATGGTGGCCAATTAGGAAAAAGGGAGGTGCAATGAGACCTGGGTGTCATGGTACACCAGTCATTGAAAGTTGGTATGCAGGTACAGCAGGTGGTGAAGAAGGCAAATGGTATGTTGGCCTTCATAGCGAGAGGATTTGAATATAGGAGCAGGGAGGTCTTACTGCAGTTGTACAGGGCCTTAGTGAGGCCTCACCTGGAATATTGTTTACAGTTTTGGTCTCCTAATCTGAGGAAGGACGTTCTTGCTATTGAGGGAGTGCAGTGAAGGTTCACCAGACTGATTCCCGGGATGGCAAGACTGACATATGAGGAGAGACTGGATTGACTGGGCCTGTATTCACTGGAGTTTAGAAGGATGAGAGGGGATCTCATAGAAACATATCAAATTCTAACGGGATTGGACAGGTTAGATGCAGGTAGAATGTTCCCGATGTTGGGGAAGTCCAGAACCAGGGGACATAGTCTAAGGATAAGGGGTAAGCCATTTAGGACTGAGATGAGGAGAAACTTCTTCACTCAGAGAGTTGTTAACCTGTGGAATTCCCTACCGCAGAGAGTTGTTGATGCCAGTTCATTGGATATATTCAAGAGGGAGTTAGATATGGCCCTTACGGCTAAAGGGATCAAGGGATATGGGAGAGAAAGCAGGAAAGGGGTACTGAGGGAGTGATCAGCCATTATCTTATTGCAGGCTCGAAGGGCCGAATGGTCTACTCCTGCACCTATTTTCTATGTTTCTATGTTTCTGTGTTTTATCTCACCCTATCAGCATGCCATTTCTCCCTCATATGTTTATCTAGCTTCCCCTGAAATGTATCCATGTTATTCTCCTCCTTTTTGTAGTGAGCTCCACATTCTATCCATTCTCTGGATAAAGATGTTTCCCCTGATTTTCCTATTGGATGTCTAGCTTATATTTATGGCTCCTACGTAGACCAATTGCTGCAATTGCTTTCCTTACCTAACACCATTGTGGGAGCACCATCACCACAAGGACTACAGCAGTGCAACTCGAAGACCCTCACTCCCAACACCATCTTCCCCAGGGGAAATAGGGGTGGGCAACCAATGTGGGCTTTCCAGAAAACAAAACAAGAGTGACCCCAAACTATTGCCACGGCTGTGATCAACACACCAATTGCAGACGAAGAATGCTGCCAGGAATCTGATGTTTTGAACGATGGAGTAATTCACTACGCAGTGCCTCCGGAGGATCAAATTTATCATGTTTCTGCGCAGACTGTGGCTGAAAAATGCAAACTATGAATGTATGTTTTCCATTTAATCCTCCTAAGTGGAGAGCAAAAAAACCCAGTACTAACTCTTACTGGAAATTTAGCTGTGCAACCTGAATTAAACTTGGCACCTAACCCATGGACAGATTTTTGAATGAAAGGGAGTTAAGGGTTATGGGGAGCGGCAGGGAAGTGGAATTGAGGCCAAGATCAGATCAGCCTTGATTTTATTGGATGACAGAGCAGGCTGGAGGAGCCAAATGGCCCACTCATGCTCCTATTTCTTATGTTCTTATAGGCATTTTATTTTTATTGCGTAATTTTAAAAATTATATATTAGAACACACATTTCCTGTATTTCAAGGGATCAAGGGATATGGGAGAGAAAGAAGGAAACGGGTACTGAGGTGAATGATCAGCCATGATCTTATTGAATGGAGGTGCAGGCTCAAAGGGCCGAATGGCTTACTCCTGCACCTATTTTCTATGTTTCTATGTTTCTATGTTTCCAATTTGTGAGCGTGTTTGGCGCTGTAATGGCAGCATGCAGGTCGCCTTGCAAAATAGACTTGCCAATAACTTGCTTGCGCAGCATCATTGGTCCTTGCCTTTAAGTGAGAGAAGCAGCTTCTCATGCATTTACCAACGCGCTTGAGTTAGCGTTAGATTTAGTGCCCCACTTCCCTCTTAGAGCGCTAAAACTGAATATCGTTGGAGGAGTGAATGATTATTGCCTGTTGCTACTTTTTCAATTTTTCAAAATTCAAAAGGAAGTTATGATGAATGTTTATAAAACAATGGTTCGGCCCCAACTGGAGCATTGTGTCCAATTCTGGGCACCGCACTTTAGGAAGGATGTGAAGGCCTTAGAGAGATGCAAAAATGATTTACAAGAATGGTTCCAGGGATGAGGGACTTCAGTTATGTGGATAGACTGGAGAAGCTGGGTTTGTTCTCTTAGAGCAGAGAAGGTTGAGAGGAGATTTGATAGAGGTGTTCAAAATCATGACGCATCTTGACAGAGTAGATAGAAAGAAACTGTTCCCTTGGTAGAAGGGTCGAGAACCAGAGGACACAGATTTAAAGTGATTGGCAGAAGAACCAAAGGCGACAAAAGGGAAAACTTTTTTACGCAGCGAGTGGTTAGGATCTGGGATGCACTGCCTGAGAGGGTGGTGGAGGCAAATTCAATTGTGGCTTTCAAAAGGGAATTGGACAAATTCCCAAAGGAAAAAAAAAATGCAGGTCTACGTGGAAGGAGCGAGGGAGTGGGACCAGCTGAATTACTCTTGCAGGGAGCCGGCATGGGCTTGACAGGCTGAATGGCCTCCTTCTGTGCTGTAAGCATTCTATGGCTCTGTTGTTCCCTACAAGTGTGTGATCCTCTCTGACTGATTCTTTTCTACTCACTGCATAGAATGATGCATCGCAGATGGAGGCCATTTGGCCCATCATGCCTGTGCCGGTTCTTTGAAAGAGTTACTAATTAGTGCCACTTCTTTGCTCTTTCCTCGTAGCTCTGCAAATATTTTTGTTTTCAAGTATATATCCAATTCCGTTTTGAAGGTTGCAATTGAATCTGCTTCCACCACACTTTCAGGCTGTGCATTCCAGATCATAACCACTCACTGCATAAAAATAATTCTCCTAATCTCCCCTCTGGTTTTTGTCTTATACCAGCACCAATAAACCCAGGTGCTGGAAAGAGAGACCTTTTCCTGCATGTATTATAGCAATTCATTCAATACAAAGATAACATTATTTCATGTTATTCGACCAACATAATCCAGTTACGCTGCATACTGTTTGCATTGACGTAAAATTGGGATCTGGGCAATTTCTCTATCGCTGCTCGCTAAAATTGACTTCAAATCACCTCCTAAATAAGTGGCTTGCCTCCTTATTTTCGGGACAGCTCAATGCCTCATCGCATTGAAATGACTCAAAACGCTGGGCTGGGTTTTTCTATGAGTGGCGAATGAATGGAGCCCGCCATTCATTAGTTCTGTACTTGCCCAGTGACATTCCATTTGCACGATTCTTCAATCTAATTGTTTGAGGAGATACACAGTCCTGGATGCATTGCAGAAGGCACTGTGCTGTTTGGATCCTTGCCACTGGACCAAGACCTAGCTCTGTCAAGCCCGTGTGGTGGCTGGTGTGCAACAGCCACCACATGTTAAAAAATCCATCCTTCAGGATGTAGTTCCGGATCTGGAATATTAGATCCTTCATTGAAACAGCTGTGAACTCATCCTTTTTTGGCGTGGAAGCAAGTCATCCTCGCTTCGAGAGACTGCCTATGATGATGATGATGCACGACAAGATGCTGCCAGCAGGACATCCAAACAGCACAGCACCCTCTGCAATGCATCCATCCAGGACTGTGTATCTCCTCAAACAATTAGATTGAAGAATCATTAATGAGAAGTGCAGAATCTGAACCAGGAAGTGTAAGTTAGAATATTGAATTCTAACTGGATTAGACAGGTTAGATGCTGGAAGAATGTTCCCGATGTTGGGAAGTCCAGAGCCAGCGGTCACAGTCTAAGGATAAGGGGTAAGCCATATAGGACTGAGATGAGGAGAAACTTTTTCACCCAGAGAATTGTGAACCTATGGAATTCTCTACCACAGAAAGTTGTTGAGTCCAGTTCATTGGATATATTCAAAAGGGAGTTAGATGTGGCCTTTATGGCTAAAGGGATCAGGGGGTATGGAAAGAAAGCAGGAATGGGGTACTGAAGTTGCATGATCAGCCATGATCATATTGAATGGTGGTGCAGGCTCGAAGGGCTGAATGGCCTACTCCTGCACCTATTTTCTATGTTTCTATGTTTCTATGTTTCTAGACAGAAATATATATTTTAATATATTTTTAAATCTATAAGAGTAGTTAAGAGCTGAAGGAATGAGACTCTACACTTGTTAAAGTAACTTTTCAGTGCCAGAGAGATTGTTTGGCAGTAATTAAGACTTACCTTGCCATTAAAAAAGTGTACTTAGACTGAAATGGACAAGCCCTAACTTTCTCTGGAGTGTTTAGTCCATATCTACAATGTAAGTATAGGAACTTTACATTGTTCAATATATTCGAGTGGGGAGCCAGACAGTGAGATGCCATTTTCGGGACGTTTACGCAGCGTCTCGAGCAGCAACTCCATCATTTTCAGGTATACCTGCACCTCTGCGCTCAGGGGGAGGTTATGCATAAATAACGGTACATGCTGATTGCCTGGAAGCAAAATACAGCCCAAAGAAGTCAGGCTGAAGTTCAGTGACTATTGGTACCGAACAGGGAATGGAAATGTTTCGAATTATTTTTTTTTTCATTACAATTTTAGTCAAAGGAGCAGCAGAACATAACTGCATGGTTCCAGACTGTGAAGCCCCCTTGTGGATTTTGAGAGTCTGCATTCAGAAGGCTGTGTAAAATTTATGTGACACCAACCACTTTGCAGCATGGTGCGTATAGGAGGAACATCATCGATCTAAACTGACAGAAGTAACTAAAATACAAATTAAATATTGAATTTGATGGACAGGTGTGGGATGCCTGCTGCAGTGCTGTCAACACTCATTTTCTCAGAGGTGATAAAGATGCTACCGTACAAAATTGACGGGCAGGGAAAGACTAGTTGGTCCATCAAGCCAGCACATGCTGGCCAGAACATCATTGAATAAATAATTCCTCCCTCCTGTCCACCCCTAATCTGCACCGCAGAAAAAACGAAAAAGAAAGAATTGCATTCACCACCTCAGGATTTCCTGCACTTGCAGCCAATGAAGTGCTTTTTGAAGTGTAGTAATGTAGGACACATGGCAACCTATTGTGCACAGCAAACTCTCACAAACATCATCATCATAGGCAGTCCCTCGAATTCAAGGAAGATTTGCTTCCACTCTAAAAGTGAGTTCTCAGGTGGCTGTACAGTCCAATATGGGAATTACAGTCTCTGTCACAGGTGGGGCAGACAGTGGTTGAAGGAAAGGCTGGGTGGGGAGTCTGGTTTGCCACACACTCCTTCCGCTGTTTGCGTTTGGTTTCTGCATGCTCTCGGCAACAAGACTCACGGTGCTCAGCGCCCTCCCAGATTCTCTTCATCCACTTTGGGTGGTCTTTGGCCAGGGATTCCCAGGTGCCGGTGGGGATGTTGCACTTTATCAAGGAGGCTTTGAGCAATGTGATAAATATTAGATAATCTGTTTTAGCACTGTTGATTGAGGGATCAATATTTTCTAGGACACCGGGAATAACTACCCTGTTCTTTCTTGAAATAGTGGCCATTGGATCTTTTGCATCCACCTGAGAGCAGATGGGGGCCTCGGTTTAACGTCTCATCTGAAAGACGGCACCTCCAACAGTGCAGCACGCCCTCAGTACTGCACTGGAGCATCAGTCTAGATTTTTGTACTCAAGTCTCTGGAGTGGGATTTGAAGCCACAGCTATGCAATCTCATGGGAGAGGCAGGAAAAGCAAATAAAAACCCAGGGCCAATAAGGGATAAAAGACCTTCTCTATGAGGCGATCTCTGCCCCAGTCAGGAACACCAGATCCCTCTGGAAGGCAGAGAGTCAGCACCCACTGCATCAACCGACAGCACATTCCAGAGACTAGTCTAGTCTATCCCTACTCTTACACTGACTAAACCATCTGTATTGTTTCTCTTTATGCCTGGTTCTGCACCAACTACAGCACCTGAGAGGGGAAGGGTCACTCTGCTCCTGATTTCGAGCAGGTCATTACAAGGAGCATTGATGGAAACATGAGTCTCCCAATCCATGTTGAGCAGTCAGTCAGTCTGTTTGTTCTTTAGGTCACCAAAGCTGGAGCACAATTCAACCTCGAAGAGTATCCAACCCTTCACTCGTGAGCAAGGGGTCCAGCGATTATGGAGGTCAAGGGTACAGATCCACATTCTGACATTCAGCGACTCCTCTATTTAAAAATTCTCACCCTTGTTTTCAAATCCCTCCACGCCCTCACCCCTCCCTATCTCTGTAACCTCTTGAAGACCTACAACCGTATTAGATCCCTGCGCTCCTCTCATTCTGAGCTCTTGCGCACCCCCGATTTACATTGCTCCAGCATTGGAGGCTGTGCCTTCAGCTGCCAAAACCCTAAGCTCTGAAATCCCTTCGCTAAACTTCTCTACCTCTATGCATCTCTCTTCTTTAAGTCTCTCCTGAAATCCTACCTCATTGACCAAGCTTTTGGTCACCTGTCCTGACGGCTCAGTGTCAAGTTTTTTCTGATAATGGTCCAGTAAAGGGCCCCAGGATGTTTTACTACGTTAAAGGTGCTATATAAATGCAAGTTGTTGTTGATGCTTTGTGTGAGATCTTGGATGCACCTCGATGCTTCCTCATAGATGACTGGCACAATGCAAGTCATTTATAATCAATTCCTAGTTGTCACAGGAAAGGCTGACCTTCAACATGATTTATTTTTCCTCCAATTTTCTCTCCCAAAGTTCTCACCAAGCTACAGTGTTTTAGTGATGTTGATTGAGGGATAAATATTGACCAGGATATTGGGGAGAACTCCCCTGCTCTTCTTCGAATAGTGGCCGTGGGATCTTATACGGCCACCTGAGAGGGAAGAAGAGGCCTGGGCTTAACATGTCATCTCAAAAGATGATGTCAGCCGTAAATGGAGTTGCACTGAAGATGCAAGGGGTTATAAAGGGAGTGGTGAGGACATTGCTGTTTACAATATGGATGGATAGCTTGGAGTTGGGCATGGAAATGAAGCTGTCTACCTGAGCAGGAGTTTCAGGGTTTATAGCTATGTTCCTTATAAAACAGCAAGAATTCTTACCATGATCAGTGTCATACGGGGGCGGGGGCAGTGGGGGAGATGGATGGGGGTATTTGGGAGAGGGGTGGTGGTGGGGTTCTATTAATGATGCACAGGAAGGCTCTAATTGCAATTAAGAAATGTAAATATGCTTGCAAATTATCCAATACTGTGAAGGACTATGCTTTGCAACGTGAAAGGTGTATATTTCCTTTTTTTGAGGGTGGGAAATTAACATTGACTTACACAATTTATTATATTTTTCAACAAAATTTATGCGCCACTAGGTTTAAAATACTCAATTTTTCCTTTGTTACGCGAAGTCTTTTCAATCGCAAGAATTACCTTTTTGGCTCTGACCATTCTAGTTGCATAACTGTTATGTAACTCGCAATGGCTCGATGCATTGTTAGATGATTTCAGGACATTTTAACCAAACAGCTTTTGATGCATTTGCATCTTCTATCAACCATTATATGGAAAGATGATCTGTTAACAATAAGGCACTCTGCCTGTAGCACCCCTCCAAACAAACAATTAGTGGTGTGCGAGATAATATTTGTTTTGGCACTGCTAAGTAATTAGAACTGCTAAATACTTGAATCACAGCCACAAAAACCCTGTTCACACTGTGACTTGATTATGTCTTTGCAATATGGAGAGGAAAGCAGGGAATTTTATATTACAACATAAACGAGGAGCGAAATGGTGTTCTAAAATGTTTAAGGAGCATGTTATCATCGAAATTGCTGCAGTAAATGGAAATAGTTCAGTGTGTGGAGGATTCTCATCTGAAAGTAAAATTGCCCATCGTTTTGGAGTGGGAAATTAAGTTCAGACTAAAAACAAACACATCGAATTTTACACTACAGTCTTTGTCATAAGCGCCATTTCCATATCTGCCTTCTTTAATTAGAAAACTTTGCATTTAACACTTGCAAAAAAAAATTAAATAGCACTTTGTCACATCTCCCAGAAAGATCTTAAGGCACTTCATGTGCAGTGGGTTACAGTTTTAGGCAAATACAAGAGTCGTTTTACACTCAGAAAGATCCCATGAACAGTAATGAGATGAATGACTAGTCAATCTGTTTCTGGTGGTGCTGTTGAGGAAAGGATGTGAACCAGGACAGCGGGAGAGATTCGTGCTTTTCCTTCAATGTCCTGGGATCTATAAGGGCCACCTGATATATAGATGGATGAGAACTTAGTTCAACACTTCATTCGAAGGGTGGTACCTCTGCCAGTGTAGCACTCCCTTAGTACAACACGCAATCAGCCTAGATCACATTTCTCAAATCCTCGAGTGAGGCTTAACTCCACATCCTCTAATTTTGGCTTCTTGCATATCCCGATTTCCATCATCCCTCCATTGGCGGCTATGCCTTTAGCTACTTAGGCTCTAAGCTTTGGAATTCCCTCCTAAATCCTCTATGCCTCTTTACCTCTTTCTCCTGCTTCATGACATTCCTTAAAACCTACCTCCCCATCTTAATATTGTGGCTCAGTGGGTAGCACTCTTGTCTCTGAGGCAGAAGGTTGTGGGTTCATAATCCCACTCCAGGGACTTGAGCACAAAAATCTAGGCTGACATTCCAGTGCAGTGCTGAGGGAGTGCATTGTTGGAGGTGCTGTCTTTCAGATGAGACGTTAAACCACAGTCCTGTCTGCTTTCTCAAGTGGATGTAAAAGATCCCATGGCACTATTTTGAAGACGAGCAGGGGAGTTATCCCCAGTGTCCTGGTAAATATTTATTCCTCAATCAACATAACAAAAACAGATTATCTGGTCATTATCACATTGCTGTTTGTTGGAGCTTGCTGTGTGCAAATTGGCTTCCGTTACATTACAACAGTGGCTACATTTCAAAAGTACATTATAACAGTGACTACACTCCAAAAGTATTTCATTGCCTGTAAAGCACTTTGTGACATCTGATGGTCATGAAAGGCGCTAAATAAATCCAAGTCTTTCTTTATATAGCTCAGTGTCAAATTTTGTTTGATAACACTCCTGTGAAGTGCCTTTTGGGACATTTTACTACACTAAAGGTGTTATATAAATGCAAGTTGTTATTGTTGTAACTCAGAGAGAGGAGTGCAGTCAAAGTGTATTCTTGCAAACTAGCTCCTTCTCTTCCTCTAGCTCAAGCTGAGGTCCAGAAGGTTATCTCTGGGCGTGTCTGAAGTCACCAGCTTTCTGTTTGTAAGAATCAGACAAAATACATATCATGTCGTGTTTGGTAAGGATATCTAGCAATATGGAGCAAAGGCAGATGAATGGAGTTCAGCTACAGATCAGATATGATTTGATTGAATAGAGGAACAGGCTCAAGGGACTGAATGGGCGACCGCTCTTCCTGTGTTCCGTGGAGAGAGAGAGGCCCCGAGAGCCAGGCTGAGTGGCCCCCGGCCTGCAAGCACCATCGGAGCAGGCCGGGGAGTGCGAGGAGCAGCGTGGCGGCGTACCACTCCAGGGAGCAGCACATGCTGGAGCAGCAGAGCAGTGCAGTGAAGAGGGACGTCACCAAGGTCGGTGATTGGAATGTGGGCAGATACAGCAGGAGTGGCGAGGTCATGGCGAAGGAGCAGCGAGAGATTGTAGAGGAATGTGATCGGGGCTGACGAGAGGCGTGAGTTTGGGGCTAAGAAGAGGTGAGGGCCCAGGGGCAGCACGGGCCAGCCCACACTGCGATATATGTGCGCACTAGGTCCGTGCAGCAGAGCTGGTCTCCAGTCATCTTGGTTAATCCTTGCTACTGGACCAAGACCTAGCTCTGTCAAGCCCGTGTGGTGGCTGATGTGCAATGGTCACCACACGTTAAAAAAATCCACGCACAGGCATCTTCCACCCTTCAAGATTTAGTTCAGGACCTGGAATATTAGGTCCTTCATTGAAACACCTGTGAACTTTTTGCCGTGGAAGCAAGTCATTCTCGATTCAAGGGACTGCCTAATATGTTCCGTGGTACATCAAGAATTGTTATTGCTGTGCTAGCTGTCAGCTGTGGCTCAGTTAGTAGCACTCTCGCTCCTGAGTCAAAAAGGTTGTGGGTTCTGGTCCTACTCTCAAGACTTGAGCACAAAATCTCAGCCAACACTCCAGTGAGGAAGCACTGCATGGTCAGTGGTGTTATCTTTCAGATGAAACATTGAACTGAGGCCCTGTCTTCCCTTTCATGTGGATATAAAAGTTCTGAAGGCACTATTTTAAAGAAGAGGAGGGGCCTGCTCCCTGATGACCTGGTCAATATTTTTCCCTCAACCAATGCCACTAAGACAGATGATCTGGTCCATTATCACCTTTCTGTTTGTGAGAGCTTGCTGTGCACAACTTGGCTGCTGTGTTTCCTACATTACAAAAGTGACTATATTTAAGAAGTACTTCATTGGCTGTAAAGCACTTTGAGTCATTCTGAGTTTGTGAAAAGCATAATATAAATGCAAGTCCGTCCTTCTTTTCCATCTCAGGCTCTGTGCCGATAAAAATGTTTGGTGTGATAACGATGCTGTTTGGCTTTGGGTAGCTCACACTGTTCTGACAGTGACTTCTCAAAGTATGTCGCAACTTGCAGAGGGTCCCTGGGAGTGCGCGAATAATTGCAATTGCTGCACCCCAAATCACATCTTGCAATACAAGCCAAATCGTTGCTTGGCTTGTTTGTAAACATAGTCAGAATACTTTCTCAAGCAAGTTAAATGGATGGCCATGTCCCTTTGATTGCAATATCATTTTATCCCAATTAGCAAATCCAGAAGCAACTAAAAGAAATGGCCCCAATTTACAGTTTTCACAGAAAAATGGGTGGAATAGTAGATGAGAATTTGGGATAAGCATTCCATGTAATAAAAACATTAGATTTATTCAGTCGTTATAATTCAGATACCTTTGAACTTGGATTTGTATTGAAATAGGGTCTTTCATCACCTCAGGACATCCTAAAGCATTTACAGCCAATGAAGTACTTTGTTAAGTGTAGTTGCTGTTGTAATGTATGTAATGTGGCAGCCAATTTTCACACAGCAAGCTCCCACAATAATAACTTGTATTTATATAGCACCTTTAATGTAGTAAAACGTCCTAAGGCGCTTCACAGGAGTGTTATGAAATAAAATTTGACACCGAGCCACATAAGGAGATATTGGGACAGATGACCAAAAACTTAGTCAAAGAGCTAAGTTTTAAGGAGCATCTTCAATGAGGATAGTGAGAGATCAAGAGGCGGAAGTGTTTAGGGAGGGAATTCTAGAGCTTAGGGTCTTTGAAACTGAAGGCACAGCCACCAATGTTGGAGCGATGAAAGTCAGGGATGCGCAAGAGACCATAGAAACATAGAAACATAGAAAATAGGTGCAGGAGTAGGCCATTTGGCCCTTCGAGCCTGCACCACCATTCAATATGACTGGAGGAGTGCAGAGATGTCGGAGGATTGTAAGGCTGCAGTAGGTTACTGCGATAGAATCATAGAAGGGTTACAGTATGGAAGAAGGCCATTCAGCCCATCGAGCCCATTCTGGCTCTCTGCAAGAGCACCTCAGCTAGTTCCACTCCCCACCCTCTCCCCCTTGCCCACAATTGTTTTTCTTGCAGTTACTTATCCAACTCTCTTTTGAAAGCAATGAATGAGTCTGCCTCCACCACCCTTTCAGGCAGTGCATTCCAGATCCTAACCACTCGCTGTGTCAAAAAGTTTTTTTTGCAAACATGACCAGATGATCTATTTTAGTGATGTTGGTTGGGTGCTAAATGTTGGTCAGAACACCGGGGTGAACTTCCCTGCTCTTCCTCAAATAGTGCCGTGGGATCTATTAAGTCCATCTGAATGGGCAGACGGTGGCCTCAGTTTAGCATCTTACCCAAAAGACGGCACCTCCAACAGTACAGCACTCTTTCCGCACTGAATTGAATTGTCAGTCTGAATTTTGGACTCAAGTTTCTGGAATGGGGCTTGCCCCATAATGGTCTGACTCAGAGTAAGAGAGCTATCCACTGAGCCAAGGCTGATGCACTCATCATAAATGAATGGATTTGCAGATTGCTATCACCAAAACCCTGGGAAGAATTCCAGGAATATCTTAGAATAGAAGCAGAATTCGACTTATTCTGTCACTATAAACTTAGAGCAGGGTTGACTTGGAGGTGATCTGGTAGCAATATATAAAACAATGAAAGGGCTGGAATGCATGCGTATTGATAGATTATTCCAGATTGACAGATTGGGGAGGACCAGGGGACAAGCATTTAAACTATGCAGGAGTAGGGATAGACTGGAAGTTGGACAGTTCTTCTTTTCCCAGAGAGTAGTGAGCCTCTGGAATACATTGCCAGCTGGTGTGGTGCGTGCTGACTCTCTGCATTGCCTTCAATAGGGAGCTGGACCAATTCTTGGGTGGGGCAGAGTTCGCATCGTACAGAAGGTGTGTGGATTCACAGAGCACACTCATGGTCAATGTCAACCATTGGAGGCAGTTCAGAGAAGGTTCACTCGGTTGATTCACAAGATGAAGGGGTTGACTTATGAAGAAAGGTTGAGCAGGTTGGGCAATACTTATTGGAGTTTAGAAGAATAAAAGGTGATCTTATTGAACCATATAAGATACTGAGGGTCTTGATAAGGTGGATGCAGAGGATGTTTTCACTCGTGGGGGAATCTAGAACTAGGGGGCATAGAAACATAGAAACATAGAAAATAGGTGCAGGAGTAGGCCATTCGGCCCTTCGAGCCTGCATAGTTTAAGAATAAGGGGTCGCCCATTTAGAACTGAGATGAGGAGGAATTTATTCTCTCAGATGATCATAAATCTGTGGAATTATCTGCCCCAGAGAGCTGTGAAAGCTGGGTCATTGAGGTGGAGATAGACAGATTTTTGAATGATAAGAGAGTGAAGGGTTATGGGGAGTGGGCAGGGAAGTGGAACTGAGCCCAAGATCAGATCAGCTATGATCTTATTAAATGGCGGAGCAGACTCGAAGGGACAAATGGCCTACTCCTGCTCATATTTGTTATATGATCTCCTGGACTGGTTTTAATTGCTTGATGGGGTTGGAGAGGAATATTCCAAAATCCCCCCCCCCCCCACCTTATTGCCCCCTTTTTTTTGGCCTCTCCCGGGAGATGACATGGCTGAGGGGAAACGGGTGGTGGAGCGTCTACTCATGATGCTCCAGCCATCATGAGGTGTAGGGCAGGCTTGGCAGAGCAGCTCGTCTTTCCCTGCCCTCCCGATGCTGTGTTCCTGTAAAATATGTGCTCCACAACCAGTGAGAAAAGCAAGTGCTGGGAAATGTGACTCTACGTACGTTCCACCTTTGCCAATGGCATGAAGTGTCTGCCATAAATTGAAATCAGCGGGCTCCTGCCCCCAACCATTCCCCACTTAATTCATGATTAGTTGACCCCCTTTATCGAATAATGTGTTCGAAAACACAAGCAAGGACGAGAGAGCGAGTGAGAGAGAGATTATTCGCAGATGCAAATTAGGTAGTGTGCATTACTGTCAGAGGACTCTTCACAGCCTTCACTGCATACCTAGATAGCAGACTGCAAATCGGCATTTTACCAACGATGGAGACAGCACGTTTGGATCACGGCTCGACCTTCACGAATTGAAATCTTCAGGTCATTCACTTACCAAAGGAACTTACGTGCTGCCCTCGGATTCTGGAAGGCAGACCACCCTCCTCTTCCTCCTCCCCCTCCTCCCTCCCCCTCCCTCCTCCTCCTTTCCTTTACGATTCCACGATCATATTAACCACATTCAGTATGAGGCAATGCTGGGGAAATAGTGTTACATTGCCCGTGGGAAATACATTTCGTTTGACAAGTACTGGACGGTCGCAAGCTCCGATGTGGCCATAGAGCAGAGAGCGAGAGAGAGAAAGAGAAGGTCTGAACTAAGGTTTAATGGTGGTATCTGAAACGCTTCTTTATATCTGGTTGGGATTTGGGGACTGATAGTATCACCTGGGGAAGATCACCATGCCTGCTATTACCTATGTCATGGGTCCGATTGGTCAGTGATATCCAATGACACTGGCGCAAGCCACACAATCGATACCTGGTAAGTTCTGCGTGTTTGTCTTAATGAAGGGGACAGAGTAATTCTGTGTACATTTTAAAAAGGATCTAAATTAATAATAAATATATCTTAAATCTGAGCTGTGACATTTGTTTTCAAAGACTCCAGTACATTAACATTTCTGTGAAGACTTGTTGCACATCCAATATATATAGAATATGTACTAAATATGTAATAATGATTAGATTTTTAATTAGCATGCAAAGTACAATCAAAGTGCAGCGTTAATCTATTACCGTTTGGCAAGGATGACATTAATATATAACAGTTTGCTAAGCATCTTGATTATGTTTACAATACATTCGTACGCATAGGCGGAAAGTGACATGAACGGAACCTTGTACTGAAGTGGGGTTCAGAGTCCCGAACCTGTGTATCAACATCACAACCCACGCTTATTCAACTAGTGCTGACTTCACGCTGGATAGAAAAGCCATGACCCAGTGTGTCAGCATCTAGTCAAAAGGTTATTGGTTCAAGTCCCACTCCAGAGGTTTGAGCACAACCATCTAGGCTGACAGTGCAGTGCCGAGGGAGCGCTGCACTGTTGGAGATGCTGCCTTTCGGTTGAGACGTTAAACCGAGGCCCTGTCCGCCCTCTCAGATGAATGTAAAAGATCCCCTGGCACTATTTCGAAGAAGAGCAGGGGAGTTATCCCCGGTGCCTGCCCAATATTTATCCCTCACTCAACATCATTAAAACATTGCTGTTTATGGGAGCTTGCTCTGCACAAATTAGCTGCAGCAGCTGCATTTTCTACATTACAACAGTGACTACACTTGAAAAAGTACTTCATTGGCTGTACAGCGTTTTGGCAGGTCCGGTGGTCGCGAAAGTCTTTCAATTGCAACCCCTCTCTAACTGATTTTCTACAGACATGTTAACTGATGACAATTGTGTTATATATATATATCAGAAGTTGAGGAGAGGCGGGTGGTGGGGCGTGAGGCGATGTAAAGTTCCCCTTTAAAGGAGAGCCCTTTGAAGTCTGGACCTTTACTGGCGAGGTGGCCCAGTCCTTCCCGGTGCAAAGTCCACCTTCAGCGGACGATTGACCAGCCGGCCGCTCGACGTGGCTTCATTGGCGAGCCCAGGAAGGCGAAAGCCTGAGCGTCAGTGTAAAAAGGCATGTCTACAAATCGACCACACGTCGGGAGAAGCCAGCCTTTGCACTCTGCGCTCTCTGAAGCTTATCCTCACCTAAGCCTTACTAATCTTTTCTCGACGCCTTCTGCTTCAACTTGTTGGTGTACACGGTGCAATTATCTCTGTCTGCCTCTCTCTCTCTATGTGTCTCTGCAATTGATCTGAAATTGACACAACCACGCCATGAAATTGAGCAGCGCGGCGGGCAGTTTGACCGCTGGCAATTTCCATCAGATCAGGTTGGGAGTCGGTGAGCAGCGATCTCCCCCAACCCCGTGCGATCTCCTGGTCGGGAAATCTTTGCCAGATCTCTGGCGGTCTTACTGGATGCTGGGATCAAACCCACGTCCATTACCACCCTCCGCCTTTGCCGGGATAAGGGTGACCTGGACGCGCGAATTATAACTAAAACAAGGAAAGAACACGTGTATAAGAGATCTCTGCTCGCTCTTGTAAGCCGAGGAGGCAGTTCGCCGAATCTAAAACTTGTATTCCCTCAGGGAAGATTGCAAAAGTAGGATAAGGTCGCTACCGTATTGCATGGAGTAGATGTGCCCCGCTCTTTAATTTATGTATAGAATGTAGGATAAAACACGCTAATTATATCACAGATTCTTCCACCAAAATAAATAATTGCCTCCCTGTAGGTCTGGCAGTTCTGTCCAACCAATAGCAGTTAGTGGCACAAATATATAAATTTCAATTACATTTAATCGATTGGGGTTAGAACCAAGGGGACCCGGAGTAAAGTTTTCGCAATGGGGCTCCTTAAAATGTTATTTCTGTCGGTTAGACTCAGACTGATAAACGGCCCTGTAAAATCAGCCGTAATAATCCATCAATTTCCTGACACGTATCCTTTCCCCTCAGTGTCATATTCAAAGTTTATTCGTGTCAGTAATTCCAGCTCCATTTCTTCTCATTCCATACGTGACTGCTATTTGAAGTAAAGTGATTTTCCGGTCTATTCTTTTTCACAGTTCCCCCGAGCTGGTTCGGTGATTTCCCCTCAACTTGCTTCTCGCCGCACGAGTTGAACTGGCACTGACTCGTCTTTTGCGCCCCCGGCTCACTTTACGCAAGTTGCTGCAATGCTATTGAAACGCTGACCAGGCACGTCACGGCGCCAACACTGACCGATCTTTAACCCCGCTCTGGGTACAACAACACATTAAAAAAAAATCTTAATGACTACTTTATTCTCCCTCTCGATCCCTTGAGCTGGAGATGAAGCCCAATTAGTTGAGGAACGAGTTGCCCTTCGCTGGACTCAACTCTTCTCACAGCTGATTCTCTGTGCGGTGTAAGTACACGATATGAGACACTTCCATGCCTTCGACAGACTGGCATTCCCAATTCCTGAAATTTTACAGGCTACACGTTTGCTGCAAACTTTCGTTTAGGTTTATTTAACCTCGCAGGACTGGAACCCATGAGCCCAATTTACTAAAACGTTAATCGGAGAGAGATTCTTTGCGATTCGATGAGATCAGGGATTATTTTGTACAAAATATGGGACATAAATATATTATAACTTGAATTAAATTACTTATTTCAGATGGTTTAGGTCCTAGGCCGAATATGGTTTTTTGTTTAATTTTCAATTTCAATTTCAAAATAAGGTGTATTTTTTTAGCTAAGATGTTACTGTATATTTTTAACGCTATTTATAGAGTAATCTGATAAGGGACATTATGAATTGCAAAGTTCCTGTTTGTTGGATGAGAAGAACAATGGTCACTAGCGGATCTTTTAAGTCTCAAGCTGGATTCGCAGTGAGTTTAGGTTCGTGCCTGCGAACTGAGTCGAACACAAATAGTTCTAAACTTGGCAAATTATACATTCTATTTCAACTTTCCTAGTACTGTAACCATCTCAAAACCAAAACATGTTTATTTTTGGGGGGAGGGGGGTCTTTCGTCGCGGGAGCACTGACTTCCAGGCTCTCTTTGAAATGATTCTGTATATGATCATTCATGTGAGTTATTTGGTGGTACATGTAAAAGGTTTAATATATCGATCCTTAGTGTAACGTTGTGCTATGGATATAGCTTAATATAGCGTTTCTCGGTCTAACGCTGGGCTGTGAATTTGCTCCTCAGATTGTTGTTATGGGCAAGTCTGAAAGCCAAATGGATATGGTTGAAAGGAACCCGCCAAAATCGAAGAAGTCGTGGAAATCATGGACCTCTCTGGAAATTGGATTAACCACCATTGTGGTTTTGCTGCTCATTGTAGTCATCACTTTGATCGCATTGTATGCAACACGCACGGGTGAGTACAGCAGGCAACATGCTGTTAATACTAGAAGGTGTGTGTGAGTGTGTGTATGTATGAGTGTGAATGTGTTTATATGTGCGTGGAGGCCCCGACCTGCGAGAGACCATCAGCGGCAGGTCGGGGCCATAAAAGGAGCGGCGAACGGCGGCCATGGACAGCGTGGAGGCATGCCACTTCAAGGTGAAGCGCGAACTGGTGCAGGAGGGTGACGGCAGCGAAGAGTGATGTCATCAAGATCCAGGTTGGTGATTAGAGCATGGAGCGGCGAGGTCGGGGCGAAGGAGTAGCAAGAGATTGCAGAGGGACGTGATTGGGGCCCAGGGGAGGCGCGAGTTCTGGGCCAGGGGCCCAGGGGCAGCACAGGTCAGCCCACACTGCGATACGTGTGCGCACTAGGCCCGTGCAGAAGAGCTGGTCTCCATTCGTCTTGGGTAATCCTTGCCACTGGACCAAGACCTAGCTCTGTCAAGCCCGTGTGGTGGCTGGTATGCAACGGCCACCACACGTTAAAAAAATCCAAGCACAGGCATCTTCCACCCTTCAAGATGTAGTTCGGGTCCTTCATTGAAACACCTGTGAACTCATCCTCTTTTTGGCGTGGAAGCAAGTCATCCTCGTTCCAAGGGACCACCTATGATGATGATGATGTGCAGGTGTGTATGTGTATGTACATTTGTGTGTGTGTGTATAGAATCATAGAATGGTTACAGCACGGAAGAAGGCCATTCAGTCAGTCGAGCCTTGCGGACTTGCCCTCTGCCCTTTCCCCATGGACCTGCAACTGTTTCCCTTCAGACACTTATCCAACTCCATTTTGAAAGGTGAGATTTTATTTTTCAAAAATATACTTTATTCATATAAAATTTTCACAATACATTGGAAAATAGTTCAGTACCTTGCGGTCAGCAATTCCATACAATTCGTTTGGATGCTGACAGCAGTTCCATACAATGCATTTCATTTCAAGGTACAGTTTAGTACAATCCGTAAATCACTTTACATGTAGTACTATGCAAATAAGGGTATTACATGGAGCAGATAAGAACAGGTTTACATTACATTCCAGGATACATTTCAATACCGTTCACGATTCACGTTACATGTAGCACTATGCAGATGAAAGCAGTACACGGAACAGATGAGAATACATTTACATTTCTTTACAAGTTACTAAAGAGTGCAGAGACTTTCATTCTACATGGCACAACACAGGTGTTTTCAGTATATGGTGCTCTATGTATACGAGCAGATTAACAAGGACAGCCCGAGGGGGGTCTGATTCCATCCCTTGGGTTTACCGTGGCGGAAGGGCCTTAAACTGTGGCTCTTCCCCATCATGCCTTTGCGGCGACTGCACCAACCTTTAGTGCGTCCCTCAACACGTACCCTGGGCCTTGAATTTCGCCAGTCTGCAACACTCATCCATGGACATCTCCTTGCTCTGGAAGACCAGCAAGTTTCGGGAAGACCAAAGTGCGTCTTTCACTGAGTTGATGGCTCTCCAACAGCAGATGATGTCTGTCTTGGTGTGCGTCCCTGGGAACAGTCTGTAGAGCACAGAGTCTTGTGTTACAGAGTTTCTTGGGATGAACCTCGACAGCAACCACTGCATACTGCATCTCCTTCTAGACCTGCCTTGCAAAGCGGCAATCCCGAAGGAGATGGATGACAGTCTCGTCCGCACCACAGCCGACTCGGCAGCAGAGTGCCGTGTCTCTGAAACCCTGGCTGTGCATGAAGGATCTGACAGGTAGGGCCCTTCTCACCGCCAACCAAGCTACGTCTTGGTGCTTGTGTGAAAGCTCTGGCGATGAAACATTCTGCCAAAGAGTCTGCCTCCACCACCCTTTCAGGCAAGGCCTTCCAGAACCCAACCACTCGCTGCGTTACATCACCTTTGCCAATCACCTTATATGTGTGTATGTCTGAGTATGTGTGTATGTATGCACGCATGTGTGTATGTATATGAGTGTGTGTGTGTATGTGTCTGAGTGTGTGTATGCATTTATATGTATGTTTATGTGTGTGTGTATGTATGTGTGTGTATGTATGTATGTGTATGTCTGAGTGTGTATGTATCAAATCTGCCACCAAGCTCATGGTCTACAGGGCTGTAATGATACCTGCCCTCCTGTATGGCTCAGAGATGCGGACCATATACAGTAGACACCTCAAATTGCTGGAGAAAAACCACCAACAATGTCACCGTAAGATCCTGCAAATCCCCTGGGAGGATGCATCAATGTTAGCGTCCTCGATTAGGCCAACATCCTCAGCATCGAAGCATTGACCACACTCGACCAGCTCAATTGGACAGGCCACATTGTCTACATGCCTGATGCAAGACTCCCAAAGCAAGAGTTCTACTCAGAAATCCTACACAGCAAGCGAGTCCAAGGTGGGCAGAGGAAACGTTTCAAGAACACCCTCAAAGCCTCCTTGATAAAATGCAACAAACTTTTGGGGGCATCCGAAATGGAGGAGGACGCTCCATGGACCCTTGCAGTTGACAGTGTCAAAGGCCTTTGTAAGGTCGAAAAAGGCCATGTATAAGGGTTGGCACTGCTCCCTGCATTTTTTCTGCAGCTGTCGCGCTGCAAAGATCATGTCCGTTTTGCCCCGTAGGTGACGAAATCTGCGCTGTGACTCTGGGAGGAGTTCCTTGGCCACAGGGAGAAGACGGTTGAGGAGGACTCTAGCGACAACATGCATGTCATGATCCTTACTAACGGATCCATTGCAGACCCAATCCACTTCCGGACTGTGGTCAAACAGGGCTGCGTATTCGCTCCAACCCTCTTCTAAATCTTCCTCGCTGTCATGCTCCACCTCACAGTCAACAAGCTCCCCGCTGGAGTGGAATTAAACTACAGAAACAGTGGGAAACTGTTTAACCTTCGCCACCTCCAGGCCAGGTCCAAGATCACACCAACCTCGATCGTTGAGCTACAGTACGCGGACAACGTCTGCATCCTGGGCACATTCTGAGGCTGAATCGGATATGGTCGGCGTATTTACTGAGGCATACGAAAGTATGGGCTTTACGCTAAACATCTGTAAGACAAAGGTCCTCCACCAGCCTGTCCTCACCGCACAGCACTGCCACCCAGTCATCAAGTTCCACGGCGCGGCCCTCGACAACGTGGGCCATTTCCCATACCTCGGGAGCCTCTTATCAACAAAAACAGACATTGATGAGGAGATTCAACACCGCCTCCAGTGCACCAGCAAGCCTTCGGCTGCCTGAGAAAAAGAGTGTTTGAAGACCAGGCCCTCAAATCTACCATCAAGCTCATGGTCTACAGGGCTGTAGTAATACCCGCCCTCCTGTATGGCTCAGAGGCATCAACCATGAACAGCAGACACCTCAAGTCGCTGGAGACATATCATCAACGATGTCTCCGCAAGATCCTACAAATCCCCTGGGAGGACGCTGATGTTGGTGTACCCTAGGTACACCAACATCAGTGTCCTTGTCCAGGCTAACATCCCCAGCATTGAAGCACTGACCACACTCGATCAGCTCCGCTGGGCAGGCCACCTAGTTCGTATGCCAGACACGAGACTCCTAAAGCAAGTGCTTTATGCGGAGCTCCTTCACGGCAAACGTGCCAAAGGTGGGCAGCTGAAACGTTACACCCTCAAAGCCTCCCTGATAAAGTGCGACATCCCCACTGACACCTGGGAGTCCCTGGCTAAAGACCGCCCTAAGTGGAGAAAGTGCATTCGGGAGGGCGCTGAGCACTTCGCGTCTCAACGCTGAGAGCATGCAGAAATCAAACACAGGCAGCAGAAAGAGCATGTGGCCAACCAGTCCTATGTACCCCTTCCCTCAATGACTATCTGTCCCACCTGTGACAGAGTCTGTGGCTCTCATATTGGACTGGTCAGCCATCCAAAGAACTCACTTCAGGAGTGGAAGCAAGTCTTCCTCGATTCCGAGGGACTGCCTATGATGATGAAAATGCAACATCCGCGCCGATACCTGGGAGTCACTGGCCAAAGACCACCCTAGGTGGAGGAGGTGCATCCGGGAGGGCGCTGAGCACCTCAAGTCTTGTCGCCGAGAGCATGCAGAAAACAGGCACAGGCAGTGGAAGGAGCGTGCGGCAAACCAGTCCCACCCATTCTTTCCTTCAACGACTGTCTGTCCCACCTGTGACAGAGACTGTGGTTCCTGTATTGGACTGTTCAGTAACCTAAGAACGCTCTTTTAGAGTGGAAGCAAGTCTTCCTCGATTTCGAGGGAATGCCTATGAAGATGATGATGTGCATATATGCACGTGTGTGTATGTATATGAGTGTCTATGCATATGTATGTGTGTGTATGTGTGTGTATGGCTGAGTGTGTGTATGTATGTGTGTGTATCTGAGTGTGTGTGTGTGTGTGTGTGTGTATGTATGCGTGCGTGTGTGCATGCATATGAATGTATGTGTGAATGTCTTAATGAAATGAATTGACTTACTCGGGAGAGAATAAAAATCACATATCAAAAATTCAGGGATTTGCACAAACTTTTCAATTGAAGTGCCACAGAATTTACTTTTCGTGAGTCCTTAATTTTCTAAAGAGTTTCAACAACTGCTTAGCCTTGATACCAAGTCGTGGTGAGTCGGTTCTAATGAATGACTAAAGTACTAGAATAATCAAATTACACCAACAAGGTGAGGGCAGGGGAATGTCTGGAGGACCCAGTGTACGCAAAGCATCTGCCTCCCACACACAACTCACTACAGCTCACCAGAATTAACCTGGGATTCGGTCCCAAGTTTGAGGGCTACAGTTCAGGTAATGCAGTCTGCCCAGGGAGTCTGTATGACACGACAACTCTTTGCCACAGATGGAGTAGACATTTCGGCAGGAACTGCAGTTTTTGGGGATTAAATGTTAAAGCTATGGGGGTGGTTCAAACGGATCCATGTTCCTGGCGCAAAGCTTAGTGCAACTGCCCCAAATATTGAATTTCTTTTTGAGTAGGGGCAGGGAGCGGATCTTGCGGAATTTCCAACATGAATGGATGGAGAGGGGCCCTCCGTCCTGTCTGATATGTGTCCCCATCCTGGGAAGGTCTGAGAGTTCTAATTCAATCTACCCGATATGGCAACGATAAGCGAGCCAGAGAGCCAGCACAAAACAGAAAGGCAAAATTCACAGCACTGGAGCAAATTTCGGAGCTGAAGATTTATTTTTCAAACAGAACGAGTAATTGATTCTGGATCAATTGATACTTTTAGCAATGAATGAGATTTACACCTGTGCAGCAGTTCGATACTGTGGATTCTGGAAATCTGAAATAAAAACAGAAAATTCCGGACATACTCAGCGGGTCAGACAGCATCTGGGGCCAAAATTGCCCCTTTCTTGCTGGTAGGCGCTAACGGGGCACAATTGTCTTTTAGGCCAGGGGGCAGGCGGCGGTTGCACCCGGGGCGAAATTGTGCCCGAGATTTTGGGGACGATTTGAAGTTTGCGCTGCTCCCCGTGATTTACTGGCGATGACGCGTCACAGTATGCGCCAATGCCTCATCGCCCAGTGCTGACCCGTTTGCGCCCCATGGGGGAAATTGCTCCACGGGACGCGGGGCTGGTGTGGGCCACTTACACCCACCCGGGGTTCCCCTTAAGGGGGAAGCCATGTGCACCCCGGTCCACCATTTTTTTTTGTCGGCCGACTCTTCCATCAGCCCAACAATGGCGACACTCATCTCGACCGGGCCACCATCATGCAGCGCGGCACTCCTCTTTGGGTGCCGGACCATTGGCCTGCTCAAGATTGTCCCTGCTGGCCCAGTGGTGGTCACCAAAGGACCTGCAGAGTCTGCAGCGGCCCTCGCCTTTAACTGAAGGGGAGGGGCATGCGTCAGTGCTAGGCAGAGCATCCGTGTAACGCTGACCTCTTCAGTGTAGTGCTGACGCCTTGGGAGCACCCTGAAATGACACAGAGTGCCTGAAACAGCACTCCACCCTGTTTGAGGGGCACAATGGGAAATTCTCTGCTGGGAGTGGTACTTCAAGCCCAGGCGACACCTGACCTGGGCCCGGAAGGTTACCACTCCTGGATGGAGCGCGGGGCAATTTTGGCCCCAGATTTAACGTTTCAGGTTTCCTTTGTGGAACACCTCCGTTCAGTCTATAAGTATGACCCCGAGCTTCCGGACAGCTGTCACTTTAATTCTCTGCTCCACTCCCACTCTGACCTCTCTGTCCTTGGCCTCTTACACTGTTCCACTGAAACTCAATGTAAGCTCGAGGAACAGCACCCCTTTCGATTTGGCACTTTACAGCCTTCTGGACTCAACATCGAGTTCAACAATTTCAGTCCATTACCTCTGCCTTTATTTTTTCAGGTAGCAGTTGTTGATGATTCTGCCATTCCCATTTACACCTCTTCGAAACTCATCTTTCATTTCTTTATTCGTCCCATTACCATCTCCTTTTACTTTGCACTATCATTCCTTTTGTAATTTAATATCTGCTGCCTTCCACCCTATCTCAGAACTTCCCTTTAGTTCTTCTCCTCCCCCTTTCCCTGCCCCTGAATTTGCTTAAAATCTGTTAAATCTCTGAGATTTGTACCTGCTCGGAAATGGGATTGATCATAACTAGTGGGGATAATTTTGACTTTGGGTGATGATGGGCAATATCGAATTGGGCGACCATTATACATCGATTTCCCCTTCTACCACCTGCAGCCGAGTGGAAAATGGTGCATGGCAGCTAATTCAAAATCGCCCAATGTTACAATTACCCTTAATTTTAACCAAAAGTTAAAAAAACAAAAGTCCCCTTTCTTTGTCACATCTCTCGGAAGACAACAATTACAGGTCAACCACCAGATGCCTCAACAGCCTCAGTAAATTCGCCATATTTTTCTGCATTCCAACGCACCAGGGGAAGCTCTCTCTGCAGCATGAGTTGTTCCATCAACTGTATGTTCGCTTCAATGAATCTTAAAAGATGTGACTAATGCTTTTCTAACTCCTTTCCAGTAACATATGGCTTTCATGTGTATTTAATCAAACCTGATAGCAATTTCTTACTGGCAAAGGTAATGCAGAAGTGTGAACTTAGCTTAATATCAGGACTCTTGCCTTCAAGTCAGAAACTCATGAATTCAAGCTCCATTTCAGCACTTGAGCACATGATAAAGAAAAATAATTTGTGCAATTTAATACACCCGTACAAGTTAACCAATGAAACGGTTTAATCTGTGCAGCATAGAACTCAAGCTTTTTTGGGGGGAACTTTGCAAAGGAATGGATTACTGCGATCTAATAAATTGGAATTCTGTTACAATCAATTTGTTACCTAAACACTTCTGAATATAATCAGGTTTGAATGTAACAGCACTGGAATAAAGTCAGGGGCAGCTGGTATTCCAATGTGATTCAGATCATCAGCTTTAACCCGTGATTTATAAAGTTACAAAGGATATATGGCACAGAAACAGGTCATTTGGCCCAACCAGTCCATGCCTCTGTTTATGCTCCACTCGAGCCTCTTCCCATCTTTCCTCATCTAACTCTATTAGCATAACCTTCTATTCCTTCTCCCTCATATGCTTGTCCAGTCTCCCCTTAAATGCATCGATACTATTCGCTTCAACCAATCCCTGTGGTAGCGAATTCCACATTCTCACCATTCTTTGGGTAAAGAAGTTTCTTCTGAATTTCCTATTGGATTTCTTGGTAACTATCTATTGATGGCCTCTAGTTATGTTCTTCCCCACAAGTGGAAACATTCTGTCTGTATCCACTCTATTAAAACCTTTCATAATTTTAAAGACCTCCATTTGGCCACCCCTCAGCCTTTTTTCAAGAGAAAGAGACCCAGCCTGTTCATCCTTTCCTGATATGTATACCCTCGCATTTCTGGTATCATCCTTGTAAATCTTCTCTGCAACCTCTCCAGTGCCTCTATCTCCTTTTTATAATGTGGCGACCAGAACTTCATGCAATATACTAAGTGTGGTCTAACCGAGGTTCAATACAGGTTTAGCATAACTTCCCTACTTTTCAATTCTATACCTTTGGAAATAAACCCCAGTGCTTGGTTTGCTTTTTTAATCGACTTGCTAACCTGTACTGCAACTTTTAGTGATTTGTGTATTTGTACTCCGAATCCTTTTGTGCCTCTACCCCACCTAGACTCGCACCCTCCAAGTATAAGTGACCTCCCTATTCTTCCTCCCAAAATGTAATATCTCACATTTAACTGTGTTGAACTTCATTTGCCAATTATATGCCCATTCTGCAAGTTTATTAATGTCCTCCTCTAATTTGATGCAGCCCTCCCCACCTCCTAATTTGGTGTCATCTGCAAACTTAGAAATTGTGTTTTTGATTCCAAAGTCTAAATTGTTCATGCAAATTGTGAAAAACAATGGTCCTAACACTGAACACCACTATCCACTTTAGCTAACTATAATGGAGTATAATGTTGGAAAGTGTGAGGTCATGCGCTTTGGCAGAAAAAAAATCAAAGAGCAAATTATTATTTAAAGGAGAAAGATTGCAAAGTGCCACAGTACAGCGGGACCTGGGGGTACTTGTGCATGAAACACAAAAGGTTAGTATGCAGGTACAGTAAGTGATCAGGAAGGCCAGTGGTATCTTTGCCTTTATTGCAAAGGAGATGGAGTATAAAAGCAGGGAAGTCTTACTACAGTTATATAAGGTATTGGTGAGGCCACACCTGGAATACTGCATGCAGTTTTGGTTTCCATATTTATGTAGGAAATACTTGCTTTGGAGGCAGTCAGAGAAGGTTCACTAGGTTGATTCCGGGGATGAAGGGGTTGACTTATGAGGAAAGGTTGAGTAGGCTGGGCCTCTCCTCATTGGAATTCAGAAGAATGAGAGGTGATCTTATCGAAACATATAAGATTATGAGAGGGCTTGAAAGGTGGATGCAGAGAGGATGTTTCCACTAATGGGGGAGACTCGCACTAGAGGATACGATCTTAGAATAAGGGGCCGTCCATTTAAAACAGAGATGAGGAGAAATTTCTTCTCTCAGAGAGTTGTGAATCTGTGGAATTCGCTGCCTCAGAGAACTGTGGAAGCTGGGACATTGAATGAATTTAAGACAGAAATAGACAGTTTCTTAATCGATAAGGGATAAGGGGTTATGGGGAGTGGGCAGGGAAGTGGACCTGAGTCCATGATCAGATAAGCCATGATTTATTGAATGACAGAGCAGGCTCGAGGGGCCGTATGGCCTACTCCTGTTCCTATTTCTTATGTTCTTATCAATTCTGCTATTTGTCCCCAGACTCCGCATTCTCTGCCCTAGTTCATCAGTCTATTATGGATACGTGGTCGAAGACCTTTTGAAAAGCTAGATAAATTTCATCTACTGCTTTATCATTGTCTGCTCTCTCTGTTACCTCATAAAAGTTCTAGCATTATCTCTTTGATTTTATATTCTATGCCTCTGTTTATAAACCCAATTAACCCATATGCTTATTAACCACCTTATGAACTTGCCCTGCCACCTTTAAGGATTTGTGTTTGTGGACACTCATCTACACTTTTGAAAATTGTGTTATTTTCGTATGCTGACTTCCATATTAGTCTTCCCAAAGTGCATCACTTCACACTACTCTGCATTGAACTCCATATGTTCTGCTTCTGCCCATTTCACCGTCCTGTCTACTACATCCTGAAGTCTACAACTAGCCTCATAACTATCTATTACTTTGCCAAGTTTCGTATCATTTTCAAACTTTATAATGCTGCTCCCTACACCCAAGTTTCGGTCATTTTACAAAAAGTTAATAAGATTAATGGACCCAAAAGTGATCCTTGGAGAACACCACTGCAAATCATCTCCCGATTTGAAAAAAAAACATTGATCCACTACTAATCCCTGCCTCCTATCACTGAGTCAATTCTATATTCATTCCAGCACTTTTCCCTTAATTCCATGGGCTTCCTTCTTCTTAACAAGCCTCATTTGTGGTAGTTTGTCAAATGAACATAAGAATATAAGAATTAGGATTAGGAGTAGGCCATACGGCCCTTGTGAGCCTGCTCTGCCATTCAATAAGATCATGGCTGACCTTCGACCTCAACAATTTCCTGCCTGATCCCCATATCCTTTGATTTTCCTAGAGTCCAACATCTACCTATCCCAACCTTGAACATGTTCAATGACTCAACATCCACACCCTTTTCGGGTAGAGAATTACAAAGATTTACAACCCTCTGAGTGAAGAAATCTCTCCTTATCTCAGTCTTAAATGGCTGAGCCCTTATCCTGAGAATATGCCACCTAGTTCTAAACTCTTCAGCCGGAGGAAACAACCTCTCAGCATCTACCCTGTCAACCTCCCTCAAAATCTTATGTTTCAATGAGATCACCTCTCATTCTTCTAAACTCCAGAGAGTATAGGCCCAATCTACTCAATCTCTCCTCAAAGATCAACCCTCTCATCCTAGGGATCAACCTCGTGAACATTCATTGCACCGCCTCTAAGGCATGTATGGAGACCAAAACTGCACAGTACCCCTGGTGTTGTCTCACCAAAGCCCTGTAAAATTATAGTCTGAAAGTCCATATATACATCATCTACTGCACTACTTGATCCACCTTCTCTGTTGGCTCATCAAAGAATCCCCAGTGCCACGAGCTAGTGAGTACAGGAAAAGGAGGATAGAGCAGATGAATACGTGGCTGGAGAGATGGTGCAGGCGGAGGGCTTTAGTTTCCTGAGGCATTGGGACCTCTTCTGGGGGAGGTGGGACCTGCACGAGCCGGACGGGTTGCACCTCAACAGAGCCGGGACTAATATCCTCGCGGGGGGGTGGGGGGGACAGGGGGGCGGTGGTAGTAGGGGGGGGTTGCTAGTGCAGTTGGGGTTTAAACTAGCTTGGCAGAGGGATGGGAACCTGAAAATAGATTTAGTAGGGAGGGCAGTAAAGCTGGAACTAGAAGGCAAAAATAAAGAAAGTGAATTTCAAGGAGAGAGGAAACAAGCAGGAAAAAAGGGTAAAAAAACAAATTTAAAAGCACTATGTCTAATTGCATGTAGCATTTGTAACACAATAGAGGTTTGACGGCAGAAATTGAGACAAATGGGTATGATCTGATCGCCATTACAGAGACGTGGTCGCAAGATGACCCCGACTGGGAATGAGATATTCAGGGGTATTTGACAATTCAAAGGACAGACAGAAAGGAAAAGTGGGTGGGGTAGTTCTATTGATAAAGGATGGAATCACTGCAATAGTAAGAAATGATATATGCTCAAAGGATCAGGATGTTGAAACATTTTGGGTGGAGATAAGGAATAATAAGGGAAAAAAGTAATTGGTGGGTGTAGTCTATAGGCTCCCTAACAGGAGCAAATCTGTTGGTCAGAGCATAAACCCGGAAATATTGGAGGCTTGTAAAAAGGGAACAGCAATAATCATGGGTTATTTTAACCACCATATTGATTGCACAAATCAAATTAGTCAGGGCAGCCTTGAGGAAGAGTTCATAGAATGCATAAGGGACGGGTTCCTTGAGCAGTATGTAACGGAACCAACCGGGGGGCAGGCTATCTTAGATCTGGTCCTGTGTAATGAGACAGGATTAATAAACAATCTCCTAGTAAAGGATACCCTTGGAATGAGTGATCACAGCATGATTGAATTTCAAATTCAGATGGAGGGTGAGAAAGTTGGATCTCTAACCAGTGTACTAAGTTTAAATAAAGGAGACTATGAAGGTATGAGTCTGAGTTGGCTAAAGCGGACTGGGAAAATAGATTAAAGTGTAGGACGGTTGATGAACAATGGTGTATATTTAAGGAGATATTTAAAAAAGGAGACAAACAAAATGCAGGAAACCACAGACCAGTTAGCCTAACAAATGTGGTTGGGAAGATGTTGGAGTCTATTATTAAAGAAGCAGTAGCAGGACATTTGGAAAAGCAAAATTCAGTCAGGCAGAGTCAGCATGGATTTATGAAGGGCAAGTCATGTTTGATAAATTTGCTAGAATTCTTTGAGGATGTAATGAACAGGGTGGATAAAGGGGAACCAGTGGATGTAGAGTATTTGGACTTCCATAAGGCATTTGACAAGGTGCCACATAAAAGGTTACTACACAAGATAAAAGATCACGAAGTTGGGGGTAATATATTAGCATGGATAGAGGATTGGCTAATGAACAGAAAACAGAGAGTAAGGATAAATGGTTCATTCTTGGGTTGGCAATCAGTAACCAGTGGGAAGCCGCAGGGATCAGTACTGGGACTCCAACTATTTACAATCTGTATTAACGACTTGGAAGAAGGGACTGAGTGTAACGTAGCCAAGTTTGCCGATGATATAAAGATGGGAGGAAAAGCAATGTGTGAGGAGGACACACAAAATCTGCAAAAGGACATAGACAGGCTAAGTGAGTGGGCAAAAATTTGGCAGATGCAGTATAATGTTGGAAAGTGTGAGGTCATGCACTTTGGAAGAAAAAAATCAAAGAGCAAGTTAGTATTTAAATGGAGAAAGGTTGCTACAGTACAGCGGGACCTGGGGATACTTGTGCATGAAACACAAAAGGTTAGTATGCAGGTACAGCAAGTGATCAGGAAGGCCAATGGAATCATGGCCTTTATTGCAAAGGGGATGGAGTATAAAAGCAGGGAAGTCTTGCTACAGTTGTACAGGATATTGGTGAGGCGACACCTGGAATACTGCGTGCAGTTTTGGTTTCCATATTAATGAAAGGATATACTTGCTTTGGAGGCAGTTCAGAGAACGTTCACAAGGTTGATTCCAGAGATGAGGGGGTTGACTTATGAGCAAAGATTGAGTAGGTTGGACCTCTACTCATTGGAATTCAGAAGAATGAGAGGTGATCTTATCGAAACGTATAAGATTATGAGGGGGCTTGACAAGGTGGATGCAGAGAGGATGTTTCGGCTGATAGGGAAGACTAGAGCTAGAGGGCATAATCTTAGAATAAGGGGCCGCCCATTTAAAACTGAGATGAGCAGAAATGTCTTCTCTCAGTGGGTTGTGGATCTGTGGAATTCGTTGCCTCAGAGAGCTGTGGAAGCTGGGACATTGAATAAATTGAAAACAGAAATAGACATTTTCTTGAACGATAAGGTAATAAGGGGTTATGGAAAACCGGCAGGGAAATGGACCTGAGTCCATGATCAGATCAGCCATGATTGTATTAAATGTCAGAGCAGGCTCGAGGCGCTGTATGGCCTTCTCCTGCTCCTATTTCTTATGTTCTTATGTTGTTATGTAATTCAATCAAGTTAGTCTCTGCACACTTTACTTCCTATCTGTGAGCCAGTTCCATATCCATACCCCCACTTTCCCCATAATTCGATGGAGTTCCATGTAGTAAACTAAATCATATTTGGGCAATTAATGTGAGATTAATTTGCGGAAGTGGTCAAATACTTAGCTTCAGGCAAGCTTTAATGTAAATGCAATAACCCCAAAACAAACTTAAGTAACTTCCAAGAAGTTCCAACTATTTGGCTTCTTATTATTAGCAAAGAGCTGGCTGTCCTGTCCACCTTTTGTAAACATTAATATTGAACTAGTATTTGGATGCAGGTGAGTGGATCTCTGTACAAATGTATTTTCCTTGGCAAGAGAACAGTGTGTAGCCGCCATTATAACTCAGATCCAAACTAGCACTGTGATATATTCACAGGGCACGGCACACACAGCTTCCTACATGGCAGGCAGCTCTCTCGGAAGCCTCCGGAATCTGCCGAGTTCTGTTTATTATTAACTCTGCAGTTGCAGTACACAATACTTCCACATCCACAGTGTGGTGCTACAAACATTACAAGCTTACAGACATTACACTTCTACCTCCTTAATGAAGAAGTTATTATAACAAACATCATATAACATTCATGTTTATACATAACACAGGATATAAGCTTATTTTTTCCATATTTACAAATTTAACTTTACCACTTGTTTTCTGTTTCGTAGAGGATACCTTCGCTCTTGAACAGAATTTTCCAAACATAGTGTTGAATCTAAACTCATTCGAGGTTCATCCTAAGGAACGTTTTCCTCCACGGAATTTCCTTGATTTTCATTTGAACTCACTCTAATTTCAGGCTCTTTGTTTTCCTGACTCGGACTCAGACTTTCATTCTGATTCTGGATTTGTTTCCAGTACATTGGATTTAGGATTTGATACTGGTGTATCAAAACTATCTGATGTGTCAGAAATAATTGAATCATTCCCACCTTCAACTCCTTCCATGTCTGTTGGTAAAATATGATCAATGTGAACAAACCTAACCTGTCCACATCTTTACCAAATATGTGCGAGGACCACATATATTCACCACTTTTCCTGGGAACCTCTTTAATCATTTATGGTGATGGTTCTTCACGCTCACTTTCTGGTTTAATTTCACACTTCTCTCTTTTACTCTACCTCTATCATGATTCTCTTTCTGTCTTAATTGTGTCTCTTCTACGGACTGTGCCAAATTTGGTTTTAACAATGAGAATCTGGTTCGTGGCTGTCGTTTGAGAAACAACTCTGCTGGTGTTCTACCTGTAGTTGTATGAGGAGTATGTCGATATGTAATCAAAAAATTGTGATCCAATGACAACTGTCGTTTCCTTGGATTTGGATCTAACATTTGTTTTATGAGGGCATGTTTTACAATTTGTACAGTGCGCTCTGCTGCACCATTCAAAGCAGGGTGGTATGGTGGAACCTTGAAATATTTCACACCATTTTTGCTCGTGAATTGTGCAAATTCTTCTGAACTAAATTGTGGTCCATTATCCGAAACAATTTCTTCAGGGAGGCCAAATGAAGAAAATAATTTTCGCAAAATGTCCAATGTTTTACTTGTTGTTAGTTTCCACATTGGAAACACCTCAACCCACTTTGAATGGCTATCAATCACAATGAACAATTTTTGTCCTTCGAACTCAGCAAAATTAATATGTAGCCTTTGCCACACCCTGGGAGGCCATTTCCATGACTGTAATGGTACTGGTGGTATTGCTTGCTTACCGATTGACATGTCGTATGCTGACTCACGATGTACTCTATATCTTTATCAAGACCTGGCCACCATAAATAACTGCGTGCAAAACTCTTGGTCAAGCACATTCCCAGGTGCTGATCATGGAGGTCGCCTAATAATTTGGACCTGAATTTATTTGTTATAACCACTCTTGCACCCCACATGATACAATCTTTATTGACTAATAATTCATTCCTACGAATGAAGAATGGATGTGTATCTTTATCTGTTACCTGGTTTGGCCATCCATTTGCAATATACTCATACACCTTTGACATCACTGAGTCATGTTTGGTTGCTCTACCAATCTCTTCAGCTGTGACTGGCAGTTCATCAATGTATGAAAAATAAAACACTTCTTCCCTATCGGGTGTAAAATGTGATGGGGAAGGCAATCTAGACATTGCATCAGCATTACTGTGATCAGCTGATTGTCTGTATTCAATACCATATGTATATGCTGACAAAATCAAAGCCCATCTCTGCATTCGGGCTGCAGCTAATGTTGGAACTGGGAACTTTGGATGGAGGATTGCTGTTAGGGGCTTATGGTCCGTAACGATGGTAAACTTACGACCATACAAGTATTTGTGAAATTTCTTGCCCCTAAAAATTAATGCCAAAGCTTCCCTTTCAATTTGCACATAATTACTCTCACTGGCACTGAGTGCATGAAGCAAAAGCAATTGGTCTCTCCTCCCCACTACGTGATACATGAGAGATCACTGTCCCAACTCCATACGGAGAGGCATCACATGCTAGCTCAATCTCCTTAGATATTTCATAGTGAACTAACATGGTGCTCTCTACCAATTTGCTTTTACACTTCTTGAATGCTGTATCGCATTCTTTTGACCACTTCCAATGTACCTGTTTTTTAAATAGTTCATTTAGTGGATGTAATACTGTAGCCAAATTTGTAAGAACTTCGCATAAAAGTTCAAAAGACCCAAGAATGAATGAAGTTCAGTGACATTCCTGGGAGTGGGTGCATTTCTAATTGCATCCAACTTTTCCATGGTTGGATGTAAACCATCTTTGTCGACACTGTACCCTAAGTACTCCACTGAGTTTTTAAATAACTCACACTTACGAGCAGACACTCGTACTCTGTGCTTCTCTAGCCGTTTGAGGACTTCATTCAATATGTTATTATGAATTTGCCTACTTGGTGCTGAAATTAGTATGTCATCCAAATAACATACTACCCCTTCAATATTTGCAAAATCTGGTTCATCACCCCTTGGAATATGGCAGGGGCGAAGACACTCCAAATGGTAGCCTATTAAATTGATATAGGCCTAGATGAGTATTTATAGTCAAACGTGACTTGGACTCCTCGTCTAGTTCAAGCTGTAAGTAGGCATTCGTAAGATCCAGTTTTGAGAAGATATGACCACCTGTCAGTGTTGTGAACAAATCTTCTATATTCGGCAATGTATTGGGGACATTACCCTCTGGAACCTGGTTTACGGTTACTTTATAATCACCACACAATCTTACCTTACCATCGGACTTAGCTACAACAACAATGGGTGTAGCCCAATTACATCGATCTATCTTACAAATAATGTTCTCAGTCTCTAGTCTTTTGAGTTCTTGCTCAACTTTCTCCTTGAGTGCATATGGTATGGAACGTAGCTTGTAGTAAACCGATCTAGCATCCTTCTGTAACCTGACACTCGCCTTGAAGCCTTGGATCGGACTGCCCGATTCGCAGAACACCTTCGGATACTTCTTGTTAACTTCATCCGTTGATGAAAATCTTGCTTCCACACAGAAATTCTTACTCCAATCCAGCTTCAGTGAACTCAACCAATTTCTTCCTAGTAAGGCAGACTTGTCTCCTTTCACTACTCTTAGAGGCAAGTTCTGAAATTGAACTTTATATTTCACCGGTACAGTGATATGACCTGCCATAGGAATTTTCTCTCCCGAGTAGCCTCACAGCTCTATCTTGGATTTCTCCAGTTGAAAATCACACAATTTGTTGCGATATAGTGACTCCGCTACTACATTCACGGATGCACCCGTGTCAATTTCCATTGGTATCTTGAATCCCGCAACATCTATGTGGATTTTGATGCTTGCCGAATCACTGTCCACTAACCTCATGCTCCTGATGACGTGTAACTCTAACATCTTCTCGTCCTGTTGTTGTTCTTCCATGCTATGTATTCTCTTGGGATTTCTACTCATAGCTTTGAACACTGGACTCATAGCTTTGGAAGCTGGTTTACCCTTCAGTCGGCATGCCTTCGCAAGATGCCCAGTCTTCCTTCACGTATGGACAACTTTGAACAATGTGTTGTCCCAGGCATGACTTCGACGCTCTGTTAGAATTTCCAGTTCTGGGCCCCCACCGTCTTTTACTTTGAACCTGCAGGTGATTGACCTCGGTTGACTGATGACCGTAATCATTATTTAATTCTCGTATGCTGACTTCCATATTAGTCTTCCCAAAGTGCATCACTTCACACTTCTCTGCATTGAACTCCATATGTTCTGCTTCTGCCCATTTCACCGTCCTGTCTACTACATCCTGAAGTCTACAACTAGCCTCATAACTATCTATTACTTTGCCAAGTTTCGTATCATTTTCAAACTTTATAATGCTGCTCCCTACACCCACCATTGTTTTCAAAGGTTGCTCTCACCAAGTTGAGGGATTTTAATGCTGCCATTTGGGGCACCGAGTGTCTATACCCAGAACTTCCAGATGGTTACATGAAGATTAATGGACCCTCCACCCTGTCCCGATACTGGAGGAAGACATCACCCCATCACTGTCTTCAGTGATGTTTTCCTCAGTTCAGTACTTCCAGTAAAAGCATTCTAATAATGATTGCGTTTATGGTTTAGTTACAAATTATATTTGGGAAATGCACCTAGAAAAGAAGGACTTAGACTTATATAGAGCCTTTCATGACCACCAGACGTCCCAAAGTGCTTTGCAGCCAATAAAGTACTTTTTAAAGTGTCATCACTGTAATGTAGGAACCGTGGCAGCCAATTTGCACACAGCAAGCTCCCACAAACAGCAATGTGAAATTGACCAGATAAGCTATTCTAGTGGTGTTGATAGAGTAATATATATTGGCCAGCATACCGGGGATAGCTCCCCTGCTCTTCTTCAAAATAGGGCAATGGGAGCTTTTATATCCACCTGAGAGAGCAGACAGGGCCTCGGTTTAATGTCCCATCCAAAAGACCACACCTCCAATATTGCAGCACTCCATCAGTACTGCACTGGAGTGTCAGCGTAGATTTTTGTGCTCAAGCATCGGGATTTATATTACATCAAACATTCAAAGCAGATTCTTCACACCCACAATACAGAAATATGGTCTGCAATTGAATAATACTTATCTTTCCATTATAGTACAGAGCTTCAAAAATGCTTTGGTATTTTTTTCTCTTCCCTTGGCTTTATAAAGCTGCCCCAGTTACAGACAGGTGGTTTTATTGTAAGACGGTAAAAATAAAAGCTCTACTAATGTCCCAAACGATGGAGGCATTGAGCGATCCATACAGACCAGGAGTCTGCACTGAGTAATCGGTATAACTCGGATAGTGGTTGAGCTCAGCCATCTGCATTAGGGAGGGAATCATTGGCCATGATCTCTATCCAGCAATCCCTACTGGAAGGAAGCATGTATAGATGTTAGGATCCAGTTTGACTGTGATATCTTCCATGACACAATAGCCTGCCAATACTCACTGTATAAACTCGCACATGAAGAGCAGACACTGAGGTATGGTATTGATGGTTAGCTGTGGAACCGTATCTCTACATAGACTGATTTCTGGGAAGTGGGGGGATTGTCCTATGAGGAAAGATTGAGTAGATTAGTCCTATATTCCCTAGAGTTTAGGAGAATGAGAGGTGATCTCATTGAAAAATATAAAATTTTTAAGGGGCTTGACAGGGTAGATGCTGGGAAGATGATTCCCCTACCTGGAGAATCTAGAACCAGGGATCACAGTCTCAGAATTAGGGTCGACCATTTCGGACTGAGATAAGGAGGAATTTCTTTCTCAAAAGGTTGTGAATCTTCGAAATTCACTACCCCAGAGGACTGTGGACGCTCACTCGTTGAGTATATTCAAGACAGAGAGCGATAAATTTTTGAATACTAATAAAGCAAGGGCGATGGGGATAGTGTGGGAACTTGGAGTTGAGGTAGAAGATCATGCAGAATTTTATTGAATGGCAGAGCAGGCTCGAAGGACCGAATGGCCTGCTCCTGCTTCTATTTCTCATGCTGTTATATTCAACTCTTTGCTGAAAGTAGGAAGAGGAAGTGGAGAAAATTGGTGGGACAAAAGGAGGAAGGGGAAAAAAAATTAATGGTAAAATGATGCCAAACTATAACTGCCAGCCAGTCACACTACTCTTTTCCTTTACTGTGGCCATCTCCTTTACACTCAAGGGTAGTTTGTTGTGGTCCTATGCCTTGTTCTATTGGATCAGCTGTGCACAGCAAGTACGGGAAAATCAGGCGGGTATGAGCACATGTCAATAAAAGAGCCCATCCCATTTTAATTCTAATTGGGCAGAAAATCAGACAGGTTTCCTCATGCCAGGCTGAAAGTATTGTATTCACTCTGCCGACAGAATCCAGTGCATCCCGTTGCGACTAAGGAAAGTCCTGCAGCAACAACTCGCATTTATATAGTGCCTTTAACATTGTAAAACGTCCCAAGGTGCTTCACAGGAGTGTAATCAGACAAAGATTGACAACAAGTCAAAAAAGGAAACATTAGGGCAGGTGACCAAAGGTTAGGTCAAAGTTGTAGGTTTAAAGGAACATCTTAAAGGAGAGAGAGAGAGAGAGAGCTGGGAAGGCGGAGAGATTTAGGGAAGGAATTTCAGAGCTAGTGGGTCTAGATGGCTGAAGATACGGGTGCCAATGGTGGAATGAAGGAAGTGGTGATTCCCCACTTGATCTCTTCTCGCAATAGGAGAAATGTGAGGCCAAATCAAAACATACGCATGAATAAAATTCTATACAAACATGAGAAATACTGAAAAACAATCTAGGGGCATTCTTTTGACAATCACCTTAAATCTGTGTCCTTTGGTTACCGATCCTTCTGTTACTGGAAACAGTTTCTCCTCATTCACTCTTATCATGATTTTGAACACCTCTATCAAATCCCCTCTTCCCCTTCTCTGCTACATGGAAAACAAACACAGCTTCTCCCGTCTCCCCACAACACTGAAGTCCCTCATCCCTGGTACCATTCCAGCAAATTTCTTCTGCACCCTGTCCACGATCGGGACCTCCTTCCTGAAGTGTGGGGCCCAGAATGGAACACAGAACTCCAGCTGAGGTCCAACCAGTGTTTTATAAAGATTTAGCATTACTTCCTTATGCCTCTAATAATAAAGATGTACACCCCCAGGCCTCTCTATTCCTGCACCTCCTTTAAAATTGTACCATTTAGTTTATATTGCCTCTCCTCATTCTTCCACCAAAATGTTTTTCTTTACGCTTCTCTGCATTCATCTGCCATTTCACCAGTCTGTCTCTTTTGGCAGCATAAACTTACGAAAGGATACAGAAATTTTTCATAGTTCTTTGCTGCAGTCTTACTGAATAGCATACTATCCTCCTCCTTCTTCTTTGGCTGTCCCCCGGAGTCGAGGATGAATTCTAAGGTGACTGATGAGACCAATGCACAATGCAGGATCTACAGTCTCTGTCACAGGTAGGGCAGGTGGTTGTTGGAGGGAGGGGTGGGTGAGGTGCTTGATTGTCGTGCGCACCTTCCTCTGTTTGTACTTGTCTTCCGTGTGCTTCCGACAAAGAGACTCAAAGTGTTCGGCACCTGCTCGGATGCTTCTCCTCCACTTTGAGTGGCCTTGGGCCAGGGTTACCCATGAGTCAGTGGGGATGTTACATTTTTTCAAGGAGGCTTTGAGGGTATCCTTGAAATGTTTTCTCTGCCCTCCTGGGACTCGCTTGCTTGGAGTAGAGCGCTTGTTTTAGGAGTCTTGTATCAGGAATGCGGACAATGTGGCCCATCCATCGGAGCTGATCGAGCGTGGTCAATGCCTTGATGCTGAGGATGTTGGCCTGAGAGAGAATGCTGACATTGGTGCCCCTATCCTGCCAATGTATTCGAAGGATTTTGCAGAGGCAGCGTTGGCGGTACTTCTCCAGTCTTTGACGTGCCCACTGTACATAGTCCTTGACTCTGAAGCATATAGGAGGGGGCGTATCACCACTGCTCTGTAGAGCAAGAGCCATGGACTATCCTTATGGTCCATTTGACCTACCACTCAGCTCTTTAAATGGTTTCTCTGACAAATATGTATTGAGTTCCCTTTCGAATTTGAAGATGCTGGCTCCACTCTTTTCCCTATGTTCAGCATCTTGTATGTAACATAGTTAAATCTGTTTACATTGCCCCCTTTCTGACCTTGCATCCGTGCCCCTTTGTGCTACAATTCTTATCTAGTAGCAACACAATAGTTCATCATCATCATGCATTCACATAGATTTGCATCTTTAATATTGTTTCAGAGATGGAAGCAATACTCAAGCCATACTTCAGGCATTCAAGTCATTAAATCCTGCTCATAAACTGTAGCCAAATCAGCAGCACAACAATTATTCTTTGGACTCTTTCAATGGTATAGTTGACATAGACAAATTTTCAGTTGGAGCCATCTGAGATAATCTGTTGAAAAGTAAATAGGCCCACAGGGAAGAGGCGAGGGCCCAGGGGCTGCATGGGCCAGCCCGCACTACAATATGTGTGCGCACTAGGTCCGTGCAGCAGAGTTGGTCTCCAGTCGTCCTGGTTAATCCTTGCCACTGGACCAAGACTTAGCTCTGTCAAGCCCATGTGGTGGCTAGTGTGCAATTGCCACCACACGTTAAAAAAATTCATGCTCAGGCATCTTCAACATGTAGTTCGGGAGCTGGAATATTAAGTCCTTCATTGAAACACTTGTGAACTCATCCCTTTTTGCATGGAAGTAAGTCATCCTCGATACGAGGGACCGCCTATGATGATGATGATGGTTCAGTAAAGTTGAACAGTGGCCATTCATGTGGGCTTGAATGTACAAGCCAACTTCACGCTGACAGTCAGCATCTCCTGAGTCCTGTCTAGGCTTGCCAATGCTCCAGGATTATCCCGGTGTCTCCAGGAATTGAAAATTAATCTCCAGGAAACTGTTACAATCAAAACACTGGAGAAGAATTATAGGGTTAATAAAACAATGGCATGCTTTTCTTTCATTTTTATCCCCATCTGAATTGTGCTATGTCTGGCCTTGAAGTTTATTTCCGCCAGCTCTCCTATTCACAAGCTCCAAAACAGAACAAGCGTTAGCTGCTTTAATAATAAGATATCCAAGTGAGTATTCACACCAGTGTGGCAGTCAATAAGCTGGAGTTGGGTGGGACTTACAGCACAATCCCAGTCACTGACAGCAAGCGGAATTACCCAATCATCTAGATTCTGGCCGGCATTTGTGGTGTCAATATATGCAGCCTAAATAAGTACTGGACCAATATTTCTGCTGGATACTTGGCACTGGGTGCTGCTGAATATTTTTGCTGTTGAAATTCCTGATTGCAATTTACCTGGAACCTCCATTTTCCATCATCATGTTGAGGTTCTCCTCCATGGCTGATTGGACATTGTTGGATTGTCAATGACTTGCACTTTTAACATAGTAAAATTCCCAAGATGTTTCACGGGAATGTTATCAAACAAAATTTGGCACTGAGTCACAAAAGGAGATATTAGGACAGATGGCCAAAAGCTTTGGTGAAAGAGGTAGGTTTTAAGGACGGTCTTAAAGGAGGAGAGAGAAGTAGAGAAATGGAGAGATTTAGGGAGTTTAGGGCCAAAACAGCTGAAGGCACGGCTGCCAGTGGTGGGGCAATTCAAATCGGGGATGCGCAAGAGGCCAGAATTGGAAGAGCGCAGTGATCTCGGAGGGTTGTAGGGCTGGGGGAGGTTACAAAGATTGGGATTGGTGACTCCATGGAGGGTTTTGAAAATAAGGATAACAATTGTTAAATTTAGGCTTTGCTGGATGGGGTATCAATGCAGGTCAGCAAGCACAGGAGTGATGGTTCGAACAGGATTTGGTGCGAGTTATGATACAGGCAGCAGCATTTTGGATGAGCTCAAGTTTAAGGAAAGAGAAAGGAGACTTTCCTTCTACATGTGTGGTACATTAGTACCTGAGGCGTAGGAATGAAGGTGAGATTAATACAAATGACATAAGTTCAATGTAATCAATTGGAGTAAATTAAGTCTGTGAGGTTGATTTCAGCCGATAAATCCCCAGGGCTTAATAGTCTGCATCCCAGAGTACTTAAGGAAGTGGCCCTAGAAATAGTGGATGCATTGGTATAAATTTTCGAACATTTTATAGACTCTGGATCAGCTTCTATGGATTGGAGGGTAGCTAATGTAATCCCACTTTTTAAAAAGGGAGGAAGAGAGAAAACAGGGAATTATAGACTGGTTAGCCTGACATCGATAGTGGGGAAAATGTTGGAATCAATTATTAAAGATATAATAGCAGTGCATTTGGAAAGCACTGACAGGATTGGTCCAAGTCAGCAAGGATTTATGAAAGGGAAATCATGCTTGACAAATCTAGAATTTTTTGAGGATGTTACTAGTAGAGTGGACAAGAGAGAACCAGTGGATGTGGTTTATTTGGACTTTCAAAAGGCTTTTGACAAGGTCCCACACAAGTGATTAGTGTGCAAAATTAATCCACATGGTATTGTGGGTAATGTATTGACGTGGATAGAGAACTGGTTGGCAGACAGGAAGCAAAGAGTAGGAATAAGCGGGTCCTTTTCAGAATGGCAGGCAGTGACTAGTGGGGTACCGCAAGGTTCAGTGCTGGGACCCCAGCTATTTACAATATACATTAATGACTTGGACGAAGGAATTGAATGTAATATCTCCAAGTTTGCAGATGATACTAAGCTGGGTGGCGGTGTGAGCTGTGAGGAGGATGCTAAGAGGTTGCAGGGTGACCTGGACAGGTTAGGTGAGTGGGCAAATGCATGGCAGATGCAGTATAATATAGATAAATGTAAGGTTATCCACTTTGGTGGCAAAAACAGGAAGGCAGAATATTATCAGAATGGTGACAGATTTGGAAAAGGAGAGGTGCATCGTGACCTGGGTGTCATGGTACATCAGTCATTGAAAGTTGGCATGCAGGCACATGGCATGTTAGCCTTCATAGTGAGAGGATTTGAGTATAGGAGCAGGGAGGTCTTACTGCAGTTATACAGGGCCTTGGTGAGGCCACACCTTGAATATTGTGTACAGTTTTGGTCTCCTAATCTAAAGAAGGACATTCTTGCTATTGAGGGAGTGCAGCGAAGGTTCACCAGATTGATTCCCGGGATGGCAGGACTGACATGTGAAGAAAGACTGGATCGACTCAGCTTATATTCACTGGAATTTAGAAGAATGTGAGGGGATCTCATAGAAACATATAAAATTCTGATGGGATTGGATAGGTTAGATGCAGGAAGAATATTCCCGTGTTGGGGAAGTCCAGAACCAAGGTTCACAGTCTAAGGATAAGGGGTAAGCCATTTAGGACCGAGATGAGGAGAATCTTCTTCACTCAGAGAATTGTGAACCTGTGGAATTCTCTACCACAGAAAGTTGTTGAGGCCAGTTCGATAGATATATTCAAAAGAGAGTTAGATGTGGCCCTTACGGCTAAAGGGATCAAGGGGTATGGAGAGAAAGCAGGAATGGGGTACTGAAGTTGCATGATCAGCCATGATCATATTGAATGGTGGTGCAGTCTCGAAGGGACAAATGGCCTACTCCTGCACCTATCTTCTATGTTTCTATGTCCTACAGGAGTCTGTGCCTTGGGGATCATATCTCAGGCAAGGATTTGTCCTATTAAAATGTTGGTGGATAACTGGAGTGCAGATAATGGAGATTGTGCCGTCTAATTAATTGCTCATAATTGTTTTCCTTCTGTTTCTCCACAGATCCATCATGTACGACACCATCATGTGTATCAGCAGGTAAGCACACTTCTGTCCTGTCAGACCATCTATAAAGAATTTGAACAGCATGTTGCTAAACACCCTGTAAATTCCCAAGTTGATTAGAAGTAAACAAACCAACAGAACAAAGTCATTCGCCTTCTCAAACAATTTTTACGACAAGTGATGTTGTTTAATCTAAACAATGGAATCCAACTGTTTATAAATATTAGGAGAAAGTCCCTTTTATATTTAAACAATTCAAAGTACATTGACGTGTCAGTCAGTCAAAACTAAACATGTCATAGATATTGCTACATTGCAACAATGACCATGCTTCAGAAAATTAATTGGCTGTAAAACATTTTGCGACATCCTGATGTCGTGAAAGGCCCTATATAAGTGCAACTTCTTTCTTATTTCTTATTACAACACCTCACCATTGTGCTTTCCCCTCTGCTAGCTACCCACAACTGTCTGCCTGGCAGATTCACCACCCAGGGCTTAAAGGGTTAAATTGTGAGGTTGGATAAACGGAGGAGACCATTCAGCCCCTCGACCCTGTTCCTCCATTCAATTAGGTTATGGTTGATCTGTACCTCAACTCCATTTAACCGTCATGTGTTCTATGTCCCTTGATGGCCTTACCTTCCACAAATGCATCGATCTCAGTGTTGAAAGCTCCAATTGGCCCACAGCCTTTTGGGAGGAGAGAGTTCCAGATTTCCACTACCCTTTCTGTGTAAAAGTGCTTCATGATTGCACTCCTAAATGACCTAACACTAGTTTTAAGGAAAATTTACCTCAATGGCCTCAGATCTTAATTGCCTTTCATTGCCATTTTGAGCAAATCTGGCACACGTCTGGGTTAAAATCATGCTGCGTGACCTTAATAACCTGCAAATTAATACATTCATATGAAATTAGTTTTAATGAAGGGATTAACCTCATTAAAATGGTTAGTGCTTGTGTCAAAATAGCAGAAAGAGGAATTTTGTAGGGTAATTAAAAACCATGTCAACCTATTCATGTGTATCTATAATACGTACTGATTGAGGATGCACAATGGTCTAGTTCTGAGAAACAAATGGATGAAATTATAACTGGTTAGGTTATGTTTGGCCAAAGCCAGGCCTTTGGATATTGGCCTATGCAGACACTGGAACATAAAATGGGTTTATGCTTCACATGTGTGTGAAATAATACACTGCAATTTCCAAACAAAAATAACTTGCATTTATAGGAACATAGGAAGGAACAGAGGACTAGGAGGAGGCCATTTAGCTACCCGAGCTTATTCTGCCATTCAATGAGATCTTAGTTGATCTGCGACCTAACTCCATATATCCACCTTTGCCTCATACCCCTTAATAACTTTGGTTAATAGAAATCGATCAATCTCAGATTTAAAATTAACAGTTGACCCAGCATCAACTGTCATGTGCAGAAGTGAGTTCCAAGGTTCTACGACACTTCGCATGTAGAAGTGTTTTCAACTTCACTCCTGAAAGACCTGACTCTAATTTTTAGGTTAAGTCTCCCAGTCCTAGATTCACCAACCAGCGAAAATAGTATTCTCTATCTATCGTATCAATTCCCCTACATCTCTTGAAAACTTCAATCAAGTCACCCTTAATCTTCTAAATTCCAGGAAATGCAAACCTAGTTTGTGTAATTTCTCCTTGTAAATTGACTCTTGGATTCCAGGTATAATTCTCGAAAATCTACGCTGCACTCTCTCCAAGGCCAATATATCCTTTCTAAGGTGTGGTGCCCAGAACTGCTCGAAGTACTCGAGGTGTGGTCCAACCAGGTCTTTGTATAGCTGTAGCATGACTTCTAACCCCTTGTATTCCAGCTTCGTTCATGACTTCAGGACATCCCACATATTTTACAGCCAATGAAGTACTTTTTGAAGTGTAGTCACTGTTGTAATGCGGTAGCAATTTGTGCACAGCAAGCTCCCACAAACAGCAATGTGATAATGACCAGATGATCTTTTTTAGTGATGTTGGTTGAGGGATAAATATTGGCTCGGACACTGGGGAGAGCTCCCCTGCTCTTCTCAAAATATTGTCTTGGAATCTTTATATCTACCTAAGCAGGCAGATGAGGTGTGAGTTTAACCTCTCATCCTAAAGGCGGCACTTCTAACAGTGTAGTACTCCCTCAGTACTGCACTGGAGTCTCAGCCTGTGCTCAAATAAGTCACATTGCTTCCTCTGAGTACCTTGGAGTTATTCATTGGATAGAATTAGCTAAACACATGTGGTATGTATTTCACTAACTTCTCTTTTAATGACATTAAGGCGTTGAGGCTAGGAGTCAATTAAAAATGTCAAAAGTGAGATTGGTAGATTTTTGTTAGGCAGGGGTATTCAGGGTTATGTAACCATGGCAGGTAGATAGAATTAAGATACTAACTCTATGATGTACTGCCATGATCTAATTAAATGGGGGAACAGGCTCGAGAGGTTGAATGGCCAATGTTCCATAGTTACTAAAGGCATTTAGTACTTCGAGCAAAATCGTGCACATGTTATGAAATAATTCTTTAATGACATCGCCACACATAGTGACCAAAGTAATCCTTAGCCTGACGTGCTTTATACATTGTTCAGTCTTCACGGAAAATTCAGCGTTCATTTTAATCTTTCTTCCCTTACCCTCTCAGCTGCCCGTATCATTGGGAATATGGACCAAGCTGTGGATCCTTGTAAGAATTTCTACCAGTATGCCTGTGGAGGATGGTTGAAGAAGCACACCATCCCTGAGACCAGCTTCCGATACAGCACCTTTGACATTCTGAGGGATGAATTGGAAGTCATCTTGAAAGGTCAGTCCATATATGGAAGAGTTGAACTACCTTAGACAATCTTTTCATGCCACATTGTAGAATATGTATCTGCCACCTGATGTCCACACATGTGATATTGGAATAGTTAATGCATTGAACGATTTCACCTGTTCAGATAAATAATTAAAGACATATCAGATCCATTAACATTAGCTTTTCCTGCTAAAATCCAGGCCAGGCCGATGGGATTAAAATCTCCTTCGGTCTGTCGGTAAGGTGTGAGGGTCCAATATGGAATGAGGTTGGCCAGACTCAATCCAGCTCCTATGGCAACAGGCCCACCAGAACAAAACTGTTCATGAGCTGGCCTCAAACTTGGTCTTCTCTGTCCGGGAGGACGGATGGTGTGCAATATAGAAACATGTCACATGGCTACAGTAGTTTTCTGAGGTTAAAGTTGAGGTATGGTGCTGGAGTAAAGCAGAGGGAGTTTCATTCTCTCTATAACTATGCTACGCCTGACTGGGTAATTCTTGATGCCTGGGTGCCTAAAATTATTCAATTTGCCAGACGTAAGAAGGGTTCTTATAGGTGGTAGCGTAAAATGGGCGCTAGTGAATGGGCAGCCCATTTCACACCCCACCTGATTTTATTTTTCACAATGGAAAAAGGTGTGAGTATAAAGCAGGTCTCCGATTTGCTATTGCCCATTTTGTGCTATAGTCCAACACCAATTTCATCCCCCACCCGACCCCCCACACCCACCCCACCCCCAGGTTCATCACCTTGCTGAACACAAACCTCCAAAAGCTTAGTTTTTATGCTCATATAGAACATTCGATCTTAAACATCTAAAGGGTATATTTCCCTTGGATCTTCTCCCACTCTAATGTTGGAACTTCAGGGCAAACCCTGAAACTCACGCGTGCCAATGGATTTTTCACTGAACCGCAGACAAATTTAACGTGTCAGAACTAGGACCAACTCGGAGGAAATTCACTCCCCCGCTCCCCTAATTTGGACCCTGAAGATCCAAACACTTGCAAGAAAAATATGCTGAGTGAGATTATGCTGAAGGAAGATTGCCATTTGGCTGCCTATTCATCAGCCTTTTGAATTGAACTTTTGTTCAACCTGCTATCTGAATGAACTCTCAATCATCACCCTGATCACATGTCTTAATTTGTTTTTCCACAAATATTAATAGAAAATGCTCAAACCCAACTCAAAATAATAGGTTACCATTTCAGGTGGAGAACTTCATCACATAGGAACATAGGATCATGAAGAATAGGAGGAGGCGATTCAGTCCCTCGAGCCTGCTCTACCATTCAATTAAATCATGGCAGATCTGTATCGTAACTTTGTTCCACATCCCTTGATACCTTTACCAAACAAAAATTCATCCATCTCAGTCCTGAAAGCTCCAATTGTTCCAACATCCATTGTCTTTTTGTGGAGGGAGTTCCAGAGTTCTACTACCCTTTGTATGAAAAAGTGCTTCCTGATTTCGCTCCTGAAAGGCCTAGTTCTAATTTGAACATTATGTCCCCTTGTTCTTGATTACCCCATCAGAGGAAATAATTTCTCCCTATCTACCCTATCAAATGCTTTTAACATGTTAAACACTTCGATTAGATCTGCCCCAGAGAGCTGTGGAGGCTGGGACATTGAATATATTTAAGGCGGAGATAGACAGATTTTTGAGCGATTAGGGAGTAAAGGGCTATGGGGAACGGGCAGGGAAGTGGAACTGTGTCCAGGATCAGATCAGCCATGATCTTAATGAATAGCAGAGTGGGCTCGAGGGGCCAACTGGCCTACTCCTGTTCCTATTTCTTATGTTCTTACGTTCTCAGATCACTCCACTATCACAACTGTTACCATTGGACTGAGAAGCTCCTTGTCAGACTGAAATAACAACTGCTAGAGTTTGAGTCCAAATGTGCTAATTAGAAACATAGAAAATAGGTGCAGGAGTAGGCCATTCGGCCCTTCGAGCCATCACCGCCATTCAATAAGATCATGGCTGATCATTCCCTCAGTACCCCTTTCCTGCTTTCTCTCCATACCCCTTGATCCTTTTAGCCATAAGGGCCATATCTAACTCCCTCTTGAATATATCCAATGAACTGGCATCAACAACTCTCTGCGGTAGGGAATTCCACAGGTTAACAACTCTCTGAGTGAAGAAGTTTCTCCTCATCTCAGTCCTAAATGGCCTACCCCTTATCCTAAGACTATATCCCCTGATTCTGGACTTCCTCAACATTGGGAACATTCTTCCCGCATCTAACCTTTCCAGTCCCGTCAGAATCTTATACGTTTCTATGAGATCCCCTCTCATCCTTCTTATCTCCAGTGTGTAAAGGCCCAGTTTATCCAGTCTCTCCTCATTTGTCAGTCCAGCCATCCAGGGAATCAGTCTGGTGAATCTTTGCTGCACTCCCTCAATAGCAAGAACGTCCTTCCGCAGATTAGGAGACCAAAACTCAACACAATATTCCAGGTGAGGCCTCACCAAGGCCTTGTACAACTACAGTAAGACCTCCCTGCTCCTATACTCAAATCCCCTGGCTATGAAGGCCAACATACCATTTGCCTTCTTCACCGCCTGCTGTACCTGCATACCAACTTTCAATGACTGATGTACCATGACACCCAGGTCTCGGTGCACCTCCCCGTTTCCTAATCTGCCGCCATTCAGATAACATTCTGCCTTCGTGTTTTCCCTTCAAATGGATAACCTCATATTTATCCACAGTATACTGCATCTACCATGTATTTGCCCACTCACCTAACCTGTCCAAGTCACCCTGCAGCCTCTTAGTGTCCTCCTCACAGCTCACACCGCCACCCAGTTTAGTGTCATCTGCAAACTTGAAGATATTACACTTAATTCCTTCATACAAATCATTGCTGTATATTGTAAAGAACTGGGGTCCCAGCACTGAGCCCTGCGGCACCCCACTAGTCACTGCCTGCCATTCTGAAAAGGACCCGTTTATCCCGACTCTCTGCTTTCACAAAGCGGTAACAGATGGGTTTAATAACCTTTAATTGGATTGTAAAACGGTGTAAAGTGTTGTAAGTGGAGACAGCCAAGAAATTGTGAAGCGATTATGACAGGATTTGTACCTGGGCTGATCAGTGGCAAATAAAGTTCAATGTGGAAAAATGCAAGATGCTGCATATTGGAAGTTAATATAGGAGGTGCATGTGGTCGGGTGGAACGTGCTGAGAAGGAAGTCGAATGTGATCCATGTGGGTTAGTTGGCTTCTCATCCACTATGAGCAAATGGCATGTGGTAACAATGTGGGACTGCAGCCTCTGGATTGTCCATCAATCAGTTTGGATGGATGGAATATCGAGGGAGCTGGGGGGCCAGTGACCCCCTGACCAGTGCTCCCTGTGGGTGTCGCTCCTTGTCGAGAGTGCCCAATCGGGGAATAAGCCTTGACGTTCCTGAAGATTATGCTGTGTTTGTTTTTCACTGGGATCTCCGTGTTGTGTTACGCAGATACATAATTTTTAATCACAAACTGTGTGGTTAGTGTGCCCTGGCAATTGAGGCACACCTCAGCATGTAGTGGACTCTGAAGTGTGTTTCAACAGCATGGATTGTGACACTGTTCTAAAGGTCATTAATAAATGCTGGCTAACTGTTACCTGATAAGAATAGTTCATTAATTTTTGTCACAACAGTGTTAGAAGGCAATTTTGCAAACGGAAGCCTATAAAGTTGCTGTTATTACCTTTACGACTAACCTTATAGTTTTGCCATCATTCTATTTTAAATGATAGTTTATCTTAATATAAGTTATATTGAACATAGTCCATGATGTCCTGGTTGTATGAGGACAGTGTGGTGACAGAGTGCTGGAGAGAAATAAGGAAGAATCAAAGGGACAAAAATAATTTATTGTAGCAAGGGTGGGAGTATAAATTTGTGAACTAAAATCAGACTAATGTTGTGCTTCCTGGTTTTTTATTTGGGAAAGTGAATAAACTATCTGACTCAATATTTTATAAAAACTTTGAAATATCAATTATTCTTGGAAACATGCTGCAACTTCTAAAGGACCCACATTTCCACCTCACAAACTCATATTGAGCTCATCCTTCTAGAATATTAACCCTTACTATCTTCCATTACAATGTCCGACTGTTTCTTAAATTGTCCAGTGTCCTGATGTTCCTGGCAACCGTTTCCAGCTGTTGATCGATAATGAGATACTTCTGGAATTTGCAATAAACTTGTCCTTGTCATGTTTTGTGCTGTTCAAGCTCCGTGGGTTTCTTACCCAGTCACTAAAATAGGATATCAGAGGTTTGTGTTAACATCTTGTTTGTATTTCCTAATTATACATAAAAAGTACCCAAATAACCAATGTGAAGAGAAAGAACTTCAACCCATTTTGAGAAAAACATACCTCGCTTAAGATACCTAAGCTATGAGGAGAGGTGAAGAGACTGTGATTGTTTACTTTGATGAAGGGAAGATTTATGAAGATATTATTCAAGTATGCAAGATTCTTAAGGGAATGGATAAACTAAAATATAATTAGGTAGCCACAAACTGTGGAAGCAAAAGACATGGGCTCATGGTTGGAAGAGGAAAAAAGTGCACACAGTTTGGAATGAACTGTTTGACGCAGAAGTTGGTGAGCTCCTGCAATGGGTTGATCAGGGTGCAAGGGTGTGGGAAGATCCAATGAAGAATTGAGTAGATAATTGTGAGTGTGGCTAATCGGAATGGATTGTTTTTTGAGACCAGCCAGGTGGACTGCAGACACTGTAGGTTCCAAAGTTCCCAACCCTTTGAAATAAAACAATCCCTATTCACCATTTTGAAGTTATTTTTCAGTATTGAAATACAGTCGATGAGAGCAAATGGGATTTCTCCCAGCAAAAATAATTTTGCAATGAAGAGAACTCTGGTCTTTACCTTGATTGAGTCTTGTCAGTTGAACTTTGTTTGTCCAGGAAGGGTTAATTTAGAAAGAAAGACCTTGGGGCCAAAATTGCCCCTCCCGATAAGGCCTCTGGCCGCTGGAAATCAGTGTCCATGAGTTGGCGCAGAATGGCCGTTGACTCTCCTTGGAGGGGCCGCCATTTTAGAAATTGCCCTTTCTCTGGAGCTGGGCAGTGTCCGGGACCACTCCACCTGCTTTCCCACGGTGGTGCGCATGCACCAACCCCTTACCGTTTGGCGGGAAATTGCCCCTTATCCAAAATTGCCCTGCTGGAGCAGCGCCAACGCAGGCCAGTGCCCCCGACAGCATTTGCTGTTGGTGCACTCTGTGGGAAATGGCGGCATGGGCGCGCTTAAAGGGGAGGGTGCACTGTCGCGGCCGCCATGTAAATTTTTTTTGTCAGCCGACTGCCAGGTTGGGACGACAATTATGCCCCCAGGTTTGGCCGGGCCGCCAACAGGCGGCCTGACACCCCTTCTTGGGTGCCAGGCCACTGGCCCGGCTGAAACCCACCTGTGTGGCCCAATGGACCTAACTAAAATGAATGCAGAGTTCGCAGCGGCCCTCCCCTTTAACTAAAGAGGAGAGCCATTGTGACATACCAGTGTGATGACATCATCAGTACGGTGCTGATGACTGACAGCTGTGGACACTCTTTTCCACCCCCGCGATCGCCCCGCTAGTGATGGCCACTGCACTCTGCTGCCACTTCTGCCCCCATGATGATCCACTTCCGCTCCGCTGGGAAAAACAAAGTGGAGGAGCTGAATTTCGCCGGATAGGTGTCTGCATCCATTGCGCATCCATTGCGGAGGCCAGAACACTTCAAAAACCCGTTTCCGGCAGAGGGCAGTTTCTACCCGATTACATTTCTACAGAGGTTTTCATGGCCTCACGATGCCCCAATGCGCTTTACAGCCAATGAATTATTTTGAAGTGTAGTCACTATTGTAATGTTGAAATCAATAAGCAAATCTTTGGACTTAATAAGTCAGTGGTAATGGCTTTATGTTTTATGGTTGGGCTACCACCATAAGAGAGATTCAATTATGGCTGGCTCTTAAGTTGAGTTGCCAACACCGGTTGGACGTAATCCTGGAGGTTTGGTCATGAGATTTTTGATGAGGTGGTATTTGATCCCGGGAAATTGATCACGTGACATTTGGTCACATGCCATTTGCCTGCTGTTTGCACACGAGACTCCCTAAGCAATTGCTCTATGCGGAGCTCCTTCATGGCAACCGAGCCAAAGTTGGGCAGCGGAAACATTACAAGGACACCCTCAAAGCCTCGCTGGTGAAGTACGACTTCACCACTGACACCTGGGAGACCCTGGCCGAAGATCGCCCGAGGTGGAGAAAGTGCATCCGGGGGGGCATTGAGCTCTTCGAATCTCAACGCTGGGAGTGTGAAGTGGTCAGGCGCAGGCAGTGGAAGGAGCGTGTGGCAAATCAGTCACACCAGCCCCCCCCCTTCCCCCGACGAATGTCTGTTCCGCCTGTGACAGAGTCTGTGGCTCTCGTGTTGGACTGTTCAGCCACCAAAGAACTCACTTTAGTAGTGGAAGCAAGTCTTCCTCGATTCTGAGGGACTGCCTGTGAATGAATGAATGAATAATTTTCCCGCTGTTTGCAATTGTTATTGCATTTACAATGGTTGACCTTTTTAGTATCAACAAAGGGTGAAGAATATTCCTAAATCTTTTTGTTTTGTAGAACACAAGGATTTTAGTGAGATGAATTTAATTTATAAATCAAGCAAGTCTCGGTAGCTTCTTCAACAGATTCTTTTACAAATCATTAAAAGTAGAAACACAGGATAAGGCCAAAGAAAAATGCAAACGAAGCACTGTGATAATGACAAGATAATCTGTTTTTTTGTTAAATTGATTGATGGATAAATATTGGCCCCTGGACACTTGGGATAACTCCCCTGCCTTTCTTCGAAATAGTACCATCGGATCTTTTACGTCCACTTGAGAGAGCAGATGGGGCCTCAGTTTAATGTCTCAGCCAAAAGACAGCACCTCCGACAGCGCAGCATTCCCTCAGCACTGTGCTGGTGTGTCAGCCTAGATTTATGTGCTTGAACGCACAACTTTCTGACTCAGAGGCGAGGGTGCTACCCACTGAGCCACAGCAGAAGGGGAAGCTCGATAAGTACATGAGAGAGATTGGAATAGAAGGTTATGTTGATAGGGTGAGACGAAGAGGAGTGGGAAAAGGTGATGTAGAGCATAAACACTGGCATAGACCAGTTGGGTTGAACTGCCTTGGGGCCCAGAAGAGGCGATGGCCCAGGAGCAGCCAGCCCACACTGCGATATCTGTGCGCACTTGGTCTGTGCAGCAGAGATGATCTCCAGTTCGTCTTGGGTAATCCTTGCCATTGGATAAAGGCCTAGCTCTGTCATGCACGTGTGGTGGCTGATGTGCAACGGCCACCCCACATTAATAAAATCCATGCACAGGCATCTTCCACCCTTCAAGATTTAGTTTGCGATCTGGAATATTAGATCCTTCATTGAAACATCTGTGAACTCATCCCTTTTTGGTGTGGAAGCAAGTCATCCTCTCTTCAAGGGACTGCCGATGATGATGATGAACTGTCTGTTTCTGTGCTGTAAATACAATGTAATTTTATGTTTCAAATCTTTTTACCCTCAGATTCCCCGGGTTTCTCTCATAGTCCCTTTTTCTCCCTCACATTCCCTATTTATTTCCCTCATCTTATCGGTATTTCCCATCACTACTCACTGCTGCCAACCTTTGCCTTTGACTGTTACCCTGGCCCTGATCCCGCTTCGTGTCAATCAATTGTCAGCATCGCTGGGGAGTTTAGGACCAGAGGACGCAGCCTAAAAATTAGAGCCAGGCCTTTCAGGAGTTAAGTCAGGACGTACTACCACACGCAAAGGGTGGTAAATGTTTGGAACTCTCTTCCGCAAACGACAGTTGATGCTCGGTTACTTGTTCATTTTAAATCTGGGATTGATCGATTTTTGTTAACCAAAGTTATTAAGGGATATGGGCCAAAGGTGGGTACATTGGTTTAAGTGACGGATCAGCCATAATCTCATTGAATGACGGATAAGGCTCGAGGGGCTAAATGGCCTATTCCTGTTCATAACATAAGAACATAAGAAATAGGAGCAGGAGTAAGCCTGCTCTGCCATTCAATAAGTTCATGGCTGATCCGATCATGGACTCAGGTCCACTTCCCTGCCCGCTCCCATAATCCCTTATCCCCTTATCGATTAAGAAATTGTCTATTTCTCTCTTAAATTTATTCAATGTTCCAGCTTCCACAGCTCTCTGAGGCAGTGAATTGCACAGATTTATACCCCTCTGAGAGAAGAAATTTCTCCTCATCTCAGTTTTAAATGGGCGGCCCCTTATTCTAAGATCATGCCCTTTAGTTTTAGTCTCCCCCATCAGTGGAAACATCCTCTCTGCATCCACCTTGTCAAGCCCCCTCATAATCTTATACATTTCGATAAGATCACCTCTCAGTCTTCGGAATTCCAATGAGGAGAGGCCCAACTTACTCAACCTTTCCTCATAACTCAGCCCCTTCATCCCTGGAATCAACCTAGTGAACCTTCTCTGAACTGCCTCCAAAGCAAGTATATCCTTTCGTAAATATGGAAACCAAAACTGCACGCAGTATTCCTGGGCGTCCCTGGCCAAAGACCGCCCTAAGTGGAGGAAGTGCATCCAGGAGGGCGCTGAGCACCTCGACTCTCATCACTGAGAGCCTGCAGAAATCAAGCGCAGGCAGCGGAAAGAGCGTGCGGCAAACCTGTCCCACCCATCCTTTCCCTCAATGACTATCTGGTCCAGGGACTGTGGTTCTCTATTGGACTGTTCAGCCACCTAAGGACTCATTTTTCGAGTGAAAGCAAGTCTTCCTCGATTCCGAGGGACTGCCTATGATGATGATGATATGACCAACCTGACCCAATCCCCTTTTCAGGACTCCACGTGAGTAATTTAACGTGGGGAGAATTGGAATGCTGCAGATACGAAGGTTACATTTTCACCTTTAAATTCATAATCCTAATCCCCTGTAAAGGGTCTTTCCTGCCCTCTTGGTTTCGGGGGAATTTTAGCGCCTTTCTGATGATATTTCCTGGGTTTTCTCCCATCTGGAGTTTGTCGGAGGTGGATTGGGGACCAAAGTCCCGCTTTTCTCGTGAGAGAGCATCTCTGAATTGCAAGAGACACCCGGACGATACCGGGGAGGATTGGCAAGTCTACTCTTAACAACAACCACAGCTTGCATTTATATAGCACCTTTAATATAATAAAACATCCCAAGGCACTTCACAGGAGCGTTATGAGACATAATTTGACACCGAGGTATTTAAGGAGATATTAGGACAAGTGACCAAAAGCTTGGCCAAAGAGGTAGGTTTTAAAGACCTGTTGAAAGTGGAGATAGCTAGGGAGGTAGAGAGGCTTAGGGAGGGAATTCCAGAGTTCAGGGACCAGGCGGCTGAAGGCACGGCCACCAATAGTGATGCAAAGAAAATTGGGGATGGGCAAGAGGCCAGAATTGGAGGAGCACAGAGTTCCCAGAGGCCTGTATGGCTGGAGGAGGTTACAGAGATAGGGAGGTATGAGGTCATGGAGGTATTTGAAAACAAGGATGAGAATGTTAAAATTAAGGTGTGGCCGGATCGGGAGCCAATGTAGGTCAGCGAGCCCAGGGTTTGATGGGTGAATGTAAGTTAGGACACCAGCAGCCGAGTTTTGGATGAGTTCTTTAAGGTTTTGGGGGCTTGAATGTCTAGCATGAACATGAGGTAGGGTAGAAAAGACAATGTGGTCCCTTTGAATTCCTATTTTTTTTAAATTCTTTTTTCATGGGATATGGGAGTTGCTGGCTACGCTGGCATTTATTGCCCATCCCTAATTGCCCTTAAGAAGGAGGTGGTGAGCTGCCTTCTTGAACCGCTGCAGTCTGTGTATTGCAGGTGCTCCCACAGTAGTGTTCGGTAGTGAGTTCCAGGATTTTGACCCAGCGATGATGAAGGAATGGCGATATATATTCAAGTCAGGATGGTATGTGAGAGTTCAAGTTGCTGCCCTTGTCATTCTAGTTGGTAAGCGACGTGAGTTTGTGTTGGTAAAACACTCCCTTTTTCTCTCCCTTTTTAGGTATTCTGTGCACAGTTCTGGTCTCCATATTACAAAAAAGAAATAGAAGCCCTGCCAAAGGCATAGAAAAGATTCAGAAGGATGATACCAGAACTGAGGTTATAACGATCAGGAAAGACTGAATGGTCTGGGGACCATTTATCTATAAAGGAGAAGGCTGAGGGGTGAGCTGATAGGGGTCCTTAAAATTATGAAGGACTTTGTTAGGGTACACATTGAGAAGATTTTTCCACTTGTGAGGTAGTTTAAAACTTAGGGCTCATAAAAATAAGATAGTCACTAATAAATCCATTAAGGAATACAGGAGAAGTACATTTACCCGAGACTGGTTAGAATGTGGAACATGCTGCCAAAGGGAATGGTTGAGGTGTCTAGCTTTGATACATTTAAGGGGAAGTTAGATAAACACATGAGGGAGAAAGGAATAGAAGGACATGCTGATAGGGTGAGATGAAGTTATGTGGGAAGACGCTGGCATAGATTAGTTGGGCCGAATGGCAGTTCCTGTTTATGTTTTGTCACAATGGGAGGATTAACTGTCATTACGCATGAATGATCCAATAGATAGTTCCTTTCGTTAACAAGATTTTCCACCCATTGGCTTTGAATAAGTGAAATTTAAAAAATCTACCCTTGGGGCAATGAGTTGAAGGAATGGGATTGTAATCTTATCTGCATGAATGTGCATAAATAGAGAGCTATGGAGAAGAATGCAGATAAAATAAATGAGACTCGTAAAACCAGATCTAATTCAAATCTGATGCAAGTCATCTTGCTTATTACCAATCAAGTTACATGCATCTCATTATCTTTTGTCAGATTACTTATCACAGTGCACACAAGAGAATAGCTGCTTCGTGAACTAAAAAATAGAGCTCTCGGGTGCAAAGATCTTTCAATTACAGTAGCACCTTGCACAATGCTGCTTAATTGAATAGTGATAAGAAAGTGAGGCATGGAAGGAGAATTGATCCTGTAAGCTAACCAGCTCACTGCATTTACAAGCTGCCCTACAATGAACTCTGCCCCACCTAGTTAACCTCCAGGGAATAAGAACATAAGAAATAAGAGCAGGAATAGGCCATTTGTCTCCTCGAGCCTGCTCTGCTGTTCAATAAGCTGTTCAACAATGCTGTTCAGTAATCTTGGCCTCCACTCCACTTTTCTGCCCGCTCCCCAAACACTTGACTCCCCTGTAGTTAAAAATCGGTCTATCTCTGCCTTGAATATATTCAATGACCCAGTCTCCAAAGCTCTCTGGGGTATAGAATATCCAAAGATTCACGACCCTCTGAGAGAAGAAATTCCTCCTCATCTCCATTTTAAATGGGCGACCCCTTATTCTGAAACTAGTTCTAGATTCCCCCACGAGGGGAAACACCCTCTCAGCATCTACCCTGTTAAGCCCCCTCAGAATCTTATACATTTCAATAAGACCACCTCTCATTCTTCTAAACTCCAATGAGTATAGGCCCAACCTGCATAACCTTTCCTCATAAAACAACCCCTTCATCTCAGGAATCAACGTCTAATGCATGTATATCCCTCCTTAGATAAGGAGACCAAAAGTGTACGCAGCTAGGTGTGATGTCATTAACGCTCTGTACAGTTGTAACAAGACTTCTCTGTTTTAGCCTCCTCCCACATTGCTTCATCTAACCCTATAAATGACTCCTGATCAACAAAAGTGACCAAGCAAAATTCCAGAGTGCCTATCCATTCCCTTCCTCTCCCACCCTCCTTCTTTGTTAAATTGGCCTCAGCAGAATAGGAAATAGAACTTTCATGTCCTGGTATTTAGTTATGTCAGTCTATATGTAGGAACAGGAGTTGACCATTCCACCCATTGAGCTGGCTCCATATTTATCCCGAGTACCTCCCATCCCATTAGGTGTCCACCATGGCTTAGTGGGTAGCACTCTCAGTTAGAAGGTTGTGGGTACAAGTACCAATCCAGAAACTTGAACACGTAATCCAGGCTGACATTTCAGTGCAGTACTGAAGGAGCGTTGCACTGTCAGAGGTACTGTGTTTTGGATAAGACATTAAACCAAGGCCCCATCTACCCTCTCAGGTAAATGTAGAAGATGCCTGGGCATGATTTGAAGAAGAGCAGGGGAGTGTGCTGGCCAACATTTATCCCTGAGCCAATATCCAAAAGAGCTAGGTGGGTCACTTACTGCATTGCAGTTTGTAGGAGCTTGCTGTGCACAAATTGGCTGCCGCGTTACCTACATTGAAGCAGTGACTACACTTCAAAAGTACTTAATTGGCTGTAAAGTGCTTTGGGATGTCCTGAGGTTGTGAACGGCGCTATAGAAAATAAGTTAATTCCTCTTTAATGCAAATAGCCTAATAACTAAAATCTGCATCATCTCTTCCTCTCAACATATTAGTAGTTTTGCCCGTTTTTAAATCTCTGCCGAGGGAAATGCTTTTTTGTTGAAACATAATCCTTTGCTAATAGTCTGTCAGTGGGCAATCGTATCCTTATGGCTGGAAGCTATTTTAATCAATTGTGATAAACCATTTTAGACGCCCTTGTACAAGAATGAACTGCTTGGTTGGAATGCAATTAGTATGAAAAAAATATGACACCTCACCTTTCACGTCCTGACACTTAATTTTTATGGTTATTTTCCCATGTGCATCTGTTAAATTCAGGTCACATCGTACCATGGAGTCATACAGCACAAAAGGAGGCCATTCGGCCCAACGTGCCATTCTGGATCTTTGAAAGAGCGATCCAATTAGTCCCTCTCCCCCATTATTTCCCCGCAGTCCTGCAAATATTTTCCTTTTCAAGTATTTATCTAATTCCCTTTTGAAAGTTATATTGAACCTTTCAGGCAGTCAGTGCATTCAGATAATAATAGCTCATTGTGTAAAAAAATGTCTCCCCATTTTTCCTGTGTTCTTTTGCCACTTACCCTAAATCTGTGTCCTTTGGTTACTATCCCACCTGCCATTGGATACAATTTCACCTTATTTATTCTACCAAAACTCCTTATAATTGTGAACTGCTCTATTACATCTCCCCTTCGCATTTTCTGCTCTTAGGAGAACAAGCCCGACTTCTCCAGTCACTCCACATGACTGATATCCACCTATCAGAGAGAGAGAAACCGAGGGCTGGATCTTCAGCTCATTTTTCCCTTGGTTATCACACCAGTGGGGCAGTAAATGCTGTTTTTGGGTGTTATGCCGGGCGTCCAGGATTTACCGCCCGGCCAGAAGATTCAGCTATTGGGTTGTGCTGGCGCAAAAAGTTACCCGGGTGGAACATTCAGCCTTAACGCCTCATTTAACGCCGGCCCCAGGAAATGCCTGAAAAAAACAGGCAGTCCCAGGGTACAGCAGGCGGTAATTGGCAGCATTTTTAAATGGTGGAATAAGGACATCGCAGGTCACATTGACTACAACGGTTGGGCACATCACACTGTGTGAAGCTCCAACTTGCAAACTTTTCTTTTATCTGCCATTGCAGTGCCCTTACAACTTCAGTGAGATAATTTAATGGGGGCATTACTAGTTCGCCAGAGTAACATGCTCCATGCTATTGCCAGGGGGTGTCAAGCTGGAGGAAGGACTCTTAGCCATGTCGGCCCACGGATGCTGAGAAGCCAAAAACGTCTGTGGAGGAGGGCAAACCCCCCCCCGCGGGTTTACAGGCACCAATGCTCATACCTCCAGCTCTCTGAGGAGCAGTGTGTGAAAAGTCTGCGCTTCTGAAAGGAAGTGCTGACAGAGAAATGCCATCTCCTACAGGCAGACCCATGCCTGAACCGCTCCGGAGGCAGCCTTCAATACTCCCCTCAACAAGTATCCGAATTCATTGTGGTGTGCTGCATGTTGCACAACTTGGCCATCGTGATGGGCTAGGCATTGCCAGTGGGGATTGCATGCCCAGGAGGTGGAGGATGATGAAGAGGAGCCTGCTGAGGCCCCCATTGGATAGCCACGCCATCCACGGGAGGGGGGGGGGGGGCAGTGTGGAGATGCTGCCAGACCAAGAGTCACATGTCGCCAGCTCGTAATGGACCAGCTCTCCTAAATGGAGGAAACTGAGGGATGGAGCTAATACTGGACACGTTAAGTGCCCCCAGAAAGGCCCATCTCCAGCGAACGTTAGAATGATGCACAAAACACCAATGGAAAATGATGAGTCATAAATTTTACTGCAACAAAGTCACAAAAATACCCCCCTCCAAAATAAAACCATACAACATTCAATGTTATGTTGCAGGGCACTAAACAACAATGACATTTCTTTACCACTGCAAGTTTCAGCTCGGGCGCACAAAGTCTGTTGTGTAACACCTGACTTAATGCCAATGCTTCTCCAACTTACTTTTTTGCTGAAACTTGCAGTTGGAGGCGCAAACTCTTTCCAGGCGCTAACTTTAACGCCCCACCGCGATTAACGCCCCGAAATCCAAAAATTCCAAAATCCAGCCCCAAAGGCGCACATAAAAAAATGTAAAAAAAATAATCAAACTATGAATGTTATAAAAAGTCTCATAGGGCCAGAAATCCCATGATTCATAAAACCAACAAAATGTGTAAAATGGACATCTATCAGCATCAGATTCCCAATGAACAGCGGTTGCACCATTATCATTGCAAGTTCTGAATTTATGCTTAAAGCAAATTTCTGACAGTAATAGTACCATGGTGCAACTGCCATTGAGGTTGCCAGATGTCAGCCATGGCTCAGTGGGTAGGACCCTTATCTCTGAGTCAGAAGGTTGTGTCATAGTCACAGAATCATATCTACCAACCAAATTCCCAGACTCTTCCATCGCCATCCCTGTGTATTTCCTGTCTTACTGGTAGGAGAAACCCAGCAGAGGTGGTGGCACAGTGGTATACAATCGGCAGGGAGTAGACTCGAAGTCCTCAACATTGACTCTGGACCCCATGAAGTCTCATGGCTTCAGGTCAAACATGGCAAACATTGCCACCTACCATCCTCCCTCAGCTGATCAATCAGTTCTCCTCCATGTGGAATACCACTTTAAGAGGAAACACTGAGGGTATCAAGAGCAAAGTATGTGATTTGGCTGGGGGAATTCAATGTCCATCACCAACACTGTCTCGGTAGCGCCACCGCTGACTGAGCTGGCCGAGTCCTGAAGAACATAGCTGCCAGACTGGGCTTGCAACAGGTGGTGAGAGAAAAGACCTGAGGGAAAAAGCTAGTTGACCTCATCGTCACCAATCTACCTGTCACAGATGCATCTGTCCATGACAGCATTGGTAGGTGTGGCCACTGCACAATCCCTGTGGAGACCAAGTCCAATCTTCACATTGAAGACACCCTCCATCATGTTATGTGGCACTATCACTGTGTTAAGTGAGCTAGATTAAGAACAAATCTGACAGATCAAAACTGGGCATCCATGAAGCACTGTGGGCCATCAGCAGCAGCAGAATTGTATATGACCACAATCTGTAACTCATGGTATAGCATATTCCTCACTCCTCCATCACCATCAAGCTAGATGACCAACCCTGGTTGAATGAATGTAGAAGAGCATAAGGTCTAACACCAGGCATACATGATAAGGAGGTGCCAACATGGTGAAGCTGACATGCATTCTAAACAGCACAAGCAGCATATTATCGATAGAGCTAAGCAATCCTACAACCAATGGATCAGGTCAAAGCTCCACGGTTCTGCCACATCCAATTGTAAAGATGGTGGTCAATTAAGCAACTGACGGGAGACTGAGGCTGAATGAATATCCCTATCCTCAATGATGGCGGAGCCCAGCACGTGAGTGCAAAAGTCAAGGCTGAAGTGTTTGCAACCATCCTCAGCCAGAATTACCGAGTGGATAGTCCTTCTTGGCCTCCTCCTGAGGTCCCCACTATCACAGATCAGTCTTCAGCCAATTTGTTTCACTCCACATGACATCAAGAAATGGCTGAATGTACTGGGCACATTAAAGGCCATGACCCCGACAGCATCTCGGTTGTAGTGCTGAAGGCCCTTGCTCCAGTACTAGGCATGCCTCTAACCAAGTTGTTTCAGTATAGCTACAACACTGACAGCTACTGACGGTGTGGATGATCATCCAAATATATTTTGGCCACAAAAAGATGGGCAAATTCAACCCAGGTAATTACCAATATTTATGCCTACTCCCAATCACGAGCTAATTGATGGAAGGAATTGTCAATCCTGCTATCAAGCGGCACTTAATCACCAATAACCTGTATGGGTTCCACCAGAAACAATTAGCTCCAGACCTCATTACCGCCCTGATCCAAACATGGACACAAGCTGAATTCCAGAGATCCGATGAGAGTGACTGCCCTTGGTGTCAAGGCAGCATTTGACTGAATGTGGCACCAAGGAGCCCTACTAAAACTGAAGTCAATTGGGATTAGTGGGAAAATTCTCCAATATCTGGAGTCATACCCAGCATAAAGGAAGATGGTTGTGGCTGTTGCACATTGCCACATGAATTGCTCAGGGTTGGAGGATAGTGACTTATAAGTCTGTTCCTGCTCTTCCAGACTAACCATAAAACTGGGCAGGGTATTATAGTAACTTTAACGTTAGGCATTTTTATGCATCATTGTAATAACATGCTGTTTATAGTGAATGTGCGGTTACGGTATGAATTTAGTTAATGATTACTTTTGCAAGCAAAGGATATGGCATGTGACTTCACAAGACTAGCCAGAACCTTTAAGTTCTCCTTTGACAATTCTGCTGCTGGACTTGATCCAATGATATGAACTCTCCTTGGGACTGAAGACTTCCTTTTCTTTATTGCCACCACCTGTTTTTACCACAACTTTGAATATTTGAACAGCAACTTTTCCAAGAAAGAGAGCGATATACTTTTAAGTTAGAGTAGCTGTAGTGTATTCAGTGTGAGCATGCAGACTACTCTCGTAATAGAAACATATACTTAGATGTGACCAATACTGGGCACCTGTGCATTCCACATTTCAATCGCTCCACCATTGGTGGCCATGCTTTCAGCTGCCTAGACCCTAAACTCTGGAAATCCATCCCTAATCCATTCCTCCTCTCGACCTCTTTCTCCTCCTTTAAGAAGCTCCTTAAAATCTACCTCTTTGACCAAGCTTTTGGTCATCTGACCTAATATCGCCTTATGTGGCTCGGTGTCAAATTTGATATGATTGCGCTCCCACGTTACAACAAAGATGCTGTATAAATGCAAGTTGTTGTTGTTATGTATTATATGTCCACTGTGGCTCAGTGGGTAGCACCCTCGCCTCTGAGTCAGAAGGTTGTGAGTTCAAGCCCCACTCCAGAGAGTTGAGCACATGATCCAGACTGATCCTCCAGTGCCTTACTGAGGAAGTGCTACACTGCAGAAGGTGTTGTCTTTCAGATGAGATGATAAACCAAGGCCCCAGTCTTTTAGATGAGACGTTAAACTGCGGCACCAGTCTGCCATTTCAGGTGGAAGTAAAAGATCCCATTGCATAATTTTGAAGAAAAGCAGGGGAGTCCTGGACAATATTTATCCCTCAACCAACATCGCAAAAAAAACAACAGGTTATCTGGCCATTTAACTCATTGCTGCTTGTGGGAGCTTGCTGTGTGGAAATGGGCATCTGCGTTTCCTACATTACAACCCTACACTTCAAAAGTATTTCATTGGCTGTAAAATGCCTTTGGACGACCTGAGGTGCTATATAAATGCAAGTCTTTCTTTCTTTCAGGTGTGGTGTCACTGTATCCATATATAATTGTGGTAAGATTTCTTATCCTCCAATCCCTTAGTAATAAATGCGAACATACCATTTACTTTCATAATTGCTTGCTGTACCTGCATTTTTACTTTCTCTGATTTGTATAGAAGGACACTCAGGTCCCTCTGAATATCAAAATTTCCCAGTCTCTCACCATTTGAAAAATATAATGTTTTTCTATTTTTACTACCAAAGTGGATAACTTCACCAGCATAGACTGGTTGGGCCGAATGGCCTGTTTCTGTGCTGTATATCCGATGTAAACACTGCTCCATTTTATAGTCAATCTGCCATGTTGTTGCCCACTCACTTAACCTGTCTATATTCCTTTGTAAGTTCTTTAATGGCTAGATTTTCGGTTGTCGGTGAAAACGGAAGTACCATTTTCGCTGCGCTAGCATTTTTAGGCATAAATTTCGGCCTTTACTTCTGCGTCATGGGCACATCGGTAAACTTGCCGTTGCACGAGGATTCACGGCACAAGCCCTGAGTTTCGGCAACTTTAGTTGGGGCCGGTAGCGCTGCGAGAGAGGCCTTGGGAGGGGGGGGGAAAGCAAACAAAAAAAAAATTGCAAAAAAACATTCAAAAAGCATTCACAAAACATTCACAAAACCCTTTCCTACAAAATCGCTGAAAAATAATTTAAAAATAAAAACTTTAACTTACCTTTTTTTCAGGTCTTCATACATACTAGCAACGCTGCACTGACAGGTTTGACTCTGTCGGTATTCTGGTCGTGGCGGAGAGTGGCGAAATTGCGACGGTAACGGAATCCGCGACGTTGCACATCGTTTCACGTCGGCGACCTCTCTCCGGCAGTACTTGGAAGCACCGTCACAAAATGTGCCCGAGGATCCCGCTGACCTGGTTTTTGCCGCGGAGGGTTAAATCACGTCGAAAACCTGGTCGCAAAGTCAGCGAAAATCTAGCCCAAATTTGGTGTCCTCCTCACAACTTACTTTCCCACCTAATTTGCATTATCAGCAAACTTGGATACAATAAACTCGGTCCCCTTATCTAATATAGATTATAAATGGCTGGGGCCCAAGCACTGATCCTTGCGGTACCCCACTAGTTACAGCCAGCCAACCCAAAAATGACCTGTTTATTCCTACTTTCTGTTTTCTGTCCATTAACCAATGTTCAATTCATGCTAATATATTTCCCCCAATCCAATGAGTCCTACTACCCCGCTCTTCTTCAAAACAGTGTCGTGGGATGTTTTATGTCCAGTGAATGTTTACTGGCCATTCCATCGTGAGGGACATCACAATGCTGTTGTTGTTCGACATCCACAAATGTATACTTTTTAGCACTGGTTTCAGGATATAGAATCATAGAATCATAGAAATTTACAGCACGGAAGGAGGCCATTTCGGCCCATCCTGTCCGTGCCGGGCAACCAAGAGCTATCCAGCCTAATCCCACTTTCCAGCTCTTGGTCTGTAGCCCTTCAGGTTAAGGCACTTTAAGTGCACATCCATGTAACTCTTAAATGTGGTGAGAGTTCGTTACCTCTCTCACCCTCTCATGCAGTGATTTCTAGACCCCCACCACCCTCTGGGTGAAAAAATTCCCCTCATATCTCCTCTAAACCTCCCCGGAATTACTTTAAATCTATGCTCCATGGTTGTTGACCCCTCTGCTAAGAGAAACAGGTCCTTCCTATCCACTCTATCCAGGCCCCTCATAATTTCATACACATCAATCAGGTCGCCCCTTAGCCTCCTCTGCTCTAAAGAAAACAGACTCAGCATCTTCAATTATTCCTCATAGCCAAAATTCTCCAGTCCAGGCAACATTCTTGAAAATCTCCTCTGCACCTTTCCAGTGCAATCACATCTTTCCTGTAATGTGGTGACCACAACTGCAAACAGTACTCCAGCTGCGGCCTAACCAGTGTTTTATATAGTTCAAGCATAACCCCATTGCTCTTGTATTCCATGCCTCGACGAATTAATCAGAAAAAAGAATTCAATGGGTTTGTCATACCCTTACCCAAGGGGTTTTGTGGCCAATTGTACACCATACCTTCAACCTGCCTCAGATTAAATGACTCGGCACAGGACAGGTATGAAAACTGGGACTTTTATGCCATTATATAGACAAGTGTATTAAGCCCTTTGTTTCTTCCTGGATGGAGATTTGTGAGAATAGATAGATCGAATTGGTATATATATCACAGGCAGTCTCTCCGTTCTTTGGTGACTGAGCAGTCCAACACGAGAGCCACAGACCCTGTCACAGCTGGAACAGATATTCATCGGGGGAAAGGGGGGCTGGCACTGATTTATCACACGCTCCTTCCGCTGTCTGCGCTTGACCTCTTCACGCTCGCAGTGTCGAGACTCAAAGAGCTCAACGCCCTCCCAGATGCACTTTCTCCACCTCGGACGGTCTTCGGCCAGGGTCTCCCAAGTGTCAGTGGTGAAGTCGCACTTCACCAAGGAGGCTTTGAGGATGTCCGTGTAATGGTTCCGCTGCCCACCTTTGGCTCATTTGCCATGAAGGAGCCCCGCATAGAGCAATTGCTTAGTGAGTCTCCTGTCTGGCATGTGCACTAAGTGGCCTGCCCAGCGAAGCTGATCGGGTGTGGTTCGTGCTTCAATGCTGGGGATGTTAGCCTGGGCGAGGACACTGATGTTGGTGCGTCTGTCCTCCCAGGGGCTTTGTAGGATCTTGCAGAGACATCATTGGTGATATATCTCCAGCGACTTGATGTGTCTTCTGTATATTGTCCATGCCTCTGATCCATACAGGAGGGCGGGTATTATTACAGCCCTGTAGACCATGAGCTGGCGGTAGATTTGAGGACCTGGTCTTCGAATGCTCTTTTCCTCAGGCAGCTGAAGGCTGCACTGGCGCACTGGAGGCGATATTGAATTTCCGCATCAATGCCATACTTTTCAGAATGGCAGGCAGTGACTAGTGGGGTATCGCAATGTTCTGTGCTGGGGCCCCAGCTGTTTACATTGTACATTAATGATTTAGACGAGGGGATTAAATGTAGTATCTCCAAATTTGCGGATGACACTAAGTTGGGTGGCAGTGTGAGCTGCGAGGAGGATGCTATGAGGCTGCAGAGTGACTTGGATAGGTTAGGTGAGTGGGCAAATGCATGGCAGATGAAGTATAATGTGGATAAATGTGAGGTTATCCACTTTAGTTGTAAAAACAGAGAGACAGACTATTATCTGAATGGTGACAGATTAGGAAAAGGGGAGGTGCAACGAGACCTGGGTGTCATGGTACATCAGTCATTGAAGGTTGGCATGCAGGTACAGCAGGCGGTTAAGAAAGCAAATGGCATGTTGGCCTTCATAGTGAGGGGATTTGAGTACAGGGGCAGGGAGGTGTTACTATAGTTGTACAGGGCCTTGGTGAGGCCACACCTGGAGTATTGTGTACAGTTTTGGTCTCCTAACTTGAGCAAGGACATTCTTGCTATTGAGGGTGTGCAGCGAAGGTTCACCAGACTGATTCCCGTGATGGCGGGACTGACATATCAAGAAAGACTGGATCAACTGGGCTTGTATTCACTGGAGTTCAGAAGAATGAGAGGGGATCTCATAGAAATGTTTAAAATTCTGACGGGTTTAGACAGGTTAGATTCAGGAAGAATGTTCCCAATGTTGGAGAGTCCAGAACCAGGGGTCACAGTCTAAGGGTAAGGGGTAAGCCACTTAGGACCGAGATGAGGAGAAACTTCTTCACCCAGAGAGTGGTGAACCTGTGGAATTCTCTACCGCAGAAAGTGGTTGACGCCAATTCACTAAATATATTCAAAAAGGAGTTAGATGTAGTCCTTACTACTCGGGGGATCAAGGGGTATGGCGAGAAAGCAGGAATGTGGTACTGAAGTTGCATGTTCTGCCATGAACTCATTGAATGGAAGTGCAGGCTAGAAGGGCCGAATGGCCTACTCCTGCACCTATTTTCTATGTTTCTATGTTTCTTAATCATACTCCCTATATTCAAATCTAAACCGTTGATGTATACCACAAAAAGCAAGGGACCCAGTACTGAGCCCTGCGGAATCCCACTGGAAACATCCTTCCAGTCACAAAAACATCCATCAATCATTACCTTTTGCTGACAAGAGGCTCCTGAGGTATGGGAAATGGTCCACATTGTCGAGGGCCGCGCCGTGAATCTTGATGACTGGGGGGGCAGTGTTGTGTGGCGAGGACTGGCTGGTAGAGGACCTTTGTCTTACGGATGTTAAGCATCAGGCCTATGCTTTCATATGCCTCGGTGAATACATCGACTATATCCTGGAGTTCAGCATCAGAATGTGCACAGACGCAGGTGTCGTCCACGTACTGCAGTTCAACGATAGAGGTTTTGGTGATCTTGGACCTGGCCTGGAGGCAGCATAGCTTAAACAGCTTCCCACTGGTTCTGTAGTTTAGTTCCACTCCAGCGGGGAGCTTGTTGACAGTGAGGTGGAGCATGGCAGCGAGGAAGACTGAGAAGAGGATTGGAGCGATGACGCAGCCCTGTTGACCCCGGTCCAGAGGTAAATTCGGTCTGTAATGGATCCGCTGGTAAGGATCACGACCTGCATGTTGTCGTGGAGCAGGCGATAAATGTTGACAAACTTTCAGGGGCATCCAAAACGGAGGAGGATGCTCCATAAACCCTCACGGTCGACAGTGTCAAAAGCCTTTGTGAGGTCGAAAAAGGCCATGTATAAGGGCTGACACTGCTCCCTGCATTTTTCCTGCAGTTGTCGAGCTGCAAAGATCATGTCCGTTGTTCCCCGCAGGGGACGAAATCTGCACTGTGACTCTGGGAGGAGCTCCTCGGCCACAGGGAGAAGACGGTTGAGGAGAACTCTAGTGACAACCTTACCAGTGGTTGATAGCAGTGAGATTCCCCTGTAGTTGCCGCAGTCAGATTTGTTCCCCTTTTAAAAAATGGACACAATCACTGCATCTCGGAGATCTCCCGGCATGCTCTTCTCCCTCCAAATGAGAGAGATGAGGTCATGTATCCGCGCCAACAGCACCTCTCCGCCATATTTTAGCGCCTCAGCAGGAATTCCATCCGCAGCCTTGTTATTCTTGAGCTGTTTTATGGCTTTGCCTACCTCGTGTAGCATTGGGGTTTCACTGAGGTGGTGGCGGGTTGCATGCTGCGGGATGGAGTTGAGAATACTCGAGTCAAAGGCAGAGTCTCGATTGAGGAGATCTTCAAAGTGCTCCTTCCAGCGGGCCGTGACAGCCTCGGTGTCCGTGATGAGTGTTTCCCCATTCTTGGCCAGGAGTGGGGTGAGGCCTTGGGAGTTTGGACTTGGTAAATTATTAATTTGGACTATATGCAGAACAGTCTCATGTTGTTACATTACCAATGAACATTGAGACATCACTGTCCATGAGTAGGCTATTCAGCCACTCAGCAACAACAATAACTACTTGTATTTATATAGTGCCTTTAATATAGTAAAACGTCCCAATGCATTTCACAGGAGTATTATGCGATAAAGATTTAACACCGAGCCGCATAAGTAGAAATTAGCACAAGTGACCAAAAGTTTGGTCAAAGAGGTATGTTTAGGGGGAGACTAGAATTAGAGGGCATGATCTTAGAATAAGGGGCCGCCCTTTTAAAACAGAGATGAGGAGAAATTTCTTCTCTCAGAGGGTTGTAAATCTGTGGAATTGGTTGCCTCAGAGAACTGTGGAAGCTGGGACATTGAGTAAATTTAAGGCAGAAATAGACAGTTTCTTAAACAATAAAGGGATACGGGGTTATGGGGAGCGGGCAGGAAAGTGGAGCTGAGTCCATGATCAGATCAGCCATGATCTTATTGAATGGTGGAGCAGGCTCGAGGGGCCGTATGGCCTACTCTTGTTCTAATTTCTTATGTTCTTATGTTTTAAGGAGTGTCTTGAAGGAGGAAAGAGAGGTAGAGAGGCGGAGTGGTTTAGGCAGGGAGATTCAAAGTTTAGGGCCCAGACAACAGAATGCACCGCCACCGATGGTTGAGCGATTACAATCAGGGATGCTCAGGTGGGCAGAATTAGAGGAGCGCGGACATCTCGGGGGATTGTGGGGCTGGAGGAAATTACAGAAATAGGGAAGGGCTAGGTATTGGAGGGAATTTAAAACATGGATGAGAATTCTGAAATCGAGGTGTTGCTTAACCGGAAGCCAACGTAAGTCACCGAGCACAGTGGGTGATGGGTGAACGGGACTTGGTGCGAGTTGGGACACGGGCAGCCGAGTTTTGGATCAGCTCGAGTGTATGTAAGCTGGAATGTGGGAGGCCAGCCAGGAGTGCATTGGAATAGTCAAGTCTAGAGGTAATGAAAGGCATGGATGAGAGCTTCAGCAGTGGATGAGCTGAGGCGGGGTGGAGGCAGGCGATGTTACGGAGGTGGAAATAGGCGGTCTTATTTATGCTGCGGATATGTGGTCGACAGCTCATTTCAGGCCCTCAAGCCTATTCCACTATTCAGTTAGATTATGGCTGATCTATACCTCATCTCCATTTTCCCACTCCATATCCTTACCAAACAAAAAATTATCGATCTCAGTCTTGAACATTTCAATTGTTCCCCCAGCATCCACAGCCTTTTGGGGAGAGAGTTCCAGATTTCCAAAACCCTTTGTGTGAAAAAGTACTTCTGAATTTCACTCCTCAATGGCCTAGCTCTAATTTTAAGATTCTGCCCTCTTGTTCTAGCTTACCCCACCAGAGGAAATAGCTCCTCTGTTTCTACCTTGAGATGAGATTATGCCGAATCTGTGACCTAATTCCACATACTTTACATTCGAAGATATACTTCAACAGGTGCCAGAGTGCAAAATCATGAGGGGACTAGGCAGAGTAGATAGAAAGAAACTGTTCCCATTGGCAGAAGTGTCAAGAACCAGAGGGCACAGATTTAATTTGATTGGCAGAAGAAACAAAGGCAACATGAGGAAAAGCAAGTGGTTAGGATCTGGAATTCACTACCTGAAATGGTGGAGGAGGCAGATTCAATTGTGGCTTTCAAAAGGGAATTGGATAAGTACCTGAAGGAAAAAAATTGCAGGGCTACGGGGAAAGGGCGGGGGAGTGGGACTAGCTGAGGTGCTCTTGCAGAGAGCCGGCACGGGCTCGATGGGCCGAATGACCTCCTTCTGTGCTGTAACCATTCTATGATCCATTCTATTCTACCTTATCAAATTATTTTATCATTTTAAACATCTTGATTAGATCACCCATCAGCTCTACGGAATACAAACCAAGTTTATGCTATCATCCACGTAATTTATCCTTCATCGTTCTGGTAAATCTGAGCTTTACCCCTTCCAAGGCTAATATATCTTCCATGAGGTTCAGTGCCCAAAACTGACGCAGTGCTCCAGATGGGATTTGATCAACAGAAGCATCACGTCTTCACTTTTTGAATCCCAACCTATTGAGATAAAGGCCAGGATTCCATTAGCCCTTTTGATTACCCAATGTACTTGTGCATGAGCTTTTTTGATTTCGGTACATTGACGCCTGAATCTCTTTGCTCCTCCACAGATCTCAGACTCTCACCATTATGAAATTATTCAGATTTGTTTTTTCTCAGATCCAAAGCATCTACTCTGTCAAGCCTAAGAATTTTATATATTTCAATAATATCATCACTTATTCTTCGAAACTCAAGAGAGTGTAGGCCCATTCTACTCAATCTCTCTTCATTGGACAACCCTCGCGTCCCAGGAATCAATTTACTGAACCTTTGTTGCAACCCCTCTATGGCAAGTATGTCCTTCCTTAAGTAAGGAGGCCAAAACTGTGCACAGTACTCCAGCAAGACTTCCTTACGTTTGTACGCCAACTCCCTTACAGTCAAAGCTAACATACCATTTGCTTTCCTAACTGCTTGCTATACCTGCATATTAGCTTTCATGTACATGGACACTCGAATCCCTCTGAATACCAACATTTACTAGTCTCTCACCACTAAACAAATATTCTGCTTCTCCATTCTTCGATGAAGTGGATAATTTCACACTTTATGCAAAAGAACAAGACGAGAGATAAGGAGAATTTTATTTACGCAACGAGATGTTCTGATTTGGAACGGGCTGCCTGAAAGGCTAGTGGAAGCAGCTTCAAGAGTAGTTTTCAAGAGGGGACTGGATAAATACTTGGACAAGTATCATCTAATCAAAGAGATCAAAGGGAGAGCGTAATTTAGAGCAAAGTTCAATCTTGACGTTGGTACAATAGTATCCAGATGAAAACAAAAAAAAAATGAGGGAAAACCTGATTCTCATATTAAGATGCCTGTGTTGATGTTCAAATTTCCAGCTCCAACTGTAAGAGTTGCAGACGGAAAAAATAAACAATTTGGGAGAGAGCCAAAAATGAGGTTGGGATTGGTTGTCCACACGTATGCAAATCACAGGCAAACAAAGAAAATCATTCCAACACAATCCTTCAAAGAAAAATTTTATCCTTTTTCCTCTTCCCATGAAGTGAGTGCAGTGAAGGTTCACCAGACTGATTCCTGGGATGGCAGGACTATCGTATGATGAGAGATTGGGTCGACTAGCCCTGTATTCACTAGAGTTTAGAAGAATGAAAGGGGATCCCATTGAAACGTATACAATTCTGACTGGGTTGGATAGACTGGATGTGGGGAGGATGTTTCCCCTGGCTGGGAAATCTAGAACAAGGGGTCACCGTCTCAGGATACAGGGTAGGAAATTTAGGACCGAGATGAAGAGAAATGTTTTCACTCAGAGGGTGGTGTACCTGTGGATTTCTCTACCACAGAAGGCTGTGGAGGCCAAGTCACTGAATATATTTAAGAGGGAGATAGATAGATTTCTAGAAACAAAAGGCATCAAAGGGTATGGGAAAAAAGCGGGAATATGGTGTTGAGATAGAGGATCAGCCATGATCATATTGAATGGCAGTGCAGACTCGAAGGGCCGAATGGCCTACTACTGCTACTATTTTCAATGTTTCTATGTCTTCCTTTTCCCGATTCTATTTAAACCTGGGGAATATTTTTGCCTAGTTCAGAGAATCATAGAATTATACAGAACAGAAGGAGATCGCCAGCTTGTGTCAGAACTTTGAAAGAGTTATCCAATTAGTCCCATTCTCCCACTCTTTCTCCACAGCATTCCATTTGTTTCCCCTTCAAGTACTTATCCAATTCCCTACTGAAAGTTACTATTGAATTTGCTTCCTCAATTCATTTCAGTCAGTGCATTTGGAGTGCTCCACAGATCCCTGAAAGTAACAGGCCAGGTGCACAAGTTGGTTAAGAAGGTGTGCAGAATGCTTACCTTTATTGGCCGAGGCATAGAATGCAAGATCAGGGAAGTTATGCTTAAATTGTATAATACTCTGATTAGGCCACAGCTGGAGTACTGCGTGCAGTTCTGGTTGCCGTATTATAGGAAGGACGTGATTGCACTGGAGAGGGTGCCGAGGAGATTTACTCGGATGCTGCCTGGAATGGAGAATCTTAACTATGAGGACAGATTGGATAGGCTGGGTTTGTTCTCATTGGAAACACAGAAACATAGAAACATAGAAAATAGGTGCAGGAGTAGGCCATTCGGCCCTTCGAGCCAGCACTGCCATTCAATAAGATCATGGCTGATCATTCCCTCAGTACCCCTTTCCTGCTTTCTCTCCATACCCCTTGATCCCCTTAGCCGTAAGGGCCATATCTAACTCCCTCTTGAATATATCCAATGAACTGGCATCAACAACTCTCTGCGGCAGGGAATTCCACAGGTTAACAACTCTCTGATTGAAGAAGTTTCTCCTCATCTCAGTCCTAAATGGCCTACCACTTATCCTAAGACTATGTCCCTTGGTTCTGGACTTCCCCAACATTGGGAACATTCTTCCCGCATCTAACTTGTCCAGTCCCGTCAGAATCTTATACGTTTCTATGAGATCCCCTCTCATCCTTCTAAACTCTGGTGAATAAAGGCCCAGTTGATCCAGTCCCTCCTCATATGACAGTCCAGCCATCCCTGGAATTAGTCTGGTGAATCTTCGCTGCATCCCTCAATAGCAAGAACATCCTTCCTCAGATTAGGAGACCAAAATTGAACACAATATTCCAGGTGAGGCCTCACTAAGGCCCTGTACAACTGCAGTAAGATCTCCCTGCTCCTAAACTCAAATCCCCTAGCTATGAAGGCCAACCTACCATTTGCCTTCTTCACTGCCTGCTGTACCTGCATGCCAACATTCAATGACTGATGAACCATGACACCCAGGCCTCATTGCACCTCCCTTTTTCCTAATCTGCCGCCATTCAGATAATATTCTGTCTTTGCGTTTTTGCCCCAAACTGGATAACCTCACATTTATCCACATTATGCTGCATCTGCCATGCATTTTCCCACTCACCTTACCTGTCCAAGTCACCCTGCAGCCTCTTAGCGTCCCCCTCACACTCACACTACCACCCAGTTTAGTGTCATCTGAAAACTTGGAGATATTACACTCAATTCCTTCATCCAAATCGTTAATGTATATTGTAAAGAACTGGGGTCCCAGCACTGAGCCCTGCAGCACTCCACCAAAAAGGACCCGTTTATCCCGACTCTCTGCTTCCTGTCTGCCAACCAATTCTCTATCCACATCAGTACATTGCCCCCAATACCATGCGCTTTGATATTGCACACCAATCTCTTGTGCGGGACCTTGTCAAAAGCCTTTTGAAAGTCCAAATACACCACATCCACTGGTTCTCCTTTGTCCACTCTGCTAGTTACATCCTCAAAAAATTCCAGAAGATTCGTCAAGCATGATTTCCCCTTCATAAATCCATGCTGACTTGGACCGATCCTGTCACTGCTTTCCAAAGCACAGAGGAGGCTGAGGTGTAAAGTGTATAACATTTTGAGGAACCTGGATATAGTGAATAGCAAGGGCCTATTTCCCTTGGTGGAGGGGTCAATTTCGAGGGGGCATCGTTTTTAGGTGGTCGGTGGAAGATTTAGAGGGGATTTCAGGGGAGGCCTCTTGAAGCATAGGGTTGTGGGGGTCTGAAAATCACTGTCTGGATGCAGAAACTCTCACCCCATTTAAAAGGTGCTTGGTGAAGTGCCCATCCAAGTGAGATTAGACTGGATAATCTCTTGTTGGCTGGCGCAGATACGATGGTAAGTACTGCAGAGAATCGAATACAGCCAAGGTTATCTCCTGGATTAGTTTCGATCACCTGGATGGTTGGAGAGGAATTTTCCCAGATTTTTTTCCCAATTGGCCTGGGTTTTTTATCTGTTTTTTTGCCTCTCCCAGGAGATCACATGGCTCCGGTTGGGGTGGATTGTAGAATGTTTCAGTATAAGGGGTGTCGCAGTTGTGTGGGGCGGACTGGTTGGGCCGGGTGCTCCTTACCTTACCACCATTGTTCATTGTTCATAGGTTTATATGTAACCTTCAGGACTGCTGACCAAGGGCCGTGTGGCTCTTTGTCGGCTGGCATGGACATGATGGGGCGAAATGGCCTCCTTCTGCACTACAACTTTCTATTTCTATGTTGCTATGTAACAACTCGCTGTGTCGCCTCTGCTCCTTTTGCCAATTGCCTTAAATCTGTGCCCTCTGTTTCTCCTTATTTAATCTGTCAAAAACATTCATGATTTTGAACACCTCTATCAAATCTCTTCTTAACCTTCTCTGCTCTGAGGTCAACAAGCTCAACTTCTCTATTTTCTCTTCATCCCTGGCACTGTTCTAGTAAATCTCTTCTGCACCCTCTCTAAGGAATCGATGTCCTTTCTAATGTGAGGTGTCAGAATTTAACACAATGCTGAAGCCTAATCAGTGCTTTATAAAGGTTTACTCTAACTCCCTATTTTTTGCTAAACCTCTATTAATAAAGCCAAGAATTCCATATGCTTTTTTAACAGCTTTCTCAACTTTTTTTGCCACTTTCAAAAATTTGTGTACCTACATTTCCAGGTCTCTCTATTCCTGCAACCCCTTTAAATTGTATAATTTAGTTTATATTGTCTCTCCTCATTCTTCCTACTGAAATGTATCACTTCTCTGCATTAAATTTCATCCACCAATTGTCTGCCCTTTTCACCATTCTGTCTATGTCCTCCTGAAGTCTGTCATGATACCCTTCATTGTTTACTATATTTCCGAGATTCGTGTCAACTGCAAACTTTGAAATGATGCCCTGTATACCCAAGTCCAGGTCATTAATATATATCAAAAATAACAGTGGCTGCTAATTTGTGCACACCAAGATCCCACAAACAGCAAGATCCCACAAACAGCATTGTGAAATGAAATGATAATCTGTTTTCTAGTGATGTTGATTGAGTGATAAATATTGGACAGGATACCAAGGATAACTTGCCTGCTCTTTAAAATTATGCTACGGGAACTTGTACATCCAGCTGAAAGGGTGAACGGGCCTCGGTTTAACATCTCGTCCGATAGATAGTGCAGTACTGAATGCCAGCCTAGAATTTTGCACTCAAGTATCTGGAGTAGGACTTGAACCCACAACTTTCTTACTCAGAGGCAAGAGTGTTACCAGCTGAGCCATGGCTGGAGTACTGTGTGCAGTTTTGGGGGCCGAAATTGTCTCTTTTTGCAACTCCATCACAGTCTCTCTCCGGGAGGCACTATCGGGGTGTTAATGCGCCGCGCCCCTTGCTTTTCGCACCAGGTGGGGTCGCACACGGCAATGATGCCATCGCCATATGCGCCAACCTCTTATCGCCTCGCGCCGACCCTTTTGCGCCCCGCGAGGGAAATTGCCGCACGGCACGCAAGATTGGAGTGGGGCGATGCTAGCAACAGCTTCGCGGGTCGCAAAGCAGGCATGGCTGGTGCGCCCCGGCCGCCCTTAAAGGGCCGGGCCTTGTGCCGCAGCTGCCATATTTTTTGTGTTGGCCAACTTTGCGGTCGACCCGACAAAGTTGGCCGCTAGTGCGGCCGGGCCCGACAACATGCAGCAGGGCACCCCTTCTTGGGTGCCGGGCCACTGTGTACGGTTTGGTAGATTTACATATGTTGTTTTAACAATAACTCTGCGTTAGATACTTTGTGTTATTACTTGCTTTGTTAAGACACAACTGTAACTGCAAGCACGATGGGAAGGCTGGGCTACATAGGCCAATGTGTAGTTGCGCGAGTTTGATTTAAGGATTGATAACATGCTAACATTTGTGTAAGAACAATGGTAGGGATAACAGGAAACATCTGTACTTGCTTCAGAGTGGATGGTTGGAAAATATCTGTTCTTGCTTCAGAGTAAATGGTTTGGAAATATCTGTACTTGCGTCAGAGTAGATGGTTGGAAAATATCTGTACTTGCTTCAGAGTGGATGGTTGGAAAATATCTGTACTTGCTTCAGAGTAGATGGTTGGAAAATATCTGTACTTGCTTCAGAGTAGATGGTTGGAAAATATCTGTTCTTGCTTCAGAGTAGATGGTTTGGAAATATCTGTACTTGCTTCGGAGGTGTTGACATCCACCCATGCCAGCCTTGCGGGAGCAAAGTGGTCGACACGGGGTCATGAAGGGTCGGTGCACACAGCGATGACATCATCGACGGTTGCGTGCCAGCCCAGGGCTCTGCCGGGACAGCACCCACCAAACTTCCGGGGCAATTTCCCCGGAGTTTCCCTGTCAAAAATGCCATTGCACCATATTAGCGCCCTTGGAAGCCCCTTTATTTTTACTTTTTCTTTCTGTCTCTTTTTTCTCTCTCTTGATCCAATCTTGATTTCTCTTTCTGTTCCCGATTTGACATTGAATTCACCTACTCGAACTTACATTTCCTTGTTCCGACCTTGTGCTGTTCATTTCACAATCCTTCAATCTGATTGGTTCAGGAGATACGCAGTTGCTTGCCCTATTCGCTCAGATCCCAGATGCCATGTAGAGTGCGCCGCGCAGTTTCCACCTCTCATGTCCAGCAACTTGCAAGGCAAAATCATCATCATCATAGGCAGTCCCTCGAAATCGAGGAAGACTTGCTTCCACTCTAAAAGTGAGTTCTCTGGTGACTGAACAGTCCAATACGGGAATTACAGTCTCTGTCACATGTGGGACAGACAGTCATTGAAGGAAAGAGAGGGTGGGAAGACTGGTTTGCCGCATGCTCCTTCCGCTACCTGCGCTTTAGCACCTGCCTGAACTAAGAGGCCCGAGGCTGGCCCAATTTTAGGCCTCAGGCCTCATCGACAGACTTCGGGCAAGCTGCCAACTCCTGTCGCTCCCCCACAGGCAGCTCATGCTTCAGGAGGATCGCATTTTGGTTTGGCTTGCCCTGCCAGCAGCTCCATCAAGTAAATCCCAAGGGTGGGGGGTTGGTTTGAGAAACAGGAAGGTGTGTCCTCCCTTAAGCGAAGTAACAGAAACAGCTTATCAGGTCATTCATTTCATTTTCTGCTCGTGTTATCTTGTTATGTGCAAACTGGCTGCTGTGTTTAGCTGTATAGATACAGTACCCTAAGATAAAAAACAGGAATTAGATGGCTGTGAGGCGCTTTGGTACATCCTGAGGGTGTGAAGCGCTAGTTCTTTTCTTTATATTCGTACGAATCATCGCTGCAGAGTAATTTTACAGCATTGAAACAGGCCATTCGACCCAGTTGCTCTGAGCCAGTGTTTATGTCCACATGAGTTTCATGCAATCCTACTTCATTTAACACTAGCAACATATCCTTCTATTCCTTTAACCCTCATGTGTTTAACTAGCTTCCCTTTAAATGCATCTGTGCTATTCATCTTGACGATTGCCTGTGGGAGCGAGTTCCACAGTCACTCTATGTAAAAGAGGTTTCTCCTGAATTTCCTGTTAGAATTATTATTGACTATCTTATATTTATGGCCCCAAGTTTTGGTCTCCCCTCACAATTGGAAACATCTTCTCTATGTCAACCCTATCATAATATTAAAGATCTCTATCAGGCCTTCTCTTTTCTAGAGATGTGTCAGCTGTGGCTCAGTAGGTAGCACACTTGCCTCTGAGTCAGAATGTTGTGGGCTTCAAGTTCCACTCCAGGGATTTGAGCTCATAAATCTAGGCTGACACTCCTGTGCAGTGCTGAGGGAGCGCTGCACTGTTGGAGGTGCCGTCTTTTGGCTGAGATGTTAAACCTACGCCCCCGTCTGTACTCTCAAGTGGATGTAAAAGATCCTATGGGCACTATTTCGAAGAAGAGCAGGGGAGTTATTCCCGATGGCTTGGCCAATATTTATCCCTCAATCAACATAACAAAAACAGATTATTGGGTCATTATCACATTGCTGTTTGTGGGAGCATGCTGTGTGCAAACTGACTGCTGCGTTTCCCATGTTACAACAGTGACCGCATTCCAAAAAGTACTTCATTGGCTGTAAAGCGCCTTGAGACGTCAGGTGGTCGTGAAAGGCGCTATATAAATTCAAGTCTTTTTTTCTTTATTTTAGAGAAAAGAGCCTCAACTCTTTTCAAATTCATTCCGAAAGCTCAGAAACCTCCTGTGACAACTCTCTAGCAATGTAATCTTCTCGTTGCTTCCAACGCAGAGTGCTGCACATTCCTCCATGCTGTGTAGGCATTTGCTCTGATGTTTATCACATCGCTGACGCAAATAGTAACCAGATCACTTGGTTTCTAGCCATGTCACTTCATTCGAGTGAGAAGGTCAAGCTTAAGTAGATTGCTTCCCCACTGCCGCCCCCCCTCCTCCAATCAAAGTGCCCACACGTATTTTGAAGTGCCAAGTCGCACATCTAAATAGCAATCATCTTTCAGTTAGTCGAGCTTGCACGATCCAACATGTATTAAATTTATTTGGAGACAGGGATTTGTACTAATCACTGGTTCATGCAGTGCCCACATTATCATTATCTGCCTGTTTGTTAATATGTTACAGCTTTCCCTGTTTGTTTTCCTTCTGGGAGTACATTATTGTTTCGACGACTTCTGACGCAAAATCTCTGCCTGCTGGGAGCAGAGAATCGGGCGCGTACCCAAATTGCCAATCTGTGTTCCTGACACATGAAGATTAATGCCAGAAACAGCAAAAAAAAAAATCAAAATTTATTCCATCCTCTCCACCGAACTTAGTTAACTGTTCCACCGGGGGCTAAAAGGGTTACATTATGAGGATGGGTTGCATAGACTAGGCTTGTATTCCCTTGAGTATAGAAGAATAAGCGGTGATCTAATTGAGGTGTTGAAGATGATTAAAGGAATTTATAGGGCAGATAGAGAGAAACGATTTCCTCTGGTGGGGGGAGTCCAGAACAAGGGGGCGTAACCTTAAAATTAGAGGCAGGTCGTTCAGGGGTGATGTCAGGAAGCACTTCTTCACACAAAGGGCAATGGAAATCTGGAACTCTCTCCCCCCAAAAAAGCTGTTGAGGCTGGGGGGTGGGGGGGTGGGGGGGGGGGCGGGGGTCAATTGAAAATTCCAAAACTGAGGTTGGTACATTTTTGTTAGGCAAGGGTATTAAAGGTTATGCACCCAAGGTGGGTAGGTGGAGTTAAGATACAGACCAGCTGTGATTTGATTGAATGATGGAACAGGCTGGAGGGGCTGAATGGCCTCCTCCTGTTCCTCTGTTCCTTCCTCGCTGAATTGCGGACTCTTTAGCAAACTCGAAGGGCGATTGCACTGCCAAGTGTCAGAATGAAGCACAAAGATTGGGTAGTTCCCAAGGACCGATCTCTGGTCTATGTTAAATTAGCTGACCTTAACTAAGCCGATGGTAAAAGTGCAAGAATTCACACTGCCCTTAAACTGATAGTTCCCCCTGTCGGAAGTTAAATAGCCTGCAGACACTCTGTGGGCTAGCATATGATGTGGGTGAAGGGCAGCAGTGCCCGGTTGAAGATCCAACAGCAGCCCTCACATCCCCCGGGAGTTCTTCCAGTCTCCTGTTGCAGCCTCAGTCGAAGACTGTTGGTCCCCTCCCCCCACCCCGCCTCCTGCCCCCGTCCTCCCCTCCCTCTCCGAGAGCACATAGAAACATAGAAAATAGGTGCAGGAGTAGGCCATCCGGCCCTTCGAGCCTGCACCACCATTCAATAAGATCATGGCTGATCATTCCCTCAGTACCCCGTTCCTGCTTTCTCTCCATACCCCTTGATCCCTTTAGCTGCATAAATGGGAAAAATGGGGTTCCCATGACATTTACAATCATACAATGTGGAACTCGCTACCGCATGGAGCAGTTGAAGTGAACAGCCTGGATGCATTTAAAGGGAAGCTAGATAAGCACATGATCGAGAAAGAACATAAGATCAGAAGAAATAAGAGCAGGAGTAAGCCATACTGCCCCTCGGGCCTGCTCCACCATTTAGTAAGTTCATGGCTGATCTTTGACCTCAACTCCACTTTTCCGCCCGATCCCCATATTCCTTGATTCCATTAGTGTCCACGATCTTTGTCTTGAATATACTCAATGACTGAGCCACCACAGCCCTCTGGGGTAGAGAATTACAAACAAAGGAACAGAAGGTTCTGTTGATACGGTTAGAAGAAGAGGGTTGGGAGGAGGCTCGTGTGACACATCAACGCCGGCACGGAGCAGTTGGGCCGTTAATTCTATGTAATTTTATTTATGTTACAATGGGAGACGAAGAGAAATGGCCGTTGAATTTCGCAGCCAGCGACTTTAGCAGATGAGGTTGTAATTCCCTGGTAATTCCCTCAGATTTCCCACTGTCCTGCCATAACTCGGCCGGAAGTGCAGTGGAAAAAAAACAGGGACTCGCCACGATTCTGTGAAATTAACAGCGGGGGTTGTTTTGAAGAAATCCATGGCGATACTTTGTGAATATAATTGTAACATATTCATGGTCTTTGCAGAAAAGATACAAATCACAATGTTATGTGCTCTTTGCCTTTCCGCCATTGTTCCTTGTTTATAGGTTTATATGTAACCTTCAGGGCTGCTGACCGAGGGCCGTGCGGCTCTTTGTCGGCCGGCGTGGACACGATGGGCTGAAATAGCCTCCTTCTGCTCTGTAAATTTCTATGTTTCTATGTTATACATTGGAAATCATACCAGTACCTTTTTAATACACTGTGATCTGCTGAGCAGTTTAATGCTGCACGTCATCAATTTTTTTCTCAATACGTTTGCAGTAAACATTTGAGGGGCAATGGGGAAATAGCAGGCAAGTGGGAGTAAACGAACAGCTCTCTCAAAGAGCTGGCACAGCCATGATGGGCTGGATGGCCGCCGCCTGTGCTGTATGATTCTATGGGCCCGAACTTGGTGGATGCCATGTTCTGCCCAAGTGCCGCCCAAAGGACCGCCGAGATACCTGACGCTACTTTGGTCGGGGGTTTTGTGAAAAACACCTTGAAAGACCTCCCGGCTGCAAAAAAACGACTTACGCCATGAATCTGGGCGGGAGCTCCCAATCTCAGAGGCAGATGTGATCCTCGCCAAAGTGCCGCTGAGGATTGAGTCCCTTGGAGGGGAGGAGCACATAAAAGTTTTCACCAAATAAACCAAACTTCTGGAACACCTTCAGGGGACCCCATACACATAAGTCGCTGAAAAAAAATAACTAAAAGAAGTTCACTCACCTCTTTTTGCAGGTCTTTTTACTTACCGTTAAGGTTAGACCTGCCTTCACACAGCGGTCCTTCCCCCTGCTGCCGCCGACTACTGCCCAGAGGAATCTGCCAGCTCGGCGGGCAGGAGGACACTTACGCGACTTGCCCGCCGACGGCTGTCAGCGGGCGGTTCCCAGCGGTCCTCCCCTCCAGCCGGCGGGAGACCTCCACGAAAATGGCACCGAGGGGAGACCGCCCAAAAAAGTCGCCGGCAGCCGACGGCAGTGGGCGGTAAGGCCACCAAGTTCGGGCCCATAGATTCGATACAGCTGTGTTAAAGAATAAACAATTTCTTACATTTAATTTATCTCGATGAATCTAAAAAGAGGCAAGTTCACAAGAATAGAAAAAAATACAAGATCATTTAAAGCAGTGGTTTCAACGTGTTTAGAGTTTGGCACCAGCAACACAATTAACATAATGGAAATCTGACACACTTCAGGAAATTCCCCAGGAAATAGTCCAGGAGATTCCAGTGTAAATACTCACAGACACCAGGAGATACCAAAGTAAATACTGACACAAAAGCAAAATACTGCGGATGCTTGAATCTGAAATAAAAACAGAAAATGCTGGAAATCTCAGCAGGTTAAGCAGAGTCTGTGGAGAGAAATAGAGTTAACGTTTCAGGTTTGTGACCATTCGGTCAGAACTGGAAAAGCTAAAGATGTAACAGGTTCTTAAGGAAGAGCAGGGGCAAGGAAAGGGGGAGGTGAGGAACAAACAAAAGGGAAAGTCTGTGATAAGGTGGAAGGCAGAAGAGATTATGGGGTAAAAATTGCCCCCCGCCCCGTTTCGATGGTTTTTAACGCAGCTGCGGTTCAGGTCGTCTCTTGAGCGACATTCAGCTCTTTGTTTTTTTTCTCCGATCCGGAACGCGATCATAATGGGGGCGGTGACTACAGCTGAGTGGCGGAAGGTGGGGGCGGAGCGGAGTGACCGGCATGATGACCTCATCAGGGTGTCGTGTCACCACGGCGCTCCCCTTCACTTAAAAGGGAGAGCCTCCGCGATTTAAAAACTTTGGGCCACTGGGCCACCAGGGCGGGTTTCGGCCTGGCCAGCGGCCTGGCACCCAAGAGGGGCTGCCAGGCTGCCTGTTGCTGGCCCGGCCGAACGCAGGGGCATATTTCTCAGGCCGACATGGCAGTCAGCTGATAAAAAAAAACATGGCGGCAGCCGCAGTCGGCTCTCCCCTTTAAGGGAAGCCGCACTGCCGCTGCAGAAGGCCACAGCCTCACTGGACCACCGGGAAAAAACAGTTTCGGCACCGGTGGGCGGCCCGAAAATTTTCTGATGGGAACGTCGCTGTCGGGGGGTTCGATTGGCGGTGCGCACGGTGATGATGCGCTTAAGACGGATCGGCAGCGGAGCAATAACAAGGGGATCGGGGCACCGCCGGGAAAACTCGGGAGAGCAATTGGGCTAGAAGAGGCCATTCCATGACAAAATGTGGCCACTGCACTCTGCAGCGTGGCCGCCGATTTGCGGTGGTAACAGGCCTTAAGGAGAGGGGAAATTTCAGCCCCGAAGAGACAAGAGTGCAAATATGAGATGATAACGGGACAAGTTAAGAAATAAAAGATGAGTCGAGAGGGGATGTGAATGGCAGAATCATCACCAGCTGCCACGGGAAAGATTAAAAAAGAGGGGGCGTATAAAAAGGGATAAAAATATGGGCAGAGGTTGTGGTTTGAAATTGTTGAACTCGATGTTGAGTCCAGAAGGCTGTAACATGCCTAAACAAAAGATGTGGTTCTGTTCCTCGAGCTTGTGTTGAGCTTAATTCGAACAGTTTAGGAGGCCGAGGATGGAGAGATCAGAGTGGCAGTGATGCGGAGAATTAAAGTGACAGGCGACCGGAAGCTCAGGGTCACACTCCAAGAAATCCCATTGTGTATACTGATGCACTCCAGGAGATCAGACTGCAATTACTGACATATTCCAGGAGATTGCAGTGTAAAATCTGACACATTGTAGGCAATCCAACTGTAAATACTGGCTCACTCCAGGAATTTCCGTTGAAAATCAGTCCCTCGGAATCGAGGAAGACTTGTTTCTATTCTTAACATGATTTCTTAGGGGCTGTACAGACCAGTACAAAAACCACAGTCTCTGTCACAGGTGGGACAGATAGTCGTTGAGGGAAGGGGTGGGTGCTACTGGTTTGCCTCACGCTCTTTCCGCTGCCTGCGCTTGATTTCGGCATGCTCTCGGCGATGGGACTTGAGGAGCTCAGCGCCCTCCCGGATGCACTTCCTCCACTTAGGGCGGTCTTTGGCCAGGAACTCCCAGGTGTCAGTGGGGATGTTGCACTTTATCAGGGAGGCTTTGAGGGTGTCCTTGTCATGTTTCTGCTGCCCACCTTTGGCTCGTTTGCCGTGATGGAGTTCCGAGTAGAGCGCTTGCTTTGGGAGTCTCGTGTCTGGCATGCGAACTATGTGGCCTGCCCAGCGGAGCTGATCAAGTGTGGTCAATGCTTCAATGCTGGGGATGTTGGCCTGGTCGAGGACGCTAACATTGGTGCATCCCAGGGCATTTGTAGGATCTTGCGGAGACATCGTTGGTGGTATTTCTCCAGCGACTTGAGGTGTCTACTGTACATGGTCCATGTTTCTGAGCCATACAGGAGGGCGGGTATTACTATAGCCGTATAGACCATGAGCTTGGTGACAGTTTTGAGGCCCTGGTCTACAAACACTCTTTTCCTCAGGCAGCCGAAGGCTGCACTGGCGCACTGGAGGCATTGTTGTATCTCATTGTCAATGCCTGCTCTTGTTGAGAGAAGGCTCCCGAGATAAGGGAAGTGGTCCAAGTTGTCCAGGGCCTCGCCGTGGATCTTGATGACTGGGGGGCAGTGCTGTGCGGACTGATGCACTCCAGAAGATTCTATTGCAAATAGTGACACTCCAGGAGAGTCTAGGGTAAATTCTGGCACATTCCAGGGAAGCACAATGCAAATACTCACAAACTCCAGGAGATCCTACTGGAAGAGGGGACAGAGTGTAGTGTAACAAAATTTGCAGATGACACAAAGATTAGTGGGAAAGCGGGTTGTGTACAGGACACAGAGAGGCTGCAAAGAGATTTAGATAGGTTAAGCGAATAGGTTGAGGTTTGGCAGATGGAATACAATGTCGAAAAATGTGAGGTCCTCCACCTTGGAAAAAAAAACAGTAAAAGGGAATATTATTTGAATTGGGAGAAATTACAACATGCTGTGGTGCAGAGGGACCTGGGGGTCCTTGTGCATGAATCCCAAAAAGTTAGTTTGCAGGTGCAGCAGGTAATCAGGAAGGCGAATGGAATGTTGGCCTTCATTGCGAGAGGGATGGAGCACAAAAGCAGGGAGGTCCTTCTGCAACTGGACAGGGTATTGGTGAGGCCGCACCTGGAGTACTGTGTGCAATTTTGGTCACCTTACTTAAGGAAGGATATACTAGGTTTGGAGGGGGTACAGAGACGATTCACTAGGCTGATTCCAGAGTTGAGGGGGTTACCTTATGATGATAGATTGAGTAGACTGGGTCTTTACTTGTTCGAGTTCAGAAGGATGAGGGGTGATCTTAGAGAAACATTTAAAATAATGAAAGGGATAGACAAGAGAGAGGCAGAGAAGTTGTTTCCACTGGTCGGGGAGACTAGAACTAGGGGGCACAGCCTCAAAATACGGGGGAGCCAATTTAAAACCGAGTTGAGAAGGAATTTATTCTCCCAGAGGGTTGTGAATCTGTAGAATTTTCTGCCCAAGGAAGCAGTTGAGGCTAGCTCATTGAATGTATTCAAATCACAGATAGATAGATTTTTAACCAATAAGGGAATTCAGGGTTACGGGGAACGGGCGGGTAAGTGGAGCTGAGTTCACAGCCAGGTCAGCCATGATCTTGTTGAATGGCGGAGCAGGCTCGAGGGGCTAGATGGCCTACTCCTGTTCCTAATTCTTATGTTCTTATGTATACACCGATACACTCCACGAGATCATATTGTAAATACTAATGCATCCAGAAAATTCTATTGCAAACACTGACACATTCCAGGAAATCCCACAGTTTATACTGACCCCTTCCCGAAACTTCTTCACCCAAAGATTGGTGAGAATGTGGAACTCGCTATCACAGGGAATGGTTGAAGCAAATAGTATAGATGCATTTAAGGGAGGCTAGATAAGCATATGAGGGAGAAGGGAATAGAGGGTTATGCTGATAGATTTAGATGAGGAAACACAGGAGGAGGCTCGAATGGAGCATAAATGCTGGCATGGACTGATTGGGCCGAATGGCCTGTCTCTATGCCGTATATCCCCTGTAATCCTATGTAATCAATTGTAAATACTGGCACACTCCAGGGCATTGTACTACAAATACTGACACATTCCTAGAAATTCTACAGTAAATACTGCCTCACTCCAGAAAATCAAACATAGATACTGGAACACTCCAGAAAATCAAATTTACATCCAAGAAAAACTGTAAATACTGAGACATTGCAAGAGATTCTACTGTAAGTACTGACACAGTCCAGTAAATTCCAATGTAGGTACTTTGAAATCCTCTATCCCAGAGAGCTGTGGAGGTTGGGTCATTGACTGTATTTAAGGTGGAGACAGACAGATTTTTGAATGACAGGGGTGTCAAGGGTTATGAGGAGCGGGTGGGGAAGGGGAGCTGAGACCAGGATCAGATGAGCCATGATCTTATTGAATGGCGGAGCAGGCTCGAGGGGCCAAATGGCCTACTCCTGCTCCTATTTCTTATGTTTTTATGACACATTCCCGTAAATCTTATTGTAAATACTGATTCACTCTCGGAAATCCCATTGTAAATATTGGCACACTCCAGGAGATTGTACTATAAATACTCACACAGTCCAGAAAATCCCAATGTAAATACTGGCACACTCCAGGAAATCACACTGTAAATACTGGCTAACTACAGGAAATCCCACTGTAAATACTGGCTAACTACGGGAGATTCTAGTGTAAATACTGACACATTTCAGCAAATCATTCTTCTGTAAATACTCCTCACTATAGGAAATCCCATTGTTAAAAAAATGACCCCTCAAGGAATTTCAATAGCAAAACTGCCAAACTAGTGAAAATCCCAATGTAACGACTGGAACACTACAGCAGATTCTACTGTTAACACTGAGGCTTAGAAATTGCTTACCTGAGCGCCGGCCATTAACGCTGGTTTCCTGGAAAAGAATGGCATCTTCCTCGCTTCCTCCAGTGCGAGACTCGACGGCTGCGATTTTGCCAAGGGCCATTGTGCTGTCATTGACAGCGCTGGCCCTGAAATGTCAATTAACAGATCATAACATCAGTGGGCATGCAATGCATGACTTGGCATAACACCTGCAAACTTGGATTTTCTCGCTCTCTTTAACGCTGGATCCTAAGCACACAATGAAAAGCGTGCATGAAGCAACCCAGCAAAGAAGCTGTCAGCGCATCTGAAATGGACACATACCATCTTTCAGTTAAGTTTGGATTTAAGCTTTTGGACTTTTTAACAATATTTTATTGAAGTATTGGCTCGGTGCAATAGATGTTGAAAGTTTTTTAATGTGTGCAGGGAGCGCTGCTGGATGCTTTCAAGGCTTCAGATGGTGAAGGAAGGTCTCTGAGAAGACAGAAAATGCTGGAAATACTCAGCAGGTCAGGCAGCATCTGTGGAGAGAGAAACAGAGTTAATGTTTCAGTTCGAGATGCTCCATGACCTGCAATTTCCAGCATTTTGTGCTTTCATTTCAGATTTCCAGCATCCGCTTGCAGAGGGAAGAGGAAGACACAGAAGAGGAGGAAATGGAAGGAAGGATGAAACCCAGACAGTCACCATATGGCCAGGATATCCGGGCTGGAGTCATCCACCTGTGATACCAGTGCCCACAACCCAAATTTCCCTTTCAACATTAGTCCAACACGTTTCCTTGGGTATCATTGTACATCAATCATTTAAAGTTGGCATCTAGGTACAGCAGGCAGTGAAGAAGGCAAATGGCATGTTGGCCTTCATAGCGAGAGGGTTTAATTATAGGAGCAGGGAGGTTTTACTACAGTTGTACAGGACGTTGGTGAGGCCACACCTTGAATATTGTGTACAGTTTTGGTCTCCTAATCTGAGGAAGGATATTCTTGCTATTGAGGGAGTGCAGTGAAGGTTCACCAGACTGATTCCCAGGATGACAGGACTAACATATGAAGAAAGAGTGGATTGACTAGGCTTATATTCAATGTAATTTAGAAGAATGAGAGGGGATCTCATAGAAACATATAACATTTTGACGGGATTGGACAGGTTAGATGCAGAAAGAATGTTCCAGATGTTGGGGAATTCCAGAAACAGGGGTCACAGTCTAAGGATAAGGGGTAAGCCATTTAGGATTGAGATGAGGAGAAACCTCTTTACTCAGGGAGTTGTGATCATGTGGAATTCTCTAGTACAGAAAGTTGTTGGGGCCATATCGTTAGATATATTCAAAAGGGAGTTAGATGTGGCCCTTACAGCTAAAGGGATCAAGGGGTATGGAGAGAAAGCAGGAATGGGGTACTGAAGTGCATGCTCAGCCATGATCATATTGAATGGTGGTGCAGGCTCGAAGGGCCGAATGGCCTACTCCTGCAACTATTTTCTATGTTTTCTGTGTTTTTTTTCCCTCTATCACTCACTATCACAGTGTCCTCTTGGCCATAATGCTGAAATAAAAGCTATCACAAAGCAAACTTTCCAATCCAACTTTATACATCTATCCAACCAATATGTCATCAAGAAATCAACTATCACCCTTGTGCATTCCCTTCGTGATTATCTTGCATCTGCCTTTGCCAATCATGGTGATTTTATGCTGTGCTACCCTTGTGGCTGGAGCATGGCTGATGAAAGGCTGCTGACTTTTAGTGGGGAACACCAAAGATGGCCTTGCAGGACGAACTCGAGGAGTTGGTGGCTGGGAGTGTCAAATTGAGTGATGTTGTTTCTTCTTCTTCACTTTCCTCTCCTTCTTCTTGGTCAACCACTGGCTGTGCAGGCTGGATTTCTTGGGTGTGTGAAATGAGGAAGGCACAAGGGTAGAGTTGTGGTGAGGGGAGGGTGGGAAAGTAAAAGCTGCATGCGTACACCATCTGCACCTTAGAAATCAGAAGATATTGTGGGATGAGGGGGAAGCAGGATGTGAGAAGGAGGATAATATATGAAGATGTGGCATGCTGCTGTATTCTTTCAGCCCCACTGCTGGCCAAGGACTCAGCCATGCCCCTGCAAGAATCGCCAACACCATCTCCTCCAAGGGGGTGAGGTGAAGCTATGAATGGGAGATGTCCTTGTGATTAGGACAGATTGTTGGTAGGTGAGTGATTGGGTGGGGAGGGGGGTGAGTCATGCATTGAGAAGTGTGTGAGGCTAGTGGTGCAGTTGGCAGGAGACAGTATTTGAAGATGCATTCACTGACCTTGCCCACTGGCCTGAGCTCATGAAGCTTCTTTGGGAAGTGGAGCCAGGTCGTGGCAATGATGGCTTCGGTGATCTGGTCCCGCATCATTCTTTCTGGAGGGCCTCCTGGACACTGTGGTTAAAGAACCTCTCTTGCAGTGTTGACCCTTGCACAAAGCTGTAGTGCTGCGTATGAGACCCTGGGTACCCCTTCCCTGGCTTGTTGAGCCATTTGTGTTAGTGCTGAAGCACTTTTACCATTTTTTTACATATGGAAGGCTTTAAGAGCTGAAGACTGCCATTTCAGAATTATTTTTAATGTTTTCTTTTTCAGAAGGTCATTGAGCTGGAGGGGCTAAAGGCTGCCTATTTTTAAATGATTTTTATTATTTTAATTTTAGAAGGCAGTTCCCCTTTAAGGGATCGACACTGCTGTCTAAAATGACAGGCAAGCTTTAAGACAACGCTGCCTTGCTCCAGGGATGCAATGACCACACTACTTTGAGCCGCCTTCTGAGATTATCAGTGGAAAAGGAGTGTTGCACTGCAGGTTTTGCTCTGCACGAATATAAATCAACAGGCAGCACCAACATACCATTAACTTCTGCCCCGCGGTGGCACCGGCAGGTTTCCAACCTATTCAAATTTCTAGGCCTGACACCTTCCAGGAAATCCCACTACAAATACTGACACATTCCAGGAAATATCATTGCATATTCTGACGCACTCTCGGAGATCCCATTGTTACTACTGGCGTACTCCAGAAAGTCTAACCATAAATTCTGACTCACTCTTAATACTGACACACACAAGGAAATCCTGTTGTGAATATTGGCACACCACAAGATATTCAACTATAAATACTTACACATTGCGGGATTACACCGTTGTAAATACTGACACACTTCAGGACATACTACTATGAATGCTGACACACTCCATGAAATCGCATTTTACATACCGACATACTACACGAGAGACGGCAGCTCATACTGACACATTCGAGGCAATCCCATTGTGAATACTGACACATTCCAAGAGATTGTACTGTAATTACTGACACACTATAGGAAATCCCATTATAATTATGATGCACTCCAAGAAATCACATGGCAAATACTGACACATTCCATAAAATCTCATTGTATATACTGGCATTCTATTTTAAATACTGACCTTTCCAGGAAGTCCCTTTGTACACATTGCAGGAGATTCTACTATAATTGCTGACACACTCCAGAAAATTTAATTGTCACTCCAGGAAGTCCCATTTTAAATACAGGAGCAGAATGCTCCGGATGTTGGGAATCCGAAATAAAACCAGAAAATGCTTGAAATGCTCAGCAGATCAGGCAGAATCTGAGGAGAGAGAAATCGAGTTAACGGCCGGAATTTTCCTCGAAAAGAACGGGTGGGTTTGGAGCGTGGGGGCAGTTAAAGTGTTAAAAATGGGATTCCCGAGCTGATCCCACCTCCGACCCACCCATTTCCAGTTTTGACCAACCCGTTCCCAGTGGACGTTTCCTCAATTTAAATATGTGTTTTTCTTTACCCCGTCCATTTTGTGTTTAGCTGCCTGGGGATGTTTTTCACATAATTGACAAAAGCTGGCAGTTAAACAGAGGCGGGGCCTGCTGCATGCAGGAGCTAAGTGGCTTTATACCTGCTCCTGGATCTAGGGTCCTGACTGTACCCAGCCCCCTCGATCAGAGACACCACCACGAGGCCTCTGATCACCTTCTCAGTTCACACACGCTCCGCAACGATGATGATGAGGCCGGCCCCTATCCTCTCTCCCTGCCCTCCCCCCTCACCCCCACGATCCCTGCGATCCCCAACCCCTGCCGATACTCTCTCCCTGCTCCCGATCCTGAACCCTGCTGATACTCTCTCCCCCCTCCCCATCCACAACCCCTGCCGATACTCTCACCCCCCTCCTGATCCCCGACCCCTGCCGTTACTCTCTCCCTCCTCTCGATCCCAGAACTCTGCTGATGCTCTCTGTCGCCTCCTGATCCTCAAAACCTGCCGATTGCCGACTCCCCTTCTCCCAATCCCCCCCCCGCCCCCCCCCCCGGACCAGCCCCTCGCTCCTGAAGCCTAACCACCCACAGCCAGCGAGCCTCTCAATCTGGTTGGCTGTGGGTGGGAATTCAAGGCTTCCTATTCAGATCAGGCTCTGCCATTAAAGTCAGCAGGTCCTGCGGGAAACACAGCCTCCCGGATTTCCCGCCCAACTCGTCGAAAGCGCCCCGGCCCCAACCTGCCCACCTGGAAAAAATTCTGGCCAACTCTTCAGGTCGATGACCTTGTGTCAGAACGGGAAACATTTATAGATATAACAGGTTTGAAGCAAGTGCAGAGGCAGGGAAAGATGGAGGGAAGGAAATAACAACTGGGAAGGTCTGTGATAGGGTGGAAGGTAGGAGAGATTAGAGAGACAAAAAGGACGATGGTGCGAAGCAAGAAGAGATGGTAATGGGACAGGTAAAGAGACATAAGATAGGTCTGGAAGAGGTGTCTTGGGAATAGCAGAATCATCAACAACTGCCTTCCGAAAAAATAGGAGCAGTGGTTATTGTCATGTATGTAACCACAATGTAACACCACTGTATTACTATATACACTCAACCTCGATGCACACTTTGACCATATGGGGTGAACTTGTGGGAGACACTCCTTGCCAGATCACACAGGTATAAAAAGGGAGGTCCCACGCAGGGTCATCATCTTTGGAGTCCAGTGAATAAAGAGTTAAGGTCACAGAGTGACCTTGGAGCCAGAATGTGCCTCGCGTGGTTTCATACTGTAGAGTAAGGACTTTCCATTGGTGACGAGAAACGGGAATTCATGACCCACGAGAATGGCCACCGGTAGCACAAAGGAACAGAACTGTGTTGGGGAAGACTGGGACGATTTTGTCGAGAGGCTTCAGCAAAGCTTCGTTACGAAAGAATGGCTGGGGGATGCAGCGGCCGACAAGCGAAGGGCTCATCTTTTGACCAGCTGCAGACCAAAGACTTACGCGCTCACGAAGGACTTACTAGCACCCGAAAAGCCGGCGGACAAAACCTTTGAAGAACTTAGCAAATTGATCGGGGAGCACCTCAAACCGTCGAGTAGCATACATATGGCCCGACACAGATTCTACACTTACAGACGTCGTGAAGGACAGAGCATACCGGACTTCATAGCGGACCTCCGGCATTTGGCCAGCCTCTGTAAGTTCACAGACGCATGCAGGGGGGAGATGCTAAGGGACTTCTTTATCGAGGATGTCGATCATGCGGGAATTTTCCGCAAATTAATTGAGACCAAGGATTTGACCTTGGAAGCTGTGGCGTTGATAGCTCAAACTTTCATGGCAGGGGAGGAAGACATGAAAATAATATACGTGCGCAATTCTGCCTCTAACGCGGCGATGGATCAGGGATTCAACATCATCAATGCGACTCAGAGCCCCGCAGGCAGGCAGGGGCAGTCCGACACTCCCCAGGCAGCAATAGACCCCAGAGTAGGACTTCAACAGAGACAATGGCAGGCCGAATGGACTTTCACACCATCACAGTGGACAATGCGGCCCGGGATGGGGCCATTGACACCCGCTAATAGGGTACTTAAGAGCAGTCAAAGGGACAGTCAGCGCGGAATGCCTGGCCATTATCCCTTTTGTTCCCAACAATGGAAACTTTAACTCATGCTGGAGGTGTGGGGGAAAACACTCAGCTAGATCTTGCAGATTTCAACAGTTTGTCTGCAGGACCTGCAATCTCAGTGGTCACTTAGCTCGAATGTGCAGGAAGTCTGCAACCAGACTAATATATAAGGTGGATGGACCAGAAGAGGGTTCTTTGAGGCAGGATGATTTTTGGGGCAAATCGATGGACGCCGAGGTTCAGCGGGTCCATGTGGCGAATATTCACAGTTCATACACCAAAACGCCACCAATGATGATGAGGGTTTTATTAAACGGTATCCCAGTACGCATGGAGCTGGACACTGGGGCCAGCCAGTCACTCATGGGTGTTCAGCAATTTGAGAAGCTATGGCCACTTAAAGCCAGTAGACCCAAATTAGCACGTATTGAGACACAATTACGGACTTACACTAAAGAAATTATTTCGGTGCTAGGCAGTGCAATGTTGGCTGTCACACACAATGGGTTAGTGAATCGGCTGCCGCTCTGGATTGTCCCGGGCAATGGTCCCGCACAGTTGGGGTGCAGCTGGTTAGCCAAGATGAACTGGAAATGGGGAGATGTTCACGCAATGTCATCTGTGGAGTGAAGTTCGTGTTCACAAGTCCTACAACAATTCAATTCACTATTCCAACCTGGCGTCGGGACTTTCAAAGGCACTAAAGTAGTGATGCGCATCACTCCGGACGCCAGGCCAGTGCACCACAAAGCCAGAGTGGTGCCGTATGTGATGCGGGAAAAGATCGAGAGCGAATTGGACCGGCTGTTGAGAGAGGGCATCATCTCGCCTGTTGAATTCAGCGACTGGGCGAGCCCCATCGTTCCCGTCCTAAAAGCGGATGGCTCTGTCAAGATCTGTGGCGACTACAAGGCCACCATCAATCCCTATAAGATCAATACCCGCTCCAGAGAGCGGAGGACCTCTTCGCCACGCTGGCAGGCAGCAAGCTGTTCACCAAGTTGGAACTCACTTCAGCCTATACGACCCATGAACTGGCCGACAAATCTAAACTACTGAACACCATCACCACGCACAAGGGACTATTCGTTTATAACAGGTGCCCATTTGGCATTCAATCAGCGGCCGTGATTTTTCAACGAAACTTGGAAAGCCTGCTTAAATCCATTCCTGGAATGATCGTATTCCAGGACGACATCGTCATCACGGGTCGAGACACCGAGGAACACCACCACAACCTGGAGGAGGTGCTACGTCGACTGGACCGGGTAGGCCTGCGACTCAAGAAGTCTAAATGTTTGTTCTTAGCTCCTGAGGTTGAGTTTCTGGGCAGGAGGGTTGCTGCAGATGGGATTCGGCCCACCGAATCCAAAACAGAGGCGATTCGACGAGCACCCAGGCCCTGCAACCCATCGGAGTTGCGCTCATTCCTGGGACTGTTGAACTATTTTGTGATCTTTCTGCTGAACTTGAGCACGTTGTTGGAGCCGTTACACATGCTCCTGCGTAAGGGTTATGATTAGTTTTGGGGGGACTGTCAGGAACAGGCTTTTGATCGGGCGCAAAACCTACTTTGTTCAAACAAGTAGTTAACCCTGTACGACCCCTGTAAAAAATTGCTTCTGACATGTGATGCATCGTCCTATGGGGTTGGGTGCGTGTTGCAGCAGGGCAATGCTGAGGGTCAACTACAACCTGTGGCTTATGCCTCCAGGTCGCTCTCTCAAGCAGGATGGAGATATGGGATAGTCGAGAAGGAAGCGCTTGCATGTGTCTATGGTGTAAAAAAAATGTATCAATACCTCTTTGGTAGGAAGTTTGAATTAGAGACGGACTACAAGCCATTAACATCCCTGTTGTCAGACAGCAAGGCTATCAATGCCAATGCATCAGCTCGCATACAGTGATGGACTCTCATGCTGGCTGCTTGCGACTACTCCATTCGACACCGGCCCGGCACTGAAAATTGCACTGACGCGCTCAGCAGGCTTCCACTGGCCACCACTGAGGGGGCAGCGGAGCAAAGCACCGAGATGGTCATGGCTGTCAATGCCTTTGACAGCGCAGGCTCCCCCATCACAGCCCGCCAGATCAAAATCTGGACAAACAGAGATCCCCTCCTATCCCTGATTAAGAAATGTGTCCTGACTGGGGATTGGGCGCCCGCACACGGAGCATGCCCTGAGGAGGTCAGACTGTTCCACAGACGGATGGATGAGCTCTCCATCCAAGCCGACTGCCTACTATGGGGCAGCCGGGTAGTTATGCCCCAGAAGGGCAGGGAGGCATTCATCAGGGAACTCCACAGCGAGCACCCAGGCATTGTGCTGATGAAGGCCATTGCCTGGTCACACGTTTGGTGGTCTGGAATTGATTCAGACCTGGAACTCTGTGTTCGCAGGTGCACGACGTGTGCCCAGCTGGGTAATGCCCCCAAGGAGGCCCCGCTCAGCCCGTGGCCCTGGTCCACCAGGCCATGGTCACGCATTCATCTTGACTACGCGGGCCCGTTCATGGGAAAGATGTTCCTTATTGTGGTAGTTGCGTACTCAAAATGGATTGAGTGCATCATTCTGAATTCATGCACGTCATCCACCAATGTGGAAAGCCCACGTGCGATCTTTGCAACCCATGGCTTGCCGGACATCCTGGTCAGTGATAATGGCCCATGTTTCACAAGCTATGAATTCCGAGAGTTTATGTTGGGCAATGGCATCAACCACATCAGGACTGCGCCGTTCAAGCCGGCCTCCAATGGCTAGGTGGAACGTGCGGTCCAAATCATTAAGCAAGTTATGCTCAGGATTCAAGGATACTCCCTACAATGCCACCTATCACGTCTCCTGCTGGCCTATAGATGCCGACCGCACTCGCACACGGGGGTCCCGCCCGCAGAGCTACTAATGAAACAGACACTCAAAACTCGGTTGTCCCTCATTCACCCAGTCCTGACCGACATAGTTGAGGGCAAGCGCAAGTCACAAAACGAGTACCATGACAGTAATTCGAGGGGGAGTTGTATAGAAATAAATGATCCTGTATTCGTCCACAATCACGCCATGGGGCCCAAATGGCTTGAGGGAACTGTAATTGACAAAGAGGGGAACAGGGTCATCGTGGTAAAACTCAACAATGGTCAGATATGCTGTAAGCATCTGGACCAAGTAAAAAAAAAGGTTCAGCATCGACACGGAGGAACCTGAAGAAGACCATGAGATGGAGCTCACACCACCGCCAGTGAACGAGCAACAAGTGCAATCAGAAGAATGCACAGTCCCTGCGGTCAGCCCGGACAGGCCAAAATCACCACAGGTGACAGACACTCACGTCAGTGTCAAAGAAACAGAGCCCCAACTGCGGCGCTCCATGAGGGAGCGTAGACCACCTGAAAGACTAAACCTATGATCCCAATAAGACTTTGTGGGGGGAAGTGATGTCATGTCTGTAACCACAATGTAACACCACTTATTACTGTATACACTCAACCTAGATGCACACCTTGACCACAAGGTGTGAACTTGTAGGAGACACTCCTTACCAGATCACACAGGTATAAAAAGGAAGGTTCCATGCAGGGTCATCGTCTTTGGAGTCCTGTGAATAAAGAGTTAAGGTCACAGAGTGACCGTGTCCCCAGAATGTGCCTCGTGTGGTTTCATACTGTAGAGTAAGGACTATACAGTTATGACCTGAAATTGTTGAATTCGCCATTGAGCCCGGAAGGCTATAAAATGCCTAATCGAAAGAGGAGGTGCTATTCCTCGAGCTTACGCTGCATTTCATTGGAACAGGAGGCCCATTGTAAATACTCATACAATCTGGTAGATTCTATTACAAATATTGGCGTTATTCAAATATAAATACTGACAATCACCAGAAAATACCAATGTAAAAATAACACTCTCCAAGAAATCCCATTTTAAGTCTTTGCTCACTCGGGGAAATCCCATTGTAAATACTGGCAACGTCCAGAAGTTTATTACGATAAATACTGAGCCATTGTCGGAAATCCCATTGTAAATACTGACACCTCTCGGAAATCCCATTGTAAATACTGACACACTCTCGGAAATCCCATTGTTAACACTGACACATAAAAACATCGGAACATAGAAAATAGGTGCAGGAGTAGGCCATTCGGCCCTTCGAACTGCACCACCATTCAACATGATCATGGCTGTTCATGCAACTTCAGTACCCCATTACTACTTTCTCTCCATACCCTTGATTCCTTTAGCCACAAGGGCCACAACAACTCTCTGCGGTAGAGAATTCCACAGGTTCACAACTCTCTGAGTGAAAAAGTTTCTCCTCATCTCGGTCCTAAATAGCTTACCCCTTATCCTTTGACTGTGGCCCCTGGTTCGGGACTTCCCCAACATCGGGAACATTCTTTCTGCATCTAACCTGTCCAATCCCATCAGAATTTTATATGTTTCTATGAGATCCCCTCTCATTCTTTTAAATTCCAATGAATATAAGCCTAGTCTTTCTTCATATGTCAGTCCTGCCATCCTGGGAATCAGTCTGGTGAACCTTTGCTGCACTGCCTCAATTGTAATAAATTCCTTCCTCAGATTAGGAGAACAAAAAATTCCAGAAAATCTAACTCGAAATACTGACACTCTCTCGGAAATCTGATTGTTAATACTGGCACACTTCAGAAAATCCCACTGTAAATATTGACGCACTTCAGGAGATTCAAATGCTGATAATTTCTAGGAACTGCAAGTAAATATACCATCCCAGAAATCCCATTGTAAATGGTAAAGCACTCCCGGAAATCCAATTGTAAATAGTGACACAGTGTCATAAATGTCATTGTATATATGATGCACTCTAAGAAATCCCACTGTAACTACTGGCACACGGCAAATGATTATTAATGAAATACTAAAACAATTTAGGAAATCCCATTATAAATATTGTCTTTTGCTTGGGAACCTCACTGTAAACACTGACACACTCAAGGATATCCAATTGTAAATACTGAGCTGATTCTACAGTAAATATTGACTTATAGCAGAAAAGCTAAATCTACCTCCTGCCTCACTGTAGGAAGTCCCATTGTAAATAATGACACACACACCAGAAAACCCCAATGAAAATACTGGCAGACAACAAGAGATTATGCTGCAGAAACTGGCACATTTCAGAAAGTCCCAGTGTTAATACTGTCTGATTCTCTGCTGTGTAATACTATGTAATTCTGTTGCAAATACTGACACACAGGAAATCCCACTCTAAATATTGTCTCACTAGGGAATCCCACTGTAAATACTAACACACTCCGCAAAACTTAACTTTAAATAGCGACTCATTCCAAGATATCCCACTGTCATTACTGACACACTGTGGGATGTCCCACTGTAATTACTGACACACTGTGGGAGATTCCAGTGTAATTACTGACCCACTGGGAGATTCCAGTGTAACTACATACACACTGTGGGATGTCCCACTGTAATTACTGACACACTGTGGGATGTCCCACTGTAATTACTGACACACTGTGGGAGATTCCAGTGTAATTACTGACACACTGTGGGAGATTCCAGTGTAATTACTGATGCACTGCGGGCTGTCCTACTGTAATTACTGACATACTGCGGGCTGTCCCACTGTAAATACTGACACCAACCCTCTTCTCAATCTTCCTCGCTGCCATGCTCCACTTCACAGTTGATAAGCTCCCTGCTGGAGTGGAACTAAACTACAGAACCAGTGGGAAGCTATTCAACCTTTGCCGTCTCCAGGCCAGGTCCAAGACCATTCCAACCTCTGTCGTCGAGCTACAGTACGTGGATGATGCCTGCATCTGTGTACACACAGAGGCTGAACTCCAGGACATAGTCGACGTATTTACCGAGGTGTATGAAAGCATGGGCCTTACGTTAAACATTAGTAAGACAAAGGTCCTCCACCAGCTTGTCCTCGCCGCACAGCACTGCCTCTCAGACATCAAGATCCACGGCATGGCCCTGAACAATGTGGACCATGTCCCCTATCTCGGAAGCCTCCTATCAACAAGAGCAGGCATCGATGACGAGATCCAACACCGCCTCCAGTGCGCCAGTGCAGCCTTCAGCTGCCTGAGGAAAAGAGTGTTTGAAGACCAGTCCCTCAAAACTGTCACCAAGCTCATGGTCTGCAGGGCTCAGTGATACCTGCCCTCCAGTATGGCTCAGAGACGTGGACCATGTACAGTAGACACCTCAAGTCGTTGGAGAAATACCACCAGCGATGTCGCTGCAAGATCCTGCAAATCCCCTGGGAGGACAGCCGCACAAACATTAGCGTCCTTGTCCAGGCCAACATCCCCAGCATTGAAGCGTTGACCACACTTGATCAGCTTCGCTGGGCAGGCCACATAGTTCGCATGCCACGAGACTCCCAAAGCAAGCGCTCTACTCGGAACTCGTCCACAGCAAACGAGCCAAAGGCGGGCAGAGGAAACGTTACAAGGACAATCTCAAAGCCTCCCTGAAAAAGTGCGACATCCCCACCGACACCTGGGAGTCCTTGGCCATAGACCGCCCTAAGTGGAGGAAATGCATTCGGGAGTGCGCTGAGCTCCTCGAGTATCGTTGCCGAGAGCATGCAGAAATCAAGCGCAGGCAGCGGAAGGAACATACGGCAAACCAGGCTCCCTACCCACCCTTTCAGGGAGTTGTGGAGTGTGGTCAGTGTGTTAATGTGGGAAAGGTGGCAGGCAATCTGCGCATAGCAAGATCCTACACACAGCCCTGTGATAATGACCCGGATCATCTGTTTGTGTGGATTGAGGATAAATATTGTCCCCAGGATACCGGAGAGACCTCCCCTGCTCTTCTTCCAATAGTGGCCCCGGGATCTTTTGCATCCACCCGAGGGGGGGCGGACGGAGCCTCGGTTTATCGTCTCATCCGAAAGACCAACCCTCTGACAATGCTGCACTCCCTCAGTACTGCCCCTCCGAAAGTGCAGCACTCCCTCAGTACTGCCCCTCCGACAGTGCAGGACTCCCTCAGTACTGCCCCTCTGACAGTGCAGCACTCCCTCAGTACTGCCCCTCCGACAGTGCGGAGCTCCCTCAGCACTGCCCCTCCGACAGTGCGGCGCTCCCTCAGCACTGCCCCTCTGACAGTGCGGCGCTCCCTCATGCTGCCCCTCCGACAGTGCGGCACTCCCTCAGCACTGCCCCTCCGACAGTGCGGCGCTCCCTCATGCTGCCCCTCCGACAGTGCAGTGCTCCCTCTGTCTGCCTAGATTTATGTGCTCAAGTCCCTGGGACCTAAACCCACAAATCTCTGACTCAGGAGTGACAGTATCTCAGGAAGGTGGAGAGAGAGAGAGAGAGCGAGAAGTCAAATCATCAACATATTAACAGGGATTGAAGAAAGGTCGCTGGGTTCACAGAGAAGATGTGGTGGGACCAAGACCCCCAGTGTACAACACAGGATACCACAGGAGGCTTCAACAGTGATTGGGAAGGTGAGGAACTCCACTGATGCATGTTGGAAGGAGAAACGAGGTGATGCAATATAAATAAAATGGTACAATTTAAGAGAGATTGCAGGAACAGAAAACACTCTGGGTATACATACAGAAATCTTCGAAGGTGACAGGACAGGACCATTGGCTTTATAAATGGAGGCATAAGAATATTGGAATATAGGACCATGAGACCACTCATTCGCATGAGCGTGTTCCTCCGTTCTATTTTATAATGGCTGAACTGTATCTTAACTCTATCTAGCCACCTTGGTTCCATAACCCTAAATACCATTGCCTGACAAAATCTATCAATCACAGTTTTGTCATTTTCAATTGACCGAGCCTCAACAGGTTTTTGAGAGCGAGTGTTCCAGATTTCCACTACACTGCTTTGAAGAACTTCTTTCTGACATCACCACTGAACAGCTGAGCTTTGCGTTTAAGGTTATGCCTATTTGTTGTGGACTACTCCACCCAAGAGAATATGTTAACTCTTTCTATCCTATCAGTTCCTTAGATCATCTTAAACCCCTCAATTAGATCACCCCTTAATCTTGTATAATCAAGAGAATCAAAGCTTCATTCTATACAATCAATCCTCATAAAGCTTTTAGCCCTGGTATCATCCTGGTGAATCTGAGCTGTACCATCTCCACAACCAAGATATCCAAGGAATGATATATTTGATTTGGAGGCAGTTCAGAGAAGGTTGATTCTGGAAATGAGGGGGTTGACTTATGAGGAAAGGTTGAGTAGGTTGGGCCTCTACTCATTGGAATTCAGAAGAATGAGAGGTGATCTTATCGAAACGTACAAGGTGGATGCAGAGAGGATGTTTCCACTGATGGGGGAGACTAGAACTAGAGGGCATGATCTTAGAATAAGGGGCCGCCCATTTCAAACGGAGATGAGGAAGAATTTCTTCTCGGAGGACTGTAAGAGCTATGTTGCCACACAAGACAAAGCGAGGTCAAGCTGCCCTGGACAGACTGAAGGTCTTTGATGGGATCCCTCCTCCATGTGACAAGAGGAAACGCATGGTTGTGCCAGCAGCCCTGAAGATTGTATGTTTGAAGCCAACTCGAAAGTTTACTCTTTGGGTCGCCTTGCTCATGAGGTTGGCTGGAAATACCAGGCCGTTACGGCCACTCTCGAAGAGAAGCGTAAAGAAAAGGCCAAGATTCACTATGAGAAAAAAAAGAAAGTTTTGAAAGTGAAGAAAATTGCTGAGAAGAATGTTGAAAGCAAAATAGCCAAGTACATGGCTGTGCTAAAACAATATGGCGTTCTTGTTTAATATATTCCAGGGATGGCTGGGCTGGCATATGAGGAGAGACTGGATCAACTGGGCCTTTATTCACTGGCATTTAGAAGGATGAGAGGGGATCTCATAGAAACATATAAGATTCTGACCGGACTGGGTTAGATGCGGGAAGAATGTTCCCGATGTTGGGGAAGTCTAGAACCAGGGGATAAAGGGTAGACCATTTAGAACTGAGATGAGGAGAAAATTCTTCACTCAGAGAGTTGCTAACCTGTGGTATTCCCTGCGGCAGAGTTTTGTTGATGCCAGTTCATTGGATATATTCAAGAGGGAGTTAGATATGGCCCTTACAGTTGGGGGGATCAAGGGGTATGGAGAGAAAGCGGGAGGGGGGTGCTGAGGGAGTGATCAGCCATGATCTTGTTGAATGGCGGTGCATCCTCGAAGGGCTGAATGGCCTACTCCTGCACCTATTTTCTATGTTTCCATGTTTCTATGTTTTCCTTCACGACTATCTGACCCACCTGTGACAGAGACTGTGGTTCTCATATTGGACTGCACAGCCACCTAAGAACTCAGGCTAAGAGTGGAAGCAAGTCTTCCTCGATTTCGAGAGACTGCCTATGGAGATGATGATGGATGTCCCACTGTAATTACTGACACACTGTGGGAGATTCCACTGTAATTACTGGCACAGTGAGGGATGGTCCCACTGTAATCACTGACACACTGTGGGAGATTCCACTATAATTACTGACACAACCCAGGAAATCCAATTGTAACTACTGACGCACTACAGAAGATATTGGGCTAGAACCTTCACTTTTCTGCTTATCAGCCAAAAATGGACGTTATTTCCGGTGTGGGCATTAAAAAAGGGTTTTCAGATCATCGGCTTTTCGCCCATTCTCAAAACACCTAGTTTACATTTTTGAAACTGGGCGGTAGTGCGAGCGATATCAAATGGGCGGTAGTGTTAAATTTTTCTGACCATCTGCCGTAAAGTGTGGCCGTTCTTAGCAACGGCATGGCACCGCTCGATTCCCGAGATTCAGGAGGTCAAGGGTCATCATGACATGCGCAGAAGAGGAGACAGAGAGAGAGGGCACTCAGAGGCATTGAAAGCATGTGTGGCTGTGGCGTGTGCTTGTCTGGCTGTTGTGGGAGGAATGACAGAGATTCAGCAGCAGCAAAAAGTCTACTAAGCACCAAGAACATAGTTGGCACCGAGTTTTTGTCCAACAAATAAGATATAACATGGAAGGGATGGAGGAGGCCCTGGAGCTGGTAGCCAGGAACATTGGTGGCAGAGGGCTCCCAGTGGTCCCGGAGTACTGCACTGCACCCCAAGGTGACGCACCCCCATTGCCAACCACACATGGGAGCCAGCACCAACATCTTGGTTATGGCTCGGAGCACGCTCCCACCTTGGGACCGTCTCCTGTATCCTTCCAAGCAGCGCTTTGGCAGTCGCTCCACCACCCGCCGCCCCCCCCTGCCGCAAATGAAGCATCATCTGAGGACCTTCTCGGCCAGGCGGCTTGGAGTCAGGAGGGGAAGGGGTAGGAGTAGAGGTAGGGAGGAGAAGACAGGGCGGGGGGGGTGCGGGGAAGGGTCGGTTTGTACAAAAATACTGATGATTTCAGACTAATGGTCGATTTAAATGTTTTTTATTTAACAAAACCTTGTAGCTCATTGACTCAGATAGCTGCACCATTACACGCTGGTGATTCTTTAACATCAAATGCTATAATCATACTTAACTTTAATCAACTTAAACTTTAACTGTCACCAAGGTGATGCCCACCATTGATTTATAACCTGCACACCCAGCAGTGTGTCAGCCTTGTAAATAACACCAACGTTCTTTCAGTCAAAGCGATCATTGATGAGCTCCTGACGTAAGGCTCTTGCAACTATCATGACACCATGGGCCCTTTCATGCGGTCTACAGGGGGGGTGGGGGCATGGCTTCACTGTCAGCCTGATTATCTGGCTTGATGTCAGTGTCCGCCTCCTCATCTTCCTTTTCCTCTTTCTGGTGAGGTTTACTGTCAGACTCATCAGGCAATTCTTGTCCCCTCCTAATAACCAAGTTGTGTAGCATGGAGCAGACCACCATGAATTGAGCTACCTGCTCAGGGTGGTATTGGAGCTTGCCTCCTGAGTGGTCCAGTCATCTTAAACCGCTGCTTCAGCTCTCCAATGGTTTTCTCCATGATATTGTGAGTTGCTCTGTGGCTCTCATTGTATTGCCTCTCAGCCTCGGTGTGGGTGCCATGTAGGGGGGTCATCAGCCAGGTGGTGAGGCCATATCCTTTGTCCCCAAGCATCCAGCATTGACCTTGTGGCTCATTGTTAAACAAGTCAGATACAGTGCTCTCACGCAGGATGTGAGCATCATGGATGCTGCCGGAAATTGAGCATTCACTGCCATTGTAATTTGCTGGTGGTCGACAACCAGCTGGACATTCAGGGACTGGAATCTCTTGCGGTTCCTGAAAACCTCAGCATCCTGAAAAGTTGCCTGCATCGCGATGTGCGTATAGTCTATTGCTCCCAAACCTTGGGGAAGTTTGCAATTCTGGAGAATCCTAGAGTCCTCTAACTCTGTGCCTCCCTAGTAATCGGGAAGCTGATCAAGTCCCTCCTGCATGCGTACAGGGCTTCAGTGACCTGTCTAATGCAGTGATGTATAGTATGATGAGAAAGTCCGCAAATGTCGCCAGCTGTCGCTTGAAAAGAACCTGAGGCATAGAACGACAGTGCTGTGGTGACTTTGATCTCGACGAACAGCGCAGTTCTGATGGTGCTGGCAGGCTGCAGATCTGCTCATATCAGCTGGCATACCTCAGTGATAATCTCTTTGTGGAAGCGCAGTCTCCGAAGTCAGGTGGTGTCGGGCAAGTCGAGGTAAGAATGCTTGTCCTTATACTTGCGGGTGGTGTAACGTTTGGTCCTCCTCATCTGTCTGTCCCTTCGTTCATTGGGCACATACTGCAGTGGAGCATTCCTTTGGCGATGTCGAGTCTGCTGCATATATTTGGTCACCAAGAGAAGGTGAGAAAGGACAGGCCCCATTGCAGTAGCTCTCTGCTTTCCACCGATTGCTCACAAACAAGGAATGTCCCGACGAACACACCTCTTCAATTCCCATCGGTCACAGTGTGGTCAAGATGTTTTTAGAGAGGTTCACATCAACTCCAACGGCCTGCAGAGTACATCCGAACTCCGCCGAGGTTGAAGCACAGCAGCCTTTTAAAGGACGCGACATGTGATCTACAACATGGCGTCCATAGCGCTGTGATTCGTCCCAGTTAGTTCCACTTTTTGTGGGCAGTTTTTTGAGCGAGCGATATTATGGGCGATATGTGTGCGAGGTGGTGAAATTGACAATGGGCGATCTCCATGGCCGATAGTTTGGGTAAATATGCTCTTTGCAACAGAAAATGGTGGACGGGCATTAATATTGAATCTCGGCATTAATTCCGCGCGGAAAGTAACGCTGGTCGATATTATGGGCGTTGAATTCTCCCATTCTGCTAATTCCGCCCCAAAAAAGTGGGCGGGCGGTAATATTTTTTCTCAGCATTAAGCACATGGAGAAAATAAGCTCGGCGATAACTTTCCGAAAAATGCCCGCCAGTTTCCATTTTGTGCCAAAATGGGCAATATATGGGCATTATATGTCATTTCAGTGGTAAAATGGGCATTAAGTGGGTCTTAAGCAGGCAAAAAAAGTGGAAGTTCTTGCCCTATAACTGCAAATACTGACACATTCCAGGCAATCTATTCCTAATTTATGACTCACTCCCAGAAATTAATTTCTAAATAATGGCACAGTCCGGGAAATCACACTTTAAATGTGGCACACTATGGGTAATTCTACTGTAAGTATTTACATTCTCAAGGAATTTTCATTGTAAGTACTGACACATTCCCAGAGATTCTGCAAAAAGTACTGACACCCTCCAAGTACTCTCACTGTAAATACTGACACGATCCAAGTACTCCCACTGTAACTGCTGACACACTCCAGGAAATCCCACTGTTAATACTTACACATTCCAGAAACTCGCATTGTAAATAATAACGCACTCTGGGAAATTCCACTGTAAATACTAATACATTCCAGCAGATTCTACTGTAAATACTGACTCACTCTCAGAAATCCCTTTTAAATACTGACATATTCCAGGAAATTGTACTGTAAAAACTGTTACATTTCAGGAACTCCCACTGCAAATAAATTCACACTCCAGGAAATCTCTTGTAAATCCAGGACAAAGCAGCCTGCCTGATTGGCACCCCAACCACCACCTTAAACCTTCACTCCGTCCACCACTGGCACATCGTGGCTGCAGTGTGTACCATCTAAAAGATGCACTGCAGCAACTTGCTAAGGCTTCTTTAGCAGCACCTCCCAAACCCACGACCTCTACCACCTAGAAGGACAAGGGCAGCAGGTGCATGGGATCACCATCACCTCCAAGTTCCCCTCCAAGTCACACACCATCCTGATTTGGAAATATATCACTATTCCTTCATCGTCACTGGGTCAAAATCCTGGAATTCCCTCCCTAACAGCGCTGTGGGAGCACCTTCATCACAAGGACTGTAGCGGTTCAAGAAGGCGGCTCACCACCAACTTCTCAAGGGCAATTAGGGATGGGCAATAAATGCTGGCCTTGCCAGTGACGCCCACATTCTGTGAATGAATAATAAAACAATACTGATACATCCCAGGATGTTCCACTGCAATTAAATTTGTCCTCCAAGTAATCCCATTGCAAATACTGATACACTCCAGGAAATCCCATTGTCAATACTGACACATTCCAGAAAACCAAACTATTAATGCTGACTCAATCTAGGGAAGCCCTTTGAAAATATTGACACATTCCAGGCAATTCCAAATGCAATTACTGACACACTCCAGGAAAACCCATCAGTGATTACTGACTTTCTCTAGGAAATTCCATTGTGAATATTTATTTTCTCACTAGAAAATCACTCTGCAAAAGATTATTGCTGTAATTATTGAAATATTGCAGGAGATTCTACAGTAAATGCTGATGCACTCCGGAAAATCTCATCGTAAATACTGAAGCTTTCACGGAGATTGTTTTTATATACTGTCACATTCCATGTGATTCTATTTTAACTTTGAATGCAAGTAAGGAAATCCCAATATAAATATGACACTCTCTAGGAACTTTCATTGTAAATACCAACACAGGGCTATGGATCAAGAGCTGGAAAGTGGGATTAGGCTGGATAGCTCTTTGTCGGCCGGCGCGGACACGATGGGCCAAAATGGCCTCCTTCCGTGCTGTAAATTTCCATGATTCTATGATTTTATTCCAGGTTATCCCAGTTGTAAATACTGACTCCCTCTCAGAAATCCCATTGTAATTGCTGACAAATTCCAGAAAATCCCATTGTAAATACTGAAGCTTTCATATGGTTGTACAGGAAATATAGACACATTCCAGGGAAATCCGATTGTAAATATGACAACAACAACAACTTGTATTTATATAGCACCTTTAATGTAGTGAAACATCCCGAGACACTCCACAGGAGTGTTATGAAATTTAAAAAATGTTGACATCAAACTGCAGAATTAGAAACTAGCGCAGGTAATCAAAAGCTTGGTCAAAGAGGTAGGTTTTAAGGAGCGTCTTGAAGGAGGAAAGAGAGGTAGAGAAGGGTAGCGGTTTATGCTGGGAGTTCCAAAGCTTGGGGCCCAGGTAACAGAAGGCACGGCCACCGATGGTTGAGCGATTATAATCAGGGATGTTCAAGAGGGCAGAATTAGAGGAGTGCAGACATCTTGGGGATTGTCGAGGGTGGGGGGTTGTGGGGCTGGAGGAGATTACAGAGATAGGGAGGGGCAAGGCCGTGGCAAGATTTGAAAATAAGGATGACAGTCTCAAAGAAATGTCTTTTGTTAATATCGGTGCCCCAGGAAATCTCATTGAAAATACTGACACATTCCAGGCAATCCAATTGTCAATACTGACTCACTCTCGGAAATCCCACTCGAGTTACTGATACACTACAGAACATTAATCACATTGTAATTAATGACACATTGTAGGATCTGCCAATGTAAATAGATATACATTCCAGGGAATCCCATCGTAAATGCTGACACACACTGGATAATCCCAATGCTTGACATGCATTGATACAGCACATTTCATGACCAATGGATGCCCCAAAGCACTTTACAGCCAATAAAGTACTTTTGGAAGTGTAGTCACTGTTGTAATGCTGGAAGTGGGGTAGCCAATTGTGCACAGCAAGCTCCCACAAATAGCAATATAATAATGACCAGATAATCTGTTTTTTAGTGATGTTGATTGAGAAATTTATATTGGCCAGGACACTGGGGATAACTCCCCTGCTCTTCTTCAACATAATTCCATGGGATCTTTTACATCCACCTGAGAGGGCAGGCAGGGCCTCAGTTTAAAATCTCATCCAATAGTCAGTGTCTCCAACAGTGCAGCGCTCCCTCAGCACTGCGTTGGGCATGTCAGCCTCAACTTTTGTTTTCAAGTCTGTGGCGTGGGACTTGAACCCACAACCTTCTGACGGAAAAGTGAGGGCGCTACCCACTGAGCCACAGCTGACGTTGTAAATGCTGGAACATTCCAGACGACACGACAACAAATACCGACAAATTCCACTAGCTTCTCCAGTAATTACTAACACACTCCAGAAAATCTCATTCTACAAACTAGCACATTCCAGATTGAAAATGCTGAAACTTTCCAGAAACTACTGCAATTAAATACACGTTCCTGGAATTCCCATTGTAAATACTGAGGGGTCAAAATCCGGTTGCTACCGCCAGCTGAAAATGGCCTGAGCGACGCGGCAACGGGGGGTGAACGGCTGGGCGGCGGCATTAGGCCTGGGTGCCGCCTGATGGGAAATTCGGTTGCCCTTTCTCAAGCGCGTAAAGATTTGCTGCCCCGCCGACTACCGCCGTGGAAATCCTGACGTCAGTACACGTGCAACGCTCCCCTGGCGCCGGACTCGTCAAAATCACTTTTGCCGCCTCACTTACCGGCTGGCGGGTAACATGTCACAAAAAGTTGGCGTTCACAAGTCCGAGGTAAAGCTTCTGGGTTGGTATTTAAAGGGAAGTGCAGCCGGGCCGCAGAGGTCGTGGTCAGTGCTGCGTTGTCTCCTCGCAGAGCGCGTGGGTGTTGGCGTGCTGCCACTACTCAGCTTCACAACGAGCATTTCGCAAACGCTACCGGGTTTCAGGTCGGATCCATTGGTGCCGAGCATATCGCGGCTACCTTTCTGCAACTTAATGGGGCCAGTGATGGCACTCCACTTCGTTCCATGGCAAAGGCTTCAAACGCGCTGGCTACAGAGACAACTTCAGGCCAATGTGGGTCCGCGCCAGAGGAGACGCCCCAGAACTCAGGGCAGGGGGCCGTACAGATGCAGGGTTTACCGTGCACATTATACTGACCATGAAATGTCCGAGGAGCAGTGCATAAGAAGGCTGCGATTCTGCAAGGGGGTGGTCACGGATCTCCACCACCTCCTGCGCACAGATCTCGAAGTAAACATCGGACCAGGACCTCGCTGTCAGTGGCAGTGAAAGTGACAGTTGCCCTCAACTTCTATGCTCCCGGCTCCTTCCAGTCTCCTGTAGGTGATATATGCAACATCTCGCAGTTTGCAGTACATTGCTGCATTCACCAGGTGACCAACGCTCACCACAGCCGACGCCTGGACTACATAAAGGGCAGCATGTCCGTGCAGAGCCAGGATGAGCGCTCCCATGGCTTTGCCAGGACAGCGGATGGTTCAGGGGGCTATGATTGTACGCATGTGTCATTACGAGCCCCGCCTACATGGCCAGCCTATTCACCTGGCCATCTGCTGAAGACATCGCGCCCCACCCTCCAAGCCTCCATGTATATAAATGGCAAGACAAGATTGTGACAAATTAAAATAATTTTTATTTACAACAAAAACCATAGTGTGCCATCATCCTCAGCAACCAATAATTGAAACCAGATCCCTTGAAACATTATCACCCACATCACTGCGGCTGAAGCGCTCCTCCCAGAGTCACAAGTGGATTCTGTCCACTAAGAGGTACAACAGCCAAGATCTTCACCATGCAACAACCACAAGAGAAATGCAGGGAACAGCACCAACCCTTGTACATGGCCTTCTTGGAACTCACAAAGGCCTTTGACACTGTCAACCGCGAGGGATCATGGAATGTCCTCCTCCATTTCGGCTGCCACCGAAACTTTGTCGCCTTCCTCCGCCTGCTCCATGATGACATGCAAGCCGTGATCTTGACCAACAGATCCATCACAGACTCAATCCATGTCTGGACCAGGGTCAAGCAGGGCTGCATCATCAGGCCAACACTCTTCTCGATCTTCCTTGCTGCAATGTTCCATCTCACGCTCAACAAGCTCCCCGCTGGAGTGGAATGAAACTATAGAAGCAATGGGAACCTGTTCAACCTTCGTCACCTCCAGGCTTGTTCCAAGGTCGTCCCATTCTCTGTCATCGGACTACAGTACACGGACGACCTTGGAACATTCTGTGTGCATTCAGAGGCCGAACTCAAAGCCATCATCAAAATCTTCACCGAGGTGTACGAAAGCATGGGCCTTACACTAAACATCCGTAAAACAAAGGTCCTCCACCAACCTGACCCCGTCACACAGCACTGCCCCCAGTCATCAAACTCCATGGCGCGGTCCTGGACAACGTGGAACAAAGTTAAAGCACATGGGATTGGGGGTAGTGTGCTGACGTGGAGTGAGAACTGGTTGTCAGACAGGAAGCAAAGAGTAGGAGTAAACGGGTACTTTTCAGAATGGCAGGCAGTGACTAGTGGGGTGCCGCAAGGTTTTGTGCTGGGGCCCCAGCCGTTTACATTGTACATTAATGATTTAGACGAGGGGATTAAATGCAGTATCTCCAAATTTGCGGATGACACTAAGTTGGGTGGCAGTGTGAGCTGCGAGGAGGATGCTATTAGCTGCAGAGTGACATGGATAGGTTAGGTGAGTGGGCAAATGCATGGCAGATGAAGTATAATGTGGATAAATGTGAGGTTATCCACTTTGGTGGTAAAATCAGAGAGACAGACTATTATCTGAATGGTGACAGATTAGGAAAAGGGGAGGTGCAATGAGACCTGGGTGTCATGGTACATCAGTCATTGAAGGTTAGCATGCAGGTACAGCAGGCGGTTAAGAAAGCAAATGGCATGTTGGCCTTCATAGCGAGGGGATTTGAATACAGGGGCAGGGAGGTGTTGCTACAGTTGTACAGGGCCTTGGTGAGGCCACACCTGGAGTATTGTGTACAGTTTTGGTCTCCTAACTTGAGGAAGGACATTCATGCTATTGAGGGAGTGCAGCGAAGATTCACCCGACTGATTCCCGGGATGGCGGGACTGACCTATCAAGAAAGACTGGATCAACTGGGCTTGTATTCACTGGAGTTCAGAAGAATGAGAGGGGACCTCATAGAAACGTTTAAAATTCTGACGGATTTAGACAGGTTGGATGCAGGAAGAATGTTCCCAATGTTGGGGAAGTCCAGAACCAGGGGTCACAGTCTGAGGATAAGGGGTAAGCCATTTAGGACCGAGATGAGGAGAAACTTCTTCACCCAGAGAGTGGTGAACCTGTGGAATTCTCTACCACAGAAAGTAGTTGAGGCCAATTCACTAAATATATTCAAAAGGGAGTTAGATGAAGTCCTTACTACTCGGGGGATCAAGGATTATGGCGAGAAAGCAGGAAGGGGGTACTGAAGTTTCATGTTCAGCCATGAACTCATTGAATGGCGGTGCAGGCTAGAAGGGCTGAATGGCCTGCTCCTGCACCTATTTTCTATGTTTCTATGTTTCTATGGTATGTTGGCCTTCATAGCTAGGGGATTTGAGTATAGGAGCAGGGAGGTCTTAGTACAGTTGTATAGGGCCTTGGTGAGGCCTCACCTGGAATATTGTGTTCAATTTTGGTCTCCTAATCTGAGGAAGGACGTTCTTGCTATTGAGGGAGTGCAGCGAAGATTCACCAGACTGATTCCTGGGATGGCAGGACTGACATAGAGGAGAGACTGGATCGACTGGGCCTTTATTCACTGGAGTTTAGAAAGATGAGAGGGGATCTCATAGAAACATATAATATTTTGACGGGACTGGACAGGTTAGATGCAGGAAGAATGTTCCCGATGTTGGGGAAGTCCAGAACCAGAGGACACAGTCTAAGGATAAGGACTAGGCCATTTAGGACTGAGATGAGGAGAAACTCCTTCACTCGGAGAGTTGTTAACCTGTGGAATTCCCTGCTGCAGAGATACGTTAAGGCCAGTTCATTGGATATATTCAAGAGGGAGTTAGATATGGCCCTTATGGCTAAAGGGATCAAGTGGTATGGAGAGAAAGCAGGAAAGGGGTACTGAGGTGAATGATCAGCCATGATCTTATTGAATGGTGGTGCAGGCTTGAAGGGCCGAATGGACTACTCCTGCACCTAGTTTCTATTTTCCATACATTGGAAGCCTATTATCAGCAAGGGCAGTCATCGATGAGGTCCAACATCGCCTCCAGTGCGCCACGCAACCTTCGATCGCCTGAGGAAGAGAGTGCTCGATGACCAGGACCTCAAATCAGGCACCAAGCTTATGGTCTACAGGGCAGTAATGATACCCGCCCTCCTATATGGCTCAGAGATGTGGACCATATACAGTAGACACCTCCAAGCGCTGGAGAAATACCACCAACGCTGCCTCCGTAAGATCCTGCAAATCCACTGGGAGGATAGGCGCACTAACGTCAGTGTTCGCAATCAGGCCAACATCCCCAGCATCGATGCACTGACCATACTCGTCCAGCTCCATTGGGCGGGCCACATTGTCCGCATGCCCGACACAAGACTCCCAAAGCAAGTGCTCTACTTGGAACTCCTACACGGCAAGTGAGCCCCAGGCGGGCAGAGGAAGCGTTTCAAGGATACTCTCAAAGCCTCCTTGATAAAGTGCACCATCCCCACCGGCACCTGGGAATCCCTGGTTCATGACTGCCCTAATTGGAAGAGTATCCGGAAGGGCGCTGAGCACCTCGAGTCTCGTTGCCAAGAGCATGCAGAAAACAGCGGAAGGAGAGTACGGCAAACCAGACTCCATTTCCGTCAACGTCTGTCTGTTCCACCTGTGACAGAGACTGTAATTCCCGTATCCCGTATCACCCACATCCACGTGCAACTATTCACATTCGTTCATAATTGAACAAGGACAGCATCTCTGGCCTGTATCTGGCTCAGGTAAATGTAAAATATACTCAACAGAATCATGTCGATCCACTTCTGCCGACATTGGGTCGCTGTCCAGGGCATCATCATCATATCATAGGCAGTCCCTCGGAATCGAGGAAGACTTGCTTCCACTCCTGAAGTGAGTTCTTTGGTGGCTGAATAGTCTAATACGAGAGCCACAGACTCTGCCACAGGTGGAACAGACAGACGTTGAGGGAAGGGGTGGGTGGGACTGGTTTGCCGCAAGCTCTTTCCTTTGCTGCGCTTGATTTCTGCATGCTCTCGGGGATGAGACTGAGGTGCTCAGTGCCTTTTCGGATGCACTTCCTCCACTTAGGGCGGTCTTGGGCCAGGGACTCCCAGGTGTCAGTGGGGATGTCGCACTTTATCAGAGAGGCTTTGAGGGTGTGCTTGTAACGTTTCTGCTGCCCACCTTTGGCTCATTTGCCGTGAAGGAGCTCCGAGTAGGGCACTTGCTTTGGGAATCTTGTGTCTGACATGCGAACTATATGGCCTGCCCAGCGGAGCTGATCAAGTGTGGTCAGTGCTTCAATGCTGGGGATGTTAGCCTGGATGAGGGCGCTGCTGTTGGTGCGCCTGTCCTCCCAGGGGCTTTGTAGGATCTTGCGGAGACATCATTGGTGACATTTCTCCAGCGACTTGAGGTGTCTGCTGTACATGGTCCATGTCTCTGGGCGGGTATTACTACAGCCATGCAGACCATGAGCTTGGTGGCAGTTTTGAGGGCCTGGTCTTCAAACACTCTTTTCCTCAGGCGGCCAAAGGCTGCACTGGTGTACTGGAGGCAGTGTTGGATCTCGTCGTCGATGCCTGTTGTTGTTGTTGATAGGAGGCTGTCACTCGCTGACACTATTTCAGCGACTTCCCGCCAGAACCTTCGATATGTTTGGGGCTGTGGCCTCCTTCCAGCCTCCGTGCTGAGTATTTCTCGACGCCTCTCCAGGGCATCAAGCAGGGCATCAAGAGCGGCGTCGGAGAAGTGGTGAGCGTGCTGGCGAGCTGTTGCTGCCTCTGCCATCGTCACCCTGTGAGTGAGTGCGTAGGGAGTGAAAATACGCATGAGGCGGTGCCGCGCCCAATCACTGCTTCATTTAAATCCAGGTGGCTGTGGCACAGTTAAAAATGATGATTGCCGCCTGGATGTTGCTGCCTGATTTACCGCCCCACTTACCGCCACTTATCGCCTCTAGTGTAGCGTTCAATGCCTGATTTAAAGCTGCAATCCTCTCTTCAGACGGCAAAACTGAATTTTGCGGTTCGAGGCGGCAAGTGCCACCTGGCATTAAAATCTCCATTCAGATGGTGACACCACCTCAAAAACGGCGACACTGAACTTCGACCCCTGGTACATTCCAGAAAATCCCAATGTAAATACTAACACATTCTAGGAAGTCACTCTGTATATACTGACGCATTCCAGGAAATCCCATTGTAAATACTAACACATTCCAGGAAGTCACTCTGTATATACTGACACATTCCAGGAAGTCACATTGTAAATACTGACACCCTCCAGAAAATGTAAATCTAAATGCCAACTCACTCTGGGAAATGCTTTTGTAAATAGTGAAGCTTTCAAAGAGATTGCACTGTAGCTACTGAGAGATTCCAGGAAATCCCATACTGCCACACTCTGGGAAATCCCACTGTAAATACTTCAACATTTCAGTAGATTCTACAGTATTCACTGACACACTTCAGGAAACCCCATTGTGCTCAACCTAGTGTCATTTAATATTTTCAGAACCTGTAACAAGATGAGGGGATAATTTATGGGTGCAGTCATATATGTTACAGTTAAGGTAGGACGTGTTTATATTTGCAATGATGCTATTTATATGTATTAAAAATCATTATAGAGTATATTTGGCTCAATTTAGCTGGAACCAGTAATTTCATGTCAAACCATTATGAATTTAGGTTGGGCATGATTAATTAGTGTATGTGAGATAATAGGTCTCAATGCAGATGGCGGAAATGCAGAGTAAATAGAATAATAACTCACTTTATAAATCGCTGTTTAGGCTTCAGCTGGAATATCCTGTCCAATTTCTGGGTACCTCACTTTAGGAAGGATGTTAAGGGATTAGAGAGGATGCAGAGGAGATTCACGAGAATGGTACCAGGGCTGTGAGACTGGAAAAGCTGGAAGGTGTTCTCCTTCGAGCAGTTACGGCAAAGGGGAGGTTTAATAGAGGTGATCAAAATCATGAATGGCTTTGACAGAGTAAATAATGAGAAACTGTTTCCAGTGGCTGAAGGGTCTGTAGCCAGAGGACACAGATATAATTGACAAAAGATGAGGAAAATTATTTTTAATGTAGCGAGTTGTTGTGATCTGGAATGTGGTGGGCAATTTTGGCCCCTTGGTGCAAAATTGGGATTGATAGTGCCCGTTTTCTCCGGCGCTGCGAGTGCCGTTCGGTTTCCAAAATGGCGACCGGGGTGCCCCCGTGCATTTCTAGTGTGAGTTATGCCGGATACCATATTGGTGGGCATTAGCACGGGCACAAGGAATGTCCGCTGGAAGTATGTGCGATAGCCAGACCATGACGTCCATCAGCATGTAATGCTGATTTGACACCAGCGCTGCGATTTTGGAGCTTAATGTTCCAGCTAACACCCTCGCTTAAGCTCGCACAGCTGAACACGCCTTCAGCAGCAGGAAGGATCCCAGCACCATTCGCTGCTGCGCTTGTACAAGTGTTTGGCGCTTTCTAGAATTCTTTCAAGTTGCGAAAGCCTACAGGGAGTGGTGTGGCAGTGTGCTGACTTCATGGCTTCTGCACAAACCAGTTGCTTCCAGGCATGCGTGTAGTAGCAAGCATTCCTCTTGGACTGCAGCATGATGGAGAGAAGGAACAGAGATGACACAGAGCTGGACTAGCGGCTACAAGAGGGAGGAGGGGGGAGGAGGGTGAGAAGGACTCCCAGCAGGAGGCCATATCCTCCTTGACTGTTCAGGGAGCAATTCTCCCACCAGAACCTCAGCGAGGAACAGAGTATGAGATGTCTGCGCTTCAACAGGGACGTCTCGCTGAAATCCATCAGCTCCTGCAGCCGCAAATGCAGCCTCAGAGCAGGGCAAGGACCGCATTGCCATTATCTGTGAAGGTGCCCGTAGCCATGAACTTTAATTGCGCCGAGATCCTTCCAGGCTGGAACTGGAGATATTTGTAACATCTCGCAGTTTGCCATCCACTGTTGGGTAAGGAACGGTCACTAAGTCTCTCTATTCCAAGAGAGTGGATTACATTTCATTCTCACTTGCCAGAAGGCAGAGTGAGCACACGGCAGTCTGCGGTGGTCTGCTGTGCCATCTGGATTTGAGCCACCACGACAAACCAGAGGGTGGGTACTGGGCAACAAGGGCTATTCGATATCAACATGGCTCATGACTCCACTGCGCTTTGAGAGGATTGCAGGCTTCCCCATGGTGCAGGGTGCCATTGACTGCACCCACATTGCTTTGCGGGCACCGCACATCAAGTCTGAGATGTACCTCAACCGAAAGAGGTTCCACTCCCTCAACGTCCACTTGGTGTGTGACCATACTCAGCGAATCATGCAGGTGAATGCCCAGTATCCTGGTAGCAGTCATGATGCCTTCATTCTGCAGTAGTCCGCTGTGCCATCTGGATTTGAGCCACCATGGCAAACCAAAGGATGGCTACTGGGCAACAAGGGCTATTCAATAGCAACATGGCTCATGACTCCACTGCGCAACCCATGGACGCATGAGCATTGTGCCTCAAACGAAATCCATGCTGCCACATTAAATGTGATAGAGCAGACCATTGGCGTGCAGAAACAATACTTCCGCTGCCTGGACCGCTCAGGAGGAGCCCTGCAGTACTCAGCAGAGAGGGTATCAAGACTCGTGGTGCTCTGTTGCATGCTGCACAATGTCGCCATCATGAGGGCATAACGCTTGCCATCAGCTGTACGGCAAGCAGCTGAGGAGCAGGAGGAGGAGGAAGAGGAAGGAAGGAGGCAACCTAAACAGTTTCTTTCTGGCCGGGTTGTCCGTCCACAACTCATCTGACTGTGATAACAATAATGCAAGCCCAATTCCCCATTCACCAATAGCATCACACCTTTTATAGAATCACAGAAATTGATGGAAGGAGGCCATTCGGCCCTTTGTATCGGTGCCAACCAAAAAAGAGCTATTCAGCCAAATCCTGCTTTCCAGCTCTTGGTCCATAGCCTTGTACACTTTTTAAATGTGATTAGGGTTTCTGTCTCTTGCACCCATTCAATCAGTGAGTGCCAAACACCCATTACCCTCTGGGCGCAAAAAGTTCTCCTCAACTCCCCTCCAATCATTCTACCAATTATTTTAAATCTAAACCCCTTAGTTATTGCTCTCTCTGCTAAGGGAAATAATTCTTTCTTATCCATTCTATCTTGTCCCCTCATAATTTTATACATCTCAAATTTACAAATCAAAGCATGCCATATTGCGTACAAACATCAACTAACTACCCTTGTGCAATCCCTTAGTGCCAGTCTTCCATATGCCTTTGTCTGTCCTGGTGCTACTACGCAGTGCCACCCCAGTGGTTGCAGCATGGCTGCTGGAAGGCTGCTGACTTTCAGTCGGGGAGACTACAGATGAACTTGGACGATGACCTCGCGCAGCTTTGAGCCTAGATGGCCTGGCTTCAGACTGCGCCATCTCGGCCTTGGTGGCAGCAGTCTGGGCTGGCTGGCTGACAGGCAACAGCAAGGGCATTGGCAGAGTGGCAGAGACAGGAGGATGAATACTGTCATCATGAGTGAGGACAGTAGGTTTTGTGCTCTGCGGAGCCACAGCCACCCCCAGGGGCGGCACCTCAGTAATCCTAGTAATCTGTTGGAGGACAGATTGCTGGATTGCTGTGATGCCTTGCAAGCCCCTTTGAACACTGGCATCCACAGCAATGATGGCAGCAGTGTGAGCTTGCATGGCAGCAAGCTGAGCTTGCAGGGCAGAAGTCTGAGCTTCCACTGCAGCACTCAGACGTTGGGCTGCAATGGAAGCTGAGACATCGGCCACCAGACCCTGCATCATGGTTGGGTTCACAAATGTGCTAATAGAGTTGGCCACCACTTCCAAGCTGGAAAGGCTGGGCTCCACATTCCTTGCAATGCCCTTTGCCAAGCTGGACTCTTCCATGCTCCTTGACAATGGATACAGACTTTCTGGCAAGTCTGCCAATGCTTTCTGCCACTCTCTGCCATGTTGTGCCATTATTCACTCTTTCCCAGGTCAGAATCCCTTCAGCCACGACTCCCAGCAGCTGATCCATCCACAATGCACCTCCCCTTTAAGAGTTGCTGTCTGCCTTTAAGTAGTGCAGGCTTGCTTTAAGTGGTTGGTAACCTCTGCCGATTTTTGGGCCCCCTGCTGATGCGTGGACAGTTAGTTGAGATGAGCATACAGCACAAAGTTAGCGTGCCGCCTGCATTGCATTCAATGGGCGCAGGTCAGTCGCGCACTGCGATCCCTGTGCCCTTTTCTGGGGGTTCTTGAGAGGAAAATCTGCTGGTACTCCTGCTCCTGATTGTTCTTCAAGGCACATTGCGGTAAAATGTGCGCCTGTGAGAACAGGATCAGGCTGCAGATGTTATGTTTCCATGTTTGAATAATCTGCCAACAGTCTCTGCCAACAGAAATATGAAAGCTGATTGATCATGATGACAGATCTTAGAAAGAAAGGTGTTAAATTTAACTTTCGTATCATCATTGAATATGTCTTATCAGATAATTGTTCATTAATGAACACTGCATAATTCTGTTGTTATAAATGTCCTGAGATTAAAAGTGATGTTTGCCAAGTTGACATGAATAAGTTTGTCTGAAGGATTGGAGATGGAGAAATGGATTTGGGATGCAATTTTATTTGATTTTCTTGGAGACAGGAAGACTTTGCTTTGACCTAACTAGATTATGTTATTGCAAACAAAATAACGTACTGATTATTCTTCATTCAACATGGAGCAGGGATGTACTTATAAGGATGAAATGAAGAATTTATTAAAACATTGATAATACTTTGATTGGGTTATACGGATGCCAGAGAAGCTTTTAAGAGATCATTTAAATCCAGTTGAGCATACAAACAGTTGAAAGAATCACAGTAACATAGAAACAGTTTCAGAGAGGTGAAGATCTTAGGCCCATCAAGCATAACTATCCACAGTGTTCCCTTGGTACTTTTCTACTAACCCTGAATTCCATGAAGATTTCTTGTCCCACCACTCATGCTGGTAATCTGTTCCACACATTTACACTCCTGCAGTAAAAAAAATACAGAATTTTCTATTTTCTTTTGCTGCTTCGTGAGGAGGGCACAAAAAATCTGAAAAGGGATATAAACAGGCTAAGTGAATGGGCAACAATTTGGCAGATGGAATATAATGTGGAAAAATGTGAGGTTATGCACTTTGGCAGAAAAAATAGAAAAGCAAATTATAATTTAAATGAAGAAAAATTGCAAAGTGCTGCAGCACAGAGAAATCTGGGGGTGGGTCCTTGTGCATGAAACACAAAAAATGAGTATGCAGGTACAGCAATTAATCAGGAAGGCAAATGGAATGTTGGCCTTTATTGCAAGGGGGATAGATTATAAAAGCAGATAAGTCCTGCTACAACTGTACAGGTGAGGCCACACCTGGAGTACTGCATACAGTTTTGGTCTCCGTATTTAAGGAAAGATATACTTGCATTGGAGGCTGTTCAGAGAAGGTTCACTAGGTTGATTCCGGAGATGAGGGGTTTGACTTATAAAGATAGGTTGAGTAGATTGGGCCTATACACATTGGGGTTCAGAAGAATGAGAGGTGATCTTATTGAAACATATAAGATAATGAGGGGGCTCGACAAGGTGGATGCAGAGAGAATATTTCCACTCAGGGGAAACTAAAACTCGATTACAAAGGCCCCTAACTTGGTGGCCTTACCGCCCGCTGCCACCGACTGCCGCCGAGTTTTTTGGGTGGTTTCTCCCCTTGGTGCCAGTTTCTTTTAGGCCTCCTGCTGGCGGGAGCAGAGGACTGCTGGGAACCGCCCTGCTGACGGCCTCTAGCACGCAAGGTGCATTAGTGACCTCCCGCCTGCTGAGCTGACAGATTCCTCCGGGCAGGAGTCGGCGGCAGCAGGGGGAAGGACCACTGCGTGGAGGCAGGTCCAACCCAACGGTAAGTATGAAGACCTGCAAAAAAAGGTTAGTAAACTTCTTTTATTTTTTTTTTCTGACAGCGATTCAGGTGGATGGGGTCCCCTGAAGGTTCTCCAGCATTTTTCTTTTGTGTAAATTTTTATTTTTATGTATTCCTTCGCACCCCCCCCCCCCCCACCCCGGACCTGACTCAATCATCGGCTGCACATACACGAGGATTGCATTTGCCGCCGAGATTAGGAGCCCCTGCCCGCTGCCGCCCACATTCAGGTCGTAAGCCGCTTTTTTGCCGCCGGGCGACCTTTGCAGATCTCTTTGAGGAATCCCCCGGCCAAAGTTCCGCCAGGTCTCTCGATGGTCCTTTGGGCAGCACTTGGGCGGGCCTTAACTTTCACCAAGTCTGGCCCCATCGTCTCAGAATAAGGGGCCGCCCATTTAAAACTGTGATGAGGAGGAATTTCTTCTCTCAGAGGGTTGTAAATCCGTGGAATTCTCTGCCCCCGAGAGCTGTGGAGGCTGGGTCATTGAATATATTTAAGGTGGAGATAGACAGATTTTTGGACGATAAGGGAGTAAAGGGTTATGGGGAGCGGGCAGGAAAGTGGAGCTGAGTCCATGATCAGATCAGCCATGATCTTATTGAATGGCGGAGCAGGCTTAAGGGTCCAAATGGCCTACTCCTGCTCCTATTTCTTATGTCCTTATGCCCCCAGCCAGATCCCTCCTAATTCTGAACTAGAATGCAGTAGATGTAATTTATCTAGATTTTCAAAAGGCCTTCAATAAGGTACCCCATAATAGACTGATGAACACAGTCAGAGAATGCAGAGTCAGGGGACAAGTAGCAGAATGGATTGATAGCTGGCTTCAAGACAGAAAGCAGAGAGTAGGAGTGAAGGGTAGCTATTCACAATGGCAGAAGGTAGGTAGTGGTGTTCTACAAGAATGTGTGCTGGGACCAAGCCCTGCCTCTTCCTACCCTGCTGGATGGCCAGCCACTTACTAGTTCTCCTGAGCTCTCTGTTGCTGCAGGGTGACCACCTCCAGGACGAGTTGCACCAGGAAATTCTCAGCCTCCCGTATGCCCTGCAGTGACTCCATCTGCTCCGCAAGCTCAGAAACTCTGAGCTCAAGTCCGAGCAACTCGAGGCACTTCCTGCACACGTGGTTATCCAGGTGACATGAAGCTTCGAGGAATTCCCACAGGGCATAGGAATTGAAGCAATGGGTGTGAGCTGTCCCATCATTTTTCTAAAAAGTCTATCTACTTATGAGATAGATAAAAAATATCTCTTATGATTTTAGCTTGGTATCACCTTATTTCTATTTAATATGTGATTATTTATACCAGATTTTTATTTAATGCAATTACTAAGGGTATGGTATCATAGTTGTTATGTTCTGGACCGGTAATTCAGAGGCCCAGACCAATGATCTGCAGACATGAGTTCAAATCCTGCCACGGCAGCTGAGGAATTAAAATTCAATTAATTAAATAAATCTCGAATAAAAAGCTAATATTGGTAATGGTGACCATGGAACTGCTGAATCGTTGTAAAAACCCATCTGGTTCACCAATACATTTTACGGAAGATAATCTGCTGCCCATACCCAGTCTGGCTTACATGTGACTCCAGACACACAGCAATGTGGTTGACTCTTAACTGCCTTCTGAAATGCCAGTTATTCAAGAAGGCAGCTCACCACAACCTTCCCAAGGGAAATTAGGGATGGGCAATAAATGCTGGCTTTGTCAGAAACGCCCACGTCCCATGCATGATTAAAAGAAAATTGGATTCCTTTAATTTTGATATCCTCTATTTAGTTCATTTTAATTCTATGCCTCTATACAGCAATGACCAGTGAGTTAGTTCAATCTGTCTTATGGTGGCCATTGAACATTCTGATACTGGTTTGTTGATCTTCATGGCCGTGGCCAATATGTGATGGAAGAACATAACAAAGACACTCGTATTACAATGTTCAGCCATGATCATATTGAATGGCAGTGCAGGCTCGAAGGACCAAATGGCCTGCTCCTGCACCTATTTTCTATGTTTCTATGTTTCTATGTTCAGAGAGTAACAGCAGACCCCATCGTTCTTCAGATTTAATTAATTACTCTGATTATTTATATATTTACTATGCGTTTAAAGCACCTCCTTCCCCCCCTCGGCACTAAATTCTCACTCTCATCGAATTCCCGTTGTCACTCTGTATCGTGGATACTCCCAGCTCTGTGAACATACAGATATATTAAAATAATGCGTTCTTGTTCTGCTGTTTTTCCAGTGTGATTTCCTCATGATCCTCTTTGCAGCCCTCAGCACTTCCTTGGCACTCCTCAGGCTATCGCTATAGATCTTCCAAATCTATTCCTTTCCTGAACAGTTAAACATTTTTTTCTGTTTTCTCTTTCTCTCTAATGGCTTTCACAACTTTGCTAGTTAGCCAAACTTGTATTATCTTTTATTCTGTCCTGGACCTATTTCAGGGATAAATTCCTTTTGCATCTTAAAAACCATCCTTTTGAAACTATTCCAATTTCCTTCCAATTTTTTCCTTTTAGCTATCTGTGCGCGGTAGCATAGTGGTTACGTTACTGGACTAGTAATCCAGAACACCTGGACTAATAACCCAGCGATGTGAGTTCATAATCTCACCATGGCATCTGGGGAATTTAAATTCAGTTAATTAAATAAATGGTGACCATTGTGGTAAAAACTCATCTGGTTCACTAATGTCCCTTAGGGAAGGCAATCTGCCGTCCTTACCCAGTCTGGGCTTTTTGTGACTCCAGACCCAGAGCAATGTGGTTACTCTTAACTGCCCCTCTGAAAAGGCCTAGCAAGCCACTCAACTGTACAAGGCAGCTCACCACCACCATCTCAAGGGCAATTAGAAATGGACAATAAATCCTATGAATGAATAAACACAATTGATATCAGTTGATATCAGATATAAAAAGTTATACGATAAAAAAAGCTTGCTCATTCCTGTCCATACACTGGTTAGGCCGCAGCTGGATTAAACACTGGTTAGGCCGCAATTGGAGTACTGTGTGCAGTTCTGGTCACCATATTACAGGAAGTATGTGATTGCACTGGAAAGAGTGCAGAGGAGATTTACAAGAATGTGGCCTGGACTGGAGAATTTTGGCAATGAGGAAAGGCCACACCTTGAATATTGTGTACTGTTTGGTCTCCTAATCTGAGGAAGGTCATTCTTGCTATTGAGGGAGTACAGCGAAGGTTCACCAGGCTGATTCCCGGGATGACAGGACTGACATATGAAGAAAGCCTGGACCGACTAGGCTTATATTCAATGGAATTTAGAAGAATGAGAGGGGATCTCAAAGAAATATATAAAATTCTGATGGGATTGGACAGGTTAGATGCAAGAAGAATATTCCCGAGGTTGGGGAAGTCCAGAACCAGGGGTCACAGTCTAAGGATAAGGGGTAAGCCATTTAGGACTGAGATGAGGAGAAAGTTCTCCACTCAGAGGGCCCAAGTTTCCACATGATTCGCGCCTGATTTTTAGGAGCAACTGGTGGAGAACGGACTATTTTAGAAATCGCAATTCTCCACATTTTTTTTTCTGCAGTTCTAGTCAGGTAGAACAGTTCTAGTTTAGAACAGAATTTTTTCTTCAAAAGGGGGCGTGTCCGGCCACTAACGCCTGATTTGAAAGTTTCCACAGTGAAAATGTACTCCAAACTAAAATAGAATGGAGCCAGTGAAGATTTTTGTAGAACTGCAAAAACCTGTTCTACACATTAAAAAATCAGGCGCAGGTTACAAATTAGGCGTCCAGAACGAGGTGGGGTGGAGGGGGTGGGGAAGGGAACTCATTAAATTCGACAATAAATCCTTATTTATACTTCTACAAATATTATACAAATAAATCCAACCTGAATAAACATTTATAAGCCAAGAAAAGATGAAATAAACCATCTTCCTACCTGTGGGAAAGTGCTTCAGCCAGGGAGAATTCTGCAGCCGTTCGTGCCGCTGAGCGGGAGGGGGAGAGAGAGAGAGAGAGGGAGGGAGAGAGAGAGAGAGGGAGGGAGAGTAAGAGAGAGGGAGGGAGGGAGAGAGAGAGGGGGAGGGAGAGAGGGGGAGGGAGAGAGAGAGGGGGAGGGAGAGAGAGGAGAGGGAGGGGGGAGGAGGGGGGGAGAGAGAGCGGGGGGGGGGGAGAGAGAGCGGGGGGGGAGAGAGAGAGCGGGGGGGGTCGGGTCGGGGAACAGGAGCACGGGTCGGGTCGGGTCAGTCGGGGGGGGGGGTGTCTCGGGTCGGGTCGGGGCGGCGGGTCTCGGGTCTCGGGAGAGCGGGTGTCGGGTCGGGGCGGGGGAGGGGGGGGGAGCGGGTGTCAGGTCTCGGGTCGGGTCGGGTTGGGGGGGGAGCAGGTCTCGGGTCGGGGCGGGGGGGGGGGGGGAGCGGGTGTCAGGTCTCGGGTCGGGGGGGGGAGCGGGTGTCGGGTCGGGGTGGGGGAGCGGGTGTCGGGTCGGGGGGAGCGGGTGTCTGGTCGGGGGGGGGGAGCGGGTGTCTGGTCGGGGGGGGGGAGTGGGTGTCTGGTCGGGCGGGGGGGGGCGGGGGGTAGCCGGTCTCGGGTTGGGGGGGGGAGCGAGTGTCGGGTCTGGTCGGGCGGGGAGCAGGAGCTGGCCATGGGAGGAGCCTCATTCACGCAGCCCCAGTGAGGCCATTGGGCCAGGGCTAGGGGCTGCGTGCTTCGGGCCCCTCCCACACAGTTCGGCGCCTGGAACTACTGCACTTGCGTGCCGACTGTAGCGCGCATGTGCGGAGGTCCCGGCACTGTTTTCAGCGCCGGGACCTGGCTCCGCCCCCCCACAGCTCGTGCTGGCTGCGCCGAGGGCCACAGGACCTGTAAGTAGGTTGAGAATACCGAGGATTTTTTTAGGCGCCCGTTTTTTTTCTTGTGGAAACTTGGGCCCAGTGAGTTGTGAACCTGTGAAATTCTCTACCACAGAAAGTTGTTGAGGCCAGTTCATTAGATATATTCAAAAGGGAGTTAGATGTAGCCCTTACGGCTAAAGGATCAAGGGGTATGGAGAGAAAGCATAAATGGGGTACTGAAGTGCATGATCAGCCATGATCATATTGAATGGTGGTGCAGACTCGAAGGGCCGAATGGCCGACTCCTGCACCTATTTTCTATGTTTCTATGTTTCTATGAGATGCTGGGTCTGTTTTCTTTGAAACGGAGGAGGCTGAGGGGAGACCTGATTGAGGTGAATAAAATTATGAGGGGCCTGGATAAAGTAGATAGGAAGGACCTGTTTCCCTTGGCAGATGGGTCAACAACCAGGGGACATAGATTTAACTAATTGGGGGGGAGGTATAGAGGAGATATGAGGGGAAATCTCTTCACCTAGAGGAGAGTGGCGGTCTGGAAATTACTGCCTGAAAGGGTGGGAGAGGCAGAAACCCTCACCACATTTAAAAAATACTTGGATGTGCACAAAGTTTCGTCACCTACAGGGCTATGGATCAAGAGCTGGAAAGTGGGATTAGGCTGGATAGCTCGTGGTCGGATGGCACGGACACGATGGGCCGAAATGGCCTCCTTCTGTGCTGTAAATTTCTATGATTGTATGATTCTATAGCACTTCTTTAAGAATGTTGCATATTCTTTAATATACATTTCTGTACTACACTTGAAAAATAGATGATGAAACAAAGGCAGTCATTTGTAACGTACAAATTCTCCAGTAACGTCTCTGGGAACACAATATCCTGCAGCCAGAATGTCTGCGGTCTCCTCACTGACGTCAATATGAGCTCATCCCGTGTTTACATAGCAACAGCTTGCTTCTGAATTGGTTTTTGTATGAATACAGTGTTTCCTCTGTCAAAATCCTAACCTAAATACAGCCTTAAAGGAGCACACACCTGCACTTCCCACGATATCATCCTCCTCAACTTCTGAACTCGGGACGACAAACCTCCATTGGCAGGAGGGCCAGTAACTGGGGAACACAGATATAAGGTCATTAGCAAAAGAGCCACCACCAGGAGGAGATGAGGAAATTTTTTTTTCTTAACGCAGTGAGTTGTTCTGATCAGGAACACACTGCCCGAAAGGGTGGAAGCAGATTCAATAGGAACTTTCAAAAAGGGATTGGATGTATACTTGAAAAAGAGTAACATGCAGGGCTATGGGCAAAGAGCAGGGAAGTGGGGCTAATTGGACAACTTTTTCAAACAGGCATAAGGGACCGAATAACCTCCTTCTCTGCTGTATAATTCTATAATGATTCTATGCCTCTGTACAGCAATGCCCACTGAGTCAGTTCAGTCTATCTTGTTGGCGGACATTGAACATTCCGATACTGGTAAGTCAATCATCATGACCGATACTGGTAAGTCAATCATCATGACCGATACTGGTAAGTCAATCATCATGACCGTGGCCAATATGTGACGGAGAAACATAACAAAGACACTATTGTTACAATGTAACAGCAGACCCTATCATATTATTGAGGCACATACTGGGAATGGCAAAATGGGAAGAGATTATATATTTTACTTTTTAATTCATTCACAGGGTGTGAGCATCGCTGGCAAGGCCCATCATTTATTACCCATCCCTAACTGCCTTTGAGAAGGTGGTGATGAGCTGCCATTTTAGAGGGCAGTTAAGAGTCAACCACATTTCGGTGGGTCTGGAGTCACACATAGACCAGACCGGGTAAGGACGGCAGATTACCTTCCCTAAAGCACATTTGTGACCCAGATGGGATTTTACAACAATCCAGTAGTTTCACGGTCACCATTACTGCCACGAGCTTTTTGTTCCAGATTTATTTAATTGACTGAATTTAAGTTCCCCAGCTGCTGGGGTGGAATTTGAACTCATGTCTACCAGATCATTAGTCCAAGCCTCTAGGATTACTAGTCCAGTAACATAATGACTGTGCTACCATTGTTGCTTGCTTGGACAGAATTGCAGATTGGAAAGTGGGATAAATATCTGGCTCCAGGGTAGAAAATGAAAGTACGAAATAACAGCCTTTAGCTGCTCTTTTTAAATAATTGTGATATTTTGTAAGGTGACATAGATGTGCGCATTTGGAAAGCAGTGACAGAATCGGTCCAAGTTAGCATGGATTTATGAAAGGGAAATTATGCTTGATAAATCTTCTAGAATTTTTTGAGGATGTAACTAATAGAGTGGACAGGGGAGAACCAGTGCATGTGGTGTATATGGACTTTCAAAAGGCTTTTGACAAGGTCCCACACAAGAGATTGGTGTGCAAAATTAAAGCACGTGGTATTGGGGGTAATGTATTGACGTGGATACAGAACTGTTTGGCAGAAAGGAAGCAGAGTGTCGTGATAAACTGGTCATTCAGAATGGCAGGCAGTGACTAGTGGGGTGCCGCAGGGCTCAGTGCTGGGACTCCAGCTATTTACAATATACATCAATGATTAAATGAAGGAATTGAGTGTAATATCTCCAAGTTTGCAGATGATACTAAGCTGGGTGGCGGTGTGAGCTGTGAGGAGGATGCTAAGAGGCTGCAGGGTGACTTGGACAGGTTAGTTGAGTGGATCAAGCAGTATAATGTGGATAAATGTGAGGTTATCCATTTTGGTGGCAAAAACACGAAGGCAGAATATTATCTGAATGGCGGCAGATTAGGAAAAGGGCAAGTGCAACAAGACCTGGGTGTCATGATACATCAGTTGATGAAAGTTGGCATGCAGGTACAGTAGATGGTGAAGAAGGCAAATGCCATGTTGGCCTTCGTAGCTAGGGGATTTGAGTATAGGAGCAGGGAGATCTTACTGAAGTTGTACAGGGCCTCACCTGGAATATTGTGTTCAATTTTGGTCTCCGAATTTGAGGAAGGTCATTCTTGCTATTGAGGGAGTGCAGCGAAGGTTCACCAGACTGATTCCCGAGATGGCAGGACTGACATATGAGGCGAGAATGGGCCGACTGGACCTATATTCACAGGAGTTTAGAAGAATGAGAGGGGATCTCATCGAAACATATAAAATAGTGATGGCACTGGACAGGTTAGATGCAGGAAGAATGTTCCCAATGTTGGGGAAGTCCAGAACCAGGGGACACAGTCTAAGGATAAGGGGTAAGCCATTTAGGACCGAGATGAGGAGAAACTTCTTCACTCAGAGAGTTGTTAACCTGTGGAATTCTCTGCCGCAGAGAGATGTTGATGCCAATTCGTTGGATATATTCAAGAGGAAGTTAAATATGGCCCTTACGGCTAAAGGGATCAAGGGGTATGGAGAGAAAGCAGGGAAGGGATACTGAGGTGATGATCAGCCATGATCATATTGAATGGTGGTGCAGGCTCGAAGGGCCAAATGGCCTACTCCTGCAACTATTGTCTATGTTTCTATGTTTCTATGTTTCTAACGCACAGAAAAAATTGTCCTCTGTTCTCATTTTGCTGATGCCCTGCACATTCGACTCAATGACTTGTTTTGAGTCATATCATTGGTTGGAGGTACCAAGATTTTCCAAACACTTTTCATTCGGAGACTGCTCTTTTAAAATTAACCAAGCAAATATTTCTAAAATCGGATATGTAATTTCCAAAAACAAACTTTCCTCACATTGCTATTCTAAGAGGTACAAAGATAACTTTTTCTGGATTAGCGGTCGACAAAATTTTGATCTGTTTTCAGTTCACGTTGCATTTGTAACCTTGCTGCAACCTTATTGTTTTAGCTCCAACATAATTTGCACCTTAGTGTTTGACCCTAAATCACAAATGGTGATGGGCTGACAGGTGTTGCAATCTGCTTGTAATATTTTTAGCATTCGTTTGCAGGCCGTGTAGGGACTGCTTGATGTGATAACGGGTTAGTGGAAGCATTTGGCCAGTGTAATCACCTTCAAAGAAAATGTAATTTTAGTTAGCAGGAATCATGTATCAGTCCATTAATGCCAATTACACATACTATCTGTACGTTAAAGTGAGACTTGGACCTTCTGCTCTGTAGTGAAACATTTTTGGGTAATATTGTATTTATATCGATTCATAGGGGCCGAAATTGCCCACTGCCGGAAATGCTGTGCACCTACTCTGTTTCAGCTGTTATTACGAGTGTGGTAGATGCGGCCGCCTCTTGAGCGAAATTCCCATCTTTGACTTTTTTTTTCCAGCGGCCCGGAAGTCGGTCATAATGGGGTCGGAAGTGTGGCGGTGAGTGGAAACTCGCACACTAGAGGGGCGGAAGTTGGGGGCGGGCGGATTGGCCTCCGCTGTCACTCATCACCGTTGTGCTGATGAATTCATCGCACCGACGCGTCACCACGTCTCTTTCCTTCACTTAAACGGGAGAGACACCGCCATTCTTTAAGGTCGGTCCACTGGGACACCAGTGAGGTTTTTTGGCCTGGCCAGCATCCTGGCACCCAAGAGGGGGTGCCAGACTGCCTGTTGGCAGCCCGGCCGAACCCAGGGACCCGGCAGTCAGCCAACAAAAAAAAATAAGGTGGCGGCCACGCAGTAGGTCCGCCCCTTTAATGGCAGCCGCACCGCCATTTTGCAAGCACTCGAAGCGCAGTGCACTGGCAAAAAAAGCTCTCGGTGGCACCGAGCAGCAGGAGGAAGATATTCTGGTGGAATTTTGCATTCGGGGGGTGGGGGGGTGGGTGGGGGCGCCATATCAGCGGTGCACACTCTGATGATACACTTAGAGAGGATCGGCAGTAGCGGAGCGGTCGTGGGGGGAGCAGGTCACCGCCGGGATGCCACAGGAGTGGAATTTTCAAAATGGCGGCCATTCGACGAAAAATCGCCGGCCATTCCATTCCGCAGCTTGGCCGCCGATTTCCAACGGTAACAGGCCTTAGGGGGAAGGGGAAATTCCAGCCCCACATAATGTTACAGTACAGAAGGAGGCCATTTTGCTCTATGTTGTCAGTGCTGGCTCTTTGGTAGGATGATTCAATTAATCCCAGTCCCCTTCTCTTTCCCTGTAGCCCTGTACATTTTTTCCTTTCAAATAGATATATTTACTTTTACATTTACAATCAGTTGGATGTAATCCTGAATTTGAAAAACACAGCCGCAACTCTCAATGACTCAGGAGCCAATACATGGGAACTGTACAGAGCAGGAAGGTCTCAGACTTAATCCCTAAGCTGTCATGAGTTAGCTGCCAAAACAGTAGCAGGTCACTAATATTCGCCCAAGTGTACTTGGGAAGAGGGAGTTTAGCCAAGTATTCTCATTCTTGATTACTGTCCAGTGGCTCCTGCTGTGTGTGTGGATAGTGGTGACAGTCCCTTACAGCCAAACGAGGATAAAACTTCATAGATGTTGGACAAAAGAACAGCTATTAAAAACAAAACATGAGCAAGACAGAAGCAAGGCCGACTGCTTAGCGATCTTATTGCCTCTGGTTTACTAACAGCAGAAACCCCAAGGTGGGCTGTGCATTCACCAAACCACCTATTTGCCATTCAGTCAATATTGAGGCTGTACAGTTTCCTCAGGACTTTTTGGTCAAATTTCATCACCTTCGCAGGTTCCGCAGAGACTCTCACTTGCCAAAAGATTACCAAGTCCTTTGTTACTTTTATTGTTCTTTTGCTTAGCATAGACCATCTGCACTGTACAAAAGCAAGATACTGCGTATGCTGGAAATCGGAAATAAAAAAGATAAATATTGCACATACTCAGCAGGCCAAGCAGCATCTATGGAGAAAGAAACAGGGTGGTGGGGGTCTGGAACTCACTGCCTGAAAGGGTGGTAGAGGCAGAAACCCTCACCACTTTAAAAAAGTACCTGGATGTGCGCTTGAAGTGCCATACCTGGAATATTGTGCTCAGTTTTGGTCTCCTAATCTGAGGAAGGACGCTCTTGCTATTGAGGGAGTGCAGCGAAGGTGCACCAGACTGATTCCCGGGATGCCGGGACTGACATATGAGGAGAAACTGGATCAATTGGGCCTTTATACACTGGAGTTTAGAAGGATGAGAGGGGATCTCATAGAAACTTATAAGATTCTGACGGGACTGGACAGGTTAGATGCGGGAAGAATGTTCCCGATGATGGGGAAATCCAGAACCAGGGGACACAGTCTTAGGATAAGGGGTAGACCATTTAGGACCGAGATGAGGAGAAACTTATTCAATCAGAGAGTTGTTAACCTGTGGAATTCCCTACCGCAGAGAATTGTTGATGCCACTTCATTGGATATCGTCAAGAGGGAGTTAGTTATGGCCCTTACGGCTAAAGGGATCAAGGGGTATGGAGAGAAAGCAGGAAAGGGGTTCTGAGGGAATGATCAGCCATGATTTTATTGAATGGCGGTGCAGGCTTGAAGGGCCGAATGGCCTACTCCTGCACCTATTTTCTATTTTTCTATGTTTCTATAACCTACAGGGCTACGGACCAAGAGCTGGAAAGTGAGATTTCACTGGATAGCTCTTTGTCGGCCGGCGTGGACACGATGGGCCGAAATGGCTCCCTTCTGTGCTGTAAATTTCTGTGATCCTATGATACTAATCCCCTTTTGAAAGCCACTATTGAATCTTCCTCCACCACCCTTTCAGGCAGTGAATTTCAGATCCTAACTACTCGCTGCATAAAAAAGTTTTTCCTCATGTCGCCTGAGGTTCTTCTGCCAATTACGTTAAATGTTGTTCACCTTCCTCAGGCCTCCCTGTGAAAAGTGACCCCACTGGGAGCATTACCTAAAATTTTCAATAGTAGAGGAGTGTTTCTTACCACTATCACCATCTTGTTATGGCCAATGTCGACACATGATATTCAAGGTGAGCCATGATTGGGATCATCGTCTGTAATTATAGACATATGTCCATGACGATAAAGTCACGATTTGCACAATGAACGACTGTTAGATTTGGAGCTATTTTATTTGAGGTTATTAGTTCTGCAAGGCCTTCCCGAGTGCATGGAATTTGTGCAACTCATTCCAGCCATGGGGTAGGTGCAGCTCCAGCATTTAACCATTGGCAGAAAGTGTTTTGACGTGCTTTGACTGTTAGAAGCTAATCGTCCAAGTTGTTTGCACTGGGCGTCAACAGGAAAATCTGTTCCAGGTTGCTAATAGCATGACTGCAAGACATGTACTTGTCCATTTGTAAATTACAAGCACATTTCTTTAATATCCCCATTGACAATACAATTATTGCAAAGTGGGAAACTTAGCTCATTAAAATCACATTTCAACACTAATTTAAACCAACCAGTCAACATTTTTCGAATATATATTTTTTTCTCCATTGGTGGCTTCTGTAATACTAAATGCTGATCTATTTAGGTTGGAAATAAATGATGCAATAATGGTCCAAATCTTCTCAGTCTTTATTTCTTTTTCTATACCTGATTTGACAATAATTCACCCTATTATCTTTTCCGTCCTTCCTCTGTTTCTTTCTCAATCCTTAAAACTTGGTGGTTAAGGAGATAGACTATTGGTCCTGTCGCTCACTCAGATCCCAGACGGCCCATTGCCCTCGCTGCGCTGTTATCAGCTCACACTTCAGCAGTGTTAGGGTTCAAATTATATTCGAGTGGAAGGCCCCAGGACAAAGCCTAACTGACAGCGTTTGCCATGAGATGCCTCATTCCAGCAAGATTTGGCCTTTTAAATTGATGAACACTGAATGCAATTGCATGATACTCCTCTGTTCATATTGTACAATGATAGGCTGGTCTGCAATGCCAGTGATTAGAATTTATTTGTACCTTTCTGTTATAGTTTCAGAATTTGTAATGGTAAGTCCGAGATTAATTCTGGAACCTAGGCAGCCATTCCTCGACCAAGCACACTGCTTGGAATGATTTGCTTGGCCAATGTCTGAATTAAGTGATTTCTCACTCTGAAAATCAGACCACAGAGAGTGCATCATTTTTATACTTTTAGACAATGTGTACACTTTACTGTAATTGATAAAACTGTACAGTGTTGCTATGGCATCATTATGTGTTAGATTTCATTACATAGAATTATATAAAATTTACAGTACAGTAGCAGGCCATTCGGCCCAATATGTCTATGCCAGTGTTTATGCTCCACAGGAGCTTTCTCCCTCCCGATTCATCTAACCCTCTCTGTATACCCTTCTATTCTTTCCTCCCTCATGTGCTTAGCAAGCTTCTCCTAAAATGCATCTAAGCTATTCACCTCAACGACTCCTTGTGGGAGTGAATTCCACATTCTCACCACTCTCTGGGTAAAGATGTTTCTCCTGCATTCTTTATTGGATTTATTAATGACTATTTTATATTTATGGCCACACAACACAAAATACTGTGGATGCTGGAATCAAATAAAAACAGAAAATGCTGGAAATCTCAGCGGGTCAGGCAGCATCTGTGGAGAGAAATAGGGTTAATGTTTCAGGTCTGTGTCCCTTCGTCAGAACAGGAAAAGTTCGAGATGTAACAGATTCTTAAGGAAGTGCACGGGCAGTGATAGGGGAAGGGGAGGAGAGAACCAAAGGGAAGGTCTGTGATAGGGTGAAAGACAGGAGAGATTAGAGAGACAACTAGTATTAAAACACTCTACCTAAACGCACGCAGCATTCGATATAAAATAAATGAGTTGACGGCACAAATCATTACAAATAGGTATGATTTGTTGGCCATTACAGAAACGTGGTTGCAGGGTGGCCAAGACTGGGAATTAAACATACAGTCAGGGTGTCACGGAGGGAGCTGTGCCTTCTGAATGCTGAAAGGGGAGGGGAGGGAAAGATGTGTTTGGTGGTGGGATCATGCTGGAGGTGGCGGATGGAGTATAATGTGGGAAAATGTGAGGTTATCCACTTTGGCACAAAAAATGGAAAAACAGATTATAATTTCCTGATGTTAAAGTTCAGCGCCTGAAAATGCGCTGTGTCAACTGACACTACTGTGTCAGCCATTGATTTGGAGGCGGAGTGGGACTTATGGCAGGACTCACAGCAAACTGTCTATTTTACAGCAAACAGTCTATTTACTCGGTAAACAGAGTCTATTTAATTAGCGCACCAAAGCAAACAGTCTACAGAGTCTATTTAAAACGAGTCTCGATGAACTACCGCAAATAGAACTCATGACCAAAACTGCAGCAAACGCTAAAAGCAGGGTGATTCTTCCAGTAAAATACAGTGAGTGAAGGATAGTTACAAATGATGTGCATAAAATCAATCCCAGTCTCTTGCAGCAGTACAGTCTCCAGGTGTGATTTTCGGGGGAATTACCCAATCATCTCCATTCCTGCTCAGAATGGTGGTGTCACTTTGTGCTGCCCAGAAAATGCCTTCGCCTTTACGTTGCTGCGATCCTTCAAATGCTGCAGCATCGCCCGATTTCCCAGCTGCAGATCAGCGAGCTTAGAATGGCAGGTATTCTTCGTGGCGGGAACTCGCTGAACCCCTATTGTTGAGGCTTACCCCACCCCAGATATTCCTGCAACATCGTCATCATAATCATAGGTCAAGCACGTCACTCATCACGTGACTCTTGCCTGGTCAAAGAAGGGACAGGGAAAACTATGCTATCGTTTCGTAATGGTGTCAGCCATGGCTCAGTGGGTAGCACTCTTACCTTTTAGTCAGAAGGTTGACACTCCAGTACAGTACTGAGGTAGTCTGCACTGTCAGAGTTGCCGTCTTTCGGATGAGACGTTAAACCGAGGCCCCGTCTGCCCTCTCAGGTGGATGTAAAAGATCCCAAGGCACTATTTCGAAGAAGAGCAGGGAAGTGATCCCTGGTGTCCTGGCCAATGTGGTGTCCTGTCCAATGTTTATCCCTCAAACAACATCACTTAAACAGATGTATCTGATCATTTATCTCATTGCTATTTGTGGGAACTTGCTATGCAAGTTGGCTGCAGCATTTTCTACATTACAACTGTACCGATCCTTCAAAATTTCTTAATTGGCACATGTCCTATGGATGTGAATGGCGCTATATAAATGCAAGGTTTTCTTCTTTCTTTCAAGGGATGATTTAACAAATCTCTCATTATCGTGAATGCACACAATATTTCCGAACTGTAAATGGAGCACCCTCATCATACAAGTCTAATTGTAGGGAGGGTACATTATAAAAATGGGTGTAAGGACTGAACAATATTTGAAATTTTGCACTAATAACAGTCATAAGTTTCTGTGTATTGCCACTTTTATTTTGTTGCTATGGGAACTACAAGTAGGCTGTGCAACCTTCTCTGTCCTCAATAGCTGTGTGCCATTTTAATCTATGGAAATTGTGGCTATAACTGAGACACTTGGAACTACGGGTGATTAAAGTGTCAAATTGAAGTGAAGCTTTTTGTTAGCATTGGAACCTTTTTGTGCTATTTGTGAAAATGATCATCTGAAGCTTGAAGGATTTATTTATTATTTTTAAACTGGTTTTGAAACATTGTATGTTTTTCGAGCTGTGTGCTGTTACTGGTAAGAAGGACGATTAATTGCCTTTAACTCAGAACCTCACCTTCAGCGCCCAGCAGTCTGCCCATTTTGAAGCCAGTGTAAATGGGGAGGTTAGTGCGTCTATTTTGAGCCCAGTGTGAGTGGGGAGGTAAGGCCATCCATTTTGAGGCCAGTGTAAGTGGGGAGCTTAGTATGTCCATTTTGACGCTCGCATACATTGTGAGATTGATGCATCTGTTTTTGAGACTCGTACAATTTTCTGTTTATTAACTCACTCACTAATCGTGCTAAGTCCTAAAAATCTACTCCTACATACAACCAAATTTTAAAGTACCTGTAATTCTAATTGCAGCATAAATTATGGAGATCATTATTTGAGTACTTATTGCTGACAAGGAACCTGGCTTGCTGCCAAGACATATCATCAAATGATCGGTGCATCCTTGGCTGTAGTGAGCAAGTGTCCCTGGCCACCCGTGCTTACTTGGAAAACTTTGTTTTACAAAAAGAAAATGAAAGATTTGCATTTATATAGCACCTTACCACCGGACGTCCCAAAGTGCTTTACAGCCAATTAAGTACTTTTGAAGTGTAGTCACTGTTGTAATGTAGGAATCGCCAATTTGTGCACAGCAAGTTCCCACAAACAACAATGGATAATTACCAGATAATCTATTTTTAGTGATGTTTATTGAAGGATAAATATTGGCCGAGGACACCGGGGATAACTCCCCTGCTCTTCTTTGAAATAGTGCCATGGGATCTTTTATGTCCACCTGAGGCAGCAGACGGGGCTTTGGTTTAGTTTCTCATCTGAAAGACGGCACCTAAGACAGTGCAGCACTCCCTCAGTACTGAATTGGAGTGTCAGCCTAGATCTTGTGCACCAGTCTCTGGAGAGGGACTTGAACCCCCAACCTACTGACTCAAGAGGCGATGATGTTACCAACTGAGCCACGGCTGACATTGTAAGTACATGTATATTCTGTTCCATGACAATTACATAAGAAGTTATCTGAGGGGGCTATCCAGGAGAGAGGATTGCATCATATAGGTCAATTCTAGCCACCTAAATTGTGCTGGGTCTCGGTACTGAATGTCCAATGATCATTGGGGAAAGGGGATGGCAGACCTGAGAGATGGTGATCCAATTCTCTTGGAACCTGGTTGCCATCGTGCTTTTCAACTGGTCCTCTAGGTGTATTAGCAAGGTTTCCTTATGCATGGTATGCTATGAGGGCAGGTGCATCTGTAGGTAATGGGGAACAGGATGTAAGAGGCAAGCAGAGGTTTAGAGGACAGTTCTGGGGCACTGAATGAAAAAGCGCCTCATGATTGAGAGTCTGCGAGGAAGGCTCAAGCAGAACTAGGTAGCTTACCTGGACCAACATGGTGAGGTCATTAAACTTTTTCCTGCACTGCTATGGAGTCCTTGGGGTCAACGAGGTGGCACTCACTACCACGATCACTTCCATCCTCAAAATGTGGGATACAGGTTCAGGATTAAGTACAGAGTTAATGTAATCTGAAGTGAAATTATGTGGGACTGGATCAGTTTGTAGTAGTTGTGCTAATCTCAACAAAACAGCACCGTTTATATGATGTTGACAGAAATATGCATGTATTTGATACCCAAACTTTGCAGTGTTTCCACCCAAACTTTGCAGTGTTTCCACCTACTCAGATCCATCGACTAGGATTTTCCCAATTTTTCTCCCTTGATCTCTTGAAGAGCATGATCTTTGCAGAGCTATATGGGGGAAAGAGCAGGAGAGTGGGACTAATTGGATCGCTCTTTCAAAGAGCTGGCACAGGCACGATGGGTCAAATGGCCTCCTTCTGCGCTGTAAGATTTTATGATTCTATTTTATGGTACAGTTCCATTCGCACTATTGGTCCACCAATATCTTGGCCAAGTGACTATTCTTCATGTATCATTCTCGATACTGAGTTCCAACAGGCTATTTGGTTGTGGAGTGCATCGGCAAAGTAAACTCATTGGTCGTGAAGCACATTGGGACATCTGAAGATGTGCTGAGACACTGTATAAAATGCAAGTTCTTTCTTCTTTGATCAAATTTACATGCCATCCAATTTGCATACAGCAAGCTCCCACAAACACCAATAGATAATGACCAGATAATCTGTTTTTAGTGTTGCTGTTTGAGGTGTAAATTTTGGCTCAGCTTCAAAATAGTGCCGTGGGATTTTTATATCTACCTGAGTGGGCAGATGGGAACATTTCATCCAAAAGACGGCACCTCCAATAGTGCAGTGCTCCCTCAGTACTAGCACTGACAGTGCCAGCCTGGATTACGTGCTCAAGTCTCGAGCGTGGGACTTGAATCCACAACCAATTCTGACTCCACGGCATGCAGCAGCGCAGCGGTCTGGAACGTAAAAGAAATAGGACATAAGAAATAAGAGCAGGAGTCGCCCATTTGGCCCCTCGAGGCTGCTCCGCCATTCAATATCATGGCTGATCTGGAGATCCCATGCAGGCCGCTCAGTGGCATTTCAATTTTGAATGTACTGCACACCCAACAAAAACATTAGAGGGAATACTGCTCAGGGGTGAGGGAGCTATCCACTGAGCCACGACTAGCACTGTGCAGATGGTTTGCGCTGGTGTTAGTCTAAATTATGTCCTCGCAATGACTTTATTGAAATGGTGCTGGACTCACAGGACTGCTGCCATGACAGATGTACCAATTGTGGCTTTGTGACAGCCTTGACCTTCACAATACCTGTGGAAGAAAACACAGCCCTTTTAAAGTGTCGTCACACTTTGTGTTGAAAGCATTGAGTGACATGAGACGTCAATGGAGTTGAAGGTCACTCACTTGAAACCTGTTAAGTTATAGTCTGTTGGGAGCTCACATACCTGCACTGTAAATTCCATCTGTCAGCAGCCATGTGTTTTAAACTGTCCTGACATACTTTGACAGCTTGGTATCCACATCCAATACTGGAATGCAGAGAACGTGCTCAAGGACTGTTGTGCTGCTGTTCAGCACGGTTAGACTCATAGCTGTGGCATTAGCAGCTGGCGTGAAGAGACCAATACAGCCCAGCTCAGGTGACATGCCTCCAGGATTTAAAAACAAAATGTGTTCACGGGATATGGGCGTCGCTGGCAAGCCCAGCATTTATTGCCCATCCCTAACTGCCCTTGAGAAGGTGGTGGTGAGCCGCTTCTTGAACCGCTGCAGCCCACAGTATTTCTTTGTAGCGGTTTGGTAAGACTGAGGGCAGTTAAGAGACAACCACATTGCTGTGAGTCTGGAGTCACATATAGGTCAGACCAAGTAAGGACGGCAGGTTTCATTCCGTAAAGGACATTTGTAAACCAGATGGGATTTTATGTCAATCCGATAGTTCCATGGTCATCATTACTGATACTATCCTCTTATTCCAGATTAATTTAATTAACTGTATTTAATTTCCCCAGCTGCGTGGTGGGATTTGAACCCATGTCTCTGGATCATTAGTCCAGGCCTCTAGATTACTAGTCCAGTAACATAACCACTGAGGCTACCGTACCCTCTGGAATCTCTAGGAATTAAAGATTAATCTGCGAGATACTGCTGAGAGCAAACCCAGGAGAATAATTGTGCTTCATTTATTCTCCTTGAATTTTCCTTGAATGCATTCATTTATTAATTGTAAAAACTATTGGCGATGAGGGGGAAAAAGACTGTTTGACAGACAAGAATTACCCAATCGGGTAACAGAGAGTCTGTTCACTTTCCAATTGGTGGGGCACTGAGACAATGGACTTGTCAGGTGACCAATGGTGGGAGCGTGGGGGCGGGGCGGTTGGAGGTCATGTGGTGACACCTCCTGGAATATGTCCAACCAGAGTTAGTAACACGTAACCCAACTCGCCTTTACTCCGACTTCAATCCTCCATCTGAGGTTGAGAGGTAGCATGCGCAACTCAAAGGAGCAGTGTTGGACTGTAGGGGGGAGAAATTCTGCTGCTTTGTGCCTCCCATGAGCGCCTCTGGGGGGGGGAGGGTGGCGGTAACGGGGCGCTAAGGGGTTATTGACCGGGTGTGCAAATTCAGCGAACCCTGCCAACTTTACTGCCGGTTTTGCGCTGGCGCTAACATTTACTGTGTGTTACCGCCATAGCTCATGATGCCATCAAGTGCGCTGCACCCTATTACTGCCCCGGATGTGATATTTGGTCCCGCCCCCTGCTGCATCGCCGGGCATCAACAAGGCCAAACTTTATTCTTCGCACCAGTCTGGTGCCTGCTGAAAATGTTGTAAGCCTCGCTGCTGCGCGATGTCCAAGCCCTCCACTCTCTGAGTATGAGTGGGGCTGTAATGGAAATCGTTCAGGTCCCCTGGCAATACAGACCTCAGAAGAGGAATGTTGCAAACCATCATTGACCCTTCCCTTTAAGCGAGAGAAGCAGCCTGAGATGCCGGCAACGCTGCACTGAACATTATTCAGCGCTCTGTCGCTTATCATTCCTTTTGTTATACTCATAATAAATGGTCAGACCGAGTACAGTGTGTAATGAGCAAGTGTGACTTGAGCTCCTTTAATGTAGATCCAGAGTGCAGGTACTTTGTGGGTGGCCTGCTTATATACTGTGCTCCCAAGGGATGCTGGGATCCCTTGGGACTCCAACAGTTAGGCCCTCTGGTGGACAGGTGTGATGCAGGTTACAAGGTTACAAGGGGTAAATACATAACATCACCCCCCGTGAAGTTAACAATACACTTAATTACAAGGTGAGACGATCTGTGGCTTTGCGTTCCCTTGTCGATCGTCTCGGTACAAATACTGGTGTGGTTGGGTTGGTCAGTTCTTCATTGGACTGTTGGGCAGCTGGCCTTGCTGGGTTTCTGGGGATGATGAGTTCTGTTTCGTGGTCAACTGTGATGTCAGTTGCCATTTGTGTGTATGTTGGAAGGTCAAAGTTGGTGTTGGTGGTGTCCTCTTCAGATTGTACATAGCTGTTGGTGAACCACAGTTTAATTTGGTCCAAGTGTTTTCTGTGCATTTGTCCATTGGTCAGTTTGACCTTAAATACCCTACTCCCCTCTTTGGCTGTGACCATGCCAGCGAGCTATTTGGGACCATGTCATAATTGAGCACGAACATAGGATCATTGATCTCAATATCGCGTGGCAAGTTTGCACCATCATGGTACACACTTTGTTGATGCCGCTCCACCCATACCGCTTCCACATCATCCAGGCTAATGTCCCTCCTTACTATTACATTAATTTCCTCTTTAACCAGCAACGCCACCCCACCTCCTTTTCCTCTCTGTCTATCCTTCCTAAATGTTGAATACCCCTGGATGTTGAGTTCCCAGCCTTGGTCACCCTGGAGTCATGTCTCCATGATGCCAATTACATCATATCAGTTAACTGCTATATGCGCAGTTAATTTGTCCACTTTATTCCAAATACTTCTCGCATTGAGGCACAGAGAATTTCAGGCTTGTCATTTTAACACACCTTGCCCTTTTAGAATTTTGATATAATGTGGCCCTTTTTGTTTTTTGCCTTGGGTTTCTCTGCCCTCCATGTTTACTATTCTCCTTTCTATATTTTGCTTCTGCTTACATTTTATTTCCCTCTGTCTCTCTGCATAGGTTCCCATGCCCCTGCCATGTTAGTTTAAATCCTCCCCAACAGCACGAGCAAACACTCCCCCTCGGACATTAGTTCCAGTCCTGCCCAGGTGCAGTCAGTCCGGTTTGTACTGGTCCCACCTCCCCCAGAACCAGTTCCAATGTCCCAGGAATTTGAATCCCTCCCTTGTACACCACTTCTCAAGCCACGTATTCATCTGAGCTATCCTGCGATTCCTACTCTGACTAGCACGTGGCACTGATAAGCAATCCTGAGATTACTACTTTTGAGGTCCTATATTTTAATTTAGCTCTTAGCTCCCGAAATTCATCTTGTAAGACCTCATCCTGTTTTTACCTATATTTTTGGTACCTATATGCACCACGACAACTGGCTGTTCACCCTCCCTTTTCAGAATGTCCTGCACCCGCTCCGAGACATCCTTGACCCTTGCACCAGGGAGGCAACATACCATCCTGGAATCTTGGTTGCGGCCACAGAAACGCCTGTCTATTCCCCTTACAATCGAATCCCCTATCACGATAGCTCTCCCACTCTTTTTCCTGCCCTCCTGTGCAGCAGAGCCACCCACGGTGCCATGAGCTTGGCTGCTGCTGCTCTCCTCTGATGAGTTATCCCCCTCAACAGTACCCATTGTGGTGTATCTGTTTTGCAGGGGCATAAACGCAGGGGACCCCTGCACTACCTTCCTTGCACTGCTCTTCCTGTTGGTCACCCATCCCCTATCTGGCTGTGTACCTTTAACCTGCGGTAAGACCAACTCGCTAAACGTGCTATTCACGTCATTCTCAGCATCGTGGATGCTACAGAGTGAATCCACCCGCAGCTCCAGTGCTGCAATGCGGTCCGTCGGGAGCTGGAGGTGGATACACTTCCCGCACACGTAATCGTCAGGGACACCGGAAGCGTCCTTGACTTCGCACATAGTACAGGAGGAGCATAACACGTGTCCGAGCTGTCCTGCCATGTCTTAACCCTTAAATTGGCAACAACAGTGCAAAATATTACTTACTGGTATAGAAAATAAAAAGAAAAGCTACTTACCAATCACTTACCCCTTTGGCTGTGACGTCACCTTTCGATTTCTTTCTACTTGTTTTTTGCCTTCTCTCTCTGCTGCAGCTGCACCGGTAGGCCTCATGAACTCCCGACAACTATGCAGACGCCGGGTCTTTATAGGCCGCTCCTGAACTCCCGCACCACCTCACCTCGACCACGAACTTCCGACGACTCACGAATGCTGGGCCTTTATAGTGATATGAGCAGCTTGTGGTCAGTTTCAAGCTCGAACTTGAGGCCAAACAAGTAATGGTGCATTTTTTTTACCCCGTAAACACATGCCAGAGCCTCTTTTTCAACCATGTTGTCGGCCCTTTCGGCCTTGGCCAAACTCCTGGATGCATATGCAACTGGTTGCAAAATTCCCGATTCATTAGCCTGTTGTAACACACACCTGACCCCGCATGACGACGCTTTGCAAGCTAACATTAATCGTTTACATGGGTTATATAGAACAAGCAGTTTGTTAGAACACGGTAAATTTCTGGCTTTCTTAAAGGCAGCCTCTTGTGAATTCCCCCATACCCAGTCGTCTCCCTTGCGCAGTAGCTTATGCAGGGGTTCGAGCAGGGTGCTTAACCCAGGTAGGAAATTACCGAAGTAGTTAAGGAGTCCCAGGAACGACTGCAGCTCCGTCACGTTCCGTGGTCGTGGCGTGGTCTTGATGGCTTCTGTCTTGGCCTCGGTGGATCTGATGCCGTCTGCTGCGATCCTCCTTCCTAAGAATTCGACGTCCTGTGCCAGGAAAACACACTTCGAGCGTTTCAACCTGAGCCCCACACGATCCAACCGACTGAGAACCTCCTCCAGATTCTTCAAGTGCTCCATGATGTCCCGAACCATAACCAATATGTCGTCCTGAAAGACCACTGTGCAAGGAACCGACTTTAGCAGGCTTTCCATGTTCCGCTGGAATATCGCTGCAGCCGACCGAATCCCGAACGGGCACTGGTTGTAAATAAACAGACCTTTGTGCGTGTTGATGCAGGTGAGGCCTTTCGAAGACTCCTCCAGCTCCTGTATCATATAGGCTGTGGTCAGGTCCAGCTTGGTGAACGTCTTCCCTCCAGCCAGGGTAGCAAATAGGTCGTCTGCCTTGAGTAGCGGGTACTGGTCCGGCAGCGAAAAACGGTTAATCGTTACTTTATAGTCCCCGCAAATTCTAACTGTACCGTCCTCCTTGAGTACCTGAGCAATCAAACTGGTCCAGTCTTTGAATTCCACCGGCACGATGATGCCTTCACGTTGCAGCCTGTCCAGCTCGATTTCCATTTTTTCACGCATCTTTTATGATACCGCCCGAACCTTGTGGTGGATGGGTCGCATACCGGGAACCAAATGGATCGCACTTTTGCCCCCAAGGAACTTCCAATGCCTGGCTCAAATAACAAAGGGAATTTGCTTAGAACCTGGGTACACGCGGTGTCGTCGATTGACGAGACGGCTCAGATGTCATTCCAGTTCCAGTGGATTTTCCCCAACCAGCTTCTGCCAAACAACGTGGGTCCATCCCCTGGCACAATCCACAGTGGTTGTTCGTGTACTGCTCCATCATAGGAGACTTTGACTTCTGCACTGCCAATTACAGGGATTAGTTCGTTGGTGTAAGTCCTTAGTTTAGTGTGAATGGGGCTGAGCTTGGGCCTGTGTGCTTTATTTCCCCACAGCCTGTTGAAGGCCTTATTACTCATTATGGACTAACTTGCCCCCATGTCCAGCTCCATAGATAGGGGAATGCCGTTCAGTTCAACTTTCAACATTATTGGTGGACATTTCATCGTGAACGTGTGTACCCATACACTTCTGCCTCCTCCGTACGAGTTTCCAACTCAGTCTTATCCACTGTGGACCGATCTTCCTCTGCAACATGGTGGTTTGCAGGGTTTGCAGCTCACCTGCACATTCATTGCAGGTGTCCCATTGTTCTGCAGCCATTGCATGCATAGTGCTTAAAGCGGCATTGATGGGGCCAATGATCACCCCCGCAGCGCTAACAGTGTGTTAACTGCCCCGCATTAACAGATGATGGCGGACTCTGGGTCAATTGAGGTTGGGCCACAGCATCAGGCGTGTACATTCTGCCCTGTACATTTCTGCTCAAAACCGGCGTTACTTTATGCACAGTACTGGCCGAAACTTCTTTGTTCTGCGAAATCTGCTTGGTGTTGTCGCTGGTGGACATAAATGCCTGGGCTATCGTTATGGCTTTACTCACATTCGGAGTTGCTACAGTCAACAGTTTGCGAAGGATTGTCTCATATCCGATGCCCAGTACAAAAAAGTCTCTGAGCATTTGTTCTAGGAATCCCTCAAACTCACAATGTCCTGAAAGGCGACTTAGTCCGGCGACCTAGCTCGCCACTTCCTGGCCCTCTGATCGTTGACACGTGTAAAACCGATATCTCGCCATCAAAACACTTTCCTTAGGATTTAGGTGCTCCCGGACCAGCGTACACAGTTCTTCATAGGATTTCTCTGTTGGTTTAGCCGGAGCCAGGAGATTCTTCATGAAGCCATAGGTTGTTGCCCCACAGAGAGTTAGGAGGATCGCCCTTTGTTTGGTCGTATTCTCGTCCCCTTCCAGCTTGATGGCTATGAAGTATTGGTCAAGTCTCTCCACGAAGGCCTCCCAATCATCCCCCTCTGAGAACTTCTCCAGGATACCGACTGTTCTTTGCATTTTCACGCGGTTCGTTACCTCGTTGCCAATTATTATACTCATGATAAATGGTCAGATTGAGCAGAAACATAGAAACATAGAAAATAGGTGCAGGAGTAGGCCATTCGGCCCTTCGCGCCTGCACTGCCATTAAATGAGTTCAGGCTGTACATGCAACTTCAGTACCCCATTCCTGCTTTCTCACCATACCCCTTGATCCCCCTAGTAGTAAGGTCTACATCTAACTCCTTTTTGAATATATTTAGTGAATTAGCCTCAACAACTTTCTGTGGTAGAGAATTCCACGGGTTTACCACTCTCTGGGTGAAGAAGTTTTTCCTCATCTCGGTCCTAAATGGCTTACCCCTTATCCTTAGACTGTGGCCCCTGGTTCTGGACTTCCCCAACATTGGGAACATTCTTTCTGCATCTAACCTGTCTAAAACCGTCAGAATTTTAAACGTTTCGATGAGATCCCCTCTCATTCTTCTGAACTCCAGTGATTACAAGCCCAGTTGATCCAGTCTTTCTTGATATGTCAGTCCCGCCATCCCGGGAATCAGTCTGGTGAACCTTCACTGCAATCCCTCAATAGCAAGAATGTCCTTCCTCAAGTTAGGAGACCAAAACTGTACACAATACTCCAGGTGTGGCCTCACCAAGGCCCTGTACAACTGTAGTAACACCTCCCTGCCCCTGTACTCAAATCCCCTCGCTATGAAGGCCAACATGCCATTTGCTTTCTTAACCGCCTGCTGTACCTGCATGCCAACCTTCAATGACTGATGTACCATGACACCCAGGTCTCGTTGCACCTCCCCTTTTCCTAATCTATCACCATTCAGATAATAGTCTGTCTCTCTGATTTTACCACCAAAGTGGATAACCTCACATTTATCCACATTATACTTCATCTGCCATGCATTTGCCCACTCACCTAACCTATCCAAGCCACTCTGCAGCCTCATAGCATCCTCCTCGCAGCTCACACTGCCACCCAACTTAGTGTCATCTGCAAATTTGGAGATACTACATTTAATTCCCTCGTCTAAATCATTAATATACAATGTAAACAGCTGGGGCCCCAGCACAGAACCTTGCGGTACCCCACTCGTCACTGCCTGCCATTCTGAAAAGTACCCATTTACTCCTACTCTTTGCTTCCTGTCTGCCAACCAGTTCTCAATGCACGTCAGCATACGACCCCCAATCCCATGTGCTTTAACTTTGCACATTAATCTCTTGTGTGGGACCTTGTCGAAAGCCTTCTGAAAGTCCAAATACACCACATCAATTGGTTCTCCTTTGTCTACTCTACTGGAAACATCCTCAAAGAATTCCAGAAGATTTGTCAAGCATGATTTTCCTTTCACAAATCTATGCTGACTTGGACCTATCATGTCACCTCTTTCCAAATGCGCTGCTATGACATCCTTAATAATTGATTCCATCATTTTACCCACTACCGATGTCAGGCTGGCCGGTCTATAATTCCCTGTTTTCGCACTCCCTCCTTTTTTAAAAAGTGGGGTTACATTGGCTACACTCCACTCCATAGGAACTGATCCAGAGTCTATGGAATGTTGGAAAATGACTGTCAATGCATCCACTATTTCCAAGGCCACCTCCTTAAGTACTCTGGGATACAGTCCATCAGGCCCTGGGGATTTATCGGCCTTCAATCCCATCAATTTCCCCAACACAATTTCCCGACTAATAAGGATTTCCCTCAGTTCCTCCTTCTTACTAAACCCTCTGACTCCTTTTATTTCCGGAAGGTTGTTTGTGTCCTCCTTAGTGAATACCGAACCAAAGTACTTGTTCAATTGGTCTGCCATTTCTTTGTTCCCCGTTATGACTTCCCCTGATTCTGACTGCAGGGGACCTATGTTTTTCTTTACTAACCTTTTTCTCTTTACATATCTATAGAAGCTTTTGCAGTCCGTCTTAATGTTCCCTGCAAGCTTCCTCTCATACTCTATTTTCCCTGCCCTAATCAAACCCTTTATCCCTCTCTGCTGAGTCCTAAATTTCTCCCAGTCCCCTGGTTCGCTGCTATTTCTGGCCAATTTTATGCCACTTCCTTGGCTTTAATACTATCCCTGATTTCCCTTGATAGCCACGGTTGAGCCACCTTCCCTTTTTTATTTTTACACCAGACAGGGATGTACAATTGTTGTAGTTCATCCATGCAGTCTCTAATTGTCTGCCATTGCCCATCCACTGTCAACCTCTTAAGTATCATTCGCCAATCTATCCTAGCCAATTCACGCCTCATACCTTCAAAGTTACCCTTCTTTAAGTTCTGGACCATGGTCTCTGAATTAACTGTTTCATTCTCCATCCTAATGTAGAATTCCACCATATTATGGTCACTCTTCCCCAAGGGGCCTCGCACAATGAGATTGGTAATTAATCCTCTCTCATTACACAATACCCAGTCTAAGTTGGCCTCCCCCCTAGTTGGTTCCTTGACATATTGGTCTAGAAAACCATCCCTTATGCACTCCAGGAAATCCTCCTCCACCGTATTGCTTCCAGTTTGGTTAGCCCAATCTATATGCATATTAAAGTACTATGTGTAATGAGCAAGTGTGACCTTAGCTCCTTTATTGTAGTTCCAAAGTGCAAGTGGCCTGCTTATATACTGTGCTCCCAAGGGATGCTGGGATCCCTTGGGACTCCAACAGATAGGCCTTCTGGTGGATAGGTAGGATGCAGGTTACAAGGTTACAAGGGGTTAAATACATAAGACCTTTCACTCCCTTTGGCGTCTTAAGAGAAGTGGTTAGCGCTTGATTTCCCTCTTGGGGCACTAAAGCTGAAGTTCCTGGGATGAAAAAATGATTATCGCCCGGTGATACCTTTCTCTCATTACAAAGGTTCTCACCCCAAACAGCGCGGGATGGAATTTCTAGCCCACGGACTTTAAAAGAAATCCTGACCACCTGTAAACCAAAATGGTTCAAAGGGAAGGAACACTGTGAAAGAAATACGCCAGGCATCATTAGGATGGGTATCAAGGGATATGGAGCAAAGGCAGGTAAATGGAGTTGTGGTACAGACCAGCCACGATCTGATTGAATGGCGGAACAGGCTTGAGGGGCTGAATGGCCTCCTCCTGTTCCTAATGCTACTCTGTTCGCTAACCCTTGGATGAAATACCTTCATTTCAGGAAGTGGTGGAAGGAAAATTGTTACGGCAACTTACCGAACACGCGTCTGAACCACCTTGCCCACCCTGACGGTTTCTTTTTCTTCTTCTATGCTGATTCTAGATGTCCTTGAGAAGCCAGATAATGGAGATCTTATGGCGATTCAGAAAGCAAAGACGCTGTACAAGTCATGCACGAATCAAAGTGAGTTGGCGGCCTCGAAACTAATCCAACGGTTTTCATGATCGCCCTTGACAGGTGCTAATGCTTCTCCCTGTTTTTAACTCCAGCTGCAATTGAAAAGCAAGGTGGGAGACCGTTACTTCTCTTGCTGTCCGATATGTTTGAGTGGCCGGTGGCAACAGATGACTGGGACAAGACATACGGTAAGATCAAAATGTGGTTTGGTGCATCCTTATTGTGTTATCGAAATTGCAAAGCTGAGAAAAGGAAACCCCCCAGATTAGGATGAACAACATGGAGGCAGGAATTGAGGAATGAGCAAGTGTCCGTCAGCATCTGCTCCGTGCTGGGACCACTGTAATTGACCCTGCACGTAAATGATTTGGACTCCAAAATTGGAGGTGTGGTGTCGGAATTTGCAGAATATATCCAAAATTGAGGAGTTTAGAACTAATAAAGTGGAAGATTGCACCAAAATACAATAAGGCATCAACAGGCTTGTCGGTTGAGCAGATAAAAAACATGTGGAATTCGGGCCAAAGTTCAGGGTCCCGCTGAGGCCCATTACTGCTGGAATGCAGCGGCCAGACTGCGGAATCCAATGGCCGCCAATTTCTGGTCAAATGAGCAGCGACAGCTAAATTCAGCAGGGGGGGTTTTCTGGCAGTCCCCAATTCCGCCCCACTGCTGCCGACCGGCCGTAACTGTGTCATCAGTGTGCACACCGCCGGGACTCCCCACCTCCGTGAATATTCAGCCTGTATTCTGTCGGTAAACCTTGTCTTCTCTCTGTGAGCCCTGGCTGAGCGGCAGCTACTAAAGGCAAGGGCTCAATGCCGCCGCCGCCATTTGATTTTTTTTGCCGGCCGAATTCTGTGTTGGCCAGACTATTGTGCACCCAGTTTGGGCTGGGCCACCAACAAGCAGCCTGGCACCCCCTCCTGGGTGCCAGGCTGCTGGCCCGGCTGAAACCCTCCCTGTTGGCTCAGTGGCCGATCCTAAATAATCGCCGATTCTCTCCCCTTTAACGGAGGGGAGAGAATCGGCCAATGACATCAATGACAGCTGCAGAGAATCCTACCGCCTCCACTTTCGTCCCTCACCGGCACTTACCGGCGCACTTCCGCCCCCGTTATGACCAACTTCCTGGCTGCTTAAAAAAAAGACAAAGAGCTGAATATCGATCAAGATTCGACCTCATCCTACCCGCCGGTGAAAACACTTAAAAAACGGTAAGTGCACCAAGTTTCTGATGGGCCTGAATTTCGGACCCATTGAATTTTGCAAAGTGTGAGGTGATAGAAGGAATAAGGAGGCCACTTATTCCTTGGAAGGTAAGACATTAAATGAGGTAAAGGAGCAAAGAGATCTGGGTATACAAATACATAAATGGCTAAAAGTTGCAACACAGGTTGTTAAGGCCATAAAGAGCACAAAGTACTGGTGTTAATTTCTAGCATAATAGAATATAAAAGCAGGGAGGTAAGGTGAAATTTATATAGAACGCTGAATAGACCACACATTGAGTGTTGTGCACAGTTCTGGAATCCATATGACAAAAAGAATATTGAAGCACTGAAGAAAGTGCATAAAACAATTTCAGGGATGTTACCAGAATTTAGAAGATGTACCTATCAAGAAAGATTAAATATGGTGGGGTTTTATTCTCTGGGAAAAAGAAGACTAAGAGGAGACCTGATATAGCTCCTTAATATTATGTAGGGATTAAACAGCTTGGATGTGGATAAGCTGTTTCTACTTGTGCGTGAGTCCAAACCAAGGGGAGCATTAATATAAGATAGCCACTAACAGATCAAACAAATAATTAAGGAGGAATTTATATGCACAAAGAGAGGTGAGAATGTGGAACTCACTGCCACTTGCAGTGGATGTTTTTATACACTGATGGAATGACTAGGACTGATCGACAGTCCAGCCCATACTGTGTCACACATACAAGGCCATTTGCACGCACATTCATACTCAAACTCTCATTCACACACTGGAGAGTCCTCTAACTGAATCTCCTTTGCAAGAGACTCATTTTGAAAATACTTTAGCCAAAAAGCTTTCAAACAAAACATGAATTTGTTATTTTAGTGGGAGTGTTAACCTGTTTGAAAAAAAATTCCCTTAAGCGAGCAGTGCATATAAGTGTTTATAACCCTAATATCGCCCAATGGAAAGGAAAATCAGGCGGTGTGTATGACGGTCACCCGGTCCTTTGCCGCCCGATTTGCTTCCACTCCATAATTGATTCTCAGAACCATCCTTCCACTTTCACCCACTTTTCTGGTAATTTATTCCTCAGTTCTCATTACCCTTTGGGTTATATCGAAAACATTGAAACATAGAAAATAGGTGCAGGAGTAGGCCATCCGGCCCTTTGAGCCTGCACCACCATTCAATAAGATCATGGCTGATCATTCCTTCACTACCCCGTTCCTGCTTTCTCTCCCTTTAGCCACAAGAACCATATCTAACTCCCTCTTGAATATATCCAATGAACTGGCATCAACAACTCTCTGCAGTAGGGAATTCCATAGGTTAACAACGCTCTGAGTGAAGAAGTTCCTCCTCATCTCAGTCCTAAATGGCTTACCCCTTATCCTAAGACTGTGCCCCCTGGTTCTGGACTTCCCCAACATTGGGAACATTCTTCCTGCATCTAACCTGTCTAGTCCCGTCAGAATTTTATATGTTTCTATGAGATCCCCTCTCATCCTTTTGAACTACAGTGAATGCAGGCCCAGTCGATCCAGACTCTCCTCAAATGTCAGTCCTGCCATCCCAGGAATCAGTCTGGTGAACCTCCGCTGCACTCCCTCAATAGCAAGAACGTCCTTCCTCAGATTAGGGGACCAAAACTGAACACAATATTCCAGGTGGGGCCTCACCAAGGCCCTGTACAACTGCAGTAAGACTTCCTTGCTCCTATACTCAAATCCCCTTGCTATGAAGGCCAACAAACCATTTGCCTTCTTCACCGCCTGCTGTACCTGCATGCCACCCTTCAGTGACTGATGAATCATGACACCCAGGTCTCGCTGCACCTCCCCTTTTCCTAATCTGCTGCCATTCAGATAATATTCTGCCTTCGTGTTTTTGCCCCCAAAGTGGATAACCTCACATTTATCCACATTATACTGCATCTGCCATGTATTTGCCCACTCGCCTAACCTGTCCAAAACACCCTGCAGCCTCTTAGCGCCCTTCCCACAGCTCACACCGCCATCCAGTTTAGTGTCATCTGCAAACTTGATGATATTACACTCAATTCCATCATCCAGATCATTAATATATATTGTAAAGAGCTGGGGTCCCAGCACTGAGCCCTGTGGCACTCCACTAGTCATTGCGTGCCATTCTGAAAAGGACCCGTTAATCCCGACTCTCTGCTTCCTGTCTGCCAACCAGTTCTCTATCCACGTCAGTACATTACCTCCAATACCATGTGCTTTGATTTTGCACACCAATCTCTTGTGTGGGACCTTGTCAAAATCCCCAGGGCCTGATAGTCTACATCCCAGAGTACTTAAGGAAGTGGCCCTAGAAATAGTGGATGCATTGGTGATCATTTTCCAACAGACTATCGACTCTGGATCAGTTCCTATGGACTGGAGGGTTGCTAATGTAACACCACTTTTTAAAAAAGGAGGGAGAGAGAAAGGAGGGTTGAGAGGTGTCACCTGACTTCATTTCACTTCGGGTCATCATTTTCGGCCCCTACGGGCACGTAGGAGGTGTGCAGGTTCTGGGTCCAGACATGCAATGCGCATGTGCTAAAACCCAGAATCTGCGATCTGTCAAAAATGATCTTGACAGATGGTACGAATCCCCGGGAAAAGGGCATCCGTGGATGGAGAGTTGGTCCATTTGTCCAAATTCTGCCGAGCGAATGACCGTGAAATTCTTATGCCAGGCATAAGGCCAGCTTTTACCAGCATAAGAAACAGAAAAATAAAATGTTATCAACCACTTATACATTAAAAACCCTTTGCAATAAAGTAAGGTTATTTTTAACCCGATTAAAACATGTAAATTTATTTTTCAAAAAATAAAATTTTTGTTTTAAATATTGAATACCATTTTAATTAATTTTAAACATGTAATGGTTTGCTGTTTAATTATTTGATGTGTGGAGGTGTTTTTTATGTGATCCCCATTCATACTTATGGGAGTTCTGTATGTACAGAATCATAGAAACATAGAAAATAGGTGCAGGAGTAGGCCATTCGGCCCTTCGAGCCTGCACCGCCATTCAATAAGATCATGGCTGATCACTCCCTCAGTACCCCTTTCCTACTTTCTCTCCATACCCCTTGATCCCCTTAGCCGTAAGGGCCATATCTAAATCCCTCTTGAATATATCCAATGAACTGGCAGCAACAATTCTCTACGGCAGGGAATTCCACAGATTAACAACTCTCTGAGTGAAGAAGTTTCTCCTGATCTCAGTCCTAAATGGCCTACCTCTTATACTAAGAGTATGTCCCCTGGTTCTGGACTTCCCCAACATCGGGAACATTCTTCCCGCATCTAACCTGTCCGGTTCCGTCAGAATCTTATTCGTTTCTATGAGATCCCCTCTCATCCTTTTAAACTCCAGTGAATAAAGGCCCAGTTGATCCAGTCTCTCCTCATATGACAGTCCAGCCATCCCTGGAATCAGTCTGGTGAACCTTCGCTGCATTCCCTCAATAGCAAGAATGTCCAAGGAGACCAAAACTGAACACAATATTCCATGTGAGGCCTCACTAAGGCCCTGTACAACTGCAGTAAGATCTCCCTGCTCCTATAATCACCATAATTATGAATGTCCCCACATGATCCCAAGGCCGCTCGCAAACCGCATGCCCTGGAATAGATGGGCCTCTACGCAGGCCTACACATAGAGACCCATGAGCGCAAGTGTCTGAACCTGCAGAACCATCAGGTAAGTTTGTAGATTTTTAGCAGGTCGGAGGTGTGCCCCCTATGGGAACCTTCCGACTGCAAATTCAGCCCCCTCAGTTTAAACAGGTGGCCGCTTATGATATGAACTCTTCGATACGCCGATTAATTTGCCTGAATGAACCCGGTCACCTTGTAGTCTGCTCATTCCCAAGGAGAAGATGACTGACTTCCTATAACCCGCTCAAGGGCGTTTCTTTTAGGACGGGTAATGGAATATACTTTGAACTGATGGTCTCATCATGTCTTCTGTATGCTTTCTTCCAGGTGGCAACTGGACACTTGAGAAAGTCATTGCAAAAATGAACGCCAAATATGGAAAGCGAGTCATCATAGACTTTTTTGTTGGGACAGATGACAAAGACTCCAATGCTCACATAATCCATGTACGTGTCTTTGATAAGACTTATTTTTGTTAAATTACCATCTTTGCAAAATGTTGTTTTTTGTGTGTAGCCTACAAACTTCAAATATATTTTTGCTCATTTGAAAAGGACACTTTGGGGTAGATTTTGGTCTTCAAGCGTCATCTGTGCGCAATACAAGGAGGAAAATCTGGAGGGGAGGATTGCACGATGGGAACAGAACCCATTTCATTTTCCTTCCATTTTAAATTAACGAAAGGCAAATTTGGGCAGGTTCAGCAAAGGTCCTAGGAGTCTCCTCGCTACAATTTCATCTCAGATCTTGCCAAAATAGGGCGCCGTTAGACTTTTCTTCAGCTCAAAAGTTTTTTGCACCGTAACTTATTGGAAGTGCGAGATGATAGCGGGCAACAGGACATCTGGACCTTAGTGAATGGCGGGACCAATGGTCTATCTCCCTAACCAATGAGATTTAAGGATTAAGAAAGGAACAGAGCAACGACAGAGAAAGAAATCGGGTGAATTAGAGTCCAATCCGGTACAGAATGAGAAATAAAGAGAGGGAAAGAAAAATTGGATTAAAAGACTGAAAGTAAAAGTAAGAAAAAGAATGTAAAATTTAACATTTAACATTTTTAAGATCTCTAAGAACAATCTACCACCTGAAAGATACTCCACAGTGTAAACTTTTCAATTTCTCGGCCAAAGAAGTTGATTGGCATTGCATTAGCAATTATCATGCGATTAAAAAGGTACTTAGGCTGTTAATTACCAGACTTAACTTTCCGCGGCGACTTTAATGGACAATTAATGTGCAGATAAATCAAGTTCTGAACAATAATGGGGAGGCTAAGGATGAGATGCCATTAGCGCAAAGCAACGGCGGAGGGGTGTAAATTGACTGGCAAATTATGGAGATTAACAACTCACGCCCTATCTCTTAATCCCCTGAACTGGCCAATTTGCACATTACTAATGGTACACATCGTTAACACAACATTATTTTTACAGCAAAATGCAGTCCAAGATTAGAGAAAAAGTGCTGGAATCGATATAGCATTAAACTTACTTTAACCTTTGCTGAATTAACAGATTGACCAGCCCGGACTTGGCTTGCCTTCCCGTGATTACTATGAATGCACAGGTGCTTATAAGGAGGTATGCAATATTCCTTTTTATATTTCAAATAGTTTTAAATCTTGTATAAGACTATAAAGTTAATCAAACTTTAAATTAGGAAGTGTTTTGATAGAGTAAATAAGGAGAAACGGCTTCCACTGCCAGGGAGGGGCACAGTGGACACAGATTTAAGATAATTGGCAGAAAATCCAGAGAGGAGACGAGGAGAATTTGTTTTACAATGTTATGATCTGGAACACACTGCCTGAAAAGATGATGGAAGCAGAATCCAAATAACTTTCAAAAGGGAATTGGATATATACTTAAAAAGGAAACATTTTCAGGGCTACTGGGAAAGAGCAGGGGTGTGGGTCTAAGCGGGTAACCCTTTCAAAGTCACAATGGGCAGAATGTCGTCCTTCTGTGCTGTCTGATTCTAGGAAACTGGTGCACCAATGTTCAAGAGATTAGCTAATCAAAAAACAAAAGTTTGGTGATGCCAAGTTTGTTTTTTGTTGGAGGAAGGGAAGGCACAGAGTGACTTAAATAGTTCCAAAGTTTTTTGTTGGCCGGTGGGTGATGATGGTATGAGGAGTCTTGATTTAAACCCAATGAAGAAACCAAATAATCTGTTTTTAGTGATGCTGGTTGAGGGAACTCCCCTACTGTTCTTCAAATAGCACCACGGGATATTTTACGTGCACCTGAGAGGGGAGACGGGGCCGCGGTTTAACGCCTTATCTGGAAGCTCGCAACGCTGACATTGCAGCACTCAGTCAATACTAACCTTTCCGCATGGTCGCGCAGCTGTCTAGAGGTCCTGCAGCATAGCCCGTTAAAGGGACCGTTCACCCCCCAAAAAATTTAGGGGGATCATTGCTCAGTACTGCACTGGGAATGTCAGCATGAATTTTGTCCTCAAGTCTCTGGAGTGGAGCTTGAAGCCCTGACTCAGAGGCACAGTGCTACACACTGAGCCATGGCTGCCTGTTCAATTGAGCTAATTGCAGATACAAATCTCATCTGCAAAATGCAACTTTGACTTCACTGAATCATCCGTTAAATATTCATTATTTTATTTATTTTGGAGATGACCGATTTAAGCCTAGAACATAAGGCTAGGGAATAAGGCAGATGAGCTGAGAGCACAGATAGACACTTGGGAGTATGATATTATAGCTATTACTGAGACATGGCTGAAAGAAGGGCAGGTATGGCAGCTCAACATTCCTAGTTACAACGTTTTCCAACGGGATAGAGAGGGGATAAAAAGGGAGGGGGTGAGGGGGTTTGCAGTATTGATTAAAGAAACAATTACAGCTGTGAGGAGGGATGATATGCTAGAGGGGTCATCAAGTGAGGCCATGTGGATTGAATTGAAGAACATAAAAGGGGTGATCACACTGCTGGGAATGTATTATAGACCTCCAAATAGTCAGAGAGAGATAGAAGAGCAAATACTTGATCAAATTTCTGAGAAGTGCAAAAATAATAGGGCAGTAACAGTCGGTGATTTCAACTACCCTTTAATATTAAATGGGATAGAATTAGTATGAAAGGTATCGAGGGTGCAGAATTCTGAAAATGCAATTAGGTGAACTTTTTTAGCCAGTATGTAGCAAGCCCAACAAGGGAGGGAGGGGGCGGTTCTGGACATAGTTTAGGGAATGTAGCTGGGCAGGTGGAAGGGGTATCAGTGGGAGAGCATTTTGGTGCCAGTGATCATAATTCAGTTAGAGTTAGGGTAGTTATGGACGTCCGTTTTTCGCGGCACAAAGTGCGCCTAAAAAAAACTTACGGATTCTCCGGCTCTCTGCTCGTCCTCTTGAGTCAGGTGCGGCGCAGCATGAGCACTTGGGGGCGGAGCTAGGTCCCTGCGCTGAAAACAGTGCAGTAGCTCCAGGCGCCCAAAACTGTGTGGGAGGGGCCCGAAGCACGCAGCCCCTAGCCATGGCCGAATGCCCTCACTGGGGCTGCGTGCATAAGGCTGCCTCCCACGCCCAGCTCCAACTTCCTCCCGACCCGACTCGACTCCTGCTTCCCCCTCTCCCCCCGCCCCCGGACCGAACCCTGACACCAACCCGCGCTCCCCCGACCCTCCCACCCGACCTGACCTCCCTCTCACTCCCTCCCTCCCCCCTGACCCGAACCGAACCGACCTCCCTCCCACCACCCCCCCCGACCCGACCCGCACTCCCCCCCCCCCGGCACACCCGACCTGACCTCCCTCTCTCCCTCCAACCCGAACTGAACCGACCCGCGCTCCCCCCGACCTGACCCGTGCTCCCGACCCCGGACCCGACCCGACCCAACGCCACCTACCTGTAAATCTGGTGCTGGGGACGGGCCCTGCCCGAAGTCTTGGGCCCGGCCGGGCCAGGCCCGTTCAGCCTCCCCCCCCCTCTTCTCCTTTCCCCCCCCTCTTCTCCTTCCCCCCCTTCTCCTTTCCCCCCTTCTCCTTCCCCTCCTTCCCTTTCCCCCCCTTGCCTTCCCCCCCTTCCCCTCTCCCCCCCTTCTCCGATCCCCCCTGCTCCTTCCCCCACTTCTCCTTCCCCCCCTTCTCCTTCCCCCCTTCTCCTTTCCCTCCCTTGCCCATCCCTCCCCCTTCCCTCCCCTCCCCCTGCACCCCCCTCTCTCCCTCTACCCCCCTCCTCCCCCTCCCCTCGCTGTCAGAAACACAGACACTGACAGACAGAGAGTGAGAGACACACACAGACAGACAGACAGAGAGATAGAGACACTGACAGAGACACAAGAGACACACTGGGGGGGGGCGGGGGGCATCCCAGCACGCTGTTGGAGGGCTCCCGGTGCTGCAGTCGGTATAAATAGAAAATTATTTCTAATTAATTTTTTTTGATTGATTTATTGGTTGATTTATTGATGTTTTTATCATTTATTATTGAGGATGGCTCTTTATTTGTAAAACTGAAGTGTTTAATGGTTGTAAACTTCCCTTTAACCCCCCCCCCCCCCCCCCCCCATTCCCTACGCCTGATTTGTAACCTATGCCTGATTTTCTAAAGTGTAGAAAAGGTTTTTTCGAGCGTACAAAAATCTTCACTTATTCCATTCTAAGTTAGCTTGGAGTAAGTTTTCACTGCCGAAACTTTGAAAACAGGCGTAAGTGGCCGGACACGCCTCCTTTTGAAAAAAAAATTCTGTTCCAAAGTGAAACTGTTCTAACTGACTAGAACTGGAGCAAACTAAATGCCGACAATTTGAATTTCTAAGATACTCCATTCTACACCAATTGTTCCAAAAAATCAGGAGCAACTGAGGCCGAAACTTGGGCCCAACATTTCTCAATTGGGGGAAAGCCAATTTTACGAAGCTGAGATGTGATTTAGCCACTTGAAGGTAAATCAGTGTCAGAGCAATGGGAGGCATTCAAAGAAGAGATCTTGAGAGTTCAGAGCATGTATGTTCCCTTAAAGAAAAATATATCTAGAGCCCCCTGGATATATACAGGCTAGGATAATGAAAAAAGGAAGGCTTTTGACAGATACTGAGGGTGCAGTATTGCAGAAAACCTAGAGGAGTATAGAGAGTGCAGAGGTGAAATTAAAAAGGAAATTAGGAAAGCAAAGAGAGAGCATAAGAACATTTTGGCAGGAAGCAAAGAGTAATGGTTGATGGGTGTTTTTGTGACTGGAAGGCAGGTTCGAGTGGGGTCCCTCAGGGCTCAGTACTTGGTGCCTTGCGTATATATGAATGATTTAGACTTGACTGTAGGGGGTATGATTACGAAATTTGCAAATGATACAAAAATTGGCTGTGTGTTTGATAATGAAGAAGAAAGCTGTAGACTGCAGTGTAAGGGGTGGTTTACAGGGGGTCAGCTTTTCCTTCTGACCTTATATGAGCGGTTCCGAATCGCTCCCACACCCTTGGTTCTAGACACTGGAATTATGAAGGGACTGTGACAGACTTGGACAGACAATCGGTTTCAAGGTAGGAAGCAGGTATGGCTTTATTGTGTTTAAAAAGAAGTAAAAGGCACACCTTTAATAACACACACAGACCAATACACACTGAAGGGTACAACACATTGAATAAATTGTCCAATTACAGTCTGTGGGGAAAAGAATACACTTAAACTCTAAATGGGGTAAAGAGGAGAATGCAAATACATTTACACAAGTTATCCCAGCCTCCCCCCTCCCAATTCCCCTAACTAACTAAGTTATAGCTCTCAGGGTTCAGGGGCTATGCTCACCAATCCCTTTAGACAGTTGCTGGTGAATCACGGTTTCGGGGTTCACTGCACTTGGCCTTCTAGACAAGCCGTACCCCGGATGGAGGAGAGGACTTCGGACTGCGTAGTCTTCGGTTGGGGTGCGTCCATTGATGCGGTAAGTTGCGTTTTGGATGTATGGGATAAATACCCACTTTCTTTGGTTAGGAATAGTTTTAGTTTGTCCTTTTTGGTAATTTCTCCCCCATTGAGTCGTTCAGAAGTAGATTGTAGAGTGGTTGTCAATTTGGTTCCTGACAACCTTCCATTTCGTGCGCCTCGTGCTCGGTCGGTCCTTGACGATTTCTTGTAGTTTCCTTCACTACTCCATTTCTTCACACCCCAGCTCCAGCTGCTTGTTTCTGTCTGTGTTCAAGTCTGTGCGAGTTACAGTCTGTGTTCTGCTAGTTCTGTGCTCTGCTACAGTCTGTGCGAGTTACAGTCTGTGTTCTGCTACTCCCCTGTCTTCTGCTAGTTTCTGTGTTCTGCTAGTTTTCCTTGTTCTGCTAGTCTGCGTGCTGCTCCTTTCCTTGTCAAAACTGGGGGATAGATATATCCCCAAAAAAAGGCTCCGTTATCTCCCATCAAATCTCTTGGGCTCTGTTTAAACTGTTCTGTCCATTGATTTTCAAATGTCTCCTTTGTCAGCAGTAACTCGATTAGGGTGTGAGAATGTGCTATCACTGGTTTTGCATTGTTTTAGGATTGTCCATGATTTCCATTGTGCTTGATTGGGTAATTCGATTACCTCTTTGAGGGTGAATAGTTCCCCCAGACAGTCTGGGGTCTTTAATACACGAATTTGCTTCAGACGTTGGCTCCACCTCCTGTATTTGGTAACTCTTTTTCGCAGCCAAAATGTTGTAGAATCTTAAAATTGATATGCTCCTTCCCATAGACGTTTAGGGGATCTCAAGCTTCTGTAATTTAGGTCCATTTTGAATTCCCTTACTTATGAGTCCAAACACTGGGGGAGGGTTCTCCATGAATGCATCCCCTTTTATCCCCCGCAGGCTTCGTCTGCCCCTTTAAACTCATTTTAAAAGCCCAGAAAGGGATTTTTCTCCTCTGTAGGGGAAAGGTACCTGGAATCTTTGCGAGATATTGGTAAATTCTACATTCCCCCCTGTGATACCATATCACTTATGGTATCATTCTTCGAGATGAGTAAAGTTCCTGACTCCCAAGAGATAACCTTCCCCGTAAATTAGCTAAACTAATACCCAAAATGCATTACACTTATGCAACATCACCATAGATGCACACTTTTCCCTTTACAGGTACAAACTTTTTACATTTATACCCTCCCAGCTTGGAGGGGGTTCAATCAATACAATTGCATTTCAGCACAGTTACATTTCATTACTGTTACATTATATTCACCAGCATATAGGCAACGTACAACCACATTACAGAAGGAAAAAAACTAGATTAAAATTAAACAACATCAATTGGTCTCCTGAGGTTTGTCCATCACCCGGTAATGTCTGGATCCTGCGCTTGAGAACTGCTCTCAGGCTGGCTGACACACAAGACAAACTCAAAATAATCACCTAAACATTACTTCAACATTACCCTCAATTCTAAACTAAACCTTAAAATTAGAGCTATGTACAACTACCACCCGTCTCTGGGTGGCCTGGTTAGTCCCTGTCAGGCCCATGCCTTGTGCGGCCTGATAGCCGCCTGGATGCTAGGTTTTCCCCGCAGCCGGTGAGCTGGAGACCCTTGTCTCTGGGACAGCTCGTTGCAACTGCTCCTGTGAGACCCTCACCGCTGGAGGGGGCTGGCTGGTGGTCCCTACTCTGAGCGGCCTCTGTACTTCTGACCTTCGGCCTTTCCTGTTGGGCTGCCCTTCTCCTAGGGTAGAATCGCTGAGGCTCAGATGCCGGTGACCATCTTTGGCCGTGGTGCACGGAGGGTCCTTCTCAGGGCTTGGGTTACTGGGGGTGCGTCCGAATCCCAAACAATGGGTGGGATAACCCCTCCAGTAGTGCGATTCACTGTCCCTATAGGCACGGTTTCTGAGCCTGCCACATTCCCTGTGGGCCCTCCACCATCGGGGGCGGCCAACGGAGGGTCCCTGTCCTGAGGACAGTTCACCCCTCCCGGCTGCCCTCTGTGCTTGGCTGACCTTGGGTTGTACAGCTTGCACTGGTTGATGTGGAACCACTTAGTACGGCGGGGCAGCTTTATGGCATAGACCATCGGGCTTGCCTTGTCTACAATGCTGTATGGCCCCAATGCTTCAAAAACCCCGACCCGAGCATAGTTCCTCACCATGACCTGGTCCCCTATCTCCCATTCGTGGTGTTTGCTGGGTTCTAGCAGTAATCGGTTCCCCTGATGCTGTCTGCCCATGTTACTAGCAGCCTGCCGGTGAATCTGTTTGAGGTGTTCAAACTGGTTCCTGACAAACCGGTCCCGGTTCACCTCTCTGAACTGACTTTCTGTGAGCACCGGGGCTAGGACATGGGTTGGGGTCCGCATGATCCGGCCAGTCATGAGCTCGTATGAGGAATGCCCGGTGCTCTTTGACTGGCTGGCTCTGATCCCCATTTGGACCAACGGTAAGACCTCCACCCACTTTTGGGGTGAGTCTCCCGTTTTCTTCCGCAGCCTTTCTTTAATGGTGCGGTTTAAACGCTCCACAATGCCCGATGACTGTGGATTGTGGGCAACGTGCCATTTCCCCTCAATGCCGAGCACCTTAAGGGTTGCCTGCATTACCTGCCCGGTGAAATGGCTCCCCTGGTCCGACTCCACATACTGTGGGAGTCCCCACCGGGAGAACACTTCCCTCACTAGAATCTTAGCTGTCCCTAGTGCGGTGGCTGTTTGGCAGGGGAAGGCTTCAACCCATTTTGAGAACACATCCACCAGGACTAGGCAGTATTTGTAGCCTCCCTGCGGGGTGGGTAGGGGCCCGATGTAGTCAATTTGGATTGACTGCCATGGTCCCTCTACCCTCCTGACATGTCCTAGGGACACCTTCCTTTTCTGGGGGTCAGGGTTGTTCGCAGCACACACCAGGCAGTTCGCACAGAACTCGCGGACGTCCTCCCTGAGTCCCGGCCACCATCCTGCCTGTTCCACCCGTTGCCAGGTGGTCTCAGGCCCGGGGTGTCCCGCTCCTGGACTCTCATGGGCCAGTTTTAGGAATTCACTCTAGTGCTGCTGCAGCACGACCCATTGTCCCTCTTTAAACAGCATGTCTTCCTTAACGGTAATGGCTGCTGTGCCGTACGGACCTTCTACTCTCTTTCCTCGAGCTAGCGCATTCAGGACTGCTTTCAGGACTGGGTCCTGTAGCTGAACTGTTTTTAAGTCCGGGGCCAAAGCTATCCCTCTACTCTCTGCTGCCCTGTTCTTATTCTTGACCGCTGCTATGCGGCCAGTGTCATAGGGGTCCCAGAACTTTCCCGTGCGGGCACCTTCTTTGGCCAGTTTGTCAGCCTGTTGGTTTCCCTCTGCACGGGGTTCGGTTTTTGAATGGGCCTTCATCTTATGTATGTAGACCTTTCCCTCTTCCCCCACCGCTGTCATGATTTTCTCCAGCAGGGGCTTGATTGCCAGAGGTCTCCCGTCAGCGGACGTGTATCCACGACGGGACCAGATAGCCAGGTACTCCGTACATGAATTGCAGGTGAACATACTGTCCGAGCAAATCGTGTACGGGGTAGGGAATTCCTCGGGGTGGGTCACCATGTACATTATGGCGGACAGTTCAGCATGCTGGGCGCTCATGGTGCTGGGGAGCTTGATTGCTAGGGCAATACCTGCCCTTGGGTCATAGACTCCGTACCCAGTGAGTCGTTCACCAGCAGATACCGTGCTGGACTGTCCACGTAGATGTCCCGGCCTGTAGGGTGTAACCCCGCCCGAAGGCCAATATTCACCTCCCATACTCCTTCTATGGAGCACCTGTGGGCTTTCCCTGGGTAGATTAGGTTGGCTGCGAGCCTTGGCTGCGGGGGCCTTCTACTCTGAGGTCCATCTGGGAGAGGAGCAGGGTCCAGCGAGCAATGCTGGCTCTGCTCACCGTCCCGTCCTTAATCCTCCCGTTCAGGAGCATCTGAGTAGGTGTGTGGTGGGTTAGGAGTGTTAGAGGAGACCCTCCCGTGAAGATCAAGGATCTTTTTACTGCCCAATGTGTGGCTAGGAGGTGTCTCTCACAGTTGGAGTACCCCTTCTCCACATCTGTGAGGATCCTGGAGGAGTAAACCACCGGCCTCAGCTGGCCGTGCTGCTCTTGAAGCAGCACTGAGCTCAAACTGTCCCCGCTGGCTGCCATCTCCAGGAAAAACTCCTTTCCTACATCTATCGCACCTAAGGCTGGCGCGGTCTGCAAGTCCTTCTTGAGCTGATTAAATGCTGCCTTGCAACCCTCATCCCAGTCCCACTCTACACCCTTGTGCAGGAGCCTGAACAGAAGGGCTGCGGTGGCTGCATAATCCTCAATGAAGTCTCTGCAGTACCCGGTGAGCCCTAGAAAGGATCTTACCCCTGTCACTGTGTTGGGGGCTGGTAACTCCTGTACTGCCTCCCTTCTAGCCTTGTCTATGGCCCTTTCCCCAGCGTCGATCTGTGCCTTCTTGGGGTTTACTTTAAACCCTTCTTCTTTTAGCAGCTCTAGCAGCTCAGCCAGCAGTGGGCCATGCTCCTCCCCCTGATCGGTGAACAGGAGCAGGTCATCCACATACTGCACCAACTGCTGGGGTCTGCTAAAGCCCTTTAAACAGTTCGCCATGCATTGGTGAAAAATGCTGGGACTATTGTGGAAGCCTTGAGGAAGACAGTTCCACCTGTATTGTTGGCCCTTAAAGGTAAAGGCGAACTTGTACTGGTCCTCCCATTTTAAAGGAATGGACCAGAACCCGTTTGAAATGTCCAGCACCGTGAAAGTGGTCGCGGATGCTAGAATATTCCCTATGAGATCCGCTACGGCTGCTACAGTGGGCGCACAGGCAGGGATATTCTTATTTAGTACTCGATAGTCCACGGTGGCCCTCCATGAGTTGTCCGGTTTCTTAACCGGCCACAATGGAGAGTTCACATGGGTTGCTATCAGTCTTAACACCCCTTGCTCTACCAGTGATCCCAGCGCCGTTGTCAGGTCTGCCTCTGCCTCCCTGGGGAAGTTATATTGCTTTTGTGGTCTGGTCATGGGGTCCCCTTTTATACTAACTTCCACCCCTGTTACCCTACCACAGTCATGTTTGTGGGTGGCAAATGCTGCAAGGTGTGTCCGTACATATGCCTGGTACTCCACTGGGGTGTTACTGACCAGTAATTCCAAGTCATAACCCCCCTTTGGCTTCACGGTACACAATGTTCCCTTGGCCCCTTTTTCTGGGATCACCGCCACCTCACCTTCCCTGTCAGTCCCTATGGCTCCCCATAGACAGTGGTTCCTGAGATCCACTAGGATCTGGTGGCTAATGATAAAATCAGCCCCCAGGATCCCTTTTCCCTTCTGCTCCCATTTCATCAGGACACACTTCCATT